>NC_139151.1:51096268-52327940 GCF_964270905.1 Leucopleurus acutus | reverse complement strand
TGTGTTAAATGCTGCTGATAGATCAAGTGAGGTTAGGACCAAGGATTGACCTCTGATAGATCAAGTGAGGTTAGGACCAAGGATTGACCTCTGATAGATCAAGTGAGGTTAGGACCAAGGACTGACCTCTGGGTTTATCAAAACGCAGGTACTGGTGACATTGGTAGGACCTATTTTGGAAAGTTGAAGATGGATACCTTATTGAAACTGGTCAAGAGAGAATGTAAAGAGGGGAACTGGTGACCACATCTTAATCATGTTTTCCCCTGGAGTTATGGTATGTTGTATGTAGTGTAATGCTCATTTTCTGAGCTGTAAAATAATCAGGAACTTAAAAGTCATATTTTTCCTCTCCATTTCAATATTCATTCATTTGGCACCCATTATATTTTGAACACAACCTTATAAGGAAAGTAATTTTTGTATATTCAAATAGTACTGAGAAAACTATGGCGCCAAGAGCTGAGGTAATTTGCCCAAGGTCACATAATCAGGAAGTATCGCCACATTCTAAAGGGAGGATGAGCATTTGGGAGAACTCAGGTTTTCTCTTTCTTGGTCCCTTGGGTCTGCAGCTTCAACTTCACCAGCTTCCTTCTGATAGTGGGTTCAGGAGTGGGACAGTTTTTGCTGGAGTTCAGGAGATTTTCTGAGCAGATTCCTGAAGAGATGAAAACTTTGGCTACTGCTGCAAAATAAAAGATATGGTGTGTGCTCCTGCATCTGCCCGCTCCTGGCTTTCCTGTAGGTTGGCAAACAATTTTTTTTCTCAGTCTTTCATCTACACCCTTAGTTTTAAAAGCTGGGAAAGAAAGCTGTTTTTTAAGTAGAAAAAAGTGGTATCTCTTTTTGTAAGAAATCTGTGTGTACACATAATGTTTTATGGTAAAGTAAATAGAGCAGCAATGAAGAGAATATTGAGGGAATGAAAAATATTTTGTCTTTCACATTTGAATTCAACATTTTCTGTCCCAGGATATAATTTTTCTTTCCTTCTTGATTGACTATTATTAAACACTGTACTGCATATTATTTACCTTTTCACCAGCTCCGTGTCATTATATGATCATAAATAATAAAATAGATATTATCTCAGACCTTTCCTAGTCACATAGGATGGGATAAAACTTGGAGTCAGGAAGCATGGATTTAAGTTCCAGCTCAACCTTTGCCCCTGGATCTCAGTGGTTTTTCCTTGGTCTGTTAAATGAACTAGTTACACAAAGTGAAATAAGAAGATAGTTTGTGCTATTCTGTCTCTTTTTCACTCATTCCCATTATCCCCGCTCCTATCTTCTTTTTTTTCTGAGACACTGAAATAGCCTCTGCATTACTCTCCTTACATTCACTCTCGCCCTCCTTCAATCCATTTTCCACACTACGGCACTAGTGACTTGATAAAACACAAAACCTGATCATGTCACTCTTCCAATGGAAAGACTTTAAAGGTGGTTAGCCATTGCACTTCAAGAACAACATTTTTAAACTCTTCATATTCTGGCACCTGCTAATGGTACACCATTCTCCCCATCTTCTCTTTAGGACTCTGTCTACACTGGCCATGTTTCTTTTTCTGACTTCTCGTGATGTCTCATCTGTCTGGAAAGCTCCTGGACCGCTCTCTCATCCATTAATCACTACTGAGTTTTCAGAGCTCAAATCAAATTCACTTCCATAAGGTATTCTTCTCTCATGCCCCCACAACTACTCCCAGGGTAGGTCCATTCCCCCTGTTATATGTTCTCATAAATCCTGCCCTTATTTGTAGCCCCTGTAAAAACTGAGATTACATATTTGTTATATGATGATTTACTGGATGACTATAATCTCTGAGAGAAAGCAAGCTTTACAAGTTAAAAACTGTCATTCCCCAGCACTTAGCTCCATGCCTGGCACTTAGTTGGCACTTAATAAGTGTTTGTTGAAAGAATGAATTCAAGACTCTCATTATACACATCTGTGAAATGGGATGTGATTTCTACTTTGCTACCTTGCAGGGGTCCTGTGGGGTCTAGACATGCCATACACCCTCTTGAGGTACACGCTCAGCTCACAATGTCACCTCCTTCTACTTTGGAAATTATCCCTCTGGTCTCTTGATGAAATATTTTCAGGGAGGCACATTTTCAGTAGTCATTTGTGTACTCAGATCACTGCTGGGTGGACCCCAAACTAGGCCAATCAGGAGCCATTCATCAGGAGTTTGGAATTAAGCTTGAGTGATGCCAGTTCTTTCTAGACTTATCTTTGAATGGAGGGATCTATATTTAAAAAAAAAAAAACAAAAAAAAAAACCCAAAACCCACAAATAACAACAGCAGCAACAAAAACCAAAACTAAAATTAGAGAGGCAGAGAAGTGGACACTTTCCAGAATTTGGAGCCAATAGCAGAGAAAGCTGATACATAGAAAAATAAAACAATGTCACAGATATGTAGAGAGAAGCTGAGATTGAGAGAGAAAAGTCCTTGGATTCCTTCTGACTTTCCCCTCTTCCGGTTCTGCTTCCTTTGTGCGGTTTGGCTGTCTGCCTGCCCTTGAGCTGGTTCTATGAGATAGTTCTGTATCCTTTATAATAAGTTCTCCCCTTCCCTGCAGAAACCAGCTTCTCTGAGCCTATTCTTTCTAATGAAAGGATTCGAACTAAAAGTATATTTTAAAATACTGACAGAATATAGTAGGCACTCTGTAAATGACAATTGATATAATTATGCTTACCTCAAACACCACGACTCAAATGATACTTGTACTGGTTGGCATTTATTGAATATCTCCTACTTGACTGGTGCTAGGGCTTTTTAATATAATATCACAAATTATTGCAAAATTCTTGTAAAGTGGACTGATAGATGCTTTTTATATTACGTTAGAATTTGTTATATTTGTACCAGTGCCATTTAACATAGGTAAACATGGCAATGAGAGAACCTCTGTCATTATTTTTTAACATCGGCACCTTGGATAGCTCCTAGTATATGAATATGCATGAAGTACCTGTTTCTTGAGTGAATAACTGATGACCTTGTGTAAGTTTCTAAATCTCTCTAAGCCATTATTTCCTTATGTTTAAGCAGGGATGTATACCTGCCACAAATAATTGGATTAAAAATCAGATGACAGATGTGAAAGTCATCTGAAAACATTGAAATAAAGTATAAATTGCTATTAATGCCCTTCGTATTTTGGCAGGAAAGATGCCACCAACCCCGTATTACAAATGAGAACGCTGAGGCCAGAGATGTCAAATGTCATGTCCAAAGTTCACAAGTGTTAAATATTAAGTAGATCATTAAAAAAAAAAACTATTTTCCAAATTTAAATACATCAAATATGGTTTAGACAAAATAGGTCTGAAGGGAAATTTATTTTAGAAGAAGGAAAGATGTATGCTCATTAGTAAAAACAAAATGTGTTCAATTTGTGATGTTGGGATAAACAGATAAAATAACATGAAAGAGGATCTGATGGAATAAGGTTAGACAAAAACAGAGGAGAGACTGACAAATTAGGCTGAGTTATACCAGTACCACTTCAAGATGCTTCAATTACGAGACTCCACCTCATTATAATATCATCCCAAGATAAGCCACTGAGCACCATGTGGTCTCAGAATGGTCACCTTGAGGGAAAGTCTAGAAAGAAACTGAGGTGGATTTTATGCACAGAACAAATGATGCTTTGATGAAGAGAGGGTGCACTTCAGTTGTTGAGCCTGTGATATGGAGAACACTCTAGCTCTGAAGACCTATTCAGTGACCCACTAGTGTGTTTTCAGTCAGTGTAAACAAAGTAGATTTGATATTTGTGGCCTCACCTCTTTGATCTGGCAGTCATCCGTTGGCCAACAGTTATCTCTTTTTGAATATAAATATAGTATCTCACATTCAACATGACAAACACATATTTCTTGATCATGACTACCACCACCAAGACAAAATGAACCGCCTACTCCTCCTGCTGTCCTACCCATGCCAGAAACCTAGGTAACTACAAAAATCAAAGTTCCCCTTGAATTTTCTATTTCTCTCCTGCCCACGATCAATCTATAAGCAAATTCGGTTGATGAATCTTTAAAATATGACCAGTTCCCAGTAATCCACTCTAACACCCTGGTTCACGTCACCATCATCTCTTGGCTGGAGGCAGGAGCCCCCGCCTGGTCTTCTGGCTTCTTCTCTTGCCTCCCTTCAGTTTATTTAAAACATAGCAGCTGGAGTGATCTTACAAAATATAGAGGACCCTCCTTCTCCAATAGTTTCTCATCTCATTTAGAGAAAATGCCAAAATTCTTACAATGGCTAATAAGACATGGCATACTCTATCCAAACACAGTTTATACATATATATTGGAATGATAGTTTAGGTTTCCATTTATTGACTTGAAGGGATATCTTCAACATACTTATTTTTACTTAAGATATAACAGGTTATGAAAATGGCATGGGATTGTACATAAGTAATCTGTTTGATAAAGTTGTTTCACACAGGGTTAGGGATCAAGAGTTCTGAAAGCACTATATATGTATACGGGAATTGAACAATTAGGTGAATGGATGGAGGAAAGTAGGAGTCATTGTCAGAGGGGTAGTGCCACAAATAAGCAAGAGGACGAGGTGGTTATGAGGATCTATCTGGTAATGACTTAGAGTTGGAGACATCAGTATGAAATTGTTTAGTTTGATATAGATAAGATAGTTATGCATAGAAATATTTATAAATATATATACATGCATGGTTTATTATACACACATATTTCCTTGCTCTTTTAGCTGGGAGGGCCTGGAAGCAACGACACCCTAGTAGCAAAAAGCACACCTATTGCTCAGATCATGTTTTATATCATCATTCTCCAATAAAAGGAAGCAGGGCTCATTGGAGAAATAACCGATTCCAGGACTACAGCTAGAAATATACAAAATATGCCTGGTGCATCTTAGAGTGCCAGAAAGTAAGGAAGTGCTGAAACACACATACACACACACACACACACACACACACACACACACACTGATGGGGATATGTCAAAAGGACACAGCAGCCAACTGACAGAGTTTCTCAATGGGCAGAGCTGGAACAATCTGAGCGAGAAAAAAAAAGTAATATTATAAAAATAATGTAGATATATAAAATAAATATCCATAATCCCATACAATAAATGATTAATGAGGAAGAAGAAACAAATCTCCCATTTAGAAGAATTCTAGATAATTTATGTAGATACTCCACCCTCAAACGGTGGAGCATAACTCCCTACTCCTTAATCACGTGGGCTATCCTATAACTTCCTGCCAAAGAGTACAATATGCAAAGAAGGAGGGGAGGAAGAGTAACTTTACAGTAGAGAAACTCAACAAATACTATTTCAGCCAGGTGATCACATTTAACATCAACAGTATTGCCATTTTGATAGTATGTACTCTGGATGTGATGTGAGGTGATGAAAATGCCATTTTACCTCTGTGGTCTTCCTTCTCAAAACCCATAACTCCAGTCTAAGCATAAGAAAACATGAGACAAATCCCAATTAAGGGACATTCTACAAAATATCTTACAAGAACTCCTCAAAGCTATCAAGGTTGTCTAAGTCTGATAAACTATCATAGCCAAGACGAGCCTAAAAAGACACGATGAGTAAACATAATGTATACCGTATGGCATTCTGGAACAGAAAAATGATGAGAGGTAAGCTGTCAAATTAAAAAAGAAAAAAAAAACAGGAGAACTGGGGAAGATGGCGGAAGAGTAAGACGCGGAGATCACCTTCCTCTCCACAGATACACCAGAAATACATCTACGCGTGGAACAACTCCTACGGAGCACCTACTGAACGCTGGCAGAAGACCTCAGACCTCCCAAAAGGCAAGGAACCCCCCACGTACCTGGTTAGGGCAAAAGAAAAAACTAAACAGAGACAAAAGGATAGGGACGGGTCCTGTACCAGCGGAAGAGAGCTGTGAAGGAGGAAAAGTGTCCACACACTAGGAAGCCCCTTCGCGGGTGGAGACTTCGGGAGGCGGAGTGGGGGAGCTTGGGAGCCGCGGAGGAGAGCACAGCAACAGGGGTGCGGAGGGCAAAGCGGACAGATTCCAGCGCAGAGGATCGGGCCGACCGGCACTCACCAGCCGAGAGGCTTGTCTGCTCGCCCGCCGGGGCGGGCGGGACTGGGAGCTGAGGCTCCGGCTTTTGTCGGAGCGCCGGGAGAGGACTGAGGTTGGCGGCGTGAGCACAGCCTGCAGGGCGTTGGTGCGCCGCGGCTGGCCGGGAGAGAGTCCGGGAGGGGGTCTGGACCTGCCGAAGAGGCAAGAGACTTTTACGTCCCTCTTTGTTTCCTGGTGCACGAGGAGCGGGGATTGGGAACGCTGCTTGGGAGAGCTCCGGGGACGGGCGCGAGGCGCGGCTGGGAGTGCGGAGCCCAGAGACGGACATGGGATGCTAAGGCCGCTGCTGCCGCCGCCAGGAGGCCTGTGTGCGAGCGCAGGTCACTAGCCACGCGCCCTTCCGGGGAGCCTGTGCAGCCCGCCGCTGCCGGGGTCCCGGGATCCGGGGACGGCTCCCCCGGGAGAGCGCACGGCGCGCCTCAGGCTGCAGCGTCACGCCGGCCTCTGCCGCTGCAGGCCCGCCCCGCACTCCGTGACCCTCCCTACCCCCCCGGCCTGGGTGAGCCAGAGCCTCAGAATCAGCGGCTCCTTTAACCCCGTCCTGTCTGAGCAAAGAACAGACGCCCTCCGGCGACCTACACGCAGAGGCGGGGCCAAATCCAAAGCTGAGCCCCTGGGAACTGTGAGAACAAAGAAGAGAAAGGGAAATCTCTCCCAGCAGCCTCAGAAGAGCGGATTAAAGCGCCACAATCAACTTGATGTACCCTGCATCTGTGGAATACCTGAATAGACAACGAATCATCCCAAATTAAGGAGCCCTGTGGATGAAAGGCTCTTGGTGCTGCAGCCAGGACTCAGTGCTGTGCCTCTGAGGTGGGAGAGCCAACTTCACGACACTGGTCCACAAGAGGCCTCCCAGCTGCACATAATATCAAACAGCAAAAATCTCTGAGAGATCTCCATCTCAACGCCAGCACCCAGCTTCACTCAACGACCAGCAAGCTACAGTGCTGGACATCCTATGCCAAACAACTAGCAAGACAGGAACACAACCCCACCCATTAGCAGAGAGGCTGCCCAAAATCATAATAAGTCTACAGACACCCCAAAACACACCACCAGACGTGGACCTGCCCACCAGAAAGACAAGATCCAGCCTCATACACCAGAACACAGGCACTAGTACCCTCCACCAGGAAGCCTACACAACCCACTGAACCAACCTTAGCCACTGGGGACAGACACAAAAAACAACAGGAACTACGAACCTTCAGCCTGCAAAAAAAAAAAAAAGGAGACCCCAAACACAGTAAGATAAGCAAAATGAAAAGACAGAAAAACACACAGCAGATGAAGGAGCAAGATAAAAACCCACCAGGCCTAACAAATGAAGAGGAAATAGGCAGTCTACCTGAAAAAGAATTCAGAATAATGATAGTAAGGTTGATCCAAAATCTTGGAGATAGAATGGACAATAGAATGGACAAATTGCAAGAATCAGTTAACAAGGACCTAGAAGAACTAAAGATGAAACAAGCAACGATGAACAACACAATAAATGAAATTAAAAGTACTCTAGATGGGATCAATAGCAGAATAACTGAGGCAGAAGAACGGATAAGTGACCTGGAAGATAAAATAGTGGAAATAACTACTGCAGAGCAGAATAAAGAAAAAAGAATGAAAAGAACTGAGGACAGTCTCAGAGACCTCTGGGACAACATTAAACGCACCAACATTCGAATTATAGGGGTTCCAGAAGAAGAAGAGAAAAAGAAAGGGACTGAGAAAATATTTGAAGAGATTATAGTTGAAAACTTCCCTAATATGGGAAAGGAAATAGTTAATCAAGTCCAGGAAGCACAGAGAGTCCCATACAGGATAAATCCAAGGAGAAATACGCCAAGACACATATTAATCAAACTGTCAAAAATTAAATACAAAGAAAACATATTAAAAGCAGCAAGGGAAAAACAACAAATAACACACAAGGGAACCCCCATAAGGTTAACAGCTGATCTTTCAGCAGAAACTCTGCAAGCCAGAAGGGAGTGGCAGGACATATTGAAAGTGTTGAAGGAGAAAAACCTGCAACCAAGATTACTCTACCCAGCAAGGATCTCATTCAGATTTGATGGAGAAATTAAAACCTTTACAGACAAGCAAAAGCTGAGAGAGTTCAGCACCACCAAACCAGCTCTACAACAACTGCTAAAGGAACTTCTCTAGGCAAGAAACACAAAAGAAGGAAAGGACCTACAATAACGAACCCAAAACAATTAAGAAAATGGGAATAGGAACACACATATCGATAATTACCTTAAATGTAAATGGACTAAATGCTCCCACCAAAAGACACAGATTGGCTGAATGTATACAAAAACAAGACCCATATATTTGCTGTCTACAAGAGACCCACTTCAGACCTAGAGACACATACAGACTGAAAGTAAGGGGATGGAAAAAGGTATTTAATGCAAATGGAAACCAAAAGAAAGCTGGAGTAGCAATTCTCATATCAGACAAAATAGACTTTAAAACAAAGACTATTAGAAGAGACAAAGAAGGACACTACATAATGATCAAGGGATCGATCCAAGAGGAAGATATAACAATTGTAAATATCTATGCACCCAACATAGGTGCACCTCAATACATAAGGCAAATACTGACAACCATAAAAGGGGAAATCGACAGTAACACATTCATAGTAGGGGACTTTAACACCCCACTTTCACCAATGGACAGATCATCCAAAATGAAAATAAATAAGGAAACACAAGCTTTAAATGATACATTAAACGAGATGGAGTTAATTGATATTTATAGGACATTCCATCCAAAAACAACAGAATACACATTTTTCTCAAGTGCTCATGGAACATTCTCCAGGATAGATCATATCTTGGGTCACAAATCAAGCCTTGGTAAATTTAAGAAAATTGAAATTGTATCAAGTATCTTTTCTGACCACAACGCCATGAGACTAGATATCAATTACAGGAAAAGATCTGTAAAAAATACAAACACATGGAGGCTAAACAATATACTACTTAATAATGAAGTGATCACTGAAGAAATCAAAGAGGAAATCAAAAAATACCTAGAAACAAATGACAATGGAGACACAACGACCCAAAACCTGTGGGATGCAGCAAAAGCAGTTCTAAGGGGGAAGTTTATAGCAATACAAGCCCACCTTAAGAAGCAGGAAACATCTCGAATAAACAACCTAACCTTGCACCTCAAGCAATTAGAGAAAGAAGAACAAAAAAAAAAAAAACCCAAAGCTAGCAGAAGGAAAGAAATCATAAAAATCAGATCAGAAATAAATGAAAAAGAAATGAAGGAAACAATAGCAAAGATCAATAAAACTAAAAGCTGGTTTTTTGAGAAGATAAACAAAATAGATAAACCATTAGCCAGACTCATCAAGAAAAAAAGGGAGAAGACTCAAATCAATAGAATTAGAAATGAAAAAGGAGAGGTAACAACTGACACTGCAGAAATAAAAGAGATCATGAGAGATTACTACAAGCAACTCTATGCCAATAAAATGGACAATCTGGAAGAAATGGACAAATTCTTAGAAATGCACAACCTGCCAAGACTGAATCAGGAAGAAATAGAAAATATGAACAGACCAATCACAAGCACTGAAATTGAAACTGTGATTAAAAATCTTCCAACAAAGAAAAGCCCAGGACCAGATGGCTTCACAGGCGAATTCTATCAAACATTTAGAGAAGAGCTAACACCTATCCTTCTCAAACTCTTCCAAAATATAGCAGAGGGAGGAACACTCCCAAACTCCTTCTACGAGGCCACCATCACCTTGATACCAAAACCAGACAAGGATGTCACAAAGAAAGAAAACTACAGGCCAATATCACTGATGAACATAGATGCAAAAATCCTCAACAAAATACTAGCAAACAGAATCCAACAGCACATTAAAAGGATCATACACCATGATCAAGTGGGGTTTATTCCAGGAATGCAAGGATTCTTCAATATACGCAAATCTATCAATGTGATAAACCATATTAACAAACTGAAGGAGAAAAACCATATGATCATCTCAATAGATGCAGAGAAAGCTTTTGACAAAATTCAACACCCATTTATGATAAAAACCCTGCAGAAAGTAGGCATAGAGGGAACTTTCCTCAACATAATAAAGGCCATATATGACAAGCCCACAGCAAACATCATCCTCAATGGTGAAAAACTGAAAGCATTTCCACTAAGATCAGGAACAAGACAAGGTTGCCCACTCTCACCACTCTTATTCAACATAGTTTTGGAAGTTTTAGCCACAGCAATCAGAGAAGAAAAGGAAATAAAAGGAATCCAAATCGGAAAAGAAGAAGTAAAGCTGTCACTGTTTGCAGATGACATGATCCTATACATAGAGAACCCTAAAGATGCTACCAGAAAACTACTAGAGCTAATCAATGAATTTGGTAAAGTGGCAGGATACAAAATTAATGCACAGAAATCTCTGGCATTCCTATATACTAATGATGAAAAATCTGAAAGCGAAATCAAGAAAACACTCCCATTTACCATCGCAACAAAAAGAATAAAATATCTAGGAATAAACCTACCTAAGGAGACAAAAGATCTGTATGCAGAAAATTATAAGACACTGATGAAAGAAATTAAAGATGATACAAATAGATGGAGGGATATACCATGTTCTTGGATTGGAAGAATCAACATTGTGAAAATGACTCTACTACCGAAAGCAATCTATAGATTCAATGCAATCCCTATCAAACTACCACTGGCATTTTTCACAGAACTAGAACAAAAAATTTTGCAATTTGTATGGAAACACAAAAGACCCCGAATAGCCAAAGCAATCTTGAGAACGAAAGAAGGAACTGGAGGAATCAGGCTCCCAGACTTCAGACTATACTACAAAGCTACAGTTATCAAGACGGTATGGTACTGGCACAAAAACAGAAAGATAGATCAATGGAACAGGATAGAAAGCCCAGAGATAAACCCACACACATATGGTCACCTTATCTTTGACAAAGGAGGCAGAAATGTACAGTGGAGAAAGGACAGCCTATTCAATAAGTGGTGCTGGGAAAACTGGACAGCTACATGTAAAAGTATGAAATTAGATCACTCCCTAACACCATACACAAAAATAAGCTCAAAATGGATTAAAGACCTAAATGTAAGGCCAGAAACTATCAAACTCTTAGAGGAAAACATAGGCAGAACACTCTATGACATAAATCACAGCAAGGTCCTTTTTGACCCGCCTCCTAGAGAAATGGAAATAAAAACAAGAGTAAACAAATGGGACCTAATGAAACTTAAAAGCTTTTGCGCAGCAAAGGAAACCATAAAGAAGACCAAAAGACAACCCTCAGAATGGGAGAAAATATTTGCAAATGAAGCAACTGACAAAGGATTGATCTCCAAAATTTATAAGCAGCTCATGCAGCTTAATAACAAAAAAACAAACAACCCAATCCAAAAATGGGCAGAAGACCTAAATGGACATTTCTCCAAAGAAGATATACAGAGTGCCAACAAACACATGAAAGAATGCTCAACATCACTAATCATGAGAGAAATGCAAATCAAAACTACAATGAGATATCATCTCACACCAGTCAGAATGGCCATCATCCAAAAATCTAGAAACAATAAATGCTGGAGAGGGTGTGGAGAAAAGGGAACCCTCTTACACTGTTGGTGGGAATGTAAATTGATACAGCCACTGTGGAGAACAGTATGGAGGTTCCTTAAAAAGCTACAAATAGAACTACCATATGACCCAGCAATCCCACTACTGGGCATATACCCTGAGAAAACCATAATTCAAAAAGAGTCATGTACCAAAATGTTCATTGCAGCTCTATTTACAATAGCCCAGAGATGGAAACAACCTAAGTGTCCATCATCGGATGAATGGATAAAGAAGATGTGGCACATATATACAATGGAATATTACTCAGCCATAAAAAGAGACGAAATTGAGCTATTTGTAATGAGGTGGATAGACCTAGAGTCTGTCATACAGAGTGAAGTAAGTCAGAAAGAGAGAGACAAATACCGTATGCTAACACATATATATGGAATTTAAAAAAAAAATGTCATGAAAAACCTAGGGGTGAAACAGGAATAAAGACACAGACTTACTAGAGAATGGACTTGAGGCTATGGGGAGGGGGAAGGGTAAACGGTGACAAAGCGATAAAGAGGCATGGACATATATACACTACCAAACGTAAGGTAGATAGCTAGTGGGAAGCAGCCGCATAGCACAGGGAGATCAGCTCGGTGCTTTGTGACCGCCTGGAGGGGTGGGATAGGGAGGGTGGGAGGGAGGGAGACGCAAGTGGGAAGAGATATGGGAATATATGTATATATATAACTGATTCATTTTGTTGTGAAGCTGAAACTAACATACCATTGTAAAGCAATTATACTCCAATAAAGATGTTAAAAAAATAATAATAATAATAATCTATTAATATTGGTGCATTAATTGTGACAAATGTACCACAGTGAAAATGAGATTTTAATAATAGGGGAGACTAGAGGTGGGTATATAGGAACTCTCTGTACTATCTTTGTAGTTTTTTCTTTCTTTTTTTTGTAAATCTAAAACTACTATAAAATAACAAAGTTTATTTTTAAAATATACAAATGTGGTTCTATTTACATAAAATTGTATGTTGTTCCTTATATATGCATAGATGTCTTAAAGGATGTTCTTGAAAATATTAGCAATGATATGATGTAGGAAAGTATTTTACTTATTTTTATTCTGTTTTGATTACTTTAAAATGTTATTAAAACATGCATCATTTTATTAAAAAGCTATTCTATCTATCTATTTATCTATCTACCTATCTATGATCTACCTATCTTATCCTTGGAGACACCCTTCCATTTTACCCCTAAAGTGTATTTTTCTTAATTACTAAAAAGAATCAGCCCCTTCTTTCCTTGAAGAAAGGTGCATTGGCATCTCCAGCAAGCAACCTTTTTAGTCTGGTAACATGCCCCAACTTTAATTTTTTTCATTCCATTGGGATAGCGTTCAACAATTTGATAGAGCTCATCAAAGTAATTGTTGAATCTTGATGACCAGAGCTTCACATGCCAAGCATTTTCTCCCAAACTGGGTTATTTAGAGTCCAATGAAGCTGGGAATGAATATATAAAGCTAAGTAATTTGGGGAGATTGAAGAATTTTCAGAAAATGTCTTTCACTTGGAAGCATGAAATTACATGCACTACAGTGGAATGAAATCAAATCAATCAACAGGTTGGAATTTTTCAGGCTCTACAATCAGCAGGAGTTCAGAAGCCTCTCACTGGGAAAGAAGCTGAGGTTTGTTGGAAAAGTACCGGGCACTGGAATGCAAAGAGACTGAGCCCTTGTTCTCTGGGAAATCGGCTTTGGTAGCTGATGAGAGGTGTGGACAGGAGAATACAGGTTAATTAGAGGAAAGGTGGAGAAGCTGGAGTGATTGCCCTAATGCCCAACTCTCTAGCCTACACTTCTCTGCCAGATGCATTCAATGGCTCCTCATTTCCTTTGGATAAAGTCCAAACTACTTGAGTGGAATATAATTTTCTTGAACATCTCATCCTTATCTCCTTCTTGAGCTTATTTTCATCACTTCCTCCATTACACCCACGTTCAGCCTTATCAGCCACATATATCTTCTTGTGAATTTCTGAATGGCAACCCTCTCTTAGGCCTCTACCTTTGCACCAGCTTGCCTAGAACACCAGAAAGCTTGTTCCCCTGCCTCATCATCTGGCAAACTCTGAGATTTCATTTCCTCCAAAGCAATCCCCCTAATGCCTTCATTCAAAGATAGGAGCCCAGATCTGTGCTCCCAAACAGGTCACACCCGATCTATTATACCACATACCATCTCAGGTTTCTTTGTCACTCTTTTCCCAAGACTGTGGATCTTTTGAAAATATGTCTTTGCCCTCTGTCAGGGTATCCAGAGCATATAACAAAATAAAGCACTTAGGGCCGCCTGTGGAATGATAAATAGACAGATGTAGCAGTTTATAGAAAAACGTTAAAATTTGGAACACACTACTTAGTTTAAAAAAAAATACTGGGTGAGGATTTCAAACACTCATAAAACTTTGCTAAAAGGCATCTACAAAAGCACTGAACACTGCAACCTGAAATGAATATAAAACCTAACCTGAGAAGAAAGACAAGAGATGTTTCTAAAATGAACCTATTACAAATGCCAGCTTTTCTAATATTTTTCTTCTGATTTGCAAAGAGTGTCCCCAGTGCATGAAGGAAAAAAGGGAGGCAGAGGGTATTCACAAACACTGTAAATCAGCTTGAGTCTCCCATAATCAGGCGGTTATCTCTCTGAGAGAATGCTTCCTGGAGTGCATCAGTAATTAGGGAGCTAATGGAAAACTACCAACCAACAAAATCTATGACCGTTCCGAGGACAATGGAATCTCAGGCCGAGAGTACCCCAGGTTTATTAAGAACAAATCATGCCCGAACATTTTGATAGCTTTTTTGATAGTTGCTGCCCAATTCCTGCCACACTTGCTGCATCGGCTCTACATTGCCTCTAAATCAATTCAAAATGCCTCTTTTGAGTTGACTTTCAAAAGAAGGTCTCTCCAATACTTGGTTTATTACTTTTCTTTTCTCTCCTTTCTCCCTCGTTCTCCCCTGTGGGTTCTCTTTCTTTTCTGGCTATCCCTCCTGGCTTTTCCTTGGACCACCCACTCTGACTTTGTGCAGACTCTCCTGTAACTGCGTCTTCACACTTGCTACTGGCCGTACTCGGAAAAACCTGTTCCCTCTCTAGTTTACCTAGTAAACTTCTACACATCCTTCGAAACCTACTCTGATGGCATCATCTTCAGGAGCCAATACTGTCCTGGCCAGCTTCCAACATTAGAGTTAATCTCTCATAGCTTGGTATTCCCTCCTGTATGCATCTATTGCTAACCTATAATGTAATTTATTTTTACTCGTATCTTTCTCCTATTAGGTTATGAACATAGATACTAGAGTGAGAATTCCAGTAGGATGGGGGATTATTGTCTGTTGTGCTAAGTGACGCTGCCCAAGCACTGAGAACACATATACCCCAACACACACACACATCCACACACCCACACACACTTTGATAAACGACTAAGTTCTCTCACCTTGACGTGAGTCTTACTTAACATCATAACACATGGCCTGACATAAAAGAGCTGCTTAATAAATGACTGTTTTATTAATGCAATGGTGTAGAATGAAAGGAAACAAAAATAAATAAACAGGCTCAGTCGTCTGAATAGCATTTACCAATTCTTCTTATAAAACAAACTCCCTGTCCCACAAAATTTGAATAATCATGGTTTCTAGGAAATATCTCTGGATGCTCTTAGTTACTTTCATGTGTCCATTCATTGATTTATTAAGCAAAATGAAAATAAAAATAGCTGAGGGCTTTTGAAAGCTACTACCCAGACTTTACTACTACTACTTTAGCTACTACTCAGCTACTACTGAGACCTTACATGAATAATTAAATTAACCTTCAGAATCATAACTTGGAGGTAGGTAATTTTTCTTAAAGTAACCTTTTTATTTTTACATAGTTGTAGATTCACATTTAGTTTTAACAAATAATTGAGATATCCCTGTATCCTTTATCCAATTT
Organism: Leucopleurus acutus; assembly: GCF_964270905.1. NCBI lineage: Eukaryota > Metazoa > Chordata > Mammalia > Artiodactyla > Delphinidae > Leucopleurus > Leucopleurus acutus. The sequence continues at coordinate 52,312,147 of NC_139151.1, read as the reverse complement.
TGCCAAATGACAGTATCTTACGAAACTGCAATATAATACCACAACCAAGTTATTATCATTGATAACGTCAAGATACAGAGCATTTCCAACACCACTGTAATATGAGGATCTCTAATATCACTCCTTTATAGATATACCTGTTTCCTTCCTGCCCCCAACATTTTCTTAAGCACTGGAAAACACTAACATTGACCTGTTATCCATTTCTGTCATTTTTCATTTCAAGAATGCTACATAAATGGAATGATAGAATATGTGAACTTGTGATTGGTTATTTTCACTCATTTTCACTTAGCATAATTATCTAAAGGTTTCTTCAGGTTGTTGAAAGTACTTCTTTAGTGACCCATTGTTTGTTTAGTAGCATATTGTTGTTCAGCCTCCACATGTCTGTGGTGTTTGTGTTTTTTGCAGTTTTTTGTTTTTTTTTGTTTTTTCCTTGCTGTTGATTTCTAGTCTCATTATGTTGTGGTTGGAAAAGATGCTTGACATGATTTCAATTTTCTTACATTTATCAAGGCATGTTTTGTGGACTAGCATGTGATCTACCCTAAAGAATATTACACATTTACTAGAAAAGAATGTGTATCCTGCTGCTTTTGGATGGAATGTTCCATATGTGTCAATTAATTCCGTCTGTTTTAAAGTGTCATTTATGGTCAGTGCTTCCTTACTGATTTTCCATCTTGATGATCTATGGATGTAAGTGTGGTGCTAAAGTCTCCTACTATTATTGTGTTATTCTCAATTTCTCCCTTTGTGTCTGTTAATAATTTTTCATGTATTTAGGTGGTCCTATGAGTGCCTATGTATTTACAATTCTTTTTTTTTTTTTTTTTTTTTTTGCTGTACGCGGGCCTCTCACTGCTGTGGCTCTCCCGTTGCGGAGCACAGGCTCCGGACGCGCAGGCTCAGTGGCCATGGCTCACGGGCCCAGCCGCTCCGCGGCATGTGGGATCTTCCCGGACTGGGTCACGAACCCGCATCCCCTGCATCGGCAGGCGGACTCTCAACCACTGTGCCACCAGGGAAGCCCTACAATTCTTATATCTTCTTCTTGGGCCATTCCCTTGATCATTATGTAATGTTTTTGTTTCTTTATCAGTCTTTGTCTTAAAGTCTATTGTGTGTGTGTATCTATCTATCTATCTATATACAAGATCTATCTATCTATCTATCTATCTATATATATATGTATACACATATATCTTTTTTTCTATCCATTTGGCCACTCTGTCTTTGATTGGAACATTTTGTCCATTTACATTTAAAGCGATTATTGCTACATACATACTTATTGCCACTTTGTTAACTGTTTTTGTGTTGTTTCTGTAGTTCTTTTTTGTTCCTTTCTTCTTCTTTTGTTCTCTTCCCTTGTGATTTGGTGACTATATTTAGTGTTCTGTTTGGATTCCTTTCTATTTTTTTTTTTTATGTGAGTATTTATTATAGCTTTTTGGTTTGTGGTTACCATGAGTTTATATAAATATTTATATTATCTATCTATCTATCTACCTATTTATCTATCTATATATGGTTACTTTAAGTTACGGATCTCTTAATTTCAAATGCATTTTAACAATCCTACATTTTTACTCTCTTCTCCTCATGATTACTGATTTTGACATCATATTTTATGTCTAATTGTTTTGTATATTCCCTTAACTGCTTATTGTGAATATAGATGATTTTACTACTTTTGTCTTTTAACCTTCCTACTAGCTTTGGACATGGTTGACTTATTGCCTTTGTGCATGGTTCATTTATTTGCCTTTACTTATGAGATTTTTCCTTTTATAACTTTCATGTTTCTAGTTGTGGCCTTTACTTTTTCTTTTAGAGGAGTCCCTTCAGCGTTTCTTATAAAGCTGGTTGGGTGGTTCTGAACTCTTTTTAACATTTTCTCATCTGTAAAACTTTTGATCTCTTCATGAAATCTGAATAAGAGCCTTCCTGGGTATAGTATTCTTGGTTGTAGGTTTTTCCCTTTCATCATTTAAAGTATATTGTGTTACTCCCTTCTAGGCTGAAGTGTTTCTTCTGAAAAGTCAGCTGACAGCCTTATGGGAGTTCCCTTGTATGTAACTTGTTGCTTTTCCCTTGCTGCTTTTTAATATTCTCTTTTTATCTTTAATTCTTGCCATTTTAATTACAATGTGTCTTGGTGTAGTCCTTTATGGGTTGATCCTGTTTGAGACTTTCTGTGCTTCCTGGACTTAGATGTCTGTTTCTTTCACAGGTTTGGGAAGTTTTCAGCTATTACATCTTCAAATATGTTCTCTGTCATTTTCTATCTCCCTTCTCCTTCTCAGACCACTATAATGAGAATGATAGTATGCTTGATGTTATCCTAGAGGTCTCTTAAACTGTCCTCATTTCTTTATGTGCTTTTTTCTTTCTTCTGTTCATCTTCAGTGATTTCCACTACTCTTTCAGCTCACTGATCCATTCCTCTGTATCATTTATTCTAGTGTTTTCTTGATTTCTCCTAGTGTATTTTTCATCTTAGTTATTATATTCTTCATCTCTGTTTGGTTGTGCTTTACACTTTCTAATTCATTGTTAAAAATTTCTAACTTCTCTCTGTGTTCATCCATTATTCTTCTGAATTCTTTAACCATCTTTACAATTATTACTTTGAACCCTTTCTCAGGTAGATTGGCTATAGCCACTTCACTTAGTTTCTTCTGGGATTTTTTATCTTATCCGTTTTGGACAGGTTCCTCTGACACCTCATTTTGCCTAATATGCTGTTTTCATTTCTATGTATCTGGTAGGCTCGTTACATTTCCTGACCTTGGAGAAATGGTCTTTTGTAGGAGACATCCTATGCGTCCCAGCAGCTCACTGCCCTCTGGTCACTAGAGCTATTTGCTCTAGGGGTGCCCCCTACGTGGGCTGCTTGGGTCCTCCTGTTGTGGTGGGCAGACAACTGTGGGCAGTCTGGCAGGCTTGGCTGGCTCCCATCCAGCTGATTGCGAGGACTTGTCTTGTGTGGAGGCTACTGGCCACTGCTTGTCAGGGCCAGGTCATGAGGCTGTTAGCTGAAGAACCTTGGAGGACTCCAGGGCTAGTGCTGCCTCACTGGTGGTTTGAGTTGGGGTCCAGGATATCCCAAGGCTGATGCCCACTCACCGATGGGTGAAACCAGGTCCTGGGGCCTAGTGTTGGCCCACTGGTGGGCAGAGCTGGGTCCCAAGGCCTGGCTACAGGGCCCAAGGGTCCCAAAGTTAGTGGAACACTTGTGGGTGGGGCTGGTTCCTGATACAGCTAGCTGTGGTATCCAGGGTGTCCCAAAGCAGTGTTTGCCTGATGGTGGGCAGGGCTGGGGCCCAGCAGGTCCCAGAGCAGGTACTGGCCTGCTGTTCAGTTGGCTCGGTCTGAAGGTTACAGGGCTGTGGTTTTTCTGGGGCTGATGTTGCCCACTGGTGAGTGAGGCTGTTCCCAAGGCTAGGCAGAATCACTGGTGGCTGGAGCTGGGGATCAACCAGTCCCATGGCTGGTGCTGTAGGTGTAGGTGGGGCTGTGTCATCTCCGAGTTAGTTTCTTGGCTTGAGGCTTCCCAGTACTGGTGACTATGGAATGGTGGGCATGGGTGGGACTGGGTCCTGAGGCTAATAAGTTAGATGGAGAATTCCAAAATGTCATTTGATAGCACTCATGTCCACATGGTAGAATGAGTTCCTGAAAATGGCTGCTGCCAGTGTCTACATCCTCAGGGTGAATTCCAGTTGCCTCCTGCCTCTCCGGAAGACTCTCAAAGATCAGCAGGTAGGTCTGACCCAATCTCCTTTCCAATTACTGCCCTGGATCCTGGAGTGTGTGGGATTTTGTGTGCACACTTTAAGAGGGGAATCACTATTTTCCACAGCCTTCTAGGTGTCCTGAAATTAAGTCCTGCAGGCCTTTAAAGCCAAACATTCCAGGGGCTCATCTTCCATATGCAGGACACCCAGGTTGGGAACCTGATGTGGGCATCAGACTATTTGTTCCTTGGCGAGAACCTCTGCAATTGTAATTATTCTCTTGTTTGTGGGTCACCCACCCAGGGGTATGGGTCTTAACTATATCACAACTGCACCCCTCCTACCCATCTTGTTGTGGTTCCCTCTTTATATATTGAGTTGTTGAAGATCTTTTCTGGTAGTTTCCAGGCTTTTGCAGCCACAAGTGTTCCATAAATAGTTGCAATTTTGATGTGCCTATGATCAGAGACGAGCTCATGGTCTCTCTACTCCATCATCTTGGCTCCATAATTAGTTTTTTCGAAGAGTTGCCCAACTTTTTTCCAGAGTGGTGGCATGTCTTCCATTCCTAACACCAATGTATGAGTGATTCAGTATCTCTACATCCTCCAGCATTTAATGCTGTCACTATTTTTTATTTTATTCATTCTTGTAGGTGTGTAGTGATGATACCTCATTATGGTTAAATTGGGATTTCTCTAATGACTAATGATTTTAACATTCTTTTCATGTGCGTATTTGCCATCTGTATATCTTCTTTGGTGTAATGTTTCTTCATGTATTTTGTCCATTTTTTAATTGGATTGTTTGTTCTATAAATATGGAGTTTTGAGAGTTCTTTATATATGGATATATGATTGGCAACTATTTTCCCCTACTATGTAGGAGGTCTTTTCAACCTTTTAAGAGGATCTTTTACAGAGCAAAAGTTTTGAAATTTTATGAAATCTAATTTATCATTTTTTTCTTGTATGTATTATGTTGTGGTGGAAATTCTATAAACTACTTGGACCAGCTTTAGATTTTAAAGACTGTCTCCTGCTATTTTGTTCTAAAAGCTTTATAGTATTTTTTTAACACATTTAAGTCCATGACCAATTTTGATTTAATTTTTGTATATGGCGTGAAACTTAGATTGAGGTTCTCTAAATAGAAAGGAAATGTTGGGACATGAAAAATGAAGGAAAAGAGCCCACTGTAAACAAAAACATGGGTAAATAAAATAGGCTTTCCATCTCTTGAGCTTTCTAAAGTATGTTTGAGGATTGAAGCTAAAAATTATAACATTGTCTGATGTGCTTCTAAATGTGGAAATATTTAAGGCAATCATAATTCAAAAAGATACATTCACCCCGATGTTCACTGCAGCACTATTTACAATAGCCAGGTCATGGAAACAACCTAAATGTCCATTGACAGATGAATAGACAAAGAAGATGTGGTACATATATACAATGGAATCAATATTACTCAGCCATAAAAAGGAATGAAATTGGGTCTTTGTAGAGACGTGGATGGACTTAGAGACTGTCATACACAGTGAAGTAAGTCAGAAAGAGAAAAACAAATATCATATATAAACCCATATATGTGGAATCTAGAAAAATGGTACAGATGAACTGGTTTGCAAGGCAGAAATAGAGACACAGGCGTAGAGAACAAACATATGTACACCAAGGGGGAAAAGGGGGGATGGAATGAATTGGGAGATTGGGATTGACATACATACACTAATATGTATAAAATAGATAACTAATGAGATCCTGCTGTATAGCACAGGGAACTCCACTTCATTGTACAGTAGAAACTAACACAACATTGTAAAAAACTATATCCTAATTTAAAAAAGAAAAAAAAAGACCATCACAGTATAAGTGAAGGAGAGAAGGGAAATTACAGAGAGGTAAGTTTTCTAGAATTCATTTGAATTGCTAAAATGAAAAAAAAAAAAAAAAAACTTGTATAGGATCTTCCTGCCTGTCTGTCTGTATTTTCCTGTCTGCCTATCTATCATCATCTATCTATAATGTAATACCTAGAGCAACTTTAAACACTGACAAATTCTCTTTATTTTCCTTTATCTGAGGGTGTCTTGACTTCCCTTTCATTTCTGATGGATATTTTTGAAGTGTATAGGATTTGGGATTAACAGTTATTTTCTTTGAGCAGTTGAAAAATATTGTGCTGCTTCTTTCTGGCCTCTTGGCTTTCTGATGAGAAATCCCGTCATTTGAATTTTCCCCCTACATGGAAGATATCACTTTTCTCTTGCTGCTTTCAAGATTTTTTTCTTTGTTTTAGTTTTCAGGAATTTAATTATAATATATATTGGCATGAATTTCTTTGAGTTTATCCTGTCTTCATTTCACTCAGTTTCTTAAGTTTATAGGCTTATGTTTCTTGTCAAATTTGAGAAATTTTCAGCCACTCTTTTTCAAGTACTTTTCCATACCTGCCTTTCTCCTCTCCTGCCAGTACTCTGATAACATTAATGTTAGACGTCTTTTTCTTATAGTCTCACTTGTTCCAGAGCTCTGTTCAATTTCCTCCTGTCTGTGCTCTACTGTATAATTTCTCTTCTATCTTCTTGCTCACTGATTCTTTCCTTTGTCCATTCTATTCTGCTGTTGAGCCATCCACTGGTTATGGTACGTTTCAGTTCTAAAATTTCCATGTGGTTATTCTTCATATCTTCTATTTCTTTGCTGAGACTTTCTATTTTTTTTTTCATTTGTTTCAAGTGTATTCATGATTACTCTTTGAAATATTTTTATTATTGCTGCTTTAAAATCTTTGTCAGATAATTCTAAGATGTCTGTTATCTTGGTGTTAGCATCTATTGATTGTCATTTTTCATTCAGGTTTGAGACCTTCTGATTCATGATAAGTTATTTTTGATTGAAACTTGTTATTTTTGATTCATATTATGAGACTCTAGATTTTATTTAAACATTTTGCTATACCTGACTTTTCTAACACTGCCCTAGCTAGGGAATGGGGAGGTGACCTCATTACTCGTAGGTGGAGGAAAAAGTCCAGATTCCTTATTGAGCCTCATTGTCACTTGAGGCAGGGGTGGGATTCCACTTTACCATCTGGTCTTCACAGACACTGTGGTGGTATGGAGGTGGCCTGTAACCACTGAGTAATGGTGAAAGTTCTGACTCTTCACAAGGCCCCCTCCCCCTTCTGTCTTGTACACACACACACACACACACACACACACACACACACACACACACACACAGTGGGAAGAGGGATGTTTTGTTACTGCCAGGTAGGAGGAGAAGTCCAGGGTCCCCTCATGGCCTCTGCTGATGCTATGTGGGGGTGGGGAATCTTCTTACTGGCTGCTGGGGATAAAAGTCTCAGCTCCCTATTTGGCTGTCTCTAACACCACTCGAGCAGGGGTGTTAGTGCATCTCATTACAGCCTCAAAAGGATGAAAGTTTAGACTCCCCATTTGGTTTCTGCTGTCATGGGTGGGTGTAGGACACACTGTTTTTTCTGTGGTATTTGTCTGGAGTAGAACAGTTATTGTCTAAAAGCATTCTCTCCTTCTAGGCTGTGCCTTTCCCGATCCTTTGCCAAAGGAGAGCAGGCTTTGTTTCCCTTTTTGGTCTTCACTGTTGGCATTTTTGGGTTGCTAGCTTCTTCAGTTCTAAGTCTTTTTTTTTATTTTTTATTTTTTGACATCTTTATTGGAGCATAATTGCTTTACAATGGTGTGTTAGTTTCTGCTTTATAACAAAGTGAATCAGCCATATGCATACATATATTCCCATAACCCCTCTCTCTTGAGCCTCCCCCCCACCCTCCCTATCCCACCCCTCTAGGTGGTCACAAAACACCGAGCTGATCTCCCTGTGCTATGTGGCTGCTTCCCACTACCTATCTATTTTATGTTTGGTACTGTATATATGTCCATGTCACTCTCTCACTTTGTCACAGCTTACCCTTCCCCCTCCCCACATCCTCAAGTCCATTCTCTAGTAGGTCTGTGTCTTTATTCCTATCTTACCCCAAGGTTCTTCATGACCTTTTTTTTTTCTTAGATTCCATATATATGTGTTAGCATACGGTATTTGTTTTTCTCTTTCTGCCTTACTTCACTCTGTATGACACACTCTAGGTCCATCCACCTCCTACAAATAACTCAATTTTGTTTCTTTTTATGGCTGAGTAATATTCCATTGTATATTTTGCCACATCTTCTTTATCCATTCATCTGTTGATGGACACATAGGTTACTTCCATGTCCTGGCTATTGTAAATAAAGTTGCAATGGACATTTTGGTACATGACTCTTTTTGAATCATGGTTTTCTCAGGGTATATGCCCAGTAGTGGGATTGCTGGGTCGTATGGATTAAAGACCTAAATGTAAGGCCAGACACTATCAAACTCTTAGAGGAAAACATAGGCAGAACACTCTATGACATAAATCACAGCAAGATCCTTTTTGACCCACCTCCTAGAGAAATGGAAATAAAAACAAAAATAAACAAATAGGACCTAATGAAACTTAAAAGATTTTGCACAGCAAAGGAAACCATAAACAAGACCAAAAGACAACCCTCAGAATGGAAGAAAATATTTGCAAATGAAGCAACTGACAAAGGATTAATCTCCAAAATTTACAAGCAGCTCATGCAGCTCAATATTAAAAAAAACCAAACAACCCAATCCAAAACTGGGCAGAAGACCTAAATAGACATTTCTCCAAAGAAGATATACAGATTGCCAACAAACACATGAAAGAATGCTCAACATCATTAATCATTAGAGAAATGCAAATCAAAACTACAATGAGATATCATCTCACTCCAGTCAGAATGGCCATCATCAAAAAATCTAGAAACAATAAATGCTGGAGAGGGTGTGGAGGAAAGGGAACCCTGTTGCACTGTTGGTGGGAATGTAAATTGATACAGCCATTATGGAGAACAGTATGGAGGGTCCTTAAAAATCTAAAAATATAACTACCATATGACCCAGTTCTAAGTCTTGATATATGAGACAAAAATAAAATCCAGGGACCTCACCATTGTGTTGTTTTTTTTGGATCCTGACGTGCCTAGGAAGTCTACCTTCTTCTCTCCACCTTTCAGAGTCTCCTTATGTTTGTTTTACATATATTGTCCATGGCTTTTAGTTGTGCTTGGCAGGAGTGCTCAGGTAAAGAATCTCTACTTCATCTTCCCAGAAGCAGAAATTCCCCTGAAGTAGGTGTTATTATAATATTTTTTACTATTATAATGTCATTTTACAGATGAGGACACTGAGGGACAGAGAGGTTATATCTTGTCCATGGTCAGACAGCTAGTAAGTGGAACTCCCACAACTGACTGTGTTTCAGCTTCAAGCCAGGCAGATACCCAGAATCTCTTGTTGACTCTACTGTGTTGAAGATCAAGATGGGCTTTCTTTGGGAATGGGGGTATTGGCCTAGATCAAGTCCCTGTTTGATAAGCTCTTTGCACACTAGCATTTGGCCTGCTGGCCCCACCATATTTCCCCATTAGTGCCTCAGCTTGGACTCCACTTGATTCTTTCTCATCTTCTTACTACACAATTCTTACAGATGGAGGACCAGGGAATTGCAGAGCTGAGCCCACTGCAGTAAATATTTTTATACTAACCATTTCAAACTAATTACTGTTAAGTGTTTTTTTTTTTTTTTTTAAATAGAATCATAGACTGTCAGTGCTGGAAGTAAATCCCTTTCATTTTACAAAGAGGAAACTAAGGTTTATGGATTTGGAGGTAGGTGTTTTATTCCACAAGGTGACATGTCCAAGGTCCTCCAGGGAGTTAGTGGTATGTCATGTATATATTTTATCCTAACCATTAACCTATGTGATAGCTTGAAAAAATGGTTTTCTCTTCATATTACAGATAAGAAAACACATATATTACACTTAATGGCACTTTAAAAATGTATATGCAGAATTTATACAAGCTTGTTCTTAACTATTTCCCAAAAGCTCCATACAGTCAGTTGAATTTTTTCCATTTAGAGGATGTCCATAACAGGTGTAATGATAAAGCTAGTTAGTGGCCACTAGAATGTAAATTCCATGAAGACAGTGGTTTGAATACTTCAGTATCTCTATTACATAGAGTACTGCCAACATGTAGTAATCACTAAGAAATCTTTATTGAATAAAAGAACAAAGTGATAAAATTATTCTCAAACAATATTCAGCATTGCATGAGCACAAAGATGTGTCACTGTCTGTGATCTGCCATCATTGTTCTTTCTCTAAGAGTTTTCTCCTAGTAATGTTGCATATTACTGAGGGATTCCTTTATCCAAAGGGAATGCCTATAATTTTTAATTTGCTCTAATAAATTTTTTGGCCTTTAACAGATGCATGACAACTGTACTATACTGTGTTGTGAATTCCAATTATGTATAAGACAGATGCCTACCCTTTCTCATAAAGCTCACAGCTTTGTGAACTTTCACTGTAAATTGCATTTTAGATCCATAAGTGGACATTTTTACTAAGAGTGTGTGTGTGTGTGTGTGTGTGTGTGTGTGTGTGTGTGTGTTCAAATCACTCAGTGAGTTGCATATTACTTAGACTTTTGAGCTGGAGTACATAGCAAAATGGATGCATAGTCAAATATATTTAACACAATTGTATAACCCTATAATACGATGATCATCAAACAGGAAGCCAAATGACAATAATAAAACTTGGATTTTGTCATTTGATGATGACTGCCAAATGTAAGTCATTCATTACCCAGGAAGTCAATTCTTTAAGATGATGCTCTGTGTAAAGAACATTTAACCCCACAATTAGCTAGATTCAGAATTAAATCCTGGCTCCACCATCATTAGTATGTGATCTTGAGCAAGGTACTTAGCTTGTCTTCCTTTGTTCATAGGAAAATTTAGAAGAACGATGATGATGATGATATATCAACTACCACACCCATGATGCTTACTATGCCAGGCCATGCTAAGTCATTTCATGTAGAAACATATTTAATATTAACATCAGCCCTCTGAAATAGACATTTTCCTCCCCAATTTGCAGATGTCTTCCTCACAGGTAGAATTAAATGACTTAATTATACATGGAAAAGTCTGTGCAATCAGTGTACATTATTATCTGTAATCATTTCTTTGTAGCATAATTTACATGAGCAATGACAATTTTTATACAAAATCTTACAGACAGACCTAGTTTCAGTTCAGGTGCCACCACTTATTATCTTTTGACCTTGTAAATATACTTAAAACATTCGAAGTCTCAGATTTCTCATCTGTAAAATGGGCATAATACAGCACCTACTCATAAGACTATTTTGAGGATTTACAGATATAATGCCTGAGGTATTTGCTCAGTAATTGTTAGTTACAATGACGACAGAGCTGAGGGTGAGGAAGAATGCATTCACTGAGAAAGTAGAGTGGAATATTTGAAATGGTGATTAGCCCCTAAATGACCTGTATGATATTGAGGCTATTTCAATGCATGGCAGTGTTTATGTACATATCCTACTATCCTTAACTATAGTGCTACTAAGTGACTGCATCCTACATTTATTACTTCTAGCCCCAAGTCCACTCAGCTCTGTTTTATTTTGTTTTCCATTAGATCTCTGAAGCCTAGCAAGGTTAAGAGTTGTGTTGTGTAATATATGTGAATCTGTTTAAATTATAAGGTCTTAAATTCCAAGGCAGCTTAAATATTCACTTGAAATGCCTGCAAATAAATAAACTAGCAAATATTTAATGAACTGATAAGTTTATGCATAGTGGAAGATTTATTAAAGATACAAAGTAACTATATCTTCAACATTAAAAAAAAAGCAATGTAATAATTTATAACTGGAGGGAGAAACCAGAGATATTTAATCCATCTCCTTTTGGAGGTCTTACATGAGTTTCAAAACAGAACTCATTATCTTTCTACCCAAACTCACCTAACTTCCTGTGTTTTGCACCTCACCTTAATAAATGATTCCCCTGGACACAATCAGAAATGTCAGTGCCATGTTTGAACTCTACTTCTCTCCCATGCCAGACTTCTAAACAGTCCTCACATGCCTCCTAATTTCAGACACTTCTCTTCATTCTCACAACTATGTTTTTCATCTTGGCCTTCGCTGTGTCTCATTTGTGCTGTTGCAACAGCAACTTAATTGAGAATTAACCCTTCTAGTCCATTTAACGTCCTATAACTAGAGGGATTTAAACAAAAAAAAAAATTTATCAAGTCATTCTTCTCAAAACTCTTCAATGATTTCTATTGTCCCTGCAATAATATCAAACTTGCTATAATGGTCCATGGTCTGCCCCTTGCCTGGATTTCAAACCATCTGAAATCTCTTCCATTGCCTCATTTTCTTCCCCCTTAAAACACAGCATTCTAGCCATGAGTGTCCTTCAGTTTTTCAAAAGTGCCAGCACTCCCTTTCCTCTTTTATATCTTGAAATTGGTCTTCATTCTGCCCAGAGAAGTGTTCTCATCCTCTTTCACTTGGATAATTCCTGCTCAACCTTAAAGGGTCAGTTTAGCAATCACTCTCTAGGAACCCTTCCTCAAATCTTCAGCCAGATTACGTGACTCCTTTATTGCTTCCATAGCTAGCACTCCTTGTACACCCCCATCATAGTGTTTAAATCACTGAACCACAGTTCCCTTTCATTTATATATTCTCTACACAGATTTTTGAGGACAGCTCATGTGCCTCAAAAACCTACAGGACGCCTCTCAAAACAAGGCACAGATTAGAAGCTCAACATAGATTTGTTAAATGCATGCATACACGGATAATAAATTAAGAATACAAATGATTCATGAACAAAAATAAAGCTGTGTAAAGGGGTAAGGTGGGGAGCAATTTTCGATAAAGTTGTCAGGGATGAAAACTATAAGGAAGTGTCATTTGAGCAAAGATCTCAAAGAAGGGCAAAGTGAACCATGTAGATATCTGGGGATAGAGTCGTCCAGGCAGAGGGATTAGGCAGAACTTTGAAGGTCTGAGAAAACAACAGACAGGCTGCTATAACTGGAGAGCAACGAGCAGAGCGGGAGGGGTAGACATTAGGGTTAGATCATGCGGTATTTTGTCGGCTATATGAACTTAGACTTTATTCTGAGTGCACAAAAAGCACTTGGAGGGTTTTAAGTAAAGAATGCCAAGACAGGACCTAATATTTAGTTCCTGAATATGAATCTTAACAAAGCACACTGGAAAACTGTTCTGAGATTTCTAAGTGAATGTATTTGAAATGAATGACATTTACAAAGACTAAAGGTATAAAGCCACAGATTGTTTTATATAATAGTTAGGTAATTTAATCAAGAGAGACTGATTATTTTACCAAAATGATATAGGAAATATATGGTTAGTAGAGATGAGAAGCTATGGCTTTTGGTTCCCTGTCTGGTTTATTTTTACATGGATGAAGAGATACATGAGTTACTTGAGAACACGGATCTGTGCTCCTAAACGGCCATCATAGTTCTGAAAAGTACCTTGAGCTAGCATTGAGCTTCTCACATTTTAAAGACACGTTTCATTATTAGTTTTCAACTGGACTGTTTTCAATACAAGTGTGTAGCTGCACTCATTCTTTCTACATCTTAGAGCGTGTGCCACAGAGACGGATGTAACACAGTGCATCAGCAAGGAAGGTCAAAGTGCATTGAATGTGTGGTTCACTTGCTCTGGATTCTTCCTAAAATGATCCAAGAATTTATTTATCAAGTATTTCAGAGACCCTATTTTGTGCAAAACACCATGCTGGGCATGCATGACAAAGAAGAGTATGCCATGGCATCTGTCCTCAAGGAACTTGCATCCTAGCTAGGATGACAGACATGGAAGCAAATCATCATTTAGCACAGTATGAGAAGGGTCATAATGAAACCAACACAGTTTATCGAAACCATTGCAGCAATACTTCATATTCACTGCTCACTTACTAATATGCACGATCCCATTTAATACTCTTAACAGTCTTCTTAATATCTTATGGGTCGTAAAACTTGCTCCTCCGCTTTACTTTTCTTCGTATGAGGAAACTGGCTACAGAAAGGTTAAGTAGCATGCTCAAGGTCAATTCGTCGGTCGGTGGTGAAGCTGAGAGTCGAACACTGGCCATTTGACTCCAGAGTCTGTACTTTCAACCACTCACTTCATTTTGAGAGACACTGGCTTATTTTTAATTCTCACAGAAAATCTATGAACCTGGTTTTATTTTTTATTTTTTTATTTTTTTTTGCATTACGTGGGCCTCTCACTGCTGTGGCCTCTCCCGTTGCGGAACACAGGCTCCGGACACGCAGGCCCAGTGGCCATGGCTCACGAGCGCAGCCGCTCCACGGCATGTGGGATCCTCCCGGACCGGGGCACGAACCCGTGTCCCCTGCATCAGCAGGCGGACTCTCAACCGCCGCGCCACCAGGGAAGCCCCTGGTTTTATTTTATCACCATTTCATAGGCAAAGGATCTGGCTCAAAGAGGTTCAGGAACTTTTCACGTTTACTCTCAAACCCAAGGTAGACTCCTTTGATTCTAAGTCCTACCTTATTGCCACTAGAACATACTTCCTTTGTATACATTTTTGCATCTTTCAAAGAGCTGAAAGAACACATTAATTCTCATTTGACTGGCATGGAGGTGGAGGTGAGGACTTCATTAAGGAGGTTACACATCCCAAACAGGACTACCTGCCCTATTTTAAAATGTCACTAAAGTAAGATCTTTTGCCACTATGAAATAGCAAGCAGTTTCCAGATAAATACTACTTCTGGAGAATGCAAATTAAGCTGTTCATTTAAGCTACTATATTCTGGAGGGTACATGCCAATTGATTTGTGCATTCTTTCTCCATCATTGCCAGGCTAAACATCCTCAAACAAAAATGTACTCGAAAATAATCTCTTGGAAGCAGAATTCTCTGACATTTACCTTCAGAATCTAAACACTGAATAAATAGAATTCTAAGTGAAATGAGCAAAGGTAATTTCAATAAACTTACTGCAGTATTTTACTGATAAAAGTAATGGCAATATTATGAACTACATGTTCATTACGATACTGCCCATTTTATAAACATTACAATCTCTAATCCTCACAACAACCTAGGAAATAAGCATCCCCATTTTGCGTAGGAGGACATTGAGGATTTGAGATGGTAGATCACAGAGATAAGAAGTGGTCAAGGTGGGAACTGAACTCAGGTTTGTATAAAGCCAAAGTTATTGCTCTCTCTGTACATGTTTATTCCATGATGAGCAGACAGAGAGAGCATTCCAGGAGACTGAACAAAGTCATGGTTGGGTAATGTATTAGTTGGGTATCTGGTATGGACTCATGGGGCCTTGGGTTGGACTTATAAATTTAACACACATATTCTTGTGTTAAAAATATATATGAGAGGTCAGCTACTTCAATCCCCACAGTGAGCAAACAGATGTAGTCAATTATTTGATAGTCTCCAAGTGAACCCTCACCCAGATTAGGCATGTTTGAACCCCATGCCCTGAATAACTTTTTCTTTTTAACAAAAAAGAAACTTCTCTTCTTAGGGAAGTTTATGGATACAGTAGCATCCAGGATTCAATGTGAAGGTTCTGTATTTACAATCACATGCTCATTGACAGTATGAGTCCCCCAAGAATGCTATGAAGAATACCAAATATTCAAGAAATGGTTGAGGCTCTGGTGTCTTCACATAAGATTGCATCTATGCCTTAAACCAAATAATAATAGGAGCTCACTTACAAAAGATTAAATGAAATAAGGCAAGTAAAGCCTTTGGCATAAGCCCTGGAACATAGTTTTTTTGGACTACATCTTGGAACATAATTTATCTCCAAATAATGCAATTCACACTTGCAACACATTTTTTTACTGAACATTTACTACATGCAATATACTGTGCTGAGTTCTGTATATACTTTATGTTTCATACAGAATTATCATTTACTGAGGGAATATGATATGTCAAGCTCTATGTTAAGCAATTTGTACATCATCTCATGTCAATCTCACAATAACAACTTTAGATTCTAATTCCTCATTGGAAATGAGGAAACCGAAGGTCAGTTATGTGACATCACTTTCCCCCAAATCACGTAATGATTCCCCCATGTGAATATCATACTGGTCTAGGAAAATGAGTGTGCTGAATATTCATCCAACTTCCATCCCAAATTCTTTCTCTTGGGAGAGTTTGAAAAGCTAAGCCAAAAACTACATTTCTTTATCTGTAGTGTTCTGGGTACAATCCTTAGATCTGAAGTCAGAATTTAGACAGAGGCCTTTTTCTTCTCTTTTTCGTTGTGTCTGCACAGGAACTTTGTGGGAATGTGAAGATTCCCTGCAGCAGCATCCCATACCCAGCTTCTTGGGTGGCTGGGAGAAGCAGCAACAACCGTGGTGACATATGCTCCTTGACACAATTTCCTATTCCCTGGCGTGAAGATACGGGTTTACTTTCACCATAATTTGGGTGTCTGTAATGGGGGCAGCAGTGGTGACAGGTTTGAGAGATGAGGCAGCTCCAGAAGTAACCAAGGATGGTAGCTTCCCTATGGGTTAGTTGTATTGTTTAGGAGTCTTTCTTGGAGACCCAGATTACAGTCCATTTCTTCAACCTATGCAGTGAATTTGTAATCCACCGATTCCCTATATTAAATCCATTTTTGCTTAAAATATCTTGAGTGGCATGTTTTCTGTACTTAATTTTGAGTGACACATTGAATAATGGTCCCTACTTGTTCAAGCACGTTTGCCGGAGAACCCAACTTGCAATGAGAGAGGAAGGTGCTATCAAAATCTTACCTCATCTTTCCACAATGTAAATGTAAACTCTGAGAGGGATGGGGACAGATTTATGATAAAAATCCCACTATCACTTCACATATTAATCAGTGAGCAAATGAACACGTACTAGCTCCATGTCCAACAGTGCATTCATATTCTTTCTTGCTTCTTCAGCACTTTTTTCACTTTAACTAAACACAGAAGATGCTCCTACTTTTTTGAGTGCCTATTATATACCAGAAGTAAGGACAGGAGCTCTGATAAACTATTGCTAATCCTGATTAGGACTTTATAAGTATTTACAACCTTATTTATTTATTCATTTCAGATGAAGAAGCCCAGGTTCAGAGAGATAAATCTGACTGAATCCAAATTAACCCACATGCTGTTTGGTCATGGACCTTCTCCTTTACCTTTCACCTTACAAAGGCTTTGAAAGTCACATCAGCTATACTGGGTGAAAAGTGCATTTAAAACCAGAAGATTTGGTGTGAATTCAGCTCCAAGATAACCTAGCAGTGAAATCTGGGGCATGTCACTCACATATTCTGAACCTCAGTTTCCTTATCAGTAAGATGACTACATCGGCATGTGCCTTGGCTATTGTATAGGTGCCTGTATAACTCCACAGCTCTTTCAGCATCTACGGGAACAATCAGACGATGTTAAAATTTACACATCATTTAAGAGTAAACACCTAGTCAAGTCATTTCTCCTCTTTAAGTCTGTTTTCTCATCTACCAAATGAGTGTGATAGTTACAGCTCTCTCATTGTGAGGATTAAGCAGGATACAGTAACTAAAGTGCCTAGCACTGTGCTCCTACATGGTAAGACCTAATAATTTTAGCTTTTAATATTCTTTATTATTAATAATACAATCACAAGTGCATCTGAGTCATTTTATCCAAGTAGCTTCCTCTACAACACTGTTGATAAGTCAAGAGGATTTCAAAAACGAAACCACCAAAAAATCTTTCTGTTGACTTTAGTAGTGCCCTGAGTACAGTTCATCTGCCAGGTATAACTTGTATTCTGAAGAGAAGAGAAACCTCCTGCCATTTAGCTCCACGGTCTGGTTGGAAGGCTGCTTTCTCCCTGTCCTCTTGGCTGTTGAGACGGATGAGTGGATTTTCCATCCTTTGGTCACTGCCTATGGCTCAGGCCAGAGGAACAGATATGAAGAGTAGCCCCTGACCCAAGAGAGGAGTCTGATTAGATATGAACATTTTCCTGGGACCACTCCTTTCGTGTCTGGCCTCCATGGCAAGCAGAGAATAGATGAGAGACAGCAGCCATATGCCAGAACCTATAGCAGACACTTGACAATTACAAATGCACCACAAGGTTATTTTGTGTTCGCCTGCCTTCTTTAAGCCAGAAGCAGTTCCAAAGTCTGTACAGAATCATAGTAAAACCCACGTCTAAGTAGGCATGAAAGAAATCCCTCAGTAGGCATGTGGGGAGAATGTCTGACTGAATAACGTAGAAACTAATCTAAGAGCCATTCATTTATTCAAAATGAGAAAGCCTTTTGTAGGTAGCACTCAGCATAGAACTCATCTTTTTCGTGCCAATATCTCTCCCATCAACCAACTACTGCAGAGACAAGTCTATTGCAGGAAGACAGAACAGGCATGCTTGGGGAGCACATAATTAGAGGAGGGTCCTCCTTAAGTCCCTGCCCTGAACAATTGTAGAGCCAAGTAGCCAAAGCATCAGCTAGAACTATAGAAATTCAATTACTAAGGATTTTGTATTTCAAATCAGGAGCTTGAGTAATTATAAATAGAGAAATTAAGAAAATTTTTGCCATTAGTTTACCAACATCGTTAAGGAAAGTCCAGTGAAAGGCAATGTAGGATATAGAAAATGATCAGAGACTTTTAAAAGTGCAATAAAAGAAGGGTTTCTGAGCTAGAACAAGACAATAATATTTCCCATAGATACTCTGGGCCATAGAATTCACACAGTGTTTGTTTGTTTTTGTTTATTTGTTTGTTTTCATGTGCATGTACATAAGCTGAATTTGCTATGAAATGCATGTAGTCACCTGGCGACATTATTCAGATGTTTATTACAAGGCCTTTGGAGACTCTTTACGTAATCCTAACATAAAATAATTTCTTCTAGATTTAATAAGAAAGCAGTTGAACTAGTTCTACCCAAAGGGCAATTTAGAATAAGGATGGTTATGCCCAGAGTATAAGACCTTGTAGGACAAGTTTTAAGTAAGGCTCATTTCCTGTTTGGGTGGTATACAAGTTAAGGAATCTTCTAATATCTTATTTTCCTTTGGAGTTCCTGGCTTTTTGACCCTCTATATATTTCTCTGAGGCATTGTTCAAAGCTCCCAGAAATCATTTTTAAAATCAATTCATTATTTATCAATTTATTATTTATTAAATATATACACATTTCTGGGTGCTTTTAATGGAACATTGGACTTAGTCATCCCCAAAAGCAAGGCTTCTCTTTGAGAATTCTTTGAGGGGCTGGGCTAGTTAAGTCCAGCTTCAGCTCCCTGCTACCCTCTGTTGATTTGGAAAGCAGCACATGGAGCACCCCTGGGTGGTATAAAGGTTGAATATCTCCTGTGGAGACGAAAGTGGTAAGAAAAAAATGTCATATCCTGCCCCAAGGAGCACCCTATTGGGTGTGAAGGAGAAAATGGTGGACTTACATTTATCGAGAGACTATTTGTATGCCAGGCCTATCGTAATTAAACATTCCACCTCATCCTATTCTCAAAACAGCACTGGAACTAGGTATTTTTATTCTTATTTAACACACGAAGAAGCTAGCATTCAAAGTGTGAAGCAACCTACCCTAAGTCACACAGGGAGCGAGTAGAAGAATAAGGATTTGATCCCTCCTGGATTGTAGAGTTCCTTCACTTCTATGTCCTCCCAGGTCTCAACTCACATTTGATCCTTCTGTTTCTTGCCTCCCATCTATAATCAGCAACTCCAACAATGAAGAAAGTTGATATCTTAAGTCTCTCCCACTAATCTCTCAGGATTGCTCTCACCTAGATTTTCTTCTCCATTTCCACTAACAGTAGATCACAGACCATATCCTGAATTAGTTGAATCACCTCTTGACTGTTTTTCCCACTGCTGGTCTTTCCCTCACATCCACTATTTGTGGTGCTGCAAGATTAGGCTCCCTAGGTCAACTTGATTATGTCATTCCATAAATAATTTAAAAAACAAAACACAGTGGTTCTTTGTTTCATTCTCAATTATAATTATACTCCATACCTTGGCATTTTAAGCCTTCTATATGTCACAACAGTATATGTTCCAAGTCCTATCTCCAGTTAAGAGCTTACATCAAACTATATATTATTCAAAAAAGAGTTGTACACTTTCTAAATAATCCTAACACTTAGATTTCACTTATAACATTATTTTCATGAGGGTCACTTTTCTCCAAATAATACCCCCCTTTGAAGTCCATCTCAAATGGACCACTTTCTCAGTAAGCCATTCTAGATACTACCAACCAACAATGCTTTGCTTTTATGGATCTATCTTCCTCTGGTTGGAGTAAAAGAGAAAAAATACATGTATTGTCAACTGTGTGCTATACTTGTATTACCAGCTTTACATGTTTTATCTCACTTAATCTTCTCCATAAACTTAGGAGGTTTAGTAATACTCTCTCTACATTCTACAGGTGAGAAAAGTGGCCCTCAAAGACATCAAGTGTGCCCAATTTCCTAACTCTAATAAGTGGTAGCATGGGAGTATAATCCAGGCCAATCTAATTTCAAGTATACAACCTTTACTCTATTCCACATATATTTACTAGGAGACCAATACTGTAATCTGTCTCACAGATTCTTTTAGTTTGACTTGTATAATATTTTAGGATATATGGATGGATAGAGAGATAGAGAGAGAGATAGATAAATTATTTATCAACTTGGAAAAGAGCACAAAAATATCTGTATTTTTAGCTTCTCTTGAAAAAATTCAGAACGTACAGATATTTTGGGTCTGTATCCACCCCTCCCCCATGATGCCAGTTGGTTTAATCTACATATTGCTACTCTCTTTACATGGGCAAAGGTCCTCCAATACGCTGTGTTTCTCACTCTGTCCACTCCATGGTGTACCATTCTGATGTCTATATGTTTGTTGTCGTTTTGAAACCCATAAGAGTTTATTTTGAGGATCTCTCTCTTGTTCCATTTTTTATTCTTCACCAGTACCTGGCACAGTACCTCCAGCAAGGAACAGGGAGGAATTGAAAAAAGAAGCAACATTTAAAAGCACAAATGTTTGGTTTCGGAGGAACTTAAGTTTGTGTTTCAGTTTTATTTCTAAATGTTAGGCAGAATGCTTAAACTCCCTTCATCTTAGTTTCCTCTCAGAGTTTGTGTGTGAAGTATATAACACCTACAAAGTAGTTAGTAATGTAACTGGCACATAATAAGTGCTCAGTAAGTATTAGTTATTATTATGATGGCTAATATATCTGAAGTTTCAGCAAATTGACATTCTCTTCCATTAGCATTAGAAGAAATAGCAAAATGAGAAAAAAGGTAACTATTAATGGTCTGCCCTCTTACTGAATGGATCACATAGAGCAACCTTTTTTTTTCTTCCATTTCCTCATTTTCACAGGAGAAAAAAGTCAATCAGAATCTGCTAGAGCAGAGAAAAGCAAATCACTTTGGCACCTGAACAAAAAAGCAACGTTAGTTTATTTTCTTTGTAAAAAGTCATCTGTTCGCAAACCTCTTTTATGAAATACCTGTCATAGTCCATTTTATTGAACGTTACTCACTCCACATATTTTGGCCTCAAGGTCATTCCATTATCAGTTCCTACATCACGTTTAGTATTGGAAATGGACTGGGAGAGATGGAAAGGAAAACATGCACACAAACATACAACACACTCACCAGATGGACAGCTCAGATAATGAAGGTGATTTCAACCCACAGCAGGAGGAAGTCCTACCTGTCCCTACTTCAGATGTAACCAGCTCCAGTGACACTTACTGACAGATCTGGAAAGACAGCTCACTATTGAAGGTGCCTGAAGCCAGAAGCAGCTTTCAATCTGATCACCAGCTCATACGAGGTAACCCATATATCTTGCATGCGTTGTTTCATTTTTTAAAAACACACATTTGTTTCCTTTATTTTCAAATAAAAAATCTGACCAAACAACGACAACAGAAGTATTCAAATACCTCCTCCATCCTGAAAAGTACCCCAAGATCCCCAGAATATTGTCCAAGGTTGCTACCATTTTTTTCTACGGTCTTAACAGGGCTGTCCTGATTCATTTTTTACATAGCACTTTGATTATCATGTGGAGTTGTCTGAAAACAAATTTGGAGATATATGGGTTTTGTGGTTTGCCCAATTAGAATTTCTGCACAACCACTGGTCTCCAAGCATCCTTTGTGCTTTTCCATTTCTGTCTATTAAGATTTCCTGTTACTTGAGGTTTTTACTACAATAGCTTTTTTTAGTACTTTAGGACCTGGCACAAAAAGGAAATTGATGCATGTAGGTGGAAGTGAATTAAATTCAGGGAAGAGATTGACTTTCCAAGCCCTTTGACTCTGTACATATGTGAATGAATTGTGGTCCAAGCTGCACAAACAGAGCCGGGTTATGGAGACAGAATCTGTATCTTAAGGTCCCAGTGAGGTCTAGGACCTACAGGAATGATATTCTGAAAGAGCAGATGATAATTACAGGCCAAGTAACACAGATGTGTGTTTAGTCACTTGTTTCTTTTGAAATTACATCCTAATGACCTGATGGTGCACTTCTGAAGGAATGGAACACATGACCTCAGTTATAGAGAACCCAGAAATATCTTTTTCACATTGAATATATATATATATATATATATATATATATATAGAGAGAGAGAGAGAGAGAGAGAGAGAGAGAGAGAGAGATGAAAGGGGCCATACAGACACTTGATCCTGCTCTCAAATTAGTATCGTAAAGAAGAGTTTAGACTAACTCCTCTATAGTGAAAATCTTCAGTTTGGGGTAGATACCTTCCAATATTCAATAGCCTTGACTAATAATCCTAACAGCAAATCAACTCCCTTAGTTACCTAGGAGTATGTATTATAATGAAGATGTCCAAGAAAGAAAATATTTTCTGTTTAATCCCCAACCTGTTACTGATGAAGAGAAGGCAGGTAATCAGTTTCTTTATTACACGAACATGGAACTGTAGTCTTTTTTAAAAATAAAAGTGCCTGGATGTACCCACAATATTTGTTTTTACTTAGGTAGTAGTACAGTTTATTCATTCAATATCTTTACATTTTATTTACTTTATCCTGATTTGGCTGTTAAAAATGCTAGTTATCCAAAGTAATATTATTTTTCAAAAGATTTCCAGCAATTCTCAGTAGGCTATTGAGACTTGGTCAGGTGCTTAGAAAGTTACCTCCAACCCGCCACTAAAGACAATGAGACTAATAATTCTTTCCTTTAGGTAGCAATTTAAAGTTTACAAATTCCTTACACCCTCATTCTGTAATTGAATTCTTATCAGAAATGATTTGGCAAGATAAGTCATGTTATTTTTCTCATTTAAAAGGTGAGGAAATTGGTGTTCAGAAGGGTTAAATGCTTTCTTTACTGAAGCAAATGCAACTGAAGTGGAGTTCATGGTGTATTTTCTAAAGTAGCTTTATCAACTAAATAAGGACAACTTTCAATTCTAGCGCAGATTCTCCCCTTAGACTGAGATCTTATCCAATTGCCTTTTAAGCATCTCTATCTAGACATGGCACAATTACTTCCCACTCAACCTGTCCAAAAATGAACTTGTTATCACCTCCCAAATGTGTCATCCCCGTGGGGTGCCCAATTTCAGTGAATGGTATCTCCAAACACCAAGGGAACCAAGTTATAATCTCCTCTTTTATGCTTCTCACCACTCTGATGTGCAATCAATCATCAAATTCAGCCAGTTTTATATTGCAAATGTCTTCAGAATCTGTTCACCTCCTTCTACTTCTCTAGGTTACATCACATTTTCCTCTTACTTGGGGTGCTACAATTATCTTCCAACTGTCCCATACTTCAAACCATGTTGCAGTTCCTAATGCCTTACAAATTAAGTACAAATATTTTGTTACAAGTTTCTTCCTTCATAAAGTGGAGATAATAGTATCTATCTCTAAGGGCCATTTAATGAAATAATTAGATTCTGGATGTAAATACAGAAGGCATTTTAATTGTTACTTGAGTAAAGGCAAGGACTTCCTGGATTATGAGGATAACAGCTTCCAATTTAGATGATATTGTATCCATTTTAAATGTAGGGAAACAGGTTCAGAACAGTGATGAAATCTGTCCAAAGTCAGGTGATAAGTGATATTCCAGAGATTTTTCCACAAAACTGTCAGACTCTTGGTAGTGCCTTTTCTAAGCCTAGGGTAGTAGGACTGAGCTGAAGCCACTGGGAGAATGGAATGCCTCACTTACTCAATGGGACTAATGAAAATGGTCCCCCAGGAAGGAGCACGTCAGTCCCATCACTAGCTCAGATGGGTCACTCTGCCTCAAGCCTTGTATCTGTGAGCTGCTGGGTGACTTTTACCTTATGTCTCTCATCCTTTTTTGACTAATAAGCTAATCTGGAATATTTTCTTGTCACAGAAATGGCAGAGGCCTAAGAGGACAAGCCCAATCACACAAGTGTGTTTCAAGCCTTTAATCAGTTTGTGTCTGCCAACATCCCATTGGCCAAAGCATGCCACATGAAAGAGTCCAATATCAAACGGCAGGGAAGTACAACATGCGCATGGAGTGGCTTTGGTCAAAATTTCTAAGTCACATGGGAAAGGACATGGGCACAGGAAGGGGTAAAGAACTGGGGCCCATAAGGCAACTTACTACGTGGTAGTTTCTAGTTTGAGACTATTAAAAACAGTGCGACCAGGTATATTCTCGCACATGTCTTTTGATAAACATATGTGTGAAGTTTTGTTGGGTATATTCCTAGAAGTGGAATTGCCAAATCAATTCCAATCATGTGGCTAGCTTTAGTAGATAACGACAAATAGCTTTACGAATTTAAAAAAGTGGTTATTACAAAATACACTGCTTTCAGCAGTGCATAACATTTTCAGTTGTTCTATATATTTGCCAACACTTGGTATTATTTTTCTTATTCATTTTAGTCATTCTAGTGATTAATAATGGTAGTGCATCCTGACTTTAATTTGCATTTCTCTAATGACTGTTAAGCATCTTTTCTAAAGTAACTATTTATTCCTTTTTCTATTTAATTGTTCCTATTTTTCCTAATGATGTATAGGAAAAAATCTTGTATTTTGGGCACAAGACCTTTTATAGATGTACGTATTATAAATATCTCTTCACACTCTGTGGCTTGCCTTTTCACTCTCTTAAGTATCAAAATTCTTAATCCAAATATAGTACAAGTTATCAATATCTTCCTTAGAGTTAGTATTTTTTATGTCCTGGTCAAAAATGTTTTGGCTACTCCATGGTTATAAAGATGCCCCTAAAGAGTTAAGTTTGAGATAACAGAAGCAAAAGGATAGAGTTGTTGGTGACAACATTTACTTAGATTGTCAAACTGGGATAACCCACAGGATATGAGCCTTGGGTGGAAGGCAACACAGGCCTGGATGACACCAATGCCATTTCCTGAGCATAACCTTACATAATAATTTCACTTTTAGGCACAAAATTCATACTCCCTCCACTGTTATACCATTTGGTCTTCAAGTGTGTAAAAATAACACAAGGGTAAACAATATTTGTCACCTTGCATCCTTATAGATTCTGGACAATCACCTCTGAATCTGGGAAAACTTTATGAATACTTCTGTAGTACATGAATACTTTTCTTGATTTGATTTTCTGTGGGTATTGTGTAACAAAATTCCATGTAAATGAACCAGTTGGAATGTCTTAGTGATAGACTATCCAGTAGTGGTAGAAAATCCTATCCTCTGTGAGAAACTCTCACCAAATACAGCCTCACCTCCTCTGTAGAAAGCTCAGGAGTTTCTCTATAAGCAGGAACTGTATGCATGACTCCTCCACCAAAGATAGAGATGTAAAGATGACCCTTGGCCTAAGGCTGTTCTGTGAATGCTAGAGTCATGGCTGAAATCCTGGTCTGTAGACTATTATAGCTCAATGTTTAAGTAAACCATACTGCAAGTAATTAAAATTTGAAAGCCATAAGAGTTAGAAGAGACAATTTATGGAAGACAGTATTGGTTAAACTCTCTGGCTCAAGCCAAATTATCTAGATTTGTATCCTGACTCCATCACTTACAAGCTGTGTAGCCTTGGGCGTTTCATTTAGCATGTATGTGCTTCAATTCCCTCAACTATAATTATGAATCTACAAATCTGTATAACTCTATCAACAACTATATTTGTATCTATATATCTCTAATTAGTTAAAGTGCTTGGAAAAATGATAAGCCAACAGTAAATACGCCACACAAATCCAGCTGGCTCTTGAATAACATGGGGGGTAGGGGACACCAACTGTCTGCCCAGTTGAAAATGTGCATATAGTTTATAGTCAGCTCTCCCAATACCATGTTCCTCTGTTTCAGTGGTTCCTCTATATCTGTGGATTCAACCAAACATGGAGCTTGTAGTATGGTAGTATTTACTGTAGAAAAAATATGTGTATAAGTGAATCCAATGCTTGCAGTTCAAACCTGTGTTGTTTGGGGTCGACTGTATGGTTGTTGTAGTGTATCGCAGATGACAAAGACATAGATGTCCTAAAAGCCTCCAGCTTGCTGGAATCAACTTGTTCCAATATCTAAAATAAAATTAATTTAAAAAAATAAGTAAAATGCCATCCAAAACTTAGCTTTATTAATAAAAACCATGATAGTGGTACCTCTTATGGGTTACTAATTGGGACATGGTCTTCTAGTTGTTGAAAATGTTCTATATCCTGATTCAAGTTATGGTTGTATGAGTATATACATGTGTAAAAATTCATTAAATTGTATAATTAAGAAGTGTGCACTTGACTGAGTGTATTATACATCAAGTAAAAGAAATTAAAATTCCTTGAAGCACCCTCTCCACAATGGGAAATGCAAATTTCCCCATTCTACTGACCTCATAATTCTCAGGAAGCTCTTGTTTCTCCAGTGACCTCATACTCCATATTTCTGCTTCTGTTGAGGTCCCTGATTCCCTCACCTCTCATTCTAGATGGTATTCATATCTCTCCACTCAACATTTTTATTGATTCAAACAAGGAGTAAAATAACTTTTCCTTGATTTTCCCAAAGTAGTGTTCATAAACGGTAAGGGACTAACAAAAGGAACTCTGATAATTACAATGCATCTTAACACACAACTTAAAATAGAATACTAGATGTTGTAAAGTCCCTTGTGCACACCTTCCCTTGGCAACTCTTATGAGTTTCTCCCTGGTATTCAATCTCTTATCATCTTGCTTCATTTTTTTTCATCAAAATATCTCTTTTCTTTCCATTTCCTTGATTCCCTCACCTCTGTGCTGCCTGAATACAGAACTGAAAACTTGTCTTACTTCACCCTTCAATGTAGCTTATCCATCTCTGTTTGCCTCTACTCATAGGCTGACAGAGTCTATCATTGACCAAACTGTAGTCAGGCTCTTATAAATTCTCTTCCCAATTAGACTTTTGGACTTTTGTGTCAGTCTTTATATCACGCAGTTTTAGCAAGAATCCTGCTAAGTTGACTTATCCAGATTACCACATCCTCAATATCTGATCATCCTTGATATCTGATCAGGATTCTTATCCCACAGGTAATGTCTGATAACTCTGAACTGCCTTCAGCAAGAATCCAGCAAGAATCCCTGGCCTAGCTAGAAATCCATTACCCCCTGATGCGTCCTCTTAGTAATTTTCCACACTTCAACCTCCCCATCTCATTCCTTGGCAATAAATCCCCACTTTTCCTTGTTATAATCAGAGTTGAGCCCAGTCTTTCTATCACACTGACAAATGCCATCTTAGTACTTTCTATACCTATTGCAGTAGTCTTGAATAAAATCTGCCTTACCATTTTAACACATCAGGAAAACTTTTACTTTAACAAGGCCATGTGCTTAAGTGCTATTTATCCACAAAAGAATGTATCAGAGTTTTTTGTTTTTGTTTTTTCAGAAAAGCAACAGATATATATTTTTAGAAAAACAATCAATTATCTTTACTCATTCAGAATTTTATTACAATAGTGTTACTTTTTAGGGAATACTTCTGTACTCATTATCTACAGTGTCATTAATGATATACAACCACAAACAAACTCATATCATCAATTTAAATATATTGCTATATACAGTATAAGGTATATAGACTACATATATATTATAAAGTATGTTTATATATGTACATATATGTATATATGAACATATAATTAATAAAAATATGTATATACTATATATGTGGTGTGTGTATGTGTGTGTGTGTGTGTATATATATATATATATATATATAATACCATATTTCCTTGATTTAAAAATACCTGTTTTTCACATTTTAAAGTATCTGAAATTGGAATATAATTTTTCTGAAAATGAAAAATACAGCCATTAGGAAGAGAAATCTTGTCTTGCCTGTGAGCATACGAGTTAGTTACATCCATGCTATTGTTATCTGAGTTGGATTATTTGATTGTTAACATTACACAGTTAAATACTGATTTAAATTTGGATACCTAATTGTCATTTAAAATGTCTTCAAGAAGATTATACATTACTACAAAGTCTGACTGAAATGAAAAGTTATTGTGTATGTCAAAGATCATCTGTCATACAGCAGGCATTGCAATTAGAGTCAGTAGAAACTATCAAATTTCTGGAAGAGAGAATATTTTCAACCCTAGGAGAAGTTAGTGTCACCAATTTATGCATTATGAAGGATTACCCACTCAGGAACATAACATCTATTTTCAACCCTAGGAGAGGTTAGTGTCACCAATTTATGCATTATGAAGGACTACCCACTCAGGAACATAACATCTATCTGTCAAAAGCCTTTGGCTGACTTGCAAAAGGGACTATTTCACTTCCCATAATGTGTAGTCTAGTAACAGAACTTTCAAAATGTCAGGTTCATCCAAATGTGGAAAATCCCAGGTATTTTTTTTTTATTTGGCTCAAAATTATTATTATATTATTATATATTTTGTAATATGACAAAACAGTCTGGATGACAACTAGAGGTTATGAAAAATAGAATATTGTCACTGTGATATTAGGCACACTGGTTGGTGGCTAAAAGTGATTTGTGCATAAAACTTTCTAGACTCAGTGCAAAGAAGGTTTAGACTAAAATGTTGATAGTCATACTGAAGAAGAATATTATTTATAATCATGTAGCTAACTTATAAGTTATCTTGATAAGAATCAAGTTCATTTTATATTGAATTTTTTCCCCTATCCCTCTCCTCTGAGCTGTGGTTAAATTGATGGTGAATTTTATAATTACTGGCATCTTAAAATTAAATAAATAAAGTTTTCCATATTATGTTGAATTTATGTGAGATGGATGGGCAGGTTGATGAAAGGGTAGATGGGAGGGAGAGAGGAAAAGAGGAAAGAGTACAAAGCTCCTCGTTTATCTATATTTTTTATCAGGACCTTTAAAATCAATCATAGCTCTATTGAAATAATTCATATTATCAGCTATTTCAATCAAATACCACAGATACTGATTCTCTACCCTGTGTTCTATAGACTGAATGTTTGTCTCCCCTTAAAATTTATATGTTGAAATCTAATTCCAAAGGAAAGGTATTTGGAGGTGGGGTCTTGGGAGGTGATGGGGTCATGACAGTGGAACCTTCATGAATGGGATTAGTGACTTTGTATAAGACCTCAGAGAGCTCTCCAGTCCCTCCCACCATGTGAAGACACAAAGAGAAGATGCCTTCTATGGGCCAGGAGGCAGGTTCTCTCACTAGATACCATGTCTACTGGTGCCTCCCAAGAAGTGTGATAAATAAATTTCTGTCCTTTAAGCCACTCAGTGTATGATATTTTTGTTACAGCAGCCTGAACGGACTAATAACTGTGGTAAAAAGTGTTGGAACACAAACAATATGGGACATATTGCACTTGCCCATAAGGAACACACACTGTTGACCTCTGGAATAACAAGCAGAAGTCCAAGTAGGGCATATCTATAGGAGAGAAGAGATTTACTGTTGGCTATTAAGGCAAAGGCTCTATGAGGAAGTTATTCCTCAAGACTTTGGAAATAAGGAATAATAAAATTATGGAAAATGTACACTAGGTGCAATTAACGTGCCCAGGGTTGGAGGCAACAATCATTATGGTTGGAATGGTTCAAAAAGACAATATTAGCAGCTTCCTTCAGTGTAATTAATCTGGGTCTATGTTTTTATTATTCCTGGATTTGTCCATAATAATAATAGCTACAATAAATAACCAATAAATCTTTTAAATGGCAAAGTAAATGTATTTAGTGTATTTATACTCATTTTATTAATAAGGATACTGAGACATACTAACTCACTTAGAGCCGTTCAGCCAGTAGAGAATAGAGCTATTATATATAGATTTTACTCCTCATCTGCATTTTTTCCAAGTTCTCTGAAGCACCAGTTCTCAAATTTTGTGACTTTGTGGTCTGCAAATGCTTTTACAATCTTAAAAATTATTGAGGACTCCAAAAAGCTTTTGTTTATGTGGGCTATGTCTATTAATATTTACTATGTTAGAAATGAAAACCAAGAACTTAAAAATAATTTGTTAATACATTTCTAAATAATAGAAAGCCCATTATATCAGCATGAATAATGCAATTTTATGAAAAATAACTGTTTTACAAAACAAAACACTTAATACAGCGGACTCGCTTATATTTTTGCATCTTTTAAGAAAATAGTGTCTAACAAAATAAGACAAGTTCTCACACTATTATTTAAAAAATAATGTCTAACAATATAAGACAATTTAGTTCTCTGTGTTCAATCTGTTTTGATATGTTGTTTTCATGGAACTATATGAAGAAAATTTAGCCTCACAAATACGTGTAGTTGAAAAACGGAAGAATATTTTAATAGCTTTTTCAGATAACTGATACTGCCCCAAAACTTGACAAGTGGAGTTTCTTAAAGGTTATTTGCAGTGTGGCATCTGAAAACACACTGATGAATATTTAGTGTTACATTAAAATCCATTGGTATATTCTGCACTTTGATGGCGTTTTGACCTACACATGATTTTATATAAGGTATCTGGCATTTAGAAAAATATTGATTCATTGAGCTATGCAGATCTTCCAAATGTCTACATGTCATTATACAAGATCAAAAAATTGCATTTGATAGTATCACCCTTATCTCAACAGAAAAGTCTCCTAGTATTGGAAGCTGTCAAGCTGATGGTAGTGAAATAAGTTTCCTAAATACTAACTTTTACTTGCAAGCTTAAATTTTATCATTGGCAACAAATACTGTTAGTGTTTTCCTTGAAGTGACAGGTTACTTCCTTCATTTTCAAGAAAATGTCTACCAAATAACCAAGTCTAAATAACCATAATTTTGTTTGCCAGTTGTTCTTTCAAGTATAAATGACGTCCCTTGAAAACGTGGCTGTTCATAACTCAAACAATCAAACCAGTGCCATCATACTTCAAAATACAACATGAGAGTATCTATTTCATCGTACAGAATAAGAAAAAAATATGTGTTCTCTAGGTCCAAGATGGTAAAACTAATAATTTTTTACTACATCATCAAGGATGTTCTTAAGTGAAATCGGCTTAAAAAAAAAAAAACAACTGAAAATGATGCTGAAGGACGCAATGACACTTGTATAGTTTGGTACCCTTGTCTTGCTTCATACTAAAGGTCACCAATTATAAGCACCATTGATTTTGCACCAGCAGTACAAATGTCAGCACAGTTTAAAAGGCAAATGATTTCTTAGTACTAGTACTATTTTTAAGTACTTAGTACTATTATGAAAATAGTCTTGACCTCATGAAGTCCCTAAAGGTCACAAGGACACTCATGGGTCTACAGGCCACACTTTGAGATGTTCTATCTTAGAGTAAAGCACAGCAGATCCTGTATGCCTATGTTTACAAATGTTTGTATAAAAATGTTTTAAAAACCTTAAAGGGAAAGAATCCAATAAATAAATTCGTAAAGGATGACTAAATGGCAAAAGTATGAATAAAAAAAACTACTAATATATTATGTATGAAATCTTTAAAACATTAATTAAAAATAAATTTTATGAGAAAAATATTTCAAAGATTTAAAGTAAGAGAAACTTTAGTTATGATATCCTATAAGATAGCACATTTATCATTTACGTTGCTTCCCTTTTTACCTATAAACCAAACCATACTGAATCTATCAATATGGAATTCAAGTCTGATAGATAATTTTAAATAGTTCAGAAAACATTGGGACAAGATTTAAGTATTTCTGGGAGCAAAAGGAATTAGTTTCTCTGATATATAAATACAAAATGATATTAAGAATGGTAATAGTTATTGTTTATTGCTCTGTATATATTATGCAGCTTAATCCCACATCGTACTTATGACTTAACCTCAGAGGAGAGAACAAGTGTAGATCATCTGCACTCTGCCCAGGGGGAGGAAACTATGAGCTAAAATCCACTGGTCTCCTTGACTCAAAGCCTAACCCTGAAATACAAGGAAGACACACACCCTGCTGCCTTCCGCAAACCTTATATTTCCAATCTGGAAGATAAAAGATGCAGCAATAATGACTAAACAGAAGACTGCTAAAAACCTTTTCTGAAACTGTGCAGTGAGCCAGCTCTCCTTTGTAAGAAAAAGATGAAGTAGAATATTCCACATCTAATTAGCAATCTTAAGGAAGTGAATTAACACCTTCTTTCTGATGTGCTGCAAGCCAGACACAGTTGAGTCCCCATCCTTTAGAGGCTTGGAGCCTGATACAGAGAGGTCAGCGTATGAGGATGCATGGTGCAAGGTGTCACCCAAGGCACCATGGTGGGAACTTACATTTCTACACAAAACAGAAGAGGGAAAACAAAAGCAGATCGAACACCATTGGTAGTCAGTCTTCCCACTTGCTTGTAAGCTCCTTTTGGGCAGGAGTGCTATATAATTCATTTTTGAATCTGCATAACGGCAGAATGCTCAGGTACATGGAAGGCATTCAATACATGCTTATTTTTAACAAAACTGAGTGGGAACTGAAGTTTAGTGCTGTAAGAAAACACAACCCATGTGTTTGAGTGTTAACGTTTTCTAAGCCTTGTCCTAATCTCGTATCAAGCTGGTAGTGATTAGTAAATGCTCAAAAACTCTTTATTGTGAACTTAGTAAAATTATTTGCTCAAACAGTGTCTGATACCATAGGTGCCTCTTAGAGCTTTTCATCAGGGCACTAAGCTGTGCACCTATGTTTGTGGATTTTAAGAAACATCTGTCCCTGAAAGCTTTGTAAATTCTTTCCTCATATCAGAGACAATGTATTTTTTAAAATAAATTTATTTATTTAATTTATTTATTTTTTGGATGTGTTGGGTCTTCGTTGCTGCGTGCGGGCTTTCTCTAGTTGGGGCGAGCTGGGGCTACTCTTCGCTGTAGTGCACAGGCTTCTCATTGTGGTGGCTTCTCTTGTTGCAGAGCACGGGTTCTAGGCGCACGGGCTTAGTTGCTCCGCAGCATGTGGGATCTTCCCGGACCAGGAGTCAAACCCGTGTCCCCTGCACTGGCAGGCGGATTCTTAACCACTGCCCCACCAGGGAAGTCCCGACAATGTATTTTTAAGGTTACATTAGTTACTACACATATACAAGCACACACACACACACACACACGTACACGTGCATGTATTATGCATGGGTATGTACATATACACACATATATTTACATATGTGTGTATAAACTTCTTCCAATACAAAAGTACAGTTGATACTCTGCGTAGCACCTCCCTCTAACATACCCATTGATAAAAATCACTATGTAAAACTAAACAAAAATAAAAGGGGGTTCTAAAAACCTAAACCAGTAACTTATACTGTGTGTTTCCTTGGTTATCCTTGTCTAGAAAAAGTCTTACCAAGCAATTCCTACAGCAGCAAGGAATTATTGCCATTAACTTGGCAGCAGTCACCTGAAATGTGGCACGGTGATGGCAGGGGAATGCATGCCTTCTATCATTCCTGCCTAACAAACTTTCCTATTAATTGAAAATAGTTTTCACATTATATAGTTCCACAAACTCAATTCTACTTCCTCTAATTATCTAGGTGAGAAGATTCTCCTCAACCCCAGAAATTGTTCATAAAATTGATCATACAGTCATTTTTCTGCACCGTCACTGAAGACGGTGTTGTCTCTGCATTTATCCTGGAGAACCCTGGAGGCTTCTGAGCTGCCTGCTGCCGCGCTCTGCTCTGTGACTCACGTTCTGTTCCTCAGAGGCCCCTTGCAGCACAGGCCCTCGTGACCAGCAGATGAGCAGATCAGCCTACTGAGTTTTCTTATTTAGACACTAATGGTTTATTTACCTAATACATGGAAGGTTCTCCTATTTATGAAGCTGACAGTCTCTGGAGACACACAGATATGAATATGGATTCAAATACCAGCTCAGTCACTGCTAGATTCTTTAATCACAGGTACATTACTTAACTGCTCAAAGTTTCATTTTTCTCATCTGAAAAATAGCTATAACGGTAATACCTAGTCTATCTCTCTGTCTTGAAGATAATTAAACTAGATATAAAGAATGCCTGAGGTAGTGCCTGATACAAAGTCAGTGCTCAATGCTAGTTGTTGTATGAGCCAGGATAGGGAAAGCTAGGCTGTGGAAACACATTGCCTCTGAAATCTCAGAGGCTTAACCCAAAAAAGGTTGGTGAGATTCTGGAGGCTCTTCTTCTCAGCAATTCTGTGAGTGGTGGGCTCAGGCACCCTGGCTGCTCCCAAGCTATCAATATACCTTCTCTATTGTGCCTGCCAAGGTGGTCACAGAAAGTAGGAAGGGGAAAGAAGAACCGTATGGGATTTTTCTAAGAGCTGGTTTGGAACTTATTTGAATCTGTGTTACCCTCATCCTATCTGCCAGATGTCAAGCAGCCACATTCAAGGGAGGCTGTGAAATGCAGTCTTCCCAGCTGTGCTACATAGGCAAAGGATGCTGGGAAATGTAGTCTTCTTGTGTGTGTTCCAGGAATGAGGTGATATTGTAAACCATTGTTTATCAGTGTTTACGGCAGCATTTTCCCTGCCACAGTTACTAGTATTATTACCCTTAGAGTTATACCACATCTATATTAACTTTATTTTTTAACGAAGTGATTAACTATAGTAAAATCTTGCAATAATGTGTCACACATAATGATAATCCAGATATAAGTTAACTGTCCATTCATTCACATTCTCATCAGCTAAGATGTTGGTCATTCCAATAACTGCACGATACTGCGACCCTATATTTTATGGAATTAAAGTTTTTGGATCTGAGTTATAACACTATGGATAGGTTTTACTCTGTTTAAAATAAACATTCCTTTCTGAATGTACTAAGGGTTCCCAAAAAGTGCAGTCAAATCTACTCTTCTAATATAAGTGGAACTAAAAGGGGTTATTGATGAACCTTAGCTGGGTAGAAAAATGGCATTGCGGTGAATCAATTTGTGACGGTATATAAAGAACGAGAATGAGATGAAGCCAAACATCTGAAATTCATATTCTGATTCTACCTCTTATTAACTTAATAACTCAAGATCTGTGTTTCAATTTCCTCATAGGTAATTTAGAGCTTTGAAGAATGTAAAATTAAGGCAAGCTGTGCTAATAGTTATCATCTTGTCTAGTAACAAGCAATGTAGACATATTACCATATTTAATTATCAGAACAACCCTATGAAGTAGACACTATTTGTATTACTGTTTTATGCAAAAGTAAGCCAATGTTTAATAACTCGCCCAAGGTCACACAGGATTTTAAACCCAGATCTGCATAACTCCACAGTCCAGAACCCATCATGCTGCTTCTTGAAGAGCTCTGTCATTTTTAAAATTAGCTGTATTATCATTATTGTTATGGTTATTATTATACCATCGACCTTGGCTTCTTTTCATTTTGTCTTGGGAAGACTTCCTTTTTTAGTCATTTAAAACAGGTTTTGTTATAAACCACTTGGAAAATGAAAAGGCAGATAATTCAAGACACTGATACAATTTAGAGAATCAGCAAAACTACAGAGAACATTTAATTTGCAATTCAAATGGCACTTTTGGTGCTACATACGTGATATAAAATAATAAATACTGAGTGCAGCTAGGTTCCTGCCTGATTCCTCTACTCTTTGGCTTCAGGTGGTCCGAAATTCAAAGCCAGATCACCTTCATTAGAATGTTAAGTAGGTTTATACTGTTTCCTTTTCTCTATAAATTTGTTTTCCGAAAGCTCCAATTTCAACCCAAAGTTTTTAATATTATTCACCAACACTTTACCCCTCATATAATACTCAGTTTACTACGAGAAAGACAGAGACAGAAAGTATTATATGAACCTCTATTTTTTTTTAAGTCTGATTCTGTGACATTCTATATCAACACATTTTTCTCTTCTACTATGAAAAAAACAGCTTTACGGAAGAGAGAATGGAAGTTGGGATCAAGATGGTGGAGTAAGAGGATGTGGAGCTCACCTGCCCCCAGGAACACATCAAAAATGCATCCACACATGGAACAATTATCACTGGAAACTGGCAAAAGGACTCCTGTACAACTAAAACTATAAGAAAGATACACACGTGATCAGACAGGAAAGGGGGAAAAAGTGAATGGGTCAAGAACCTTGCCCCTGGGAAGGAACTGAGAGGAAAATGGAGATTCCATGGATGGACACCTGTCATGGTGTGTGAACAGCCTGAGCCACAGATTGAATGCCCCGGTCTTGGGGTCCAATGTGGGGAAGACAAGCACCCTTGGTTGGCTGGAGGACCACTGGGACTAACAGAAGGGCCTCAGAAAGGCTGGACTTCACCTGTGAGAAGGCTGTGCTTGCAGGCTAGAGCCCGAGGCAGGGAGGAGACAGGTCTGTCCTAGCAGTTGCCCGGTTTCCTGCTACTGCCTCACTATGTGCCCCAGCCAGAGTGGAGCGAACGCTCCAGCCCTATTCACTCCATGTCAGAGTGCAACACTGGATGTGGAGTGGCCACAACTGGGAAAAGACTTGACTGGGGGACACAGAGGTGATATGGTCTTTTTCTAAAAATTTATTTATTTTTGGATGCATTGGGTCTTCGTTGCTGCATGCGGGCTCTCTCTAGTTGCGGTGAGTGGGGCTTACTCTCTGTGGCGGTGCGCGGGCTTCTCAGTGTCGTGGCTTCTCTTGCTGCGGAGCACAGGCTCTAGGTGCGTGGGCTCCAGTAGTTGTGGCTCGTGGGCTCTAGAGCACAGGCTCAGTAGTTGTGGCGCACGGGCTTAGTTACTCCATGGCATGTGGGATATTCCCGGAATAGGGCTCAAACCTGTGTCCCCTGCATTGGCAGGCGGATTCTTAACCACTGCGCCACCAGGGAAGTCCAGTGATATGGTCTTGGGGTAGAGCCTGGGAGGGGCAGCAGCAGCCAATGTTGGCACTTACATAAGCAGCAAATCAGAAGCAGCCCAGCTCTCTGAGGGCAGGCGCTCCACCATAGCTCATGCCCCTGATACATGACCAGAGTACCCGTGGGCCCCACCTGCCCTGTAGATTGATTCCACAACCAGACGACAGGGGTGGTGGAGGCTAGGGGGAGTGATTGGCTATGAGGGACAAAGGGGACTTGCACTGGAGGCCTCTGAGCAGAGCTGCAGGTACCTGCACAGGCCCTGAAGTGCCAAAGCAATCTTGAGAAAAATGAAGAAAGCTGGAGGTATAACCCTCCCTGACCTCAGACGATACTGGAAAGCTACAGTAATCAAAACAACATTGTATTGTCACAAAAACAGACAAGTAGATCAAAGGAACAGAATAGAGAATCCAGAAATAAACCCTTTTGCCTGTGGTCAATTAGTCTATAACAAAGGAAGTAAAATATATACAATGGAGAAAGACAGTCTCTTCAATAAGTGATTCTGGTAAAACTCATCAGCTATATGTACAATAATGGTATTAGAACTCTCTTCACACCATATATGAAACAAAACTCAAAATGGATTAAAGACCTACATATAAGACCTGAAATCATAAAATTCCTAGAAGAGAACATACGTAGAACATTCTTTGAAACAAGTCATAGCAATATTTTTTGGATCTGTCTCCTAAGGCAAAAGAAATTAAAGCAAAAGTAAACAAATTGGACCTAATTAAACTTAAAAGCTTTTGCACAGCAAAGGAAATCATCAACAAATCTAAAAGACAGCCTACTGAATGGGAGAAAATATTTGCAAATGATATGACCAAAAAGGGATTAATATCAAAAATATATAAACACCTCATACAACTCAATAGCAATAAATCAGACAGTGCAACCATAAGATGGGCAGAAGACATGAATAGAGATTTTTTTTCTAAAGAAGACATATAGATGGCCAACAGGCACATGAAAAGATGCTGGACATCCCTAATTATCAGAGAAATGCAAATAAGACAGTAATGAGATATCACCTGACACCTGTTAGAATGGCCATCATCAAAGTCTACAAATAACAAATGTGCCGAGGATGTGGAGAAAAGGGCACACTTGTACACGGTTGGTAGGAGTGTAAATTGGTGTACCCCTGATAGAAAACATTATGAAGCTTCCTCAATAAACTAAAAATAGAACTACCATATGACCCACCAACTCCACTCCTGGGTATAAATCTAGAAAAAATGAAAACACTGATTTGAAAAGATGCATGGACTGCAGTGTCCATAGCAGCACTGTTTACAATAG
Organism: Leucopleurus acutus; assembly: GCF_964270905.1. Lineage (NCBI taxonomy): Eukaryota > Metazoa > Chordata > Mammalia > Artiodactyla > Delphinidae > Leucopleurus > Leucopleurus acutus. The sequence continues at coordinate 52,273,680 of NC_139151.1, read as the reverse complement.
CCAAGATATGGAAGCAACCTAAATGTCCATTAACAGACAAACGGATAAAGAATATATGCTGGAATATTACTCAGCCATAAAAAAGAATGAAATTCTGCCATTTGCAGCAATATTTATTGATCTAGAGAATATTATGCTTAGTGAAGTAAGTCAGAGAAAGACAAATACTATATGATATCACTTATATGTGAAATCTAAAAAATAACAGAAACATATGTACGTAGCAAAACAGTAACAGGCTCACAGGTATAGGAAAAAAACTAGTGGTTACCAGTGAGAAGGCGGAAGTGGTGAGGAGTATGTTAGGGGTATAGGATTAAGAGATACAAACTACTGTGTATAAAACAGATAACAATGATACACCGTGTAGCACAGGGAATTATAGCCATTATCTTGTAATAAATTTTAATGGAGTATAAACTGTAAAAATACTGAATCCCTATGCTGTACACCTGAAACTAATATAATATTGTAAATCAACTATACTTCAAAAAATAAATAATAGCCCATCTTCTAGGATTGCGAGAGGAATTAAGATTATGTTCTCTAGGTTTCAAACCACCTACAGTTCCATATAAAGGTTTCAATAAATTATTATTACTTAAAAAAGTAAAGAAGAGAGAACGAAGTGAGAGTGAAAGAGATGAGAGAGAGCGAGAGAGCGCAAGAGAAAGGGAAAAAGAGAGATAAGCTTATTTCAAAGTGCTCTGACCTTTCCCCTGAATCTCATCATTCATCACTCTTATCTGCCTTACCCATGGTGACATGTGACAGGACAGCAAAGGATCCCTAGATCCAAATGGTGAATACTTTTGGGGATGAAAATAGTATTATATAACGTATTTCATAGGCTGGTAAGATATTAAAAGGCTGAACCCTCACATTCCTGATAAAGATCATATAAAATTCTAATGGACTCAAATAGATACAATGTCTTCGACAATGATTTTATTCAGTACTGGGTACTTGTGTGTGATATCAGATCCTTACTGAAAGACCACATTTAGAAATTTCACTAGTCTAGGAACAAAACGGTGGGAAAAAGCAGTTTAAGAAAGTCTTTTACATGCTGAAAACATGAGGCTTTGATAGTTCATGAGAATATACCTTTCTTTATCTAAAAGCATAGGCAAGGTGGGGATCTCAGGGTATCTAGTTCTCCTGTGATTAAACTGAGACTCAGAGCATAATGGTTAAGTGCTTTGGTGGGGGTAGGATTTGCATTCCCCCTTATTTTTCCCACCTGACTGTATACCATCACTCTGCTCCCAGAGCAGCCAGAAACGATCCTGCTGCTGTAGTAACCTCAATTGCATTTTCCCATCTTGAAAAGTTATTCCTCATTAAAGTTACTAATATTTTCAGCTTCCTCATCCTTACTCTTCATCATTCAACAATTTTTAAACAAATATATGTGTGTGTTTGTGTATACATACATACAGACATATTTACATTTTTATCCAGCAGAAATATTTATGCAATAAGCTACTTCATACAGTTTCATTAGGAAAAATAAAATGGAAGAGGGGAATCTTTTCGATTAAAAAGTTGGAAAACGATGACATATAGATGATCTATTATTCCTTATTTTCTGAAGACTTACTCAAAAGGAAGGAAAACAGCATTTATGGAACACATTTCACTTGCAAGCACTGTGCTTGGTGCTTTGCAAACATCTGTTTTTCTGTCTTAATGACAGTCCTATAAGGTGAGTATTTTTATGCCCATCTTCGTAAATAAACTGTGAATTGTATAGTTGAGGGATATTTACGTGGTGGAACTGGGACTGAAACCCAGGTACATCTGATTCTTTACAGCATATTGTGCTGTCTCTTCTTTCTTACATTTTTAACTTATAACACTGCTGGGACTAATGAGCTCCTTAACTTTACTACCTACCAGGTGAAGCAGCACATTTGTTTAACTACTCTCAATTCACCTCTTTTGAGCTTCATTTAGATTTTTTTTTTTTGAAGTAACAAGGTAGTATTCATTCCATCTATTTACTTCATGCATTTATAAATGCCAACCTGTAACTTTCTGCAGTACCTTGATTTGAACTTGAAAGAAACCTGGGTGCTTAACCATAACATGTGGGGAATAACTGGAATTTGTATTTCTATTAGATGAATCCTGATTTCCTGGGCTAATGTTGCCTAGTCTTGATAATCTATGGTTCTGGCAAACAACAAGCTTTAACAAACAAAAAGCGTTAAATTAGATCAATAAATGTCACAAGGTTTAGTGGAATATTCTGGTTTAGGGCACTTTTAGAAACAGGATATTGTGAACAGGGCAGTGAACTAATTATTTCTGTATTTTATGAATGAATTTTATGTTTGTAATTTCCCTGTTTTTATTAAAGAGACAGATTGCATTTCATAATTTTTTGTTGCACTCAGTGCTCACCTAATGATGTGCTGCTGAAAATTAAACACGCAGCGGAGGTATCACTGGTTTCCAGTTGGTTTTATAACAATGTACAGAGAGGTGAGGGGTGGGGGACTTTACATTAATTTAACACCTACTCTGCACCAAGTTCACGGAGCTTTACAAAGTTGTATCTTTTTTCATCCTCCCAATACTTGTGTTTGACATTTTTATTTACATTTAATAGATAGGTTCACAGTGGTTAAGTGACGTGTTCAAGATCATCCACTTTGTGAATATATTCAATCCTGAAGTTGAGAGAACCTATGTTCTTAAAACAGAACCGCTCAAATGTGTCCATGAAAACATGCCCATGTTGGAGGGGCACAGAGGTCTACACTGAGTGTCTGGGGCTACAGACCAAAGAGGCAAACTCCAAATTCTTGGGTATTGTTTAGACGTATATTCAAAAATGTACATCTTATTCCACAGTGTATGTTTATTTTAATATAAACAAAACGTTGTAAATTAATTTTTTCAATAGATGCCACAGAAACAGTCACCTTGCTTTCTTATGGATTCTGAACCTGCCTTCCAGAGGCAGCCTTTTGTCCTGACCCCTCACTCTTCTCCCTCCGTCGTCAGTGAGCTCCTTCTGGTGGCTTTGGCCCCAGTGACTTCTGGCTGCTTCTCTTACAATACAGGATGTTAGCTGAGAAGTCTTCAGTATGAGGCTCCATCCTAACTTGTCTGCATCCCTTCAGGTGCCAGCCAAGCTCCACTGTGGCTGCCTCTATTCTGCTGCAACCACTCTGTCTTTTATATCTTTTATTAGAAGTCCTTAAGTCAGAGGCAACTGAGGGGACTTTGCATTAGGTCAAACTTATATCTTGTACAACTCTGGCCTGGAACTATATACATATTTTTTAAATTAGGCTGTAGTTGTTTTACAACACTGTGTTAGTTGCTACTGTACAGCAAAGTGGAGTTCCCTGTGCTATGCCGCAGGTTCTTATTAGTTATCTATTTTATACATATTGGTGTATATACGTCCATCCCATTTCACAGATGAGAAGATTTAACTTTAAAGGGGCTCTGCAATTTCATGTTGAAACAAAATCTCTAGTCCAATTCCAGTCTTTTTCCCTTGCACCAAGTTGTCTTTCTATTACCAATGGCACATAAGCTACCTTACCTCAAAAAGCACACACCATGTATTAGATACATACGATACATGCTAAAATGGCAATGAAAATAAATAGTAGGAAAGGTAATACAAGTGCTCTAAAACTAAACAAGAATGACTATAATTGATTATTAAATTTTTCTCTAAGCTTTCCAGCAGCCAAGAAAAACACAATTTAGATTTTAGGGACCAGTGATATTGCTAAAAGACATCAGACAAGATTCGAGAAATGATATTCCAGGAATCTCTTACAAGTAAGTTGCATTTTCCAAGCTGTGGTCTCAGCCCAACTTTACATGAGATACCTGGGGGAGGCTCCCATTTGGAGCCCCAGTGAGAGGTGGTCCAGGCAGAAGAAAAACTCACCCTCAACTTCAGAGAGACTAGAGTATGCCAGACGAAGCTCTAGAATAGAGCATCAAGAATTCCACTCAAAAGGGCTTAAGTCAAGGGAATTGGAGGAAGAAAGTTTTCATAGACACAGATTTAAATGGAACAATAAAGAACGCTGAGGTGTCCAAGAAAGGGCAAGCAACAGCAAGGTTATTTTCCCACAGTTTTGTCTGAGATGTCGAGGAGAGGAAAGAGGGTCTCTCTGTAAGAGCCAGAGCCATGGTGTGTGGGGAAGTTTCACCTACCAGCACAGAAGGTGAAGCTACTGCCCAAAACCAGGGAGAGTGGGGAGAGAAATAGTTTAACCCTTCTTTCCCTCTGCCAGCCTGTCTCCTATGGTTGCATCCCAGCACCCAAAACATACCAGAGACCAGAGAGATATTGAGCCAGCCCAGGTCACAGAACAAGACAGGACTGAAGATTGACGGGGGTGGGGTGGGTGGAGAATAACCAGTAAACCTGCCTGGAAGTCTTTACTCCTACTCACTAGCTATAATATTAGGCAAATTACTTCACCTCTCTGAATCTTACTCTCTAGAATGGGTAACTATGAAATAACAGAAGGATTTAACATGAACATTAGGTGATGAGAACATAACGGGTGTTCTATAAACGTTTCCCAAATATAAACCTGAATTAAAATTGTGCACATAGTGAAAGTTTTTCTACTGTGGTATTTACCATCATTAGAGGCAATACAAACACTAGCTCTCAATTACAAAAAAAAAAAAAAAAATTGCAGTGTGTTATGGCACTGAGATGGAAGAGCTGGGTTGACAGCCTTGCAGGCAAGGTGAGATCTATGAACAAGGGCCCAATTGCCTGCAGAGCTAAGCTAAATATCAATAGATGAATGCTCATTAGCAGCTAAATTATACTTAGGATCTAAAGATCCAGTCAAACCCCAACTGCAGTGAAGCCTTGAGGGATCATCTAGTCGGAATCTAAAATACCACCAAGGGTTTTAAAAAATAATAACAGTTACATATTTAATCTTTGGTACTAAGAAGCTAAAGAAGATCCAGATGCTCTCTCACCTTGAACTCACATGACATATATCATCTATGTCCCCAAGTGACATTGCTTAGTGACTTATGCCAGAGGAAACGAACACAGGTTGGTGGTAGACCTCTCTTGGAGAGGCTGCCTTTTGTGGAAATGGTCTCTAGTACAAATGGATGGGTCACACTGTGCCAGAGTGTACAGAGAAAGTCACCTAAAACAAAATGAGTTATTCTGATTCTTTTTTTTTTTTTTTTTCCTAGAGGGTGAGACTGACTGCTCTAGAAGCTGAGTGAGGCATGTTTGTGGCCGTGTTTTCGAGAGGACAGTCCGGAAATTCCTGTTACTGAGAACCATGAACAACCGTCCACTTCCAAGTCGTGGGTTGTTTCATTCTTCTTTAAATGACACAAAATATTTCAATACCCTTCCAGTAAATTATTTTTAAAAGTGTAAAGTAGCTATTGCTTTTATGTCCAGCAACTAAAAGAATTTAGCTAATATGATATCTTCTATTCTCATCCATCCCAGGGTTTCTCCAGTGGCAGCAATGACATTTTGGACTGTTCCCTGCTGTGGGGACCTGCCCTGCATGTTATAGGAGGTTTAGTCGAATCCCTGGCCTTTACCCACTAGATGCCAGTAGTGGCCCCCATTCATGACAATCAAAAATGTCTCCGGACAATGAGGAATGTCCCTTTGGGGGACACAATCACCCCCTGTTGAGAACCACTGATTTAGATTAAGAGGAAGCCGCAGGTGGGTCGGAAATATTACTTAGCTTTGTTTTTGTTAAAATTCACGTTTTAAAGTTGGGCAAAAAGATTTAAATTCTAGCTCTACCACATACTATGTGATCTTGGGTAAATCATTTAGCCTCTCTGAGTCTTCAATTCCTCACTTTTAAAGGGGATAACAATACAAAACCCACTAAAAATCATGAAGATTTAATAGGGTGGTATATGTAGTCAAGGGGCCAAACACACAGTAGGACCTCAACTAGAGCTTGTGCAGGCTCTCTTTCCTCAGTACCAATCAGAGTGCATTTCATTTAGAAAGAATTCAATCACCTTTCTTAAATGGATAAATGATTTAAAAGCCTGTAGTTGTGTGCATGCATACTTATGTGGTCATTTCCAACACTTCTGTTTGCTTATCATGAAATTGCAATTAAGTAAGAGAGACAAAACTTATGCTTGCTCACAAATATCAGGGCAATTAATAATGATGGGAAACAAATACCCTGGCATTTGATAGCAAATTTAGCAAAATATTATTGATATATTTTCTCTGTTTGCCATCTGTAGGTGTGGTCTTCTAGGCAAACATAAAGTTGCATGTGAATGCCATATGCAGAAATTTCTAAAACAATAAAGTCATGATCTCCCCAATGCCTGAGCACCTCCCAGCCAGTCAGCCCGGTGCAATGGCCCTTTAGTTCCCTCTACTGAAGTTCTCCTGAAGTGTTCACCTGAAATGGAGTTTTTCAGGAATATGTTAGAATCAAAAAGGATCCTAAGGAATAATTCCGGTGGGAAGTATTTGGTGCGTTGCAAGGGTGAATTTAAGTCAAACTTTGCAATGGAACAGCCCAGGGGGAGGAGGTTTGCTTGACTGCTGGCCTGATAAAGTAAGCAGGAAATCCAACTTTCTTCCCTCTCTGCTTTTCTCTGCTTTTTTTTTTTTTTTTTTTCTTGAGCCTTTTGAAAAGAGAGAACTAGAGGACTATGATTGCTATATGGAAAGAAGGGAAAAAGTCACAGCCTCAATCATTCATTCATCTAACAGTCAATGTGTACCTGGTCTGTACTGATCATCTATTGGCTGTTGGGAATATAATAATCCCAGACTACACTCCTAAATCCCAGAATTCAATTACTCTTTAACAAATACTACATGAGTTTCTCTGCTGTAAGGTACTGGCCTAAGTCTCCCTCACTAGATTTTAAAATCCTTGGAATAAGGAAGTGGTCTAATTTACTGCTGTACCCCTAAATCCTAGCACATCGTGTAAACATATTATAATAACTTGTTTAAATAAATTAATATAAATCTGTTACTATTCTTGGGATAGGTATTTTTTTGTTTTGTTTTGTTTTTGTTTTTGTTTTTGCGGTACGTGGGCCTCTCACTGTTGTGGCCTCTCCCGTTGCGGAGCACAGGCTCTGGACGCGCAGGCTCAGCGGCCATGGCTCACGGGCCCAGCCGCTCCGCGGCATGTGGGATCTTCCCGGACCGGGGCACGAACCCGTGTCCCCTGCATCGGCAGGCGGACTCTCAACCACTGAGCCACCCGGGAAGCCCAGGGATATATATTTTTAAGCACTTGTATATTAGGTAATCATTAGGTAATTTAAACTTAATTTAATTAAATATTATCAAAGATGAATTTAACAACTATCTTACCCTCAAGCTGCACAGCTAAGAACAAAACACTAGGAAGTTTCCATATATAAGCAATATCATATGATATTTGTCTTTCTCTGTCTGGCTTAACTTCACTTGTATAATAATCTCTAGGTCCATCCATGTTGCTGCAAACGGCATTATTTCACTTTGCTGTACACCAGAAACTAATATAACATTATAGATCAACTATACTTCAATAAATTTTTAAAAATCACATATTAAAGCTTAAAAAAAAAAAAGACTAGGAAGAAAGTACAGGCAGCAAAAGCAGATTCCTGAAATCTTAGGGCTTGTACAAAGGTTCAGAGCAGTGAAATGGGCATTTTAATTATCCAGAGAGCTGGGACCCTAATATGGCCAGTTCTGCAGTACGGTAACATTTCTTAATTTTGGACAAAGCTCTCTGTGATATCATTAGCCAGACTGGGGGAGACTGCCATACAGCCTTCATCATTCATTTCCAATATTGGACCTATGGATTTTGTCTTACATTTTAAAAGCAATGAGGGAGAGGTATGTCTCATTTCTGCAAATATCAACATACTCAAAGAAACTTATATTTTTTAACTTATCCCTTTGGGATGACTACTAGCTTTAAAGATAGTCTGCCACCTGCTTTGAGCAGCTTGCTGTGAGAGCTGGGCTTGCCAAGGTGTTTTAGATGGAGGTACTATCATCCTGTTCCCTCTCATTTTCATTTCATAGGACCCTTTCCGATCTGATAGGATGAGCAGACATAATTACTCGGCCAGGGTCCTTTTTTCCCCTAGAGAAGCATTTAATCTTTGTATTTAAGCAAAAGAAGTCTTCATTTGTGTCCCCCTACCAGCTCTCTCACTCTCTTTCTGCAAATGTAATTACTGCCCCCCCAACCTTTGTAGGGTAAATTTATTCATGAAATATACTTAATAAGTAACTTCCTCACTAAACAATGTATTTATTCAGTCCACCTTCTGTGCCAGACCTTGTACAAAGCATAAACCTCAAAGAATGGAAGTGAAGGTGGGGATAGAGGCACAAGATCTGTGAAGAGAGCACCAAATAAGAAAGCAAAATAGGAATTATGCTGGGGCTCTGGAGCTTGGAGAGTGGTGAGCAGTGAGACTAGATACATAAGCTGAGATTTGATCATCATGGGATGTAAGCCATGTTAAGGAATTTGGACTTTGCTCTGAAGAAAATGAAAAGTCATTCAAACTTGAATGAATGAACAAATGGATGAATGAAGCTAGGTGTTTTTATTTTTTATTCGTTTAATTTTTAAAACATTAAAAAAAAGTTTTGGAGTATAGTTGATTTACAATGTTGTATTAGTCTCAGGTGTACACAAAGTGAATCAGTTATACATATATACACTTTTTTTTTTTAAAGATTTCTTTCCCATATAGGTCATTACAGAGTATTGAGTAGCATTCCCTGTGCTATACAGTAGGTTCTTATTAGTTATCTATTTTATATATAGTAGAGTGTATATGTCAGTCCCAATCTCCCAATTTATCCCTCCCCCCCCACCTAATACCCTTTTTTTTAGATTCCACATATAAGTGATATCATATGATATTTGTCTTTCTGTGTCTGACTTACTTTACTCAGTGTGATGATCTCTAGGTCCATCACCGTTGCTGCAAATGCCATTATATACAATGGAATATTACTCAGCCATAAAAAAGAAGCTAGGTGTTTTTAAATGATTACTAGCACTAGAGAGCCACACTATGGCATATGGTAGCCAGTGGTCCTATGTGCCTATTAAGCACTTAAAATGTGACTAGTTGGGATTGAGATGTGTTGTAAATGTGAAATACTCACTGAATTTCAAAGACTTAAATACAGAAGACTATACAAAGGAATTTAAAACATATCACACTTAATTTTTACATATTTTATAAATGATACTATTTTGCATATAGTGGATTAAATAAATATTATATTATTAATAGTATCTGGGTTTGTTTGGCTTTGTTTTTGCTTTTTTAATATGGCTGCTAGAAAATTAGAAGTTACATATGCGGCCTGTGTTACATTTCTCATAGTATATTTCAAAACCTACTGGTATAGATGAGAGATGACTGAGGCCTAGACAGAGCTAAAGACATGAGGCTGAAGTAGATAGAGGGACTGGATTATTTTATGTTTATTTATAACAGTGAACTTTAAACTAGGATTTGTATATACTTGGGTGACCAAACATTTTTTTAAAGGCATCTCTCATCCTGGGATAAATGAGAGATGACTGAGGCCTTGACAGAGTAAAAGACAAGAGGATGAAGTAGAGAGAGTGGATTATTTTACATTTATTTACAATAGTGAACTTTAGGTTTTATATATACTTGGATGACCAAAAATTTTTTTAAAAGGCAGGAAGGTACACAGGTGTCTTTGTCACAACGTTGCTGTAGGTCCTTCCTAAACCCTACTGCGTAAGCAAACTCTTGGTGTTAAGGGAGAAATCAAATGAGTTCTCTTATTTTATCTTTCTTTGAGAAAACACTTTTTTTTCTATAAAAGAAACGAGAGGAAGGAGAGGTAACAACTGACACTGCAGAAATAAAAGAGATCATGAGAGATTACTACAAGCAACTCTATGCCAATAAAATGGACAACCTGGAAGAAATGGACAAATTCTTAGAAATGCACAACCTGCCAAGACTGAATCAGGAAGAAATAGAAAATATGAACAGACCAATCACAAGCACTGAAATTGAAACTGTGATTAAAAATCTTCCAACAAAGAAAAGCCCAGGACCAGATGGCTTCACAGGCAAATTCTATCAAACATTTAGAGAAGAGCTAACACCTATCCTTCTCAAACTCTTCCAAAATATAGCAGAGGGAGGAACACTCCCAAACCCCTTCTACGAGGCCACCATCACCTTGATACCAAAACCAGACAAGGATGTCACAAAGAAAGAAAACTACAGGCCAATATCACTGATGAACATAGATGCAAAAATCCTCAACAAAATACTAGCAAACAGAATCCAACAGCACATTAAAAGGATCATACACCATGATCAAGTGGGGTTTATTCCAGGAATGCAAGGATTCTTCAATATACACAAATCTATCAATGCGATAAACCATATTAACAAATTGAAGAAGAAAAACCACATGATCATCTCAATAGATGCAGAGAAAGCTTTTGACAAAATTCAACACCCATTTATGATAAAAACCCTGCAGAAAGTAGGCATAGAGCGAACTTTCCTCAACATAATAAAGGCCATATATGACAAACCCATAGCAAACATCATCCTCAATGGTGAAAAACTGAAAGCATTTCCACTAAGATCAGGAACAAGACAAGGTTGCCCACTCTCACCACTCTTATTCAACATAGTTTTGGAAGTTTTAGCCACAGCAATCAGAGAAGAAAAGGAAATAAAAGGAATCCAAATCGGAAAAGAAGAAGTAAAGCTGTCACTGTTTGCAGATGGCATGATCCTATACATAGAGAATCCTAAAGATGCTACCAGAAAACTACTAGAGCTAATCAATGAATTTGGTAAAGTGGCAGGATACAAAATTAATGCACAGAAATCTCTGGCATTCCTATATACTAATGATGAAAAATCTGAAAGTGAAATCAAGAAAACACTCCCATTTACCATTGCAACAAAAAGAATAAAATATCTAGGAATAAACCTACCTAAGGAGTCAAAAGACCTGTATGCAGAAAATTATAAGACACTGATGAAAGAAATTAAAGATGATACAAATAGATGGAGAGATATACCATGTTCTTGGATTGGAAGAATCAACATTGTGAAAATGACTCTACTACCCAAAGCAATCTATAGATTCAATGCAATCCCTATCAAACTACCACTGGCATTTTTCACAGAACTAGAACAAAAAATTTTGCAATTTGTATGGAAACACAAAAGACCCCGAAAGGCCAAAGCAATCTTGAGAACGAAAAAAGGAACTGGAGGAATCAGGCTCCCTGACTTCAGACTATACTACAAAGCTACAGTAATCAAGACGGTATGGTACTGGCACAAAAACAGAAAGATAGATCAATGGAACAGGATAGAAACCCCAGAGATAAACCCATGCACATATGGACACCTTATCTTTGATAAAGGTGGCAGGAATGTACAGTGGAGAAAGGACAGCCTCTTCAATAAGTGGTGCTGGGAAAACTGGACAGATACATGTAAAAGTATGAGATTAGATCACTCCCTAACACCATACACAAAAATAAGCTCAAAATGGATTAAAGACCTAAATATAAGGCCAGAAACTATCAAACTCTTAGAGGAAAACATAGGCAGAACACTCTATGACATAAATCACAGCAAGATCCTTTCTGACCCACCTCCTAGAGTAATGGAAATAAAAACAAAAATAAACAAATGGGACCTAATGAAACTTCAAAGCTTTTGCACAGCAAAGGAAACCATAAACAAGACCAAAAGACAACCCTCAGAATGGGAGAAAATATTTGCAAATGAAGTAACCGACAAAGGATTAATCTCCAAAATTTACAAGCAGCTCATGCAGCTCAATAACAAAAAAACAAACAACCCAATCCAAAAATGGGCAGAGGACCTAAATAGACATTTCTCCAAAGAAGATATACAGACTGCCAACAAACACATGAAAGAATGCTCAACATCATTAATCATTAGAGAAATGCAAATCAAAACTACAATGAGATATCATCTCACACCAGTCAGAATGGCCATCATCAAAAAAAATCTAGAAACAATAAATGCTGGAGAGGGTGTGGAGAAAAGGGAACACTCTTGCACTGCTGGTGGGAATGTGAATTGGTTCAGCCACTATGGAGAACAGTATGGAGGTTCCTTAAAAAGCTACAAATAGAACTACCATATGACCCAGCAATCCCATTACTGGACATATACCCTGAGAAAACCAAAATTCAAAAAGAGTCATGTACCAAAATGTTCATTGCAGCTCTATTTACAATAGCCCGGACATGGAAACAACCTAAGTGCCCATCATCGGATGAGTGGATAAAGAAGATGTGGCACATATATACAATGGAATATTACTCAGCCATAAAAAGAAACGAAATTGAGCTATTTGTAATGAGGTGGATAGACCTAGAGTCTGTCATACAGAGTGAAGTAAGTCAGAAAGAAGAAGACAAATACCGTATACTAACACATATATATGGAATTTAAGAAAAAAAAAATGTCATGAAGAACCTAGGGGTAAGGCAGGAATAAAGACGCAGACCTCCTAGAGAACGGACTTGAGGTTATGGGGAGGGGGAAGGGTGAGCTGTGACAGGGCGAGAGAGAGTCATGGACATATACACACTAACAAATGTAGTAAGGTAGATAGCTAGTTGGAAGCAGCCGCATGGCACAGGGATATTGGCTTGGTGCTTTGTGACAGCCTGGAGGGGTGGGATAGGGAGGGTGGGAGGGAGGGAGACGCAGGAGGGAGGAGATATGGGAGCATATGTATATGTATAGCTGATTCACTTTGTTATAAAGTAGAAAATAACACACCATTGTAAAGCAATTATACCCCAATAAAGATGTTAAAAAAAAAAAAAAAAGAAACGAGAGGACCTCTCATCCACCCTAGCCTCTCTAAGGCACATTGCTCCAGCAGGAAGAACCTCGGGCCATCAAACAAAGGACAACTCAAAAGACCGGTGAAGAGCTGCAGAGTGAAAGGCCAGCACCCAGGTAATAAATACTTTGGCAATAGGATTGTCTATTTTCTGCTTTCAATGACACTGAAAGGGACCTAAAAAAGTGAAAACTGATGTAGCATTAAACGTGATCTTTTTTTTGCAGTATGCAGGCCTCTCATTGTTGTGGCCTCTCCCATTGTGGAGCACAGGTTCCGGACGCGCAGGCTCAGCGGCCGTGGCTCACGGGCCCAGCCGCTCCGCGACATGTGGGATCTTCCCGGACCGGGGCACGAACCCATGTCCCCTGCATCGGCAGGTGGACTCTCAACCACTGCCACCAGGGAAGCCCTAAACGTGATTTTTGATGAACGATCTTACTATGATCCTTGGGATATTATTCAGAAGGAGACAAAAATCAGGAAAGTTGCTATAACAAAATCTGTTCAATCCCATTCACCTATGTATGTGAATTATTTTTCCAGTGCTTACATTTAAAATATAGAAAAATAAGAATAAAATTGAAGCAAAATCCCATTTCATTCTATCCATAGGTAATATTCATCCATGGATACACGCATTGATTGAAAAAAAATCACCACTCATTGAGATGCATTTTCAATAAAATTTTGCTTTTATCTCAAATAATTATTTGCTAATGTTAAAATTATATATATGTGGCTTTGATTAATGTATGAATAATAATTGTAATAATAACTCAATCTAGAAGAAAAAATGAACACTTAGAATTTCATGTCCCAGGAAATGGGAATAATCTAATTTATATACATATTTTTGTTTCAGGGAAGTTTGATAGGTTGATCAATAAAAGACTTTCAAGCATAACAAATATATTACATTAGGATAAAATTCCAAGAGGGAGGGGCTTCCCTGGTGGCGCAGTGGTTGAGAGTCCGCCTGCCGATGCAGGGGACACGGGTTCGTGCCCCGGTCCGGGAAGATCCCACATGCCGCGGAGCGGCTGGGCCCGTGAGCCACGGCCGCTGAGCCTGCGCGTCCGGAGCCTGTGCTCCGCACCGGGGAGGCCACAACAGTGAGAGGCCGGCGTAGCGCAAAAAAAAAAAAAAAAAAATTCTATGAGGGAAATGGATTGGAAATACAAGTTCAAGGAAGAAAAAGTAACAAAGTAAGATTTCTTATTGTTAAAGAAAAGCTTGTTCATGTAGTATTTTTTAAATGGATGATGTGTGGGTATTAAGTAGTATTTAGATTCCATTGAATAATACATTTAGAAGAGTGATGTAACAATTTTACATCTAAATGTTAGTTTTTACAATGTGCTGTAAATTATATCCTTTGCAACTATTTACATTTATAATGAAAAATTGTACATGCCAACTAAAAAATGTGTGAGGGGGTACAGAGCTATTTTTCTTTCTTTCTTTCTTTTTTTTTTTTGCGGTACACGGACCTCTCATTGTTGTGGCCTCTCCCGTTGCGGAGCACAGGCTCCGGACGCGCAGGCTCAGCGGCCGTGGCTCACGGGCCCAGCCGCTCCGCGGCATGTGGGATCTTCCCGGACCGGGGCGCGAACCCGTGTCCCCTGCATCGGCAGGCGGACTCTCAACCACTGCGCCACCAGGGAAGCCCAGAGCTATTTTTCTTAATTCTCCCATGGGGCGTATGAACCAAACGTCTTGAAGACCATTGATTTAGATGGCAGACTGACAGAGGGCTTGGTGGCCTATTCAGGATTTGGGGTGGAGGACAGGGAGTTTTGGGCATTGCTGTGCACATCCCAGGAGATCAAGCCTGGTTTAGCTGCAAAGCCACATTGGCATTTTCTCCAGTGCAATTCTTCAGTGTGAGAAACAGTGCTATGCGTCCCTGGCTTACAGGCATTAAATGGCAGTAGCAATCCCTTTTCCTCATCAAGACACCCCAAAGTACCCCACAGACTTCCACATATTGCCTTGGACAGTAGTCCTTTCCCAGGCTGAGACCCACTAGAGGAAGTGTTTCCACTCTTTTTTCAGCAGATGAATTGAGAGGCCTTAAAGGAAGAGCTTGTCACCATTTTTGGCTCCAGCTAAGTTTGCCAGGTGGTCTGTCAGGAACCAGTACATCACTTTGTCACACCAGAATCGTAATATGACATGAGAGAGACAGCTCTACGTTTCCATCCAGATAATAGTGGAGTTATGCTCTTGAAAAGGACTTTGAGCTCAGACCATCATTTCATTTGCACCCCAGGAAGCACACCTGCTCCACCCATCAATATTAGATGGCTATTGAACAGAGGACAGAGCTGACATCCTGTCAGAATATATCAAGTAAAGAACGAGAAGTAAGCTTGAACTTGCACTGGAGTTGCCCATGGGGAGTCTGGGTAATTGGGAGATCACCCTCTTCATCTAGACCAGGATTTGATGTAAGCAGCCTGCAGGAGGTAAAGGAGGTCTATGGGTGGGCAGGGGAGGTGGGAAGATGGGCAGAGGGTGACTCCATGTGCTATAAAATCTGGCACAGGGAAAACATGTCCAAAATAATATGCTCAGTTTCTGTGATTTCTGTCCCGGCTTCAGCAGCTAGGGTTCATTTTATATGTTAGGATGGATAAAGAAATGTCTGGCTCCTTTCTGTGCATTACTTTCCCTGATACCCCTATCTACCCCAAACTGGTTTGGGAGCCTGTACTTTCACATATCACCCTCTGATTCCTTCTGTAATACTACTGTTTACTCCCTTGGTGTATAGCAAGTCTGATGGGATAAAAGAGAAAGGAAGAGAAAAAGGTAATATTCTATAAGCTCACAGGCAGAGGTTGGAATAGAAATCAAAGCCTTTAACTCGCCCACATGCTTTTTCTCTCTGCTTTCTTACCAGCTTTCTCCAAGCTCATGCTTGTTATGTTCAGCTATTTCTTGACACACGTTTACTCTTCACATACCGTTTATAAGTGCTTGTAGTTGTGTTTGTAGTAAATACAGTTACCTAACTGAATGTTTTGAAATCAAGGAGTTTGGGGCAGTGGAAGTCTTTGTTGGGTCTCGGAGCTCTCTAGAGACTACAGGTGAAGGAGGGACTCATGAAGCAAGTAATCAACTCATCACACAAACTACGCGCCAGGCAAACCCTGCACTAGACACAGGACGTCAACAAAGGAAACACACAAGTTATTGAGACAGAAGCTATGATGGGGAAAGATAATATAAGAGATTTATAGACTCACCCATCTAGAAGTACATGCAAAAATACAGTAGAAACTTAGCATACAACTATGGAGAGGCTTAAGGAGTGAAAGCATTGTATACATTTAGAAAATGAACTAGTCTTAAAGTCCATTGTATGAAATGTTTGAAAAGCATGCCCAGCTCATGCCTCTTTCTTGGGAATGGCCTCTATGTTTCCATTCAAAGCGTTTGTGTCCCGTGATTTTTGGCCACCGTCTCACAGCTTCATGGGCACCTGATCCAAGATAAGCCAGTTAGATTATCTCTCTCCTTGGTACTGGGGTCAAAAGACAAATACTGAACAAAAGATTTTGAGAATGGAGCCATAGGGCCATGGCAGATTCAGAGGTGATAGCCCTTGTGTGTCACTCGTAATTAAGCGGAGAAAGTCAGTCTGCAGAT
The DNA here is from genome assembly GCF_964270905.1 of Leucopleurus acutus. Taxonomy (NCBI): domain Eukaryota; kingdom Metazoa; phylum Chordata; class Mammalia; order Artiodactyla; family Delphinidae; genus Leucopleurus; species Leucopleurus acutus. The sequence goes on along the minus strand of NC_139151.1, from coordinate 52,257,110 downwards.
GGAAGGTGCCAGTGAAGCAGAGATGGAGAGTGGCAGGGGTAAGAGAAAGTGTGGTCCCCCATTTCCCCCCCCCACCACACACACACAGGTTGTTTGAGGCTCACAAAAAGCTGTGAGATGTGAGGTCCAGCTATGCTGCCTGATATTGGGGTCTACAAGCTTCCCCTGTACTTTTCAAATAAACCTCTTCTGCTTATGATTATATCAGTGGGTTTCTGTTTTTTCATCTCATAGGTACATTGGCTACGATAGTCATGCCATTCAAATCTCTTATTTTCAGAAAGGAAACAGTCCTAGAAAAGAAAGTTGATTTATTTAAACTCTAATTAATGAGAAAATCAGGCCAGGCATACAGATCTAGATTTGCTATGCTAAAAATTGGATTTCTAAGTAGAGGACAATCAGCTTTCAAAGAGGTTGCTCATGGTGGCGCTTCTGACTCCTTGTTCTGGGCCCAGGAATGCACATCTGGGTCAAAGGAGCCAATAGAAGATCACCATAGTCCAAGATCTTAAACTGATGCTTAGTCACCAATTTGTTGGGGGAAAAAAAGTGTGTATGTGTGTCTATATTTTCACTTATTTGATTTAAGCCTTTGGTTATTACACACTATTTCTACAGATTAAAAATGATTGCATTTAGTCATCAAGGTTTAGAGGGCCAATACCATTTATCTATCCATAGAGCTCCCTTTAATTCTTGGGGCAATACTTGACCTACTAGGAAGCAAACTCCATGATGGTCTAAACCAGGGGGGCTATCTTTCCCTCCTTTCACCAGGGCTTATTTTGCTTACATTTTAACTCATTCTGTGACACAGACTCCCAACTGAACCAGGGCCCTGAAGGGCCCCCATAGAAATAGTAGCTCTATCGTAACCGGAGCTCTGACTGCTCTGAACAACCACATTTACCCTGGACTCTATTCCAGGCAGTGATCCTTGCTAAGACCAGGGTCTTCAGGACCTCTTGGTAAATGTTTGGTCAAATACCATCTCTTCTCTGTGGGGCTTTTCTCCTCCTGGCCTTTCATCCTTCACTACCCTGTTGGGTCCCCTGTTTGATCATCTAAATCTAAACTTTCACTTCAGCACCTTCAAACCTCTGTCATCCCTGTTGGTCTGCCACTTCTCACCGATAAAATCCCAACCTTACAGAGTACCATCATCCACTTCCTCCATGCCTACACCTCATAGCTGAGACCAGCTGTTCAGACGAGCACCCATGTACACCTAAGGTCTCCAATCTCAGCTGAGTCTTTGGCAATGCCTATCGGTCCTTTTACTTGTGTTTATCAACACCTGCTTTTATTACGATCTGGTTTAACTCAGTCCCAGAAAATGACCTGAGCCTCTTACTTCACTGGAGATACCTGAGGACTTCATATTCCATTTACTTCCATTCCCTGCTCTCACTCCTACCACACCATCTACATCCATACATCGTGATACCTCTTCCAAACCCAGAGGGAAGGTGATCCTTCTACTCAAAGATAGCTTATTCATCTGTTCTTCCTCTTCCTTCCTATGGGGGGACCACAGTACTTCAGTTATTCGCCAGCTCTACGGTAGTGTTAGCCTCTTATTTCACATTGACTCACTTGCCTGAGCCTATAACAAACTCAAGTCTCTTGTAGCTGGTCTCAATCCATTCCTTTTTTTGTTTTAAGTTATTTTTTCCAATGTAGTGAAATGGGAGGCTACTAAGTACTACGATTGGCCTTGCATTTTCAATCCATTCCTAAGAGAACAAAGCTCAGAGCCCTAAAGCCTTGACTGCAGCTAACGAACTAATTTCGCTCTCATGCCTCTAGATTGAAACTGTGATTCCTAGGTTTCCGTGACCAGAACCCTATCAACAGATGGTCCCCCAGGAAGAAAAAAGACAAAAACAAAAAACTTTATTTATAGTATTTGCCAATTTCCGTGATAAAAATACTCCCACCATGGCTGATTTCAAGCTCTCAACATAATGCCATTGGACATGAAGCTGGGAAGAGATGTTCAATGACACACTATTGTAATCATATGGATATGAGATATGAGAGGTCAATAACCTCAAAACCATAGACAATAGTAAAATGTAGTAAAATAATTAGGAAGTGATAACATTGGAGTATTTACTATCTCTGTTGTTAAATGACGTTTAAGCTTAGATCATTTCATTTTTAATAATGGCTGCACTTAACAACTGTCTTGTAAAATTCTGAAAACGTAACAGTTTACTCAAGCCACTGCTAGCAGCTCTAGCACAACATTGTGCATGCACCCGCTTCTTAAAACCTGATGCTTCTATACATTCTGTAATCTATGTGAAGTCTCCTCATATCTACCAAATGACATCTTTTTTTGTTCTCTGTGAACTCTTTCTCTTCTTTCCACTTAAGAATATTGGTATTACCAAAGTACTCAGTCAACTGAAATTCTCCCATGGTTTCTCTTCTCATAGTCTCTGATACTACTCCTGTATTCCTATTTCAATTTGGTTAATGGTACCATCACCCACTCAGCTAAGACACACCACTGCAATCATCCTTGAATCGTTCTCATTTTCTCATATCCACAATCACATCTTACTTACTTCACATCTTAAGTATGTCATGCCCCCTCTCCTTTTCTTCATTTCTATGACTATCGCTCCAATATAGGTCTTTATCCTACTAAAACAGTTCACAAGTGGATTCAGCTTCTTCTATTCTTGTCTATCCTTTTCATCAGCTACCATAGTGATTTAGTAAAATTCATTTATTGTTATGACATTCCTTGACTAAATCCTTTCAATGGCTCCCTATTTCCCACTGGATAACTATATTGCAACATAAACTCATTTTTTATTTGGCTTTTGCAGAACCTCGCCAGCCTCATCCTTTACCACTTCCTGCTTTATTTACTTTTTATGCTCCACAAATATTACACTGCTAATAACTGTCTCCATCAACAGCTCTTGCACTCCTCTGCGATTTAACTCAAGCTGTAACTCTTTGTTGGAATAACTTGCCCCTTATTAGTCTTCATCTGACTGCCTCTGTACCCAACTCTTAAGTCTCAGATCAGATATCACATCTCCTTAGGCAGACATTCCTAATCGCCTATAATGCTCTAATTATCTGGGGTAACCATGAAAATGGGTCAGTCACATTTCCTGTTCTGGGAGCTTGCTTAATTCACGGTCCCAGCTTTTTCTTCTTTGGATTTACCAGTGCATTCCTGTTAAGGTCATGCTTTGTGCAGGTTGTTCCCGGCCAATGAAAGGGCATGTTTGGGGTACAAATCAGGCCCATTCGGAAGAGAAGCAGGACTCTTCCACCAAATAACTTTGGCCTGAGGATTCCCCATGGCTCTGGCTAAACTTTTTGGGACTTATGATATATTCTGAGATGCTTTCTACCCCATGTCTACTTCCTCCTCTTTCCTTCTGTAGGTGTCATATCTGCATCCTGATCTAAAGACTTACCCTAATCTTCCTCCAGTCTCTTCCACCAATAAATCTCTTCCACCAATAAATCTCTTCCATATCTAATGCTATCTTGATGCCTTGTGTCTCTGAGGAGTCTGCCTAATGCAGTTTCCTGCCTTTCTATTCATTTTTCTACAAACTGTATTTTAATATTCTGTGTGTGTGTGTGTGTGTGCGCACCCAATGAAACTGTGCAATCCCTAAAGGCAGGAGCTCTGGTATTCCTCTTTATAGTAAAGCATATAGACACATCCTGGTTGATCCGTAAATGTGCACTGAATGAATAAATAAATTTAATAAATAAATAAATTTTCTCTCTGCAAAAAAATAGGTGCAGTGTGATTCTCAGAGTAATTTACTGTGCTAGAGTTTTTCAGAGCGTGAAAATATGTCATATGTTAGAAGCATGGCAATTTCATAAAAGGTATTAAACCACTATATCACCATTTCAACTTCATTGTAGTGTATAAGATAACTTTAGCTCTGAATCTGGAAGCGGTCAACATGAAAAGAGTGACGAGATATTTTTCACGAGTCTGCATCTTATAGTAAGTAACTTATTTCCTCTAAAATTGATCTTGAACAAATACTAGTTAGAATTATCTCAAGGAACTCTAGAAAAGGAGAAATGAAAAAAGAAAATAGTCTCACTTAGGGACTCTACAAATACTCACTAATTTAGAAAGTTACACACAGCCTAGGGAAATCTCCCTCCATAATTGCAAATGTACCTTTTTCATTTCACATATCGCCAGATAGTATGCATTTGAGTGTTTATGTTTCAGGCATATGAAAAGAGGTGGCATATGCCTATACAGTTTGTGAAAATTCTTGAGAGTCTTAGAAATAAAATGTGACTGAAAAACTTGATCATTTTTTGTGACTTCATGGTTCCATTCTCTCTCTATATTTTTAAACATCTAAATATCTTCAAGGACATATACTACATTCTTACCAACTGAAAACCAAGTGGACGCATTGTTTATTTGCTCATGAAAGGATGAGCTTCTGAATAAAATAAAGGGAGAAAAATCCTTGGCATACTTGTATTGTTAAATAGATTTAAAAACTGACATATAGGTGTATTGCTGCTATCGCTATTCTTTGGCTTTTTTTTTCTAATTATTGAGCTGTACGTAGAAGACAGGAGAGAGATTCTCGGAAATTTATATTCCTGAGCGCATGGAACCACGGAATATTAAGCTTTAGAAGTAAGTTCTAAGGCCACATATATTCTGAACAAATAATAAAGAGCCCCCCTCCAAAAAAGTAATAAGCTACTTGCTCAGGGACACTTAACAAGTTCATGATAGAGCTAGATTTTAATGCATTAGGTGACTGATTCTTTATTCATTCATTCATTTTTGGTTTTTTGCACTCATGCAAACATCTGTGGGCCACTAGGGATGTCCCTGGTGTTTTGCTAATCACAGAGACATACATGGAGGCTTCCGAAAGGTCCTAGCTCGAAAGTGTGCTTTTGTACTTACTGTTTTCTTTGATCTTTTGTCCTTTCTTCTCCTAGGGAGATTCCTCTCCATAAAGCCTTCTGCTTTTTGTGTCTCCAGTTAGGCCCACCCTCCTGAAGGGCAGTCCAGGAGCAGAGGCTTTCCTGATTTCTTGTGAAAAATAACGGGCTTCTCCTGTCCTATCCTATCCCAGGTTTAGAAGAGCACTGGCGTGCCTCCCTTTTGGAATAAAATTAGTGTGCCCGGACCATGAGTGATTTGGAAACCAGAGCACCTAAATGGAAGATGAGAGAGAAGCATCTAGAATTAGATACAGTATCCACATCACATCAATACATGTGTCAATTTCAGTAGGGTTTTGGGGGCTTGATTTAAGAAGGCACTTTTGCTTGGGTCACTTGTATATAGTTTTAAGACAACTAGACCCAAGAAATGTCTGTGACAAAAGGCAGAAGATGTGATTGACATAAGTCAAAAATCACAAAAATCCAGTCAATCACTCTACTAGGAGCTGTGCTTCGTGTGCTTTACTGAGGTCAGGGTGAGCTGTGACCAAAGGGTCAGGATTGGCTCAGAGGATCCAGTCGACTTATGTAGATGCAAGTGGAATTTGTTATATTCAAGATCCCCAGCTCTGAGTAGCTCCAAGTCTTTCGTGATGAAAATTTCCCTTGTATGATCCCAGAGGCATTTGCCACTTCTGTCTTCCTACTCTTTGCACTTTACTGCCATGCCTTGAGGTTCCCTACATGGGCTGAGCTCCTTCTCACTTCTTGACTGAATCATTTCATTTTCTTTTCCTGAAATACATTTTCCTTCTTTTTACCTCTGTAATAGTTACTCATTTGTAGCTCACACATCTCTCAGGAAACTTTTAGGATTCTTTAGGTCTTCCCTATGACAATGTCTTTTGAAACTAATCAAACTGCATTAAAATTGCCTGTTTACTTTGTCTCCTCGGCTGGCCCTGTCAAATGCAAAGATAATAGTGCAAGGCACCTGTGTAATTTAAAATTTTCCAGTAGCCACATTAAAAGAAAGAAAACAGGTAGAATTGATTTTAGGAATATATCTTCGATGACCATTATTATCATTTCAACATGTAACCAACACAAAATTATTATGTTACTTTTTTTGTACAAAGTTTTTGAAATCTAGCGTGCATTTTATACTCACAGTGTGTCTCAACTGGCATTAGCAACATTTCAGTTGCTGAATATGCTACCGTATTGGAGAGTGCAGTTCTAAATCCCAAGCTCTTTCAAATAATAATTCTGTTTTTTTAGGTGTTAATAGCCTCAAGACCTATCATAATTTATGATAGGATTACTGCAATAGAAGGAGGCTTTGTGTAACATGGTGGTTAAGAGTTCTGGATCCAGACAGATCAGAAAACATGGCTCTGCCACTTCTTAGCTTTCTAACTTTTAATCTTTCTAAACTTTCTTAATTTAAACATTATCACCCTTCCTTACCAGTAGAACCACCTTCTATAGCATAGATCCTATTTTGGTGATGAAGAGAAATTGTAGTTAGAGTATCAGGGAAGGACTCATGTGGCATGGAATGATTATAGACTGCTCTATTAGTATTATTCAATTATTATTCAGTTGTATCATTTTTTCCCATTTTTACTTCAGTATTTGAAATGAAATTATCAAATTAATAAATAATTAAATAAGTTATATGAGTTTATATAAATTGAGAAAAATAACCATCTGTTAGTCATTGCATCAAGAGAACAGGCCTAAATAAAATTTTACCAAATTTGGGCCATACTTTTGGTGCTGGATGGCTTATAGAACAGCTATAAGATATAACCAAAGTTCACTTTTGGTTCCTCAAAAATGAGGACTCCCTATACAAGCTACTCACCATAGAAGGAGGTATGCGGAACACTCCATAAATAACACTCAAATTCCACAACTGAAACTGAGATACAGGGACAGACTGTTTTAGTGTGGACCTGGTCAGACATGTCATACATATTATGCCTTTATGGATAGAGGAAAACAATAGTCATTTCAAATAAGAGCTGCATAAGAGAAGTTACAAAGTCAAATGTTAGGAATTACGACATGTGTTGGACTGCAGCTGAATCTTCCTCACTTAGGCAACTCTGCAGCGCTGTGCCAGGGTCAGTAGGAACCAGGTCTATTTCCTTAATAACTGTTAGACTTTTAAATTAATGAATAAACACACACACACACACACACACACACACACACACACACATACATAAACTACAGTTACTTGTTAACCACCTACTATATGACAGACATGTCAGGTGCTTAACATCTTATCTTTTATCTCACAAGCCTTGCAAGGAAGGTATGCTTGTATTTACCTTACAGGAAAGAAACTGAAATTGGAGAAAGTACTTGTTCCAGTTTACAGAACTGAAATTTGAATCCAGACCTTGCTGATTGAAACCTAGAACTCTTTCCACTCTATAGCTGGGGCTTCCTTCATTTCTAAAGTGCAATAAATTTACAACACATAATATCTATTTTGAAGGATTAGAGTGAGGCTAGCACTTAATGTGCCTGGGGAAAATGGGACAAGTTAAGTACATGTCTCCTCTTTCATTTTGAAGATGAGAAATACTAGCCCCAGAGAGGTTACTTAACTTGCAGGGAGTCACACAGCTATCTGTGGGCCATGACTTCTGACCCCTTCCATGACCTCACCAAGTATGGAGGATGGTGGAACAGAATCGCCTGGGATGACAGCAGTGTTTTGAAAGTGGGCAGGCAGACAGATAGACCTGAGCATCTCTGAGCAACACAGGGCTCTGCACTCTCTCCAGTGAGGGCACTAGAGCAGAGGACAGCAAACGCAGAGGGCCCTATGCCAGAATCATTTTTTCAAAAGCCACCGTGGAATTTCACCATCTAATAACTTCCAATCTGTAACACGATTATAGTGCATGTAGTATTTATGCTTGAAAAATATCAAAGTCTAAAAAGAAACAGATTTTAAGAGGCTTGTCATGTTGAAGAGGGATTAGAATTATATTGTATATAACATACTTGGAAAACAAAACAAAATCAGACCAGTGGAGAGGGTTTTTAAAGAAGGGTAAATTGAAATGCAGTATAAGAACTTGTGTAACCATTTAGTTATATAGCGTCCCTCTACAGGGTTTTTGGCCTTTCACCTTTCTTCAGAAAACTGTCCCCCCATCCCACACGCCCCTTACATAAACATGGTGACCCCAGGAGCAGCCATCATTAAGTGTAGTGGTTTATTGGGTACCTGATCCTTTTTGGGACAACTAGTGCCTTTAACTGATATTATAAATGGATGCAGAATATCCCCAGTGATTGAGCCTGGAAGGTGCAAAACTCAGGAGCACACATTTAATAACATGTAAAGAAAGCAAACCTACCGCATAAGAAAATACTTGAACCAGTTATCAGGGGGAAAAAAAAAAAAAAAAACCTGAAATGAGAAAATGGTGATGTTTCTTGGGCCCCTGTCTCACTTCCTGCAGTGCAGTTCCTCTATGAGAGTCTGCATTATTTGAATAATTGTCTTCTTTGTTCAAGCTGGTTTAAGTTGGGTTTCTTCCTCTTTCAACAAAAGAGTTCTAGTTACTGTAAGAGCACTCTTCTATTATAAAATTAAAGGAAGAAGAAGAAGAAGGAAGGGGAAAGATGGAGAGGAGGCGGAGAAGCCACAGTTCCTATATTTGGACCAGCTATAAGTCAGGCATGGCTGGAAGGCATGAAGATCTAAGATACTTAGTAGACTCATTAGACTTATTAGAGGTCCTAAGAAAAAATCTACAAAGCTGGGGTGTAATCTTGGGGTCTCTGAGGTGTACCTTCATATCCCATGCTCACAAAAAAAAAGCACACACTCATATACATTGCTGTGAATTATGTATTTAATTTGACCCTTTTCAAGCACTGACTCTTCTTGAGATAGATACTACTTTTCCTGAGACAGAGTCTAATATCGTGATTTTGCGAATGGAGAGACTGAGCCTTCAACAGATCAGGCATTATATATACTCCAATTCACAAAATTAGTTGGTGGCAGAACAAGGGCTTAAACTGTCCTTTGAGTCCTCAGCCCAAGTCCTTTCCTGATCCCAGCAGCTCCCAGATATCATTCAAACAGAGACTGGGTGTCTGTCAAGCAGGGGTTGTGGGCAAGGGGATTTCTTCTGGGTGTGAGAGATGGAACTGAATGATGGTGCCTCTTCTTCCCAATCTTTGTCTGGAAGAGACACTGAGCCCTTGACTGAATTGAAATCTATAGTGAAATTTAATTCCCTACTTTGGAGGGTAATTGGTATTATAGGCAGGAAGCATAACAATGAAAATCATTTAAACCTCCTGTTGTTAAGAATCTTTAGGTCAATCGCAGCACTTTAAAATCAATTTGAGGGTTTGCTGGAAGATACAGAAGAGGAACTACCCTCAACATAATAAGGTTAGATAACCCTAGTCATGTTAATACCTACCTAAAGCTTGACATCAATCCCTTACATTGATTCTCGCTTACGGTTTAAAAATAAGAAAGAAAAAAAATTAGGAAGGACACGCATAATACATAATCTTGCTGAAGCATCAAATTAGTATAAATAAGGATTAAGAATAATTGCTGCTGTTATTGGAGGGCACATTGAAGATGAGGTTTCTAAGATATCTGCTGACAACGAGGACAGGCTTGGACAGATTCAGAATTCAGAGACGGGAGAGATTAATCGTGTTGCAGAAGTACACCTGTGATAGGGAAACCAGCTTGCACAGAGCAAGATGGGGGTCAGTCTTATCCCCCCCAGGGAGGAGCTGCTTCCTTATCAGTGTCGGGAGGACTGCCACCACCCAGTGCTTGACACTGCACTATGCATGGCAGGGGACGCAAAGGAGATGAGTTTCCAAAGCTTCCAGAGATGACATGATAACAAGGAGGACGCTGAACTTGAAGTCAAAATCCTATCTTTTCATCCTTCCTCCTGCAGTTATAAGCTCTGAGTCTTCTGTATTTACCTCTCTAAATCTCAATTTCCTTATCTGTCCCAAGAACTAATAATGCCTTGTCCCAGAGCTGTTGGGAAGAGTAAGAACGTCTTGTGGGTGATGTTTCCACCAAAGGGTACCTAAAAATTCATTTATTGGCTGAGGATAAGTGAATTGCTCAGAGCCAGATAACTAGTAAGTAGAGGAGCCAGGTTTCAATCCTGGCTTATCCTGATACTGGAGCCCAAGTCTCCTATACACTGGGCATACTTCACAGCCTTAGCAATTACATAAATAATCCAAAGCCTCCAAATACAGTGTACATCATGGGCATTTCTGCTACCTTCTCATACCCACAAGTGTACGTGCAGGCAACTCGAGTTTTCCAGCTACAGATACGATGGGATTAACCAAGTGAGTAGAATTTACTGAGTTGATTAAATTTTAGCCCCAAAGCAATAAAACCAATGAGTTTTCAATGAGAATGTCATAGGTAAGTGGATGGCATTCAGCCAGCTGTTGTAAATACTCCCAAATATCTTGGACCCAGTATGAAACTATAAGCCATGTGGGGACAGGCACCACACTTGTTTTGCTTGCCTCTGTAGTCCCTATACCCAGCACTGGTGGTCCTCAGTAAAAACTTGCTGAATGAATGAATAAATGAAAAAAAGCAATGAACAAATATTCCTTTAAGATTTTATCAAAACCCTGGGTTGATTATGACAGAGCTACTTAATCTGTCTTTTCTTAAAGATAAGAACTCTGAGAACTGTAGAGGTGATTGGATTTGTTCATGGAAACGTCAGAGCAGTGCAAAAACTGCAGTCCTCTGACCCTGAGCTGGGAATGTTTAAGTCCATGTGGACATCTGTTGGCTTACAGGAGGGGGGAGACAATGGGAGGGGCTGTTTCGGGGGGAAGCCATCAGAGAGCTGCAGAGGCCACCTTTGAATATTCCTGGTTCAGTTTTGATACTGTCCTTGTTGATTTTGATTGACAGAAATAGAAACTGTGTTGGATCTTTTTGGAGTCCTCTAAGTCTTTTAAGTCTCTTCTGACTGACACGCTACAGAAATGCTGTGATTAGTATGTGAAAGATGTGCTCAACAAAGGTCAGCTAAGTCTAACAAATAACTGGATTTAAGGTTTGTTTGTTTGTTTGTTTTTGCATTTCTGGTTAGGCTGAGGCAGTTCTACTAATGCATGGGTTTTTGCAAATATACAAACCAACTCTCAAATCTGCTTCAGTATTTTTGGTAGGAATAGCAATGGCATGCCCATGAATTCTTTCAAATGTTTATTTGTTCATTCCCACATTCTTTCAAACATCAATTACTCACTCATGCAGAAGTTCATCCATTCAAGTATTAACACACTCTTCCATTCATTATTGCAAATGTTTGTTCGGTGACTTGTAAATGTTCAAAATACTGACCTAGCCGTTCCAGTTTGTCTAAAGTGAAATGCTTTATAACATATCTCCCAAAGCCTATTAGAGACCCTGAATGTACATTAAATGCTACATATCCAAAGGAGCATCTTTCCATCTCAAACTCACATCTTTTCCTATGCTCCTTATTTCCGTGATTGACACTCCCATCTACTTAACCCTGTGTAACAACATGAAAACCTTGGAGTTATTTATGTTTGATTTTCTTCCACTCTTCATTCAATTAATTTAAAAATTCTGCTGATTCTACCATGAAATTACTTTCTAAACTCATTTCAAATACACTTCTCCCCTTATACTTCTCTACCCCAGCCCCGTCTTCCCACATTGACGTGATCTTCTCATGTAATAAAATAAATCTTATTTGTGATGGAACGGGGGGAAGAGATGTGGTAGAGAGTGGAAGAGTAAGAACAATTGAAAAGGAAAATGGAAGTCTGATGGTGGTACTTCTCTATTTAAAACAATTCAGAGTTTTCCCATGGTTCTTAAGATTAATTCCTTAGCATGGCTGGCAACGTGCCTCAACTAACATTTCTGCCCTCACCTCTACTTCTTTTTCTGTTCATTGCTCTTCTCCTTTTGTAAATTCTCTAAACATGCAATGTAGTTGTGTGCCTTTGTGGCTTCACTGATGTGGTCAGTCTTTCTGTAATGTCCATTATTGATCTTTAGGTTGCATTGAATAAATATTTCAAGTTCCAACTTTAAAAAAGTATAAATTCTGTGGGGATTTGCCAGATCCCTCCGAGTCTATTTAATCTCTCCCTCCTTCCCCTCACTACTCCATAATCATGCCTCTGTTGGCGAACGTAACTTACAGTAACATATTCTGACCCCTTACAAAACTCTGAACTAATGGAAGGGGAGATCACATCACCTTATCAAAATCACATCACCTCCAAGAAGGAGGATCTCTAGTTCCTAGCACAGTGCCTGGCCAAACAGAAAATGCTCCGTAAAGCTTTCCTGAATAAATGACTAACTTCATGCGAACTCAGATTTAGGGGGATAAAACTACTATACATGCTAAATAACAGCCGGTTAGGATTTGGGCTTGTAGGTACTGGGCATTTTACAAGTTTCAACTAATTTAATCTTTGCTACCCCTATGAAATATTACCATCACATCTTACAACGAACGGAACTGAGGCACAGATAAATCAAATACATTTAAACACACTGCTTTTAAGCTGCAAAGTAGGGACTGAAACCCATGGTATGCACTCCGAACCATTCTAATGCACTGCTTTTCTACCAGTGGAGCCCCAGAGATGTGGGCAAAGCCTGTGTGACTGTGGGCAGGCTATTTTATCTTATCAAAATCTAGTTTTTGCACTGGTGATGTAAAAATACCAATACGTAATTTGCAAAGTTGCAGCAATAACTCAAATCAATAATGGACGTGAAGCGTCCATCACTTTCCCTGGTGGATCGTACGGCATTAACAGAGAAGTCGACTTATGGGTTAGATTTACACTTGCCTTGATAACTTAAACTAAGGCAGCCTAGAGTTGATAGTCTCATGGAGTTTCTACAATCCATCCCATTTTCTTTCAACTCAAGTCAACGGAGACAACAATGTTTTTCTCCATAAGAATTCTGCAGAAAGATAAGATGAGTCATCACGCTCTGGCTGGACCTCAGTGTTTGAGGTCTGTGCCACCCTCCAGGCCAACTCCTGTTCATGTATATTAAGTTGCTTCCTGCACTGGGAAACATAACTGCTCCTGGGGAATGAACTAGCAATGCATTTCTGGTTCCTTTGAGAGAGAGAAAAATAAGCCAAAATTATCCAGATGGGCATGTGGAAGAGTGAATGAGAGGAAAGTGTTCAATCTATTCCTTATTGAGAACTATTAATAATGCCTTGCTGAGTGCAAACTCTTCCTTCCAACCCTGGTCAGGGTCAATGCAATTATTTTAGCTTAGAGATGAAAGAATCAAGGATCCAAGAAAGGACATATTGGCAGAAATTAGTTAGCAAAAGGCCCCAACTCAACACAAAGGTCTCCATGTCTTAGTCCAAGGGTTCCTTTTACTGCACTTCATGGCCACTCCAGGTTCAAGATGGTAGATGTCAAATAAATGTTATTAGAACAGCTGTCACCAAAATTACTCTGAGGATTAAATTATCTTGGGTAAATAGATCTTGACTAAAAAAATAACAATAACTTAGAAAAGGGTCTGTGGGGAAACATGAACCAAGATGAAACTTGCAGAGAGCCAATAAGAAACATACTTGCTTCCACTCATTCCTCTTGGTGTTTGTCATTTGTTTATTTTAGCCATTGCACGGGAAAAGAAAAGTTAGTATTTTATATGATCACAAGTAGACTGATGGCTATAAAGGTGTAAACCTGAATATGACTGATTTCAACAATTTTGCAAATTTATCTTCCTTCATCAATAAAATCTACTGAGACTTTTATGGTTTATTTTTTTTAACAGAGAAAAACAACTCAAACTACCCCAAAGTCTCCAGTAAAGCAGAATGCAGCCAGGTGGCCCTGGTGAAATAAAGACAAGAAGGCGAGATAAGTCTGCCTGGTTAGACTGAGTGCCTCCCAAAGAGATTTGTTGATGTTCTCCCTGACAGTGAAGGCCATGAGCTTTCCTTAACTTAATTTCACTTCCTGCTGTTTATGCTAGAGTGGAATTACAGTGTAAATTCCTATTTTCATTATGATCTTGGTCATAAAGAGTCACTCAGCCCAGAACTCCCAACCATAAGTAGTGCTTTATAAGCAATCACGGATCTAGTGTCAAGAGATGTGGGTTTGAATCCTACCTCTGCCACCTAGTGTGAATGTGGACGATTCACTTCACCTCTACAAGCCTCCGTTTTATATCGGTAATAATTTGGGTGTTTCAGCAAGAATTCAGATGTCTGTATATGTGAAAGACTGGAGTTATGAGTCTTCTAGGAGTTTGTTTCATTAGCTGATTAGCAGAAAGGTTTCCATCTACCCCATATCCACCCTTTTAGGATATAGAAAGGGCAGGAGAAAGAGTATTAAAAAATGTGTATCCCAGATCATTGGTCCAGCATCAGCAACTCCTGGGAGCCTGTTAGAAATGCAAATTCTCAGGCCCCACCCCAGACCTACTCAGTTTTGACTTCTGGTGGTAGAGATCCACATTTGTGTTTTGTCAAGCCCTCCATGTGATTCTGATACAGGCTCAAGTGTAAGAACCATGGTCCTAGAAGCAAGCTGAGATGAAGGAGATAGTTCATGCTGTCTCTCAGTCTGGTTTCCTTGCCTACTCCCTTGGCATCATGCCTAAAGCCTAGTGCACAGGGTTGTAGGCAGAGCCTGGAGAGTGCTTACTGCAGTGTTTCTCATCTACTGTTCCGTCTGTGAACCTAAAGAATGTTATTCCTCCCTTTAGTGTTTTGTAAGTATGCTTAAATTGTGCCACAAAGCAAATCAATGCAATAATCCATTACACTGCTTTGGTTCCTGACTACGCATGATCACCTGGAGATTCTTACATGCCCATCCTAGGGAACCTTAACTTTCTCCCCATCCTCAACTCTGAAACGTACATGTATATTCTACACACACTGTTATGTGCCCATATACTCTGTCTCATTTCATACTCACCACCACCTCTCAAGATGCTAGAACCTGCTGGCCTGGCTCCATCCCAAGGGATTATCTAGACACTGGTAGGCTTTTGAATCTTTTCTAAAAGCAATGCAACTCCAGCCTGCCTGGGTGAATTTTAGGAGCATACTCTTCACCTGCAAGCGTGGTTTGACAATACCTACTTTCTAAGGGTCAGAGCACACAGGAGCTCATAGAACTATTTGCTGCACATTTGTTCAGGTAGGTCATGTAGTTTGTTATCACAAGTACATCCAAATACACTTGGGCTATTACTTTCATATGCCATATATAGCAGTGCACTGGTGGCAAATCTAGTCTCACCTGACTGCATTTCTTTTCTGAATGGAAGTTGCTGTTAAGAGTCAAAAGGTCCAAAACCAACCTAAAGCAAACCAAAAGTAAGGCCCAAACTTGACACTCATGCAACCTAAATAAGAAGCAACTCTTCGAATACAAAATCATGTAATTATACCAGTATCCCAGAGGACTGATGCCAGGTTTGGCATTTCAGAAAGGGAATGTGTGAAAAGAAAAAAAAAAAAACTTACGTTATGAATGATCAATTTATACTGCTTATTGTTTCTGTATACTGTATGCCACACCATAGCACTATTTGCAAGTAATATTTTACAGTCAAAACGCACATCACCAAATGGAAGCAGTTTTGCCCGAGTCATTCAGTGTGGTCAGTCGGTCACTGAGAGGAGTGATGGCCACGCTTGGCCACGTTTTCCCAGCACCCAGATCTGTGAGGTAGGTGCCCTCACCATCCACCCCGTTTTACAGACGAGAACATCGGACACAAAGAAAATTAACTTCCGCAACACTACAAATCACTAAGTGGAGTGTGTTGGTAGCTCCAGGACTCCCAAGAAAATGGGATTTAGAATTAGTTTTCTATCCTATGATTGATACACAACTCTGGGATGAGTTCAGGGAACCCATCCTCTGAGCATCCCTCCAGTGCCTGCTTTGTTCACATCAGACGTACAACTGAGCTTTATTCTTGATCTGCTTTTGCTCTAATTCCTTTCTTCAGGATCACAGTCCTTCATTTAAACTTACCCTACTTCCCTGGAGTTTACAGTCTCCAGTCCTCAACTTCAAACTGGCAGCTGAAGATCAGATGCTGCCACTTAAAGCATTGCTATTAAAAAAAAAAATGGCCCACACCTTAGATCAGACATCCTTGGATGTCAAAGCTTGTCCAGACCAAACACAAGTTGTTAAATCCCTCTGGATACAGACTGGTGTCCTTTAACCTGTGCCCACCAAGTCAAGCATGGCCCCTTTCCCCATGACTGAGCATGTCACAGGCTTCTCTCTGAAGCCTGGCCAAGATCCAGCTCAAATAGCATAATTTTCAGTGACCAGTGCTGTTGTCCAAAGAAAGAGATTTCATTTTCCTCTCTTGACATTTTCCCTTTTAAAATACCGGAATACAACACAATCGGAAAGTTCTTCAGTGCTTTGTGGGAAGCCAATTATAGTATGTTCTAACGAAGGGTATAAAAAAATTAAAATTAAAAAATGACCAAAAATTCAGATCCCAAGGAACTGTCACTTGCAATATTGCTCTTACCTTTAATGGAAGAGAAGTTCAAGTGCTCCAACCATCGCCTCACTCCCTCAGAAAAGCAGCTTCTGCCAAGAGATGTATAATGGCTGTTACTTATTTGCCTCTAAGGACTGAGTTTCAGGGCAATCAGAAGCATTTTTAATCATTGGTTTATTCCTTCCTACTACCAGTTTCAAAACTAAATCCAGTGTTTCATGAAATGCTGGGCAGAATGGTGTATGTATTCCCATGGATGTTAAGAGATCTTGGTCTTCCTGCTGGGCTCCAAACTCAGTGTCACTTGCTTATTTGGGGAGTTAAAATTAAACAGGCAAACAGGGACATGACTGTAAGATCGTTTTATGCCATACTATGAAGTCTCGTGTTTAGCCTGCATATGATTATCAGATTTACTGAGAATTTTTAAGCAGTGAAGCATTTATTTTTATTGAAGTATATTTGATTACAATATTATATTAGTTTCAGGTATACAACATGATGACAATATTTTTATAGATTGTACTCCATTTAAAGTTATTACAAAATAATGGCTATGTTTCTCTGATGCACAGTACATCCTTGTTACTTACTAAGTTGTTAAAGAAAAACCCAAATGAACATTTTGGCCAACCCAATACTTTATACATAGTAGTTTGTGACTCTTAATCTCATACCCTTATTTTGTGCCACCCCGCTTCCCTCTCCTCACTGGCAACCATTACTTTGTTCTCTATATCTGTGAATCTATTTCTGTTTTGTTAGCCACTATATAAAACAGTATGGAGGCTCCTTAAAAAACTAAAAATAGAACTACCATATGATCAGGAAATTCTACTCCTGCATATATATCTGAAGAAAATGAAAACACTAATTCAAAAAGATACATGCACCCCAATGTTCATAGCAGCATTATTTACCATAGCCAAGATATGGAAACAACCTGCGTGTCCACCAACAGATGAATGGATAAAGAAGATGTGATACACACACACACACACACACACACACACACACACACACACACACACATATATACATATATCACATATATACTTGTACATATATATATATATGTAAAGGAATATTACTCAACCATAAAAAAGAATAAAATAATGCCATTTACAACAATGTGGATGGACCTAGAGAGTATTATCCTTAGTGAAATAAGTCAGATAGGGAAAGACACATACGCTATGTTATCACTTATAAGCAGTGAAGCATTTTTGAAGAAATATGCTGAGAACTGTGTGGGACCGGGTGTAGGGACCCTAAGTGGAGGAAGGAAGGCCAGTTAGAAAGCTGGCAAATATTCCAGGCTCAAGAGGATGAGGTTTAAACTATAATGATGGGTGTAAGGGAGGCACTGAGCAATGTATCAAACTAAGTGTTCAGTAAATATTTGTGGAAAGAAGGGAAGGAAGGAAGGAGGGAGGGAGGGAGGGAGGGAGGGAGGGAAGGAGGGAAGGAAGGAAGAAGGAAGGAAGGGAGGAAGGAAAAGAAAAAACAACAGGGAGCTGAACTGGCTGAAACCCCTTGAAATTCTCCCAGGTGGTACATAATCTTTATAACTGCATACAATATTTAAAAATCACATTCTATAACAGCAGTCCTCAATGAAGTGTCACAATTAGACTCCTTTGAGTAACCTAAAAAATCTTGATGCTGTGACTATATTCCAAACCAATTAAATCAGAACCTCTAGGGGTAGACCCCGGGCCTCAATATTTTTTAAACGCTCCCCAGTGATTGTAATGTGTAGCCAGGGCTGAGAATCGGTGCTCTGTAGACTGTCTGCCTCCGGAAACCATCTCTGCCTAATAATCGGTTGCCATGGAAATGTATCCACCAGTTAGGCGAGGGCTGTCCAACCTCCAGGTTACTTTCAATCTAAAAATAACGGATACTTTTCTATCACTGGGATAATAAAACCCTGTTATGAGCCACAGCCAATTTTTTTCCTCTTTTCCCCATTCAGATCTACTCGGGGGACCTAAGTCAGGCTCTGGTTCTACCTATACACTAAACAGCAGCAGAAAAGTCACTGGACATTTGCTTCTCACTTGCCGGATAGAACCACCTCTAAGGTTAACTCCCACATTACATGGGGGTGATGTGGACAATAGGTTTATAAAGCTTCTGTTTGTGTATTGTCTCTGCCAATTCATTAGCTGGTACAACATTGGGCAAATCATTTAACCTGCTATCAATTCAGCTTCCTTATCTGTATAATAGGGATATTCATACCTCAATCAAAATTTGTTTTCGAAGATAGAATGAGACAAGACATATTACTTTGTAAATTCCAATTACTATGTAATATGATATCTATAATAATAGTAATAGATGTTTCTTCCCTCTGTTGATATCAATAAAGATGATATAGAATTTTAAGATTGAAGGTGATTTATGCAATATCTTTCTTTCATTCTACCAGGTTTCTAAATATCAACATCCAATGTGAGCTCCCTTGTCTCTCAAATCACAGTGTTTAACAATAATTTGGGTTGCCAAAATCCATGACAAAATCCATGACATGCCAAAATCCATCTAGAAATCCATATTTCTAGAGGTTGAAGGGAGTTTTCAACCTGAGTCTTGCTAGGGAGTCAATGTCCTGATAAATGGTCAACTCAAACAAAGATCCACCTTATTAACAACTGTACAGTCTATCCACTGGGGTGTGGTGACTGAAATGGTTGGACTCCTCACGTTCTTATAGAGAGCACAAGCACATCATGAAATCACCGTCACTCACTAAACGCCGCCTGTGACTGACAAGTGCACCTCCGTGTTGTTACAGATGCTCTGTTACCTAAAAGGCAAACTTGAAGGGAGAAAAAAAGAGCAAAACAATTCATTTTCAATCTAATTAAAGTCATTACAAATAGCCTCCCGGTGCTTAACCTTTTTTCCTCCAAAATCCCAATCTTTGAGCTACATGCTCAGATCTGGAGCTTCATTGGGGTTTTTCTTAATTGCCTTTCCATCGCTAATGGGATTCACTTCATTATTACCTCTGCCGAAAGCTGCCTCCGACTTTCAGCCCCCATGCTGAGTCATTTACATGCCTATTTAGAATGCTAAATGATGAAGTCAGGCCACCTTAAAGTTTAGGTAGCTAAATTGGACTGTGGCTACACCTGCTGGGAAGCATTGACTTAGGCTATATTTTCTTACGTATCTATAAATTGTCTCCAAACTCCTCTCTCTCTCCCCATTCATCCCCTTTCTCTTCCTTCCTTCCTTCCTTCCTTCTTTCCTTCCTTCCTTCCCTCCCTCCCTTCCTTTCTTTCTGTGATTCTTTCTCCCTCTTCATCCCCTTTCCTTACTCTGTTGCTTCCCATGCCCATCCTCACAATATCCTCCCAGAACCATCTTACTATTTCAACCACATCTATGACCACATCACAGCTATCTTTTGTGTGTGTGTGGTACGCGGGCCTCTCACTGCTGTGGCCTCTCCCGTTGCAGAGCACAGGCTCCGGATGCGCAGGCTCAGCGGCCATGGCTCACGGGCCCAGCCTCTCCCCGGCATGGGGGATCTTCCTGGTTTGTGCCCCCTGCATCGGCAGGCGGACTCTCAACCACTGCGCCACCGGGGAAGCCCTCTGCTATCTTTTTCTGAACAGCTACTTTGCCATCTATGTTTAGTTAACCTTAACAAAAGTCTGTGAACTCAGTTTCATGATTCCAGTTTAAAGGGGAGCCAAGAGAGGAAATAGGATGATGAAGAAGGCCCAGTTTACATGTGAGCAAGACAGGGTTTGAACCCAGCCCTTACCTTCTGGGAAGAAATCAATAAGACCACAGAAATGGTGTCTTATCGTAGAAAGGGAGCAACCCAGAGAGCGGCACCGTGTGTCCAGAGCCTCTCAGTGAGTCCCTAGAGGAGGAACAGGAGGAAGTCAGACCTACCAACTCCCAATGCCTTGTTCTTTCTGTCCAATCTCACAAAATCTCCTCGGGCAGCACATTAAGTAAGAATTAGTGTGGTCTAGTCAAACAGGATGTTAGCAGGGGTAGGAGTAGTTCAAGGGTGGGGTCAGATTCTTACCTAGTGCCAGAAAGAGGGCAGTCAGTGCCAGGTGGGGCTGTAGTAATTTTTTTTTTTTGGTTTGTTGGTTTGTTGGCATGAGGCTCTGGGATGGTTGGGCTAATGAATCCTATTTTCTTTGTGCATGTGAATACAGAGATGCTGGGGTGGGAGCTATGAGGAGAAGGTGGAGACAGTTTTGGGAAACTGGAGATTCCTGCCCACTTTAGGCAGTTTCTGATCCCATGTCTACCAAAGCTTGACAGGTTGTGTATGTGTGGTCCGTACGTGGTGTGTGTGTGTGTGTGTGTCTGTGTGTGTACTAGAATTAGAGACATACAGAGAGATGTGTATTAACATAGCCTCTGGCCTTCAAAGAGTTTACAACTCAACCAGAGAAATCATGCTAACACTGAAATAATGAACCAGATACAGTTTAAAACTTTTAAAATGCAATAGAAGAGAAAGACTAAGTCAATTATGGTCCAGCTCCTAGAACAAATTTTATGAAGACTTTAGAAATGGTGAGCATGCAAATATTTATTGGATGCCTATTGTATGCAAGACTCTCCTTGCTGCTGGTTAAATAATATTAAACAGGATATGGCGTTGCCTTGCTAGTAATTATAATCAAGTATGAAATGTGTTATCTCGAGGTGAACACTGGAAGCAGTGAGAACATAGAGAGGAAACTAACCCATTCTCACATCCTTGATAAAGTAACATCTAATCTGAAGCCTGGAGGATAAATCAGAATTAGGGAGGAATAATGGTTATTGTCTCTTGGGCTTCCCCTTTCCTGTCCATTCTCTGTCCATCTCTGACCTGCGGCTCTGGCCCTACCAGATGACATCTGCAGAATACAGCACTGGTGCTTCCTTGCCCTTCAGTTTCTGTTTAGGGTTTAGCCAGTAGGAAATACTGATAGGAAATAAGAGGCCTGATGGAAAGAGAAATGGGGTGTTTCTACCCGGCTCCCTCCCTGCTGTGATATCACATCTCAATCAGTTTCATCTCTCCATGACTATAGCACTTTCCAGGTGGCTCCTTCTCTGGGGTTCTAGGTTCCTGTCCTCAGCTGTCCCCAGACTACTTGGCCCTACAAGGAATAAGAACTTCCCAACTTGCTAGTTTCTGAGCATCTCACTATTTATTTCCTCATCATCCTTTTCTTGTTCCCTTAAACCTGACTAACATTCAGTAAGTAGTTCTTATATTAAAAGCCTCTTCATTTGAACAATTACAGGTGGATTCTGTTTCCTGCCTGTAAGCCAGCTGATACAGCAGGTGAAGGCAGAGTGAGAGGTGGGTTGGGAAGTGGGTAATGTCCAATAACCATGTGTTGTTCAATATGGATGGAGTAGAGTGTGACATTGGGGTAGAGAGAGGTGAGACTAAAGAGGGAAACTGAACATAAAGGGCTTTGCATGTTGTACTAGAGAATTTCTATATGACAATATAGAAGAATGTTTATAATACATTAAGTAACAATAAAAAAGAATTTTGAAATATGTATGTGTACATTATAATTTTAACTGTGTTATACTTGGGGAAAATGATATAATTAAATATATAAAATGACAACGGGGCTGTCTTGTGGGATTTACAATATAGGGGATTTTTTTTTTTTAACTAGTGAACTTTCTGAAATGGATCATACTGATTTTATGAATTTTAAAATATACTTTTTAAGAGCAAATATCCTGAAGAACTTGTCATCTGGAATTCCCTCAAGCACACTGGATAAAATGCACATTCATGACTAGTTTTAAGCCTCCCTCGCAGAATTTGCAATTCTGTGCAAATGGGCAGCGAGCACCTCACCTGTCAAAATGGTCAAAACCTTCATTTAAATACCATCTTCAGCTGATGACAAAAGAGGATGTTGAGAGTGGGGTTTGAGACGTCCAAGCGGAAGAAGGCAATTGACATGGAGATGAAAAAGCAAATGTTTGGTAAATAAATGTTTGCTGGATCATGCAAAGACAACGGGACACACAGTGCACTCTGGTCTCTAAGAGTTTCCCCCACCACACCCAGCCCATACTCCTTGAATATATCTCTAGTGATAGCTCTATTCTTTTAACAGGTCCTCCACACTCTATCTAAATTCTTCAGGCAGTTAGGGTGAAGGTCAAAGTTTCTTCCTGAGTCTTTTGGGCCTCAATTGTCTTCGGCTCGAAATAATCTTCATGCCAAAGAGACATTTTGAAGTGGCAACTTTTACTCCCCTGCAGTAATCTCCATGAGCTCCGTTTATGTAAATCTGTCTCTGAAGAATGGTCCACCTTCACAGACAATGAACTTAGCTAGGCGTCTCCTGGAATCTCCCTCCACATGCCCCTAGCTTGGGGCTTTACTGCTGAGCTATGAATTTTCAATGGGATTATGCCTGGAACTTGGACTGGTCAAGGGGACAGCACATCTGTGAGTAAGGATGGTTGTAGGCATCAACTTATTTCTTAAGCAGGGTATGAAATGTCAGCACAGATGGCATCTTCTAGCTCTTAGAAAAACATTTCCTGAAAAGGGAAAATCTGGAGAACCGCTTCCAAAGTTGTAGACATCTATAAGAGGCAGAGACTAAGAACTCAAACAGCTCCCAAACTTTAGGACCTTAGATCCTGGCCCTGTGCGGTAGCAGCCTGGATTAATGGTACAGAAGAGAGGAAAAAAGCCTGCGATGACAGCAGCAGGCTGCTGGGAGCTACCCTACCATCTGTCTTCCATTGGATTCTCCAGTCCCTCTGCCTAGGCTTTTCCTGTGGAGCCAAATCTAGCTAGAGCACAAAGGGAGCCCCTAATAGTCAGTGAGCCACTTGCAGAAAGGACAAAGCACATTGATAATGTGGCCCAAGGGCACCGCTCAATAATACCACTGTGGCAATCAAACTTTGCAGGAAGAAGTTACGTTTCTTAGCGAAGAGCATTTGGACTACAAGTTCTGAGAAACAGTATGACTCAGCAAGGCTCATGAGTCAGGCTTACTGGGGTTCAACTATCAGCTTTGCCCCTAACTCTCTGTGTGAAATTGGACATGTTTTTCCACCTGTCTGTCTTAATTTCATCATCTATAAAGGTAGATTAAATGAAACCTAACTGTTCATTTGATTGCTAGATGACTAAAAAAGCATAAACACCTGTACTATACAAATGTAAGCAACACATGCTGCTTCCTTTTAAAATTCTTCTACTCAATCCATTCTCATTTCTTACATGAGAAAATCCGTGCTCAGTGGGGAGAATGATTTTACCAATGTCACACAGCTGTTTTTCGGTAAAAAGTGGTACACCAGAAAGTGCATTGAATCAAGATGAAATGGGTTTAAATTCCAAGTTTAGTTTCCAACGTGATGTGGGGAAAGTTACTTAAATTCTCTAAGCCACGGTTTCCTCATGGATATAAGGGGGTAGTAATACTGCTCTGGCTAGTCTCTGGCATGCAGTTACTTTATGTTCCGCTAAGAAAGAAAAATGTTCTAGCTAAGGAGCTTGATAGAAGACCCCCGCATAAATCTGGGATACTAAAGGACTATGCCCTCCAGGTAAGTGAGATAATGAGACAACCAGGAAGCGTGCATGCCTCAGTCTTGGTGGCGGAGTGGGCATCTTTCTTAAGAATTGAAACCACAAGTGCTCAGGCCATGTTGCCTTCTGGATTTGCACTGTAAACCCTGCGTATAACCTCTCATCCCCGACAAAAAGCAAAAAAACTCTTGAGCAGAAAATTTAAAGTGGGCTTATATTGACAGTGCCCCCCATGTGACTAGTGGAAGCTGACGTCTCTAGAAAATCTTTAATAGCAGCCCGCAGAGATTTTAAGATATTTTAAGATCCATTCCAAATTCAAAGATGTGAAAGTATGAAAAGACATGCATCTTAGTATGGATGAAACATGGTAAATATGGTAGTGCCTCCCTTATATGATTATTGTAAGGAATAATGATTGCATATATACATATGTGCATACACACACACGTGTGTGTGTTTTCCTGTGTGTATGTATCTTTTTAACTATGTGTGGCTTTGAGTGGGTCTCTGAGGACGACGACATCTGTGGTTCCTAAGATCCTCTTTACTTTGCTTTGATGATTCATCTGAGAATAAGCCATGTGTCTTTATTCACAATCATTTACTTCTGTCAGGTCTCAGGCTCAAATTAAGGCATCCTTGGTTGTACTTGAAATGTCCCACAGCAGTTTAATAGCTCACTTTTCTGAAGAGTTAAGAGAAGTCAGTTTCTACTAAATTCCTCTTTATCACCTGCAGTTTCTGTTCTAATCACCTGATATTGTTCATTATCTCCTTTAGCACTGAAATATATTCCTATGCCAGTGAAATCTATTCCCGGACAAAGGCAGCAAAGGAATCCCAGGAGAAGCCAGTTTTCAATTCCCAGATTCTGATAACAAAGATGGTAACCTTTTGTTGCAACCTTTTGCAACCTTTTGTTTTTATGCCACAGTGAGATCTTTCATGAGGGATTAATTTATTAAAGACCACAGAGGGGCATATCTACATTTCTTATCCATAACTAATTAGGGAGGGACAAAAGGGCTTTTGGTGGGGAGAGAAGTGTGTTGAGGAAAAGGGAAAGATCAGAAAGTCTGCAGAAGGACGGGATGCCCATCCTTTCAACACACCAGTTCTTCCTTACGATGCTATTGACTTTCCAATTCCCTTGCACAAGTGGGTTGGCTGGATGAAGAGAAGCATGTGAAAGCAAGATTAGAGCTTGGAAGGAAGTCACTTTCAGAAGGGATAAGGTCAAAGTCTTTTAACCAGTCACACATGACAAAATATGCAAGTGTTCTTCTGAGAGCAAGGGACCTGGGCAGGATGGAGACTAATGAAGACATTTAATGGTATAGAAATACGTATTTATCATCCATTTATTCATCCAACAACAATTTGTTGAGCATAACCTAAGTGCTGTACACTCTGCTAGGCTCAGAGGAGACGGATAAAGTCTCTTGTTTGGCAACTGTTTTGTCAGGGTACTCTAACAATACACATTAGGAAAGGAAGGAAGACCATCTTCCCCAAGTGAATGAGTATATCCTTCCTTTCTTCCATCCTTCATGTGTTTGTCAGTGCAATAAATATTTGAACTCATGCTATGTGCAAGGCACTATGTTCCACCTGGCAGTCAAGGAAATCTACGATCTAGTAGACACATACACTTTTGTACTCAGGATGTGCTGCAAGGTCTTGTTCATAGCAGGTGCTCAACAAATCTCTGTCAATAATGCTAGCGACAAGGATGATGACGGAGCCCTTAGAATTTATTTCCAATATGTTGCACATTTAAAATGAAATATTTGATGTGAATCACAATTAGCTATTAATTGCCTATTTTAATATAATGACACATTTCAGCAAAAGATTAATCTAAAAAATGTCAGGTGATTCTTTAGTGCATAACTGTTTTTTTTCTTAATAAGTTGAATATTATTTTTTTTTAAAGGAAAGCAATCTGAGTGTTTTGAAGAAGTCCTGACACCAGATTGGCAAAGAAATTATATATTAATTTAGATACTGCTTAATAAAAATATGATTTCACAAAGTGCAACTTCACCGTATATTCCTCCTGAAAGCTTCTTTATGAAGGATCTGGGAGACTGAGCTTATGGAAGAAACACGAAAGTTAAGATTCAAAAGCATAGGTTCAAGGTTGTGACCTCAACTGTTATTTTTGCACGAACGGCCACTTCTTCATCCAGACACAGGAGTTAAGTCCCTGCCTGGGCCACTGTTCGGGGCTGTTGGAAGAACCAAGAGGAGATGATATGCGTGAAATGCATTAAGACCTACGTTAGGATTAGGAGTTTTATTATTGGGCTTCTACAACACTTCAGAGTAGAAAGGGGAGAAAAGAGAACATCTTTTGCTGTCTCAGATTCCTGCTCTAATTGAGGACCACACTGAAAATAATCCACACCTGGACTGGATATGAGGCCACTGTCTGGAAGATCTTGAAGGGAGTTCCATCTTTGAGATTGCTTCTACTAAATGTTAAATATTTTGGGGTGGTTACACTATGTGATGAAAAGACAAGGGACTTGACCTACCTGCCATTGAACCCCAAGTCTTGTGCTTATCAGCTATGGGGCCATGGAAGGACTGCTTAGTCTGAACACAGAATCCTCAGCAAAGAACACAGGTACCTGGAATTATTTCTAGAGCCTACGAGGTACACATAAAAATTATATTTCCAAATCCTCCATGATGTTCAGGCAAGAAAAATAGAAGATCCTTCTCCCTTCCAACTTCTTCAGGAAGGATGAAGTTAGAGGCAAAGACCCTGAAGAAGGATGGAACAGAGTGGAAGGAGGTAGACAGAGTGAGTTGTGACTGTGTAACCTGGGCTAAGCTTCTTCATCTCTATGAAACAGGTAAAGACAGATAATTTAAATCACTTTGTGCTCACTGAATTTGGGGCATACTGCTCTGGACATTTCTGGGAGCTTCCTCAATATCTACTTTCATCTTCTTCCTTGCTAACAAACCCCTAATTAAGTTCAGGGTGGCAATATGCCCAGCCGAAACCACCGAACCCCCCAGCCTCCTTTGTAGTTTGTGACACTGTTCTTAATGATGTGATAAAAATGAAAGTCACTCCTTGGAGCTTTGGAGAAAACTTTTCAAACGCAGGCAAACTCAGCGGGCATTCACCCTGTGCTCTTGATCTTCTCTTTCTTCTTGTCTGGAACATGGAGGCAATGATGGAGACTAAGCAGCCGCAACTCCAGTGAAGCACAAAGCTTACATACCAGCCCTGGCAGGCGTCTTGTTGCAGGAGACAATTAAAATTGCCACTTGGCTAAACCACTGTAGTTGGACTTCTGTTACATAAAACTCAATGCATATTGTGAGTGACAGAAGGACTTCATGAAATAATAAAGTTCTTCTGCCACATCTGATATATATGTGTGTGTGTGTGTGTGTGTATATATATATATATATATATATATATATATATATATATATATATATATAATAGAATATATTTTGTACCATACCTTTACTAAATGTTATGTCCCCTTCCTTTTTTCTTGAAAGGATGGAAAACATACGCAAGGACTCAGGACAGAAGCCCTGTTCAGGAGTAAGGAATAATTCGCACCCGCCTTGATTATAAGTAGTGTAGTAACCAATTAGGGTGCAAAACCAGGAGATGAAAAGTGGAAGCCTCAACATCAGGAGAGAGGCAGTGGTGCATATTGTGCCCCCAGTTTTAAAAATGAGAAAACTGAGACTTGTTAGAGAACCTTTATCTTTTTCGCATGATATCTCTTCTGAGAGTTTCCAGGCACACAGGGAAAAATGCTCACAGCTTTCAAAGGCTGAAGGTCTGGAAGGGTTAGAGGCAGTGTTTTCCAGTCCATGTGTCCTCATGGTTGTGCAGGAGGCCAAGGGCCTGAAGATGATGATGCTAATGTGATCACCTAGGAAATGTACTACACTCGAGCTGGACCACTGGACCCTAGGTTCAAAAACATAGCTATTTTTTACTAGCTGTTTGATTAAACTTGAGTAAGTTATTTCACCTCTCTGGACCTCATTTTGTTCAAGTAATAAAATAGATGTAATACCTAATTCATAAAGTCCATGTAAAGAGTAAACAAATTAATCTGATTAAAATGCACAGTCTAGTGTTTAGCACATAGTAGGTGTACTCAATAAATCTTAGTATTTATTAACATTATTTTTAGCTTTTACTTTTCAGTCAACTATAAGAAGTAGAAACAGGTTTACTATCAGAAAAAATATCACCATGTTATAAATATGCAGGAGAGAATCAAAACTGTGTCCACATATTTGTGGAAAAAGAAAGCTGTTGAAAACTAAGCATCTCAGCTGTTTTTGAGTTTTCCCATTAACATTTGTTTGCTCTTTTTGATTCCTTTTGTTTTTCTTGCTAGCAGACAAGTGGAAGCAGGTGCCAAAGTTTAAGGGAAAATATGGGAGAAAAATTTAAATGTGATTATAAATATCTCTTCATTAACTCTTTTTTTCCATGCAAATTATGTGGTGGTGTAAGAAGAATGTAACTCAGGGAACCAATCATGTTATGCAGATGAGTCCTGTGTTGGCTTCTAGAAGGCTGGGCTGAGGCTGCCCAGCAGAGGCAGATGAAGAGATTCCCAGTGGGGCCTGAAGCATCAGGTTATGGGTTTTAACAATCTGGATCAGGCATAGGATGAACACTGGTCCCAGTCTGCCTGGGCCTTTCCATTTTTAGCATCGAAAGTGTCACATCCTGGGAAACCTCTCAGCACTGAAAAACCAGGATAGGTGGTCAATGCTAGGGAGAATATAGATTCAGCAGCAGGCGAGCTACCAAATCTAAGTAATCAGGCAAACCTGCAAGAGACATTTGACTTTCCTCCTCCACCTTCTATCTCGTGCCTTTGCTCACTTTTAAAGGACTAGCCACAGTCACTAGACAGTCAAACCCACGCAGTCAGACAAAGAAAAATGACAAAAGGGCAGTGATTGTCTTCTGCGGACTCTTACTCCCTCTCCCTCATTTCTTTGTTCATATTCAAAGTGTATTTCTGGGGCTATTTTTCCCTCTGCAAGCAGAGCAGCGAAGCTGTACTAGTGGCAACGGTGGCAGCAGGGCAGGGCAACCCTGGAACAAAGACTTAATGGACATGGTACCCAGTGTGTCAAGTTCCAAGTAGGTATAGTGCATTCAAAGTGACTGTCTACATGGATCCAGTAAATGAGATAACACAGAAACCTCATTCATTCTAGAAAATGCAATCTGGTGTATTGGAGACAGCCTAGAAAGTAGAATATTTTAATAGCCACATTTTTGAGCACTTAGGATGTGCCATGCATTTATATGTGTTCTCGTGTAATCTTTTAACACTTCTGCGAGGTAGTATAGACCGGAAAGACTGAGGCTCAGTGACAAGTTTGTGGATGGAGAAAGTGATTTTCAGTTTGACCTGTGCTAAAAACTAGGCAGATCTCCTTGGATGTGTCTTTCTGCCACAGTGAAAATATACCTATTTATATTTATCCGTCCAATGGGTCCTCCTGATTTCCCAGAGTAAGTTTCAAGATTAGCTAAGAGAATAAACATGAAATTACTTTGTAAGATGTTATTTAGATATAATCACACCTCCCCCTATACCTACACACACACAAACACACACAGGCACGTACACCCTAATACACCTAGTAACTTTAGGAAATTTATTTATTTAATATTTCTGATAACTGCTAACCAAGAAAAGATCTGGGAGTGGAGACCCTGGCTTTAGCCTTTGTTGGAGTCCTGCCACTCCCTCTTCAAGCCACACAAAAGAAATGCGATGTTAATACAAAGTGCTGTCCTTTCAAATGCAGCTTCCTCTATGTTCTTCCTAATTAGAAATTCCATACTCCATCCTGGCTCTGTGCTGTGGGTTTTACATCTGTACATCTCAATTTTTGACTGTTTGCCTATCTATTGGAAATATAGACACAACTAAAATACTCGTGCTTAGAATACTCATGACATTCCAAGTATCTGTGAATGTTAACTAGGATGTGCTATCTACAAAAGAGAAATGGTTAAAATTATAATTTGTTTCTTGTTGTCTTGTGGGATTTTGATTCTGTAGTGATACTCCTTTTTTTTTTTATAAACAGCTTCTTTTATACTTGATAATAGCTCATTTCTGTCATATATGATGAGGGCTTTGTATATCAGAGCAAGCCAAAGGCTGGAAACTTCTAGGCAATTTGGCATTTGAAGAAAGATTTCAATTCTTGATTTTAAAAGTTTGCATTTAAAGCAAACTGAAATGCTATTTGATATAGTCCTACACCAGCAAGTATTCTATTCGTGTCTGGTTCAAAAGAAAAAAAAAACAAATTTGCAAAGTTCTAATTTATTTACATTAAAAAACAAACAAAATTTTTTTAAAATCTACTTGCTTTGAAAAAGGCCATCTGAAGTTTGCAGCCTCCCTTTAGAAATAAAAGTAGTGTTTTGTCAATGGCAAAACAACCCCAAATATCAAAGGTTTCATGATGTTGAAAACTAAGATCCCAGGAGGTCTGAGGGACTTTGAGTTAAACATACATATTCTCTTATCTTTTAAAGGCTTCAGATGTACATCCAAAAATTGCAAGGCTATCTTACCGCAGAAGCTTTCTAATGTCTTTAGTGCACTGATGAATAGAAATGAGTCAAACTGCTCTCAGGAAAATCACTGGAAGGAAGCATGGTTGTTCCTTCATAGGTATTGACCAAATCAGGAAGGGCTTAGAAAAGCACAGGGATACACATGCTTTAACCACAGTTCTCACCTTCATATGGATCTCATTGTTCCCTTGGATCTAGTCCTGCTGCCCTCACTGAGTCCTCATCATTTAAGATCTTGTATCAAGGAATCATAGAAACTCATGGCTGAAAGGGAACTTAGAAGTCATCCAGTTCAATTTCCTTTTAAAGCTTCAATTCTTTCTATAGACTATGGGTCACATGTTCATCTGGCTGGTAATAAGAATCTTCCGTGATTAGGAATTTATCATCTTCAAGGTAGCCTGGTTCATCAGATGGTTACCACTCAGAGCCTTCTCTATAATACAGAGTTGTCATTTATTCTCTTCTAGATTCCTTTCTTCCTTCCTTCTTTCATCCTCTCTTTTCCTTAACCCTTTCTTTCTCCTTCCTTCCTTCCTTCCTTCCTTCCTTCTTTCCTTCCTTCCTTCCTTCTTTCCTTCCTTCCTTCCTTCTTCCTTCTCTGCTTTCCTTTTCTTCCTTTACAAAATTTATAACTATGCCAAGTGCTATGTGGTAAAATCTGGGAAGTCATACCTAAGGGCAGGATTAAGGTTTAATTTTCTGCTCTCAAATATCTTACCTTTTGTAGTGATAACAGGAAATACAATACTGGGGTGTGTATGTGTTGACACAGAGAAGAAACAAGGTGCTGTGGGAATATGGAAATAGGACATTCGATCCATTCTTCCATGAGACTATGCCTCCTAGTCACCTAATAAATATGGGTTAATCGAACAATGGGGAAATGCAGTGGGAATTTCTTTTTTTTTTTTTTTTTGGGGGGGGGGTGTTGCCAGAACCCATTCCTTCTTTGACATTGAAACATTTTTCCTTAGAAAATGACTTCTCCACCTTTGTGAATAGTCTTGGTAGGATGACAAGTCAAGGTGAACAGACCCTACCAAAGGGTGGTGAAGGACCTGATATGAGCAAGGCCAACTACAATCTTTCTGTAGGGATTTTGAATCTTAAGCAGAGTGACAAAGTGATGGAGAAATCATTTAGGGTAGATATTTTTTAAGTAAAAAATTTACATTGAGTCATAATTGATATACAACATTGTGTAAGTTTATGGCGTACAATGTGCTGATTTGATACATTTATATATTGCAGTATGATCACCACCACATAATGTTAGCTAATACCTCTATAAGATCACATTACTATTATTTATTTTTTTTTTTGTGGTGAGAATGTTTAAGATCAAGTTTCTTAGCAATTTTGAAGTATATAATACAGAAAAATATGGGACACTTCAGAAATTTGCATATCATCCTTGCTAGGGATCATGCTAACCTTCTCTGTATCATTCCAATTTTAGTATATGTGCTGCTGAAATGGGCACTGGGGTAGATTTGTTATGTGTAACTTAGATAAAATGGATAAGATGGTCAAGGGTTTCCTGGTGTCCAGATTCAGAGCACTGCTCTGGTTTTGTCTATGCTATGAACTACACAATACCTTTCCAATATATTTCAGTTATTTTTAATCTAGCAAGAGGTAAAAATCAGTCATTGTTAGTCAAATAACTAACTGAAACACAAAGGTTGTGCAACACAGAAGGCACATATATATACAAAACCCGGAGGCATGAAAGAACCTGAAAGTGTATCTGGAGGATGAGGTTTGAGGAAAGAGGTGAGGATGTAGGGATTGAATTTATTGGGAAACAAAGATGGAGAGACCAGAAGAGAAATGCTGATTAAATATCTTATGTAATCTTCTCAAGAGCTGAGGAGTCAAGGCATCAAAGAATTTTATTCCTGATTCTCATCTCTATCCTTATTTTTATAGAAGTGGACAATAATGTCCAAAGATCTTAAACCACTCACTCAAGAATGTGGGGGCTTCCCTGGTGGCGCAGTGGTTGAGAGTCCGCCTGCCAATGCAGGGGACGCGGGTTCGCGCCCCAGTCCAGGAAGATCCCACATGCCGCAGAGCGGCTGGGCCTGTGAGCCATGGATGCTGAGCCTGTGCGTCCGGAGCCTGTGCTCCACAACGGGAAAGGCCACAACAGTGAGAGGCCCGCATACCGCAAAAAAAAAAAAAAAAGATATTACAAAAACTAATAAACAAAATGAAAACAAAAATATAGAAGTGACCACACAGAACTCTCAGTAAGAATATTTCCACAGAACTCTCAGTAAGAATATTTCAATGTCAGCAAATTTATTGATGTAATTCAATTAAAAAAAATGAGCATCTCAATAGAATTAGAAAAACATTTGACAACATTCAGCATCTCTATCTGATTAAATATAAAACATCTCTAGAAAAACTGAATAGGGAACTTCCTTTACTTTGTAATGGCTACCTACTAATAACAAATAGAAAACATCACACTAAAATGTAAAAAGGTATGACGTTTCCTTTAAGGTTAGAAACATGATAACTATTCCATCTATTACTAATATTGTTCAGTGTGTATTGAATAGTGCACAATGCATTAACAAAAGCAAAAGAAATGAGAAATTTAAAGATTGAAATGAGTCAAAAGTATAATTAAATGCAGATGACAGATGATGTATGTAGGATATCAAAAAGAATCACCAGAACAACTATTGACACTAATTAGAAAATGGAAACAAAATTTCTGGCTACACATTTAATATAGGCATAACCCTGTTTTATGGCACTTAGCTTTATTGTGCTGTGTAGATATTACAAATTGAATGTTTGTGGCAACCCTGCATAGAGTAAGTCTATCAGCACCACTTGTTTTTCAAAAGCATTTGCTCACTTCCTGTCTCTATGTCACATTTGGTAATTTTTGTAATATTAAAACGTTTTCATTATTATGATATTTGTTATGGTGATCTGTGACCAATGATCTTTGATATTACTATTGTAATTGTTTTGGGATGACATGAACCATGCTCATATAATATGGTCAACTTAACAGATAAATGCTGTGGTGCTCTGACTGCTCTACCAACCAGATGTCCCCCCTTCATCTCCCTCCCTTTTCTCAGGTCTCCCTATTCCCTAAGACACAACAATATTGAAATAAGGCCAATTAATAATCCTACAATGGTCTCTAAGTGTTCAAGTGGAAGGAGTTGCACATCTCTCACTTTAAATAAAAAACTAGAAATGTTTAAGTTTAGTAAGAAACCATGTTGAAAGCCAAGATAGGCCAAAAGAGAGGTTTCACATGCTGAAGAGTGAACTACATTGTGAATGCAAAGAAAAAGTTCTTGAAGAAAATTAAAAGTGCTACTCCAGTGAACGCAGGAATGATAAGAAAAGGAAACAGCCTAATGCTGATAAGGAGCAAGTTTTAGTGGTCTGGATAGAAGATCAAAGCAGCTACAACATTTCCTTGAACCAAAGTCTAATCCAGAGCAAAGTCCTAACTCAGTTCAATTCTATGAAAGCTGAGAGATGTAAGGAAACTGCAGAAGAAATTTTGAAGCTAGCAGAGGTTGGTTCATGATGTTTAAGGAAAGACACCATCTCCATAACATAAAAGTGCAAGGTGAAACAGCAAGTGCTGATGTAGAAGCTGCAGCAAGTTATCCAGAAGATCTAGCTGAGATAATTAATAAAGGTGGCTATACTAAACAACAGATTTTCAATATATATGAAACAGACTTATATTGGAAAAGATGCCACATAGGACTTTCATAGCTAGAGAGGAGAAGTCAATGCTTTGCTTCAAAGTTTCAAAGGACAGGCTGACTCTCTTGTTAGGGGATAATGCAGCTGGTGACTTGAAGTTGAAGTCAATGCTCACTTACCATTCTGAAAATCCTAGGGCCCTTAAGGATTGTACTAAATCTACTCTGCCCATGCTTTATAAGTGGAACAACAAACCCTGGATAACAGCACACCTGTTTACAACATGGTTTAATGAATATCTGAAGCCCACCTTGAGACCTACTGCTCAGCAAAAAAAATTCCTCTCAAAATATGACTGCTCATTGACAATAAACCTAGTCACCCAAGAGCTCTGATAGAGATGTACAACAAGATTCATGCTGTTTTCATGGCTGCTAACACAACATCCACTCTGCAGCCCATGGATCAGGGAGTAATTTCAAATTTTAATTCTCATTATTCAATAAATACATTTCATAAAGCTACAGATGCCATAGATAGTGATTCCTCTGATGGACATCAATAAAGTAAATCGAAAACCTTCTGGAATGGATTCGCCATTCTAGATACTATGAAAAACATTCATTATTCATGGGAAGATGTCAAAATATCAACATTAATAGGAATTTGGAAGAAGGATGACTTTTAGGGGTTCAAGACTTCAGCAGAGGAAACAACTGCAGATGTGGTGGAAATGGCAAGAAAAGTAGAATTAGAAGTGGAGCCTGAAGATGTGACTGGGTTGTTGTGATCTCATCATAAAACTTTAATGAATGAGGAGTTGCTTCTTATGGATGAGCAAAGAAAATGGTTTCTTGAGCTGGAATCTACTCCTGATGGAGATGGTGTGAAGACTGTTGAAATGACAACAAAGGATTTAAAATAGTACATAAATGTAGTTGATAAAGCAGCAGCAGGACTTGAGAGGACTGACTCCAATTTTGAAAGAAGTTCTACTGTGAGTAACATGCTATCAAACAACATTGCCTGCTACAGAGAAATCATTCATGAAAGAAATATTCAATCAATATGGCAAACCTAACTGTTGTCCTATTTTAATAAATTGTCATGGCCACCCCAACCTTCAGCCACCATCACCCTGACCAGTCAGCAGCCATCA
This sequence comes from Leucopleurus acutus, assembly GCF_964270905.1. Taxonomy (NCBI): domain Eukaryota; kingdom Metazoa; phylum Chordata; class Mammalia; order Artiodactyla; family Delphinidae; genus Leucopleurus; species Leucopleurus acutus. The sequence continues at coordinate 52,221,547 of NC_139151.1, read as the reverse complement.
ACACTGAGGCAGAGAACGTTTTGCCTATGTTCTCTTCTAGGAGTTTTATGGTGTCTTGTCTTATATTTAAGTCTTGAAGCCATTTTGAGTTTATTTTTGAGTACGGTGTGAGGGTGTGTTCTAACTTCATTGATTTACATGTGGCTGTCCAACTTTCCCAGCATCACTTGTTGAAGAAACTATATTTTCTTATTGTATATTGTTGACTCCTTTGTTGAGGATTACTTGTCTGTAGGTGCATGGGATTATTTCTGGACTCTCTATTCTGTTCCATTGATCCGTATGTCTGTTTTTGTGCCAATACCACACTGTTTTGAATACTGTAGCCTTGTAGTATTGCCTGAAGTCTGGGAGGGTTAAGCCTCCTGCTTTGTTCTTTTTCCTCAGGATTGCTTTGGCAATTCTGAGTCTTTTATGATTCCATATAAATGTTAGGATTATTTGTTCTAGTTCTGTAAAAAAAAAAAAAGTCATGGGTAATTTAATAAGGATCACATTAAATCTGTAGATTGCTTTGGGCTCTATGGTCATTTTAACAATATTAATTCTTCCAATCCAAGAACATGGGCTATCTTTCCATTTCTTTGAATTATCTTTAATTTCCTTTATTAATGTTTTGTAGTTCTCAGCATAAAAGTCTTTCACCTCCTTGGTGAGGTTTATTCCTAACTATTTTATTTTATTTTTTGACGTGATTTTAAATGGGATTATTATTTACATTCCCTTTCTGATATTTCATTGTTAGTGTAAAGAAATGAAACCTATTTCTGTATGTTAATCTTGTATCCTGCTACCTAGCTGAATTTATCAGTTCTAGTAGTTTTAGTGTGGAGTCTTTAGGGTTTTCTATATATAGTATCATGCCATCTGCATATAATGACAACTTTACCTCTTCCGTACGAATCTGAATACCTTTTATTTCTTTTTCTCTGACATAAATCATACCAATGTCTTCTTAAGTTAGTCTCCTAAGGCAATAGAAATAAAAGCAAAAACAAACAAATGGGACCTAATCAAACATAAGCTTTTGCACAGCAAAGGAAACAATAAACAAAACGAAACGACAACCTACAGATTGGGAGAAAATATTTGCAAATGATGTGACCAACAAGGGCTTAATTTTCAATATATACAAACAGCTCAAACAACTCAGTAAGAACAACAAAAAACAAAACTTAATCAAAAAATGGACAGAAAACCTAAACAGACATTTCTCTAAAGAAGACATACAGATGGCCAATAGGCACATGAAAAGATGCTCAACATCACTAATTATTAGAGAAATGCAAATCAAAACTACCATGAGGTATCACCTCACACCAGTCAGAACAGCCATGATTAAAAAGTCTACAAATAAATGCTGGAGAGGGTGTGGAGAAAAGAGAACCCTTTTACACTGTTGGTGGGAAAGTAAACTGGTGCAGCCACTATGGAAAACAGTATGGCAGTTCCTCAAAAAACTAAAATAGAGTTGCCATATGATCCAGCAATCCCACTCCTGGGCATATACCCAGACAAAACTGGAATTTGAAAAGATACATGCGCCCCTATGTTCATAGCAGCACTATTTACAATAGCCAAGACATGGAAACAACCTAAATGTCCATTGACAGATGAATGGATAAAGAAGATGTGATACATATATACAATGGAATACTACTCATCCATAAAAAAAGAATAAAATAATTCCATTTGCAGCAACATGGATGGCCCTAGAGATTATCACACTAAGTGAAATAAGTCAGAAAGATACCATATGATATCACATGTATGTGGAATCTAGAATATGACACTAATGAATTTATCTACGAAACAGAAACAGACTCACAGACATAGAAAACAGGCTTGTGGTTGCCAAGGGTGGAGGGTAGGGGAGGGAAGGATTGGGAGTTTGGGGTTAGCAGATGCAAACTATTACATGTAGAATGGATAAACAACAAGGTCCTACTGTATAGCACAGGGAACTATATTCAATATCCTGTGACAAACCATAAGGGAAAGAATATGGAAAACATATACACACACACACACACACACACACACACACACACACGAGTCACTTTGTTGTAGAGCAGAAATTAACACAACATTGTAAATCAACTATGCTTCAATAAAAAAAAATCAAGGCAGGATTATGCTAAAAGATTATGACTTGCTGAAGGCTCAGATGATGGTTAGTCTTTTTTAGCAATAAAGTATTCTATAATTAAGGTATGCACATTTAAAAAACATAATGCTATTGCACACTTAACAAACTACAGCATAGTGTAAACATAAATTTATATGCAGTGGGAAACTGAAAAATCTGTGGGACTCACTTGATTGTGATATTCTCTTTGTTGTGCTAGTCTGGAACCGAACTTACAATATTGCTAAGGCATGCCTGTATATACAATCAAGAGTATGCCTCTTACCAATAACCAACCGTAAAGTGCAAAACACAATGAATTTATATTACAAAAAAATACTCTAAAGTATCTAAGAATTAAACTAAGAATAGACAATCACTTTAAGAAGATAAAAATATATAGTCCTAATAAAAGTTTAAGTAAGACCTAAATGAAGGAATGAATGAATAAGTAGATAAATAAATAAATAAATATTTTTACTATATGTCGGGATATAACTACTTAACCTTCTGAAGAGGTAACCTCCCTAATTTAATCTAGTAATTCAAGGTAATTTTGTTCAAATTTCCAGTGGGGTTTTTGGAGGACCCTGGAAAGTGTTTTAAAAGTATAGCAAACACTAAAATTATATTGAATAATAAGAACAAAATGGGGGACCGGCCACATATTATGAAATATTTTAGGACACTTCTGCTTCTAACCAAGATGGAATAACAGGGATTGCATTTATTATCCTGTCTGAAACAAGTGACCAGAGAGAGACAAAAAAAATATCAAAGAAGCATTTTCAGTCCTCAGACATCAGTCAGTGCAGGACTGTGGCAGTTGGGAAAGCCCTGTGGCTGCCTCCCCATTTTTCCTGGAGAGAGTTTCCAGACCAGCGCACTATGAATAAGAACCCAGGTGGATCCCTGGATTAAGGAGCAACAGCTAAGATTCTGGGGTCCCAAAGTGGCTAGAGTTTTCAGTACACACTCCTGGGGAGGGGAGAGGAGAGCTTCTCAGAGAAAGCATGCTGAGCCTTCAGCATGAGTTTTGATAAGAACATGCCTATAAGGAAAACACAGAAGGCTGGGAAAGAACAACCATGAAAGACTAGACCATTCTGGGGCTTACTGGTGATGTTGAAGGATTAACCACCATCCTGGGGCTCACACAAAGCCACGAATAGGCATTTTACATCAGTGAGTCAACAATCAGTTGAAATGTGTTAGGAAAAACGGATTTGGAAGCCTTTCTTAAACCACTTATGAAAATAAACTTCCAATAAATTCAAAATAATAGAAGGTTCCTGAAAATGCCTGATTGTCTTTAAGGCATTGGGGTTTGGAAGGAGTTCTCAAACAAATTAAACACACATATACGAAGGTTTAAAGGAAAAGTTTTTGGATTTGATTAAAAGTAAATTTTCCTATTGTACAAAGAACATCACAGATAGATAAAAGGCTGCTGAAAATACTTTAATTAACTAAACCTAATAGAAATAATATTCAGAAAGTAAAGTACCTTTTATGAATCAGAAAAATAATATCTAATAAGTATAATAAGTAGAAGGTGAGATTTTAATGACAGTAATAGTAAAATAGATTTGTATTTTTACAGTGACAAACGTACAATGATACCTATTTTATGTTTAATTTTAAATCTGTTTGAGTAATAAACATATATTTTCAAATATAAAGTTACAAAGAGATACTTATAGTGAAAACTCTTCCTCCCCTTCTAGTTCCCCAGCTACATAGTTCCCCTGCCTCTGCCTCCTTACATAGTGGTTGTTAATTTCTTGTATCTCCTCCCAGAAACATTTTACGCATTACAGAAGAAAATAAAAATATTTTAGTTTAATGATATTTCTTGAAGATCATTCCATATTAGTACTCATAAAGCCTCTTCATCTTGTGTTTAAAAACTGGTTCTAGTTGCTACTTGCTGAGTTGGTCACTATACCAGTCAATATCACTATTGGCTGATTCAATTATGGAATAGTTATGTAACAAAATGCTATGAAATTGTTAAAAAGAAAGTAAGGGTTCTTTCCTCATAGAAGCTCCCCCTTGCTTAGCCAATAGCTTCTTGTATTATGCATGAGTGGTAGCCTCTATCTTTGACACCTTTCATTGCTTCACTGTCACTTAGAATGATGTACCAAAATATAAGCTCAATAAGGGCAGGGCTATTTTTCTATTTTGTTCCTAGTATCTCCCCCAACAGCTTGGACATTGCCTGGTCAATGGGAGGTTCTTAATAAATATTTTTAAATGAATATCCTGATACTGACCACAATTCACAATGTACAAGTGAATCTGGAGAATGAATTGCTGCAATTAGAATGGCTGGGTCTAGAACTGGAGTTTTGAAGGTTATTGCCAAACTGCTTCCATATAGGTTGTACTAACTTAACTACTGCCAACAATGAAGAGACTGTTCTTTCCTCATAGATTTGCTAACATAGTGTTTTAAAATGTCAGTAGTTTTGTGAAGCTGATAGAAAATATTAAAGTATCAATATTAAAGTATTATTTGTGTGTGTATGTGTGTATACTACTACTAGTTACCACTTTATAGTCATTAGGTGGGTAAGAATTAGAAATTATTATGGTATAAATGTGAGGAAAAGTGCTCTTATGTTCTTCTAGAAAAACTATAATCTGCTAGAAAAAGATGCAGGCATTTTAGAGAGTAAAATTGAATAACTTTTTGAAATTGAGTATGTACATACTCTAAGACAACTATTTGCCATGCCAGTGATTGGTTTTGGAATAGTATGTGACTGAATCTCAGTCAATAAGGCCTGAGAGAAAACCTGCTGAGAAGTATCTAGAAATAATTTCTGTAAGAGGGGACGTACAGAAAAGATATTTGCACTTCTGTCAACGGCTGGCCTGTCTTGAAGTGTTTCCTGGACAGACAGTGTGAAAACATGAGGTCTGTTATTCTGGTTTCACAGAGCAGTAAGGTAAGAAGAGCATCTTTGAGGACATGGGTGGTCCTTGGAACTACCCTAACATCCAGACTAATATGATAATGAGACAAGAAAAGTTGTTACTGATTAAACTATTGCAGTTGCTGTTGTTTTTCATTTATGTAGCCAAGAACACCCAAAATGACAAGGGATTCATTTAGTTATGCCCATTTTCCAGATGTTTAAACTGAGACCCTTTTCTGGGAAATGCCTACATTTACACAGTTGGAACTAAGCCTATAAATAGGTTAGCTGGATATCAGGTAGAAACTGCTAGCTGAGTAAGTAGAAATAGATCTTCCTCAGGTGTGACTATCAAATTCTGAAACTAGTCATAATGTTTTATTTGCTTCCATATTTGGTCCACCATGCTGGGTAAGTTCCATAAGAAGACCCAGTAGAGAGGCCTGGGCAGTAGAGAAAAATGATCTAGATTTTCATCCTGATCCTTCCACTACAGGCTGTATGATTTCAGATAAGCCATTGAACTTTCTTGAGCTTCAGTTTACTCTTCTGTTCCATGGAGGTAACAAACAGGATTTCTCTGTCTTTAGAGGTGTTGGGAGGCACACCTGTTTTATAGCTGGGATTGCTTGGGACATGTGATATGCAAACTATAAAATGTTATATTCCATCAAGAGGCAACTTTACTAATTTTTTGCCCTTGAGAAAATCATTTAGATTCCCTAAGCCCTAGTGTTCTCATAATGACTGGGAAGATTTAGAACAAAAGAGATATTCTCTAGGTTTTGGGGGTCAGTTGATTTTTATAGTATATATATATATATTTTTTTCTCTAGTTTTCTAAACAGAACATGTATTATTTTTTGCAATCATAAAGAAAATATAAGTATTATTGAATATAATTAGAGAAGCTTTTCCCAGCACAGGTGACTTGTGCTCCCAGTGTGTTCAGGTTTGATAAGGAAATTGTTTCTCCTAAGGACACTTTAATTTATATGTTGCATGGATCTATGTAAAAGGCAAGAGGGTACCATTTAACACAAGACTGTTTAGACACACCCTGATTTTAGCAGCCTAGCAGCCCAGCAGCCCAGAGCTAGGAAGAATTGGAAAAAAAAATGTGAAAGATTTCTATGTTAGGGCATATTTTATAACTCTGTATGTTCTGTAGAATCATTTATCTTTTCAGAAGCAATTTTACAAGTATTAACTTGCGTTATATGTACTATTATTGTTTATCGTAGTTAGGACAGGTGTTATTATGGTTGCTTTGCTCTTACCATTGATGTTTTTTTCAGGAAACCAAATGTCCAAAAAAATTAATTAGCCAAAATCACAAAGCTGTAAAAAGGTAAAGAATGATCTTAAACTCAGGTTGGTTTCTTTTAAGTGAAGTGAACTTTTCATTCAAAGAGTAATGAGAAAGATAGCTAACAGTTATTGGTCCCCTAATATACTCTATGTATATTAATTTAAAACTGCATAATAAGCCAATCAAGTAGGTTCTGTTTTACATTTGATAAAAGAAACTAAACCTGAGCAAGTGAAGAGATCTGCTTAAGAGCAGACAATAAATGCTGTAGAGTTGGATTTGAACACAGGTTTATCTGGCAGCAAAGTACATCCTTTGTATTCTTTGCCCTTTGTGCCCAGAATAAGTGATCACACTGCCATCTTAATGTAAAATAACCAGTTCATCTGCCTTCTTCCTCTTCATTTCAGCATGGTTCTCTGCTTCTCTGAATCCCTCTGGAATAACTATTGGATTACATAATTTTCAATTTTGTTCCCAGACAGAATCCAGTCCCCTAGACTGTAGTATAATAAGGCAAAGAACATTGAACATACTGGCCTGGCCTAGGTTAAAGATCATGTTCTGTTGCTACTGTCTGTGTGCAAAAATCACTCGAGGAATTAATTAACTACTCTAAGCCACAGTTTATTAGTATAAAATAAGTGGATCAGCAAATCTTCTGCTCATATCACAGCTTTATAGTGAAGACAAAAGTAGGTGACAGATGTTTACCTCTGTAAACTCTAATTTTTATGAAAATATATATTTAATTCACTCACAGTAATATCATTTATGACAAATTTATTTACTATAATAATATAAACATTCCTATTCAGGGCAATGAGCCTGCTTGATTGACACACGTTATCTTCTGTACAACTACACTGAGAGATGAATGAAATAGTCCCCATTTTGCATATGAGGAAACTGAGGCTTGAGTTGTTTGAATAATGTGTCCAAGGTCATACACTTGTCAATAAAATATTTTCTTTCTCTGTGATAACCTAATTTATATGAACCAATGGCACAGACTAACTCCACGTGGGAGAAAAAAATATGGCAGCAAATGGTATTCATCCTGAATAATTTCAGAGAAATGTGATTTAATGATACTGTTGTGCCTCTATGCCAACATACCGCTTCTATCTGATATGAGAGGGAGATAAATACCAACCAGTCTCTGAAGGCAAGACTGGATAACTTGACCAAGCTGAGGAATTAGCTATTTGCTTGGGGCATCAACAAAGAATTTTCATCACTGCTGCTCAACCTTTTATATCCAGTATTCCTTCGTTATCTCAGATGCGAGCCACAAATGTTTGTGCTGTTTATTCATTAATTCATCTGCACAGGAAATCTGTCCTCTAGGAGGGTCTTTTAAAGGACAGACTATTAATTTTAATCATAGCAGTAATACAATTTGGATTTTGTTTCTCCTCACATGTCACTCATTCATTCATTTATTGAATAAATATTTATTAAGCATGAATTACATTTAACATACTTGATTCAAAGACCATGAATAAAGATACAGAACACTAAGGGGTGGTTTACAGACAAGGATTAGTGCCCGTCCCCCATTTTTTTTCCACCTGGTGTTCAGGAATCAAAAAATCACCACATCTGAGACTCGTGAAGAGATCTGTAAGGCCAATTACTCCAGCCTCTGAACACACATTCTGAATTTTATCATTTTAGCTGTGAAATAAGTGGTTTGAGATCAGTGGCTCACAATTCACTGGTGCATGAACCAGTGACAAGAGAGCAGAATCTCTTGGGTAGTGTATTAAAATTACAGATTTCTGTTCCACATTTACGCCTAGAGATTCTGAATTAGTAGGTCTGGAGTGGGACCCAAAAAAGTTTATTTTTTCTCCTGATGTGTTATTTTAGAATCCACTGTCTATATCATACCTATTACTTTTCAGGAAAATGATAAAGTTAGTGTATAAATATCTGTGTAAAATATAAACTTTACATATAATTTGAGGGCTCATGGAGTTATTCCAGCCCATTTAGGCATCTTTTGGTGGCTGCAGACAAGATTAAGAACTCTCGGTCTGGACACATTCCCTCATCTCACAGGCTTTAGAAGAAAGTCTAGGTGCAGGATGGACCCCGATAATGTCTGAGCAAGGAAGGGAAACTGAGGCCTAGAAAAGTCGAGACTTGCCCCAGGTAACTCAGTAATTGCATAGTGAGAGTTATTCTTCCTAGGGAAAAGTAATTTCTTTACATTCTCTCTTTATAAGGAAAGATTAATCAGATTAATCAAAAAATTACTAACTCTATTCGGTTAAGGTGATCACGTTGAAGAAAATTAAAAAAAAAAAAGATTCAGCAGGATTTAAGGATGGGCAGACTGAAAACCTGCCGGGCTTAGGGAAGCACAGCTTTTGAACACGCTTTTTTTTTTTTTTTTGCGGTACGCAGGCCCCTCACTGTTGTGGCCCCGCCGGTGCAGAGCACAGGCTCTGGACGCACAGGTTCAGCAGCCATGGCTCACGGGCCCAGCCGCTCCGCGGCACGTGGGATCCTCCCGGACTGGGGCACGAACCCGTGTCCCCTGCATCGGCAGGCGGACTCTCAACCACTGAGTCCCAGGGAAGCCCAGTTTTTGAATACTCTTGCTTTGCTGTCCTAAGCTGGAGGGTTTGGGATGTCAGCTAGGAGACAGGATGCAGGCTTCAACTAAGCACTGATGAACGTTCAAGGTAGTGGAATGAGGTTATACGGAGTGACATCAGTTGACTTTGTGTGGGTTACACTGTCTCAGTTTTAGTTTTAGGTGAGAGAAATATAGAGTGTAAGAAAAAGAGAATGTCCATTGCATAATGATTTAAAACCTAAAATAGGACATATGAGAACTAAAGATTTTGGCAACTGAACAGATCAGCCTCTCTATCTAACATGCTAAGCTTCAGAAGAGTGAGTTTAAATGCACCTCCCTCCCCACATACACACAGGCACATATATATATATATATAGAGAGAGAGAGAGAGAAGTGTTATAAGAGGCATATGTTTCTGTGATTACTAAGAAATTGAGATAAAAATAAATCCTTAGAGTGAGTGAGTCTTTAAATAATCACGCTAAGACTGTGGATATTATCGGTAGGTCCTTCCAAGGCATTCTAATTTAGGTTATACTTGATTTTAGTAAGTAGTTTTCCAACTCCTGTTGCCATGGAGACCTTAAGGTTTCAGAGAAAGCATATTAGAAGGAGCTAGGGCTGAGGAGAGGGAGTGGCCAGGGACAGAGAAGGCACTCTGTTCCCAGAGAGCAGCTCTGCCTTATTTTGTTTTAAATATTGAGATTTTTGCATAGCATTTGTTTGAAAAGCTCTGCTATTTTTTTCAAGCATGGAAGTCATTGCTTAAAATTAATATTTAATTTCCTAAAACATCCTTAATCAAGTAATGTCCAAAATCCCCTATGCAAATCTGATATAAATCTCTAATTCATTTACACTTTCTTGAGAAAGCCTAAATATCCCAGCTATGCAATCTGGGTGGGGTACCATGATAATCTAGAGTCAAATTTCATAGAGAAATAATCCCTCATGGGTGTGCCTTAAAATCCAACCTCCATATATTGGTGTCTCTAGTGTCATATTCCTCAAACCCATTCTGGAGGAAAATATCTCAGGGGACTTTTTAACTGTGGAGAAAGTGATCAACCGTTTTCAAGTTATGCCCTCTCTGCAAGTAGCACACAGTAATGGTGATATTGGTCTGGGATCAGTCAGTTTCTAATCATAGCTCTACCATGAACTAGCTCCATCTTGGACAAGGCAGTTTAACCTGCAAGCTTCATTTTTTCTAATCTGCCTAATAAGGCTAATATCCTCATTTTGTAAGACGGATGTGAGAGTTAAATACGCTAGCACAGGCGACTGGCACTCAATAAATAATCTCAAGTCCCCGTCAGAACCTTGTGGAGAAAGGAGGAAGGTGGACAAAAGATCTCTCATATGACAACTTTGAGAACCCCAGCTGGCTAGGTTGGCTGGCAGAAGAGACCAGTGCAATGGCTTTGGGAAGGAAGGTGCAGTGACAATCACGGGGTCAAATGTGTGACTTCCACACTCCTTTCCAGGTTTCACAACCAAGCATTCCTGGGTTTGAGGACAGCAGTCACCAGGCCTCTAGCTTTTGTAAACTCTGAGAAACATTTGCTTGGTAAGTAGACACTCTCCCCCCCAAAGAGAATGGATTCAAACTTGATCCAATTAAAGAAATTAGTTTAAAAAATTTTTAAAGTACATAAGGAAATTTTCTCTATTCTCTATACAAAGTTCCTTACCTAAATGATATCAGGGTTCATACCAATAAGGATTCTGAGAAGAATATAAAACAAGTTGGGATTCAAAGGAGACCCAGATACATGGGGGAAGCAACAGGGAGGCATGAATGCTAGCTAATTACCACAATGGGGACTGCTGTAATTAGCCTGCCATTTAATTTCCTGGAACACATTTTACAACAGTAGCGGAGTTAAAAAAAAAAAAAAAAAATTCTGGTGGAGGGCTAAAATTACCAGGGCTCTCTTACTGATATAATACTAAGGAACTGCATATGAATTTTAATTGTTTGAGAATTCCAAGGTGGCATTCTTGCAAAAAAATAATTTTTAATTTTCTGCTTTGATCCATCCCCTTTTGGCAATTGTCTACCCTGTCCTTAATTGTCTACTATACAGTTTTATAGCAAAGAAAAATAATGTTTTCTGCTTTTCATAGCAATTGTTACTTCCATATCATAAAACTGATCATGCAGTAATTTTAGTGCCTTTTTATTTTCAGAATCATCCTATGCATTTTAGGCATCATAAGGGCAGGCATTGCATTTTATTATTTACCATCATAACTCTAGTGCCTTGTATTGTTTATATTTGAATGTTGGCCATTTAAGTGGGTGTACAGTGGTATCTCATTGTGGTTTTATTTTCTTTCTTTCTTTTTTTTTTTTTTTGGCTGCACCGTGCGCATATGGGAACTTAGTTACCGGACCAGGGATTGAACCCAGGATCCCTGCAGTGGAAGCATGGAGTCTTAACCACTGGACCACCAGAGAAGTCCTACTTTCATTTCTTTGATGAGTGATGATGTTGAGCACCATTTTACATGCCTACTGGCCATTTGGATATCCTGTTTGTGAAATGTCTGTTCAAGTCCTTTGACCATTTTTCTATTGAATTGTACCAATTGTCTTAACTGATTTGTAGGGAGGAACTCCTAATATATTCTGGATATGAGTTTTTTATATATATATATATATAAAGTTCATATATATGAAACAAATATATTTTTTCTACTCATTTTTTAAATCATTAAGTGAAAAATTACTTATTGCATATCTAATATTCTAAGGACAATGCAATTTTGAAGGATTAATAAGGGTTATTTATAAATTATTTATATATGTTTATAAGAAAAGAACATAGTAAAGTTTATGACAAGAAATGGCTAACTGTGAAGAAATACAGTAGCTTCCTGCCTCTGAACAACCTGTAATCTCTCAGCTAGACATTTTGAGTATCAAAGTTATTTTATAGTGTGTTTTTGCAGGCAGAACATTCTTCATCATTATAGGTATGAGGAATTTTCTTGAATGTTAAGTAGCTCTAAAATTGTAAATTGGAAATACATCTTTTAAATATGTATTGGGGGATACATATGCTCTTAGTAGTTGATAAATAATAAACTTCTCTTTCAAAATAATTTATGATGAGCAAGATGGTTTATTCATTAAGTAGCTTTTAACACTCAAATTATCTCTTAGTAAAGAAATTCCAAAGCTTTTTGTTCCACAAATGTCATTTAGTCCCACAGATTTTTTTTTTTTTTAGGTATAATTAACTTTTGACTTATCTTGCAAAGGTATAACGGGGGTTAGCTTTTTACTTTGACAGACTAACAACAGGTAGATTATATGGGCATCCCATTAATGAGCATAAATGAATGATTGTTAAGTGATGAATCAGTTTCCCTCCAGTTGAAAGAGTGGTATCTAACAGAAGTAGTATTAGAAGCCAAAGCCTCTTTCACTGAATTAATTAATTAATAGAATAACCTATTCATTTAGTCAGTCAATCAGTAAGTCATTTGGTCAGTCCATCAACAATATTTATTAGCTCAAACTCTGTGGAAGACCCTATACTGTACACTGAGTAGGCACAGAAGTACACGAAGATGGGGTCCTTCCTCTCCAAGTCATTATAGTCTAGCATTGGAGATAAGCTATGCAACTGAAATTAAATATACAAAAGTATATGTCATAAGCAGTTTATAGATAAAGGCCTATGACCAATTAAAGAAGAATTCAAACTCATGGGAAGATGGTATCTTTGAATGGAGCTGTGGAGGATTGGGACATGAAGGGAGGAGTTTCTGAACTGTTTGATACAATAGCCTTATCCACCTGTAAATATTTACATTCAAATTAATTAAAATAAGAGAAAATTTAAAATTCAGTTCCTTACCTGAACTAGCCTCATTCTAGTGCTCCATCAGTAGCTACACTTGGCTTGTGGCTCTCCTATTTTTTCTATTTTATCTGATATGAGTATAGCTACTCCAGCTTTCTTCTGATCTCCATCTACATGGAATATCTTTTTCCATCCCCTCACTTTCAGTCTGTATGTGTCCCTAGGTCTCAAGTGGGTCTCTTGTAGACAGCATATATATGGGTCTAGTTTTTGTATCCATTCAGCGAGCCTGTGTCTTTTGGTTGGAGCATTTAATCCATTAACTTTTAAGATAATTATCAATATGTATGGTCCTATTACCATTTTCTTAACTGTTTTTGGTTTGTTTTTGTAGTTACTTTTCTTCTCTGGTGTTTCCCACTTAGAGAAGTTCCTTTAGTATTTGTTGTAGAGCTGGTTTGGTGGTGCTGAATTCTCTTAGCTTTTGCTTGTCTGTAAAGCTTTTGATTTCTCTGTCGAACCTGAATGAGATCCTTGACAGGTAGAGTAATCTTGGTTGTAGGTTCTTCCTTTTCATCACTTTAAGTATATCATGCCACTCTCTTCTGGCTTGTAGAGTTTCTGCTGAAAAATCAGCTGTTAACCTTATGGGAGCTCCCTTGTATATTATTTGTCATTTTTCCCTTGTTGCTTTTAATAATTTTTCTTTGTCTTTAATTTTTGTCAATTTGATTACTATGTGTCTCAGCATGTTTCTCCTTGGGTTTCTCCTTCCTGGGACTCTCTTCACTTCCTGGACTTGGGTGGCTATTTCCTTTCCCGTGTTAGGGAAGCTTGCGACTATAATTGCTTCAAATATTTTCTCAGGTCTCTTTCTCTCTCTCTTCTCCTTCTGAGACCCCTATAATGCGAATGTTGGTGTATTTAATGTTGTCCCAGAGGTCTCTTAGGCTGTCTTCATTTCTTTTCATTCTTTTTTCTTTATTCTGTTCCATGGCAGTGAATTCCACCATTTTGTCTTCCAGGTCACTTATCTGTTCTTCTGCCTCAGTTATTCTGCTATTGATTCCTTCTAGTGTATTTTTCATTTCAGTTATTGTATTGTTCATCTCTATTTGTTTGTTCTTTAATTCTAGGTCTTTGTTAAACATTTCTTGCATCTTCTTGATCTTTACCTCCATTATTTTTTCCGAGGTCCTGGATCATCTTCACTATCATTATTCTGAATTATTTTTCTGGAAGGTGGCCCATCTCCACTTCATTTCGTTGTTTTTCTGGGGTTTTAGCTTGTTTCTTCATCTGGTACATAGTCCTCTGCCTTTTCATTTTGTCTATCTTTCTGTGAATGTGGTGTTTGTTCCACAGGCTGCAGGACTGTAGTTTTTCTTGCTTCTGCTGCCTGCCCTCTGGTGGATGAGGTTATCTAAGAGGCTTGTACAAGCTTCCAGATGGGAGGGACTTGTGGTGGGTAGAGCTGGGTGTTTCTCTGGTGGGCAGAGCTCAGTAAAACTTTAATCTGCTTGTCTGCTGATGGGTGGGACTGAGTTCCCTCCCTGTTGGTTGTTTGGTCTGAGGCGACCCAGCAATGGAGCCTGGAGGCTCTTTGGTGGGGATAATGGTGGACTCCCGGGAAGGCTCACGCTAAGGAGTACTTCCCAGAACTTCTGCTGCCAGTGTCCCTGTCCCCGCGGTGAGCCACAGCCGACCCCCACCTCTGCAGGAGACCTTCTAACACTAGCAGGTAGGTCTGGTTCAGTCTCCTATGGGGTCACTGCTCCTTCCCCCGGGTCCTGATGCACACACTACTTTGTATGTGCCCTGCATGAGTGGAGTCTCTGTTTCCCCCAGTCCTGTCAAAGTCCTGCAATCAAATCCCTCTAGCCTTCAAAGTCTGATTCTCTAGGAATTCCTCCTCCTGTTGCTGGACCCCAGGTTGGGAAGCCTGGTGTGGGGCTCAGAACCTTCACTCCAGTGGGTGGACTTCTGGGGTATAATTGTTCTCCAGTTTGTGAGTCACCCACCCAGTGGTTATAGGGTTTTGTTTTATTGTGATTCAGTATGGTTATATGTATATTATCTAGTGACCCTGGAACAACAAGGGTTTGAACTATGTGGGTCCACTTACACATGGATTCTTTTTTTCAATAAATCCATACAGTTTTACACAGTCTGTGAGCTGATCAGCAGAGGGCTGATCATGGGGCTTGAGCATCCATGGCTTTTGGTATAGGTGGGGGGTCCTGAAAGCAATCCTCCTGGGATACTGAGAGACTGTATTTATAAATGTGATCATAGTGTTCTAAGTGTTTTACTTATCTTATTTAAGAGCTATTTAAAATTCCTAACAACCTTATGAAGAAGAGATGAGCATTTCCACCTTCTTTTAACAGGTGAGAAATGTGAGGTTTTACATTTTTCCAGTATTTGCCTAAGCTCACCCAACAACTATGCAGTGAACCAGGATGTGAACCCAGGTAATCTGAGTCCAGAGGTCACCTCTAATGGGGAATGAACTGCTCATAGATCTCTTTGGTTCCAAAGCCCATGCTCATGCTTGGAAAAGAGAAATTTTAATATTCAGTGACTTGACAGGCTGTGGAAAATAATTAGAAGGAAAGAATTAAACCCCAGGGTATCAGTGCCATTCATTTAGGGATGCACCATAACTTTATCCTGACTTCATATTGTCCCCTGAATAAAACCCAAGATCACATGATCATTTCTTTGACATTACTATGTTGAAAAAGGTCTGGTGTCTACTACATGAATTAGTCCTAAAATTAGAAGGCAGAAGAGGAGCAAAAATGGAAACACGTACCAAAGACAGTGTAAATGAACGGACTTGGAGGAAGAATGTCCATGTGACTGTACAGATCGGAAAGGGAGTTTTCAGTAACACATGAAGATGATCACAGCAAGTTCGGGGTTCCTGTACCTTCTACTGTCAAGTTTGGAATTAACACTCTTCAACTTGCAGTCAAAGAAAACATTTCCTTGAGGTAGCTGATTGGCAATTTGCTTCCAGTAAATGAGTGATATTTCTAATCAGTGGCAAGTGGCTGAAAATTCAAGATCCTTCACTCTGACTCTCAGGCTTCACAAGAGTGGGAGCTGATGATGCCCAGGGACAAGGTCGTTTGCTCAGCTACACCCCCGCTGTTCATGGTCCAGCCCTTTGTTATTTGTTAGAAACTGACACATTTCCCAAGCCTGAAATCTCAGAATTAGTCTCTGTCCTCCTTTTCTTCTCTTCTAAGCCACACTTCATCAAACCTCATCCACTTAACACCCTAAAGAGAGTTAATCTCTTCTCACCAGCCTCACTCCCTCACCCTCAGTCTATCTCTTCCTCATACTTTGCCTCAGTCATTCTAAAGTCTTCCCAATCTGGTCTCTAAATTCCCCCTTTTCCTGTTACATTGCAATCCATTCTCCACATTGTACCCGATTAGTCTTTATAAAATGCAGATCTGATCATGTAAACTCCTTGATTGAAAACCTGTATTAATACCAATTGATCTTTGGTACTGTCTGAGTTTCTTAATATGGTTTCCAAGCACTTCATGATTTGATCTTCTGTTTTCATCAATTGACACTCCCCTTTCTCTGTGACCTTTCCTGTAACTCTGAGTCAACTGTTCTTCCCCAAAACATACCAAGCTGTGTCATAACTCATACCTTTGAAAAGAGTGACACAAATTAAAAAGTTTAGTGTATTTTCAGTTTTATTTTCACATATTAATTTGCTACCTGTACTCCTGTTTCAAACCTCAGGAAATATATAGCTCAGACACTTGGGATCCAAAACCAAGTCATGGCTTCCTGAAAGACAGTTTCAGCCAGGCCAAGACAGAGGCTTCTGAAGCAAGATTTCAGACACATCTCTGAACCCAAGACTTGAGATGGAGCTACGTGCAGTCAGGACACTTTTGTTGTTTAAGAGCATATAGGTGTTGCTCTTGTACTTATTCCTTGATGCTAAATATCCTTGATGCCTATCAACTCCCTGTTCTGGCAGGGACAGACTGACAACACATTTAATAGCTACACTCTGCCGGCCAGGCATCCTCCCATCCTTGCTCTCCTCTCTCCTCTGAGGAAGGCACCATGGGCCACTGTGAAAATGGGGCTCTTGCCAGAGATGACAATTATCAAGCTCTTTAGGGGCCACAACTTGGTCACATGGTACTAGAAATCAGAGGCAGCCATGAGAACAGACATGGAGGCAATGCTCTCTTCTTCTACAGGTTCATTCACTTTCCTCTTGCACCATCAGAGGAAAAGATCACAAAGACAAAAGATGGCTATGTAAAAGCAACATGACCAGAAACAAGGGGGGACTGGTTACTCAAACTGGGTCTAATGGCAACTTTAACAAGGGGGCTGAAGATGGGAGGAGAGTCCATAAGCAGTTGTAAACCTGAGCCGATACAGGGGATGCCGTATACTCAGACTTATGCACATAAGGGGACTTTTGCGCATGTTCTGAATGAGACACTTCAGGCCACAGGTGATGCAACAGAGAAGAGCAAACATGACTCCATATTGAATCTATCCCTTTAAGCTGTAACTCTGCACTCTGTTGCTTGTGCTCTGTTGCAAGTGCCAGTGCCATGTGTCATTTCTTACACTCTATGAAGGGCAGCAGTGAGAAATAGCCGTTGTGTGTCAATCACATAGTTCTTGAGAAATACAAGAAGTTGGGCATCTTTGCCATGCTGACTTTCCAAGGATATTTAACAGAGGAAGAGTGGGCATATGGAGTTGGACAAGAGACTGCATTTAGATCTTAAATAAAGCAGTTAGGACCTGGAGTCTTCCCATATGGAGAGACAATGTGGTATAATGGAAAGGACATGAGCACCAGATGATGTGTCAGCCCAGCCTCGCTCTACACAGAGTCATCTGGCAATGGGGTGATGGCTAAAGTCCAGGGTCACACCCTCTCCCTGTTCTCTTCCCTCTCCTTCTGCCCCCCTCCCACCTACTTCATTAGCATAACTGTATATTTCAATCTGTTCATTCTTGTCACCCAAATTGCCAATTCTGGACAATTTGTTTTGGTGCTGGATAAGTCAGTTAGCCTTTATGGACACCAGATTTCTCATATATGAAAGGAGGCGTGGGAACAGATGGCTGCAAACTTCCCTTTGAGCCTTCTGACATTATGCGTGAGAATTTCTATTCCTCAAACTCCACTCCCTTGAGAGCTTTGACTTTCGAGGATCCAAGGAGCGGACAGTTTTGCTCTGTATTCAGCAAGTCACGGGTTTGGATTTCTCACTGGTAGCTTTCAATTGTGTTCAAACAGCCAGAAGAGAAATGCTGTGGTGTATTTATAAACCAGTGACTAATGTGACATTGAACACTTAAGAGGCAACACCATGCCAGACACAATGGCTGAGTATTCATTAGAACATTTTTATCTCAAAGTTAAACAGTAAAATGTTCAGAGGGCTTTCATGTGTGACTGATCTTAACCACAAATTGTTGTTCCAAATTATGGCCCAGTTTTCAGTTTGGTGGAACAATGCCTAAGTCCTTTCTCTCACGTGAATTTTTAATTTTTTTTTAGTATTATTAAACATCCATACCCACAATGCAAAATGAATGCCTTTTTCTCCATTCAAAGAACTGCTCTCCTTTTCACACAAGTTTGCTCATAAAAACTCCTCTTTCTTTGATCTTGGATTTGTCGACTTCAGCATCAAACTGAGTAAGATGACTTTTAGGACATGATGAAAACTTTCTGGTTGGAAGTACAAAGGGAAAGAGCATTTATTAATCATTCAGTATGGGTCTAGCACAGCATTCCCAGAATCCCAGGCATTCACAGAAAGCTTGTTAAAGGGATGAATGAACAAACACACCCATGGTAAAGGCACGCTGCAGAGCTTTCGCATTTAATGCCCAGTGCAGGCTACTCTGATAGACTGCAGGACCTACACTAGAGGAAGGAAAGGTGCCCAAGGTCCCCTAGCCGGTAAGTGGTGAAGCAAGAATTTGAATGGATACAAAGCTCACTTTTGAGGGGGAAAAAGTGGAACATAAAGACACTTTCTCATGACATAGATACAGCTATAGTATTGGATTTGCTTTTACTCTGTTGGGGACATTATGTGCCTATAGATAATATAATAGACTTTAAAGAATGCAGGATTTGAGATTAGAGAGATAGGAGTCAAGGACTCCTGCCTCTGCTTTTAGTAGCTGTGTAACTTTGGGCAAATTCATTGACACCAAGGCTCAGTTTCCTGATCTACAAAATAAGGGTCGCAATACCTAGAAAGGTCTTTCTCAGGATTAGAGAAATTATGCACAGAGTAACTCCATATATCCTGACGCCTTTTGGTGTTCAACTAACAGCAGCTATTATTACGACTGTAGGTGCTGATTAAATATTTTGTGAATGGTAGCCTCGATGACACAAACGTTTAAACAGCTCGGTACCATTTCAACTTCTCAAAAGTGAAACAACACACATAACCTTTTGAAACCTCTAATGAGCAAGTGAAAGTGAAAGTTCTGGCACTAAAAAGTCATGACTGTAAGAGAGGTAATAATTAGTGCGAGCTGTCTGGAGTATCACTAACTTGACTTCTAATTTTGTTTGGGACAAAGGTCTTCACAATGCATAATCAGTTCAAACCCCTAAAAGAAAACAGATATTGCCTGAGCTGCATTCATACATCCTTTCCTTACTGCTGAAGTTCCTTGTTATGGCTCTAAAGAGCTCCCTGCACACTTCTGTACCTTTCAGGTGATTTTTGTTTTGTGCTTAGCCGTCATGAAGTGAATAACATATCTCACATACCTTCTTGGTTTTTGTATCAGCAGCTCTTTCAGTTACACACCCTGATGTGCTAGACCTGCCTGCTTGACTGAGTGTTGTTGCTAATGGGTTTTTTTCTGCTTATCTTGCAAGAATGGAGAGCTGTTTTGGTTTTAGTTTGTATGCAATGGAGCTAGTTAGCCCTCGGTCTTTCTTTACACACATAAACACTAAAATAAGAGTGCTGGATGGTGCTGCCAATCCAAAGGCTATAATTGGTATGAACATGTAGACTTTGATTATATTTAAAAGTAGACAAAAATCTAATTTAAACTCTTTTGCCTAATGCTTGAGAAAGACAGATGCTGGGGGAGGCGGGGAAGCAGTGTGTTAATGAAGAGTGTAATGTCTAAAGACAAAAGTCCTGGATTCAAATTTTAGCTAAGCAAGCCATGATCATTTTCCTTATCATCATCAAAACAATTATTACAACAAAAACAGCAAAAGCAAACAAAACAACAGCTGTCCCCTTTGTGCCAAGTACTGAACTAGCCATTTTAAGTGTCTTATATCACTTAAACTTCACAATATTAAGAGAAATATACTATCTTTATTTATTTTTTTTTTTAGGTCAAAGATGGTCAGGCAATGGTATTGTGACCTAGGTCTCTCAAGTGGTAAATGACAACCAAGATTCACACATGGATGGTCTGACTTCAAATTCATGCTCTTTTTACTGTGTCACTCTACATCCCCATTCATATCCTACATGGGTAATCATGTTTAGGTCACATAAACTCTCTATATCTGTTTCCTCATCTGTGTAGTTGTTAGTATTAACTAGATCACATTATTATTTGTGGATCAATTACAATAATACATAAAAGTAGTCACTGTCTGCTGTAATGTTACACAATTAATGATGAGACTACTTTTATCCCTTGCAAGAGATACTGTACTCCTGACATTTTAACAGCAACAATGTCTGCAACCTCCCTCCCCAGGATACAGAAAAGTGTTGCCCCCAATGTCTCATTACTTCCTCCCCTTTTTACTTCATACAGTCACCAAACTAGTTCTGCCCACTGGTAGATATCTGAGGGGCAATTCCTCACTCTCAAGACTACAATGGATAAAAGCACACTGGAGGGTAAGTCTTGTTTTTGTCCCTGTTTACACCAAGCTCCTCAGCAAGGGGATCTAGGAAGTGTTGGTAGATAGAACATGGGATGGAAGTCGGAGTGGAAAAGCCAGTGTACAAAAAGGGGGATACAACTCATCACAAAGACATCTGCACATGGGACAAAGAATATTTCTGTTTCCTGGACTCTGTTTCCCCCTTTTCTCCTTTGCCTGCTGCTCCGTGTTCAGCCTGCCAGTAGGGGGTGCTAGAAGGAGACTACAAGTTTGGAGAAGGAAGAAGGGACTTACTGGCTCCCTCCCATCCTCCCTATCCCACCCCTCTAGGTCATCACAAAACACTGAGCTGATCTCCCTGTACAATGCAGCAGCTTCTCACTAGCCATCCATTTTACATTTGGTAGTGTATATGTGTCAATGATACTCTATCACTTTGTCCTAGCTCATCCTTCCCCTGCTGTGTCCTCAACTCCATTCTCTACGTCTGTGTCTTTATCCCTGCCCTGTCACTAGGTTCATCAGTACCGTTTTTTTAGATTCCATATATGCACGTTAGCATACTGTATTTGTTTCTCTCTTCCTCACTTACTTCATTCTGTATGACAGACTCTAGGTCCATCCACCTCATTACATATAACTCAATTTCATTCCTTTTTAGGGCTGAGTAATATTCCATTGTGTATATGTGCCACATCTTCTTTATCCATTCATCTGTTGATGGACATTTAGGTTGCTTCCATGTCCTGGCAATTGTAAATAGTGCTGCAATGAACATTGTGGTATATCTGTCCTTCTGAATTACGGTTTTCTCAGGGTATATGCCAGGTAGTGGAATTGCTGGGTCATAGGGTAGTTCTATTTTTAGTATTTTAAGGAACCTCCATACTGTTCTCCATAGTGGCTGTACCAATTCACATTCCCACCAGCAGTACAAGTGTTCCCTTTTCTCCACACCCTCTCCAGCATTTATTGTTTGTAGATTTTTTGATGATGGTCATTCTGATCAGTGGGAGGTGATATCTCATTGTGGTTTTGATTTGCATTTCTCTAATGATTAGTAATGTTGAGAGTCTTTTCATGTGTTTGTTGGCAATCTGTATGTCTTCTTTGGAGAAATGTCTATTTAGGTCTTCTGCCTATGTTTGTATTGGTACAAGACACAAGGAAGGACACTATATAATGATCAAGGGATCAATCCAAGAAGAAGATATAATAATTGTAAATAACTATGAACCCAACATAGGAGCACCTCAATGCATAAGGCAAATGGTAACAGCCATAAAATGGGAAATCAACAGTAACACAATCATAGTAGGTGACTTTAACATTCTACTTACACCAATGGACAGATCATCCAAACAGAAAATAAATAAGGAAACACAAGCTTTAAATGACACATTAGACGAGATGGATTTAATTGATATTTATGGGACATTCCATCCAAAAACAACAGAATACACTGTCTTCTCAGGTGCACATGGAACATTCTCCAGGACAGATCACATCTTGGTTTACAAATCAAGCCTCGCTAAATTTAAAAAAATTGAAATTGTATCAAGCATCTTTTGCGGCCACAGTGCTATGAGACTAGATATCAATTACAGGGAAAAAAACTGTAAAAATTACAAACACATGGAGGCTAAACAATACACTACTAAACAACCAAGAGATCACTGAAGAAATCAAAGAGGAAATCAAAAAATACCTAGAAACAAAGGACAATGAAAATGTGACAGGCCAAAACCTATGGAATGCAGCAAAAGCAGTTCTAAGAGGGAAGGTTATAGCAATACAATCCTACCTCAAGAAACAAGAAAAATCTCAAATAAACCTTACACCTAAAACCAATTAGAGAAAGAAGAACAAAAGATACCCTAAAGTTAGCAGAAGGAAAGGAATCATAAAGATCAGATCATAAATAAATGAAAAAGGAAATGAAGGAAACAATAGCTAAGATCAATAAAACTAAAAGCTGGTTCTTTGAGAAGATAAACAAAATTGATAAACCATTAGCCAGACTCATCAGGAAAAAAAGGGAGAGGACTCAAATCAGCAGAATTAGAAATGAAAAAGCAGAAAAAACAACTGACACTGCAGAAATACAAAGGATCATGAGAGACTACTACAAGCAACTATATGCCAATAAAATGGACAACCTGGAGGAAATGGACAAATTCTTAGAAAAGTACAACCTTCCACGACTGAACTAAGAAGAAATAGTAAACATGAACAGACCAATCACAAGCACTGAAATTGGAACTGTGATTAAAAATTTTCCAAACAAACAAAAGCCCAGGGCCTGATGGCTTCACAGGCAAATTCTATCAAACATTTAGAGAAGAGCTAACACCTATCCTTCTCAAACTCTTCCAAAATATAGCAGAGGGAGGAACACTCCCAAACTCATTCTTCGAGGCCACCATCACCCTGATACCAAAACCAGACAAAGATGTCACAAAAAAAGAAAACTACAGGTCAATATCACTGATGAACATAGATGCAAAAATCCTCAACAAAATACTAGCAAACAGAATCCAACAGCACAATTAAAAGGATTATACACCATGATCAAGTGACATTTATCTCAGGAATACAAAGATTTTTCAATATATGCAAAAGAATCAATGTGATACACCATATTAACAAACTGAAGGATAAAAACCATATGGGGCTTCCCTGGTGGCACAGTGGTTGAGAGTCTGCCTGCCGATGCAGGGGAGACGGGTTCGTGCCCCGGTCTGGGAAGATCCCACATGCCGCAGAGTGGCTGGGCCGTGAGCCATGGCCGCTGAGCCTGCACGTCCGGAGCCCTGTGCTCCACAACGGGAGAGGCCCCAACAGTGAGAGGCCTTCGTACCGCAAAAAAAAAAAAAAAAAAAAAAAAAAATGATCATCTCAATAGATGCAGAAAAAGCTTTTGACAAAAATCAACACCTATTTATGATAAAAACTTTCCAGAAAGTGGGCACAGAGGGAACCTACCTCAGCATAATAAAAGCCATATATGACAAACACAGCCAACATCACTCATAATGGTGAAAATCTGAAAGCATTTCCTCTAAGATCAGAAGGAAGACAAGGTTGCCCACTCTCACTGCTATTCTTCAACATAGTTTTGGAAGTTTTAGCCATGGCAATCAGAGAAGAAGAAGAAAGAAAAGGAATCCAAATTGGAAAAGAAGTAAAACTGTCACTGTTTGCAGATGACATGATACTATATAGAGAATCCTAAAGTTGCTACCAGAAAACTAATAGAGCTAATCAATGAATTTGGTAAAGTAGCAGGATACAAAATTAATGCACAGAAATCTCTTGCATTCCTATACACTAACAATGAAAAACCAGAAAGAGAAATCAACGAAACACTCCCATTTACGATTGCAACAGAAAGCATAAAATACCTAGGAATAAACTTACCTAAGGAGGCAAAAGACCTGTATGCAGAAAACTATAAGACACTGATGAAAGAAATCAAAGACGATACAAACAGATGTAAAGATATACCATGTCCTTGGATTGGGAGAATCAACATTGTGAAAATGACTTTACTAGAAAACAACCTACAGATTCAATGCAATCCCTATCAAAATACCAATGGGATTTTTTACAGAACTAGAACAAAAAATTCTACAATTTGTATGGAAACACTGAAGACCCCAAATAGCCAAAGCAATCTTGAGAAAGAAAAACAGAGCTGGAGGAATCAGGCTCTCTGACTTCAGACTATACTACAAAGCTCCAGTAATCAAGACAGTATGGTACTGGCACAAAAACAGAAATATAGATCAATGGAAAGGATAGAAAGCCCAGAGTTAAACCCACACACATATGGTCAACTTATCTTTGACAAAGGAGACAAGAATGTTCAATGGAGAAAAGACAGTCTCTTCAATAAGTGGAGCTGGGAAAACTGGACAGCTTCATGTAAAAGAATGAAATTAGAACACTCCCTGACACCATATACAAAAATAAACTCAAAGTGGATTAAAGATAAGGCCAGACACTATAAAACTCTTAGAGGGAAACATAGACAGATCACTCTATGAGATAAATCACAGCAAGATCCTTTTTGACCCACCTCCTAGAGTAATGGAAATAAAATAAAAAATAAACAAATGGGACCTAATGAAACTTAAAAGCTTTTGCAGAGCAAAGGAAACTATAAACAAGATGAAAAGACAACCCTCAGAATGGGAGAAAATATTTGTAAATGAAGCAACTGACAAAGGATTAATCTCCAAAATATACAAGCAGCTCATGCAGCTCAATATCAAAAAACAAAACAAAACAATGCTTTTAGATTAAGTCCTCTCTGTTCAGTAAGTGCTGTGGGTCCTGTCTCCTGCCCTCACCCTCTGTGTACATTCTCCCAGTTACCCTTTTAGTCAGATAACAGGATTGAAGCATGTGACCTTTAGCAGGAGGGGGATGGGAACACAAAGCCCAGGTGTCTGACAATGTTCTGAGCATTTGGCTGGGAAGTGGGAGAGGACTGTCATTTATGAAGAATCTACTATGTGCAAACACTGTGTTAGCAGGTCAAATATGATACCTCCAAATCCTCACAACAGAACTGCAAGCCTCATATTATTAAATCTCTTTATAAAGTAGGTTTAAAGAGGATAAATAATATGCCCAAGGTTATACCAGTGGCAGAGTTGGGCTCCAGACCCGGGTTTGAGTGATGCCATAGTCTAGTGTCAATTAAGAAAGATAAAAGGAAACTCACATTTCTTTCTATTTTGTTAGGTTCAGCTCTCCAAAGGAGAGAGGGAGATGACAAAATACTTTGTTTAGGAGTGAAGGCTGTTCCCGTACATACATCTTAATAACAATGTTAATATTAGGGTATGTATAATACCTATTAGTTGCTTACTGGCATTATTTTATTTCTGTCTCCCATGAGGTGATTACTATTATGTTTATCCAATCTTTGGAGTAGGAAACAGGCTTAGAGACAAGAGGGAATTTGTCTAAGGCCACTCGGCTGGCAAGTGGTATCCCAGGCTGTTTGGCTACTGAGGCCAGGTACCAAACCATTGCTACCACCCTACCCCTCTCTTGGGTCCTTGAACTTCTCAGGGCACAGACATTCTTTTCTTACTGCATAAACTGGAGAGGTAACACGTGATGGTAGAGACCAGTATTTTTTAGTTTGGCTTGTTGGGAGTGGAAAGCAGGAGGAGGGCACTGGTCTTGTAGTGCCCGCTTAACCCCTGGTGCCTGACCTCTCACCTGTGTCTCAAGCAGCTCTAAAAGGCTCACTAAGGAAAGATGCAGGGCATGTGTGCTCCCAGCCCCTTAATCCACTTTTCCTACATACATCCTTCGAGTCTGTCCTGTGTGTCTTTGTTTCATGCACACAGCTGAGCCAGCCGCATGAATGGGAAAGGCTCAGGATAGCACTGACTGAGGCATCAAACACACTGGGCTTTGTAATTGCTGGGTCCTGGGGAATCACTGTTGTTGCTTCCCAGCCTTCACCCTCCCCCCACAGTGTGCACTGGCTCTAATTAATGTGATCAATTTGGAAGTTCCAGTTGCATCTGCTGGAATAAAATATGTACAGCTGTGGAAATAAGAAAAATGAAAACTCATTATGAGTGGCAGGGGGGTGGGGGGAGAACCTTCACAAATTTCCATTGAGTCCTTAAAATAAAAGTGTTGCTTTTCCTATCAAATGGCATTGCAGTTTCCCAGGGTACAGTTTTCTCTGCTCCTAGGAGTGTACACGATGGATGTATGTATAAATGCTTCTTCCCACCGTTTTGTTGGGGTTACAACACAGAAGTGGGGCTTTGACTAGTCTTTTAATAGGGCCTAAAACTGTTGGGCTAATAGCACATTTCAAATCAGCTTAAAATACAATTATTACTGGACTGAAGAGACACAAAACATGAGAAAAAAATTCTTCTTAAGAGCGTAGGATCAATCTAGATACCATTTCTATTTCTCCTTGACCCTGTTGTGACAGATCAATGCTTTGTATCTGGTAGGTACATTTTTTTTTTTTTTTGAAATATAGTTGACTTACAATATTGTGTTAGTTTCAGGTGTACAGCAAAGTGATTCAGTAATATTTTTTTTCAGATTATAGTCCATTATAGGTTATTATAAGATATTGAATATAATTCTTTGTATTATGCAGTAAATCCTTGTTGCTTATCTATTTTGTATATAGTAGCTTGTATCTGTCAATCCCATACTACTAATTCGTCCCTCCTTCTCTTACTCTCCTCTTTGGTAACCATAAGTTTGTTTTCTATGTCTATGAGTTTGTTTCTGTTTTGTATATAGATTCATTTGTATTATTCTTTTAGATTCCACATATAAGTGATATCATATAGTGTTTGACTTTTTCTGCCTGACTTCATATTCTCTAGGTCTATCCATGTCACTGCAAATGGCAATATTCCATTCATTTTTATGGCTGAGTAATATTCCATTATATATATATATCATATCTTCTGAAGCAAACAACTGTCTGTTGATGGACATGGGTTGTTTCCATGTCTTGGCTATTGTAAATAGTGCTGGTGATACTTCCGTGTGGCTTTTTTTTTTTTTTGCGGTACGCGGGCCTCTCACTGTTGCGGCCTCTCCCGTTGCGGAGCACAGGCTCCGGACGCGCAGGCTCAGCGGCCATGGCTCACGGGCCCAGCCGCTCCGCGGCATGTGGGATCCTCCCGGACCAAGGCACGAACCCGCGTCCCCTGCAACGGCAGGCGGACTCTCAACCACTGCGCCACCAGGGAAGCCCCTGCTTTTTTAAGTACTTTGTGATGAGTTAATCAAAGGATCCCCCAAACAATGAAAAATGCATGAAGTCAGAAAAGAAGAGCAGGAAAAGGGACAGGATATGTATTTCGTCCTTACTATGTGCTACACAATGTGCTTGAAATTTATTTACCTTACGTTCAACCTCACAAAAATCTAAAGTGACTAATCCAATTTTATCAATAATGAGGACTCTGGGGCTTAGAAAAACCCCTCTGTAAAGCTTCAAGAATCTTCACTCCCTGCTAAATCAAAGTCAGAAAACAGACTTCCCACCACCCAAGTCCACATGTGGGTCATGCCCAGGAAGAAACTTCAAGCTCTCATTAGGAGCTCTGGAGTTGCATCACCTGGGCCTGGATTCGGATTCCACCATTTACTAACTGCGTGGCTCTGGGCAAGTAAACTAATCTTTTTAAGCCTCAGTTTCCCCATATGGAAAACTGGATTAATACTAATATCCATTTCATAGGGTTCTTGTGAGGATAAAATAAAATTAAAATGAAGTCCTTAGAATGGTGCCTGAACTATAGCCAGGGCTCATACAGGCATGTTCTTCACTTTATTGAGCTCCACAGAAATTGCATTTTTTTACAAATTGAAGGTTTGTAGCAACCCTGCATTGTCAGATTGTGGTTAGCATTTTTAGCAATCAGGTAGTTTTTAATTAAGGTATGTACATTGTTTTTTTAGACATAATGCTACTGCACACTTAATAGATGGTGTAGTGTAAATATAACTTTTATATGCACTGAGAAACAAAAAAAAATTGTGTGAGTAGCTTTATTGCAATATTCACTTTACTGCAGTGGTCTGCAACAAACCTGCAATATCTCCGAGGTATACCTGTAATAATAAGAATGCTAATAACCATGATATATTCGTGCATGCACTGTAGTACACATACATTATATATTTTATCTAAAATCCATACAGCAGCCATGAAAAAGAAATACTAAAATTCCTCTTCTGTAGATCAAGAAACTGACGCTCGGTTATTTCAAACGGCTTGTTCAAGCTACAGAGCCAATAAAACAGGAAGCTCAGGTTAGGAGTGATCCCCTTTAGTTTCTGTAGCGCATCTAACTTCACTATGAACAATTATATTAATTTTTAAAGTTCATTTTTATAATGTGTTTCCTCCACTAGACTGGAGTCATTCCTCAGTATCCGGGAGGGATATATCAAGTCTTTCTTGGACACCAAAATCCAGGGATGCTCAAGTGTCATATAAAATGATATATATTTACATATAGCCAACTCACATTCTCCCATGTACTTTAAATCATCTCTGGATAACTTATAATGCCTAATACCAGATAAACACTGTGTAAATAGAATGTAAATACTTTGTACAGTTGACCCTTGAACTACGTGGAGGTTAGGGGCAATGACCTTGACCCCCCTCCCCCATTCATTCAAAAATCTGCTTATAACCTACAGTCAGCCTTTTGCATCCGAGGTTCCACATTCGCAGTTTCACCCAGTCGTGGTTCATATGGTACTGTACAACATATTAAGTAAAACATAAAAGTCTGCATACAAGTGGACCCACACAGTTCAAACCCAGGTTGTTCAGGAGTCCACTGTACATAGTTGTCAGCACACAGCAAACTCAATTTTTGCTTCTTGGAACTTTCTGGAATATTTTCCCAAATATTCTTGATCTTTTGTTGTTTGAATCCATGGATGAGAAACCTATGGATTTGGAGTGCCCGCTGTACTAGCACATGATAATAGTGACCATATCTGTTTTATTCATAACTGTTTTCCCAGCACCAAGAATAGTACCTGGAATAAATTATACTTAATAGTTAATGAATAAAGAAATGAATGAATTAAATAGGTCAAAACACACAATACGTGGGACATAGTGTCACAGAGAGGGAATCCAGAGGGTCCAGGTTATTCCTAAATCCACCACTGTTTACCTGAGTGATGCTAAGTGTGTCACTCCATTCTTTTGAGATTTAGTTTTCTTGTCTCAAAAATAAAGAGGCTGGACTAGTTAATCTCTGAATTTGTGACTACCAGTTTCTCTGTACTCGAAATACAAATTGCCTTGGTTCATTTGAAAAGAAGGCAACAAAGCCTTGGTATGTCCATTGACGACTGCAGGAAATGGTATGTACTTTTCATCATTGTTTATCCTTTTGTTATAAATAACATGAATCTTAGTCAAGGCCATACCCCACCTTCTGTGGACCACCCACCTATCCCTGCTGCCCTTTACAGTGCATTCGTTTTCAAGGTCAAAGATTTTTTTTTCTTTTATTCCTCTTCCTCAATCTTCATCATCACAGCAATTAATATTCCATGAAAGCTCCTTATGCGCCAAGCAGCCTATTCAATATTTTATGAATGTAATCTAATTTGATCCTTTTATCAAGCCCATGAGGAAGCTATTATCATGAACATCATCTTACAGAAGACGTAAGTGAAGTTCAGAAAGTTTCAGTGACTTGCCTAATGTCACACAGCAAATAAGTGGTGAAATATACACTGAAACCCAGATATGCCTGACTGAAGCCTTTATTCTTAATTATTACTCATATTGCCTTTCCATACAAGACAGTAGGAATTTCAGAGTAGAAATGAAACAAGTGAAACACGAGTTAAAATAGGCTTCTTGTATAAGTCCTTCTTTAAAACAAAGAGAAAAGCTTTGATGCTAAAATAATTAAATATATAACTGTTCTGTTACTTATGCTGTATGGCATTGTACAATTTCTTAGTGAGGAGCTTGTGAAGGTAAATGGCATATACTGTCCGTTAGTTGCTATTAAGAACTTTGATAACCCACAGTGTTATAAAGGCCCATAGTGCTAAGCAACAGGCTAGATCTACCAGGATAATCAGAACATAAAACTATTTTTAATCACTAAATCATCCTTTTAATTCTCTGAAAGATTTTTTATAATATGTAATTTGACTAAATAAACTACAATATTTTCCTGATTCCTATATCACCACTTTTTCATGTGATTATCAGAATTATTGTTTGCTAAGAGCAAATAGGGGAATAAAATTAAATATTTTTCTATAGAAATGATAGCTGAGTACTGTGTAACAGAATTGTTCGTTTAAACAAAGTAGACGAGTGTTTTATTATATCACAGAGATTCTGGTTCTGCTATTCTATTCTGCATTTGTTCCCAAAACAATAATTAAGGACACGTACTCAGCTAAATGGAAGAACCAAGGAAATCTGACTGCTTTTGTATGTCAGAAATCTAAATATAACTCACTCTAACTTTCAACAATCTCTGAACAAGCTATGCTTTCTCATATCTCCAAGACTCTGAGCTTGTAGTTCGAAGACTTTTAACTCTGTACTGAGTATGACTGGGAGGATATTTGAAGAAAGGTCTCGCCACTTGACAAAGTCTTATTCTCCATGAAAAGCTAACAAACAGAACAAAACACATATGGCTGAAAGTGATCATATGTTTTTGTTTTTTTTTTTTTTTTTTGCTTTCTTCCAAGAGATAGTTGTTCCTCCTTCTGTGATCTGAGGTAACATTCTCATTCTTCCATGTTTGAGACCTCAAAATGTCGGCCCATGGTTGGGATTGACCAGGAAACACATTCAGTGTTTAAAAAAAGGAAAAACATGCCAAAGTTTTTGAGTGGGGAGATCTTATGTAAAAACCTGATTTCCATTTCTCTTGAAAAAATAGAAAAAGAAAATATCTGACTGTAATGGGTTGGCTATCGCCTGAATGTCCAATCACCTGGGGCTAAGAAGCAGCTGTCCACTTCAGAGGAGACAGTCTCTCCAGTACACTGCTCCCTTCTTTCTGTATTTGACCTACTTCGCTCATTTTGTGTTTATGGTAGCATATATAAGCGTTTGAGTATAAGACCCCTGCTCTATGACAACTCTTATCATTTTATAAAAGTTATAGTCATTTTTCCCTCTCCTCACCACAAAAGAACATGCATTTTCCCTTAAAACACTTATTTTGCACTTATTATATATTATATTCTATTTTAATCAGTTTATCTACATTAGCTCATTTAAGACTCACACTATGTGATAAGCAAGAGACTTACATTATCTCTACCAATCTGATACAGAAAATGAGCACAGAAAGCTTAAGTAATTTACCCAAAGTCATACAGTTATTATGCCTTATAATCAGAATCCATCTCTGTATTCCAATAGTTAGCACATAATCTACGCTAGTAAGTGTTCAATTAGTAATGCAATACCATAGTTTCAGTTGAAGATCATCGTGTAAAATTTACAAAAAAAATAAAAAGAGCAAAATCTCTTCAATGGCTCTTGAACCCTTTTACTTGCTTAGAAAACATGAAAGAGAATGAGGTTAGGAGTCTGGGATTAAAATATGCACACTACTCTCTATCAAATAAATAACCAACAAGGACCTACTGTATAGAACAGGGAACTATACTCAGTATCTTTTAATAACCTATAATGGAAGAGAATGTAAAAAAAGAATATATATATGTGTACATATATGTAACTGAATCACTTTACTGTACACATGAAACTGACACAACATTGTAAATTAACTATATTTCAATAAAAATGTTAAAAAAATTAAGAACAAGAATGAGGGAATGGAAGAGAGAGTTGAATTGGTCTTGGGTGTGTCAGGGGGTTGGATTTCATCTCCTTTACCTCAAGCCTAGAGAATAAGGAATGGATAAGATGACTCAAAGACCTTGCTATCTGTGTCCCTAAAGGGGGGATCTGACTCCTGCCTGGCACATCTAATGAGCTAGAACCTGGTGGATTCTCTGCCCCAGTCTGGATACAAGAGAAATGCTGCTTTGGGCTTATCTAGCAAGCCCCTAATCCATCAGGGCAAAGCATGTTCAGGAGTATCCTGCGGTCCAGATGTGGGTCACAGAGGAGGCAATGCTCAAGTGAGAGTCGTTTTGGGTCTAATAGGGTCACAAAGAGGGCAGAAGGGACTTCAGACCCGGGATGCTGCACCTGAGCCTGGCTTATTAGTGCTGAGTTAAAAAAGTGACCAACAGGAAGAGGGATGCTTTTTGCCTGGGGTAAATAAACTGTAGGAGAAAAATCCTCAGTAAAGGGAATCTCTGAAGAATCACATAAGTGTCCATTAGAGAAAGGATCTCTTATACATCTAAAAAGTAAGAAGCCAAATGAAGAAATCAGAAGTTGAAGTAAAACTCCTTTCCATCATCTTTGATAGAAGCCGGCTAGCAAGCTGGGTGGTGAAATAAAGAAGCCAGCTATATTGCTACTTCCAACTGCAGGCTTCTTTCATTGAAAGTAGGTTTTTAAGACAAAACTTAATGCTGAATTAAGTGTGAATCTTGTGAAAAATCTTGGGACTAGACAAACACTGTGTTTGTAACTTAAAGTGAATTTATGACTTGATTATGAGCAGAACAGTCATTGGACATAGTTATTTTTCACCTAACAGTGCGAGAAAAGATAATTCTCAGTGAATACCTTTTATAGGGATGATGGGGAATGCAAATAAATCTGTTTTGGCACTTATGAGTCAGCTTCTTCCATACAGAGGTTACAAAAGCAGTGGTGATGCTGGTGGCGATGGTGGTGGTGATGTTGATGATGATGATTTGATTATTCTAGGTTAGCTAGCTTAGCATAATAATTAAGGACAAGAGTTTTGGGGACATGCTAACTTGGATTCAGACTCCTGTTATCTACTGTGTGGCACTGGACAGGATATAGAACACCTCTGAGTGACTGTTTACTCTTCTGAAAAATGATTCTATTTATAAATAATTTTAATAGTATATAGAAGATTTAAGGAGATAATGTATACAAAGCACTTGATATAGGACTTGGATTTATTAAGCACCCAACAACAGAAGCTGGTTAGCTGCTGTGGCAACGATGATTCTTGAATGAGTGAATGAAGGCTCAGCACTAAATGCACAGCACGCCTGTCATCTCTCTAGAAACTCTAAGCTTTGTCTCACCCCTGGCTTCATTCACCACTGATCATGTATTTATTTATCCCTCATCTAATGTGTTTGCTTTAGTTAGCTTGGGGTGGCAAAACAAAATGCCACAGACTGGGTGCCTCAAACAACAGAAAGTCATTTTCTCACAGTTCTGGAGGCTAGAAGTCTCAGATCAAGGTCCAGTTGGATTGGTTTCTGGTGAGAACTCTTTTCCTGGTTTGCAGGTGGCCACATTGTCCTCACATGGGTGTGTACACACCTCTTCTTATAAGGGTGCCTGTCCAATTGGATTAGAGCTCCACCCACATGGCCTCATTTAACCTTAATTACCTCCTAAAGACCCTGTCTCCAAATACAGTCATATTCAGCGTTAAGGCTTCAACAGATGAATTTTAGTGGGGGGCGTAATTTAGGCCACAGCAGTAGTCATAGGGGGATTCAGTAGGGATGCAGAAATGAAAGACGGTCACAACCCTCCAAATGTTAACATTCTTCTAGAAGCAAGGTAGACCCAAGAAAGGAGATGTTATTTTCTGATCTGATCCTATATGCAAAATGTTTGCTGGTGGATTGTGAGCAACTGTTATCCCAGGGATGTCATCAAGACACTGAAGACTGTTAAATACATTTTATCACTGAAATCTAGAATTATCAGTCATAGATCAACAGTATTGGCTGCACGTATTTATACTTCTATTGGACTTAATTCTAAAAAGGAGCCTTTAAAACAAGCATTACAATGATCATCCTTTTACAAACAAGGCAACTGAGGCTTGGAGCTTGGGAACTTGTTAGTAATAGTAAATGGCAGAGTTCTCAACCTCCCTCTTTTAAAAGTAGCGGTTCTTCTACCCTAGGCCAATGGGAATAACGACAGATTGTGGACCATGCTTGGTGGAAGACTGACCAAAGGCTGGTGCGAATGTGAGAGGGAGTCAGAGACAAGGGCTTAAGGGATTTGCCTTTTGAGACAATGTTTGAATCAAGGAAGTATTGAAAGACAAATATTATTTTCAATGCTCATGTAATTTCTGCTCCAATTATAAATAAGCATTTGGCCACTCAAAGAAAACACAGCTGTTAACTTCTTAGATCTGTATCGGATTCACAGGATGAGTTTTGATACTCTACAACCTCCCCCACCTTCCCACAAGAAACATTTGCTTGATACATGCTTGCTTTTGTCACAAATTCACCCTGAAAAGCAATTTAATAAACCAAAGCTTCCTGTTAAAATATCTTTCCTATATTTGGGGTAAGGAGGGCTTCTCCTTTTGAAAGGAAGGTACTGATTTCTAGAAAATTATAAGATGATAACTGAAGGGAAAAAATCTCAAAATGCTTTCATCTCAGGAGGAAGAGATAATATCAAAACCAACAAGTAAAAAACAAACAAACAAACAAAAACACCCCAGCAAGTATTTATTTACCAAGGATTTATAATGCCCTAGGTGCTGGGTGAGTATCTAAAACACATGCATTTTCTCAGTTCAACTTATAACAAGTTAATGAGGGATCATCCTCATCTTATAGACTGGAACCTAGGGTTTAGTGAGATGGACTATATTAGCCAAGTAGGAGGTAGTATCAGGATTCAGTCTTGGACAGGGAGATCCTTGAGCCTGCCCTTTCAAACTCTGCAGCATTCTGGCCCTGGACCTGGGCTGCGAAAGCTTTAAGAGAGAGAAGGGCAGTTGTCTGAAATCTCAGTTACATCCCACTGTATGTAAGAGCCAGATGGCACCTCAGTGCTCACCCCTGGAGATACAACAGCTGGGCTGGTTAGGCCCAGAGTACAACAGGTGAATTGCTTAAGAACAAACAGTTAAAGCGAATGACAAAGGCATACATAGCATAGAAATACACTGACTAGTTGAGTTCTTGGTATATGTCAGACACTGAACTAAGGGTTTTACAAGTATCATTTCATTTATTCTTTAAAATCATCCTGCTAAACAAGTATTATTACCTTCATTTTTCAAATAAGGAAACTGAGACACAGAAGAAAGGTCAAGAAATGTTCCCAAGTTAACCCTGCAAGTAAATGGAAGAACTGAGCTGTGACTACATCTGCTAAGTTGGACCCTCATTGCTCTAACTTTTGGATGTAGACACCCCTCATTAGAGCGGCTACTCTGTTTTCTTGGATGACACACCCAAGGCCATCACATTACAAATAATTTTAACAGCTTGTAAATGTTTATGGATGTAAAGTATAAAACATATTTTTTGTTGTCCTGTTTAATTTGATGTTCAAATACTCCTATGGGTTATAAGAAAAATGGAAACATAATAATTAGCATCATCATCACATTCACTATTATTATTAACCTATGAAATGATCTAAGAAATATTCTAGTGCTGAATATATATGAGAGAACTTAGACTAACAGAGTTTAGGAGTGGCCCCAAATCACACATCTAACTATTATTTAGTAGAATATAGTTTTACTCTATATATCCAACCAACAAAGATTTGTTATAAAACTACTATTAAAAAAAAACAACAAAGGATGTGAGATAGCTTGGAGATACATGTAAAACAAGATACAAAAATAAAGTAAATGAGGAAATAGAAACAACATAAAGTTGAGCCAGGACAAAAACCAGTACCCAACAAACATTTAATTACTTATAAACACTTTCTAGCGGAGATTTGCAGAAAAGAGTTAATATAACAGGCTTAAGGCTGAATCCTTAGAAAGACCTGCTTAAGGTTGGCCTGTGGCTGGCTTCTAGGAACTTGGATTTCAGAGGATTTCCACTTTGAGAAGAATGCCTGAACTGTGTGTATGAAAAATGTGGTTTATGCTAAACACTTGTTTTCCTTCTGGGCATCTGGAATTTGGACACTTGCTAGACAGAGTGTGCCTTTGTGACCAGCACCCCTTGAAAACCTTGGGCATTGAATCTTTAATAAGCTTCTCTGATAGATAACATGCCACACTAGTCACAACTCATTCCTGGAGGAACTGACTGTGTCTTGTGTGATTCCATTAGGAAAGCACTCTTGGAAACCTGTGTCTGGTTTCCCCAGACTTCACTCCATACACCTTTCTCT
Organism: Leucopleurus acutus; assembly: GCF_964270905.1. Classification (NCBI taxonomy): domain Eukaryota; kingdom Metazoa; phylum Chordata; class Mammalia; order Artiodactyla; family Delphinidae; genus Leucopleurus; species Leucopleurus acutus. Next base: position 52,185,082 of record NC_139151.1, on the reverse strand, counting down.
TCTGATAATTTTGTTTTGTATCTGTTTTCTGCAATAAATTATAGCTGAATAAGGATAACTAGTATTATTTCAGCTATTATTAGCAGTGTGGTTGCTCTATACCAGGCACTGGGCTAAACATCACATATAATGCAATCTCACTTATTCCCCACAACAATCCAATGTCATAATTATTAGTAGGCTCATTTTAAGGAGAGAAAACTGATAATTTATCAAGGTCAGATTTGCCTGAGGCCTGTGCTTTCAGCTGGCCACTGAGAATCACTGCTATCTTCCTATTCTGTTCATACAATATGAGAGACATTTCTTCCTTGGATTTCCATAAAGAAGACACTGACATTGCAAACTCTTCTTGATAATATCTCTGCAGTAAATTCAGTAGCAGGCTTCATATGACTCTTTCTCATAATAGCCTTTCATGCAATCAAGGCAAAGCAATTCATTCTAGACACACAGCTCTCGGGTTGGAAGAGAGAAAACTTGAACCCAGCTCTCCTAAATCCAAATCCTCTCGATCCTCGTAATGTAGTCTAAAACTGCTCTGCACACAATAATCTTTGAAAGATACTTGCCCCTGAAGGAAAATAACTACTGGGGGTGGCGGGAAAGAAACGAAGACTCACATTTGGTTTGAGGATTTATGAATTCCTTCTCAAATGTGAGAAGGCTGGGGATGCAGAGGTGGCAACATTCTGGTGGTGTTTCATGCTGCCAGTATCCCTCTTGCCTCTCTCTCTCACCCCTCCTTCATGTCAGGGGACCATCATACATGAAGAATTGAAGGTACATAAATGTCATAGTTTTTGTAGGATGTTTCGGGAGGCCTCTCCTTTATCTTATTTTAGAACCCTCATCTTTGCTCCCTGCCACACCTACCTTTTGTATCCCTGGTACCTCCTTCACTCCACTGACACTGTGAGGATGAGCATCACAGGACCCCTTTCTTTCTGGGTCTTGAAAATAGTTAGTCCTACTGTAAACAAAACAGCCAGAGAAAAACATAGTGCATTGTAAGTTTCAAAAGCAGGGACAGTTTTCTTGCCCTAAGAATGATTTATGAGTCATCTTCCATGGTATGTCTTAACCCTTAATACTGTTTTCATGACTTTTTAAACTCAGAATACTGCTTTTCTTTTTTTTTTTTTTTTTGTTTACATCTGTGGCTCTTTGTCTTACACAAATGATTGTCCTATTGACATTAGGTATTGTATCTACAATGTGTGTTTCTTGCAGCCTGGGGAATTCTCAGGCCCACATGCTTTAGCAACTGGTGTGTTAGCGACTTGGATATTATACTACTGACAGCTTCATACGCTTTACAGCTGTGTGGAAAAATTAGTTAGGGTTAACAAAAGTTTGCTTATCACTCTATCTAAGACTTTCTTGGCCTCTGAATAGGAGAAGCTTCTGAAGGCCTGGCAATGTGCTAAGAAGTACCAGTTGTATATTGATACTTATCAAAAGCCTGTCCCTTAATACCACTTAGATTCTCAGAAAGAAGAGGGAATTTTTGAAAGGTTAGATAACAACTTTGCGTGAAGAAAATCAAATTTCTTTTGGCCTTTATAAAATTTCCTTAATAACTTGTGGCTGCTTCCAATAAACTGAGGAGGGTAAGTCTCCGCCTCAATCTGAAGACGTCCAGGATTAACATTTGGGTTGTATCTTTGTGTAGCAAAAGGCTTATGCAAACACCAGGAAGTGAATGCACTGGAATTCACTGGCATAGCTTTAGTGTAATGCAGGGTCTCTGGACTCCTGCCTCTGGCCATCCTGTGGAGGCGAACCCGGGGCCAGATGCAATGAGATGCAGGGTGAGGAAGGTACTCTATGGTATGAGCGCCCTTTGCAAGCACGGGGAAAACAGCCTGAATTTGGGCAACAGTCTATGTATAAGGGCCAGCTCTTTGAAGGAGTTTTATACACACTTGGAACAGCAGCTACCAACACCGGGTGACTTTGTGGGAAAATGTGATTTGCATAATCCCTCCCAGGGGTCTCGGTGGAGCTACTATCAGTCTCAGCTAGTGCATTGCCAGGCAATGCCAGCAGGGGGCACCTGGGCCACCAACAGGCCTTCCAGTTGTCTTTCCACCCTCAGTGACCACAGGGGATCTAAATGGACAACTGGCTTGCTGGCCACTGATTCCCAGAAAGAATGGCTACAGATCAGTGATGTACAGTAAAAAGGCCCAATTTAGGTAGATATCTCCCAACATTTAGAGGAATTTTGTATTTCATAATCCTATTCAGAAATAGAACTGATTCAATTGCCTTGGTGTGCACCATACAATCCATTTATTTTGTAGGCATACTAGTCTGTTCTATTTTTGGGTGAATCATTCCATGGGTGCATAGAATGGCCTGGGTGGGGGGTTCTTAGTTACAGATTTAAAGATCTTAGATGCTAAAAGTACATCATTTGTTGAATGACGAACGGAATGAATGAATGAACAAATACTGGAACTGTTGTGACTACGCTGAAGATTTGAATTCTCTGGATTCTCAGTTGTGTATTTGCCTGAACACTGGACTTGATCCAACACAAAGTGTTGGGAAAATCTTGATTGTCTTTACCACCCCCTTGGATTCTGCTCCATAATATGAAATTAGAGGTAAGAAGTGTATATAGTTGGGCCATGACTTGCTCAGGTCCTGCTTCCAGTCCAGTTCAGATGACTATGAGAGCATCTGAAATCATCCAAAAATAGAAAATAGCTGTGTACAGATGGGTTATTCAGGAAACATAACTTCAAATATACTGCCCTTTAATAGTTACCAGAAGCTTGAATAAAGGAGATGGTGCTTGTAGAGCATAGCCTAAAGACCATTACTAGACCCTGAAGTCCATTGGATTGTTCTAATGGAGTAGAGAATATGTGTAGCAAGAACTGTCCTACTTTATCTCCTAGCAGGTTTGTAACTACTAAACTGCGACTTAGGTTGATGTCATCAATACTTAGTGACAAATAGCATGGGAAAAAAAAAAAAACATTCAACTAATTGGAATATCTGCCATAAGGATACTGTTGAAAGCAATGCTCATGGTATTATACATTGGCTGGAATTTTCTCTGGTCACCATCCCAGAATAATGATGCTGCTCCTGAGTTCCTGTTTTATTTTTATTTTATGGGCACCAGGCATTTTGTGGTTCTGTCTCTGAACTGGCTGCTAGAAAACTTACAATCAAATCTGTGCCCCAATTCTAGAAACAACATAGGACTTAAAAGCAGAATATTTTATGGGCCAGTATTATGCATGGCTTCATATTTTCATCCCAATTCTCATTCTCTCTTTTTTTGTTTTTCTATATGTATATTTTAAATTGCTGTATATTTTAGAAAAGCTGCCTTAAATGATGGCTGGAACAAGATGTAGACTAAATAAATCTTATATAAATAGTCTGCTTACTGTTAATAATTGTGTTTGAGTGAAGTCGACATCAGAAGTTTTGAATTTGAGCCTCTTAGAGTCATCAGTTCATACACACAAACATTACTGAGTCTCAAGAAAGAGGCAGCACCCAGATTCCCTGAGACATCCCTAAGGGAAGTGACTAATAAAAAGAGGCTTGGTTTCCAAGACCCTCACTAATATTTCTGCCTAAACATCTCTTCTAAACCACCCTGCAAGAAGCATTATTTCACCACTGCATCCCTCCTCCCCAGCATAAAGTTAAATTTCCTTGGGGCTAACTCTCTACCTTGCGTGTGGACTAGTCTTATTCTTTTCATATCTACAAAGCCTAGAATATAGCAGGTGTTTCATATGTGATATTTGGACTAAACAAATAATTTAAATTGGATAGAAAAATAAAAGTTATGGAAGAATTCAAAATCAGAAATGCATTTTTAATATAATAATATAAAGTAAATCAATTCAACTGAATTAGTAAAGAACTGTCTACAATGTAACCATTTTGCTATGTATGGGGATAAAAGCATTTATAATCAAACACTGCACCTGTTCTAGTAGAGTTCCCAGATATGTCCAACAACTATTCTGAAGGGAGAGATATTTAGAACTTGATGGATTTAGAATGTGGGTTCTACATACTCAAATATTAACTTAGAGGCAGTATGACATAGAGATTAAGCTTGAGTTTGATCTCTGCCTTCCTTGTAATCTCTTTGCCTTGAGGAACACTCTTTGATCTTTAGTCTCTCATATGTAAAACACAGCCATACTACCTTCCTCATGGGATTGTGAGAATCAAAAGACATCATGTTTTTAAAGCCTTCAACTCAATGCAGAGCACTCAACAAGAGCTCAGTAAATGCTGTCAATTATAGTACCTACCGCATGCAAAGCACTGTTCTAGGTACTGAGATACAAAAATGAGTAGACAGGCGCCCTTGCCCTGGAAGAAATTATAGCTTAGTGATGGAAACTACATAATGAGGTTTTCAATAAATCTTAGTAAATGGCTAACAGAAATGTGGACATAGTGTTACAGGAATGTAGAATAGCGACATTTAGTCCCTATCTCTACACAGCTCTTTATACTTAATAATAGCAGGATAATAGTTTGAGACATTTAAGGATATCTTCCTCTCTGTGACAATCTATAATCCTGATGTGACAATGAGGCTGCCATCAAACTAGAACAATAATTTAAGAAAAGTTATCAAAGACTTTCTAAAATCAAAAGCTTTGATCCAAATATAAGAAAGAAAACATTTGACAAGGAAGATGAGTCAACAGAGCCATGTTCCCCCGTACTGGTCCAGACCAGAGAACCCTTCAAGGTTGGAATGAAGAAAGATTTAAAGAGGACACAATAGAGCTGGGTCATGGGTTGGTCTTTCAGCCTCGCCCATGGTGGGCTGAAGGGCAGATGAGCAGGCAGGGGTGCAGAAGTGTGAGAGAATCTCTCTTTGAAGTTTGGTGGATTAGGTGGAGATGCCCTGGCCTCCTTTAGCCCTATCTGGACCTCTAATAGGTCAATGTCAATGACAGCCGTTGGGGGATATGAGTCACTGATAAGAGCCTGGACTTTTCTGCAGCAAGTGAATGACTGGTTGATACAGGAGGGAGTGAGATTGAAGTTCATGGCCAGACAAGCCAAGGGAATGAGTATCAAAAAGACATGGTGTGATTAGTCCACACTGGGGTTCACATGAGAGTACTGAGACATCTCCACAAGAGATGTATCAGGGAACCTTGTGGGTGCCTGAAGGCTTTCCAGGAGTTCCTCAGCTCCTTACACTGAGTATGCAGTGAGTTTTCTTGGGAGTGGAAGACCAGCATGAAACGAAGGCAGATGAAGTTCTAGGACAGAAGGACCCTCCTCAACCTCACCATACGAGCAGCAGAGCAAGACCTCCAGAGCTTGTCATCAATCCCAGAGGGGAGCAGGAGGGAGGTTCTCCTGAGAGGGAGTCTAAACAGAATGCGATTGAATGATACACCTGATAGACTAGGAGATCATGGCATTATGCTGAATTTACCTGAAAGTGACCAGATTTAGTTTCTGCCTCAAGCTTGGACAGCTGGGAATCAAAACACCACAATTTATGATAGGAATATAGAGTTACATTTTCACCTTCCATCAACCTTCATTTGTGAAATTTGGACCTGCTACTTAGCATCTGCCTTTTATGTGATTTTCTAGGAGGTCAACAGCCAAGGGGAAAAATTTTAAAAGGCACAAAAAGGTCCGTGCAGTCTGCAAACATGTCTGTCTTGTCAATCATGGTAACTTAGTGCCACACACAGGGGCCAACACAATGCAGAATGGCTGCTGACTTGATATGTTTGGGACATATACTTACAGAAGTGACTAATGATTATGAAGACAATTCAAATAATACACACAATGGAAAGGAATTCTGTTTTCACCATCCTAGGCATTTTTAAAATGAATTCACTAGGATGTGGTTTCCAATTTGACAAGTGCAGAATAGATTACGTTCATAGGTCAGGAAACTTCCATCTCCTTGCCCTGGTAATCCTTGTACAGTTGATAGACCAACAAATGAAACTTTAACATTTATTTCCATGCAGAAGCATATTGAAACACAAAATGAGAATGAGGAGAAGTCTAGGAGAAAACCTTGGATGCTCTTCATAATAGGAACATGTAAATCTTTTGGAAACTCTGGACTTATATACAACTACCTTAAGTTACCAATTACTTGTGAAAAAACTCACAATGTGTGTGTGTGTGTGTGTGTGAGAGAGAGAGAGAGAGAGAGAGCAGAGAACCTCTTCTCCAACCTGTAGCTTCCCTTGAGGTCAGGGTTCTTGCTTCATTTGGTTTTGTATCTGCAGTGCCCAGGAGACTGGTGTATATAGGAGAGATTCAGTAAACATTTCATTCAAGTATATCTACAACATCAGAGCCTTTGGGAATTTTTTTTCAAATTAAAAAAAAAAAATTCTGTTCTTCTGAAAATCTATGCCCAGAATGTGTGAGTGCTAACATAATTGAAAAGTTTGCCAGAGGACTGGGAGAGAGTGTGTATCATAACAGACTTGTCTGTCACAATAAACCCTTACATATTTATATGCATATAAATTTACAAGCATCTCTTTCACATGACACATTTTATTTTGCATTTTTGTGCATACTACTAAACTCTTTTGTGCCAATAAAATGCCATTAAATGCTTTACTTTGTCAAGAATTGCTTCTTTCAATAATTATACTACTTACAGTATTCAATATAACAAAAGCCGTGAAAGATAGCTAGGATTGTCCTAACACCAACGAGGATGTGAAGATTCACCAAAATTAAGCAACTTTCACAGAGTATCATCTGGGGAAGCCTCTTTTCTGGGAACTGTCAGATAATCAATTGTAAAAAATGTTTAAAGACTATCCAAAGAAACTTTAAACTGGAAGTGGTAACAAGTGCTTCTCTGTCATATATGGCATTATTAATCATACTAAACTACTGGATATGTATATTGGTCAGACTCCTAAACCCAAAGAAATTCTGCATAGAGGAAAGTCAAAATAATCTGGAGAAAAATTGGAAAAAAAACCTGGAATGAATTGATTTGAAAAAGAAGATTCAGACTTTGCTTAAGCAAGAAAAGCTGAATTCACCTACTATATCCTTTTAGTCACCCTTTTAATCAGGGCTTTCTGCGACAGGAATATATGAGTGCACAGTCTGTCAAAGGAGAGAAATATCATATGTTCAAATGTGTGTGCCTTTTTCTCTCAGCAGAAACTTTGCCTTCTATGAGCTTATCATTTTTCTGTGCCTTTGACACTGCATAAAATATTTGTTAATAGTTCCTCTACAATCTGTTAGGTTCCTCTCTTAACCAGCTGCACTATAGGATAGCCAACTTTCTGCCAAAATAAAAATATTTTTGACACAGACACATGATGACTGGCACACGACATAACACTGTTCTGGCTTATCTGCCATTGCTGTGTGTCCCTGTGGTCCACCAGGTTTTAACGCTAGCACATCACTTAATACACTATATCAAACATGTAGTTATTTATATGTTTCTCTACTGAATTATAAATTCGTTGATGGCAGAGACTCTATCCAAAGAGTTTCTCAAGGTGCCTGGCACATGGTAGGTGTACAAGTACATACTGAACAGATCAATGAACAAGACAGATAATATTTAAGTTATTTCATTTGACATTGAGTGAGTAAACCTTATCACGGGGCCCTTGGAATCCAGTACACAAAGATTTCATCAACGGGTAATGCCAGTAGAGAGGAGGCATGAATTATAGACAGTATTGAGATCCAGACCAGAAGTGCCATACATGTATCCTCTCCATCTGCTCCCTAGTATCCCTATTCCAGAAGATGGAGGATATGGTAGGAAAATGGCTTCCCAAAGATATTCATCTGTGAGTATTTTATGTTATATGGCAAAAGGGATTGAACAAATGTAATTAAGGTTAATGTTAATAGGGAGAATACCCTGAATTATCCAAGTGGGTCTAACTGAGTGACAACCTCCTAACCAAGAACTTTCCCAGGCTGAGAGATGTGGCAAAAAGGGATGCTAATGACATTTCAAGTGTAAGAAGAACTGGACAAACAGTTGCTGTCTGAGATGTTGGGGCCCATGTTCAAAGACTAGAAAGAGGTCTCTAGAATACAGGAGCAGCCCCCAGCTGACAGCAAGGAAATGGGACCTCAGTCTGCAAGAAACAGCCTGCATGATCCTGGGAGCAGATTCTCCTCCAAAGCCTCCAGGTAAGAGTCCAGGCTTGCCAACACCTTGATTTTGGCTTTTTGAGATCTGGAGGATAGGAACCCATTCAGACGCCAACACATGGAAACTATGAGATAATAAGTTTGTGTTGCTGTAAGATACTAAGTATGTCATAATTTGTTATTGCAGCAATAAAAAAACTAATACAGAGGGGTCCCCAAAGTGGTTCCCACTAAGAAAAGTTTAGGAACGTATAGCATGGTCACATCCAATCAGGGGAGGGGGTTAAGTTCACAAAGGGAAAAAAAATACAACATTCTCTCTAAAAATGTTGTATTCACTCCTATTTTAGATACCAAGAGTTCCAGGGAAGAGGCAGCATCTCTCTTCCTACATTAGTAAAACTAATAGGTGCTAAAGACCATTAAAGTTCTCAGTAGCAGAGTTGTCAGGCCGCCTTGAACAGTGGTACTTTTAAGGAGAGCTACATTTCAGAAGGTTTGGGTCAAAGGAACACCTGTCTTGGGTTCATCCCAAGACAGAAGTGCTTTCTTCCAACTATAGCTTTTTCATGGATTCACTTGATCCAGTGATTCATCAGATCATGCATTAGTACTTTCATTTATCCACTTACCCATTAGTGCCTGGCACTACACCTCGTGGGAGAGATAAAGGATAAATGAAAGTAGTCCTAACTCTCAAGAAGCTTAAAAACAAGAAAGAGAAAGATGAACAGATAATAAACAGATAGAAACAGATAATCCTCACATACAGTGGTCACTTCACTAATGAAAGCTTAACCCATAACTAGTACCAGTTCTCTATTTTTAATCCACTTCATCCCCTGCCATTCTCTTCTGTGCCATATGGTCATTGAAATTGCCACTTCTCTCTCATCTTATGTTTACCACTGAAATACAAGATCCATTCAAACAGGGCACCTCTGTTCTGTCCCCATTCTCTGAAGAGCACTGCTGTTTTGGTCTGTCTACCTTGGGTCTCAGGATCCTACAGTGCCAATTCATAATTATAAAATGCCTCCACACCCACCACCACAATTACCACCCAAATCTCTGGGATTGTGAATATCATGACATATTACACCCTGATTATGTTACTGTTTTATATATATATATATATATATATATATATTATATATATATATATATATATATATATATATGGCATATATGCCAAAGGGATTTTGCAGATGAAATTAAAGTTAAAAATTAGTACACTTTGGGCTTCCCTGATGGCGCAGTGGTTGAGTCCGCCTGCCGATGCAGGGGACATGGGTTCGTGCCCCGGTCCAGGAAGATCCCACATGCCACGGAGCGGCTGGGCCCATGAGCCATGGCCACTGAGCCTGTGCGTCCGGAGCCTGTGCTCCGCAACAGGAGAGGCCACAACAGTGAGAGGCCCGTGTACCGCAAAAAAAAAAAAAAAAAAAAAAAAATTAGTACACTTTGAGTTAATCAGAAGGAGATTATTTAGGTGAGTTTGAACTAATCACATAAATACTTTAAGAGCAGAAAGTCTTTGGCTGGTGGCAGAAGGGGAAGTCAGAGAGATTCAAAACAGAAGAAATTTGCTTTTGAAGGCAAACATGGGCTTTTGCTGATTTGAAAATGAGTGTGCCGTGTGAGAAGGAAAATGGGTGGTCTCTACTCTCCGTGATAAGAATAGGCAGAGAGTGACCCCAGGTGACAGCCAACAGGGAACTAGGATCTTAGTCCTACAACCACAAGGAATTGAACTCTACCAACCTGAATGAATTTCAAAAAGGACCTTGTGTTTCAGATGGGAGCACAGCCCGGCTGTGGGACTACGAGCAGAGGGCTCAGTTGAGCCTGCTCATACTTCTGTGCTACAGAACTAGGAGATTATAAATGGGTATTGTTTTAAGTCACTACGTTTGTGGTAATTTGGTATGCAGTGATAGAAAACAAATAGATTGCTGTAATAAAAAGTTATATTTTCTTGAAAGGGATGATTGCTTCCTTTGTTAATCATCCAATGAGATATGATTAAATAGTTAAGTGGGAGAATAAACTTGTGCTCTCACTTTCTGGCCTAGATCTTGAAAATCCAGAATGTCTAGAGTGTGCTCTTTGTTGTGGGTGATACATGACACCCATCGCATGGAAACTAACCATGTCTGGTGGGCTCCAGCCCTACCATATAGACCCAGTCATGTAGTACATGACTTGCAGTAGGTTACACCCAATGTCTTTGTTATCTTTAAGCTTTTAGACAATCTTGTAATGAGTGTTACAGCCTTTCTGAGCAATTATAGTATAAAAAGTAAAGGTTTCATCTCCATACTTATCCAGAACATAGTGTCAAGGTCAAGTTTCTAGTATCAGTGATTTTCTTAGGGTAGCAATTGGGTTTGCAATATTCCACCTTGAAAGTTCTGGGAAGTGTTAAATAGAGATGGTTATTTATTTTTAAGGTTGTTGACTTTAATGTTTGTTAAAGGTACTTTCCCTAAATAGTGTCTATTAGATTAGATTATATCAAATTGCTGACATTCAACCATCCTACAAACTATAAAAACAACAGTTCATATGATTAGGCCTAATAATAAAGGTTACTTATGAGGACTTTCATTTTTTAAAAAAGCTTAGTCACAATGGTTGAAAGGTTCTATGGAATAAGATATGTGTAGGTTACTGAACAGCTCATATGTTTTCAAGAAATGAAAATATCTCACGTCACTATGGTAGTTGGTAGTAATATTTGACATTCATTCATGTATTTATTCAAACAATTAATCATTTATTCATTCAAGACTGTCATCAAGCATTTATTAAGACCTAAAAATACACCACGAGTAACCTCAGGTGCTAGTGAAACAAAGGTGAGAACCAGAGTGCACGCCCTCGGCATCTAGTAACAGAGACAGGCAATTGTCATCGGGTGTTACAAGCTCTAGGGTAAGAATAAGCATAGATTCTGGATGAGTAAAAGAGGCATCTTCCCAAGCTGGATGTGAGGAGAGATTTAACTGAGGAAGTAATATATTATCTACAAATTAAAGGATGGCTGGATGGCAACCAAGGAGAGAGACGAGTAAAAGTCATTTTGGGGGGAGAAGATATCAAGCCTTGAAACAGGGGAGTGAGAAAGCATGGCATATGGGGGAAATGAAAGCACACTGAGTTAGGTGTTGGGTTGTAAAAGTGTCCAGGCTGAAGGATACTTGGAATTAGATAGATGCTAACTCAATGAGCAACACTGGTGCCTTGCTAAGGAGTATGTTTTTTACTTTCTGTTGCTTCAACATTTTTGACCTTTTGAGGCATCATAGTTTGAAAGTAATGAAATATCATGACTGCCTTTACCATCTCCTAGACAACCTTGGTTTGAAGCAGTCAAATTTATCCTCTAAGCCTCACAACCCAGGGCTCTTTCCTGACAACCCCATTTTTCCTAGCTGGTGCTGTCTGGCTACTTCACACTAGGGAATCAGACTGCATTCTAAACCATCAGACAAGGAGCTCAGTGCTGAGCTACTGTGGAGGCATGGAACTTTAGTGATAAACATTCTAACTGGGCTCTAATACCAAACTGGCCAAAAGGTAGGGTGACCAATCGCCTCGGTTACCCAGGACTGTTCCAGTTTTAGTGCAGTAAGTCCCACATCCCAAGAAACCCTGTTCCAGGAAGTAAAAAGCCATGGTATTCAGGGATAGGTGCAAAAGGTCAGAGAAAAAGTACAAAACCTACATGGTGGCATAAAAAGGGGGGCCAAAAGCAATTTATTTGTTGGTGTCAAATGGATATACAATAGGTTATGTCTTTCATAGGTGCTGTCACTAATTCTTCCCCTGACCACTGATACAGTCCACCATGATTTGCAATTCACATTGTTGCAGTGCTCTGAGCACGTGATGTAAGTGTACAACTTAAGTGCATTGTAGTCATGAGTATTGACAGTCCATCTCTGGCTTTGCCTGTGGAATAACTGTTGTGCTTTGTACTGAGATAGTGCTAGTTGAATTTTTAACACTGTGAATATTTCTAGCATATTTTCTAAGAGGTCAGGTGATGCAAAGGAAAAGGAAAATGATGACAATACAAATTCCAGCATGACCCATACACCAACAAAGAAAATGAAACAACTGTGTTGCTTTCATGACGGCTGGAAGAACTCACACACTGGATTAAGGAGGAAAATGACCTAAATGAAGCATAGGGCATAATACAGAGAAACAAATAGATACAGGATACACACAATACACAGAAATTTGGAATCTGGAGACAGTAGAGAGGTGAATTTCTGAGAGTGCATCTCTCAAGTTCGAGATGAGCCAGGCAAGTATATCTTAATAACCAAAAGTTTTTTTGTTGTTGTTTGTTGTTTTTTATCTCCCCCAGAAGACATCAATGCTCAGGAGAAAATAATGGCTGTTGAATTAGCTTGGGAACACCACATGAATGAACACACATTATCTTGCTGCTCCCTTGACTGCTCTAGGAAACTTAGTAAAGTTACATTCTCTGATTCAGAGACTGCAACTAAATTATCCCATGACGAACAAAGGGGGACATTTTGATAACAGGTGAGTTGGCCTCTCCCAGAGCAGAGCTGCTTCTGTGAGATCTTACCAATGATCCATGTTTTTTACTGAGTGTGGTGAGAGATACAGTGAATCACAGCAACAAAAATTAAGGATCCCCTAGTTCTGAAGTACTTTGATTTGAAAAGTGTAGTTTTCAATATATTTTCTTAATTTGTAGGAAAAGTTTAATGACACTGCAGAAAACATAAAAGATTACTGATACGTTGACTTTCCTCCTCAACCTGCATTTTAAAAAATAGTGTAAAGGTAACTTCTGGCAGTTTCTCTTATGTCTATAGACTTCTTACCAAAGAAAATTAAAAGACCTGTTAAACGTCCTGTACCCCTTGTGTCCACTGATAAGAAGAGGTATGATTTCTTGATCTGTGAAATGGAGGCGCTCATAATGGAAGTTTATGATCACTTCTCAGTCCTCTCAAGATCGTGAAGGAGCACTTAATAGAACTTTTGACTTTACAGAAATAGAAGGAAATAATCTCTATAGACATGTGGTTACAAGATGGCTACTGTTGCCTGCCATAAACAAGATGTTAAAAAAAAGCTACTGTGCTATTATTTTCAAAGCTTTGGACAAGAAGAATATCCTTCTCTAATATTTCAATAATGCACTGAGGATGAAAATGGAGAAAGGATTACAGTAAAACAGAAATGTATCTATTGTTTCTCCAGATCTGTGTGCTGATCCTTAAAGAGGTCATAAATAGCTTAGAAAAGTATAAACTGACAACACCCAAGTTGTTTGATGTCATATTTATGCTGCGACAAAAACTCATATAGTGAAAAACATGACTCATATTCTGGAAATAAGACTGCTTCAGAACTAGGAAAAAAAACCCCTCATCAGAAAAGGACAGTGAAGTTAAATGACTGTTTCTCAATTTCTTTATGAAAACTGTAACTTATTTGGAATTCAACTGCACTTTCAGAAGTTCAAATTACCTCTATGACTAAAACCACTTTCCCTGAGAAAGAGAGGTTTAACTTAGGAGGACATTCAATGTGCTTCTGAGTGTTAAAAAATAATGAATATTGAGAGAGCTTTTGTGCTCTCACTCTGCCTTGAACACGCAGCTGGACAGGATCGTCTGCAAACCAGGAAGAGAACCCAACCATGTTGGTTCCCTGATTTTGGACTTCCAGCCTCCAGAACCGTGAAATGTGGATCCTCTAGCAACAGAAGGTGTGAAGATAGAGGACCTTCAAGATGGCGGAGGAGTAAGATATGGAAAACACCTTCCTCCCCACAAATACATCAAAAATATACCTACACGTGGAACAACTTCTATAGAACAACTACTGAACGCTAGCAGAAGACCTCAAACTCCCCAAAAGCCGTGTGGCTGACAGGGTCTTGGTGCTCTGGCCAGCTGTCAGGCCTGAGCCTCTGAGGTGGGAGACCTGAGTCCAGCACACTGGACCACCAGAGAATGCCCAGCCCCACGTAATATCAATCAGCGAGAGATCTGCCAGAGATCTCCGACTCAACGCTAAGACCCAGCTCCACCCAACGACCAGCAAGGCCCAGTGCTGGACACCCCATGCCAAACAACTAGCAAGAGAGGAACACAACCCCACCCATTAGCAGAGAGGCTGCCTAAAATCATAATAAGTTCACAAACACACAAAAACACACCACTGGATGCAGTACTGCCCATCAAAAAGACAAGATCTAGCCTCACAGACAAGAACACAGGCACCAGTCCTCTCTACCAGGAAGCCTACACAACCCACTAAATCAACCTTACCCACCGGGGGCAGACACCAAAAATAGCAGGAACTACGAACCTGCAGTCTGCGAAAAGGAGACCCCAAACACAGTAAGTTAAGCAGAATGAGAAGACAGAGAAATATGCAGCAGACGAAGGAACAAGGTAAAAACCCACCAGACCAAACAAATGAAGAGGAAGTAGGCAGTCTACCTGAAAAAGAATTCAGAATAAAGATAGTAAAGATGATCCAAAATCTTGGAAATAGAATGGAGAAAATACAAGAAACATTTAACAAGGACCCAGAAGAACGAAAGAGTAAACAAACAATGATGAACAACACAATAAATGAAATTAAAAATTCTCTAGAAGGGATCGATAGCAGAATAACTGAGGCAGAAGAACGGATAAGCGACCTGGAAGATAAAATAGTGGAAATAACTATTGCAGAGCAGAATAAAGAAAAGAGAATGAAAAGAATTGAAGACAGCCTCAGAAACCTCTGGGACAATATTAAACGCACCAACATTTGACTTATAGTGGTCCCGGAAGAAGAAGAGAAAAAGAAAGGGACTGAGAAAATATTTGAAAAAATTATAGTTGAAAACTTCACTAATATGGCAAAGGAAATAGTTAATCAAGTCCAGGAAGCACAGAGAGTACCATATAGGATAAATCCAAGGAGAAACACACCAAGACACATATTAATAAAACTATCAAAAATTAAATACAAAGAAAAAATATTGAAAACAGCAAGGGAAAAGCAACAAATAACATACAAGGGAATCCCCATAAGGTTAACAGCTGATCTTTCAGCAGAAACTGCAAATCAGAAGAGAGTGATAGGATATATTTAAAGCAATGAAAGGGAACAACCTACAACCAAGATTACTCTAACCAGCAAGGATCTCATTCATATTTGATGGAGAAATTAAAACCTTTACAGATAAACAAGAGCTAAGAGAATTCAGCACCACCAAACCAGCTTTACAAAAAATGCTAAAGGAACTTCTCTAGGCAGAAAACATAAGAGAAGGAAAAGACCTACAATAGCAAACCCAAAACAATTAAGAAAATGTTAACAGAACACTCATATCGCTAATTACCTTCAATATAAATAGATTAAATGCTCCAACCAAAAGACATAGACCGGCTGAATGGATATAAAAACAAGACTTGTATATATGCTGTCTATAAGAGACCCACTTCAGACCTAGGGGACACATACAGATTAAAAGTGAAGGGAGGGAAAAGGATATGCCATGGAAATGGAAATTAAAAGAAAGCTGGAGTAGCAATTCTCATATCATACAAAATAGACTTTAAAATAAAGACTATTACAAGAGACAAAAAAGGACACTACATAATGATCAAGGGATCGAAGAAGATATAACAATTCTAAATATTTATGCATCCAACATAGGAGCACCACAATACATAAGGCAAATGCTAACAGCCATAAAAGGGGAAATCGACAGTAACACATTCATAGTAGGGGACTTTAACATCCCACTTTCACCAATGGACAGATCAACCGAAATGAAAATAAATAAGGAAACACAAGCCTTAAATGACACATTAAACAAGATGGATTTAATTGATATTTTTAGGACATTCCATCCAAAAAGAACAGAGTACACTTTCTTCTCAAGTGCTCATGGAACATTCTGCAGGATAGATCATATCTTGGGTCACAAATCAAGCTTTGGTAAATTTAAGAAAATTGAAATTGTACCAAATATCTTTTCTGACCACAATGCTATGAGACTAGATATCAATTACACGAAAAAACAAAAAAAAAACTGTAAAAAACACAAACACATGGAGGCTAAACAATGCACTATTAAATAAGCAAGAGATCACTGAAGAAATCAAAGAGGAAATCAAAAAATACCTAGAAACAAATGACAATGAAAACATGACAGCCCAAAACCTATGGGATGCAGCAAAAGCAGTTCTAGGAGGGAAGTTTATAACAATACAATCCTACCTTAAGAAACAAGAAAAATCTCAAATAAACAACCTAACCTTACACCTAAAGAAATTAGAGAAAGAAGAACAAATAAACCCTCAAGTTAGCAGAAGAGAAAATATCATAAATATCAGAGCAGAAATAAATAAAAAAGAAATGAAGGAAACGACAGCAAAGATCAATCAAACTTAAAGCTGGTTCATTGAGAAGACAAACAAAACTGATAAACCACTAGCCAGACTCATTAAGAAAAAAAGGGAGAAGGCTCAAATCAATAGAATTAGAAATAAAAAAGGAGAAGTAACAGCTGACACTGGAGAAATACAAAGGATCATGAGAGATTACTTCAAGCAACTATATGCCTATAAAATGGACAACCTGGAAGAAATGGACACATTCTTAGAAAAGCACAACCTTCTGAGACTGAACCAGGAAGAAATAGAAAATATGAACAGATCAATCATGAGCACTGAAATTGAAACTGTGATTAAAAATCTTCCAACAAACAAAAGCCCAGGACCAGACTGCTTCACAGGTGAATTCTATCAAACATTTAGAGAAGAGCTAACACCTATCCTTCTCAAACTCTTTCAAAATATAGCAGAGGGAGGAACACTCCCAAACTCATTCTATGAGGCCACCATCACCCTGATACAAAAACCGGACAAAGATGTCACAAAAAAGAAAACTACAGGCCAATATCACTGATGAACATAGATGCAAAATTCCTCAACAAAATACTAGTAAACAGAATCCAACAGTACATTAAAAGGATCATACACCATGATCAAGTGGGGTTTATTCCAGGAATGCAAGGATTCTTCAATATATGCAAATCAATCAATGTGATACACCATATTAACAAATTGAAGGATAAAAACCATATGGTAATCTCAATAGATGCAGAAAAACTTTCGACAAAATTCAACACACATTTATGATAAAAACTTCAGAAAGTAGGCACAGAGGGAACTTACCTCAACATAATACAGGCCATATATGACAAACCCACAGCCAGCATCATTCTCAATGGTGAAAAACTGAAACCATTTACACTAAGATCAGGAACAAGACAAGGTTGCCCACTCTCACCACTATTATTCAACATAGTTATGGAAGTTTTAGGCACAGCAATCAGAGAAGAAAAAGAAATAAAAAGAACCCAAATTGGAAAAGAAGAAGTAAAGCTGTCACTGTCTGCAGATGACATGATACTATACATAGAGAATCCTAAAGATGCGACCAGAAAACTACTAGAGCTAATCAGTGAATTTGGTAAAGTATCAGGATACAAAATTAATGCACAGAAATCTCTGGTATTCCTATAAACTAATGATGAGAAATCTGAAGGAGAGATTAAGGAAACACTCCCATTTACCACTACAACAAAAAGAGTAAAATATCAAGGAATAAACCTACGTAAGGAGACAAAAGACCTGTATGCAGAAAACTGTAAGACACTGATGAAAGAAATTAAAGAAGATACAAACAGATGGAGAGATATATCATGTTCTTGAATTGGAAGAATCAACATTGTGAAAATGACTATACTACCTAAAGCAATCGACAGATTCAGTGCAATCCCTATCAAACTACCAATGTCATTTTTCACAGAACTAGAACAAAAAATTTTACAATTTGTATGGAAACGCAAAAGACCCTGAATAGCTAAACCAATCTTGAGAAAGAAAAATGGAGCTGGAGGAATCAGGCTTCCTGACTTCACACTATATTACAAAGCTACAGTAATCAAGACAGTATGGTACTGGCACAAAAACAGAAATATAGATCAATGGCACAGGATAGAAAGCCCAGAGATAAACCTACACACATATGGTCACCTGATCTTTGATAAAGGAGGCAAGAATATACAATGGAGAAAAGACATCCTATTCAATAAGTGGTGCTGGGAAAACTGGACAGCTACATTTAAAAAATGAAATTAGGGGGCTTCCCTGGTGGCACAGCGGTTGAGAGTCCACCTGCCGATGCAGGGGACACGGGTTCGTGCCCTGGTCCAGGAAGATCCCACATGCCGCGGAGTGGCTAGGCCCTTGAGCCGTGGCCGCTGAGCCTGCGTGTCCAGAGCCTATGCTCCATGACAGGAGAGGCCACAACAGTGAGAGGCCCGCGTACCGTAAAATAAATAAATAAATAAATAAATAAATGAAATTAGAACACTCTCTGAAACCACATACAAAAATAAACTCAAAATTGATTAAAGACCTAAATGTAAGGGCAGACACCTAAATCTCTTAGAAGGAAACATAGAACACTCTATGAGATAAATCACAGCAAGATCCTTTTTGACCCACCTCCTAGAGAAATGGAAATAAAAACAAAAATAAAGAAATGGGACCTAATGAAACTTAAAAGCTTTTTCATAGCAAAGGAAACCATAAACAAGATGAAGAGACAATCCTCAGAATAGGAGAAAATATTTGCAAATGAAGCAACTGACAAAGGATTAATCTCCCAAATATAGATGCAGCTTATGCAGCTCAATATCAAAAAAAACAAACCACCCAATCCAAAAATGGGCAGAAGACCAAAATAGACACTTCCCCATAGGAGACAGATTGTCAACAAACACATGAAAGGATGCTCAACATCACTAATCATTAGAGAAGTGCAAATCAAAACCACAATGAGGTATCACCTCACACTTGTCAGAATGGCCATCATCAAAAATCTGCAAACAATAAATGCTGGAGAGGGTGTGGAGAGAAGGGAACCCTCTAGCACTGTTGGTGGGAATGTAAATTGATACAGTCACTATGGAGAACAGTATGCAGTTTCCTTAGAAAACTAAAAATAGAACTATCATATGACCCAGCAATCCCACTACTGGGCATATACCCTGAGAAAACCATAATTCAAGCAGAGTCATGTACCACAATGTTCATTGCAGCACTACAATAGCCAGGACATGGAAGCAACCTAAGTGTACATCGATAGATGAATGGATAGAGAAGATGTGGCACATATATACAATGGAATATTACTCAGCCATACAAAGGAAGAAAATTGAGTTATTTGTAGTGAGGTGGATGGACCTAGAATCTGTCATACAGAGTGAAGTAAGTCAGAAGGAGAAAAACAAATACCGTATGCTAACATATATATATGGAATCTTAAAAAAAAAAAAAAAGGGTTCTGAAGAACCTGGGGGCAGGACAGGAATAAAGACGCAGATGTAGAGAGTGGACTTAAGGACACAGGGAGAGGGAAGGGTAAGCTGGGACGAAGTGAGAGAGTGGCATTGACATATACACACTACCAAATGTAAAGGAGATAGCTAGTGGGAAGCAGCTGCATAGCACAGGGAGATCAACTCGGTGCTTTGTGACCACCTAGAGGGGTGGAATAGGGAGGGTGGAAGGGAGATGCAAGAGGGAGGCGATATGGGGATATATGTATACATATAGCTGATTCACTGTTACACAGCAGCAAGTAACACAGCAATTTAGAGCAACTGTACTCCAATAGAGATGTTAAAAAAAAAAATGAACACTTTTGGATGTGGACAGCCTCTATGATGAATGTATACAAAGCAAAAGATCTGACTGATAAACAAATGGTTTATCAAAATAAGCCTTTAAATATGGGCACGCCTCCTCTTATTAAGCATTGCTTTATCTTTGCAGATACTGTTTTTTACAAATTGAACGTTTGTGGCAACCCTGCATCAATCAAGTCTATCAACATCATTTTTCCAATAGCATTTGCTTCCATCTAATCTGTATATCCCAGTTTGGTAATTCTCACAGTATTTCAAACTTTTTAATTATTATGATATTTGTTATAGTCATCTGAGATCAGCGATCTTTGATGTTACTATCATAACTTTTGGGGTGTCATGAGCCACGCATGTACAAAATGGCAAACATTATCAATAAATGTGTGTGTTCTGACTGTTCCACTAGTCTGTCTCCCTCTCCTAGGGCCTTCCTATTCCTTGAGACAAAGCTATATTGAAATTAGGCCAATTAATAACCTAACAATGGCCTCTAAATGTACAAATGAAAGGAAGGGTCCCATGTCTTTCATTTTAAATCGAACCCTGGAAAGGATGAAGCTTAGTGAAGACGGTACATTGAAAGCTGAGACAGGACAAAACCTAGTCCTCTTGTACCAAACGTATCCAAGTTGTAAACGCAAAGGAAAAGTCATTGAAGGAAACTAAAAGTACTACTCCAGGGAACACAAGAATGAGAAGAAAGTGAAACACCCTTATTGCTGATAGGGAACAAGTTTTAGTGGTCTGGAGAGAAGATCAAACCAGCCACAACATTCCCTTAAGTCAAAGCCTAGTCCAGAGCAAGGCCCTAAGTGTCTTCAATTCCATGAAGACTGAGAGAGGCAAGGAAGTTGCAGAAGAAGAGTTTGAAGCTAGCAGAGTTTGGTCCCTAAGGTTTAAGGAAAAAATCCATCCCCATAACAAAAGGAGCAAGTTGAAATAGCAAGTGATGATGTAGAAGCTGCAGCAAGTTATCCAGAAGATCTAGCTGAGATAATTAATGATTTTCAATGTAGATGAAACAGCCTTATATTGAAAAAAGATGCCCCCTAAGACTTATAGCTAGAGAAGAGAAGTCAATGCCTGGCTTCAAAGGACCAGCTGACTCTCTTCCTAGGGGCTAATGCAGCTGGTGACTTTAAGTTGAACCCAATGCTCATTTACCATTCCAAAAATCCTATGACCCTTAAGAATTATGCTAAATCTATCTGCCTGCACTCTATAAACACAACAACAAAGCCTGGATGACAGTACATCTGCTTACAAAATGGTTTACTGAATATATTAAACCCACTGTTGAGAACTATTTCTTAGAAAAAAGGTACTTGCAAAATATGATTACTTATTGAAAATACACCTGGTCACCCGTGAGCTCTGATGGAGATCTACAATGAAATTAATGTTTTCATGCCTGCTAAGATGACATCCATTCTGTAGTCCTTAGATCAGGGAGTAATTTCAACTTTCAAGTCTTATTATTTAAGAAACACAGTTCCTAAGGCTATAGCTGCCACAGCTAGTGAGTTCTCTGATGGATCTAGGCCAATTCAACTGAAAACCTCCCGGAAAAGATTCACCATTCCAGAGGCCATTGAGAACATTCTTGATTCATGGGAAGAAGTCAAAATATCAATATTATCAGGAGTTTGGAAGAAGTCGATTCCAACTTTCATGGATGACTTTGAGGGGTTCAAGACTTCAGTGGAGGAAGTAACTGCATATGTGGCAGAAATGGCAAGAGACCTAGAATTAGAAGTGGATCCTGAAGATGTGACTGTATTGCTGCAATCTCATCATAAGACTTTAACACATGAGGAGCTGCTGATGAAATCGACTCCTGTTGAAGATGCTGTGAAGATTATTGAAATGCCACCAAAAGATTTAGAATGTTATATAAACTTAGTTGATACAGCAGCAGTAGGGTTTGAGAGGACTGACTACAATTTTGAAAGAAGTTCTACTGTGGGTAAAATGCTACCAAACAGCACTGCATGCTACAGAGAAATCGTTCATGAAGGAAGGGGTCAACTGAGGTGGCAAACTTCATTATTGTCTTATTTTAAGAAATTGCCAAAGCCACCTCTACCATCAGCAACCACCACCCTGATCAGTCGGCAGTCATCAACATCAACATCAAGGCAACACCCTCTACAAGCAAACAGATTACAACTCACTGAAGGTTCAGATGACAGCATTTTTCAGCAATAAAGTATATTTAATTAAGGTATATTAATTTTTGAAACATAAAGCTCTTGCACACTTAGACTATGTTACAGCGTAAACATAAATCTTATTTATATGCACCAAGAAACAAAAAAAAATTAGTGTGACCCAATTTACTGTGATATTTGCTTTAGTGGGTGCTCTGGAATCAAACTGGCAATATCTCCAAAGTACGCCTGTACAAAGTGGATGGATACTTCTGGAGACCAGGGAAACTAATTCCTACAAGTCAAAAAGTCTACTGTTAGTAAAATCCTAACTACTCCGTGTTCACATGTTTTTAGAGCATATTTAGTTGATATCATCACAGTGGAATCATACCAGGTATCACTATAATGTGGCCTTGATAAAAACAGAACTGCACATCGAAGTGGATTTTACATTTGATTGCACTCAGTTTTACCATCACATTAAATGAAAGAAAGATGTCTTAGAGACTGTAGTTTTATCAATATAATGATATTTACTTTACTTTACAGGCCTTTATGACTGCTCTCTTTTTAAGAACTCTTACCCCTATGTACATTTATGTAATTTAAAAGTACACAGTAATGGAGACTACGAAAGTTAAAATTCCAATACAGAGTGAAAAGGAGTTAAAATAAATTGCTGTATCAGAAGACAGAAAGAAACACGAAAATAATATTATGTTTTTCTCATGCACATTATTTGGTTAACTAGTCATACTATTTATTACTACCAATTTCCACTGTTATAATTCTATAGTTGTTTTGTTCAATTAATAGCATTTATGTAATAGAAAGCAATATTAACAACATTTCAGAAATGAAGACTTAAGATAAAGAGGTGTTTATTTGGGATTTGTTAGCACTACAGTCCAGGAAACACAGATTCAAGAAGCACTTGAATTATGTTCCTTTGGACTGCAAAATGGAGGGAGCTTCTAAAGGCAAAAACTGCAAGGCCACATAAGTTGTTTGTCAAGAACTACGATTGAAGCTGGCAAGAAGTAAGGGTACTTGTTAAGCAAGAATTGGCTGGGGTCTAAAATGGTTACATAGTTGCAAGGGGAGAACTTTGAAAGCATAAGGTTGCAGCTAGCAGGTGTTGTTCTAAAAGTGTTGATGGCATCCTTGGGAGGTTGTGGTGTGGTACAGCTCAGAAAGTTCAAGTTCTCAGCAGTGCAGAAACATGTCTGAGACCAAATCTTCAATGGCTGCCTGACTCCATTTTGTATGCCTGAACTAGGGTTACTCCACTATGATTTCAAACTGTCACAAGCAAATATAAAGAATAATATATAATTTCAAATAAATAATTTATATATATATATGTTAAAGTAAAAATGCTTACATATATAGTTATATGTATATTATTGCTATTTATTTTTTGGTATGATATGACTATATCCTGTGTTGGCTCTGTAAAAATTTGATCACCCTATAGGAACACTATTTGTGCAGCTGTTTAAACATCAAGATTCCCAAGCCCTACATCTAGAGTTGTAGATCAGGAATAAAGTCTAGAAATGTGTATTGCAAAAAGCACCCAAATAATTTTAATGCACTGCACAGTTTGGGAACACTTGTGGTGTTTTTCTGGAAGTGGGATTGTTTTTCAAATTTTTTCTCAGATTCAGGAAGTTTTGTACTCAAACTCATGAAACGGCAGCACTACACAGGAAATATGAAAATCTTAACACTTTACATCGGACACTGATCACCTCATTGTCAGGGGGGCTTGCCTTTTTCTTCATCTTCCTGGTGACAAAGAAGTTTGGTGTGATGAAAACACACGTGGATGGGCGGCAGCAGGGAGACTGGGGAAGGCAGTGGTGAAAACGTAGGCAGCCAGCTGCCTGTGTGTGTATCCAGGTCTTACCATTCACTTGCAGCAGGGCTATGGGCGCATGAACTTTTGTCGACCTATTTTTCTCAACTATAAAATGTAGATAATGACAGATTACACTCAAAGGATTACACAGTGCCTGGAATTTTAAAAATATTCCTTAAATATAAACCAAATAAAGAAAAAGAACAATTTAAATTCTTTCCATTCATTTACAGACCTCAGTTTCCAGATGGAAATCCACTGATGAATAGAATCAGGAATTACTTGTTTAGCAGGAAAAGACTGCGAGCTGGGATATACGGTGTAGGAAAACAGAAAATACAGCCACTGAATGGTTCCACATTTCTTACTTCTTGCTTGAGCTTGAGCTAACTGAGCCCCGGCTTCAATCACATTACACTGGAATTTTAATAGCATCTATTTCACATGAATCTTTTGAATCAAAAGAACAAAATATTTGAAAAAAACTCCTAATAAATATTCAAATGCTACATAAATAGGAGATATTATTATCTGCTTCTTTTGTGAGTTCCAAACTATTGCTTGGAAATGTAGCACTGATTTAATATGAACTGGAAATAAAGTATGTTATAAGAGTAAATCTGAACTGACAAGAAAGTTTTCCTAGAGGTTGGATAGTTTCATGAGTTTGTTTTATTTTTGTTACACAGTAAGAGAGGAAGAAAAGTTGTTATTCTTGTGTATAGTCGTGCTTGATGGGGCTGGATGTAAAAAGAAAGAAAGAATTCTGTCAATCTCCTGAGGGCTCTGATTTTTTTCTTTCACATTGTAATCCCCGTTTTCCTTCTGTGTTTGATTGATAATGTACATTGTACCTGGCACTGTGATAAATATTCCATGCTGACTGAACACTAATGAATTGAGATGGTGAACAGGAGCTTACATTATAGAACCATCATCTAAGCTCATTCAAATTTCTAAACTTGACAGCAAATGCTCACAACTGGGTGAGCAGGAAAATAGTCCAAATTTCACACTACCAGAAACATAATGAAACTGAAAATCAGCATTTCAGAATGTTTCTCTTGAACCTTCCTAAGTCCTGTAGTTATAGAGGTCATGGGGGAGACAGAGGATTGCAGTAAATGGTTTCTTACAAGGGTTGGCAGCCTTATGTGAACAAAATAATCAACATGCCTAATACTGTTGTCAAAAAAGCATTTCTTAGCCCTAGACTTCTTCATGTTTTCTCACTGGGAAATCTGCTAAGGGCCTTAGTGAAATCCCAGCTGTGAATCCAGCTGTGGCATGGCCAAAAGAGTATAATCATGTTAGAGAAATACAAAATTCCTCTCCCAGATCCCTGACACTTATCAAGTGTATGATCTTCGCTAAACCTCTCTATACCTCAGTTTTCTCACCTGAAAGATGGAGCATAAACCTCCCCCAGAACATTTTTCCAGGTGTTAAATGAATTAATATAGTGAAAAATATTTGTATACGGTGCTATGCTAGAGAAAAGTCAGTTTTTCTAAAACAATAAGGTTCTTTTAGAAGCCAACCTTACGTAGATGAGATCAAAGACAACTGTTAAGTTCTGTAATTGCTGGGTTTTGATGAAGTTTGGGAAGTTTTACCTCTGTGATAACACTTCATTCTGCTTCGGAGAAATTACTACACTGTTTATCAAAGTAAATATGCAATGTGGGTGTGTTTGTGTACACTGCATCTGTACTCTTCACTAAAGGCTAAGATAAATGTAGTTACCTTCAGAATACAGATGAGAAAACTGAGATTCAGATCTTATAACTTATGCCAGTGCAAATGCAGATAATCCAGGGTAAAGCCGGAATTGAAATTCAGGTCTATTTGGATTTCTGGTTAAAGCGGTGGCATGAAGGCATTTTGTCTCTATTCTTTTCCACTGAAACACTCTGAGAAGGTCAAAAGGACAAACTACAGAGGAAAATCCAGCAACATTATTTTCAATAGAACAAGGAAACAATAAAATGTCAAATCACAAACTCGAAAAGCATAACTTGTCAAATGTCTCGAAATTTGGGCTGATGTGAGAGGACATCAAGCCCTGGAGGATGCCATCTCAGATCTAAAGTGAGGTATAGATTTTTACATAAATAGGTGGAGTGGTCCTGAAATACCATCCAACGATTCTCTGTTGAAAGTGATGAGCACAGAACTTGCTCTGTGCCTACTATGTGTTAAGATCATCTTATTTATATTCCTCAGAGCAACCTTGCATTGTAGGCCTTATTTTCTCTATCTAACAGACTGAGAAACTCAGATGGAAAATGGCTTGTTCAAGGTCACCTAGGTAGTAAATGGCAGGGTTGGGACTTTACCTTTTGTCACTGAACTGAAAGCCTGCATTCCATGTGGGTCACTGCTTTCCACAATGAGTTATTTAAAAAGCATAGATACCCTTGAATTAATTAGAATGTATGATCAATTCAGAAAATAAACATGAAGTGTACCAATTATGTCTAATCCTCATGGGTCATTCCCCAAAAGAAAACATAAGTCATGAAATCATTTTAAAGCAAAGATCAATAAAATAGAAACACTTTTCTGAGATCTTAAGTTACAATCACGTTAACATTCTCACATGGAGAGGAACCAGCACATCATAAATAGGAGAAAGAATAAAAAGAGTAACAATGATCTCTATTTAAGCTGTAAAAATTTATGCAGTATCCATAAATAATGAAATTGCTTAATAAATCTTTATATCCAATTATCTTTCCACATTGTCATTAACTTTTATTTTTGAGCTATATTTCATAGATTATAAAAATATTGGACTTCATCAAAAAGGTATCTTAAATTAACACCAATATCCTCTCTATCTAGAATCCCAAATGCCACAAATAACCTAAGAGAGAAGTATACTAACAAGGAAGAGATTTCTCTTTATGTAATCATTGAATTGCCCCAGCAAAATAAACAATGCATTATGATACTTAGTATTTTTACCTGAAAATTTAAACTCCAACCATGATAATGGCAGGATGGATAGAAAGGGTATTTCAGCAGAACTCCAGATAGGCACCACTCCCCTTCAACAAATATTCACTTCTAATAATCATATTTCTTAAATAATCAGACATCTTGGGCCCATGAATTTCAGAAATTTCTTTCTTATTCACAGCCAATTTAATCTGACCTTTGATATGACTGAATGAGTTGTAAAACAATATTGAACAACAACAAAAATCAACCAGAAGCCAAGAGACATGAAGTTAATTTAGACTATATATCTTTTCTGTTGATAGTTTGTTTCCACATGGCACTCTGAACCATTTGTTCTTCATTTAGCAAGTATCTATTGAATGTCTACCACATGCCAAGTACTGGAGAAACAATAGAAATACAATAGGCAAGTTACCTGCCTTCAGCGAGCATATTGCTGTAGTGGGTAAATCATTTTCAAATACTGACTTTTCTCCTGACAATTTCCCCCTTTTCCTACCCCACCCTCAATTCAAGTGTTTAAGTACATTTGGGGATTATTACCCCTGCAGAGGCATATAACGAGGCTACAAGAAGGAAGTGGCTGTGTGTGGCTTTCCAAACTCCTAAAGCTTAGAGAAGAGTGGAAAGACCCCCCATACCAGCATCTCTGCTACCACCCCCTGTGGAATCTGGCGGGTCAGCACTGTCTCTTGCCCAGAGCTTTGCAGTAGCCTTCTAGCTAGTATCCCTAGTATCCCTGTTGCTCTAAAGTCCATTTTCCATGGCGCAACTCTATAATCCTTGTAAAAGGTAAGCTATATCATGTCATACCTTTATTCAAACCCCTCCAATTTCTCCTCATCTCTCAATGTGAAGCCCAAAGAACATGCAGTTTAAAGGCTCTCTCTGAACTCTCCCACTGCCCTCCTCTGAGCTCATATACGATTCTTTGCTCTCTCCTGGTTACTGAAAGAAAGATACAAGATGACAAGCTATTTTCAGAAAGAAGTAAAGGTCAAGGAAGAAAAACTTTCCTCCATGCTGTATTCTGTAAAGTGCATCGTTCTTCAGTGGTTGATACACAACCTTAAATATATGGGCAAGAAAGAGGACAGGAGAATCTTTTCAGCTTTTCCTGATGGTAATTTGTGAGTATTGTCTCTGATAGACAAGCCAAAGGAAACTGAGCTTTCAGAATGGGACCTGAATTCCTCGATGTGGAGATGAAAGTTCAGGCTCTGTATAGGTTGTTCTTAACCCCCACTTATTTATTATATGGTATTTCTGAAATATACTATTCTTCATAGTCCTAAGTAAGAAAATGCAGTCATAGTGCTACTACTTGCCCTGAGATATTGTCTTCCAATTGCTGTTCAAGCTGCCTAACGTGTATTTACTGACACCTACTCTGTGTTAAGTTGAATAATAGGCAATGGACTTTGAGAAATGAATAGGATGAAACCTCCACCTCTAAAGGTCACACACATTCTAGTGGCAGAGATATAACCTATGGCTTCACCATCACCTTTTATTTACAAAGTGTGAAAATACCACAGTCTAAAAATTAAACTTAAGCCTGTGTATTCTTGGTCAAGGTACTTGACCTTTCTTAGCTTTAGTTTCATCAACTGCAAAGGCAATTGTGAGGATGTCATGATCAGTTTTACTTACAGGTCCTACTTTCGTGGTGGCACATAGTAGGTGCTCAAGAGAGGTGATTCTTGTTCAAATGAATGAGAAGTAGCTCATGGTACTGCCAGGACTTCATATTTCTATGTGTAGCCAAGTGTCAAATAAGTAATGGTGTTATCCAATTAATTCAGAAGGAAACAGTCAAAGGCAAACCAAAGTTGGGGTGGGGATTATGTCAATGGTGGGAATCAAGAAGTAAACAGAAAGACATATGTAAATATAAATTCTGGATCAAGTACTGTGTTTCTTAGGAATGGCTGTATTTTCATCCTTTAGAAGAACCAGCTTCTTTGCAATTGCTTAGTTCAGTCAGCAAATCAGTCAATCTTGGCCATTATGATGGAGCCAAATGTAAAGTCAACCATTTGAAAATCTGACCTCTCTTTCCATACACATATGAGACAGGTGACAAGTCTTTCTGCTCCTACCTACTTGATCTTGCAACTTATTCAGAAATATACTCAGTAGGGAAGGGAAGGAGTCTAAAATTATCTGCCTAGCTTCTGTGCATGCAACATGTGCTAGGGACATTTTTCGCTGTCTTGATTAATCACCCTAACCACCCTGTATCATGCCAGGATTAAGTACAAAGAGGTTGAGTATGTTGCCACAGGTCACAGAGGTAATAAAGATAAGACCCAGGGTGGCAGGCCAAGTCCTCTTTACCTACAGAGAACTGTCCGTTCTCAAGGCCAGCAGAGCTCCAACCAGATGTACTACAGGAGAGCCAATGTTATCACCTTGATTCTTCCTAACTGCTGTTGAGGAAACCACCTGACTTACAACATACTTTCCAGAGTAAGTATCTTAGGAAGAGAAACACAGAAAATTCAGGATTGGCCCTTGGCCTCCACACTGCTCCTCTCACTGAAAAACACAGTAGCCTCCCGTACAGATAAGCCTCAGCAGATTGAGGTGGTAAGAGTCAGTTCCTGGACGGGAGGAACTGATAATATTCAGGTTATCAGCATCTGTCAGGCTGAAGACCTCACATAGGTACTTTCATACATAAAACCCTGGGTTGAATGATTTAAATGGGTTTTCTTTTAAACTGCAGGACTTCACAGAGCATTTAATATGCTAAAGTGCATATCATGAACATTTTAATTTTTTTGGTCTGAAGGGATTAGTGTTCCACTGAAGGTATTTTAGAAGCAACTGTGATAATAATTTTAAGAGTAAAAGTAACAACAACAACAAAAACTCCAGTCAAGGCTTTCTTACCCATTATATATATACACGGTTCAACAGTCAATATAAAGATGAGAACGGCAATATTAATTACAGCTATTTATGAAGCCTTAGCTACTTGCCAAAAACTGTGTTAACTCCTCCTCATGAAAACCCTGCATGTCAGGTAACATAAAATACTAAGAAACAATATAATTGCTAAGAGCACAGGATCTGAAGTGAACCCGAGTTTAAATTCCAGCTCTTGTTATGTAACCTTGCATTAAGGCCCTAGTCTCTCTGAACTTGGATTCCTCCATTCATAAAGTCAGTATAATACTGCTTACAAGTATTACACACTCTTCATCCCATTTTGCAAATGAAGAAACTGACATTTAGAGGGACCTTACCATTAGACTGCGAAATGTGAGGCAGTTGTCCTCCTGGAAAAAGTCCAGACCTTGGAGCCTGAAGGTTTTGCCTGGCAGCCCAGCGTTGCCAGCCACTAGCTCTAGGGTCTTAGGTAACCATTTCTCTTGTCTAAGGTTCCCTTACAGGTATAATGGGGCTGATAATAGCCACACACACACACACACACACACACACACACACACACGCATGCACGCACACTGTGCTACTGTGCAGATTAGATAAGATAACGAATTAGAAAGCACCCAGCATGAGGCCTGCTGCACCCGCATTCAGTAAATGTTTTGGAATCTAAATGTTCTCTTTGTAATGTTCTTTCTGCATTAAACTCCAATCAAGAAAATGGTGTTTTAAGATAACAATGACAGAAAACTGAGTCAGCAAGTGAAGTGTAAGTCAAATACATGTGGGTTTTTTTTCCCCTTTTGCTTTTCTACGTTTTTTTTTCCCAGGAGACACAATCCTCTCTGAAACTACTAATGAAATAGGCACCCTGTGGAGCCTTTGTGAGAGAATTTTCTCTTTCATTTATTTTTCTTCTAGGAACTTCATGTTGGATGAAACTTGCATACATATGTTTTTCCACACCTCTAATCTTCCCATACCTTATGCAACATGTACTTCTTTGACTATCATTGTTTCTACTGCTCAATGCACTTTTAATTTCTGTATTGATTTTATTTAAAATTATTGTAGTCTCTAGAGACCTTAAAGACATTTTTCAAAATAAAATAAAAATTAAATAGGGTTCACTCATTCCCAAATGCCTTTGCTGGTTCCAGACTCTACCTCTGACCATTTATTATGTGAAAAAATCTGCAACCTGAACGTGACAGAGAAACAAACTCACTATTTAGTTCTTTATCAAAGCATCATAAATGATTGCTGTGCTGTCTGAATACTCCTGATGACTGTGGGTACTGACCTCATCTCAGACATTCACCTTCAGTGTCCTCCCCTGATCACACCTTGTATCTCTCATGTTTCACTCTTTTATTTACCATCTGCCATGTACTATGCACTCTGAATATCCCATAAGAGGGTGGTATGGGTAAGTCTTCACTTAGACCTACTGATGTGTCTCCATATAACTTCCATACAATTGGCGTTAGCTATGATAGAAACATGCTGCCAGAAGACAGAGTGATTCATGGTGCCCTTCAGATATGGGGAAGGCTTTGCAAAAGAATTCAGTCTTGATAAGTGACCACTGGTTTTCCGTGAAGAAAAGAGCTTGAAGATACAGAATTCTAAGCAGAGGGAACAGAATGATGAGAGGATGCGTGTGGGAATGCACAGCTGGAAAAAAAAAAAAAGTTGCAGAGGAGAGGAGCATAAAGGGAAAGCAAAACATAAAACCTCTCGGACTAATAAAACCAGTGTCCGTATGAGAGAGAAGCAAAGGGGTTTCCTGCATATAGGGATAGTATTCATCTTTTTCTTTTAAATGAGTGAACATTTTATTATTTTCCCAGTTTTACTGAGAAATAATTAACATGCAACACTATATAAGTTTAAAGCATACAGTATGATGGCTTGATTTTCATATCTACATATATTGTGAAATGATTATCACAATAGGTTCAACTGACTTTTTTTTTTCTTTTTATTTGGCATGAGTGAGTAAAAGCCAAATTTCTGTAGGATTAGGAAGGAAGAAATCCTTTGTGAGTTACAAAAATTAGTAAGTTTCACATATTTAGATCAGAGGACGTTATAGTTTATTTTGACAGTAAAAATTATTTTTTATTGTTTTAAATCTCCCATCCTCCTTTTAACTTTTAGGATAAAGTCTAAGAGCTTTAGCAGAGCTTGCAGAGCCTTTTATAAACTGCTACCATCTTATGTCTCCAGCCTCACCTCTGGTTGTGGCCAGGATGCCCCTCTGCCCCAGCTCCACATCACTTCTCTCATCTGAGTGCCACTCAGATTGCAAGGGCTTTTGCCATTCTCTGGAACTCTGTCTCCCTAACCCCAAACTTACCTGCCTTTTATAAGTTCTGATTGACCTCCAAGTCTCTGCTCAAGTATTACCTCCTTTGAGAAACCTTCTCTGAACACCGCTGTCAATGTCCCTGCTTTAGGTAACCAGAGTGGGGACCCTCTTTGGGGTTCCCACAGCACTCTAGGCTTCTTTCTAACGAGAACAGCTAGTTAATTGGATTATTGATGTTATTTGTTGTAATAGTAGGTTGTGAGCGTTATTCATCCTTTAACTTGTTAATTCATCCACTTATTATTCATCAAAAATATACTGAGGACTTTTTAAGCTAGGCATTATGAAAAAGACACTGATGATTTCTGCCTTCACAGGTCTTACAATCTCACGTGAGAAATAAATAGGCAAGTGCAACAGTGTCTGGTTAAGTGCTATGATGGCAGAAGTACAGGATGCTTAAGAAAGCACATGGGGAGGGCATTTAACCTGGATGGAGGAGAGCAGAGAAAAAGTAAAGGAGGAAGACTTAGGAAAAGTTGAAGTAAGTATTTCTAAGCTGAGAATTCATTCATTCAATAAATTGAGCACTTACAATATGCCAGGTAAAATTCGAGATAGATCAGTGAACAAAAGACAGAGATCCAAGCTCTGCAGAGCCGAGTTTTTAGTGCAGAGATACAGGAAAGAGATGAAAGCTATAAATAATTGAATTATATAGTATGAAAGAACATAACATGTGTTATGGATAAAACAAAAATAACGTAGAGCAAGTTAAGAGGGATTTGGAGCGGAGAGTGATGGGCAGGTATTGGAAAGACTTAAAGGATCAATGACCCTTGGTGAACCGAGGCGTTTGGGGGTGCTGAGTCCTAACCACTAGACCATGAGGGAGTGTCAAGTGAGGTTTCTGGAATGAAAGGGGTGCAGGGTATGTGGGAGTTGAGGCAGAAGGACTATCATTAAGGTCATACGACACTGAATTCAACGGAGAAATATATCAATCGGGGTCGAACAGGAAATGTATGACATACATCAGGATTATTTGAGGAGAGTTTAATACAAGAGATACAGGTATAAAAGTATGGGAAAGATGTAAGGAAATCACATAGGATAAGGAAGTTTCCA
The DNA here is from genome assembly GCF_964270905.1 of Leucopleurus acutus. NCBI lineage: Eukaryota > Metazoa > Chordata > Mammalia > Artiodactyla > Delphinidae > Leucopleurus > Leucopleurus acutus. Next base: position 52,151,834 of record NC_139151.1, on the reverse strand, counting down.
GCGCTGAAAACAGTGGAACTCCATTACCACTCTGTACTGAAGGATGAATGGAGTCAGCTGTTACCAGAACCCAGAGAGGAAAGAGCTGTAGGGAGAGAGCTGCCAACAGGAGCTGTGATGAAGGAATCAGCCAGCTCTCAGCAACCCCACAGGCAGCAGCCAGTGGAATGACTGCCCTGAACTTCCTCTCCTTCCTTCCTTCAATGTCTCGCTGCTGCTCCCCATGAATGAAATCCAACTGCAAGCCAACGATTATGGAAATAGGTGGACAGAGGATTTGGAGAGACAAAGGTAAATTCTGAAGAGTTTATTCTTGTGAATGAGAGGCTCATATGTAATTAATGTGTTTAAAAACAAGGATTTACAATTCAAAAATTAGCAGAAGACCTAAATAGACATTTCTCCAAAGAAGATATACAGATGACCAACAGGCACATGAAAAGATGCTCAACATTGTTAATTATTAGAGAAATTTAAATCAAAACCACAATGAAGTGTCACCTCACATAGGTCAGAATTGGCCATCATTAAAAAATCTACAAATAACAAAGGCTGGAGAGGGTGTGGACAAAAGGGAACCCTCCTACCCTGTTGGTGGGAATGTAAATTGGTACAGCCACTATGGAAAACAGTATGGAGGTTCCTCAAAAAACTAAAACTAGAGTTTCCTAATTCAAAAGGATACATGCACCTCTATTTTCACAGCAGCACTATTCACAATAGCCAAGACATGGAAACAACCTAAATGTCCATTGAAAGATGAATGGATAAAGAAGATGTGGTATATATATACAATGGAATATTACTCAGCCATAAAAAAAGAATGAAATAATGCCATTTGCAGCAACATGGATGGACCTAGAGATTATCATACTAAGTGAAGGAAGTCAGACAGAGGAAGACAAATACCATATGATGTCACTTATATGTGGTATCTAAAATACGACACAAATGAACGTATCTACGAAACAGAAACAGACTCACAGACATAGAGAATAGTCTCGTGGTTGCCAAGTGGGGGTGGGGGAGAGATAGACTGGGAGTTTGGAATTAGTAGATGCCAACTATTATACATGGAATGCATAAACAACAAGGTCCTACTGTATAGCACAGGGAACTATATTCAGTGTCCCATGACAAACCATAATAGAAAAGAATATGAAAAATAATGTATATATATTTATATATAACTGAATCACTTTGCTGTACAGCAGAAATTAACACAACATTGTAAATCAGCTATACTTTAATTAAATAAATTAAAAAGAAAAATGAAAAAAACAAAACAAAAATCGATTTAATCAAATGAATTAACAGTTCCTGCTGTTGGTGAAGAAGACTGTCGAAGTAGAACTGAGGAGGGAGTAATAAACATTTGTCAGGATTGTCCATGAATCAGTGTCTAGGAAACAAAACCACTATACCAGCCCTGCTTTGAAAACTGTTACAAAATGTCCCTTATTTGCTTTTTGTATTTCCATTTAACTGCCAGTGTCATGATTTTGGTGGTTAAATGCCTTCCATATCTGGCTCCCATTCCTCATTAAAAGGACCCTCTCTTCTGTACCAGCAGGAGCTCAGAATTCAGCTAATGCGCTAACACCAACAACCAGTGGTGATGTGATTCTGGAGGAAATTAGCCCACATGCCAAGAGAAATATAAAAACATTGAAAATTCAGAGGGAAGAAGGAAAGAAAGAATGAGACTTTTTCTTGGTTTGATGGCCTTCTCACAATCCATATTTCACTGGTAACTGATAATATTCATATTTATTTGAAAAATCAGAATACATCAGAGTATCATTGTGGAATCAGAAGCATGATGCAGCTGGGAGCAAATAATACACTTTGACAGGATACAGATGAATTGTCTTTCCCTGACCCTGCCTTACAACAATGAATAAAGCCAAGAAAACGAAATCAGTGAGGCAAAATGTCAGAGTCAGAACAGGGTGCAAAGCTGTTTTGTTTTGTTTAAATGCTATGAAAATGGGACGCTCATTCACTTTATGGTCAGATTTGCTGGCCTGATTTCCTTGACTTAGCTCTTTCTTTGCCATGTCATCTTGCCTTCTATAAAAGAAGCTGTCTCAAATTTTCCCACCTATAAAAGAGCCAGCATTTAAATTCTTTGGCTAAGGCTGAGTGGAGAGTTTGTGTAATTTATGAGACCTTTAAGTGATTAGAAATGAGACTCAACATGCCTTTATCTGTTAAATGGACACAGTATCATGAAGGAGTTCATGCCCTCTGGATCTCTCCTCTCTAAATTTTTTTCTCCCTTTGCGGAAGCCCATCAGACATTAAATTGGTCAGAAGTCTGGGGAGCATCTTATCCATGGTTTGAACTGGAGGGAGTTCCAGAGAGTTGGAGAGTCATAACTGGAGATTTGTTTCCAACTGACTACTGGTGCCAGGGGCTGTGGTGAGCCCTTGAGCCGTAGCTGAGAGGTACAGTTGAGAACAGGAAAGAAAAAGACTGAGAAATAATAGCAATGAAGAAGTTATCACAGGCTGATTGAAAGAAAACTTGGAATTGGCAAAAGGGAGATAGCTGATGAGGGAAAGAACAGTCAGGTCCTAGTAGACAGAGGGGAGGATTAGAGTTGTACAAATAAAGTTTGACTTTGGCCCTTAATTTTCTGACTTTAGGGGAGAGTCAGTGGCTGTTCTTTGTAGCCCATTGTGAACAGATGTTTTCCTGTGGATTTTTAGAATGGGATTTTGGAGGGCTGTGGACCAGAGTAAAAGGACTGATGTAGTGTGAAATTGGAGTTGTAAGTGATTAGCAAAATGAAGACTTTCTGCCCTGTCACTGTTAAATGACCTTGCTAGTCTATATTCCATGGTGGTATGCAAATATTAACAGCTTACAAGTAGTTAAGCATATCAGATAGACTTTCCATATAAACCACACCAATTTGATTTCATGTAGGAACGTAGAAGGTGGCCTAGCGTTACTAATATTGCTATTTACCACCTAACTATTGCTTTTTGCTTCTCCAAAATCCATTCTATGTAGCCAAATTACTGTAGGGGATTGCACCCCGTCTCCTCACATTTGACTATCTAGAGCAGTGGCATTGCTCTCAAAGGTAAAGAAGTTTTTTCTTCAGACAATTTCCTCTAAATTGTCAGAGGCTGACAATTTAGAATCAGAACATTCATGGTGGTAAGGGAGTTTTAAAACCATCAAATTCTATCACGTATCTGGTACTTAAATGTCTTCTATAACAGTGGTTTTTAGCTGACTTGTACCTGGGAACAGGGGCGACAAGTATTTACATTCAGAAAGTACTTACTGAGAATCTACCATGAACCAGATACTGTGCTAGGAATACAGTGGGGAATAAGACAGATATCATATCTGCCTTCATGAAACTTTCAGTGGAAAAGACAGATAATTAAAAGGTAAGCCAATAAAGAAATGCAGGGATTTCAGAGAACCACAGCACTATGAACCAGTAAAGAAGGTTGAATCACTGTTAAAACTCTCTAAAAATATTTGCAAAGCCTTCAGACTATCTTGCCTATGCCACGGCAAGAATGCAAACATAACTCATGATATCAGATGATACTAGGGCATGTGAGCTCCCAGCGCCATCAAAGCTAAATATAATGATCCAGATCAGAGCAAAACTGCATAAGGGAGTTACTCTGTCCTTATTTTATATGGGCAAAGGGGTAACCTATGAATCTGGATGGAGAACTCGATGATGTATATTCAGTAATTTGTCACATATTCATTGGGTACCTTCTGTGTGTCACTCACTGCAGGAATAATAGCCCATGAGGACAGAGACTTTTTGTTGTTCACTGCTGTGCCCTCTAGAATAGTAGCTGGCACAGGGCAGATGCTGTATTAGTCAGGGTTCTCCAGAGAAATAGAACCAATATAATAATATCGTATATAATAAATCATATATATATATATAAAATATATCATATATAATAAGATAGGAATTGCCTCATCGTCATGGAGTGCCTCATCCCACAGTCTGCCATCTGTAAGCTGAAGAACCAGAAAAGACAGGGGTGTAATTCAGTCCAAGCCCAAAAGCCCGAGAATCAGGAGCACAGATGTCCAAGGGCAGAAAAAGAAATTGATGTCTCAGCTCAGAGAGGTGCTGTGCCTTTGTGTTCTATTCACTGCCTCAATGGATTGGTTGATGCCCACGCACATTGGTGAAGGCAATATTCTTTACTCGGCCTAGTGATTCACATGCTAACGTCTTCCAGAAACACCCTCTCAGACACACCCAGAAATAATGTTCTGCCAGCTATCTAGGCATCCCTTAGCCCAGTCCAGCTGACACATGAAATTAACCATCACAGGTCCTTACTATGTTATTTAATTGAATAAACATAAATATAAGACATTGGGAATTCAACAATAATTAAGTTCACTACTTTACTATAGCAAGTCTAGGAGGCTGAAGATTTTCAAATTTTATAGCTGAGGAAACTAGATCTTAAAAGGCTAAGATGGTTGGTTAAGTTTTCATAGTTAATGAGATATGCAGCCAACACTAAAGGTAATTTCTGCCTGACTCTTATTGTGTATACTCAGAGGCCTCTAGTCATGACAGTGTCTGGAGAAGCACACTCCTGAGACAAGCTATGCCCACGCACTCCTCAGCTAAATGTTTCCTGTAGGTTTCAAATAAGGTTCCAAAATTCATATCTGAATACGGAGTCCTCCTGAATTTAGTCCCTGCCTAAATCTATCTCCTTTCTAAACATTTATATTACCCTCTCCTCTTAAAATTTCTTCCGTCTACCACTAAGTCTATTTGCCCTGAGAGTATCATATTTCTTACCATTTCCATGCTTTTCCATATACTGTTGTTCCACATGGAATTTCCTTTTTTCCTTCTCTTGCTTGTAAGATTTCTACTAATTCTCCAAAATCTAGCCCAAGAGCCATCCTCTACAACAAGCCTTCTCTGAACCCCAGGACAGCATAACACATCCCTCCTCCATGATCCTCTGGCTCTCTACACACCCCTCTATCATGTAACTACAAAATTCTCAAATTGCTTCTTGTACTGATCTATCTGCCAAAATGGCTTTGAGCTCTTAGGAGAATGGGTCTATATTTTATTCCATTCCTGTACTTTCTTCACATAGCAAATGTCTGGCATAGTAGGCACTCAATTAATGTTTAAGTGAATGGATGATGAATAGACAAATTAATCTCAGAATGAATAACCAAGACTGTGGTACCTGTGAGGATGCACTGTTAGGAGTGGGATCTAGAACTACTCTAGAATGACTAGGGCATTAGGTAATTGACAAAACAATATCAGGCTTTAACCAGGTATCAGAACGAGGGGATACACAAAGAGGGTAAAGCTCATTGGAAGCGAAGGTCAGGTACTTTTGAGTCCCTGTGTTATAATACAACCTGGTTAAATCTCAGCTGTCAGGAGTGAGACTGTGAGAGGACGAGTGGAGAAATTATTTGTATATTGCAGGTTAGAAATCAATTGATCCAGCTCTAGTGAAGAAAAGGGATTGAGAACCTGGCCATAGATAAGACTGTGATTTATGTTAACTTTTTTCTCCTCTCCCAGGTTCTCTTGAAACCCTATACTCTTTTGAAGAGGTTTCACTACAAGCTGAATTGCTTAAAGCTACACTCAGAGATGGTTCCACTACCACTGGAATGAATTACCCCTTCACAAATTTTGTACCCAGACAACATCTCTTTTTCTTTGGAGCTCTTTTGGATATTGATTTTGACTAAACTTATCTTACCAAAAAAAGAAAGAAAGCTAATCAACATTTATTTTTGTTGAAAGCAATATAACTTTTCAAACTAGATTTTTTTTTCCAATGGTACAAAGTACATAAGGTGAGAAAAGCCTGGGACTGAGAATGTTGATCCTTCTGAATTTCATCACTTTGTTTATATGTCCATGTCTACCCAATCCTGAAGCAGTACTGTTGTTTTTATTCCTATTCTGGTGTGTGAAGCTGTGCTTTGTTTCTAGCAAGTGTCCACTAAATAGAAGTCAAACAGAGTTAAAATAATCACAGCTATAACTATGCAACAGAGATATTCTAGAAATAATTAAGAAAGGCATAAGCCTATTTTCCTTAATTTACCCCAAAGACTGATAGATGTAGAGCATAAACTCTGAGGTCCAACTGCCTAGGTTCAGATTCTAGCTTTGCCATTTACCAGCTATTGAAACAGATCAGAATCCTGCATGGCCTTCCTGGTGACAGACGCATCGGTGTCCGCAGCTTCTTATTATAGGAAAAATCAATTTAGTCTGAGAGGCCTTCCTCATGTTCCAAAGAACAGACTCAAACAGCTAATGATTAGAGAAGTGAGAAAATGAAGAAACAAACAAAAAGCAGTTTTAAGCAAGAGAAGTAATAATACCTTGACCAATCGAGTCAGGACTCCTAGACCCTCCTTAAGGATAATAGGTAGCAATCGGATGCATATCTTTGAGTTGTTTTGCAGAAACTAAAACCCTCCCACCCAGTGGAGGATGGTGACATCGTGCTGATCACAAGCATATAGACCTCAGACTGGTTGGAATCAGAAAACTGATGATTAAGATTCCTGAAACTTCACCTTGTTACCTCACTACCAGCCAATCCAAAGAATGTCCAGGAACTGATCATGCAACCTGCCTAATGTTGCCTTTAAAAACCCTTGCCTGAAAGCCACGGAGGAGTTCAGGGCCTTTGAGCATTAGCTACCCATTCTCCTTTCTTGGTGCCCTGTAAATAAATGCAGTACCTTCCTACATGACAACCTGGGATCAGTAGATTGGCTTTGCTGCACTTTGGGCGACAGAACCAGAGTTTGGTTCTGTAACACTATATGATCTTGAACAAGATGCTTACCTATCTATGACTCAGTAGGCTTGTCTCTAAGATGAGAATGAAACTGCACCTATCTCACAAAGTTCTTGTGACAATTAAATGAATTAATACATGTAAAGTGCTTGGAATAGGCTCAGGACATACTATGATCAGTGTAAATGCTAGGCATTTGCACTTTTATGGGACCCTCTTCTCCAACTTTTCTGTGATTTTATTTTCCTGGAAATTATGTTTAAAATGTAAATGTGGGATCTTATTTATATATTAATTTGTTTGCTTATAAATTTCCCTTTGTAGAGCTACCCTGTTGCCTGCTAGCCTTTATCAAAAAACAGCCGTCGCTTCAGTGAAATAAGTAGGTTATGCACAGGGAGTTCCAATAAAATACTGATGGTTGAAAGACAGTAAGTGACCCAAAGAGATAATCAATTTAAAGCAATATGAATTTAAGAAAGATTGGGATTTGTGAAATTGAAGTTAGTAAAAAGTGTATTCATTGCAGCTTTCCTCTACTTCATCCACATGGAATTCTCTGCATCGACACTGAGCCATTGTAGTGATGTGAGGAAAAAAAAAAAGTTTTGATATTTATGTCAACTTGACCTTGAATTCTGGCTCTGCCTCTTGATATGAACATGGGCATACCATGAAATTTCTCTAAGCCTAGTTTTTTCATTTATGATTATAAGAAGGTCATGGTAGCAGTATGATTAATTACAAGCAATGATTTTTAGGCTCTACACACACACACATACTACATACATAGTCACACATGTACATGTTAATAAACACTTGCATTAATCTGCATACAAGTTAATAATTGTTATTTCAGTCATATAACTGCATTCAGCGACATACAAACATGATAAGCAATTTGCCAAAGTCACATAGCTAAGAAGTGGCAGATCTAGGGTCTGGACCTAAGTGTTTCTGGCTGCAATGCCATGATCTCCGGCTTTATCACACTGTCTCTTGTTACACAGCTAATTTGAGCATTAAATGCAGTGATCTACAAAATATCTAGCATGAGGTCCAGTATATGGTAGATTCTCAATAAATATTAGTTACTTTAATACTAGAGTGCTTTGTAGAGAGAATGACGATAATGATGATGGCTTTAATGATAATAGAAACAAATATTTATTGTTTACCATCTATTAAGCACTATATGTTACATGCTTTGCATTTATTGACTTATTTAATCAATACAATCCTAGAACAGGAGCACTGTTATTATCATCCCCAGTGTAAAAATTAAAAAAGAGAGAGAGAGAGAGAGAGAGAGAGAAATGGGGTGGGGGTGGGGCGAAGAAGGTTTGGAACTTTTCCAAAATCAATCAGAATAAATCCAGGACTGTATGATTTATTTGTATCAAGCAACCATCTTGCCCGTAAATGTTTAAAAATATTCCGTGCCTTTTTAAGAATGATTCAAGTTTTCCTGTTTCCTAATACCTTATTTTGAAATGGTTGAGTATTTAAACCACATGCATACCACTTAAAATTATTAGTCATGTTGTTCTTTATTTTTCTATCATAGCTAAAGGGTTTTATCCTAGTATCTGTTTAAAAAGGGGAGATTCCATCAAACGGTTTAGTAGCAGGCCTGAAGTTTATTTTTCCACGTGGTAGTTTACCTTTAGACTGGAAATGATGTTAACTGTTGGCTTTAAGACGGAGGCATAGACTAGTTTGTGAGATAAACCTCTCTCTCTCTCTTTCCTCTCTCCTGTCTTTTTCTCTCTCCTCTCTCTCTTCCCTCAAAATTATGGTACTTATTTCATGCTCTATATGTATAGAGCACTAAAGTACCCAAATACCAAAGTGAATTAAACATGAACGCTGTCCTTGAGTTAACAGTGTGGAAGGCAACACAGACATCTCATGCAGAGGTGGTACACTGGGTTCCAAAAAGTATTTAAATGAATTTCCCAAATGTATCCATCTAGCATGTCCTGAGCTCAAACCTGCGGCTCTTTCTAAATCATCAAGCTGCTCTCTCTATATAATCTGCACAAATTGGTGTGAAGCTTCCTCATCTCCTAATGATAATGATAAATATCATTCAAAACACTGAATGGAAGCTGTCCCTCTGAAGTCTGTATATGCATATTGATGGGACATATATGACTCCTTCTACTCCTCTTAAGTTCTCACTCCAGAGGAGAGAGTATGTACCCTTTCCAGCACTGCTGATGACATTCCGCAATGCTAGTCACCCTCTGTGGCTCATTGCAGTGATTATGTATTTGCTAACTGGCACGATGTTGTTACTTTTCTTAGATCTGCACACTTAGAAGAGTCACTTATCCTCCCTACAAAAGCCCTAGTTTCCTAAAACAGAAAGTACAATATCTATATCAGGAATGTTTTAAAGACTGTATGAAGTAATTTAAGGAAAAACCCCCATGTAGTTTCAGGTCCAAGAGATTTGGACAAAGTGTAGGATATTTAATTGAATATATAAATTTTAATTCAGGAAATAGTATGGGGTACCAACAGGTACCAGGAGCTGCAAATAAATACATGAAAAATGATAATACTTCATCTAAATTAATTTGCGCATATAGAAGTAAAATTAAATATACTTAAACTTTTTAGTTATGCCTTATTTTGAAAGGTACATCACATTGTTTCAAGCAAATATATTAGGTATCAGCTGTGTCAGCCAAGGTCCAGGCAGGAGGAAGAACATGGTGTAATTTTAGGAGAGTTTAAGGAAAGGACTATTTATCAAATTTAAAGAAACCAACCAGGGACAGTGTAGTGTACCAAGGCTAGTAACCCTGAGGGGTCTTTACCACTCATGAACAGACAAACTGAGGAAGCACAACTGAACCCTGAAGAGGGCAGCTCTAAGGAGAGAGCAGCCTGACAGGCATTGTGGCCTTCAGTAGAGGGAGGTAGGTAACCATGGTGATGTGAACTCACCATCTACCCGCCCTCTCACCTCCTCCCAGTGCTTTTGGTTGGCTGAACCCAGCCTGAAGTCAGAGGACAAGGGAAGAGTATACCAGAGCAGAATGGAGAAAGGCAGACAACGATGGTGGATCTAGAGGGGTAAATGAAAGATAACCAGGAGAGAGGGAAGGGTCAGTAACATTAATAAGGAGGTAACCATACTGCATTGAGATAAATATTAAAGTAAGGGGATATTTAAAATGTTATAGGGATACAGATAAAGACAATTTAAATAGAGGTTCATCAAAATTATTTTCTGCTTGGTGTTCATGGTTTCATGTCTTTGAGCTCTTTAATTTTGAAACGTTGAAAGAGCCCTGAACTACAGTCAGAATAGCTTCACTTTTGGTACTGAATTCTTGAGTCACCTATAATTCAAAAATCCAAAGACTATTATCTCAACCTAAATGATCTTGGGTGATGTTTGGGAAGTTGGTTACTCTTTCTGGAACTCATGTAAGGCCATCTAGAAAATAATTGAGCTGAACACACTGATCTCTAAGACAGATTAAACTTCTAGGCTTGGATAGCTGCAGGGCAGGAAAGGAAAGGATCTAAAGCCTAGGGTAAATATGATTCAATTTGTTCAAGTGGGTTAATGTTATATAGAGGTGGTGAAAAGTGAAGCCTTCTTGTTAGTATCCTTAATATAGACTTGGTGGTTTTAAGTGATCAAAACTTTATACTAAGCCATCCGCGGGCCTCTCACTGCCGTGGCCTCTCCCGTTGTGGAGCACCGGACACGCAGGCTCAACGGCCATGGCTCACGGGCCCAGCCGCTCCGCGGCATGTGGGATCTTCCCGGACCGGGGAACGAACCCGCGTCCCCTGCATCGGCAGGCGGACTCTCAATCACTGCGCCACCAGGGAAGCCCTCACACAGATACTTTTTAATGATAATGAACACAATTAAATATAATTGTCATCTTCCATTTAGAAACCTTTCTACAATTAACATATTGCTGGTGTGAGTTTCCCTATACTGCTCTCCTCCGGCCACCTTTCAATCCATGTGGAAGGCAAGTGGAATTAAGTCTGTAATTAATTTTTTACAAAAGACTGCATCTAATGTTTTGGTAAAAAATCAACACTTACATCATTAACACAACCTTAATTATGCTGTCCCCTAACAGAATGTTAGCAGAGCCCGCAAGGCTCTTGTGTAATCTTTTGCAGACATGCTTTTGGCTTTTGGTCTAAACACAATTTTATTGAGTGTTCTGAATGTGCTAGGTACTGGGACATGTGCTCTTACCCTCTTAACTATGACTGATTCTTCAGAACAGCTCTGTGAAGAAAGAGGTGCCTTTTCCCATTTATAGATGGGAACATTGAGTCCTTCTTTCTTTCGTACTTACTGTCCTTCCTGCCCTGAGATGCTCTTCTCTCCAGTTTTTTCTGCTGATCAGTTCCTTATTCATCTTTCAAAATTTAACACAAATATTAACGATTTTTAGAGACACAGAGGACAGGTATATAGAATTAGTGCCTAAGAAAGTAGGATTTGGAGCTACATTGCTTGGATTTGAATGGGAACCCTGCCATTTGTTAACTATTTGACTTCGGTCATATTATCTTTTTGCTCCTCGAGTTTCCCATCTAAAAAATGGGGACATTTGGACTACATACTGCAGTTACCATCTTCCTTGTTACTAGATGTGTTATTTCTGAAAAATGTCTTTTGAAACGGTCATGAGATGACCTTCACTGCCTATTCTTCCTTTCTGCTGGCTGGAATGGGGAAGTGATGGCTGGAGCCACAGATACTGTATTGCAGCGGTTCCCAACCTTTTTAGCACCAGGGGCTGGTTTCGTGGAAGACAATTTTTCCACGGACTGGGCTGTGGGGGATGTTTCAGGCGGTAATACAAGCGATGGGGAGGGGCAGATGAAGCTTCGCTCTCTTGCCGGCTGCTCACCTCGTGCTGTGCGGCCTGGTTCCTAGCAGGCTGTGGACCAGTATGCGTCTGCGGCCGGGGGTTGGGAAACCCTGCCATATTGCATAACGGGGTACCATGGGATAAAAGACTATATATTACAGAAGACCAAATAGAAGGTTTTTGTTATTGTGAACAACTTATGTGTGGACATCTTTGCGGATAAGAGAGAAAAAAAAAAGTCTATTATCTTTAAGCCACTTGTATTTGAGGTTTTCTGTCATATATTCACATGACTAAGAAAGAGGGGAGAGAATCAGGGATGAAAGTGCAGCCAGGAATGAGGAATGCACATTTATCTTAAATTCATTTATGCTGGATGACTGAGGATCAGGAAAACACCCACATGTGTTGATGAAGCACGTTCACGCAAGTTTTAGCACTGCTTAGAAGGCCCTACATTCTGGAATTCTCATTTTCCCTTCCAATTTCACTTTTCTCCAGAGAAGACTTAGCTGGTTCCATCCTATTCCTGAGCAGGTACGTTATCTACAATTTAGGATTAATCTATGTGTTTACATTTGCCTTTTCTACACTATGGACACAGGGCCCCCATCTGTCTTCATTTTGGTGACTACCTAGCACTTTGCAAAATGTCTAGCACATGGAAGCACTCAGTAATACTTATGCCCACACCCAGGTATCTTTTACAAATTTTTAAAAAATCTTCACATTCAAACTAAAAACAACCATCAAAATATATTTAAATGACTGAATAGACTAGACACTTTATGAACTGCCGTGGAAACTTTTTCTCATTTAATCCACATGACAACCCTATGAGGTGGATACTATAATTTTACAAAGAAGAGGACCTGAATCCTGAGGCTAACAAGCAGCTGAAACTGGATTGGACCACAGGACTGTCTCGTCCATTATTTTATTATCATCTAATTCTCTGGAAGGTTCATATGAATGTGAAACCCCAAGAAGCTATAAAACCCTTTCTACCCAGCCTTCACCACTGAAGCGCAATATTGTCAGCACAGCTTCTTCTCCCCAGAAGAATCAGACCAAGGGGCATCTTCGGAATGAGAGCTAAATGGATTATCTAATCAATGGCTTTGAGTCTACTGGACACAATATACTTTAAAAAATTCTAATTACATATATATATATATATATACTTAGAATAATTTAAAATATATATGCTATAACATATATGTGTCTATTTTTACATATATATGTACATATTTATGTATATACACATTTTTTTCAAAAGATTGCATATCCTACCCTGGTAGCTATACATAGCATATTGCAGAGCAGATGGGAACAAAGGATAGTGAGGAGATTAACTGGCTACTTCTTTACACCAGAAATAAAAGCATGTGGTTATCTTGATAGCAAGGGGATGAATTCTTCATTTTAGCATCAGTTAACCAAAACATGCTGGTCTGGGTTCAGGTTTCCTGTTGCCTTTGTCCAAATGGCATCTAATGGAGTAAGGTCACCTGGGTTCCAGTCAAGCTCCACCACTTACCGGCCATAATGACCCTGGGAAGGTTATTTAAACTCTGGACTTCAATTTTCTCATCTCTGCAAATGGGGATAATTAGAACACCTACTTCTCAGGGTTATTCTGGGGATTAAACTGGATAATGCAGGTAAAGGTCTCAGAACTTCATGGATTATTAAAATACACTAGCCCTCTCCACATGTTTACTTTCCCATTTCCAAAGATAGTCCAAAACAAGAAGGGCCAGGAGGTAGGCTGGAGAAATAAACACGTGTCATTTCCAGGACTACAGCAGAGATGATATACACCATATCCAGCAAAGTACCTGTACACAGTGTGTGCTTCCTTTCCCGTTTTCATTAGAAAATGATTCTTAGAATGTAGTCCAGAACAATTAGCTAATGAGGAATGCAGGCTGTGAGAAGGTAGGTTCAAGCCAATCCTGATTATGGTGAGGAATATGTCACTAGGATTAGAAAGTACCCAAATCTTCTAAGATTGTGGAGTGACACTTTAAAAAATGGTGTCCCCTGCTGGCTGCAGCTTTGGCCAAATCTGCTATTGTGTTTTGTCTGTGCAAGGGTATACTGAGAGAGCAGGTAAAGCTGATTCCATATCCTTGACGTTATTCTCTCAGGGCAGTTGGCTGACACCCAGCCATGACTGCAGGCATTCTCTGAGTCACTCTGAGTTCTGGGACTCAGAGGTCTAGGGCTTCTCTCAGTAAAGAAGGTTTACTCACCCTTATCCCCATATCGACACATCCACACAAGGTTGGACTCTTCTGCTGGGGAAAGAGGTGTTTTCTCACTCTGCTCCAGTCAATTTTTTGAGGATTTCCCAGTTAACAAGAATTGATGCCTGACTATGGAATGAGACATATCCGTACTGAGATCCTATCCCTGTTGCCTCTTAACTGAGTGATGATGGTCACTTAGCCCATGTGAGCTTCTGCACATGTGAAATCATGGCATTGATCTTTGTTTTACGTCTATCACAAAAGTGTAAGGACAAGGAAGTGAAATGGGAAATGCTGAGGTCATAATCTGAAAACATGATGCAAACATTAACCATAAATATAGTTATTCAAACTCCACCCATCTTGGAGTTCCATCTCAAAATCCCTACTCTTTTTGAAGCTTTCCTTGATGACTCCAAGTCAAAATAATTTGCCCCTTTTGGAACTCCTACTGAACAATATATACTTTGTAGCAATCAACTTTTCCTCCAAGTATTTTGCATCCATTTTTTTCCTCCCTAAGTTGTACCTAAGCTCAGTGCAAGTAGAGATGTGTCATTTCCTACCTGGTTGAATTCTCCCCCATATCTAAGCAATGCTTAAGACTTTAATAAGTACATAGTTGACAGAGTTTAAGATTTAAATTGATTATGATGTCCAAACTCTTAGCACAGCATGCAAGGCCCTGGCTACCTTTGTAGGTGTATTATCACCATTCTCACAGTCAAGAGTTCTAGCTGCACCAAAAGAGGGAAGAACTCCCGGGTGTTCTGCCTCTCATGCCAGTTGCCTTGACTTGTGCAATTCATTTTACCAGGAAGATCCTTCCTATACTTTGTACTTATAAACTCTTACTCTTATTTCAAGGCTTAGATGAAATCTTCTTTTCTTTTGCTGATCCTCCTTAGGTAGCATCAGTTGCTACCAGTGTGTATCATCAGTATCCACACTGATGTTCCCATCAATTAAAACAATTCATACACCATACTATAACTATCACATGTTCAACTCTTCTAAACTCTGACCTTCACAAGGACAGAAACTACAGCTTTTAAAATACGTACATATATTTTTATATTTGACACATCACATAGTAGGTACTCAATTATATTTGTTAAACTGGATTGATGTGATTTTCTGTTCTGGACTTAAAAGGAAAAATCTACAGTGAACAGTTTACGACAATGCATTTGCATCCGGACACTGACAACTTATTCTTTCTGACTGCTGAGTGTCTGTCATTGTTCTTGGTTTAGCCTAACATCTGGCTTATCTTTAGGTTGATTATCAGATTGCTTCCCCACCAGATGTGTGGCAACCAGCTGGCAGACCCTATCAGTCTGAATGCCCCTGGTTCCGTCTGAACCTGTCAGGTGCCTTTAAGATTACAAATACTAAATCTGATCCTGCTTGAGAATCTCAGAGTATGGTGAGAGCTAGTAACCTCACTGTAAATCTGAGAAGTGCTGAAACCCTGATTTTTCATTTACATGTGGACACAGTTAGCTTCCTCCAGAATGGAGCTAGTAGAAAAGCTAAATACACAATCCTGAATCAAAAAGACCTTGGTTCTGGCATTTATTAAGGTTTTGACTTTGGGCAAGTTACTTAATCCACTGAGCTTCAGTTTCCAACTCTGTAAAATGGGGGGAAAAAAAGACTTGTCTGTGAGGATGACACGATGAGGTTTATAAAGTCCTTAGCATAGTGCGCAGCACATACTAAAATCTCAGTAAATGATAAATCCTATTACAGTGATGATTCACCTTAACGTCCTCTGAAGGCTACTATGTCTTAGGCTTGTGTTAGGAACTGACGTAGAACTAAGAAAGCAGAGATGCCTAATGGGGTTTTTGCCCTCAAGGATTTCGGTCATATTGGAGCAACAGTAAAATAAATTTATAGATTTATAACGGGGTGATTTGAGACCTGCTGGAGATAGAGAGAGGGTGGAGGAGCTCAGAGACAGAGGAATCACCCAACCTCATGAGTTAAGAAAGGGTCCCTGGATAATGAGGTAGTTTAAGGAACAGAAGTGTTTCCACACAATCTGAGTAACTTTTGACCTTTTCAGAGATCCTCAACTCCACCAGTGGGAGTCAAAAGGGCCCCCATCTACTAAGAGTAGGCATACATTGTCCCTGACAAGTGACACACCCCTCAGGCTCATTAACACTGCCTCGCTTCCACTACAGGTTTGAGTCTAATAGAACTCATCTCCTGATACCTTCTATTGCTATTTTTATCCTCTAATGAAAGAAGTCCTAGACACATAGATCACCCCTCATCTTATGCTCTTATCTCCATAAAGCAGAATCTCTTTCCCCATTCCTTTCTTGCCTTTAAATCCCTCCACTGAACTCTCTGGAATTCAGGAAGTTTTATCATCAGGGAATTCTATCATCAGCAAAACTTCCTATATCTTCAAACTCTTCCCAGAATGTTTTCTTCAACTTTTTGCTTTTAGAGAGAACGGGCTTCCCCTCACCCCCCAAGGCCTCTGCTTCCCCTCTAGCCCTTGCAACTTGGGGTCTATTTATTCTCACATGGGCCTTGTACCACTGACCTTCCTGCTCCTCATTTCCAGACCATTCTCACATCAGACCTCACTGGTGTGTGGTGAGCGGGCTTGAACCTACTCATGAGCGATAACTGTGCACAGTCCTTCCCAACTCTGTGTTTGTTAATAGTCTGTTAGTAGCTTGGAGCCTCCATGATGCAATTTACATCAAGGAAATTGACATACACTAAAAATCAGGGATATTTTGTTTTGTTCTCCAAAGAGCTGGTTGTTATACCTCTATGAGCACATCACTGCCGTATGCCCTGAAAACCTCGAGCTTTGGATCCCACCACCTTTCCTTTCTGGTTCATTGTCATTCTCTCCAATGTCACTGTCTTAGCACTTGGGTATTTTAATATATATGTAGCTAGACAATGCTGCTAACACTGTGAGCTCCTCTCAGCTCTGTGACCTCACCCTTCTCCTCAAAAGACACTGTCCTCCACTCTACCTTAGCCACTTCTTACCTAGATCTCCATAAATCCTGTTTACCATAACTGCAATACCCCTACCCTCTGACACCACTTCCTAACACCATTTCCAGGTTACTTCCTATAATACTCCCAATAATCCTTTCACCTCACTAGGACTTGTATCCCTTTCTCTAACCACTTCATCTCTGTCCCTTGCCCATTTCAAGTCCTATATTCCCTCCTTACACAGTTTAAATTCCAGGGCCAACATGTTAATCACTTCTTTGCATAAAAGCTTAGTTCTCTGACTCCTCTCATTGTTTGAAGAATCCACTTAGAAAACCACCGCTAAATACAACTCTGGACTTACTCTATACCTATACCTGGCTGTGGCTAGAGGGAAAAAAACAAAACAAAAACAAAAAGGAAACAGGCTGATTACTCTCCCTTTAAATTATTATTACGACTTCAGCTTAGCTCTTACAATTGCCAGACATACTTACACATCCCTCATCCATTCATTTTCCCACCATTCTAGCAATTATTCTCCCTCCTATATCATCATTTTTTCTTTATATTATCCTACTTTCATTGGCATAACTTCGTGTTTGTACTTCTTTCATAATAAAATAAAAAACCCTTTGTAACCCGTCTTCACCTTTCAGCTATGACTCTCTTTCTTAGCTGGCTTTACAATTTAATATATTGTATCTGTACTTATCTATGGTACTTCTCTTCAGTTTTAAGCGAATCCAAATGATTTCTATCCTCATCATGCCACCAGAACTGATTAAATGAAGATCACCTATGACATACCTGTTGTCAAATCCAATGGTCGATCCTCAGTCCTTCCATGAACAATCAGTACCATCTGAAACAGTTAATTATCACCTCATCCATAATAACAGCACGCATTCTCATTTGTTTTTCCTCCTACCTTATTTTTGTTCCTTCTCCATTTCCATTACTAGATAATCCACTTCTCTGCGACCTCACAGACTGGAGTACCTCAACGGGTAGTCCTTTGTCTTCTCCAGCTGCTCTTTCTCCCTTAAACACCACCTCTATGGGGATGCCTCTCTAACATACTTCCCATCCTAGAACCCTCTCCTTGAGCTCCAGACTCCTGTATCCAGCTAGCTACTCAACGCCTGCACTGATAAATAGCCATCTCAAAGCAAACACGCCCCAGACTGAACTCCTGCTTTTGACTGGGCAAGTTTCTCAGGCCAAACATAATACATTGATCTTTGTTCCCTGACTTTGGTCACACCCCATTCCCAATCCATCATGAAACTTTATCGCCTTGATTTCCAAACATATGCAGAACCTGACAGCCTTTCTCACTCCCACCGGACTCCCTTATATCTTGCCTTTCAATTCCAATAGTCTCCCTGCCTCCACTCTTGCCTACTTGCAACCTGTTCTTAAGTGAGCAGCCAGAGTTCTCCGCCACATAAATCCAATCTTTCCACAGCTCTCCAGTGGCTTCCTATTTTCTTGCCTTGCCCTGTAAGTACCTTCTCAATTTGCCCCCATTTATCAACCTGATTATATGTTTACTATACTTCCCATAATTCACTGGGGCCTTCTTGCTTACTAGAGCATATTGAGCATGGACACAACTTGGAGCCTTTATGGTGGCCCTTCTCTCTGCCTGGAATACCTTCTCACACTGTTCCTCTCTACCTTCTGTGCTACTTTCTCAACCTCCTGAAAGTCTGGGCTTAAATGTCATTTTCCCAGTGAGACTCTCTCAGACTGTACTACTTACAGTTAATACCCCCCAACCCTGTCTCAGGGAACTACATTGCCTGCATCCGGCATTCTCTCTCTCTCTCTCTCTCATTAGAGCAGGTATAACATTCTACTATGCTAGGTATCTTCCTATTGATTATGTTTATTGTCTGTGTCCCTCTGCTGCAATGTAATCTCCAACAGGGCATTTTTTCCTACTTTTTTTAACCTCTAATATGTGTCTGATATGTTCCAAATATATCCTAGAAAGTGTTTGACATATGTCCTTTGCCAAAAATATATTCTTACTGCATAAATACCTTAAACAAAACTTTCAAAAAATGTACAAGAATTAGTCAGGGAAAGCTATTTCTTTCCTTTTTTTTAATTGAAGTATAGTTGATTACCATGTTGCATTTGTTTCTGGTGTACAGCAAAATGATTCACATTACATATATATATATATATATATATATATATATATATGTATTATTTTTCATATTCTATTGTGGCTTATCACAGGATATTGAATATAGTTCCCTGTGCTATATAGTAGGACCTTGTTGTTTATTCATTCTATATATAATAGTTTGCATCTTCTAATCCCAAACTCCCAATCCATCCCTCCCCTGCCCCACTCTCTTTCCTTTAATTCCAATACTTTTTTAGTTTTTCAGGTCTTAAGCCTACTTAATAATTTAGAGATTTCATACAACAAGTCCATGTTAGAAGCTGCATCTCAGTTTTTTTTTTTTTTTGTCCAAATTGTTATTGTTAAATTTGTCATCTCATAATGGATTTTTTTTAATACTGCCATCATAAATTGGACACTAGCAACTTTCACTTATACATTAGGAAAATTAAAACTCACTGGAAGTCAGTTTATGCAGTTGTAAATTGATTATAATATCTACTTAAATTTATTTTTTTAAGAGTTAAACAAAATAAAAGAACAATTTGTGGCATGAATTAGGTACTTAGGATGTAGTGGAAGTTAATAAACATTTACACATTAGGTGAATTAAGGAATAGATGAATGAATTATTTAACCAATATACATAAAATATGCCTTTTTAATGAAACTTTATGGGAATTTCATTGGAAAATAAATTAAATATTCAAAATGCTTTTTATTAAAGTCATTTTGGTTTGCATTTTGTATAGAGTAAAAACCAACAGATACTTATCACTAGCTTACATCATGTAAGCCATATACTCACATTATCTTTTGACAATATCTTAGAGAAATATGAAAGTTTGATTCAGGTTTATGACAAGAGACATCCAATTTGGTAGACACACAAGAAGAACACTGTATATGTTCTACAGCTGGCTGTTATACTGATTTATCCATTCAAAATAGGTATGACTAATATGGGAGATGAAGGAGAGTCAGATATTTACTGTGAGGTTTTTTAATCTAATCAACATTTCCTTCTCTAGCCCAAGTGATTGTCCTTTCTTTTCCTTAATGCATGTCATAAAAGGTGAATTATATAGTTATCTAGAAAATCAAATTATGTGACATTGATTAGTAGATAAACTAATATTGAAAGAGGTGACTTTGCTAAATGCACACCCCTCTCTCCCAATTCAAGCATGTAAACCTTGACCCTATAGGTTTGAAGTGTTGGACAATCACATATGAGGTGAAACTGGATTATCCTTTATTATCAGCCCATTAAATGCACTGGGTCGCATCTCAAGCCTGCATCACAAGGTATGATCTGAAAAGGTCAGCCTTATGCCTATTGACTCCCATGCTGGCTCTTGATGAGTTTGACCCAAAGAATGTTTCTATCACTTTTATATCACGTTCACTTGTACAATTCAAGTTCTTCCTGATACTCAGTTCTTTTTATTATGAAGTTGAGAGCCCCTGGCAAACAACAGTATATAAATATGGAAGATTGCCATAAAATACCAAGGAAGTAGAGAGCCTGTATTAGTAGTGAAGCATGGCCCATCATCAAAAAAGAATTTGTAAGACCTCAGACTTACCAAGAGGAGTCAATTTGGAACAAACCACAGCAAAGAAAGGCACTATATCTTGGTACCTAGTGTTGCCATATATAAAACCCCACTAATAATATATATGTTGCTATGGGAAGCATTTGGGACACGAAGTGTGAAACAGTTTAAGAAAAAATCTGCTTTACATACATGAGGATCACAAATTATAGCAATAATACAAAGCAGATTTTTCTGTATCAGCTTTATAATATTTTTAACCACAGAACATAAAAATTATTTGACCTAACTTGAAAGATAAGGTAGCATAGTGAAAAAAATAAATTTGCCGTCAGTCTAACCTATTTAGAATCTTTGTCTCAACACCTCCTACTTGTGTGACCTAGTACAAGTGGCTTAACTTCTTTACGCCTCATTTTCCTTTTTAATAAAAGAAAGATTATATGGCATATACATATATGTGTGTGTGTGTGTGTGTGTGTGTGTGTATCAATCACTGTGTGTTTGTGAGGGTAAATGATATAATACATGTAAATGCACTAACATATGGTAAATGCTCCCAAAATGTTACCAACTTTCCCTCGATGAGGAAGCAGCTTGAGCACTGGCCTCAGTTTAAGTGCCATATTTCATAGTCACCGATTCTTCTTACGTGGACCTTCCCAGTAAGCATTAACAACAACTTGGCATTCTGTAATCCACAACCAATTTTAGATACTGGAATAATAACACATACTCACTGAGCACTTACTTTGTGCCAAGCACTGTTCAGAGTACTTTACATGTATTAACTGCTTTAATTCTCATAACACCACTGTAGTAGATTTTATTATGATCCTCATTTTACAGATGAGAAAAATGAGGCACTGAATAATTTTCCATTGTGTGTGTGTGTGTGTATCACATTTTCTGTCTCCATTCATCTGTCAATATACACTGAAGTTACTTAGGTTGTTTCCATATCTTGGCTTTTGTGAATACTGCTGCAGTGAACATGGGAGTCCAGAGAGCTCTTTGAGATAGTGATTTCATTTTCTTGGGATACATACCCAGAAGTGGTATTGCTGAATCATATGGTAGTTCTATTTTTAAACTTTGGAGGAACCTCCATACCATTTTTAGTAATGTTCCTACCAATAGTGTACAAGTGTTCTCTTATCTCCACATCCTCAACAATACTTGTTCTCTCTTATTATTATTATTATTTTTGATAACAGCCATGCTAACAGGTGGGAGGTGACATTTATTGTGGGTTTGTGAAGCCTAAATTTCTTAGGCTAAACTTAGTGTGCTAGTGCAGGCTACACCCGATACTATCGGTATCATTGGTCTCATTCACTACACCCACTCTATTTCCTCATACATAGAAAATTTGATCACTATGGGGACAGTGATAGTCTCTAAATACTGCTCACACTTCGTATAGCTACAGCTTGCTACTGTAAAATCAGTTGGTATAGAACTCCTAGTTATCCTTCAATGGACATTCAAATATCACCTACTCATGAAGGTTTTCCCAGATCCTCCCAGAATAATTAATTCTTCTCCATTTCCCTACATTGGGTGTCTTTATTTAAACTATCATGTGGGGGTCATTGTAATTATTTGCTTTAATGACTCTCTCTCTCTCAGTAGGATATGAGCTTTTCCAGAGGAAGAATCATGTCTCATTCATCTAAATATCTCTACTCACCACTTGATGCTTTGCTTGGCACATAATTAATTCTCAATAAATATTTAACAAATGAAATGGGGTTAATTATGTCATAAACACATCTGGAGGAAAATCGTACATCCTTCTTAATTTTCCAAAGGGCAAGCGGTGAAGATGTTGAAGAAATCATAAAAGAAAATTGTATAATGGACAAAGTATCTAAAGATGAGAACAGGCACTAGAATTTTGGCAGGGTTAGTTTTAACTGTTTAGCCATTTCATTGGGACTCATGATGGCAGTAGAGTGATAAGAACATAACACGGGCTTTGTGGGTCTTAGACAAACATAAGTTTGAAATGCACCTTCACTGACTTGGTAGCTGTGAGAGCTTATCCTAGATATATAGCATCTCCTCACTTTTTTCAGCTGAAAAGTGAGCACAGCAATATCTAACTTAGGATCAGGTGGAGGTAAATGGTCATATGATAATGAATTATTAAAAGCTTGATATATATCTTAGCACCAACTAAGAGCTTTATTCAATAATTTCACATATGGCCTCCTCTCCAAAAAAGTAACAACAAAAGGTTAGTGATGGGAAATAGCAACTCACTGTGTAGCATGGTATAATGGGGAAAAAAAAAAGTATCTGATTTGATGTTAGGCAGATCTGCTCCTACCCAGTGGTATGACTCTGGACACAGAGATTTGGGGAAAAGTAATCCCTCATATTAGAATGTAGAATGAGGCAGAGCTGCAGAATACCCAGCCATGCCCTGGATAATAGGTAAAGATGGTACCCAATGCATTGAAGAGCTATTGAGAAAAAGCAAAGACTTTTGAGCTTGGCATGCAAGATTTCTGACCAATGCATAAGCAGATACTTTGTATAAATAGTGGTAAGTATTCAACATGGCAACCCAGCATAGACCGATGTGAGGCAAGAACAAACAAGGAATACAAAGAAAGGATCAGAATCTTTTGGGCCTTCCCAAGAATAGGAAGACTGGAGTAGAAAACTAAATGAGGGATAGCCTTTATATCTGAAAAAAACAATGTTTTCACAGGTCCTTAAATGAGAACAAACATAAAACAAATTGAAATCCACTTTTTTTTAAATTAGGGTTTGCAATCTATAACTGAAGTTCTCTTTTAAGTATCCTTTCCTAAGTGTCCAAGACGGGGATAAGTATGTACCTTATGGGCACCATAGTATCTTCTGTATTTGGTTAGTTCCTCCAACTTCTTCTTCACTTATCATTTTATTCATCAACAAATAAATACTTATTTGCGCACCTCTGATGTACCAGCCATGGCTGCTAGGTGGTGGGATATACCAGTGAACAAAACAGACAAGGTCCCTGTCTTCATGCCCCTTCATTCAAGGGGAAGAGAAATAAAATGGACAGATCAACAAATCAATAAACAAGAGAAATACAGATTGTGTTGAGTGCTGCGAAGGAAACTCACTGGTGGGTAGGATGGAAGCTTTCTGAGGTGGCTGACTTCAGACAGAATAATCAGGGAAGGCTTTCGTAGGGAAGTGCCAAGTGAGCTGAGAGCTGAAGGACGGGACCGAGCCCACCATCTGAAAGGCTAGAATATGTCTCATGATGCACAGCAAGTGCAAAGTCCTGAGTGGGAAAGGGCTGTGTGCATTTGAGACACAGAGAGAAAGTCCACTTGGTGAAAACAGATCCACTGAAGGGCATAGCTCAAACTGGCTTCCCTCACTTCTCTCTAGAGCACTGTGAAGTCTTCTCACTTGTCTCCCTGATTCCATCCTCACTCCTACGAGCTGGTCTCCACCTGCAGCGAAATCAACCACATGGTAGTAGTCTCCTGCTTTCAGCCTGGGTATGGTTTCTGCTCACATTTAGAAGAACTCAAAGTCCTTGCATGGCCTAGATGGCAATATTTATTATGTCCGTGACTCATTTCCTGACCTCATTTCTGCACTTTGCCTCTTGTCCATTCAGCCCTAGCCACGCTGTCTTCCTTACTGTTCCTCAAATATTCCAGGAATGTTACTACCTCAGGAACTTTGCACTTCCAAATATCCATGCGGGCAGCTCCCTCACTGCAGGTCTTAGCCCTTGACCACCTTCCCCCGACCAGTCTCTACTCCTATACTTTATTTCATGTTTCTTTCTACAACGTATAAACACCTAGCATTCTATCGTATACTTAATTTGTCTGTTGTCCGTCTTCTCCACTACAATTTTAAACACCATGAAGACAGATGATGTTTCTGTTTCCTTACCCCCATTGGTGATCCATATGTACTGGATACATAAAGGATACATTAATAAAGTGTGTTTCTACTTTGGTAGGCTACGTGTCATATGCCAGTGGAACACAGTGGTTCTTCAGCAGAAAGAATGTCTTACTCAGAGATGGAAGCTGAGAAAGACTTCAGGGGAAGGGTTACATAGGAGTCAGGTCTTGAAAAATGAGAAGCCATTTGCAAAGTATGGCAGAGCGGGAAGAAAAGGAAGAGAAAAAGGCAATTTGAATAGAGGAAACAGCACGTGTAAAGGCACAAGGTTGCTTACTCTAGGGAAGGGGATATGCTCAGGGTCCATGAGAAGCACGAGGAGTGGCAAGAGAAAAGATAGTTGCGGACGGATAACGGTGTGTTTAGTCACCTTAGTGAAAAAAGTATGCTTCATTCTTTGGGTATTAGGGGGCTGGTTACAATACACACCATTCATGATACGACTTCTCACTAAGAACACCATGAAAAAAATCATCTGCAAGGTGACACAAAAGCTAATGGGCAGCCATCTTCCTTTTTCACAGATCTGTCACTGGCCATGTATTTGCATATGTCGCTGCAGTGGGGGTCCTCATTCCTGTCATCACCCAATATTTCTAGAGCTCGTCATGTCAGAAAGATTATGGACTTGGTGCAGAGCTTTTGCGGCTCTCTGTTCTTTAACACATACCCAGCCATTTTCATAAATGCTCCTCACAGGAGGAGGAGACAGGCACGACATCTCCCTTCCTTTGATCACCTTTAGTGATGCACACACGTGCTGCTCTGCTCTTTCACTACCTCACTGCAATACAGTGGAATAAATACATAACAGGGATATGCAAAGTCTGTCTGCTTCTCTGGCAAGTACAACTAAAATAGTGCCGTCTCTCCACCATTCTTCCTTTCTTTTATTTATTTATTTTTTCATCTGTTTGACTGCCAAGGAAGGGGATAACGAGACCCACTGGTACTTTGATATCTAATCAGCCTTCACAATTCTGCCCACCCAAAAACTACAGATGTTCTAGAAATACGTAGATGGGATACTGTAAAAATTTTTCTTAAAATAATAATGATAAAGGAAAAGAAAAGAAAAAAAGAAGGCCCTGGCAGATGTTAGGCTCGGGGATTGGAGTTTACAGTTCTTTTAAAAGCACATTTAGCATTAATTTAGCCAGAGTAAAGATGAAAAAATACTAAAGTGCTATATAAATGCAGTGTTTCTAAGATCATCTACATCTGCCGGGGGCAATATGGTGTAGCAGTTAATAACATGCATATTGGAATAAGCCAACCATGGATGGATCTGAAGTTTGGTTTTATCACTTACTAGCTGTGTGACCTTGAACAAATTACTGAAGTTCTCTCAACTTCTATTCCCTCATCTGTAAAAAGAGAATAATAACGGTAACACGTACCTCACAGAATTGTTCTAAGGGCTAAACAAGATAATGCGTCTCCTGTAGTCCTTGTAATGTGTCATCAATCCTATCTTTCCTCTATTCTCTCCAGACCCCTCATTAAGGGCTCTGCCAGGTCTCAGCAATAACAGATCCTAGGTCTATATGTTATTGAACTGTCCTTCCAGTCCACCCAGGCATCTCATATGGAAATTTCTATGAAAGGAGCAAAGGAATATATGAAAACCTTTTCTCTCTCTTTCATTTTATTATGGTACCTTGAGTAGTAATATTTGGGAGCTTCATTTGAGAGCTAGATGTGCCTTCTCTCTAGAAGTCTCTTTAACCCTGGACAAGGAAAAGAGACCTAGGTCACATGATGAATCTAGAATCAGGATTTAAGGGAAAATAAGAAAAATGGGTTTCTTTTGATTTCTTTCAGTCCATGT
Source organism: Leucopleurus acutus (assembly GCF_964270905.1). Taxonomy (NCBI): domain Eukaryota; kingdom Metazoa; phylum Chordata; class Mammalia; order Artiodactyla; family Delphinidae; genus Leucopleurus; species Leucopleurus acutus. The sequence goes on along the minus strand of NC_139151.1, from coordinate 52,125,444 downwards.
TAGCAGGTATCAGAAACACGCAGGGCTTACAGGTTGAAGAATTCATCAAGAATGGCAGATGAATTCGACAGAAAGAAGCCCTTTGCTTTGCATTTCTGGAGCCCAATGACAGGCAGTTGTACCAATCAAGCACGGGGTTGAGAACTCACATCACTTGTACCAGATACTTCATTTTCCATATGTGCTCCCTGCTGTGTGGCTGTCCATCCCAGGCTTCATTCCTTCATTTATTCAGCCAATGAACATGTATTGAGCACTGCTATGTGTTAGTCCTAAGGATAAAGGAATGTAGAAAACTCAGTCTCTGCCCTCAACATACTCAGTCTTGGTGAATGAAGCAGACATTGAAGAGATTTTTATGAGGGAGGTTCACGACAGTCTAGGAACGCAGAGGAGCAAGGAGGAGGGACAATTCAAGTGACAAGGACCATACTATGTTACTAGGTAGAACTCAGCTGCCACATCTAGAATCTCAGCTTCATCAGTGACATAGTGGGATCGTTCTTTGTTTACAATGAGGCCATTCTGACCCTGTGACATTGAAGATACAGAAAGAGTGAAAGGGATGGAACCTGTGGGCCCAGAAAGGAGGGAGGGAGGGATACTGGAACTTCCAGTCCCCTTCATCTCAGGAAGCTCCTCTGCCTGCTCAGCAGTTATCCAAGTTATCCCTAATAAGCCATGTAAAGGTGGAAGCTAAAGCTAATTAGCATGCAATAACTTTCCTCCTTGTTCTTTTAAAGTCTAAACTGAATGCTCACGAGGGGGCCTGTTATGAGGCAGCTAATATGAGAACCATGGTATTGATACGACATTCATCAGCACATATCATTTTTGTGTATCTCTGTATTAACTAGGTTTATTTTTACTGGGCCTGTGAGGGGTGTGTGTGTGTGTGTGTGTGTGTGTGTGTGTGTATTCATGTGTGTGTACAAGATGGGACAGAAAACACCATAAACAGTGCAGAGAGTTCTTATGACTCACTCATTTGTGTGGATTTTATCAGGGGGCCACTAACATCAGCTGCATGCCTTTTACATGTCAGGCACATAGACTCTGAAGAGGTGAAAATGAGGAATAAAAGACACAGTTCCTGGCCCCCAGAAAATATGAGTTAAGTGGTGGGAAATCAAACTATAAACAGGTAACTTTAAAGTAAGCATGGGCTGCTGACAGAACAGAAGGGAGGAAGATTTGGGAATGAGTTACAGCTAAACGAATATTAACAAGGTGCACAGGAATTAACCTGTTAAAACAAGAGGGCCTCCAGATAGGGAAACTGCTCAAGCAAAGGCATGGAGTCACGAAGTAGTGTGGTGAAAGCATCTGGAGTCCTTAAATCTTTACCAAGGGTCAGGTACAAGCCAGGAAGTGGCAGAAAAGGGGGCTGAAGTGATGGGCTTATCATTCATCATTTCATTTTAGCCTCATAAGAACCCATTCTTTTTTCACAAATGAGGAAACTAAAGGTCTAAAGAAAAAAGTGACTTGACTTATATTTTACCTGTTAAGTGGGGACACTGGAATTTTGATCCAATTCTGCCTGATTCTATACCCCTTGCTCTTTCCACATCTTATGCTGCCTGGGTATAAAACACACAGTGAAACTGAAACATGAGACTTTTATATCATGATACTGAAGCAAAGATATCAGGTTTTAGCCCAAATAAAACTACAAGATTATTGGCTTTAACACAGAGAGTCGTAACTAAAGAGACATTTTTACATGTTTACAGCATAGAACCTTCTTAATCTTTGAAATAGCTCTGAGTAGATTTAGCAGGCCTTTTCCATAGTATCATAAAATCAAATATTATACCATCGCTCAGAATTTACTTGCCTTGTAGTGCTGCCTTTTTTGAGAACCTTGGGTAATTTAAAATAATAAAAGAACTAGAAATTAAGGAGAGTAAATACCCAATAAGGCATAATAGCAGTAAACAGGGCAAACACAATCTGACTAAGGGAAACTTTATATTTGAAATGCATTTCAAGGAATCAAAGTTCTGTACCATATATTCTAGGAAATATTGATCTAGATCAGTCTCTTTTCATTTTACATTCCTGTTAATCAACCCAAAGCATATGAAACTTACTAATAAAATTCACTCAATCTTACCTGTATTATCAACATCACTAAACAATGATATACTTAAAAAGGTTGATTAATGAAGAACCAATCTCTTATTTGATTCAGTAGCTCTCACTAGGTTTGGATTTATTTTTTTTCCCCTTCTTCTCCTTGTAGCTCATTGGATTTATCTTCTTCCTTATGCAATCACTATAAATAGTCTTAATATCTCCATCATAGTGCCATGCTTTCTCTGAGAAACCATGCTTTCTCTGGAATTCAGTGATCACTCCAGTCCTGATGACCTCTCCATAGAGTCAGACATCCTTGCTTCTTTTAAGTTACTGCTATTTTATCACCTATTAGTTTCTAGTGTAATAGATGCATGTGTTTATCTCTCACACTATACCGCAAGCTTTTTGAGAAAAAGGTTGTTTGTATTTTAGCTCTCTATGTCCTATGTAAACATTCACTGAATTGAATGATTGAATAAATGATTAGATTAATGAATGAAGAAGGGAACCCCCCCCCAATTGTTGGTGGGAATGTAAATTGGTGCAGCCACTGTATAAAACAGTATGGTGATTCTTCAAAAAACTAAAAATAGAGTTGTCCATATGATCCAACAATCCCACTCCTGGGCATATATCCAGACAAAGCTATAATTCAAAGAGATACATGCACCCCTATATTCATAGCAGCACTATTCACAATAGCCAAGACATGGAAACCTAAATGTCAATTGACAGAGGAATGGATAAAGATGTGGCACCTATATACAATGGAATATTATTCAGTCATAAAAAAGAATGAAGTAATGCCATTTGCAAAAACATGGATGGACCTAGAGATTATCATACTGTACTAAGTGAAGTAAGTCAGAAAGACAAATACCATATGATATCACTTATACATGGAATCTAAAATATGACACAAATGAACTTATCTACAAAACAGACTCACAGACATAGAGAACAGACTTGTTTTTACCAAGGTGGGGACTGGGGGAGAGATGGATTGGGAGTTTGGGATAAGCAGATGCAAAATATTATATACAGAATGGATAAACAATGAGGTTCTACTGTATAGCACAGGGAACTGTATTTAATATTCTGTGACAAACCATATAGGAAAAGAATATGAAAAATAATATATATATACATACGTGTACACGCACACACACACACACATATATATACAGCTGAATCACTTTGCTGTACTACAGAAATTAACACAACACTTTAAATCAACTATACCTCAATAACATAAATTTAAAAAAAATAAATGAATGAGGGAACTAAATCTCTCAAAATGTATTTCCAGCCTGAAGTCCTCCCTTAGTTAAACTGTCCTTCACCAAGATCCTCTTCATGTGCCACTCCTTTAAGTTTTCTTTCAGTCCTGCCAAGGAGCAATTAGTCCTGCTCTACACTCAGTGCTCTCTTTCTCTTAGCATTTTTCAAAACAGCATTTCTACTATGCTGTAATTGTTCATTAGCACGTCATACACATAGGTTATGAGCTACCACCTAGTCAGTCCTCTATAAAGCCAGGTTGGAAGACCCTGATAACACAACCTCCCTCATTTTGGCCCTGCCTTTGGAGGGGTGGGGGACATGCCAGGTATCACAGAGATCCTTGCGTTCTTGTTGTCTCTGCCACTCTCCAGCACCTAAGACAGGAATGAAAAGAAAAAGCCCCCTGCTGGCCCTGAAAGACCATGTCCACACACTCTTACTGCCCCTGCCAATGCTCCCCACCTCTAGACACACTTGCTTCCAGAAATCTCATCAAGTCTCTAGGTGGCAAATGTATCACCCTGTGATAATGGCCCTCACATTTAGTTCTCCAGCCACAGTCCCTTCTGCAAATTCCACTCATATCCAACTGTCAAACTGACATTTGCACTAGAATGCAAATAGCTTCTGAACAAAACCAATAGCAAATGTCATGAGGGTAAGAACGGCTCCTTGGTTGTTAAGTGAGAGTTGAAAAGATAACCCCCCCCCACCTGTGTGTCAATGTCAGCTAAGTAATGCAATTTCATAAAGTGGGGTCCAGGGAAAGATCAAAGGGAGCTGTAAGACTGTGGCAGACTGGAGAACCAATGCTTCATTTAAAGGGGGAAGCCACTACTCAGCTCCGGCTGATTGTTGCCATGTGGGACAGTGGTCCAGTAATGTCATAGCTTCTAATTTTCAAGAGAAGCTCAAAAAGTCTTGATTAATACACTGAAGACAGACCAGAGACAAAGGAAGAGAGAGAGAGAGAGAGAGAGAGAGAGAGAGAGAGAGAGAGAGAGAGAGAGAGAGAGAAATAAAAAAGAGAGAGGATGGGAAGGGAATAGAAAAAAAATAAAAAAACAAGAAAGAAAACATCTGCAGATCTATAGGCACTGGATAAAACTGGTGTGCACCTATCCTTCTCAAACTCTTCCAAAATATAGCAGAGGGAGGAACACTCCCAAACTCATTCTACGAGGCCACCATCACCCTGATACCAAAACCAGACAAGGATGTCACAAAGAAAGAAAACTACAGGCCAATACCACTGATGAACATAGATGCAAAACTCCTCAATGTGATACACCATATTAACAAATTGAAGGAGAAAAACAATATGGTCATCTCAATAGATGCAGAGAAAGCTTTCGACAAAATTCAACACCAATTTATGATAAAAACCCTCCAGAAAGTACGCATAGAGGGGAATTTCCTCAACATAATAAAGGCCATTATGACAAACCCACAGCCAACATCGTCCTCAATGGTGAAAAACTGAAACCATTTCCAGTAAGATCAGGAAAAAGACAAGGTTGCCCACACTCACCACTCTTATTCAACATAGTTTTGGAAGTTTTAGCCACAGCAGTCAGAAAAGAAAAGGAAATAAAAGGAATCCAAATCAGAAAAGAAGTAAAGCTGTCACTGTTTGCAGATGGCATGATACTATACATAGAGAATCCTAAAGATGCTACCAGAAAACCACTAGAGCTAATCAATGAATGTGGTAAAGTAGCAGGATACAAAATTAATGCACAGAAATCTCTGGCATTCCTATACACTAATGATGAAAAGTCTGAAAGTGAAATCAAGACAACACTCCCATTTACCATTGCAACAAAAAGAATAAAATATCTAGGAATAAACCTACCTAAGGAGACAAGAGAACTGTATGTAGAAAATTATAAGACACTGATGAAATAAATTAAAGATGATACAAATAGATGGAGACATATACTATGTTCTTGGATTGGAAGAATCAACGTTGTGAAAATGACTTTACTACAAAGCAATCTACAGATTCAATGCAATCCCTATCAAACTACCACTGGCATTTTTCACAGAACTAGAACAAAAAATTTCACAATTTGTATGGAAACACAAAAGACCCCGAATAACCAAAGCAATCTTGAGAATGAAAAACGGAGCTGGAGGAATCAGGCTCCCTGACTTCAGACTATACTACAAAGCTACAGTAATCAAGACGGTATGGTACTGGCACAAAAACAGAAATATAGATCAATGGAACAGGATAGAAAGCCCAGAGATAAACCCACACACATATGGTCACCTTATCTTTGATAAAGGAGGCAGGAATGTACAGTGGAGAAAGGACAGCCTCTTCAATAAGTGGTGCTGAGAAAACTGGACAGGTACATGTAGAAGTATGAGATTAGATCACTCCCTAACACCATACACAAAAATAAGCTCAAAATGGATTAAAGACCTAAATGTAAGGCCAGAAACTATCAAACTCTTAGAGGAAAACAAAAGCAGAACACTCTATGACATAAATCACAGCAAGATCCTTTTTGACCCACCTCCTAGAGAAATGGAAATAAAAACAAACAAACAAACAAAAAAACAAATAGGACCTAATGAAACTTAAAAGCTTTTGCACAGCAAAGGAAACCATAAACAAGACCAAAAGACAACCCTCAAAATGAGAGAAAATATTTGCAAATGAAGCAACTGACAAAGGATTAATCTCCAAAATTTACAAGCAGCTCATGCAGCCCAATAACAAAAAAACAAACAACCCAATCCAAAAATGGGCAGAAGACCTAAATAGACATTTCTCCAAAGAAGATATACAGACTGACAACAAACACATGAAAGAATGCTCAACATAATTAATCATTAGAGAAATGCAAATCAAGACTACAATAAGATATCATCTCACACCAGTCAGAATGGCCATCATCAAAAAATCTAGAAACAAGGCTTCCCTGGTGGCGCAGTGGTTGAGAGTCCACCTGCCGATGCAGGGGACACGGGTTTGTGCCCTGGTCCGGGAAGATCCCACATGCCGTGGAGCGGCTGGGCCCATGAGCCATGGCCGCTGAGGCTGCGTGTCCGGAAGAGGCCACAACAGTGAGAGGTCCGTGTTAAAAAAAAAAAAAAAAAAAAATCTAGAAACAATAAATGAAGGAGAGAGTTTGGAGAAAAGGGAATCCTCTTGCACTGCTGGTGGGAATGTGAATTGGTACACATTGGTACAGCCACTATGGAGAACAGTATGGAGGTTCCTTAAAAAACTACAAATAGAACTACCATATGACCCGGCAATCCCACTACTGGGCATATGCCCTGAGAAAACCATAATTCAAAAAGAGTCATGTACCAAAATGTTCATTGCAGCTCTATTTACAATAGCCAGGAGATGGAAACAACCTAAGTGTCCATCATCGGATGAATGGATAAAGAAGATGTGGCGCATATAAACAATGGAATATTACTCAGCCATAAAAAGAGACAAAATTGAGCTATTTGTAATGAGATGGATGGACCTAGAGTCTGTCATACAGAGTGAAGTAACTCAGAAAGAGAAAGACAAATACCGTATGCTAACACATATATATGGAATTTAAGAAAAAAATATGTCAAGAAGAACCTAGGGGTAAGACAGGAATAAAGACACAGACCTACTAGAGAATGAACTTGAGGATATGGGGAGGGGGAAGGGTAAGCTGTGACAAAGTTAGGGAGTGACATGGACATATATACACTACCAAATGTAAAATAGATAGCTAGTTGGAAGCAGCTGCATAGCACAGGGAGATCAGCTTGGTGCTTTGTGATCACCTAGAGGGGTGGGATAAGGAGGGTGGGAGGGAGGGGGATGCAAGAGGGAAGAGATATGGGAACATATGTATATGTATAACTGATTCACTTTGTTATAAAGCAGAAACTAACACACCATTGTAAAGCAATTATACTCCAATAAAGATGTTAAAAAAATATCCCAAGACTGGTGTGCAAGCTCAGGCATTTAGGACAAATTAGCACAACATAATAAATATTCATAAACTCTTCTAATTGTGTATATTTGAGAATTGTCTGACAGTAGAAAAGGTTTAATCATAGTAAATATAAAGTTGTTTAGATCATGATTCAGATTCAATTAACATATATTGAGTGTTGACATATGCCATGTAACGAGCTAAACTCTTTTATTAATATATTAATATTTTAACTTGTCATCAAAGTAATAACTGCACATAGCTATAAAGTCAAATTGTTCTACAAGACTTACTCTGAATTCCCCTTCCTTGCATTTCATGTTCCATAGAGGCAAACATACTTTAATTTTATGCATATCTCTAAATTACATTATTACATTGCTACTTATTGATTTTTAGTTTATGGCATTATCTATTTACTTCCAGCTATGGAAGGTGAGGATATAATTTTCACATATATTCCACAATCCCCTAGACATAGACACACACAATGCACATTGTCCTCATCTGCCCAGTGTGCGTTTATCCTAAATATTGTTAGTTCAATATTGTTTTTATGATTGTTTGACTATGGGAAGTCAATTCACTGCCTAGTCATGTAGCATACTATAATTACTTTTCTTTTCCTACCAAACTCTGTTTTTACTTAACTTAATAAAACTTACACCTTTCTGTTTATTTAGTTTTCTAGTCACTTCCTTTTAATTCAATTTCAAACTCTCCCAGTTGTCTATATTTCCTCTCAACATATTCCAATACAACAGAACTACCTCAGTTTCAATGTCTTGAGGACACCTCTCTAAGCTCCTCCGCACGTTCCTCAAACACACTTGCTCCTCCCTATGCTTAGTGGATAGCCGTCAATCTGGAACCTCTCATTACTTTCATGCTATTATCTGTCCCCCATTTCCAGCTTCCTTCCCTTGAATTGGATCATGCAACTCCAGAATCCCATTTTTCCTCTCTTGAATTACTCCTTATTTTCATGGAACATATCCAGGAGCTTCCTGGGAGAGAGTATTTAAGGAGGTAAAATGTTTGAGTCCTAGCATGTACATGTATAAATATATCCTTATTTTATCCACAAAACTAAGTTTGGCTATATGTAGAATTATAAATTAGTAATAATTTTCCCTGGGAATTCTGAAGGTGTTGTCCTATTCTCTCCTAGTTCCAGGGCTGGTGTTGAGAAATCCATGCAAAATTATTTGGATTTCTCAACTTGTATATGTCACCTATTTTTCTCCCTCTTTGGAATATTTTGGAATTTTCTCTTTCCCAGTGTTCTGAAACATTATATTGTGTTCCTTGATATAGGTCAAATTCATCTACTACGTTGGTCCATGAACAGAGACTTCTCATCAGGAAGAGTATATCCTTCAATACTGGGACATTATCTCAGATAATTTCCTCTCTTTCTGATTTTATTTATGAATATCACTTTAATTTGGTTTTGGGCCTCCTACGCAAATTTTATTTTTTTCTTTCTCCTTTGTAATTTTGTTCTACTCTCTGAAGTTTTCTTATCTTTATCTTCCCACTCCTCATTGAGTTTTTCACAGTTTTAATTTCTGAAGGTGCTTTTTGTGTTCCTAACTGTTTTTCTTCTCCAGCATTTCCCATAGAACTTTCTGCTACGATGGAAATGTTCTACAACATGTGTTACTGCATACAGTAACCACTAGGCACAAAACGTTTAATTTTATTTAATTTTACCAATTTAAACTTAAATGGCCATTTGTGGCTAAGGCTATTATGTCACACAGGGCAGCCTATTTTGTGTCTTAAATCCATAAGTAATAGTAATATATATATATATTTTAAACTTTTCATTTTCCTGCATAGCCTCTTTCCTCCAATTAGCTTATTTCTGTTTGTGTTAGTTTGTCTTCCATATGAGAACATTTTTTCATATTTTTGGTGATCCAACATTAGTGTCTTCAGATGTTTCTCCTGATCTAGTACATTTCACATGAGAAAAAAAAATCCAAGGTCCAGCCTGGAAGTATAAGCTTACTCCCTGGATTCTGAGAATCAAGCAGGGAAGGAGGGCTGGATTTCAGCTCTATTTTGTTATGCAAACTTTCACTATTTTCAGTGTAGAATCAATATCTCTAAGCACAGACACACTTTATTATACCCAATCTGAAGAAATCATCAGATCTTCTGTTTAGATGGGAAGCAGAAAAAGAAGCAGTGTTGCTCAGCCACATGGCCTGAAGGACAAGATATGGGGATCTAGCCACTTCTTAAGGAGGATTTCAACTGATTCTATGCTGCCTACTACCCCCTATTCCCACTTTCAGGGCTCCCTCCTGCTGGAAATTCTTGAGATCTCTGCTACAAACAAAGTTGCTTTTCAGTTTTTCCACTGGTGGCTTAAAATTCAGTTTTCTCACGTCAACTACATCAGTTTCTACTCATCTTCTGCTCTCCAGCTTCCACTTTTCTTCCTTTCTACTCTCTTTATCCTTGTCGATTTGTGCTTCTTTTTAGTTTTAACACCTTTTAGAGTTTCAGTTGGGTTTCAGAAGTGAGAACAAGGAAATATTTTTGTTCAATATTCCACCTTTCACTAGGACAGTCTAGACTCTTTGAATACCCTATTCCAGTCAGTTCTTCCAATCAACTGTAGGTTACTATTATAATCCCACTTAAGATGATAAAGCTGAGGCTCAAACACATGAGCACTTTGACTAACACCACATGGATCTAATTCTCCTTCGTCTGCATCGTGGTTTCTGCTCACTCATCTGGAAGAGGAGGTCACACAATAAAGTAACATTGCAGATTATAATAAAGTTATAGATTAAAATAAAGTAACAGACACAATATAGAGTAGTAGTCTCTGTTGCTGACATGTCAGTTGGGCAGTATGTTTGTTTTTTTTTTTTAATATTGTGTACAAGATGCTGCCAAAATTAGCAACGTGATTACTAGACACGGATGGTGCTTCCACTAGGATGGGCAGTCTTTTTTGCACGCTTCTAGACACGCCATGGAGCTCTGGCATGGACCCTTCTTCATAACCTATGGGCAGCATAACGTTGAAACCAAAAAGGTTATTTTTTGTTACTATTATTTGCTTGATTCTGTTATCCAGGCCTGTGGTTTTGTGCTCTTGCCCCACTTTGCTGACAGTCTTGTGGGAGGAAGTGAAAACAGTGTGAGTGACATGTTTATTTATGTATCTCATCTGGGATGACACTGTGACAAGCAGCAGAGATGTATTTTTTCAAGCAGACTTTCTGCGTTGCTTGTCAGCTCCTTATTATGAGGTGGTTGAGTTTACTGCATTTTTAGTTATATTTGAATGCCTAATAATCCCACAGCACATTAACTATAATATGTGAATTATATCCATCTTCTAAGAGTGCACCACTTTATATCTCTTAGTAAAACAATTCATGTGAATCTACCTACATAAGAAGGCTTCTGAGATTTTATTACAAGGCAGATGATTATACTCATCATCATTTGATTGTTCAAGCTCCTCTGGAAATATTTTATCCATTTCTTTTATCCCTTTCTACCTCAACGTTTTGGCCCTCTGGGACAGCCCTTGTGACTTCTTCTCAAAATCATGGTGGTCTAGCTGTCACCTTAAATTCTGCATGTCTAAAACTAAGCTCATTATCTGTACCCCTCTTGACCCCCTGCTCCAATCTGGTTCCCCTGGGATATCTCCCTCAGTTAATGGAAACTCCACCCTTCCTGTTGCCTTAGATAGAATTATTTGTGTCATCTTCAGCTCTCTCTCTCTAACATCTTCCTCCAATGAATCATTGCCAAATTCTGTCAATTCTACCTGAGAAATATATTTCATGCTTGTCTCCTGCTCAGCCAAAGCACAGGGTCTAATTTTTTCTGCCCTGGATTTTTTCTAGGTTCTTCTTTCTGGTCTGTTTTTTTCCCTAACTTGACTTGCCATGTTACAGCCATCGAGAGTAATTCATTACTGGAAAGTATGGAAACACATAAAGGAAAAAACAGAAAGGTTAACGTAAACATTATCCAAATATCTATTACCAGAAATAATCACTGTTGTAATTTTGGTGTATATCCTTGCAGATAAATATAAATATAAATATGTGTGGATATAGTTCTGCATAGAACACCAGTGATATACATGCAGTATGCATTATATGTTATTGCATTGTACATTATTGGGACTACTATAAACTGTTTATACTTTGAATTGGCCAAATTTGAATTATTAGTTATCTTTACAGAATTCATATTTTTTTGCCACTCTCTTCCTTAAAAACCTTCAATGATGTCTCACTAACAAGAAAACATTCTAGGGACTTCCCTGGTGGTGCAGTGTTTAGGAATCCACCTGCCACTACAGGAGACATGGGTTTGAGCCCTGGTCCAGGAAGATCCCACATGCCGCAGAGCAACTAAGCCCATGTGCCGCAACTACTGAGCCTGTGCCCTAAAACCCGCGAGCCACAACTACTGAAGCCCATGCACCTAGAGCCCGTGCTCCACAACAAGAGAAGCCACCGCAATGAGAAGCCCGCACACTGCAACGAAGAGTAGTCCCCGCTCGCCGTAACTAGAGAAAGCCCGTGCGCAGCAACAAAGACCCAACACAGTCAAAAATAAATAAATAAATAAAATTAATTTATTAAAAAATAAAGAAAGAAAGAATACATTCTAAGACTCAGCAAGTAATTAGGCCTTGCAGAATTGGCTTGACTTTCTTCTCTGGCCTCATTTTCTACTACACCTATTTAATCTCATAGACCTATTTGCTGTTCATCTAAAACAAGCCACCCACCCTGAGGCCTTGGTATCGTTGATAGTTTTGATTCCCAGTCCGACAGGCTTCCAGAGTCCTAACCTGCCTGTCTGGCCCCTGACATTTTCACTCATCAGAATTCTACTTGGGCTCTAAGTGGTCATTCAAAGTCTACCTCTTTTGAAAAATTCCACCAATTTCCCCTATCAGAATGATTTACCTTCCTTGAGAAGTTTCACAGATCTTTTGAGCAGGTAGGTATTATGTGTGTATTTCCTTGTGGAATAAACCAAAAGCCTTAGAGTCATAAAGACCAAGACTCAACTCTTGACTCTGTATTATACTAGTTAGGTGATGTTAAGGTACTTACTGTCTAGGCCATAGAAAGGGGCCTATTGGTACCAGTAAACGATGTGAAAATGGAGGTGAGAGGAGTAAATGTTTTGCCTGTCACACACAGATGGGAGTTGGAATTGGCAATCACAATGTGACATCCAAGCCCATACTCCTGACTGCCATGCTACGCCAGTTCTTTAGTTTGTCTTTCGTAAAAGAAACCAGTACGGATGCTGCTCATGGAAGTTCACTTCTCACTTCTCCAGTGAGTATGAAGTTTGCTATGTTAACACACTGTGTTATATAGGTTCCTGGGGCTGCCATAACAAATCCCTTCAAACTAGGTGGTTTAAAATAACTGAAATTTATTTTTTCACAGTTCTGGAAGCTAGAGGTCCAAAATGAAGATTTTGGCGAGGCCATGCTTGCTCTGAAGGCCCTAGAGCAGTATCTTTCTTTGCCTCCTCACGGTCGGCATTCCTTCACTTATTCTTCCTATCTCTGCCTTTGCCACATGACCCTCTTCCCTCTGTGCCTTTACGTGGCCTTCTTATAAGGATACCAGTTAATGAATTTAAGGCCCACCCATAAGATACAGTATGACCGCATCTTAACTTATGTCTTCAAAGACCTATTTTCAAATAAGATCATATTCCTAGGTACCGAGGGTTTGGATTTGAATAGACCTGTACTATGATCATAGGTACTGCCATGTATCCCTTCATGTAAATTAATGCTCTGTTACGACTGATTCATTTGGTAAGATCAAGTTTCCAGGCAATGACTATATTCCTATAACACTTCTACTAGATAAGAGAACAAGTACTAGTATGTTATGCTAATTGTCAATTAATAGGTATTGGCAATAGTAAGGTTTTTTTCCCCTAGCTTCTCATAGAAACATGCACTGATTACAAATCTGACATTGTTCCTAACAGACATGTAGCCAACGATTACAATGATAGAAACAAAAAGTTAGGGAAGATGCACAAAAAGGAAAAGGAGGGTAGGTAAATATTCAATTTATCAAGACCAATATACTGGCATTTTAATTTTAATACATTTATCGTTCATATAATATAGCTGTGATAGGTGTATATTTTCTCTAAGGTTTCTTACATTGTCCTTTCCCCACACATTTTGTTTTTAACAAAAAAGCAACCACTTGATATGGCTAGAGTTTCAAATTACTACAGGATGTTTCACCCAGTATTTCTACCTTGTGTCTGATAAACTGGGTAAAAAATATTCACAATAGATGACAATTTATAAATACATGCATTAAGTTTATGTTTTCCTAATGGTCACACACACACTTACAACAATTTCAATGATTCTTTCTGATAAAGACATTGGCCGACTGCACTAACTCCCCTGGGAGCTGTCCCCCATCCCCACAATTTCACCCTATCCTCCTGCCTCCCTGCCTTTGCTAAATCTTTGCCACCCCCTTCTCTGACCAGCAAACTTGTATGTATTTTTAGAGCAGAGACAAAATGATATGTTGCCCATGAAGACTTTCATGAGAAGTTACCACTCCATCTTTCCTCTTTTCCCAGATGATTCTGTTTCTACAAGTACGAAGCAGTTATTTCATTCTGCCTTTGTTCCAAAGGATGCATCACAGGATTTGTAATTGCCTATAGTGCCTAGGATAGAGCTCAACACATACTTATTTCCTCCCCACTCCCACCCAAGAGAGAGTCCTAAGTTTGTTGGTTAATAAAAGGGCAAATTGGGCCAGGGTTGGGAGTGAACGTGGGGAGTAGAGTTGAATGCCTATCATGTTCTAGGCACAGTGCAAGATACTGGAGCTAAACAAAGATAGGTAACACAAAGTCCCTGATCCCAGGGAGGTAGTAGTCATGGGTCAAACTGCAAGGTAACTGACATAACAGAATCTAATAAGAGCTCAAATGCCTGCACACATAGTATTCTATGGCACACCTGAGGGGCATCTACGCCAGCCCAAAGCAAGCATATTGCAAGAGAATCCTGAACAGCTGAGACAGTAAGCCTGGGACAAGGGAGGGAAAGTGGATAAAAGGCATTCCAACATTCCAAGTACCGGACATAGAGTGGACCGAGGACAGAGAGGCAAGGTAGGTAACAGAGTGTTTGAAAAACTGTAAGCACACTGCAAAGAAGACCTGGTGACTTAATTTCTTCCAAATACAAAAGAAGTACAGAAATAATTATATTCTGATTATCATTTACTTATAGGGTGTGTGTGTGTGTGTCTACAAGTGTGTGCAGGGAATCGGGGGCATGCTTCCTGACGATTCTGCATTTAAAGTACAAGTCCACAGAAGAGTGGTAGGCAAAAAGTTCATTATGGATTTTTTCTTTTTAAACCACAAAAACAGTCTATCTGAAAGATTTCTGTCAGGCATCTGCCATCTCTAGTAACTTTTTGGAATGGTTACAAAAATGCATACCCAAGTCATAAAGATTTAACGAAATATTGTCCTGCCATTTATAGTAATGATACCAAACGACAAGTTCAAATTACTTGTTGTGATTACTCTTCATCTGGGCAAAACACATGTCGTAACGTATTCCCAGGATGCAATTACATCGACTGCTATGACATAGAATAACAACACTGGAAAAAAAGCTAATCACACACAATACACATACTGTTTAGATTTTTTCCAAAAAAGTTTTTTTTTTTTTTTTTTGTATTGCAATCTGTTCACCATTTGGACTAATCATTAACTATTTTTTTTTTTTTTTGTAATGTGGAAAGTATCAGCTGAGTTAGACAAGCACACAAAAAAAGCTAATAAAATGAACATATTAATGTATACTCTATATTCTCAAATTTAGATGATGATTTAGGAGAGATAATGACCTTGCCATGTTCACCAGTAATATTATCAGAACACTTGTAGGTTTTGAATTTATGATGATCACAGAGGGAAAATCCTACTGCTATGACAAACAATATATGTTTTCAAAGATATTCTTCATGCAAAGTCTTAGCAATTTTATCCTGGGTACTTTAATAAATGGTTTGGGATATAACATTTTTCTGTGTCAATAAAAGAACATGGGAAACCACATTTAAAATACTCTATATGTTTTTGTTCTCTCCACTTGTCCTTCCTAAATCTTCCTTTTCTTCTCATTTTACTGTCCCTCTGGGGATATCTCACCTGCCATAGCTTTAATTTCTGCTCTTTATTTCTAATCTGTTTTCTTCTTTCAGCACAATGCCTACATATTTGACCACTAAATAGATTTTCCACCTGTATGTCCTCAAAATCACTATGTGCAATTTGGAATTCATCACCCACCCTTCTCTCACCTCCTCACACCTCAAAATAAACATGGTAACCTCATAAATCTCCCTAATATCTGTTCATGTCTTCCAATCTCATTTCTACTCCCCTAATTCAATTCTCATCACTTATCACATGACTGTTGCAATTGAATACTAACTGGTCTTCCTGCCTTTACCCACAAACTCTCTTCCCACCTCTCTAAAGTAAGAAATGGAATTATATAGCAATTCTGTTTTTTTTTTTTGTTTTCTTTTTTTTTACAATGAGTCTAAATAGATAAGAACTGTGGACTTTCAAAAGTCAAAGAAATTACAGTCTAGGAGAAATGAGCTGGGACGCTTCATCAGTATTTTTGAAAATGTCCCTGAGTAACTTCTGTGTCTAGTCATAACAGAGAACTCGATACTGGACTAGTCCCCTCACCCTACATGACTACAAAACTGGAAATACTATGTCAAGAACCCTATTTTCAGCCTTTAGACTATAGGCATTTCAGGACTGTGTGTATTCAGAAAAGGGGAATACTTGAGACAAGGCACTTGATCCCCCAACACTCTGCCTGTAGACACATTCATGAGCATGATGCATGGTGGTGGACTCAAGCTGATGATGGTGGTCTTGCTGAGCAAGGGAGTAAGAGTTGGAGTTTGGGGCTGCTGAAGCAGCAGAATTTGCAAGGCAAGGTACCAGAGTAAAGGGAGAAACACGGAGAAGCAGCACCGAAATTAAGAATAGGGGTGCCTTTATGTTTTGGCTGAATACCAAGCTGCACATGTATATAGCAAGATTCTTCAAGTTCAGGAAGAGAACAGCTACTGGGAGTTGTGAGCTAAGTGGAAATCCCCAAGGTCATATAATAAGGAGACATGGGCACTCTGAACAGTCAGGGAGGAGTGACCTGGCTTAATAACCTGGGTATTGAATTGAAGCCTCCTCAAAAAGGCCACACTTTAGAAATAGAGCAACTCTAGTCATATAATAAGGACTACATTAAAACAATCTTCACAAAGTTTAAAACAGATTTTGAATGAGTCAAGCTGATTCTCCAGAATAAAATTCAAAAATTTCTAAAGGAAGACAGCAAAACTTAGAATCTCATAAATGTAATATCCAACATGGCCAAATAAAATAACATAATATCAGACATGTGAAAAAGCAGGAAAATGTGACCCATATGTATTTAAGAAAATAAATATAAACAGACCCAGAGATTGTAAATTTAGCAGAAAAGGACTTTAACCAGTGAATGAAAGAATATCAGAAGATAAATGGAACAAATTAAAAAAGAGAAAAATGGAACCATAAAACTGAAACACATAACATCTGAAAAAATATCTACAGTACGGGCTTAACATTAGATTGGACACTTCAAAAGAAAATATAAATAAACTTGAAAATATGGCAATAGAAATTCTATAGACTGAAGCATAAAGAGTAAAAAAGACTGGGAGTGAAGGTGGGGAAATAGATTCTCAGTCTGTTTGAAAATACAAAGCAGTAAAAATTTGTAATGGGAGCACCAGAAGAGACTGAAAGCCAGAAAAAGGTTAAAGAAATAATAAAAATATATTTTAAACTAATTTGATGAAAAATATTAACAGATTCAAGAAGCTCACCAACTCTCTATGCACCAAATCTCAAAAACAAATTGCTAAAAATTAGTGATAAAGTAAGAAGAAACATACTACATATCCACAAATAACAGTAAGAAATTATACTGATTTCTCATCAGAAACTATGCAAGCCAGAAAATTATGGAACAAGTTCTTAAGTGCTGCGCAAGAGAAGAAAAATCAATCTAGAATTATATAACCACAACAAAACCCTTACAAAATAAATAAAACATTACAATTTTTTTCAGACAAACAAAAGCTGAAGAACTCACAGAACTGTGCTGCAAGGAATCTGAAAGAAACTTCTTACAACTGAAGAAAAACAATACCAGGTGGAAGCTCAATGAAGATCACCAAAAATGATATATAAATGGATTCACACACACACATACATACACACACACACACACACATATATTCATGTACATATACATATATACATATTTTTAAATTTCTTTAAAAAGTAATTGACTAGGATATAAATAACAATGTATTTTGGGGTTTAAAACACATATAGAATTAAGTATAATATCAAGAGAACAAAGGATAAGAAAGGAGTAAACTGAAGTATGATGTTATAAGTTTCATATGCTATATATGAAATGGTGTGATACTAATATATGGTTAATTATAATAAATTAAAGATGCATATTGTAAAATCTAGAGTAACCATTAGAAACATAAAAATATAGAAGTATACTTAAAAGCCAATATAATAAATAAAATGGAATAATATAACTTATTCAAACAACTTTTAAAAAGACAGGAACAAAAGAACAAGTAGAACAAATATAAAGACAGAAATTGGTTAAAAGTAAAAGAATGGAGGACAATATATTATGCTAATGTTAATCAAAAGAAAGATGGGGTAGCTGCTTTAATTTCAAACAAAGTAGACTTCTAAGCAAGAAGTAACATCAGCATTAAGAAAAATACACTCAATGATAAAAAAGTCAACTCATCAAGGAACATGCAAAAATGTGTATGAACCTAAAAATGGAACTTCAAAACTAATAAAGCAGTAGAGAAATCTGAAAACAATGCATAAATACACATAATTATAATTGGAGACTTTAAAAATCCTCTTTTAGTAACTGATATAACTAGTAGCCCCCAAAATTCAGTACGTTTAGAGAAGATTTGAACCAAAACACCATCATCAAACAGTGTTTGGTGATATTTGTATTTATAGAACATTTTCTTCAATAGCAGCAAATGTGTGCTATGCTTTTTTCCAAGAACACATGAATGATTAGCCAAGAGAGGCCATATTCTATATGTCAACAAACAGCTTACTTAATACATTTTAAAGGATTGAGTTGACATAGAGTATATTCTCTGATCACAACAACATTAGAGATTAAGACCAAAAGACATTTTAAAAAACTATAACTATTTGCAAATAATGCAATACAATTCTAAATATCCCATGGAACAAGGAAGAAATCACAATGTAAATTAGAAAATATTTTGAATGGAATGGAAATGAAACATAACCTATAAAAATGTGTGGAATCCAACAAAAGCAAATTTATTTGAAAAGTTGCTTCTACTAAAAATACAGAAAGGTCTCAAATCAGAGAAATAAACTTCTATGGAAAATATAGAGGAATAGAGTGAATTAAACCCAAAATAAGTATAAAGAAGTGAAATAAATATCCAGAAGTCAATAAATAGATAATAGAAACACAAGAGAAAAACAACAAAATTAAAGGCTATATTTGGAAAATATCTATAACTTGAAAAAAAATAACAATTAAAGTGGTCAATAAAAACAGAGAAAACACAAATTACCAATATCAGGAATGAAAGAAAGAATCACCAGTAGATTTACAGAGATATTACAGAGATATTAAGGTATTGTTATCAAATTTATTTCAATAATTTTTTAAAAATCTTAGAAGAAATAAAGTTTTCTTGAAAGATACAACTTGCAAGAATTGACATGTAAACAAATAGTAAACTAAAGTAGCATGACCTTAAATTAAATTTTAAAAAAAATCAATTTATAATTAAACTATTTTCCAGAAAGAAAACTACAAGTAGCTTCAATGGTGGATTTTATCATAATTTAAAGAAAAACTATCAACAATCTTCCTCAAATATTCCAGAAAATAGAGGAACAACTTGCCAACTCAATTTATGAGTCCAGTATTACACTGATATGAACATTTGAAAAAATAGATAGATGGATATCCAAAGAACAACAACCATCATAAACGTAGGTGAAAAAAGTGTTTGAAAAAATATTAACATATCAAATCCAGATCATAGAATTAATAGACAAGGATAATAAAAACAGCTACTTTAATACAAATGTCCAAGAAGGTAGAGGAAAGCTAGAGCATGATGAGAGAAAGGCAAGATACTAAAGAAGGACTTAAAATTTCTAGAAATGAAAAATCCAGCATCTCAAATGGAAAATTCAATGGATGGCATGAACTGCCAATCTAATAAAGCAGAAAAAAACCCAATAACATAGCAATAGAAATGTTCTACATTGAAGCACAAAATGAAAAAAAAAAAAAAATCACTGAAGTAAAGTTAACAGAGTGAATTGTGGGACAATATTAAGTGACTAAACTCATAAAAATGGAGACCCAGAAGGGAAGGAAAGAGGGTGTGGACAGAAAAAGAATTGTTAAAATTCAACTTTTATTCACTGTAAAATTATTGACAAACTAGAATTTGAAATAAAAATCCTCAACCTGATAAGGGGCATATATAATAATCCTACAAATAACATTATATGTAATAGTGACAGTATGAATGCTTTCCCTTAAGATTTCTTATCCGCATTTCTATTTAAAATCATACTGATTTCAAGCCAGTAGTATAAAGTAAGAAAAATAAAGGCATGAGAAAATTTAAATACCCACAGTTGATACGACTAGGTAAATAGAAATTGATAAGAAATCTACCAAAAATACCTCCATGAGAGGTAGTATGTAAATTTAGCAATAACATAGGATACTAGATTAATTTATAAAAATCAGTTGCATACCTATAAGCAAATGGAGAGCAAAATTGAAAATCATTATCCTTTTAAAACAGCATTATTGATCAAAAACTACTTAGAAATCTATTTACCAAAATACCTGAAAACTTTACAACAAAAACTACAATGTTCTATTCAGAGAAATTTTAAAAGACCCAAATATATCATGAGTATATCATGTTTATAAATTATACTACTAAGATTATATTATGATGATGATACCATTTATTTCTAACTTGAGCTATATCTATATCTGTGTCTCTATTTATGTAGTATCAATCAAAATCCCAGCAGGGGCTCTTGTAAAAATCAACAATGGATTCTAAAATTTATATGCAAAGGATCTAAAATAACAAAATCATATATATATATATATATATATATATATATATTTAAATGTTTAAGAAAAAGAGAACTAATAATACTAACTTCCAAATATTATAACCATCAAGACAGTGAAGGAATGGCAGAGAGAGATACAAATCAATCAATGGAACTAAATAAAGATCACAGATAACCAACACTTATACAGGTAATTCATTTTCAACAAAGTTATCAAAGCAAACCAATGAGGTAAGGAAAATCTTTTCAACAAATGGTGCCAGTACTCGAAATGGGCATCCATAGAAGGTGAACAGGGATAACCCTGACATTCACCCCACAGCATACACAAAAATATTCTGAGATTAATCACATACTTAAACATAAATGCTAAAATTTCTAGAAAATGTATAGGAAATATCTCTGTGACCTAGGGGTATGCAAATAATTTAGATTTAAACATAAAAACACTAACCATTAAAAAATAAATTTATATATTAGACTATCAAAATTAAAACTTTCATTATAAGGCACTGTAAAGGAAATCAGTAGGTAACTCATAGACTGAGAAAATATTCACAGAACATATTTTATAAAGGACTTGTATCTACAATATATAAAGAACTCCTACAACGAAGTTATAAAAATAGTCAAACAACCCAATTAAAAATGGACAAAACATTTTGTACAGGTCAATAATGCATAGAATGGCCAATAAACACAGGAAGAGGTACAAAACATCACTAACCTTTAAGGAAATGCAAATGAAAACCAAAATGAGATTCCACTACACACCTGTTAGAATGGTAACATTTTTTTAAAGTAAAGCAACACCAAATGTTCAGAAAACATTTTTCTAGTTTTCTGGTAACAGTGTGAAAGTTACATCAGTGTGGAAGATATATTTAGCCCTGTGCTCCTGAAATAGCAATCCTAAACATTTATCCAAAAGAAATGAAGATATTGACTGAGACAAATATGAAAGCTCACTGATACTTCCATGCAACACAAATCAGCTCTGTTACAGTTCTTAAAATGCATCATTGAATGACTCTCTTCTGAAAAAGACTTTGGCATGATGGCTGTAGATGCATCCTATTCAAGTGATTTCCCTGAAAGGGTTTATCTAATTATTCAATCACCACCCCTGTTAATTACAAGTCAGAAAGTGCCAAGAAATTGGGCTACAATCAAGGCGCTCCTGGCTTTTTAGACACCTGACTTTTAATGGACTCTATAATACACATAAAGAGCTGGAAGAAACATTCTTAATTCCATAAGAGCTACTCATTTATCCCCTATTTCCAAGTAGGGGATAGGAAGAATAGGAAGTTACCGTACTGGCAGAGAAGCTGGGATATTATCCACCATGTACAGAAATATACTGTGAAATCCCTCCATGTGGCTACACACACACACACACACACACACACACACACACATTTGAGAGTATTATTAGTTATCTTGCCAGCATCTCCACTCCAAACATTTTGACTAATCGTCAAAGTAAGGTCCAAACTTCTTGCCGGTGATTATTTAGAAATTGGCATATATCCCAATCCTCGTATAAGATATTTAAAAAGTCTACTATGGATTCTGGAAAAGGAATCATTATTCCTAAGAAAGAGATACAGGAAGAGGCATTCATATACGATATGTGGACATGTGTCAATCATCTTAGTATAGTGAACATGGAACTCATAATAAACGGCCAGAAAGGGGAGGTGGAAAGAACCTTGGGACTTGAAAGTATGGTTGCACTATGCATTGTGTTAAGATTAGCACTCCTTTTACCCCTGCCCTTGCAGTGGTTGAGGTGATTCATTTCCCTGTCTTCCAAGCTTGTTTGAGCAAGGTTTTCCTGTTACTTGTATGTGAAGGCATTCTAAGAGATACACAAACACAAAGAGACAACAGTTTAGATAGTAGCTGCCTTCTGAATTGGTGAGCTTTTGCAAGATAGCATCATGTTTGAGCCATCCTTTACCTGATCCTAACTTTTCTTTTACTTTTCTTACTATCGAAGGGCAAAGTGGTTCAGTAAAGAAAGGACAGGAGTTTTGAATGACAAAAATCTGTGCTGGGCTTGGTGCTTCCATAAACTACTTTGTGTGACCAAGGTTGGAAAATAACCTTGCTGAATCTTGGTTGTTCCTTTTGGAAACTTTTGTGGAACTTCTATAGAGATTAATGGCATGATACATGTAAGGTATTTACATAAGCTCTGGCAAAGGACAGGAGTTTGATGTGAGTTGGCTGCTATTAACATGGGGAGGAAAATCATCTCAATGTTCAGGCAGCTGACTCACCAATGGGCTTCAAGTAAATAGCATATTTATAAACTGGGACCTATCTGCTCATCTTTTTGGGCAGGAATAGAATAGTTGACATAGTAGATGTGGTTAGAAATAGACACTAGGCCTAGCAAGTAGAAGCATGAAATAGTTACAACAGCAATAATAATAATGACAAACACCACCTTCCATATATGAGTATCTGAGCTATGTATCAGCACTAACCTCACTATACAGGTGAGAAAATTAAAACCTCAAGTAGTCATAGAGTTCAGCCAAGATCACACAGCAGTAAGTAGCAGAATCATCACTCACCTCAAGGCACTCTGGATGCAAACCCCTTGCTCAAAACCTAATCTAGGTGTGTGTGTGTGTGTGTGTGTGTGTGTGTGTGTGTGTGTGTGTGTGTGTGTGTGTGTGTGTGTGTGTGTGTGTGTGTGTGTGTGTGTTTTATCTGAGGCTAACCCTAGTCAAATGCTCAGCAATGGAAGACTTTCCCAACTACACTTAATAACATCATAAAATTCTTCCTTCCATAAAGATAACTTAGGCAAATAACATAAATATG
Source organism: Leucopleurus acutus (assembly GCF_964270905.1). Classification (NCBI taxonomy): domain Eukaryota; kingdom Metazoa; phylum Chordata; class Mammalia; order Artiodactyla; family Delphinidae; genus Leucopleurus; species Leucopleurus acutus. The sequence goes on along the minus strand of NC_139151.1, from coordinate 52,101,964 downwards.
GCAGAAAAGGCTTCCCACCTGATCTCAGAAGACTAGAAATACATAACAGGTAGCCATTTAAGGCTATGCTCTTCCAGAACAAACTCTACTGATATCTAAAAATACCGAAATAAAGGTTACTTCTTTTCTCTCAAGCTCTGTGTGCATGGACATGTGTGCACATAGGTTTCCTTGCGCTCACACAGACATGCATGCATTCATTTCCCAAAACAAAGTTGTATGAGTGGCAATCTTTTCAGATCTGATGTGGAATTTATTGGTCACATTTCTATCTCCATAAAAATGCAGCACATCATATGATTACATTTTATGAGTCTGTATCAGTTAGAGAAACAGCAAGAAGACCTTCCATCAGAGTGTATACTGGAGAGGTACACTTTAGTGTCAAGGAGGAATTATTATTAAGCTCTAGAGTTTGGCAGTGACGGTTTTTTCACTAAAGGACCGCTCAGCTGTTGCTGAATTGAGAGTCTTCTAATCACAAAGATATCCTAAGATACTCACAGAGGGCTTATTTTTCTTAAATTTTTCCTAAGGGGGAAATAAGTGAACTCCCGTTGACCCTTTTAATCACTTGGGTCAAATCAGAACTATTGTCAAAGTGGTTTCGAGCCTTCATTATTTTTAAAATGTATGCCAGAGAAGAAACTTTAAGCTTCCAATAATCAGACCTTGTTATAGATTTTCCTTAGCAAATGTTCACCCAGAAGGAACGATCGGAGAGTTTTCTGTGTAAAGTGTGCCACTGAGGATCATGATATAGGATTCAACAGTGGGATTTAACCGCCTTCTTTAATACATCATCTGCTTTAACTCTTGGATGTGGTAAAATTGAAACAAACTTCATTCTTCTCTGATTTCAGAAAGCGGAGTTCATTAATTCCCCTCGCCTGCAATGCTCTAGAAATTTGAGTTCGGGTGCCTTTCTTGCACTGGAAAAAAATCATCCATTCATTCACTCATTCAGTTATTCATTCATTCATTCATAAGAACCAGTTAGGAATCATAATACAGTTGTCAGTCTATTAATTATAAATAAGAAAAAAGGAAAATTTTAGAAAGTTGTAAAGGCAATTGCATTTGGGTCAGAGAATGTGAGTTGCAAGGACTTCCTATTAAGCACATTCATTCTGTTCTTTGCAAGAACAGAAATACTACATTAAGGTAGCTACTATTACATAACACCTCTATTGACCCCTAAAAATGTTCAAATGAAGTTTCTCCTTTCTTAAATTGTGTGCGTGTGTGTGTGTGTGTGTACGCACGTGTAATCAGTTTCTGTGCACTCACAGGAACGTGACTGCTTTCATTACTCAAAACAGTAAACAGAATACTTCAAATGAAGTAAACACTTGAAGAAGCCAAAAAAAATCTCTATATTAAAGAAGATACCATCTGCAGCAGGTGACTTGTAATAAATAGTTTCTACCTTGGCATCCCTCCCCGTCTTACCTCTTTCCATCTACTCCTTTTATCCATCTTTATTGCCATTTCTTTCTTTGGGCTTAGTTTATGCTCTGGATGTGGCTAAACAGAAAAAAAAAAAAAAAAAAAATCCTCCTCTCTAATTCCTGAAAGGAGAAGCACATAAGCCTCTGGGTTCTCTGGCATGACCTAGAACTACTCAGGAATTACTCCCATCATGGTTTTGAGTGGAATGGGTCTGGTGAGTGGTGAGAAAGGATACAATGCAGAGCATTGTTCATCTGACTGGCTAATTCAATTTACAACCACGTCCTATGCTGGAAACTGAAGGCCCAGGAAACAATTAGATGCGGCCCCAGCACTCATGAAACACACAGCCTGAAAGAGGATACAGATGTGAAAACCACAGCAAACATTTCAACAGTGGTCATTATGTGCTAAATTCTAAGCACTTTCCTACATTAAAATCATTTACTCGATGTCAGTCCGAAGAGTTAATGACACTACTATCCTCATGATAGAGGCAAAAATTAAGAGAGAAAAAGAGGCACACAGAGTTTAAATAACTCCAAAGGCCACAAGATTAGTAAAGGGAGGCAGCTGTGATTTAGACCAAGGAATTCTGGCCCGAAGTCTGTGCTCCCAGACACCAGGGTAGGGTGCTATATCTTCTCTTTGTATGTGAAAATATGGAGTGTGCCTCCCGACTGTCTCTCCCACTAAAAAAAAAAAAAAACACACACACACAAAGAAAAGTGTAAAATGTCTCTCTCTGCTCACCATACTTGAGCTCTGTTTTCCTTCTTTTTCAAAACCCCTTTCCCCCACCTGGGTGAGGGGGGTTTAATTACGTAGGTCAATTTATCCTCTTTACTAATTACTTTTTCTCTTCATGTTGGTGCATTCTTTGAGTTGGCAGCACTAAAGTCCAGGGGCCTTTCTGGCTGAGAGAACCTGCCCAGAAAGGGTGGGGAGAAGAAAGAAGCTGAGATGACATTGAGGGTGTTCTTTTACTAGAGCTGGGAGAAATGGCTGACCTCTACCTCACTGTATCTAGGTATATAACCCTTGACAATGAAAAATGGTCAGGAGACACTTGCCACAGTGCCTGGCACTGAACACTGGATAAGCAGTGACTGTGTTTGTTATTTACATCCTTCTAGTCAAGAAGCTGGTTTACTTAGTCATTTCTTTACTTTTTTCCCTGAAGTCCAAACTGCCATTTACCCTTGGGCTTTCCAGGAGGAATTTCTGGCATATGAGTGCCACGCTTCCATGCTTTAATTTCCAGTTGTATAACTTTAATATGAATTTCATAACTTTTCTTGCTCCTTTGTTACATTTCCTTTTTTTTTTTTTTCTAAAGAAGGAACTGTCATGAGCATCTAGCTAGCAGAAAATGGCATGTAAGTCTTCCGACTAAGAGTTATGCTGAGAATGTTTCTTTGAAGGTTCCCTTGGACCTTTCAAGGCAGCTTCCAAGAAGTTAGAGGGATTTGTGGTTTAGGGGGAAAAGCTTAGTTGCCTCTAGCTTTTAGGGACTTAACAATTTAGTGAAGGTGCAGGGCAGGGTTGAAATGTAGATATAACTAGATGATTGGAAGGTCCCTGTCATCCTGTAAGTAGCAGTGCCAGGAATTATAGAAACATTCAGAGTTGGGTCCTGACCAGGTCATGGGGACAGGAAGTGGGAGTGGTGCATAGATTGCAAAAAGTAAATTCATACAAATGCCCCAAGGCTGAGTTCCTGAAAATGTGAATGGTGGACCACCTGCAGCAAAGTCACCCAGGAATGCATGTAAAAAAATGCAAATTGTTGAGCCTACATCCACCTAGTGGGTGCAGGTACTTGGGGTCAGGCCAAGGAATCTACATTTTACCCAGGTTCTCAGGGGAATTTTGTATATAATAAAATTGGGGATCATCAGTAACAAGAGAAAGAAACGGAAGGAAGTAAAAGCAATTCAGTTCTAACTGAAGCTAGGGCATCAGTGTGCTAAGAACAGCTTATCATGTAATCAGCACCCTATCACTGTGAAATAATTACACTCACCCCCCACTTCTACTGAGGAAACTGAGTTACAGAGAGACCAAGAGATTTGCCAAAGGACATGAAGTTTACCAGTGGTAGAGGCAGGATTTAAACTCAGGCTGTCTGACACCAGAGCTTGTTTTCCTAACCAGTACAATAAACTTCCTCTTACAGGTAGATTCATATAATTCAACTTAACTCATTGTTATTGAGTAAGCATCACATGTAAAAACATCAGGAGTTAATTTCCGTTTGTTTTCTTGTTTGTTTTGGGGAGGGTAAAAATACTAATAAAGTGAAACCTAAACATATAATCCTGGGTAGGAACTGATATGTACAAAAGGGGCTTCAATGCTATAATAAATAATGTGCTTTATTAGCAAAATTAACTATCCAGTGATAGAATTTTACTTTATTTTTCAGTTTTAGAGAATTTATACTAATAAAATAGATTGAGGTTTCAGTTTTATAAAATGGGAAATGGAGAAGTGATGCAAATTCTGTCATTACTGATACCTGAGGCCTGGTATGGCGGTAATTCCATTGGGCATGGAGTTAGGTGCTCTGGGTACAAATTTTGAGCCACGTCACTTAACATCCTTAAACCTCCATTTTCTTATTTGTAAAAAAGAAAATAACAATACCTACCTACGTACCCATCATAAAATATTAGTATGTGTTAATGCATATAAAAGCAACAATAAAAACAACTTTCATAAACTGGTGTGTAATTCATAGGGATGGTGTTACTAAATGGCAAACTCCCTGGGAATAATGACCAAGACTCATGCGATGACCCAGCACAACACTTAATGCTTACACGATGTTTAGTAAATAGTTGCTATAGAAATAAGATTAATCATCTGAGTTTCTCTAATAGATATATGAGTAATGGAATGTGTAAGCAATAAATGACATTCATAAACTTTCGTTTTTATGAAGTGTTCCTTACCCACCTTACAAAGAAAGCTGCAGAGCTATTTAAAGTGAGAAGGTCAGTGTTTATTTTCTTACTGTGAAAATCAAGTGCTTTGTTTGTTTCAATTTTTCTATATATTTTTACATTGATTTAAAAACTAACCACCTTACGTTGAAGCCCATCTCTCCAGTCCCATAAAATATCTTAACTTCTGGCCCTATTTTAAACCAGTTCTCTAACTCTGCATAATATACATGTCCCTCAAAAAATGTTTAATAAAAGTAGCAAAGAAAGGGAAAACAATTCTGAAAAAAGGAAAACAATGCTAAAGGGGCAATAAGAAACTGCAAGATTTGTATTCAATGTTAACAGACATATGCATACGTATACATTTTGTTCTTTCATTACAATTTGAAGTTTTCTCAAGATTTTCTTCTGCTTAGCAAAGGAAAGCCTAGTGACCTGACAAAGTGATATGAACAGATGTGTCTGCCCTGCAGAAATGTTTAAAAGAGAAATCTTGGTTTGAGTGCCAAGTTCTATCCATAAGAATGGATATATGACTCATTTCGTCCAAGGATTCATCAAGTGACCTTGACCACTCACTTCTCTCTGGCCCATATGTAAAACACGCCCATCTATAAAATCCTAGGCATGGGTGGGTAAAGGTTAAGGTGCTGAGGTCCTTTGGAGCTCTAGCTTACTAGAGTCATCTCCAGAATATATAAATATATCTATAGAGTACATCTATCTATCTACTTCTATATTTATTTCTATAGAATCTATATCTATAGAATCTATCTATATTTACAGAATATATATCCATATCTATCAATCTATCCATCCATCCATCCATCTGTCCACCCCTCCCTCCCTCCCAATTTGGTACATTTCCCTAAAGAGAAGACTGAAGATCTGAGTGTCATAGAAGAAAGAACAGCATGGGGTTTGAAGACTCTCATGTCTGCTCATTAATTTATTATTTATTTAACAAACACTCACTGAGGTTGCTGCTGTCTGCTGAGACTATAAAAAGGAGGTAAAAGTAGATAAGGGGACACGCGCAAGTAATGTGACAATATCAGACAATGGCATTATGGCATGATCAATGATACCATAGCAGCAAGCATAGGGTCTTCTGCAAACAAAGACATGGATCACAGAACCCACCTGAGTAGTTAAAAAAAAAAAAAAGGCTTTAAAGAGGAAATGATGATTATATTAAATTCAAGGGAATGGGTAAAAATAATAAGCAAGGAAAGTTAGACTAATCTGATTTCAAATCCTAATTTCACCATTTACTGACCTTGGCAACATACTCATGTCTTCTGAGCCTGAGACCTTCCTTTGTAAAAGAATGGCAATAATGCTTCTTCATCTGGTTTGGGAGAAACTACAGGTGAAGGCAGGTTTAAAGCACTCATAGCAGTGCCTAGCATACACTAAGAGCATAATAAGTATTGCTCCCTAATAAATATCGATCCCTTCTTTCAAAGGAATGAGCGTAAGGAACACAGTTTTCTTCTTGATTAAGACATTTATTATTGTTGTCCTTTTGAACATGAAATAGGATCATGGATCATAAAGGAAATGCCTTTTCTTTTCTTTCTCCTCTTTTTGCTCATACCCACCTTTCTTGAGATTGAAGCAGCATAAGGAGGCTCTTTAAAAACAAGGCCAGACACTGTTCTAAGCACTTTCCGTATTTTGTTATTTAATCCGCATAAAAACTTTTGCCTTAATGGACAGGTAACTGTTGTTATCCCAATTTTCCATTTGAAGAAAATGAATCACAGAGAATTTAAAAACTGCTAAATGATCAAATTGGAATTCAGATTTAGGCTTCCTGTCTCCAGAGGCTGTTCCCTTAATCACTGTACAACACACACATCTATGACAGAATGTGTCTACTATATATGATAATAACCCACAAATGATCTCTAGAGTGAAAAGAGAAGTCCAAAGACAGAACAAGGTGAGCACTAGCACAAAGTATCTGTGACAGGAGAAAAGCCCATAGTAGACTGAGAAGGTTCTAGAAGAGTAAAGGAAATTTGGTTCTGCCTGTGCAGTACCTGTTGTATCTTCTTGCTTCCCAACAGGACACTGAGGATATTCAGGTATCTACTCTGCCCTTCTCACAGGACGTAGGGGAAACTGATCCCATCACTAGCTTTAGAAATAAATTCCAATCATTCTAAGTCATTCCAAACGGACAGAATCATCTCTCTATATACTCTTATTGGTCCAGCAACGTAGGTTGGCCCCATAAAAACTAAAAAGGACTTATACTGCATACACTGGAATTTGCCTCCCTGTCTGTACTGGATGTAGATATGGAAACATTTTGTTTGTTGAGATTAGTAGACACATGAGGCCATGAGGAGTCACCCTGAAGACAAACTTGACAATGAGAAGGACAGAACAAAGAGAATTCAAGGAAGCAGAGTCAGACACCTGTTATACTCTCCACTGGTTGTGTTCATACCTCTATACTTCTTATAATTTGCAAATTAGATGACAAAAAAATAACCACATAACTTAAGTCACTTTAAGTTTTCTGTTACTTGAAGCAAAAAAACCCATAATTTTTATTTCTTTGGAGGCAACACAGGAAAGGGTTTTATAAAGGGAATGTTCAACAGTATTCGATGTTTTAGAAAAAAGAATTATAATTTTGAAAAATCTCATGATACAGATATAAACTTCTGATCTCTAAATTATTTGGCCAGCCAGGCCAGGGTGAACCTAGGAAATGTCTAACACATATCACTGAATGCCCAGAGTATTAAGGGAAGGGATGTGAGGTAGGAATGGAAGGACCAAGTAAACCTCACCATTCAGTTCCTTGGAAGTTTATTCACTTATAAAGGTTCATGCCTGCAAATGATGCTGTGCATTTATATGTAGTCAGTCTTGCATACTTCATCCAAAAAAATAGGCTCTAGCTCTGAGGATCCCATGTAATAAAGTTGGAAGGACTCTGTAATTAACCCTAGAGTAATTACCTTCACACCAAGCAAACCACTCTGGAGTAGGCAAGTGGCCTACCTGCCAAGAACCATGTTATAATAAGGTTGGAGAGAGCAATTTCTAACATTTTTCCCATGGTGTATGAACTTAATGGAGCTGAATGCCAGTCATCCATGGAGCGATGCAGAAAAGATCAAGGTAAGTGAAAGTCTCCAAAGCTCTATTTTAAGCACCAATTTCCATCTTTAGCCTTACCTGGGTATTACACATATGTCATCCAGCTGCATCATAAAATCAAAGAAGCTGAGACATTCGAGAGATCTAAGAGGTCATGAAGACCAGCCTGCTTCCCAGTGTGAGATTCATTTCAACACACCCCTGACAGGCAACTGAATAATTTCTACTTACATGCCTTCTGGGAGCCAATGCTGGGAAATCAAAAATACAGGCTTGGAGCCAAACAGACTCGTGTTAATGTTAATCTCTGACACTCATTATTTGTAATCTAAGAAACCTGTGTATTAGTTTCCTTTTTTAAGATGGTTAAAACATAGTTTAATTCCACAACACTGCTTTGGTAGAATAATTTGTTTTGAGAAAAACAATGTTAGTTTTCTGTATTTTCCCTTCTGTTGTCAGACATTCAGAGGTTTTATAAAATTCTACCAGCTATGAATCTATAATTGGTCTCCCTGCAATACCTTCTCACTGATCCTCATGTCCTGTTCCTGGGAATTCATAGACTGTGGCTGTTTTCTCCAGAGACCTCTTCTTCTACCCTAGGGGAAGATATTACTTGAACCCTGGCAGTAAGACGTTTGACTTCAAATCAGCCTGAGATTTCAGCTCTTGTGAGAAAACTCTTCCTAAGATTGTTTAATTATTTTCATTGAAGTAGTGTAAAGGTCAGTGAGCTTTAGCAAAGGAATTAACTCTTCTGGCCTTTAGCATCCAATTCTCTAATGAGAGAGTTGGATTAAGGTATTTTATGATTGTCACCTATAAAAACTGTATCTTGTCATATGATTTCAGAACTCTTTATTTATTGAGCATCTTTGTATACTCAGAAGTCTGTAAATGTTTCATAAATATAGCTATCTGAACTAAATGTAACATTTCAGATGTGTGCTCACTGCAAGTGAGGATATGATACATAATAATCTGTCATCTGGATGCTATACACCTATTAAAGTAACAGTTCTTTTAATTTCCTGAGTGGTTGTATCACATGGCCCATTTGTTTTTACTTTACAAAAATCTCTAGATTTTTTTTCCCCTACCCAAGTCCTGAGTTGAAATTGCAGCTTTACTGGCTCTGTAATCCCAGATATGATACTTAGCTTCTAAGGCCCTAATTTTCCATCTGTAAAACTGAAATAATCCCTACATAAGGAATTTTTGGAGGATTAAGTAAGGTGATGTACACAAAGTACTTTATATCCCACAAAGAACAGAAGTTTGACAAGTGTACTTTCTTTATGCTTTTCAACTCTCTCGTTTGTTCCTAACCCCTTAAGTGGAAGTGAGTGACACAATGGTAGATACTTGGTGGCTTACGAGAGAAAGAGACCAAAATTAGGAAGGATCAACCATTTCATCATCTCTAGCATCTGCTGACAACAGTTCTGAGATGAGTATAGGGACTGCAGGAATTCCACTGCATCATTATAATACTATTAGTGTGTGAGAGACACACGCATGCACACAAATACATACCACGCTCCAGATCCTAACAGCGTTTGTGTCAGTGAGCACGTGAAACAGAAGCTGGCTTTTTGTTGTTCTCCTGCTTCTAAAAGGAACAGACAGTTTTCTACTTTAAGATGATGGCTTCCTGAGTTTATGGATTGAATCCCCAATTCTTTACAACAAAGTTGGAAGGAGGGAAAGGCTTCTCATCAGTTCTACACGTTCAGTCTTTGTGACTAATGAGAGAGCTCACCCATTTCAGCCATCCTTTCATTACTGGTTCCACTCTGCTAATAAAGCCATCACAAATAGGCAGCCTGACAAAATGGCTTTTCCTGTAGAGAAAGTTCTTTTCCCTCTTTTCCGACTTAATTAGCTGCACTTTAGGTAGGGTGGTTGGTGGTGGGGGGGGGGGGACTAGGAACAGTATTTAAAGCTCTAGGGAGGACCATACTACGGCCTGTTACAACAAACCAAATCCAATCAAGTGAATCAGTTTAAACCGAACAGACCATATTTTACTAAATGTACCTTAATTGGTAGAGAATGTATGGTGTGATTTTAAAATGGCATTTTAATGACCCTGGGGAGCAAAAACACTCATTTGAGGTTAAAATGTGTTCATCCCCTGATTCCACAACTCTTAATTGAGTAGCTGCTATTCTGGGCAATTTAGCTCGGTGGTATGCCATGGATATTTGAGTTAGAAAACTTAGATTAGATTTCCATTTTCACCATTTTCTAGAAAGTCTTCTTTTGTAATCCACTTAAAGCTAATTTCTGTAAAATGGAGATAATATTGATTTCACAGGGTTAATTACAATAATGAGATAATATAGCAAAAAATAGGCAATTAATAAATGGAGGAAATTGTCTTGCTGTTGTTCATGTTAAAAATAATGGAAAAAAAAACAAAAAACTTTGGGATTTTCCCAGAGGAAATTTGCTTTGAAGCTTGGAAGCCTAAGTTAACATAAATAAACTAAATACTACCAGAGGTTAATTGCAAAAAGATTAACTTATAATGGACCTTGAAGGTGTTGTGTATGTTTAAATCTCAGATGAATAATCTTTCTCCTTTTTGGGGGGATTAACTAAAATTCCAAGATGATACAGAGTAAAGTAATTCAGAAAGAGAAAAACAAATACTGTATGCTAACGCATATACATGGAATCTAAAAAGAAAAGGTACTGAAGAACCTAGGGGTAAAGGGAAAGACAAACAAACAAAACAAAACAAAACAAGAAGAACCTAGGGGCAGGGCAAGAATAAAGACATAGACATAGAGAACGGACTTGAGAACACAGGGTGGGAGGGGAAGCTGGGGTGAAGTGAGAGAGTAGCACTGACATATATACACTACCAAATGTAAAATACATAGCTAGTGAGAAGCAGTTGCATAGCACAGGGAGATCACGTCACAGGGTGACCACCTGGAGGGGTGGGATAGGGCGCGTGGGAGGGAGGCTCAAGAGGGAGGAGATATGCGGATATGTGTATACATATAGCTGATTCACTTTGTTGTACAGCAGAAACACAACACTGTAAAGCAATTATACTCCAATAAAGATGTAAAAAAATAATAGAACCATCTCCTGAATATTCAATTTGTATAAAACATATTATTCTAGTACAGCTGAAACCAGCTTCATAGAATAACCTCATCCTCACTACTTCCCTAGCAATCACTTATGCATAAATTGAGGAGGTTAAAAACTATCAGCAACTCACTTTTCATAAGCCTATGAAAATGAAACCATTAGGGGAAATACTAGTAAATTATAGTATATCAACATGAAATTATATTGTTTTGTCATTAAAATAATCATTTTAAGATGATGTAGAAAATCAGCTTTTTTAAAACTAAAAAAACACAAGGCACCTTGTAGGTGACACCAGCCAGCATCCATTTTTCCTTTGGTACCTTATCTGATTTTATTGAGCAATATTCCTGCCTTATCTTTTAGGCAGCCAAATTCTGGATTGATTTGCTTGCTTTATGGTATTGTCACTGAAAGGGATTGGTTTAGAAGTATGCACGTGACATGGTTCTGAGCCCACACTGGGGCCCCCCTCTAGCCCCTCCTGCTCTGGCACTGCTCCTGCTAAGCCAGAGACTGCCATTACCAAGTCGTGTGTGAGGACTGGAGAAGGAGTAGGGCCAGCTTGGGTCCCGGTCCTGCCTCTAGCAAGGGCAGAGACTACCATTGCCATCACATATATGCCATGCACAGGGGAAGGAGCAAAACCAGCTCAGGACCTGGCCCTGCCTCTAACCAGAGTGGGAACCCAGAGCCAGCTCAGAAGTATAGCTCAAAACCCTCAGGCACCAGCCACATCCCCAACCAAAGGGAAGACTGCCATCACACCCGGGAGAAGCCCAACTCCTTCAGGGCTCCTGCTCTAGCACTTCAGGCCCCACTCCTACCCCCCAATAAGGCAGCAAACACCACTGAACCTAGGAGGATCCCTGGCTCATACCTAGCTCCAGCTCTAGCCCCTCTGACTCTATCCCTACCACCAAGTTGGCAGCTGCCAACACACCCTGGAGAAGATGCAGCCCAAGCTCACTTCAGATCTAGCTCTCCCACCAAAGCCACTGGGTATATGCAGACTGCACAGGGATGCTCCCAAACAGGGACATGCTCCCAAGACCAGAATAGCTAACTGTTTTCCTTAATTTCATATCGACAAAGAGAGAAAGTCAAAAAAAAAAAAAAAAAAAAAAAAAACAAGAGAGGAGAGAGGACTAAGTTTCAAATGAGAGAACAAGATAAAATATCAGAAAAATATATTCCACTGAAACAGAGATAAATAACTTGTCTGATAAAGAGTTCAAAGCAACAGTAATAAAAATGCTAAATGAACTTGGGAAAAGAAGAGAAAAACATAATGAGAATATCAACAAAGTACTAGAAAATACATTTTAAAAAATCAGAGTTCAAGAATATAGTAACTGAAATAAAAAATAGGCTAGGAAGAATTAATAGCAGATGAGATGACAGAGAAAAATGCATAAGTGACCAGGAAGATAGAATAGTGGAAATCACTCAATCAGCACAACAAAAAGGAAAAAGAAATTAAAAAAATAAGGATAGTTTAAGGGACTTCTAGGACAACATCCAGTGTACAAATATTTGTATTATAGGGGTTCCAGGAGGAGAAGCAAGGAAGGGACAGAGAACATATTTGAAGATATAATAGCTGAAGATCTCACTAACCTGAAAAAGGAAACAAAAATCCAGTTCCAGGACACACAGAAATTCACAAACAACCCAGAGACTCACACCAAGACATATCATAATTAAAGTGGCAAAAATTAAAGACAGAGAAATAATTTTAAAGGCACCAAGAGAAGCAAAGAGCGACATACAAGGGAATCCCCATACAGCTATCAGCTGATTTTTTCAGTAGAGACTTTGAAGGTTATAAGGGAGTGGTATAATATATTTAAAGTGCTGAAAGAAAATAAACAGATAAAAAAACAACCTACAACCTAGGATAATCTACCCAGCAAGGTTATTGCTCACAACTGAAGGAGAGAGAAATATAATAGTTTCTTAGACAAGAAAAAACTAAGAGATCATCACTACTAAATTAAACTTATAAGAATGTTAAAGGGTCTTCTTTAAGTGCAAAAGCAAATGCTATAACAAGAAGTAAGAAAATACAGGAAGGAAAAAAATCTCAGTGGTAAAGGCAAGTGAATAGTAAAGACAATAGATCAACCACTTAAGCTACTCCAAAGGTTAAAAGAGAAAAATTGTAAAATCAACTGTAATTATAATGAATGCTAAAGGTAGACATTAAAATGTGAAATATGACATCAAAAACACAAAATCTGGGGGAAGGGAGTAAAAAATGTAAATCTTTTAGAATGTGTTTGAACTTACATGACTACCAGTTTAAAACATCTAAATATATTATATTTATAGTTTGACATACATGAACTTCATGGTAACCACAAATCAAAAACCTACAATAAATACAAAAAATAAAATAAAATAAAGAGAAAGATAACCTACCCAAAGATAATACTAAAAAAGTGACCAAACCACAAAGGAAGAAACTAAAAGAAGAAAATAATAGAAGAACTACAAAAATAACCAGAAAACAAATAACAAAATGGCAATAAATACATACTAATCAATAATCACTTTAAATTTTAAAGGACTAAATGCTCCAATCAAAAGACATAGGGTGGTTGACTGGATTAAAAAAAAAAAATGACCCATCTATATGTTGCCTACAAGAGACTCACTTCAGACCTAAAGACAGCTGCATATAGAAAGTGAGGGGATGGAAAATAAATATTCCACACAAACTGAAACAAAAAGAAAGCTGGAGTAGCAATACTCATATCAGACAAAGTAGACTTTAAAACAAAGGCTACAACAAAAGACAAAGGATGACATTATATAATGATAAAGGGATGAAACCAAGAAGCAAATTCAACATTCATAAACATATATGCAACTAATGTAGGTATACCTAAATATATAAAGCAAATATTAACAGACATAATGGGAGAAACTGACAGTAACACAATAATGGTAGGGGATGTTATCACCCCACTTACATTAATGGATAGATCATCCAGACAGAAAATCAATAAGGAAACAGTGGCCTTAAATGAAACACTAAACCAGATGAACTTAATAGATGTTTAGAACATTACATCCAAAAAGAGCAAAATACACATTCTTTATAAAAGCACATGAAACTTTCTTCAGCATAGATCACATGCTAGGCCACAAAATAAGTCTCTATAAATTTAAGAAGACTGAAATTATACCAAACTTCTTTTCTGACCATGACGGTATAAAACTAGAAATCAATTACAGAAAGAAAAATGGAAAAACACAAACACATGGAGACTAAAATACTTGGTACTCAAATCCCAATGGGTCAAAAAAGAAACAAAAGAAGAAATCAGAAAATACCTTGAGACAAATGAAAATAAAAACCCAACTTTCCAAAAATCTATGAGTTGCAGCAGAAACAGTTCTAAGGGTGAAGTGTATAGGAATACAGGCTTACCTCAGAAAATAAGAAAAATGTGAAATAAACAACCATCAGCAAAGGAAGGAAATAACAGAAATCAGAGCTAAAAAAAAAAAAAAAGAGAGACCAAAACACCCAATAAAACTGTGAACTGGTTTTTTGAAAAGATAAACAAAATTGATAAACCTCTACCCAGGCTCACCAAGAAGGAAAGAGAGAGTACTCAAATAAATAAATTAAGAAATTAAAGAGAAGTTACAACCTATTTCACAGAAATACAATCACAAGAAAATACTATGAAGAGTTATATGCCGAGAAACTGGGCAACATAGAAAAAAATGGATAAATTCTTAGAAACATAATCTTCCAAGACTGAATCAGAAAATAATACATAATCTTGTATTGAAACTGAATCAGTAATTTAAAATCTCCCAACAAACACAAGTCCAGGACTGGATGGCTTCAAAAGGGAATTCTACCAAATATTTAAAGGGTTAATACCTATCCTCAAACTATTCCCAAAAAATTAAGAGAAGGAAGGATTTTGAAACTAACTCTATGAGGCCAGAATTACCCTAATACAAAAACCAGACAAAGACAACACCAAAAAAGAAAATTACAGGCCTGTAATTTTCATACCCCTGATTACACAGTTGCAAAAATCCTCAACCAAATATTAGCAAACCAAATTCAACAATACATTAAAAGGATCATAGATTTATTCCAGGGATAAATTTATTTATTTATTCCAATAAATAAGAGATTTATTCCAGGGATGCAAGGATGGTTTAACACCCATAAATCAATCAATGTGATACTACATTAACAAAACAAAGGATAAAAATCACATGATCATCTCAATAGACACAGAAAAAGCATTTGATAAAATTTAACACCCAGAAATCAGAAAAAGAGGGGATAACAATAGTAGTTCCCTCCTCCATAGTTGTAATGAGGATTAAATGAGTATTTTTAGATAACACTTAGTAGAATGTTGGATGCAAAGTAACTGTTGTATAAATTATAAATAAAATAAATATTTATTGGCAACCAAATATGAAGCAAGATAACATGATAAAACACACACACACACAAAAAAAAAAAAACAAGGAGAAGGTTTTCAACTAGACAATGACCAAGTGTTTGAGGACTTTAGGATCTTGGTGGTGGAAATGACACAGGAGAATAATTACAGCAAAAAGTATAAAGGTCTAAGTTCCAGAAAAGTAAGTAAAAGGTTTTTTTATGTTGCTTAAAGTTTACAAAGAACATTTTTACATGTTATTTCACTTAATTATCCTGCCATTTCTGAGAGTCATATATATCATTGTTATTATTCTGTTGAAGCAACTAAGTTTGGAAGATAGTAAATGATAAAATATTAATGACTATAAGTAGTTGAACTTCATCCAGGACCTCTGATTTCAAATCACAATTCTTTTATTCATTCACTTATGCATTTACTCATCTATTCATGAAAACTTATTTGTGCTTCACATGCATTTCACATAGTAGCCAAACTGCCTGAAATATTTAATGTGATTCCCTAACACCAGAGGTATTGCTAAAATCAGCACTCCTGCAAGTGATTGTTGACCCCAAAGGGCAAGGGGGGTGAGAATATTTACATGGAGTTTGTACTAATAAACAACTGAGTTGAATAGTGACCAGGCACCCGTTTGTACAAGGGGACCAGTTATTTATTTACCAACATTCCTCCACTTTTCCCATTTAAGCCATCTTGGCTAAAATGCCATGGAAATACTGAAACAGGAGAGCATATTACAGCTGGAGGAAGGGAAGAACACTGATTTCCTCCTGAAAAAGGTGAATGGTGAAAGAACACCTGTGTGCTTCCCTTCCAGGTCACTGAACAAACACATCCAGTACACATAAAGATGCTAAAATGCCTAAAAGAAATGTGGCCCCAGTGTAGCAATCTCTCTCTGGAGGTCCTCCAGGACACTCCCATTTTCTCTCACACATTTCACTTTCATTATTATTACTATCATAGTTATCATAAAGCTATAGAGGATACCGTATTAAAGGGCGGGAACACGGAGATAAAAATAATTGACATTCTGTTAAATGAACTGCCCTACTTTTTCTATACATACGTTATTTATTTATTTATTTATTTAACATCTTTATTGGAGTATAATTGCTTTACAATGGTGTGTTAGTTTCTGCTTTATAACAAAGTGAATCAGTTATACATATACATATGTTCCCATATCTCTTCACTCTTGCATCTCCCTCCCTCCCACCCTCCCTATCCCACTCCTCTAGGTGGCCACAAAGCACCGAGCTGATCTCCCTGTCCTATGCAGCTGCTTCCAACTAGCTATCTATTTTATCTTTGGTAGTGTATATGTCCATGCCACTCTCTCACTTTGTCACAGCTTACCCTTCCCCCTCCCCATATCCTCAAGTTCATTCTCTAGTTGCTCTGTGTCTTTATTCCCATCTTACCCCTAGGTTCTTCACGACAATTTTTTTTTCTTAAATTCCATATATATGTGTTAGCATACGGTATTGTTTTTTCTCTTTCTGACTTACTTCACTCTGTAAGACAGACTCTAGGTCCATTCACCTCACTAGAAATAACTCGGTTTCGTTTCTTTTTATGGCTGAGTAACATTCCATTGTATATATGTGCCACATCTTCTTTATCCATTCATCCGATGATGGACACTTAGGTTGCTTCCATCTCCGGGCTATTGTAAATAGAGCTGCAATGAACATTTTGGTACATGACTCTTTTTGAATTATGGTTTTCTCAGGTTATATGCCCAGTAGTGGGATTGCTGGGTCATATGGTAGTTCTATTTGTAGTTTTTTAAGGAACCTCCATACTGTTCTCCAGAGTGGCTGTACCAATTCACATTTCCACCAGCAGTGCAAGAGTGTACCATTTTCTCAACACCCTCTCCAGCATTTATTGTTTCTAGATATATTGATGATGGCCATTCTGAGCAGTGTGAGATGATATCCCATAGTAGTTTTGATTTGCATTTCTCTAATAATTAATGATGTTGAGCATTCTTTCATGTGTTTGTTGGCAATCTGTATATCTTCTTTGGAGAAATGTCTATTTAAGTCTTCTGCACAGTTTTGGATTGGGTTGTTTTTTTTTTTTTGTTATTGAGCTGCATGAGCTGCTTGTAAATTTTGTAGATTAATACTTGGTCAGTTGCTTCATTTGCAAATATTTTCTTCCATTCTGAGGGTGGTCTTTTGGTCTTATGGTTTCCTTTGCTGTGCAAAAGCTTTTAAGTTTCATTAGGTCACATTTGTTTATTTTTGTTTTTATTTCCATTTCTCTAGGTGTCAGGTCAAAAAGGATCTTGCTGTGATTTATGTCATAGACTGTTCTGCTCATGGTTTCCTCTAAGAGTTTCACAGTTTCTGGCCTTACATTTAGGTCTTTAATCCATTTTGAGCTTATTTTTGTGTTTGGTGTTAAAGAGTGTTCTAATCTCATACTTTTACATGTACCTGTCCAGTTTTCCCAGCACCACTTATTGAAGAGGCTGTCCTTTCTCCACTGTACCTTCCTGACTCCTTTATCAAAGATAAGGTGACCATATGTGTGTGGGATTATCTCTGGGCTTTCTATCCTGTTCCATTGATCTATCTTTCTGTGTTTGTGCCAGTACCATACTGTCTTGATTGCTGTAGCTTTGTAGTATAGTCTGAAGTCAGGGAGCCTGACTCCTCCAGCTCCATTGTTCTTTCTCAAGATTGCTTTGGCTATTCGGGGTCTTTTGTGATTCCATACAAATTGTGAATTTTTTTGTTCTAGTTCTATGAAAAATGCCAGTGGTAGTTTGATAGGGATTGCATTGAATCTGTAGATTGCTTTGGGTAGTAGAATCATTTTCACAATGTTGATTCTTCCAATCCAAGAACATGGTATATCTCTCCATCTATTTGTATCATCTTTAATTTCTTTCATCAGTGTCATAATTTTTCTGCATACAGGTCTTTTGTCTCTTTAGGTAGTTTTATTCCTAGATATTTTATTATTTTTTGTTGCAATGGTAAATGGGAGTGCTTTCTTAATTTCACTTTCAGATTTTTCATCATTAGTGTATAGGAATGCCAAACATTTCTGTGCATTAATTTTGTATCCTGCTAGTTTACCAAATTCATTCATTACCTCTAGTAGTTTTCTGGTAGCATCTTTAGGATTCTCTATATATAGTATCATGTCATCTGCAAACAGTGACAGCTTTACTTCTTTTCCGATTTGAATTCCTTTTATTTCCTTTTCTTCTCTGATTGCTCTGGCTAAAAGTTCCAAAACTATGTTGAATAAGAGTGGTGAGAGTGGGCAACCTTGTCCTGTTCCTGATCTTAGTGGAAATGGTTTCAATTTTTCACCATTGAGGATGATGTTGGCTGTGGGTTTGTCATATATGGCCTGTATTATGTTGAGGAAACTTCCCTCTATGCCTACTTTCTGCAGGTTTTTCTTTTTTTTTTTTTAATCATAAATGGGTGTTGAATTTTGTCAAAAGCTTTCTCTGCATCTATTGAGATGATCATGTGGTTTTCTCCTTCAGTTTGTTAAATGGTGTATCACGTTGATTGATTTGTGTATATTGAAGAATCCTTGCATTCCTGGAATAAACCCCACTTGATCATGGTGTATGATCCTTTTAATGTGCTGTTGGATTGTTTGCTAGTATTTTGTTGAGGAATTTTGCATCTATGTTCATCAGTGATATTGGTCTGTAGTTTTATTTCTTTGTGACATCTCTGTGTGGTTTTGGTAGAAGGGTGATGGTGGCCTCATAGAATGAGTTTGGGAGTGTTCCTCCCTCTGCTATATTTTGGAAGAGTTTGAGAAGGATAGGTGTTAGCTCTTCTCTAAATGTTTGATAGAATTCGCCTTGAAGCCATATGGTCCTGGGCTTTTGTTTGTTGGAAGATTTTTCATCACAGTTTCAATTTCACTGCTTGTGATTGGTCTGTTCATATTTTCTATTTCTTCCTGGTTCAGTCTCAGAGTGTTGTGCATTTCTAAGAATTTGTCCATTTCTTCCAGGTTGCCCATTTTAATGGCATATATTTGCTTGTAGTAATCTCTCTTGATCCTTTGTATTTCTGCCGTGTCAGTTGTTACTTCTCCTTTTTCATTTCTATTTCTGTTGATTTGAGTCTTCTCCCATTTTTCTTGATAAGTCTGGCTAATGGTTTATCAGTTTTGTTTATCTTCTCAAAGAACCAGCTTTTAGTTTGATTGATCTTTGTTATTGTTTCCTTCATTTCTTTTTCATTTATTTCTGATCTGATCTTTATGATTTCTTTCCTTCTGCTAACTTTGGGGTTTTTTTTGTTCTTCTTTCTCTAATTGCTTTAGGTGCAAGGTTAGGTTGTTTATTCGAGATGTTTCCTGTTTCTTAAGGTAGGACTGTATTGCCATAAACTTCCCTCTTAGAACTGCTTTTCCTGTATCCCATAGGTTTTGAGTCATCGTGTCTCCATTATCATTTGTTTCCAGGTACTTTTTGATTCCCTCTTTGATTTTTTCAGTGATCACTTCGTTATTAAGTAGTGTATTGTTTAGCCTCCATGTGTGCGTTATTTTTTACAGATCTTTTCCTGTAATTGATATCTAGTCTCATAGTGTTGTGGTCAGAAAAGATACTTGATACAATTTCAATTTTCTTAAATTTACCAAGGCTTGATTTGTGACATAAGATATGATCCTGGAGAATGTTCCTTGAGCACTTGCCAAAAATGTGTATTCTGTTGTTTTTGGATGGAATGTCCTATAAATATCAATTAAGTCCATCTTGTTTAATGTATCATTTAAAGCTTGTGTTTCCTTATTTATTTTCATTTTGGATGATCTGTCCATTTGGTGATAGTGGGGTGTTAAAGTCCCCTACTATGATTGTGTTACTGTCGATTTCTCCTTTTATAGCTGTTAGTATTTGCCTTATGTATTGAGGTGCAGCTATGTTGGGTGCATAAATATTTACAACTCTTATATCTTCTTCTTGGATTGATCCCTTGATCATTATGTAGTGTCCTTCTTTGTCTCTTGTAATAGTCCTTATTTTAAAGTCTATTTTGCCTCATATAAGAATTGCTACTCCAGCTTTCTTTTGATTTCCATTTGCATGTAATATCTTTATCCATCCCCTTACTTTTTCTGTATGTGTCCCTAGGTCTGATGTGGGTCTCCTGTAGACAGCATATATATGGGTCAGGTTTTTGTTTTTTTTTTTTTTGGCGGTATGTGGGCCTCTCACTGTTTTGGCCTCTCCCGTTGCGGAGCACAGGCTCCGGACACGCAGGCTCAGTGGCCATGGCTCATGGGCCCAGCCGCTCCGCGGCATGTGGGATCTTCCCGGACCGGGGCACGAACCCAAGTCCCCTGCATCGGCAGGCGGACTCTCAACCACTGTGCCACCAGGGAAGCCCTGGGTCTTGTTTTTGTATCCATTCAGCCAGTCTGTATCTTTTGGTGGGAACATTCAATCTATTTACATTTAAGGTAATTATCGATATGTATGTTCCTATTCCCATTTTTTAATTGTTTTGGGTTTGTTACTATAGGTCTTTTCTTCTCTGTGTCTTGTCTAGAGAAGTTCCTTTAGCATTTGTTGTAAAGCTGGTTTGGTAGTGCTGAACTCTCTCAGCTTTTGCTTGTCTGTAAAGATTTTAATTTCTCCATCAAATCCGAATAATATAATTGCTGGGTAATCTTGGTTGTGGGTTTTTCTCCTTCATCAGTTTAAATATGTCCTGCCACTCCCTTCTGGCTTGCAGAGTTTCTGCTGAAAGATCAGCTGTTAACCTTATGGGGATTCCCTTGTGTGTTATTTGTTGTTTTTCCCTTGCTGCTTTTAGTATGTTTTCTTTGTATTTAATTTTTGTAAGTTGATTAATATGTGTCTTGGCGTGTTTCTTCTTGGATTTATCCCGTATGGGACTCTCTGTGTTTTCTGGACTTGATTAACTATTTCCTTTCCCATATTAGGGAAGTTTTCAACTATAATCTCTTCAAATATTTTCTCAGTCCCTTTCTTTTTCTCTTCTTCTTCTGGGATCCCTATAATTCGAATGTTGGTGCATTTAATGTTGTCCCAGAGGTATCTGAGACTGTCCTCAGTTCTTTTCATTCTTTTCTCTTTATTCTCTTCTGCAGTAGTTATTTCCACTATTTTATCTTCCAGGTCACTTATCCGTTCTTCTGCCTCAGTTATTATGCTATTGATCCCTTCTAGAGTATTTTTAATTTTATTGTGTTGTTGATTGTTGCTTGTTTCCTCTTTAATTCTTCTAGGTCCTTGTTAAATATTTCTTCCATTTTCTCCATTCTATTTCCAAGATTTTGGATCATCTTTACTATCATTATTCTGAATTCTTTTTTTAGGTAGACTGCCTATTTCCTCTTCATTTGTTAGGTCTGGTGGGTTTTTACCTTGCTCCTTCATCTGCTGTGTGTTTTTCTGTCTTCTCATTTTGCTTATCTTACTGTGTTTGGGGTCTTCTTTTTGCAGGCTCCAGTTTCGTAGTTCCCGTTGTTTTTGGTGTCTGTCCCCAGTGGCTAAAATTGGTTCAGTGGGTTGTGTAGGCTTCTTGGTGGAGGGGACTAGTGCCTGTGTTCTGGTGGATGAGGCTGGATCCTGTTTTTCTGGTGGGCAGGTCCACGTCTGATGGTGTGTTTTGGGGTATCTGTGGCCTTATTATGATTTTACGCAGCCTCTCTGCTAATGGGTGGGGTTGTGCTCCTGTCTTGCTAGTCGTTTGGCCTGGGATGTCCGGCACTGTAGCTTGCTGGTCATTGAGGAAAGCTGGGTCTTGGTGTTGAGATGCAGGTCTCTGGGAGATTTTTGCCATTTGATATTACATGGAGCTGGGAGGTCTCTTGTGGACCAGTGTCCTGAAATTGGCTCTCCCACCTCAGAGGCACAGCACTGACTCCTGGCTGCAGCACCAAGAGCCTTTCATCCACATGGCTCAGAATAAAAGGGAGAAAAAGAAAGAAAGAAAGAAAGAAAGGAAGAAACAAAGGAAGGAAGGAAGGAAGGAAGGAAGGAAAGAAGGAAGGAAGGAAGGAAGAAAATAAAATAAAATAAAGTAAGATAAAATAAAATAAAGTTGTTAAAATAAAAAAATTAAAAATAATTATTAAGAAAAAAACAAAAGTGAAAACAACAACAAAAAAAGGGACGGATAGAACCCTAGGACAAATGGTGGAAGCAAAGCTATACAGACAAAATCACACACAGAATCATACACATACACACTCACAAAAAGAGGAAAAGGGGAAAAAATCATAAATCTTGCTCTCAAGTCCACCTCCTCAATTTGGGATGATTCGTTGTCTATTCATGTAGTCCACAGATGCAGGGTACATAAGGTGATTGCGGAGCTTTAATCCGCTGCTTCTGAGGCTGCTGGGAGAGATTTCTCTTTCTCTTCTTTGTTCGCACAGCTCCCGGGGTTCAGCTTTGGATTTGGCCCCGCCTGTGCGTGTAGGTCGCCGGAGGGCGTCTGTTCTTCGCTCAGACAGGATGGGGTTAAAGGATCAGCTGATTCAGGGGCTCTGGCTCACTCAGGCTGGGGGGAGGGAGGGGTACTGATGCGGGGTGAGCCTGCGGCGGCAGAGGCCTGCGTGACGTTGTACCAGCCTGAGGCGCATCGTGCGTTCTCCCAGGGAAGTTGTCCCTGGATCACGGGACCCTGGCAGTGGCGGGCTGCACAGGCTCCCAGGAGGGGAGGTGTGGAGAGTGACCTGTGCTCGCACACAGCGTTCTTGGTGGTGGCAACAGCAGCCTTAGCGTCTCATGCCCGGCTCTGGGGTCCGCACTGTTAGCCGCGACTCGCGCCCATCTCTGGAGCTCCTTTAAGCAGTGCTCTTAATCCCCTCTCTCCTAGTGTGTGGAAACTTTTCCTCCTTCACAGCTCCCTCCCACTGGTGTGGGTCCCGTCCCTATTCTTTTGTCTCTGTTTATTCTTTTTTCTTTTGCCCTACCCAGGTACGTGGGGAGTTTCTTGCCTTTTGGGAGGTCTGAGGTCTTCTGCCAGCATTCAGTGGGTGTTCTGTAGGAGCTGTTCCACGTGTAGATGTATTTCTGATGTATCTGTGGGGAGGAAGGTGATCTCCACGTCTTACTGTTCCGCCATCTTCCCCCTCTCCCCATAATCTTCTATACATATTTTAAACAAACAACAAATATGCTAACAGAATATCGTTCTTCACTTGCTTTTTTTCATGTGTTATATTATGAACATCTCAATTCCAAACCATAATATATATTCAGCACTATTTTTATGGTTGTGTTATAGTCCATGGAATGGAAAATGTATGTAATGAATTCTCCATGGATGGTACTTCTTATTGGTTCTTTAATTCTCCTGTTTGGCTCTGTCCTCCATCCCTCCCTCTCTTCATTCTTCCTTCCTCCTCCTCTCTCTTCAGTAGATACTGACTGATTGCCTTTCCAGTGCAAGCTCACAGACAGAAGAACTAGAAATCCTTGAAGAGCAATGGAGTAAGCAGCTCAAAAGCCCCAGAGGCTGACAGATGAGCTGAATTGCAACTCTCACAGTTATACTTTGTGAAGCAAGACATGCACTTGTCTTTCTCAGGACCGACACACACTTTTGGAGGAACTAACTTGCATTTCTTTGGCATTCTCTTCCAAAATGGGACTTCTAGTTTAACTCTGCAACCCCACTCGTAAGTACCTCCCAGTGGCCCTTCCCATCTATCTCATCCTTCCCTCCCAATTTTTCCCTTCATTTTCTTATTTAGCTTCCTCCTTGTCCACATCCTTTCTCTCATCCTGCATAGATGTGCTTTGAATAATTTTTATTTTCTGTGATGGATGGCTTTCATCAGGAAGATTTTTTTTTTTTTTTTTTTTTTTCCCGGTACACAGGTCCCTCACTGCTGTGGCCTCTCCCGTTGCGGAGCACAGGCTCTGGATGCGCAGGCTCAGCGGCCATGGCTCACAGGCCTAGCCGCTCCGCGGCATGTGGGATCCTCCCGGACTGGGGCATGAACCTGTGTCCCCTGCATCAGCATCTCAACCACTGTGCCACCAGGGAAGCCCAGGAAGATTTTTTAAGAGTCAATAACTAGTTGAACTCTGTATCTGCCCTTAGGAATAAAGAACTACAAACTTCTGAATTTGCATGTTGTTTTCATCCAAAATACATGGTTTATCGTAATTTTGGGTGGATCATGTGCACTCCATTTCACAACTTGACCTCTTCTCCACTGGTTAGTCACCCTCCTGTTTCACTTAACATATCATTTTGATGTAAAGGAGGGGCTAAACAACATGGCAATTATCAGAACTATGATAGAATATAGATAGATACACGTAAATCCCAAGACATTAAACTACACTATGTGGTACGTATGCCAGGAATGTTGTTCTCTGTTACACTACTATAAAACCTGCATACTTTTATCATGATTAGAAGTAAAAACAAAGAAAAGATTGCTATAACCGATATCATATCAGATTTTACACCCACCATTTTACCCTCTGTACCCTGCAGAATGGCTAACTCTTCTTGAACCTCTAAATCCCATCTTATTTCTCTAGATTGTCAATACACTCTCCCCTTTCACACATACACTTAAAAAAAGAAAGAAAATAGTATAATTGGCAAAATTAGCAACAGCCATCTATTTAGATCGGGAAGTCCAAAGATTGGTCTCTAGCCTTAGGTTCATCTCTACCCCATCTGTATTACGAAGGATTTCCTTTATACACAACTTGGGATTTGTATCTTCCTCATCTATGCACTGGGACATATAAGTACAAAGGGGGAGGAGGGTGCAGGATTTATAACTGGGGATGGAAAATTGCTAAGTATTATTAATATTGATTGACATTTTTGTTAAAAGCCTGATTAAAAATCAAAAGAAAAGTCCCATTGTTGGAGAAAATTAAAAGCAATTGAGGAGAAGCGGCAAAACTGGAGCCGAGTATCTGTCTATCTATCTAGACATTCATATGGATATCTAGACATATAGACAGAGAGATAGAGATATTAATAGATATTTAATAGCAAACTTCATAACCTTTCAAATGTAAAATATTATAATTATAGATATGTACTGTTCAGACAAACCCCAGAGGGTAGCAAATTCTAAATGAATGCTATCGTTAGACGTTTTTTGGACACTCATAGCACAAGTGCAGTGCAGTATATAATGAAGAGATCTCCCTACCTTCAAAGAGCTCACAGATATCACTAGAGACCATTCATACATTTATTGCCCTAGATTTTTCTATACTAAAACAGTTATTTTTTTCTTTTTATTTTACTTGAGAGGAAGATCGATCCTAAGGCCACATATTATGTTAAAACAAACTTTATAATCAAGGCTTTCTAAAGCCAAATTCCAGTAGCAACTCATTAACTCTCTAATTTTAATTCATCTGAACCTCACTTGCAGAATTATTACCTCAGTTATATAAGATACTTACATATGTGTGTATGTATGTATATATGGGTATGTACATGTATGTGTGTGTGTATATATATGTGTGTATATATTTATTTATATATATATATATACACACACACACTCACAATTATATAAGATATATATGTGGAAGTGTCTAGCAGAGTGATGGGCACATAGGCATTCAATAAACAGTACTCTTCCTTTTTTTAAACTATAAACTATTTCCAGTGATGGTATACCAGTTATCACAACAGGCTGCTGAGAAGTGTCTGTTTTTGGAGGGACTGGGATTCAAAGAAAGAACGAGGACTTTGGCACCACTTAAGCGTGGGTTTGAATTTTGGTTTCTGGCTGGTAAGTGGCAAAGAAAGATTTGAATATTTGTATGTCTGACCCCAAAGCTATGCCTCTCTCACTATTCCACACTTTCAGGGCAGAATAAAATCTTAAACTAATTCCAAAGCAATCCCAAAAGTATGGAAAAGGCCTGGTGATTCATGTGTAATGTGGAAAAGTTCTCTTGTTCAGCTGGAGTTTTCACAGGCTCAGGTAATGGCTGCACAGTGTTCCCAGTAGTCAGTTTCCCTGTCCTCAATTTCCATCTATGTACTCTCTCTCCATGCCATTCAGGTCTTGGTTTGCACAGTGGCTCAAAGACCTCTGGAGGTTGTAAAATTGAGAATGTCCTTCCGTTGAGGGTTAGCAAGAGAATCAATTATCTTAAAAGTGATGGCTCTTTCTTCAGAGAAGCCCCTCCTAGATTTAACTAAATATTTACATCTGGAATGAGTCCTCTGCCTTCCTGGAAGGCAAGGAATTCTAACCAGTTTTCATTGAATGCACCCATAGCTAAGGCTGCTCTCTGTAATCTGACTGATTTTCTTTTTGGACCCAACTCTCTCTCTCTTTTTCTTATTACACCTAATACCCTCGGGCTGGCATGTATTTGAAACAATATGTTATTTTTCATGAGAAAGAAAAGGGTGCAGTGAGGCCTGTTTTTTGATAAAAAACATCACAACTTCCACCCTGTACCTGGAAGTGACTGAGTCTCCTCACCACGCAAGGAAAGGAGTATGTGAAGAGGGAACAGCAGCCGGACAGATCATTTGTCTTCCTCTTGGGAAGCAGGAGGCTTCAGAGAGAAAAGTACCTTTCCAGGTTAAGACTTAGTCTTCTTATCCATGGGTCTACTGGGGCAAGACAGTTCACCCTCCATACCTGAGTTTCCCCAACTATAAAATCAGGATAATATATGATAACCCTGTACAAGGATTAAACAAAAAAAGCCTACAGATGTAGTGGCTAGCACAGACTAGGAACTCATTACTATCAGTTATCTAACCTGTTGTGTCTTTATTTAGGGTTCATGGAGGACTGGAGTCACCAGTTATTACGAGTCACCAGCTATTATTATTATTATTTTTTTTTTTAGAAAACAAACCCTACAATGGCTTATATCTAAAACTGTTCTATAATACATTTCTCTGAAAACTTGTACCTATTCTGAGTTGATTCTGCATTGCATATGGGGAATGAATAAGAGTGATAGAATTAAAATATTGTGATTATTTACACGATTATGTTTTTTTAAAAAAAGACAACAGATCTGTTGACCAGAATCCATGCCCAGCCTCCTGAATTTAGCAGTATCTGTGTTTCTGAGCCTTGGTTTCCTCATTTGTAAAATGGGTAAAATAATGCTTGCTTTGCTTATGTCTTAAGGTTATCATTTGGTATGATGCATGTGACGGTATTTTGGAGGCAAAACATGCTGCTTAAATATTCAAATAAATGGTACTGCTGTTGCTAGATTTATATTTGAAAAGTGTATTACCTATCACTTTGTTTATAATCATTATTTCACTAGTCTTAACATTTTATTATTTTATAAGCAATTCTTTTATTATATGAGAATGGTTCATTCTAATGAGAAAGTCCTCTTCCTTTTTAGAAGTTAAGCATAATTAAAGGGAAAATATTTGTGTTTTTCTATTAATCCCTAAGATTTAAATATCAGAGACAGGAGTGAAATATATAAAAGCAAGGAAGTAACTTGGAAAACTATCTACTAATGCCTTAAATTTCATGGGACCTGCTATCTTCTTGTTTTCTTTGCCACTCAAGAACTTTTAAAGGCAGATTCAACAAAATTAAGATAGCCAGAACCCTACACTTTTCAAATGACTTCTTTTAATTTTCAGATTCACCCTATTAGTGAGTAGAAGTTGAACAAGTGAAGGAATTAAAAAGAATGTGTTCTTTAATCTGAAAAGATGTTGATACTGAGTGGGTTTTCATTGGTTTGAACATTCCCTGAGCACCAGCCATGTGTTGCTCATGCTCATATTCATCATTTCCTGTAACGTTCACAATGCTATTCAGGCCAATGTTAGGGGCCCAGTTTTCCAACACGGATGAGGACACTGACGTTCAGAGAGGTGAAGTCACTAGTAGGTAGTGGGACCAGGAAGTCAATCTAGACTTGTCTGACACTCTCTCTTACTGTAGCCAGACAGGGTCAGAGGCTGAAATAATCAACTTTTACATTTGATTTTTAGATAGGTTAGAAATTAAACTGGCAAAATGCAGGCAAGATCCATTTCCGACTTCAGTTCTAGGTCTCTCATCATTAGCTTCAACAAGAAAACAGTCTTCAACAGTGGACAAGCAAATGTAGCATCTAGTAAGTACTGTAACATTTCAGACTCTAGTATTTTAACAAGGTTAAAAAAAGTCTTCCCAGAAGCTCATTAATTAATGAAATTTATGACTTAGGAAGAGCACCTTATATATTACAAATGCATTCTTGTCCTTAGCAGCGGTTCTCCAAAGCCCCCACTCACTAGCATCATATGTATGCCCAGGCTCTTTTTAGAAGTGCAAATTTGTTTCAGACTTAACTGAATCAGAAATTCTGGAGGCAGAGCCCAGCAAACTGTCCTCTGGGTGATTCTAATACTTGCAAAAGGTTGAGTTCCAAAGATCTATAGTTTACAAGCAGAGATTATATACTAGGACCACACATCAATGCTCACCTGGAAAGCCACTTATTCAACAAGTATTCGGACTCTGTGTCATTGACATATCCTCATACACAGCTAGACATACAGAGAGTGCAGGACATATCCTTAAGAATAAGGCAAAAGTTCTGACCAAAAGATGCTTGAACTCCAATTGGCGGGATAAGACCATAAGCAGGAAGTTTGACCCCAAACCCATATGAATTTAATAAAAATATATAACTCTTATTATCATTTAGGACTTAATATCACATTAAGAACATGACAAAAACATTTGGAGAAAAAGAGGTACAACTCTATGGGATGTTGTTATCAGACAATTTCTCCTGAAGGAGGAAAAGAATTGGAATTAGAAACAGATAGATGTGGTGTTATATCCTAGGCCTGCCACAAAGGACCCAAGCAACCCTGAGTAAGTTAAATCTCCTTGCTTTTCAGGTTCCTCATAAAATATAGGGGTTATATAGGGAGAATGATGAGAATGGGAACAGAGATGAAGATGATGAATGATAACATATTTCATGGTATTTTTGGATTTAATAATAAAAGATGCACACCATGTTTTGGAAGAGGCCTGGCATTGTGTAATGCCTTCAAATCCCTTTAATTCACTCCCTTTGTACCATAATTACTTCCACTTATTGTCAATTATTTCTAGCCATGACTGCTTAAAGAACTTCTCTTACAGCATCTCAAGTAATCCTCACTACCTTCAGGAGGCAGATACATCCTCCCAATTATAGAGATGATTTGTCCATGAAAGAAAGAAAGAGAGAGAGAAGGAGAAAGAGAGAAAAAAAAAGAAAAAAAAAATTTTATATGTGTAATAACAGGATCATGTGAAGTCAGTATTCCCTGATATCCCTTGCTGGCTATTGCCAATGACAGTTCCATTATCTGTAGTACTCAGCACAATACCCAGCATGTAGTAGGCTTTCAGTCTGTATTTGCATGGATAAAAGACAAAGAACAGATAACTAATACAATTCTTTTGATATGGCACCTGACTTTTTAGAATAGGAAAAAAAGATCTACTTAACAAGGAGTGTAGAATAGCATGTTAATGATCTGCAAAGGATCTGCTAAAAGGTAATGATGAAACTAATTCTTGTGCCCTAAGGTGAACTACACCTGAAAAGGCTAAACATTATGAGCAGTCCATGCTTCAGCAAGCCCTATTTGGAAAAGTAAGGATGAGGGTAAAGAGGATAAGAGTATTAATAATAACATTTGTACAGAATTGTATAGTTTCAAAACATATACACTATTTCATGTAATCCCCCAATTTACCCTATGAGATGAAGAGGTACGTCCCCTGTTTAAATGAGAATTGTGATGGCTGAAAAGCTTCCATTCTCTCTGTTTGTGAAAGGAGCACTCTCACCACACTTGCAGTCCTGTGATCTTTCTTTAAGATCTGCTGTCCCTGGCCTTTATAGTGCATCTGCCCCACTTTCTCCCTTCTGATCTCTGGGTCTATCCTGAGAGCCTTTGTCAACGGCTCATTAAGTTCTAGCTTCACTCAGCTGCCATCCCCTATTCTACCACAGGATAACCCTACGAAACAGCAGTGAGTACAAAAGACTAATTATTTTATCCTTTGCTCTTCTGCTGGGGTAAAGTGATTAGAGAGGAAAGGAAAGGGAAAAGGAAGAGGTGACCCTTAAGTAATGAGAAACAGGGAGGAGAGAGGAAGTGGAGACTTACGGTCCCACACAAATCGTCTGCAGATTTCTCCATTTTGCTGAATGTTGTTCCTATTTTTTCCCCCTTTGGATAAATTGATCTAAATGTTCATAAAAATTTTAAGTGAGAGCATTATTTTTCTTTCATCGAAAGATCTTTTCCTAATATTATCTTGTTAATAAAAAGAATGACAACAAATTTATATTTATAGTCCTTTAGCTCTCATTTGATCTTTGTAACAACATGAAAACAAACCAAGGTTCAGAGTAAAGGAATGACTTCTTCAAGTTCACTCAGCTTAAAGAAAAGAGCACAGCTGGATCCTGAAGCCCCATATTCTTTCTTTTCTTTCTTTCTTTTTCATAAATTTATTTATTTATTTTACTTTTGGCTGCGTTAGGTCTTTGTTGCTGCACACAGGCTTTCTCTAGTTGCGGCAAGCGGTGGCTACTCTCCGTTGCAGTGCGCAGGCTTCTTATTGCAGTGGCTTCTCTCATTGTGGAGCGTGGGCTCTAGGCACCTGGGCTTCAGTAGCTGTGGCACACAGGCTCAGTAGTTGTGGCGCATGGGCTTAGCTGCTCCGTGACATGTGGGATCTTCCCGGACCCGGGCTCGAACCCGTGTCCCCTGCATTGGCAGGCGGATTCTTAACCACTGCGCCACCAGGGAAGTCCCCCCATTTTCTTTCCATTATCATATCCTGAACTTGGCATGCAGGAATGTTGTCATTCTAATGACTTTAGACCAAATTAATCTATCTTCAAATAGATATGATTTATCTAAATCATATATAAAATTGCCACAAGGCAACTCTTGCCATTCTAAATTCAGTTGAACAGGTGAGACAAACGTGATTTTATACGTGGAACAACCAATTTCCTACCATGAATGAAGCTGACATCAATTTCAAAGAAAAAAAAGCAAGGAAGAAACAAATCAGGTTAGCCTGACTGTTTACAAAGTGAGAACTGGGACCACAATCACACGTCTGCAGACTGCTTTTGTGTCAGAAGACACAGGTTTGCAGCAATTCTTCAAGCTTGCTTTCAATTACGAGCTGATAATGACTACTACTTGGAAAAAGCGTTTTATTTTCAACCATATTTTGCCTCGAAGACCTACTCAAACTCTCCAACAGTCTTGTTAATAAGAAACATCCCCTGCTGCATGATCAGGGAGGTAGGATGATGTCATGAAATGGGCTTTGGAGTCAGGCAGAACCAGTTTCAAATTCCAGCTCTGACACTTTTTAGCATGGTTACCTTGGGCATATTGTAGAAAGTGAACAGAATAATGCTGACTCCATAGAGTTTCATGAGAAGTTCAAATTAAAACTTTTCTTTCAGTGCTTGAAATTATATTTAAAAATCAGTAAATTATATTTATATTGTGCTTTACACATTTACGATGTGACCCTGCCTCATAGAAAGTGCTCAGTAAGTATATGTAGAATTTCAGGCATTCAGCTGTTTGCCTTAGATGATGTAAGTCAAGGACACATTGTGGATAGCCCTGATGTTGGCCTGAATGACTGAGACAGCAAGGTCCAGCCTGAAGACAGTGGATTCTCTCACAGTGGACTTTCATATACCTGTTGTTGAGGGCTATAGCTGATCTTTACAGTTTTACAATCCTCGGGGAGGTACTTGGTATTTACTTTGCCATCTGAAAGATGGGGATAAGATACAGGATGTGTTTTTTCTACTATACAAGATTGCGATGAGGACGGATTCGCATATTATAGGTGAAAATGTTTGTAAGCTATAAATTGCTATTCTAGTATAGAGAAGCACCTTTGCTGCTATCATGTTTTATCTTGATGGCTCATGGTGTTTGAGAATCATGGATCATCTGTTTGGCCGTGAATGTGGACCCTATCACAACATTTTTAAAGCAAAAACAAAAAAAAAAAAACATGCAAAAACAGAGGATAAATCAGGATGCTTGAGATTATCATGCAGGGACCATCTAAGGGTGTTTATGGCGGTGGTTGTTATTTGATTGCTGTTTTTTCCCCTGAAAGTTGTTAACTCCAATAAAATACAAGTTTGTATTATTTTCTTCATTCTGGATCAGGGAGGATACAGTGAGAAAAAAATCCAACCTCACTATATTTCTGACTTGTTCATACATAAGCATATTTTGGACCAACTTATTCTTATGAGATTTTGGCACTGTTTCTTGGCTCAGGGCAATACTTGGGGTCTTGTTTTCAGGTCTGTCATTTTATTTGTATGTTGGAATTTGCCTCTAAACTTTTTATCTCATTGAATGAAAGGAAAATACTCTGGACAAGTGTCCCCAACATTAATCATATTTCTATTAAAGCACAGCCATATTCAATTCAGTTTTAAAACCATGTACTGAGTATCAGCTTTGCCTCACACTGTGCTAGGAGATAAAGAGGAGAAGGGTATGGCTCCCTGCTCTCAAGACGTTCAGTGGTTAGTCTGGAAGACAAAGGCTTATTTACGATTCAGTGTGATGAACCCTTGGATGTAAGTGTGCACAGCTAAGATGATGGCCACTTAGACCGAGGAGGCAAAAAATAAATAAATAATAAATAAAGACTTTCTGAAGGAACTTATACTCCTAAGTATCAGAAAATTAAAAAAAAAAAAAAAAGGTAACTCACAAGACAAATTCTCAAAATGACTAGCTGGTTGTATTCCTGAACACAATATTCTGGAAAACAATTCCATCTCTATCTTCCCCATTGTATTATACCTCGATTGACTTTATACTAATTTTCTTGCATTCGTTTCAGTGAAAAGTACTTATTTACTGCTGATCTATTAGAAAAATTTCAAAAGGCAAAACTAAGATTTGGATTTTATAAAACGGCTGATGACAGATTTGTAAAGGTGTTGTAAAGGGATGGGCCATGGTGTTTCATCTTCCATGTAAAATAACTAGCTTGTTTCACCACATTCAAAACAGTGAATTTCTCCTTAAGAATTCATCCTAAATGTGGCATCTTTCTCAAGGTATTACATGCCACATGCCAAATGAAAATATTTACACGGTCTGCTGTACTACACTATGAACAGTTTTTGAAGTCAGATATTTTTCCCTTATGTTGGAACCAAAAAAAAAAAAAAAACAAAACAAAACAAAAAACACTCCAGTTCTCTAATTTATAATTCAAAAAGTTTTGTTAGATCAAAAGGAAAGAAAGACTGAGCAGAAAAAAAGAGTGTAAAAAGCTTTAATATTTGAGTGATTGTACCACAGTTGGAGCTGCCTTTCTTGCTGCTGCAGTACAGCATAAGCAGAACAACAACAACAAAAACAAACAGGGAGAGATTTGCTCAAGGTTGTTCAATGTGAGTTAGAAAAGATTAGGTATTTGGATGCCCGGCAGAGTTGACGTCTTTCTCCCCTAAAAAGGTATTTTTGTATGTGATTGGTTTCAACCCCCAAAAGTAAACACAATCGCGTTTCATATATTTCAAGCAGCCAACAAGGCATTGTTGCTTTTCTTAAGGGTGGGGGGAGTGTTGGGAGACTGCTGGTGAGGAATTTATTTACTACCTAACAAAAATACAAACATGTCACTCAGCAGGATAGTAGGGGAGATGGGTATGGCCTACTTGGGACCAATACTGAGGGTAGGAAGATACGATTAGGGGGAGGCAGAGATGAACAAAGCTGTAAAGATTCAGGGATGGGGTAGCAGGAATTGCTTCTGCTTCCTGCATCTTCCTAAGCTCTTTGACACGTCCCACCCTCGCAGGCCTTTCAGTGCCTCCTTACCTTCCCTAACCAGCTCCAGTAAATGCTACCTTCATTCTTCACATCTCATCCACATGCAAGGCAATGTGACCTCTTGGTTAAGAGCTCAGTATGTAGAGTTAAACGGCACTGCATTCACATCTAGAAGTTATTAGCTCCTAGTGTAGGGGCTTTGGGCTAGAGAATTTACCTCTCTGAGCTTCGGGCTTTCTAGACTGAAAAAACAAATGGGAATAATAGTGTCTGCTGCAGAGCTGGCTATAGAATTAAATGAAAGAATCCACGTGCTCAATGTATTGCTTGACAGTGATGAATCCATAGAAGAGAATGTTATCATTTTCATGGCCTTATATTGCTTCTATCTTTTTCACCTGTTCGTCTTCCTTAAAGAATGTTGGATCCCTAGAACAGGCTGCAAGTAAACTGTGAGCTTACTTTGAAGTCTATCCAACAGGCTTTGTTTCTAAATTCCAATTCCTTCTCGTTGAAGAACTTAGTGATCCTGAACTGTCTGTGGTTATGAGAGTGAATCTACTCTGTCCAGAAATGGCATCCCTTTATAGCCCACTTTTCACTTTCCCCGCTTCTCTCCCCAGGGTGTTTGCTTCTTACTAGGGGAACTTATTCCTAAGCTCTCACGTTTTTCTGCCTTTGTAGACTGTTAGCCATTAATAATTGAGAAGTCATTTGTGATGCTTTTCATGGAGTCTGGTTCACCCTGCAGTGTCAGCATTTTTCAGTAGAGGTAAAGGGTTATAAATCCCCTTTGGCAGAAGAGAGCTTGATTTAAAAATGGAATTCCCTGTTGGACAGAACAGTGACACTCCTGGTAGAAGACCATTCAGGCTTTCTGAAGAGGTGTAACTCCGAACATTAGGATTTAATTTTTCAAATTTTGACACCATTTGAGTTGTCCAGTTCCTTCTGGAGAGAGGTAGAGCTGTGCTCTCCTGATTCCTAAGTTGGTAAGTTTGCACCTCTGGTGCAACGGGAGACTGAGGACAAATTTTAGAGAAGGAGAGAACAAAGTCAGGCCTAATATCATAGTAAGGGGATCTGAAGATCAAACTGAAATTTTTTAGAGGCTGAATATGAGGAATAACCTTTGAGCAAATTACAAGGAGATATAGGGCTGAATCAGAGAGAAAGTAGGGTTAGAATGTAAATCATTAAAGCCAACATAGGTATGAAAGAACAGGAAATAAGGTGAAAGCTGGCAGATAAGAAGACTGACAGTTGGGGAGAATGCTGAGGTTCTAATAAAATTAGAAAATTAGAGATCCGAAAGGCTAGGGAGTTGGTCAGTAAATGAATTCTCAGACAGGTAATAATTGCAGGTCATTATTGATGCCAGTTCTGGTTCAGGTAGTGATATAGAGAAGTGACAGTTGTTATCATGAGGAGGCCCCGGACCTCTGAGGCCCACAAACTGTACTGGAGCCACATAGGGAGAACCCACTTTCCCTTGGTCCATCTTGTCTACCCGTGGATTTAGCTTCTTATTACAGGAACTTATTCCTAATTTCACA
The DNA here is from genome assembly GCF_964270905.1 of Leucopleurus acutus. Lineage (NCBI taxonomy): Eukaryota > Metazoa > Chordata > Mammalia > Artiodactyla > Delphinidae > Leucopleurus > Leucopleurus acutus. The sequence continues at coordinate 52,066,493 of NC_139151.1, read as the reverse complement.
CATTTCTCTGTCTACCTGCCCATGCTTTCCACCCGACTCAATCCTAGCAGAGTCAGTAGAGAGAAGATAATTGCTCAACAGAGCTGAAGTCAGCCAAGAATCCAAGGACATTAATTTGCTTATATAAGGATAATAGGATTGAGGAATGGAGACTGTGGGGTATAAGCTGGAAATTACTGGCCTCTGAAGAAGTTTTTATATGAAAGTGGAAGAAGTGTAGTTGGGAAGGTTTCCTGGGTAGCAAAGACCATGGTGGGGAGGATGGTGTCCTGGGCTTGAAATGAACCAAGTATGAGTTGATGAGCATCTTTTTTGAGGACTGTGTAGGGGGTGGTGTCTATTTGGGAAAACCACACATCAATAACAAAAGAATGAGTGAAATGAACATTTTTCAGACATGTGAACACATGCCCATTGCTTTACACACAGCTCATGAAATCTGTACAACATCCCTATAAGACACATATTATCACCTGTATTTGACAGAAGACAAAACTAGGTTGCAGGGAGGTTAGTGACTTGCCCAAGGTCACTTCATCAGTGAGGGGTAGAAACAGGTTTTCAAACTAAGACTCTGCAAATTCCAAGCCACACCCTTCTCATTTAGCCCCCAGCCACTCTACTTGAGCGTTTGTTAGCATATTTTATGTGTGTCAGTGAAGGATAGCAGTAGAGAAAAAGAGACTCAATGGGCCAGGAGAAAGGGATTCTGATTTGAGGAGAAATTGATGGAGAAGTCACACACTGACCAAGGGCTCTCAGAGTGATCTGGGATGAGTAAGGGACCCATGGTGTTGGAAGGTGAAGTATATAGATAGATCTAGGTATTTTGGATTTCCAAACAGAAATCTGGTAAAAATCAATTTTGTGTCCCATGAATTTTTTCACCCCAGGTAGATCCTAGAAAATTGTATAGGGTGTTGAATAAACAACCCTAGACAAAATAAAATTTTGCTGGCTCAGGATATGAAGAATATCACATATAAGTGGATTGAAATAGAGATGCCTCTTCTCTAAATGTACATATAATAAATACTCATTGTGAAAAAAGTGCATAGTTATACTCCTCAGTGATGTTTGATCTTATTATATTAGGATACTAATATTTTTTTTTTTCCAAATCTAAGATGCCTGTCATCAATAGAGAGATGCAATATTAGTTTATGTACCACTAAAATAGAAAAATAAATGTTTCCAGTTATAACTAGAAGGTGCCATTAATTGTAGGACACATGCTGATTTCAGAGGCGTTAAAACGGGAGTACATCTGCATCCCCAATGCAGTATTTTCTTCCCATCTAATTGCTATGTATAAATTGAGGTCATGCCCCAATATAGATATTTTTGTATACTGCTTTTTCACTTGCTTCAACACTTTCTATTGGGATTAAATTTTTTTCAAAATCATAATTTTAACATCTACATAATACTCCATCATGAGGCTATTATAAAGAGTGTCACAGTAAAAAAAATTTGAATATGAATGTTAGTACTTGTGTTTAATGATTTCCTCAAAAGGGATTCTTCCATATTGAATTAGTAGATCAATAGACATAAATATTTTTAAGACTTTACCTATATATTTCCCAAAAACTTTACCTATATAGTGCTTCAAAGAAAAGTCATTTTATTTAAACTAGAAAAGCACTTTTAAAACCAGAGGCAGTGAGACCAAAGAGCCAGTACTTAAATGCTCTTCCCAGAATCTAGATTCTACCAGTGAAGGAAGTCAGCGCTCACTGGATCTATACCTTATTCTGGCACTGCCCAACCCATTCTTACTCCCCTTGATCCAGAATCAATTTCAAAGTATGTATCATTTATAGACTGTTTCTACTCTGCAGACTTAGAAGGACGCCATGTCATCTGTCCCCACAAATGGGTAGGAAGCATCCTGTGACACCTCAGCCTCATGAGTTTCTTCTTCTCAGGACAGTGAACAAATTCCTAGGTGATAATCCTAGTCTGGCTATGTTTTCTCATAATCTCACCTTTACTTAAGAATTTCCAGCCAACTCAAAGAAACTGTCTACGTATTTTCTGAATGTGTACACACTGTCACACTATGTTGACCAATTTGAGGCCAACAGACCTCAACAGTAATTGCTTTACTAATCTGTAGTGTTTGCTCTTATGGACTCAGTCCTTTACGGGGGTCTGACCAAAGAGGGCAGTAGAGTCAGATCTTACCACACTGAGGTTCAACACAGGACTGCTGGTTACAATATGTGAGTGTTAATAGCAGCTCCCCAAATGACTTACCTATTCAACCTTGTCTTTCAGTCCAATGAGTCCAGTGAAAATATGATTCATCTAGGAAAGGGGAAAGATAGAAGCAGAATGAGTAGGACATACAATTGAAAACAGGATATGTAATACAAAGCATCCATATAAGTTCATTTTTTTTCAGTACAAACAACAGAATCTCACTCCATAATTCAGGAAAAGAACAAAAATGCAATAAGAGAGAACAATGTTCCTACCAAGTCACTCAAATACCACCTAGGGAATTTAGATCCATGTTGAGTCTAGCCTTCAGAAATGACATGGCAAGATGAAACAAGAGTCATTGTAGAGTCATTTAATCTCTCTAACTTCAATTTTGTGACTGCAAAGAGCAGTATCCCACCAGATGTATGGGATATCATACAGAGGTGGGATACAGAGGTATCCCACCCCGTCAGCTCAGAGAGGGGTCTCATGAATGAATCCGGTCTAATTACAAAATGCCTTTGAGACGGCAAGTGCAACACGTGTGTGTTCTTCTCTGATTTGACTTCTCCAAATGTATCCCCTACATGTTGATAAGCAACTTTAATTCACCCTGGCATGGAAGTGATGGGTCTAATCCTAAATCTGCAATCATACACGTGGGCATGAGCACTTTCCTCAGCATGAAAGAATACTGAAAACATCCTGATGCAATAGGATTCATATATTTAAAAAATGTAATAGAGAAGTCTTCCCTTTGACTATGTTTATTAACATTTCAAAGAAATACATAATTCATCATGATTGATACACTTTGTTATTATTTTTAATGAAGGGATAAAGAGTATAAGTAACTTCAGCAGAAACACTATGATTCCTATAATATTCTAGAACTCTACCTCTTCAAATAATTTTAACTATCATGACTTAAGATCATGACCCTTTTATTTTAATATCCCAATGATGTCAGACATCAACATACAAATTCACCTCACAGAGGCCAAGGTGAAGAGTCTTCATTTATGTGTGTTCAAATTATTAGTGTAAACGTTTTTACTCAAATACACGGTCTTAAGATTACATTTGTCTTCAGTACCACTGTTCTACCAAGCTCTACGTAACATTTCAAAAGCAGACATTTTATGCTTTACTAGTTATAAGACATATGAAATGGCAGTATTAGAAATTAATCCTCATTAATCATGTGAGAAGACAGTTTGGCATAGGAAGTTCCACTAGAAAGGGACAATAGTTTCTTGGATTTGCAAAGGACCCTGTGCTAGCTATAATTCATCTAGGTTGGCATCTTCCCAACACACCCAATATAAGAATCTTAACTGAGTCTTAACTAAAGTTAACTGATCAATATGTTTTATGCTGAGTCCTAAACTTATTAAACCCATCATCTAATTTCTCTTCCATATTTACAGGCAATCACCAGACAAACTTAAATATATCATTTTAAAATTATTCATCACAACCAGTAATCATTTTCTGATACTCTTATTCCTGTTTCTCCCAAACTAGGGCTAAAGTAAGTGCTTTCAGAGATGTCCTCAGAATGCCCTTCACAGAATTCTATCATAGTGGGTTTCACATAATATGATGGTTGATGGCTTAGTATGTTTCCCTTCCCCATCATACTGCAGTGTGTAAAGGAGGTAACCATATCTTAATCACGATGAGACAAAATAATTAACAGGTGTGTTCAGAATTCTGCTCAAATAAGCAAACAAACAAAACCCCAGGCTTTGCCACTTGGATTGCTCCTCAACCTTCCTATACGACTACCCCTTCATTTGAAATAATTCTTTCATTTCCAGACAAGTTTTTGGACTTTTGTGATGGAGCATTGGAATAAGTGATAGAGAACACAGACTAGAAAGCTGGAACGAAAGGAGATGGGCTTAGGAAGGATAGGGCCAAGAGAACTGATTCTTCAGAGAAAAACAGAGAGAACAGGACATGCATTGTTAAGGTGGAGGTTATACAGCATGGGGGGGGGGCAGTGCAGGGAATCTAGGGGGCAGCAGTGACAGAAGGTCAGAAAAGGGTAAATAAGAGACAGAGAAGGAGAGGAGGGGAGAGTGCTAATTAAGTACTCAGTTGGTTAGTTTCCGGGTTGGTGAGTAAGAAACCACAGGGATAAGTGGTGTGAAAGAACAGGATAGAAGACAACTTTAAGAAGTTTCGGGATCAGGTCCTCCAACCCGCTTCACTGGTCTTTGAGAAAGATGAAGAATGACTGAACTCTATTTGGGCATTAATGGGCTTCTTCAGTAGCAAAACACCCTGGACTGAATCAATGGGTCTCTATATTTAATGATATAACAATCACTTACGCACCCTAATTCCCTTCCACAGCTTCCGCACAGTACAAATTATATTTCTGATAAGAGTTCACTGAATGAAAAGAATGCCTGAATAAGTAAAATTGTGTATGGTTAATTTTTCCACTAAGGAAAAAAAAATTAAAAGTGAGAATGTAACGTATATGTAAAAGATTTGACACCCCATCATGTATGCCTAGTAACCTCGTTCATCTTTCTTTAATCAGGAATAAAAACTGCTAAAAAAGATAATTAAAGGAACAAAATATGTCTTATAACAGAATGGAAGCAGAAAAAAAGAATGAAATTTCAAGTTAAACAAAATGGAAGTTTCATTTATTTAATAAAAATTAAGTGGAAGGCAAATTGTCAGGTACTGATTATTAAAAGACACTGTGTCCTGAGGAGGCTTGCAGGCTGGTAGATGAGAAAAAGGGACCCAAAAAGCAATCACACTGTTCTTAGTAGAGGGAAGCCCAGGTTCTACAGAGGTGCAGACGGAAGAGCCTTCTAAGGGTCAGGACTATCTTCATAAAACTCACATTTCAAGGATGGGCAGTAGTTCACAAGGCAGAGAGAAAGGCATGCCTGGCAGAAAATAAAACAAAACAAACAAACAAAAGCTGCATATGTAAGAGTTTGGGGGTATTGATTGATAGGCAAGTTATCTTTGAAAATCTCAAAAGGGCTGTATGTTTAGGAAATGTGGTGTTTTTCATGGGGGGGTGTGAAGTGAGGGGCTTGGGGTGGTGGAGGATGAGGATAGAGGTCTGGCTCAGATGAGGAATGTCATGAATAAATAAATGCCATGATTAATTAAGAAAGGACTTTTCCTGAAGATGAGAAGGGAATAAGGTATATAGACACACAGACACGTACAAGCTCACACTTATTTATTTGTTTATCTTAAGGTAGAGGATGCCTGTAGCATCGCAGAAAGATGAGCCTGTAGCAGGCAAAGATGGTGAAAATGAAACCAGTGCAGGTGCTGAGCAGTAGTCCTTGGGAAAGATGGCAAGGGCACTAGAGGAGACGTTAGATTTGAAAGACGTTTTTAGAGTCTGGACTGACAGGATGTGCTGACTGATTGGATTTGAAGGGTGAGGACAAGGGAGAAAACTGACCAATACGTGGACGTTTATGGTTTCAGAGACTCGGTGGATGATGGTCGCTCCATTAAACAAGATGGGATATGTGGGGAGAGCAGTCCTGGCAGGAGAGACAGTACATTCAGTCTTGGACATACTGTATTTGAAATATTTGTAAGACATCTAGGACTTTTAGCCATCAACAGTATTTCTCGCACTAAGAAGATATCCTGGCTTTGTTGATATAATGAGTATCCTCCTATGGACCAAGACAAGGAAAGAAAGGCAACGTAAAAACCCTGGTCGGGGAGGGAGGGTGGAACAGTGTTGAAGAGAAAGGAAGAAAAAAATTGCTAAGGAGGGGTCCTGTAAATAAGAGGAAAACCAAGATACTGAGGGGGTCTGGGAGTCTGAATTGAAGAGAAAAGAAGTTCAAGAAAAATGAAGCATGTGTCCTCCTTAAAAAAAATCAGGGTGTGAAAGAGAATTTACGGTTTTGATTTACAAGACTTCAATTTCCTGCATCTGAAAATTATCAAGGGATATTGTTAAGCTCCACACTAAAGAACACATGAGAATATTAAAATGACATTTTCAGAAGTAACAAAGTGAAAGTGCTTCTGAATTCTAAATGATTATATATGTATATATTTGCCCTAAAACTATAAGTTTTGAATTAATAGAAATCTTCCTTCCTTCCTTCTTTCCTCCTTCCCTCTCTCCCTTCCCTCCTTCCTTCTTTCCTCCTTCCCTCTCTCCCTTCCCTCCTTCCTTCCTTCCATCCTATGGTATCCGAAAGCCTTCCATGGCTTTCGGATACCATAAGCATTTATTGAGCGTTTACTTCAACGAGCACTGCTAGGAAATGAGCGCATAATATTCAAGTCTAGATAAGTGTGTTTCCAAGATCCAGAGAGAAGATATCAATTAATTTTAACTCCAGGAACTAGAAACAGCTTCCAGGAAAAGGTGACAATGAAGTTGGGACAAACAAGTGCAGTTTTAGCACATGGAGAAAATGTACTGTGAACAAATTAGATTCTTAATGAAAATCATCTTGAATTAAGATGGCATTTTTACCAGGCAAATGTAATCCCCAGAATTTCTGTATTCTTGCTTGAAGATTTAAAATGGCTGCTTTGGACAGCCACATCCTTTGTTCTATGAACTTGTTACATAAATGATGACCCAAATCAATGAAAGATTTAATCCAAACCGATGCAAATGCAAACGCCCTAGTTTCAGACAGCTGCAATGGTTATTTCTGTACATCTGGGAAACAGCTGTCGAGCCTCGTTTTTACACTGGTCTTTGTTTAACTCCGAAGCAGTGTCAAGACTGAAAGGAATGTAGGTGATTAGAAGGTGGTAAAAACGTCTCAGAAATACACAGGAGTTTCTGAGCAATTGTTTTCCCTGTGGGAGCTTCTAAATGGACCTCCTTTCACAGAGCTGGCATGATAGAACATTCTCCTGGACTACCTTTTTTACATCCAAGCTCTGAGGGCACCTAGGCTGGCTGGAAGGAGTAGCTTGTTTAATGATTCCAAAAGCACTCTTCTCCAATGATTGCACAGAACAAGTCATGGATAGTCAGGTCTAAGTGATTACTCACCAGGATGCAGAGGTTATGACAGGATAGATCAAAGCTGATGCTGCCGGTCAGAGGCAAGATGCAAGGCTTGGCCCCTTGCTGTAGAAGGCTGTAGAGACCATGCATCTGAGCCAGACAGCTGACGAGATGCCTCTCCTTGGGATTCATACCGTAACAATAGGCTAATAGATTGATGCCATAAAGGCATTGACCTCTGCGGGCAGGAACATTTTCTCAAGGGGAGAAAAAGACATACTACGTCCCTGCGTGCTATAGTTTTGACAGTGACTGACAGCATGGGCTGGCCCTGGCCTCCAGGAAGTGCATACGTGAGCTTTTGCACTGTTACCCTTTGATTAACTTCTGACACACTTTGCAACGTAAAATTCTTACAGGGAAATTGCTCTATAATGCTGACTGTAACATCTAGAAACTTTGCCAATGAGAGCTAAAATATATACAGAGGTAGCTCGGCTTAAAATAATATGTTTGTGCGTGTATGTGTGTGTCCACGTGCATATGTGTGCATATGCATGCGTGTATGCAGAGGGGACACTTTTTGGTCTTCACGTTTTCTGCCTCATAATGCTATTATTCAAGTGCAGTATTAGAAAAAGCTTCTTACGTGTTATGGGCATACTGCACACGGAGAGATTTAGGCAAGGCCAAGATGAAAATAAATAATGCATGAAGTCAGAGGCCCGAAGCAAATGTTAACTAATTTCAAAATGGGTCAAAATCACAACAATTAAGTCTCTGACATGAGAAGCCATTTTTTTCTCACTAAAATATTAACCAACTTGCTTCACTTCTTCTAGATTGATTTGTAGAGCATGAAAGGTCATTCTGGAGGCAGAGGGGGAATTTGGCTTCTACAAGCCATCCATAATGAGAGCCAATAAATTAGGTAAAGCCCCTGTTTACCTAAGCTGAAATATTGATGGCCAAGCCCACATCGAATGCAAATCTCTACATTAATCATTTTTCTCCAGTCAGGAAATTCAGACCATGGTAACACATGCTTTGATAGACCTATACATCATAGTTACAGCAACATTAGACAGTGCCTCAGTGACAGAATACAAATACATTGCATTGGATTCCCTTCACTTTCCCAGCCTGACTTTTATTTGTGTCTGCAAACTCTGCTCTGGGTAGGTTAAGTTTTGACACGGGTTTGGGTGATATTTTTGGCTCAGCAAATAACCGAAGATTGGTAAGAAGAATGTTCTTTTGTTGGTTACCTGCCAATCACATCTAGAGGAGACTCACAGCTAGTTCCATAAGCACAGGACTTTGATGATCTAGTTGCCTGGGTTCATCCAGTCTTCTCCCACCCACACAGTAATATCATTTGTGTTTCTCAAAGCACGATCCACAAACCTCTTGCATCTGGTTATCTGGATGCTTGTTGGGAAGTACAATTTCCTAGGCCCTATACTAGGTATACTCAATCCAATTCCCTTAGTGGGGCCAGGAAATCTTCATTTCATGGGATCCCCAGTTGTTCATTATGCACATTGTTGTTCGATAACTGCTGTAGACAGCTGTCAGCTTTAGGTTCCTCATGACCATTCTGATCTTGCCACTCTACTCAAAGCCATTCTATACCTAGATATGTTCCAAACCTCTACTGAGTTTTGTACTTGGCCCTCCTCTTCTACTTGTCTAGATGTTCTGCTCAATCAATTTCATTCATCGTTAAGATCGTTATTCCCTCTATTTGCAGAAGACCCCCAAACCACTCTTTTCAACAGTGATGCTTTACCTGAACCTCAGATTCCTGTCTGAAAATGCCTGTTGAATCTCTCCACTTGACACCTTAATGTCAACAGGTCCCAAACAAACATGGCAGGGTGGCCTCGACCATGCCACCACCCATCCAGACAGAAACCCTGATATTCTTATTGATCCTTCCATCTCCCTTTTATCTTCATCGAGTAAATCATCAAATAAATTACCTGTGCCATCTCTCCATCGTCTCCACTGGGACCCTTCCTCTTCTGTCCTCTGGTTCTGCCCAAAGTTCAGGCCGTCATCACTTCTCACCTGTCCCACCATAATAGACCTCTAACTATTCTTCTTGTCTTTTGTCTTAAACTTGTAAAATCAACCTTCCATGTGATTGCTGAGTAGTCTTTCTAAAAATAAATCTGACTGAGTCACTTATTGCCTCAAAACCATACCTCCTCGTGTAGGATTGTCTGGCATGACACACCTGCCTCTACTCATTTCCCATCAATCTTCACCCTATCTCTAGGCTTTTAATATAACAGTTTGTAGTAACACTTTTTCAAAAACCTCCTGTTTTCTTTCTGCCTGAAATGCCCTCTTCTCCTCAGTTATTTCCACTTAGAAAAGTATTCCTCAGTAATGATAATTGTTATAAATGTTATTTTATATCATATAATCTGACATTGATTACCTCCTCTATGTTAAACATTGAGTTCAAAGTTCCTTTTGATTCTCACAAGGATCAACATGTGGATACTTCCATTAGCAGTCTTTTTACCAAGCCTTGTTCAGGTCATTTTTCCCTCAAGGTTTTCCTTCATCTCTAGTCCAGTTCATTTCTTCTCTTATTAGCACCAACGCTCCTTGTGCTGACTTCAAATAAAACATTTAGACTATTGTATCGAAATACTATGTTTTTGTTCTCCTCTCTCTCCTAATCACTAAAGTACCTGCTGCAAAAGGACAGAGCCTATGTTTTATTCTGCTTCATTTTCCAAGCATGCGGCCCCTAATCTGGCATGTGAGAAGTTGCCCAGTCAACGTTTGCTTTACTCAGCAGATCTGATTCACAGTGGTGGAGAACATCACGTGAGGGCTCTTCTCTGCATAATTAATGGGAGACTATTTGATCTAAGGCCTTGACCTTCAAGGTTAGAGGCAGGGCCATGCTCATGTTTATATCCCCTTGTGGTAACTAGTACTGTATCTTTTGTATGATTGACTCGCAAAAGCGTTGGTAGAGATTTAACTGTTACTCTCTGGATTTCAGGAGTATTAAAGTGATGTTCCGCTCTGATAAATTTTAGAAAAACAGAATACACAGAGTCACTGTGAAAAGCAAAAATCATTAGGCACTCTAGCTATATTTAAGCAGCGTAATGTCAGAATGGATGTTCATTAGACTTCATGGATTTGAGTGTGTCAGACAGAATAAATGTAAGAACTTATGAGTGAGAGCAAAGAGAAAATAGGAATGGATCCATGTGGTGAAAAGGGCAAATGGCATCTTGCAGAGAGACAGAAATCTCAAGAATTAAGGGGCTCCATGACATGCACTTTTTTTACCCTAAGTGTTTAAAAATCGTTCAATCATGTAATTTGGATTGTATCTGAATATGATGATTAATATAATACAATGATAATGAACCAGTGTTTCACTTACTGAGTGTGTAGTCTGGCCCAGGTGTTTTACATGGCTCACTATACCTGCTAGGTATGTGTTTTCTCCCATTTCAAACATGAGGAAGCTGAGGGTCAGAGGGGTTAGTCATTTCCTCAAGGTCAGTCTATAATAGGTTTGCATATAATATTCTGTGTATTCATTCATGTAACAAGTACATGATGAACTGTAACTGTTCCAGACAATGTACTAGGACCTAAACATATAAGAATAAATAAGAACTTTAAGGAATTCATAGTCTGGTGGTAGAGTCATGGAAAATAACACAGAAGATACAATGTAAAGGTTTTCCTGAGAGATTTATCCTGTGGGCACCATGATGCGGGCTATGGTAACCCATGAGATAGGTATATAATTCAGCTTGGCGTGAAAAGGCATATAAGGGATCATGGAACACTTCCCAACAAGTCACAAATAAAGTCTGACTTTATGAGAGAAGAGTCACATTTTAGACGGAGGGAGTGGAACACACAATTGACCCAGAAGGTGGTCCCAACCCATCTTTCTCACCCCTACTTTCACTAGAATGTGAGAAACTAATGTCAGATTATCTTGATTTTTTGCACTCTCGAAGTGGACACGTTGAGAGATGATGTTAAATAGATCACACGTCTTACAAAGCTGCTACTCTGAAGTGTCAAGTGTTCAAGGGAGACAATGTGTGTGTCACGAAGGGGCACTGACATTTTGTCCGACACATCTGTACACATCAATGGTGCCCTTCAGTGCAGGAGTGAGCACTACCAACGACAGTCCTGTTCTAGGCATCGTGCTAGGTCTTAGACACACCGTATCTGACTTATTCCTCACAACGGTCTACAAATTGGTTTGCTTGCCTTTGTTGCATGGATAAACTGACTTATATCCCAGGAGTTTAAATAACTGTCCAAAAATGATATACAGAACAGATAAAAGAGCCAAGATCTGAACCAAGAATTTGATGGCTCCCAAAATTCTTGCTCTATCTGCTAGGGAATCAGAAATAAGGAAACAAGTCTTATTTCGTCCCTTTGCTGAGCTTCCCTCCAGCATCCCAGAAAGGTACTTTCTTCTCCTAGTCTAGTCTTCAAGGGGGACAAGACAACCCGCAGCTTCTACATCAGCTTCTCAAGGCGTGGCAGACTCTGGGGGCCCATTTCCTTCCATCTTTCTGTTTCTCCCTGACTTGACTCTCTGTCTTTTACCCTTACTTCCCCACAATCCAGCCAGAAAGAGACCATTCCTTTTGACTATGTAGGCTAGTAAGTGTGTTCTTCTTAAGCTTGCTCCCCTGTGTCTATTAAACTATTCTGATACTAATTAATCTAGATCTTAGAAGACCAACAGAAATCCCCTATTAATGTATTATTTCATAAGGACTGTATGTTACCAGGTTTACAAGAGCTCAAGCAGAGCCACTAATGGGAACTACAAGCTCAGAGTAATGAAATAAATATGAGAGCTGATTCCCACAAGAAGTGCAGGCTTTCTTTGTACACCTTCCTGTCTCACTTTCATGACTATGGAATTGTGAAGCCTCATTTTCTGAGCAGTGTCCTTTTGTAAAACTTCTCTGTCTTTACTGTATCCTCAGCCATGAGGGCTCCCCCATCCCTCCCTTTTCACTTTAGTCTAATTCCGGGTGTGGGTTGAGATCCCAGAAGTAGTCGGTTTCTGCTCTGAGCATACTGTGCATTAATCTACTACACACCAAAGTCCATTAATTTTGAATGGTGTTATCAATTATACTACCTGACAGGAAGATAACTATGTTATCACCTTGGCAGAAGTGTCTTTCTTAGGAAATCTATATAGCCTCATCACGACTCTAACGCTGATGGATAACTCTCTTCTCAAAAATCACAATTTGAGTGCATTTTCTTTCATGCGATCTTAAAAATGCAAGCAAATAAAAAAACTTCTGAGCCTCGTATCACCTAACCACACAGACAGTGAATGAGCTTACCCTTATTCTTCTGATAAAAACAAGAGTTCCTGCTTATGCTGGTTTCTTTAAATATATCCTCCTTGCAAGTGTGAAAGACAATGTTAGCACGTGTACCTGGTCTTGTGAGATTTCCCAGATTTATCTATTAGGTGCCACTGTGAAGTGACTCTGTCCCATTTTCCCATTCTCTGTCTAGACCCTTCCTAGTGGCACACTGTCCTGTCCTTCCTGGCCATGCTGCAGGATAATTTCTGCTTTGTGATCCTTCTGCAAAAACGCCAATAGAAATGAACAAATCCACCTTTGTGCTAAACTCCAGGCGTCTTAAATGATCTCTCTTAGAAGAAATATTAGGAGGCCACTCAAAACCCTTCCCTGGCTTCCTAACGTGCTCCACACAAAATAGAATCTCGTTGCCAGCTATGCCGTACAAGGCACTCACTCGTTCATTCGTGCACGTTAGCCTATGTCGGGTGCCCACACTCTGTGCCAGACACCCTTCTAGTTACTGTTGACAAGATACAAGGTCTAAAACACCCCATACTTAATAGAGGAGAAGAATACTAGCAAGGAGCAAATACACATGTGATATGATTGTAGAGAGTGAAGAAGTAGGATACAGAAACTAAAGCAGGGTGTAAGTAGGTGATGGGCAAGTGGAAAGAAAGGACAGGGCTGCCAGAGATAAGGCAGTCAGGAAAGAGCCCTGAGGAGGCGATGGTGGAGCAGAAGTAGCAGTGAATTTCTAGGGAAAGATTTCCGGATCATGAGAAGGTCCAGAACACAGGATCTGAGGCTGGAATGCATTTGGCCATTTCAGGGGAGAGAATGGGACCACAGTGCTTCGAGCAGAGAGAGCGAGCGAGGTTAGTGTTGGACAGGGGCTCGATCGTGCAGCCCAGGAATAAAGGGAAGCAGGGCACTGCTTTGAGCTGCTCCTAAATCCAGCTCCAGGCCTGAGGGCAGAGGGAGCAAGGAGCCCTTCACTCTCTAAAGTGACTGCTCATGAGTCTCCACTGTGCAAGGGAATGATTCTACTAGCATGTTAATAACAGCAGATTTGTATGTCGTTTCAGTATCTCTTTAGGCTGAAGCAAATCAAATGTATGTGTTAGAAGAATATTTAGTGATATTAGCTATGCTCACAATATTTTCTTTCCTGACAAAGGCAAAGAACACCATAGGGCAGTGGGTCTCATTTCATCTTAAATATTATGTGTATTTGTATGTGTGTGTAATATTTATATATAATATTTATTTTAATTATATATGTATGTAGTTTATGAAACAGATGTATAAAATATCACAGAATTATTCACTACAATATTAAGAGTAATCTTACTGATGATGGGGTTATGGACAGTGTTATTCTACTTTTTAAAATTATTTTTACATTATTTTCCAAATTTTCTGCAATAAATATGTTCGACTTTTATTGTTAAAAAGATCCAGGGCTTCCCTGGTGGCGCAGTGGTTGAGAGTCCACCTGCCGATGCAGGGGACACGGGTTCGTGTCCCAGTCCGGGAAGATCCCACATGCCGTGGAGTGGCTGGGCCCGTGAGCCATGGCCGCTGAGCCTGCGCATCCGGAGCCTGTGCTCCACAGTGGGAGAGAGGCCACAACAGTAAGAGGCCCGCGCACCGCAAAAAAAAAAAAAAAAAAAGATCCAAAGCTGAAGATCTTTTTAAAATAGCTCTAATTGAGGAATCTTTAGGAAAATATTGAGGAAGAGTGATTATTAAAACTGTTAACCATTCATGTGTGAATTGTGTACCTACTGCTAATTAACAGTATGTTGGACATGCTTACTTCTCTGAGTGTCAGTTTTATCCTTTGATAATGGGTAAAATAACTACCTGCATGTTAGGATTATTATGATAAGTAACTTAAAAAGATTGAAAGCAATACAGAAGTCTTAATTATATTATTGATATTTTAGGGGTCAGGGATTATACATGTATTTATACAATATCTAGCAGAGTTTTATATGGAATAGCTTTAGATAAACAATAAAAGTTTTCGATTGCAAACTATGAGGCACGCTCCACTGATATATAATCGTAACATAATTAAATCGCTGGCTGGAAATTGACTTGAAACATATATTCTATCATCAATCCAAGTCCAGTCTTCCCTTCTCATCAATGAATGTTCAATCTATCTCTGCACACTTTTAACACTATACCCTTCATTCGCTTAGCAGTAACAATTCTGTATTAGTACAGAAATCACTATTAATACTTTTTTCTCTGTGAAGACAAATCTATTTTTTCTATTTTTTTCACTCTTCGTTCTGCTTCTTTCTTCAGAATTCAGGTAAAAGTGGCTTTACCCAACATTCACACGGTAACCTTTTCAGCATTTAATAACGTTTATCATCTCTCCTTTCCACTTCTCCAGATTTTTCTCTTCATTTTTCCAACTAATCCTCAGAAAATAAGGTTACCAGGCCCCTCACTTTCTTCTAGAACATGCTCTCTATAGACTTAGGAAGTGGTGAAATCTAAACCTGAACACAAATTCCAACCAGGTTTGATGAGCACAGAACAAGGGACTCTACCTGCCTAACCATTTTAATTCATTCTAAGATCAGGTAGCCTTGTAGGAGTCCTATCCCTAGTTGTCATCAATGAACTTCCGATATGACGTATTGGAAAGGTGTTGGTCTTGGAACTCTGAGTTGAAACATCTGCAACGTTTCTGGCACAAAATAAGTATGCTGTAGATGATGGCTACTATTGTTATTATCACTATATTTATTTTAGACTCCTGAAGATATTTTATATTTGCAACCACTAAGCCGTATCTCCCTGATCCTGTCCAAACACGTTTGGTTTTTTAGATCTCTGGGTAGAACATTCATCCTTGTTAAGCTGTATTTTGTGAGAATTAAATTCTTATCATTGTAGCCTGTTACTATCTCTTTGGATCATGATTCGGTCAGAAACTTGCACACACTTTCCTTCCCAGATTCCTGTCACCCTTGCATTTGATGAGCTGTCTACTGTACCTTCAGCAAAGCCACAGACAAAAATGTGTACCGCAGCAAATTCAAAGGCAGAGGTGCATGTGCTGTGCATCACCCAATGTAAGGAAGAAAAGGGCTGCTTTTAGCAGCGTACATCTATGCTCTTTGAAAAATGTCAGGCTGAGCTATTTTTAATTATTTTATTTTAACCCTCTGGGTCACTATATTTACCTGAAGTGCATTTAAAGTAATAGGATCTAAGGACATTTGAAAATTGTCATTAGCTGTCATCTTTTAAGAGATAAATCACAATTCAAATTTGAAAATTGGAAATGTCTTCCTATATGTGATTAGTATAATTAATGAAAATCAATTAATCTTTAAAATTTACTCTAGTGTAGGCTCTAAGCCAGACCCTAAAGAAGTTCACAGTTTAGTGAAACACAGATATGTAAGCACATCATTTCTATGGTGTGCTATTGTCAAGTCCTCTAACAGAGGAATTCACAAGTGTTTCTAAAGAATCACAAGGAAATTTCTAGCCACATACTTACAAAGATTTTAGAGCTGGAAAATACTTTAAAGACAATAAAATTCAATCTTCTCATTTTACCAAGGAGAAAACTGGTTCAGAGAGGAGAAGCAACTTATCCAAATTCACACAGCTAACTGGTAGACCAGAACTCAGATGTCTAAGTACAAATCCACTGTTCCTTCTCCTATCTTCCCCTTGACAATGGCCTCCAACACCAATAAATGTATGCATTTATGTATTTATAGTAACTGAATACCCTGCCTGAAAATGGATTCTCATAATCTAGGGTAGAAGATATAGATGCAGAATAAATAGGAAATTTGAATCCTATTAAATCTTTACCCCAGAACATACCTAAGGACTTAACACACAAGCTCATGCACAATTAAATTCCCTTAAATTCCAATATTAGTTCTTCATTATTTGTTTGTTTGGGTTTTTTTCCTCCTCAGTGGAGTGTAGGAAAATACAATAACAACACCTTGTTAATTGAGGATTCAGGCTTGTTAGCTTTTAATTAATTCATTCTACAAATATTTGTTGGCTTCTACTATATGAAAGGTCTTTTTTAAGATAAAATATAAAGTAACTCTGGTAGCAGCCCTTAAGGAAGTCTATTTGTCTTGGGGGTACTATGCTCTTTGTGTTATAAAAAGCCTAATGGAATGTATCATACATAATAATGAAAGAGGACCATTCCAGGTCCTCACTCTTACCAAGAGCACACAGGCTACTGTCACTGTTCTAGGATATCTGCTCCATCACCATTAGAGGATCCAGTAAATATTTAGAGGATATTACTAACTGATAAGCATTGAGGTACATGATTTAAGCAATATTTTCTCATTTGGTTCTCCATCTACTCTGAGAGCTTGATGTTTTAATTATCCCCTAGTTATTACAGCTGAAAACCTGAGGTAGTTAGCTACTGATTAACTTGTCTCGGATCACACATCCAGGAAATGGCAGAGCTGGAATGTGAGGGCAAGTCTACATGACTGCAAAGCCTATGCTCTTTCTGCAGTACTTTTGGAATGTTCTGGAATCAAAGTGTGGTGAGGGCCATGTGTGTCTCTAGTCTTGGGACAAATGGGTATGAGGAGCTTAGAAAGAGTCCATCACTGAATGCAATAATTTGCCTTTGTTTGAGGTGAAACTTGTACTATAAAAACACATTTTTCTATAAATAGAAATACAGATATATATACACACATGCACACATTTCTTAAGTATCTCTAAGTGCAAAATTCTGCACTTAATCTGTGAAGTTCTGCACTTAGCTTTTAACATTATTATCCATTATTACTGTTAATGAGAATTATTTTTCACTTCCCTTTGTGAAGCTTCCCTCTCTGCATTTACACCATGAGCAGTTATATGCAAAGTAGTTTGCTGTAAATTTCTATTATATTTTTTCCCAATGTGGAGGGTTCTGGCAATGAGTTTATCTCCTGTTAAGGACATTCCTCCTTGGCCATGCCAAATTGCCTCAGCTCTTTGGTCTTACCAATGGTGTAACACATGCCAGAAAGTTTCCCCGGGGAAAATTAGGCAGCTCTAAGCAGCTCCAGATCTTTTAGCCTCAAGTTTCCTCAAAATAACCTGGACCATTTCCAAAGTCTTCAGTTCCACCTCACTGGTCCCTGGACGAGTTGTGAAAGGTTTTTGAATGACCTTGATCCACCCTAATTTGAAATCACCACAGGGGAGAGAAGGAAAAGCTGAGAGCAGAGGATGATTCCCAATCAGGACAGGTCCTCTGGAAACTGACACAGGCCCGGTATGGAGGACCACATGTCTTCCATTTTTCTTAGTGGATGGCTGTATCACTCACGCTAGGGAGGGGGTTCTGCTGAGAAGAGGTCTCCCCCTGGCTTTCTATTAGACGAGGTAAAAAATTTAAAAAGCAGGGGTCAGACTCTCCATCTCTCTTTCATTTACTTTCCCCAAAGTGAATTTTCAGTGTAGACGGGAGACTGAAACTGTAAGGGTTTCAATTAACTGTGCAGTAGTAGGCAGTGGGGATGAAATAATAAATAGGATAAACTCTTTACTCTTCACTCACGAAGCCTGAAATTAGTCATGAATAGAGGTCATTTCAATAAAGTGGGAAAGATAGCAGGAAAGGAAGTGTTAGGCAGAGCTGAGAAGGAACATAACCCAGACCTGTGGGGCTGGGCAAAGCCCAAACTTTGATACCTACATCTACTCGTCCTCAGAGATTACATGTTATATTTTTGGTCTAAAAGACACTTACGTAACACCTGATAAATACCATGCACTCTTATAAGTGCTTTATCAACAATTAACGACTTTTGGGGGGACAGGGTGTTGCGTGGCATGTGGGATCTCCGTTCCCCGACCACGGATTGAACCTGCGACCCCTGCCGTGGAAGCGCAGAGTCTTAACCACTGGACCGCCAGGCAAGTCCCAACATGAACTACTTTTATCTTCATATTGACCCTATGAGGAAGATCCTACCGACATCAGCCCCACTTGATGCCCGAGGAAACTGATACACAGGTAGTTAGAGAAACCCGCCCAAGGTCATACAACTAGGAAATGACAGGCCTGGGATGTGAACCCCGAGGCTGTGCTCTTACTGCTAAAATCGGTCTCCCTCAGAAGATCCTGGAGCTGGTCTGCAGGGGTGAGGTGGAAAGGGAAGACTTGACGACCACGTCATATCCTGCTGTGCTGGGAAAGTACAACCATATTTACCCTGTGGCCTTGGCTTGGAAGAAAAGGAGGACACTGAGATACTGCTGGGCCAGAACTATGGCCTGGGGCAGGAGAAAGGCCTGCCTGAGCTTCCTGCCAGATGCTGTGAGAGCCTACTTCCTATTTAACCTTTCAGTCTGACCCAGGCCTATCACAGACCTCTGTGAGTGCCCGTCTCTGAGGAAGGGAACATGTAAGTAATCTTTCCCCACATTAAAAGCAATTTTTGCAGACAGCGTTTCTCTCGCCATACTTCTCCTCCTCATGCAGAGGAAGATTGATGACAAAACCCCCATCTCTGACAGGCAAGTCCAAAACTGCCCTCACACTGCCAGCCTTTCAGAGGAAATGAGAGCACAGTTGGTCAAACCAGGGAGAAGATCTCCTCCGTGTTGTTACTATCCATAAGCCAAAAATAACTGGACCTCCCAATAGTCAGGAAACCTGAAGAACAGAGAGTGGGAGAGAGAAAAAATGCATCTGTTTCATGGACAAGAAAACATCAGAAATGCAGACAGGGCTCTGCGTACTCTCAGAGCAAACCATTGCACTAAAAGTAAATCCCCAGGGCCCTTCAATCACCCGTTATCTACCCCAGACTCTCCTCTTCAAATATCTGTCCTTTCCTTCCTTCTTCTTTGCCTCTATTGCACAGAAAACAGAAATAGGTCAAATACTAGCTTGACCTTGAAAAAGTGTCTCACATTCTTGGAGTCTCAGTCTCCTTATGTGTAAAATGTGGAGGATTAATGGGACCTCACAGGTAGCTCTGCTGTCAACTGGGGGGTGCACGTGGCATGACACTACCTGCGTTGGGAACACTCAAAACAAATTTCTCTTTTTTTACTCAGAAAAACAGCTTTTGAGCTCTGGCTCGTCTTCCTCAGTAGTTCTGTGATCTTGCATATGTTGTTTAAACTGGCTGAACCTCCACCATCATCCGTAAAAATGAAGGTAAAGAAGGGAAAGGATTTATCATTCTGACAAGTAGAATTTCTATGAGGAAGGAAACTGTGTTCTACATAAAAAAATAAAAAACACGTTGATAGCTCTGGCATTAGCTGATGGGCACCCCACCATTGGAGAAGAGGGATAAGTTGTCTAGGAGAGCTCAACTTGAAATAGAGAAGGAGAAAAAAGAATGGAGAAGCAGGGAAGGAGTGGCCATAAAAGACCCTGTGGGGAGTTTCTGAAGTCCACTGAGGTAAAAGATTTATGAAATTCTGCAGTGGTGCAGTAGCTAAAGGGCACTGTATGAGTAAGCTTTCCTGATTTTCCATTTTAAGTTGTCTGCGTGGCCATGATGTAAAACCCTTCTCTGTTTTACACTACATCTTAAGGACAGTCTAATAATAGACGCAGACAAATTTATTAGGAGTGTTGATTTTAGAAAAAGGGACGAGCCAGAGTTCCAAGTGTGGATCAAGAAAGATGACCCAGGACAGAGAAGGTACCCAGACACTTAGGTGGCCATGGAAACAGAACTTTGCATATATTGTGGGAAGCACTGCATGTTCACAGCCCCAGGGGATTGGTGAGGAGAGCTAAACTCAATGTTAGGTAGATTTTGAGAAGTAAACAGGATCCCAGCTGAGAGCCAGGTTACCCAAGGATAATCATATTAATGTGGCAGGTAAATGACTCCCTCTCTGCATCACATTACCTGGCTCTTAGTAGGTGGCCCCCCTCCTTCATTCTCTCCCTCCATCCTTTGCATCCTGTTGGTATTATATGTAGCCTTGAATAAAACTGCTCTAGTTTTACTTTGGAGTGCATATGTCTACATCATACTCCAGCCCACATCATTCCAAAGGGGAAATACTAGCTTGCCTGTTCCAACTACAATATCTTTCAATCTTTAGAATGCACATTTTTTTTTTCCTTTTCAAGTCACATCATCACAGTGAATATTCATCTGTGTAAAAGTGATTCATTATCACCTTTAATTTTTACCATCGACTGTCTTATTGTTCATTACCATCCAGAGGCTGGTTTCTCATTTTTGTCCTTGAATCCACAGTTTTTATTTCCTCTGCAGACTGCTTTTCACATCTCCTTTTACAGTTTCTGTGTTCCTCCAAAACCATCCCTCTGTGTCCCGTGATCAAGCCGAGTGGCAGTCACTAAATTATTGGGTATTCTCTGCAGCTTCTCAGCATTGATGATTTTCGGCCATATAATCTGCTTGTTCTTTTCAGTGAGCCATATATTGGAAAGGACATATGGGTGTTACTGCTCACGAAGCTCAAAATGGGAGGGAGATTACTCAGACTAGCGTCTGGCTGACTTAGAGATCAACTTCCTGTTTATTATCAATTATTATCTGTGTTGATTTTTTTTCTTTCAATCCTCTTTGTCTTTCTGTCTCTAGTTCCATATGATTGTGTGGCTGAGTTTCCTGTGCCTTGCAATACTATTCCTCCATCTCTAATGGCATCCTTCACCTTCACTGTCAACACCTGGACTTAAAGTCCTCTCTAGCTCCCTCCTCTTTTTTTATAAACTCATTTAGTTAGTTCCCACTACACATAAAAACAATTCCCAGGCACCCCGGAATTTCTTACAGACTCTTTCCTGAAATATTCACCCTGGACATACAGCATCTCTCTCTGGCCTGCACTTTTCTTTTTTCTGAATGAAAGTCAGAAGAGAATTGATTAATCATACTCCCAAGTCCAGGAACATTATCAATTACCATCATTGGCTCATCAAAGTCTTCTCCTTTATTTTATACACTTATGTATTTTCTCTTTTCACACTGTCTTATGAGCATGTTTTTGCATGCGTTCATACAGCCGTTTCTGCTGTAATACTTGTTTTGTAATAATGAATTTTTTCCATTGCCAAGGATATAGAGAACAATTGAGCAAACTTCACATTATGTGTAATCCCATCCGGGAGAAACCCTAGGTGAGTGCAAAAAACTGCACCCTGCTGATTGGAGCCCGATAGGAATACACCATACACACTCCTCAAACATCTGCCAACTACCTCAAGTTACCATGTATGTTATGAGCCATGCACAACCACATCTGCAACACAACTTTCTGTCTAACTTCAGATAAACCTCATTCCACCACCTCAGGATAACTCACAAACTGCAACCTTTCCCACGCCCATGTTCACAGAAAAGCTTTCATCTTTTTTAAGGTAAAAATTGGAGTAGGTACACGTTGCAGCAGGTATGATTTTAACTGTTTAACATGTGCATAACTGTGCTGCAGTTTTTTTTTTTTTTTAACATCTTTATTGGAGTATAATTGCTTTACAATGGTATGTTAGTTTCAGCTTCACAACAAAATGAATCAGTTATATATATACATATATTCCCATATCTCTTCCCGCTTGCGTCTCCCTCCCTCCCACCCTCCCTATCCCACCCCTCCAGGTGGTCACAAAGCACCGAGCTGATCTCCCTGTGCTATGCGGCTGCTTCCCACTAGCTATCTACCTTACGTTTGGTGTGCTGCAGTTTTAAGTTCTGATCTTTTTAGTGTTACTGACAAAGTTTTTCATGTTCTCTCCAAACCTATTGATATTCTTCTCAAAAGAATTGTATTTTTTTAAGGCACTGTATTTTTTATTGTAAGATTTTGTATAGCAAGATGATTTTTTAGGAAAGAATATGTTGTATTATGAAAAACTGTTTTGTTGTTTTGGGAACATGTATGTTTAATTTATGAAACCCATATCATGTTATAAATGTCATTCTGCTTCCTTCTACTTTCTTTGTCGTTGTTCTGAGCACTATGCTTTCAGATCCTTCAGTGTTGCTCTGTATGGTTTCTAATTACTGCATACCACTCCTCCACATTTTATCCATCATTCTCCCATGGGTGAGCACCCACATAAGTTGTCCTTAAAGTTTTGCTACTATAAATGCTACTATAAAATAAACAACGTTGGAAAAAACCCTTATAGAGCCAGACAACACTCTCCTTTTTTGTGTGTGTGATGAAGTGCAGTGTTTATTGCACAGAGCCAAGCAAGGAATCCAGGCCAGACACCACTTTCTTTGACATATATACCCAGAACTAGAATTGCTAGGTCATACGTGAGAAAATCCTTACTTTTCCTAAAGAGTAAAAGTTCTCAGCTTGCTCTCAAGAACTCCTACAATGGTCTACCATCTCCACAACAAAGCATAGGCATGTTTACATCTCTACCTGAGATTTATAGCCTTATCATTTCTGCCCGTTTATCTCCATTCCCTTTTGCCATTTCTTCTTAGTCTTCAGATCCAGCTTCAGAGCACTTGTGATCTTTTTGACGCTGCCTAAGTCCTGAGACTCACTCTGCAGTGGTAGACTTCCAGCTCTGCAATTCACATTCCTTTCTCCATGGTCCCTACCCATCCCCTAGTTACACTGATTTTGCCACCACCTTCCTCTGTTTTCTCAATAAATTTTCCACCAGTTCTGTCAGGCCCAGGCTGCCTGTCTGCTAGTTCAGTACAGACTGTCATATCATATCCCTCATTTTTATTCATTCATTCCCCTGTAAGCAAAACGTGGACACTAGCCCATGTCCAAATACCTGCCTAGGCTTCTCTCACATATCATTTCTTCTGTGAAGTATTCTTTAACTACCTTATCTAAAGTGGAAATAATCCCTTTCTTCCACAAATCTGTTACATTTTTTTCTTTTTTTTTACCTCTTTGCTTTGTTAATATTTGTTTATATATCTCTTTTCCTAAGGAGATCCTGAGCTACTTAAGGACGGGGCATTTGTCTTATCTTCATTTTCCCCACGTTTAGGAGCTCTCAAAAATTCTTACTTGAATGATTGAATACATGAGCAAAAAATGAATAAATCAAATGTTATTTTGTATCAAGTGCCCTTAAATAATCCAAGTTTGTAATGCCCAATATGTTAGGCACAATTTAAAACTCTTTATTAACATAGAACAGAAAAATGAGATGATTTTGAATTAAAAAAAAAACTGTCTTAAAACCAGTTCACAAAGGAGACTGCCTGATTATTTGTCACTTTACTTTTTTCTTAGAAACGGACGCTTTATTAATTAGCCTCTCTAGTCTGTAACCCTTTTCTATAGTTATCATACTACATATCAGTAATGCCGGGATCTGCTAAAATGAAATATAATTGATAATGAATTCAGCAGCCAATTCTCACATTATTCTCAGATGAATTCCAGTTGATTCAATTCATCCCTTCTTTCCTCACAATCCCTTAGATGATTTTTATTAAATATTAAATAGGAGTTAGGAAGGATTATGATTCTGTATTACTTGTGCAGGAATATATGCTACTCTAGGATTGTGAGTGTGTGTATGTGTGTAAATGCAGAGCTCGGCCATCCCAATTCACTCAAGGCCATTCTGGTTTTAGCATTAGAAGTCCTATATCCCAGAATGAATCTCTTTCATTCTGGGCAAATTAGGTTGGTCATCTTAGGTATAAAGCTGCTTCATTTATGTGCAGTATTTTAACCAGGCATTTAAGACTTTCTATAATCTAACATTGACCTTCTTTTCTGTCTTATTTTTAGCAATGCTTCCTGCAGTCTACTTTCTAGAAAAAGTGACCTAGAGCCGGCTCTTTACACATGTACTGTTCTCCTCTCCTGCAATGGTGCAAGTCTAAATCCCTCCTGTTTGTTAAGGGCTAGTTAAAATGCTATTTCGCTCACCACGTGTGCCTTTCTACCCACAGATTCTCCCCACTCTGAATATGGCTTTTGATGCTGATGCATTTTGGTCTTGCATTACAGTGACTTATATGTGTCCTAATGCTTTGTCCCAAAGAAGGAATCGATGTTAACCAGATGACTACAAAATAGTCCAGAATCTTCTCATGGTATATAAATTAATCTTGTATATTACTCATTAAGTGTCCATATTTCCTGGTAATTTTTCAATACCAATTATTCATCCTATTAACCAGTTTTGTTTTCCAGGATCTAATGCACGGCAAATCCTTTCAATAACCATAATTATTGGATTTGTCTTATTGAAGTTCTTCTCTATAACTGAGGGAGAGAAGGTGTACAACAGAATGAGTATATGCACTGAAGCCATTCATACATGAGTTTAAATTATAGTTCTTTCTTTCACCATCTTGGACGAGTCATGTAAACTCACTGAGTTTCAGTTTCTCCATCTTTGAAATGGACACAGAACATCTTCCCTATAGACATACTCTACAGCTTAAAGATAATGAGTATCAAGTGTCAACAAACTTTTCAATAAAGGGACAAATAAGAAGTATTTTTGACTTTGTGGACCATACTGCCTGCCAAAGCTACTCAACAGCCATTGTAGTGTGAAAATACCCCTAGACAATAAGTAAATGAAGGAGGTAGCTATGTTTTAATACAATTTTGTTACAGAAACAATGAGGCAGGTTTGGCTGTTGGCCTGTTTGCCAACTTCTGATGTGTACTAAGCACTAAATAAATGGGAACCAGTACTGCCATGAGCTAAGCTGTCTTTTCTTACTGAGCATTTTGATTTTGTGGTCTTGATCCAAATTAAGCTCAAACTAACACAATATTTGCCAATAACAGAAGGCTTAGTTTCTGTTTTTTCCATAACTTCTTCCATACAAGTAGTATAGGAAAATTATATGACCCAGTATACTTAATCTATTCCTGGTAAGGATAGAATGCTGAAGATTCAGCTTTTGAGAATTCTGACTCCTGATTCGCCTTTTTCCTATTCAGCTATAGTCACTGATGTCCCCAATCTTATAACCTCTATCTTGCCCAGTGTCGAAAATCATCATGATCTAGTCATGAAGCATGTTAAGAACTCTGAGAGAGTCTGGAATTAACCAGCCACCTCAGTGCCCTGGTAGGAAGCCTGGGTACTCTGAGTCTCTCAAGATAACCTTTCTCCCAAATACGTTAATTTCTCCAAAACTCAATGTTTTTGTGTCCTGATTAGCTCTATAGCTTGCCAGAGAGCTTTACTGATCCCTAAAATCCAGATGGTCTCAATTTTGGCTATAAGTTAGAATCACCTGAAAAGGTTTGAAAAGGGAATTTTTCTTAGACTAGTCTAAAAAAGCAGTGACCATACAAGAATTAGACTTTAGCAAAATGTAAAACCTCTCTTATTAAACAATATCATCAATAAAATGAATTATCAAGACACAGATTGAGAGAAAATGTTTCACAAAACATATATCTGACAAAGGACTGGTATCTAGGGTATATAAAAACAAACAAACAAAAACCTCTTACAACTTAATAGTAAAAAGATAAGAACCCAATAAGAGTAGCCAAACAACTTAAAAGTCACTTCACAAAATAAGATATATAAATGGTCAGTGAGTATATGAAAAAGTTGTCAATATCATTTGTCAGTACAATGAGATACCAATATACGTCTGCCAGAATGACTATAATTAAAAAGATTGATCACCAAATTTATTGTGATAATCACTTCATGAGGGATGTAAATCAAATAAGTATGCTGTATACCTTAAACTTATACAGTGCTGTGTCAATTTTATCTCAGTAATACTGGAAGAAAAAGAAAATAAATTTAAGAAAGCATTTTTTCTCTTTGGGGCAAAAAAAAAAAGATTGATGTTGCCAAATGTTGGTGAAGTTGCGGAGCAAACTAGGATTCTATCATAAATTGTTGGTGGGAATGCAAAATGGTGCAATCACCTAGAAAACAAGTTTAGGCAGTTTCTTGTAAAATGGAATTAAACTTGCCCTATGGCCTGGTGATTCCCCTCCTACAAAAATGAAAACATACATTTACAAAAGGACTTGTGAAAGAATGCCCATAGTAGGTTTACTTAATAATAGCTAAAAACTGCAAGCAGCCAAAGTGCCCATTAAAAGAAGAATGGATAAACAAATTGCAGTATATTTATGTAACACTACACTACTACTCAACAATAAGAAAAAATACTATTAGAGACAGTGGCCTAGATAAACCTCAAAAGCATTATGTAAAGTCAAAGAGAACAGTGCCTTACACAAGTATGTAACATATGATTCCATTTGTGTGAAATTCTCAAAAAGGTGACAATCTGTGATGAGAAAAAAAAAAAAATCAGAATAATCGTTGCCTCTGGGGACTAGGGGCAAGGAACTGACTGGGAAAGGGCTTGAGGAAATTTTCTGGAGTCACGGAATATTCTATACCTTGATAGAATTTTGGGTTACAGGGGTTCACGCATTTATTAAAATTCAGCAGTTGGACTCTTAAGATATGTGTATTTCATTGTACGTAAATTTTACATCAGAAGAAAAAAGTTGTAAAACAGTATTGTATTCTTGTTAATGACATGCAAACTGACATACTCAGGGAAATGTGTGCTAATATCTGCAATGTATGTCTAAATGTACCAATAGAATAGATTACTAGACGGATATTCAGATAGATATTTGATAAAGCAAGTATAGAGAACTTTTCAATGTATAATCCAAATGAAA
This sequence comes from Leucopleurus acutus, assembly GCF_964270905.1. Taxonomy (NCBI): domain Eukaryota; kingdom Metazoa; phylum Chordata; class Mammalia; order Artiodactyla; family Delphinidae; genus Leucopleurus; species Leucopleurus acutus. The sequence continues at coordinate 52,039,286 of NC_139151.1, read as the reverse complement.
AATACATAGATGTTCAATGCAGACTTCTTTCAATTTTTGTATGCTTAACGCTTTTTATAATAAAATGACTCTACTCTGAGATTGCGATTTAATTGGTTTGGGAGTAGGATGTAGATGGCTTTTTTTGGTTTATCTTGCTTTGTTTTGAAAAAGCTTTCCAGGTTATTTTAATGGATAGTAGTCAGATTCAAGAACAACTGCACCAACATTTTTCAATTCCATCCCAGGGAATACGGACAATTTCCTCCATATAGTCACTCAGAGATTAGATTTCTTCTCTAAATTTGACAATTTTTTTGCTAACATAAATTTGTCACCCTGCTGACTGTGAGTCTTACCATGGCACGTGGACCCTACCACCCTGCCTCATCCAGAGGATTACAGCCCTTACTGGCTCTGGTACGAATCAAACCCAGAGGAACCAAGCCCACTGATTCCTCCTTAGGAACCAGCAACATTACTGACATGCTCCCATCTGCTTTTTTTTTTTTTTTTTTAATCCCCATCATAGCTTCTCTTCTTCAGCTTGTTGCACTGACATTCCAGTATGCCTGAGAGTTCTGCTTCAGTTACAGAAGACAAAATTAAGACATCAGGTCATAAGATTAGAGGAGACTACATTATAGGTTATGTGTTATTGGACTGTTGTTCCTCAAAGAAGGTACATTTTTTTATCTGATGAAAGATTAAAAATGATCACCTTTCCTTACCATCATCATCAAGACAGGTTTTTGGTTAATATGTTATATATTATTCGAGATACATGCAAACATGTTTCATTATGTGGCGTGGAAGGCAAAGCAAAAGACCCTCAACTAATTGTTTGTTGATAAAAGCTGAGTAATAATCCTCTGTTAAAAAACAAACAAATAAAAGAAGGACACGTATTTATCAGAAAAGATATATGCACTCCTGTGCTAAATTGGTTTCTCCTCCCAAACTTGACCGGCAGCTCTTTCGGTGCAGGGCTCATGTTCTACCTGCTTTTGATTTTTCCATTGCCAACACAGTCCTGGCACGTGGGAGGTTCTCAGACAGTTATTGAGGTCAATGTGAAAATAATTCACCAGAAATTCCTGTGTTCTTGCAACATGATTAACTTGCATTCATCTGTGTGCCTGTAAATATTCTATAATCCTAAATGTAACTCATACAGTCAGTTGGTATGACAGCTACTAATATTGCTCTTTACAATTAAGAAAACTGGGGCTTATAAGGTAAAATAACTTGCCAACCCAGAGAGTGGCAAAGTTGGTATTCTAGCCCAGGTCTACTTCCAAAGACCATGTTCTTTCCATGTCATCATTCTACTTTCCACAGAGCTCAACAGAAACAAGAAACTATGACCCTATCCTCCCCAGTACCAATGAGGCTTCCTTCTCTTCTATCAAAAGCTTGAACAGGGCTCATTACCACCATTGTAGAGTACATAATGTCTCCAATACAACTTTTTCTCTTTTTTATTTGTCTACCAAGCAAAGCCCAGGCACTCCCCTTTACCTTCTTCTTTACATCATCAGATGATGCTGAGGTTTGAGTGGAAGGAATCTGTCACAGGTGTTGCTCATCATTTTCCTTCACAAGAAGGATCTGTGCAAGGTGCACTGCTGGGTTGTATAAATCATGCACCCACTATGGCTGCCACTTTCGGTCTGATGAGGGAGAGAGAAATAAACTGCTGGCAAACAATCAGGACTGATGGCCTTTTTTCTCTGACATGTCAGCCTGCTTGTACTGTCAATGGTCATGGCATCATTTATCTTTGTTACCAGCACCCTGGTTTAAGCAAGAATCAGGTACAGCAAAGGGACTTTGCCGGGTGAATTACTTCAGAAGGCTGTAAACACTTTCTTGAGACCATTTATGTATTTTACTGTGTTGTTTGCAGGTTCTCTTATTCAATCCTGTTGTTACAGGAGTGGGGGTCACACCAAGCTTGCAGCTTTCCTAGAAGTTGGTGTATATCAACAATCAGAGTTTGCAAATACATGTGGTGACTAGTAGCCTAGTAGGATTTTTCCATATATGAAAGGTCAAATCATAACCTTAGGGGAAAAAGGGGGGGGGATGCACAGAGCTCTTGCTCACAATCCTTTCTCTCTTCCCCCACATCTCTTCCCTGCTTCTCTCTCTCTGTCTCCCCCCTTCAAGTAAGAGGAGGGGATTCTGGTGGAAAGGACTACAATTATAGAGTATAAACTTGGAATTTGTAATCTTCATCTGATGTGATCGGTAAAGTCTTATATTGGGTTCTTCTAGTAGCCAACATTGAAACTAGATATTTATTTAAGAAGTGATCCCAAGCCAGAGAAGCTAGACAAGGAAGGGAAGGGAAGCAATAAAGGTGCATTAATAAGCAGGTTACCTTAGGAGGTTGGGGTTAACATGTACATACTGCTGTTTATAAAACAGATAACCAACGAGGAGCCAACTAAAATAGCACCAGCTTCCCTTGGAGCAAGTGGAGCACATGCCCATGGCCAGAGAGAGCCCTTGGGGAAACAGATGTAGTGCTTGCAATAAGAAGTTTTCATCACACATAGCAAAGATGAGGGATGCAGAATATATGGGCACACCACCAGCAGCACCTACTACAGATAAATACCACTCCAAGGGGTACAAAAAGGGTGGCAAAGAAAAGAAAATCATTTTAAGTCAAGAAAACCAAATAGTGCACACTTAATTCTTTTGTTCGAATAGATTTGTAAAATTTTAATAGCCTTTCTAAAGCCATTGTAAATTATTATATATAGGGCAGAGAAGAAACATGAAAGTGTTGGTTTATTCAGAGTTTGCTTCTTATTTATAAAGAAAAGGTGATAATTAGGCACAAGCATGTTTTGCCCTAAAAGAAAAGAAAAGAAAGAAAATCCTGTCAAATTAATATCTGCGTTTCCCTGCCAAAGGTATTAAACTTTCTACAAGTAGAATTGTGTTATCATAATATTATTTTGATTTCCACTACAATATATTTCTCACTCACATCAGTATGGACAAGAAGAAATGATCAGTTGGGATTTTCAGTTTATAAAATAATTATGGTCCCAAGTTTCTGATTAAATCTTTAATATTTCTCATAGTTAGCTCTCTAAAGACTTCCCTTTACTCATCAATATTTTTTCTTTTTTTAAATCAGTAATTTCCTTTTATGAAGACACTGAAGAGTTATTAAGTATGTGCTTTATGCAAAGCTATTGGATATTAACAATCAGGATTCAAAAATGTCTAGAAACAGAAAATCAAACTAAAACACACAAGATTTAATTTATCAAGGATTACTGCAACATCTTGCATCGAGGCTGTAGAACATTAACAGCACTGGTAGAAAGTAGAAGGCGACATGATTTATGCAGCTGTTTTCACCTAAGAGAGCACAGGAGAGTCACTGGGCTCAGCTTCCTCCTCTCTGTATAAAACCATCACTATCTACCTTGCCCAGTTGTAAGGTTTAGATATGATGTATATACCTGACACATAGCAGGGAATTTAAAATGTTGTATTGGCTCATTCATTCAACATATATTTATTGAGTATTTACTACATGAGAGGCACTGGGCTGGGCACTAAGAATGGATATAGTTTGTCTTCTCAAAGCCTAGAGTTGAGTGAGAAATTTGACAGAGACATCGATAAAGTTGGGATGCTATAGAATATCAAAGAAAATCAGAAGAAGATATCCAGCCTGAAGTTGGGAAATGGACTGTCCTCAAGAAGGATGCCCAATGAATGTGGCATCTAAGAAGAAACCTAAAGAACGTGTAGGAGTCAGCCAGGTTCATAAGTGGTACAGGACAGAGCATTGCTTGGGAGAGAGAAAGGTTGTTCCAGGAAGAAGAGTGAGCCTCTAGTGAGAGTTAGAGGTAAGGGGAGCCTTTTACAGAGATACAATGGCTAGATCATGTAGTGCAGACTAGGGATGGGACAGGTTGAGTAGGCAAGGAGGACAAAGGAGAGACAAAGCTAGGTGCAAAACATGGGTCCGGTCTTTCAGGAGGTTCTAGATCATGTTGAGGCATGTATATATCATAAAAGACCCATGAGGAACAATTTAAACAACTGAATTGGAAAGTTACATCATCAGCTTGAAAGGAAAGCCAAGAAGAGTCAGGAATGTCAACCACGAGCTATACTGATCCAGCTGAGCGACAATAGTGACTTTGAAGAGTGGTAGAGGGCTAGAAACATGTTGAAGGATTATAGGATATATATTTGATAGGGATTTATGGTAGGTTTAAAGGGGAAGACAGGACGAAGTTGGAGTCAAAGTTGATACTGAAATTTCTACCTTGAGCAGCTGATACACACTATTCATAATTATTAAGAAATGTCATAAGAAAAAGACTGAGACTTTAACTGGTTACATAGATATAGTAGTTAGAGGTAGCAGGCTTGGCAGGCAATCTGCAAGAGTAGTTAAGAACATATTTGGGGGTTCCTGCAGTCAAACTTACTGAGTTCAATCTATTCTTCCTGGAGAATCTATTTCCTAGCCATGTCCAACCCAGCTTCTGCACTGGTCAGGAATCTGTCATCCCCATACCCCCACAAGCTCAAAGGGAGAGCATCAACTGCTATGATGCCATGAAGCCCCCTCTTCTAACACTTTAGGTATCTCAGCCTCCCAGGAGTGAAGGCCAGTTCCCTCTTCTTCAGCAGGGTGTCAACATCAGCATGCCTGCATTCAGGAGCCCAGCAACTCTGGTATCCAGGTCAAAGTAGACAAGAGCCCTGAGACTCTCACTCTCCCACCACTCTGGGACACAAGGGGAGCACCCTGCCAGGAGGTGAGGGATCTGGCTCTCCCCAAGTCTGCCACGTAATACACCCAGAAGTACAAGGGATTTCACAACCTGTGGGTTAACTGGGATCAACCAGAGAAAGGGAGACAAGAAGGAGCCATCAAGTAAACCCCCTTCCTTTTCTCCCCTTCCAGGCATTGTGGACCCATGAGTTCTTTCTGAAAGCTATTCAGCAGGCTACTGTTTTTTCAAGCCGTGGTCGGCCTGGCATTGCACGACCTTACATTTTCTTCTCTTGCTTCACCACCCTCTGTACCATTCTTGTTGCCCTGGGTTTGCACGTTGCACAAAAGCCTTAGCTTGTAAGCATTCCCTTATTTGGTAGAGAACCCAAACTAACATACTGTGTGATCTTGGACAAAACATTTAATCTTTCTGGATCTCTGTTTATTGATCTATAAAATGGAGATAATAGAACCTATACCACAGAGTTTGGGGGCTAATACATGTAAAGCACTTAGAACATTTTGTAGCTCATGGCAAGTACTTATTAACATTAGCTATTTTTATTGCCTGCATAGTGTGAATATGGCAAATGACTGATCTGTAACCATGATATGATACTAATGGATCAAACTGTTTTAGCTCAGAATTGATCTCATAATCCTTCTGTGATGATGGATCTCAAATGGTTTCAGTTCCTCACTATCTTCACAATAACATACAAACCCTCTGGTGTGATATTAATTATAGTCTGGTAACAATTTAGTTCTCCAGTCTCATGTTACAGATCTCCTTTATAGATGTGAAGTTCATTCCCTGAAACACCATAATTATAATAGTAATAATAATTACAATTCATATGTATAAAGTTCTTCTTATAAGTCAAGGAAAGCACTATTCTAAATATTTAATGTGTGATAATCTTTTCTGCTCAAATTCATGGAAGGGCATTTATATAGAGTACAAGCAAGAGTCCTCACAAGACCCCAAAGCCCAGCATGAACCAGACTCCCTCTGACCCCCCTCTGCTGATTTCCTCTTGTTCATTCTCTCTCAGGCACTCTGGCCCACATGTCACTCCTCAGACACTGTGGGCACTACCTCAGGAGGGGCCTGGGCTCTAGTGACCCCCGTGCCGGGTGTGCCCTCAGCCAGATCTCCACATGGCCAACCATTCGCCCCTTCCCAATCCTCCCTCCAACCTCACCTTCTCAGTGGGGCTCTCCCACTCCATTTAATTTGCAATCCCCCTTCCCTACCACCTATGCTGCTGTGCTGATACCCGTCCTCTCCTCTTTCTTTATTTTGGTAGTATGCATTTCTTCTAGCATTATATGTAATTAACTCACTGACAATCTTACTGTTTACTGTCTGTCTTTCCCTGGCAGACAGTAACCTCCACAAAGTAAGGAGTGTTGTTTTGTTCAATTAGGTTTCTCAAATGCCTCAACCAATATTGGTACCCAGTAGGTTCTCAGTAGTATGCATTGAATGAAATAATGCATTAATCCTCACACCCCTGTAAGGTAAGTGACTACTATCTCTACTTTATGAATATGGAAACTGTGTGTTCTGTAGCTAGCCCTTAGTTGCATAGCTCACCTGTAGTGGAGCCAGGGTTCAAACCCTAGCAGTCTGGCTTTGGAAGTTGTGTTCTTCAATTCTACATTACGCTGCATTATGATGTGTGTGTGGGTATATGTGTGTCTATATACACACATGCACACATATACATACATACAATGTACATATATATAGGTATTACATGATATGTCTTTTTAAGATTTATTAAATTATTATTAATTAAAAATGTAGATATTCTCTTTGTGATAGAATCATTTCAGAGTGATAATCCAAAGATCAGCTTGTAATTAAAATATGTCAGACAAAGTAGTCCTGCCCAGTACATATTAACAGAAGTAAAGTGACAATTCCAAGGCATATACTCCCTCTGCTGGGTCTGAAAGAGGAATAGAATGGAAACGATGAGCTGGGATTACCCAGGTCAATTAAAGAAACAGGAAGAAATGAATGCCCAATTTTCCAAGAAGGCATCATCCACATGTAGTTGCTACTCTATAAATCGATTGATTAACCGATATTGATTATCAAGCCATTCAGCTTGAGCTGCTGAAGACAAGATTGGTGGTAAGATTTTATTTATTTTGTTAAGAAGTGTAATTGACCCACAGCACTATGTTAGTTCCAGGTGCACAACAGAGTGGTTTGATATTTCTATCCATGACAAAAAGATCACCACATGGCATGCCTTTTTTCGTGCTCTGTCACATTCTGGTTCTTTCACTAGATTTTAGTTACCATGCCTCTTTTATTAGTGTACCACTACAGAACCTAGCACAGTGACCTACTAGGTTCTGGAGGGTAGATATTCAATGTTTGTTGAACTGAATAGCAAGTTACAGCTCAGAAAAATCTGACATAGTAGAAAGAAAACAGGCTTTGAAACCAGTCAGATGTGAGTCAAAGTCATATTATAGATATTGACTAGTTATATGCTATGCAAAACATTAACTAAACCTCTCTGAGACTCGCTTTCCTCACCTAGACCATGGGACTGATACTACTTCCTGTGAAGCACTAGGCATATAAGACAGGGTTAATTTCTTGCATTAATTTTCAAGTAATTAGAATACATTTTGTTCCATTTGTCCCTAGGTTCTAAAGCAGGGGCTGGGAAACTTTTTCCTATAAAGGATGTATAGCTACCATTTTAGTCTTTGCGGACCATATGATCTCTGTTGCAACTATTCATTCTGCAGTTGTAGTGTGAAAGCAGCCATGGACCACACATAAATGAATGGGAATGGCTTTGCTCTAATAAGACTTTTACAAAAATGGTACAGGTTGGATTTGGCCCATGGGTCATAATTTGCCAACCCCTGTCCCGAAGCATAATACTTGGGATCATTAGCTGAAAGAAATTCTAATATAAAGTCACTACATTAAATATTTCTATTTTATTTTTCTGTCATTTGTCTCTGGACACTGATTACTTGATTTTTCATTATAAATGCTAACAATAGAATCAGAGCAATCATAATCATATTTACAAAAATATCTGCATATTCAAAATGTGCGTCCATTTTAGTCTTTATGTGCCAGATGCTAGGCATCATTTCACGATGTTGACCAGTATGATCAGGAAGGTTAACAGCCAGTTATTTTAAGACAGCCTCAAGTGGGCAAGGTGATGGCTTTTGTAAGTGAACTAGGCTGCCCTGCCTTTCCAGCTCTTGCTCCTGTGTGCTGCTACCTTCTTGCCTTATACAGACCCTGAATTTGGAGTCTGTTTCCAATACCTCTCTTCCATCCTTACCCATTCAAGACCATCTTCCCAACATCCTTGGCTGACATTGGCTTCACTGTTTCTCTAGTTTTTGAGTCCAGGACATCCCAAGGCCTTCTTCATAAATATCTTCCCCTGCTGCCCAGTATATTTTATCATTAGCGAACTGGACACCGCCTCTCTTGGACAGAGAATCCCTCTTCGATCCCTATCCTTCAGAGTGATTAAACTCCTTAGCCCTGCATATAAGGCTCTACGGGATTTAGCTGTAGTCATATCCTTACAACTTAGCACAGTATATTGCTTCACAACTCCAAGATAAATAGGAACTTCACATACCTCGTTTCTCTGCCTTTACATATGCTGTTGCCTCTTCCTGTGATGCCATTTTCTCCTTTGGATATTGGACAAAATTCTACTAATCTGCTAATTCTACTGGCATAGGCTTTAACCTTCCCATAAAAATCCTTCTCCCCCAACCAATATCACCTCTGCACCTTGCACATATATCTATTATTGTATATTATACCTTTGCCTGTAATACACTGTGTACAATTGTGTTTCCTTTGCTAGACTGATTAAAGGCAAGGAGTGAATCTTATCCAGGTGTGCATCCTGAAAGACTGAATATACAAATGGACGATAACCAGACCTCTGACCCAAGGCATCTGCAGCAACTGGCCCCAGTCAACTTCCTTTATCTTTTCTTTGAACTCAGGACCAATCAGAGAAAGCCAAAACACGCTCCCCAAATCAATCACATAAGCTGCCCCACTTCCAGTTAGCTTGTCTTTAGCTTCCCCATCCCAATAGCCTCCAATCAGAGCAGACCTGAAGGTTATTTTTTTTCAATTAAAAGTTTTCCCACTCCTTGCCTGACTTTGGTTTTCTGCCAAACACAACTGATGAAAGCTGACTCTTTTACTCTAGAAAGTTCTGAATAAATAGGCAACTAAGCAAGCACTGCTTGTTCAAACGTAGGTAGTTCTAATGGATTTCCACATTACCCAGCACCAAGTATTGCTACTGCTGAATGGCCGTGTTTGGTCTGTCTACCCTAAGCGGGGTGGTGTCAGGAGGGGCAGCCTGGTGAAGTCTGGAAGAGCTCCACGGGGGATCCCCTACCTAAAACTTACAGTGTACCTAACTAAGGGGACCAACCAGATCACAGGTCCAGTGGGATGCCTAATGAGCTAAACAGAAGTGGGCCCAGGGAACTGGATACATAGAATAATATGAAGCAAGAAGCATAAAGAAGAGAGCAGGGAAATTATTGGGCAAAATCCTAAAGACCCCTGTGTTTATGTTCCTATCACCTGCCCCTCTGATCTACAAGGATGTGTCAATTTACACAAAGAGCCTAGAGTGGGGCAGACTCGAAGTTTTTTAGATAAAATAAAATGATAGATAACTCTCAAACATTGAAAGGATATGCAAATCTGTGCTCAGACTCATCTGGCTCCCTTTCCCTTTACTCCGTAAAACAAAGCAATTCCACTTTAAGTCTTCTGGAATATGTTTTATAAGACAATACCAAGGAAGCTTAATCTATTTTACACATGGGAGGGCAACGGAGAAGGCTTATCGTGGCTGAGGGATGAGGTGTGTCTCCAGAAGCCGTAGACCCAGCTGGCAGTGCACACCAATACACGTCTGATACCTGAAATTAATCCCACAGCAGTGGAAAAGCTTAGTCACGCAGGCTGCACATCTTGCTGAAAGCAAAATCAACAAACTCAAAACATGTGCAGGGTGTTGCCTTTGAAGCTCCAGGATTATTTTCAAACAAAGCCATAATAATGGTCTCGCTCATTTATTACAATAAAGGATCTTAATATTTTCCCTCATTTCTAGGGTTTAATTAAATATCAATTCTAGATCCGCCTTGGCTTTTGATGGGGTTACGTCCTGATAAACCTATTGTAAGCTGGAAATACCATAAGTTGAAAATGCATTTAATGCACCTAGCCTACCAAACGTCATAGTTCAGAGTCGCTTGCCTTAAACAGGCTCAGAACACTTACATTAGCCTACAGGTGGGCAAAATCATCTAACACAAAGCTTGTTTTATAATAAAGTGTTGAATATTCAAAGTGTTGAATTTTATAATAAAGTGTTGAATAATAAAGTTATAATAAAGTGTTGAATATAATAAAGTGTTGAATGTAATTTATTGAATTCTGTACTGGAAGTGAAAAACAGAATTGTGCATGGGTACAGAATGGTTGTGAGTGTATCGGCCATTTACCCTCGTGAATTTATTCCCATGGCTGACTAGGACCTGAGGCTGCCTCTGCCACTGCCCAGAATGACAAGAGTATTACAGAGCATATTGCTAGCCTGGGAAAAGACCAAAATTCAAAGTACACTTTCTACTGAATGCATAATGCTTTCACACCATTGTGAAGTCGCAACATTTTAAGTTGAACAACTGCCAGTCAGGGACAGTCTGTATATCTATTTTAGCAGCGTATCATACTAGTTTAGGGAATGAGCTGTGGGAGCCAGGAAACCTGAGTTCAAATCCTTGTTCTTACCCTAAGATAAAGGGCAAGATACTTAACCCAGCAAGTCTTCAGGTTCCTAATCTGTATAATGGTATATTAATATGCATCTTTGGGGGACTACTGTCAGGATAAAATTAGATAACATGTAAAAAATATTCAGTGTAGAACTTAAGTAATAGCTATTTTTATTTAATCACTATATATACTATGCATGCATGTCTACACATATATAGGTATGTTCATGTATATTAGGTATCCATTCTCTATACTTTAATGCTCATAATATTAGGTTTCTTCAAATTTGTCTCAAGATGTCCAAGAATCCTGAAGGGTGCCTATACAGCGTATATAACCTATAAAATGTAGTAACTTGAACTATTACTGTGTGTCCGGCAATACATTTTAAAACCATGAAGCTATTAAGCAATAAGGATGTTGAATGGGTAGCTGGGCCAACTTATTAGCAAAGTAGCTCAGCCCTGTACATTAGCCTTACAGCTCAAACAATTCATATTTCTGTCTCAGGGAAATGAAATCTATTACTGTATCTATAGGGTTGCTATCAAATACTCAAACCTGTGGTTATTGGATGCATGGACAGCATTGATCCACTATCTATTTGATATAGCATGCATGCTCACCTTCTCTTCCCTTTCCCTGAGAGCTACTTCAGATGTCACCCCTACCATGGACACTTTTCTTCATTCACCGTGTTATCATAGCCCCAGTTGTCCCTATGCAGTAGGATGAAGTGTAGACTATTGTATTTTGTTCATTATACCCTCTCACCTAACAGACCGTGTGTTGAGCATAAGGGATCGTGCTTTATGTGTCTTTTTAGCAATAACACTTAGCACAGTGAGAGCCCCTCATTTTATTCATTTATTCAGCAAGTTGATTTGCCAAAAGCTCATTAAATATCTGCAGCGTGACAGGTGATATGCTAGGCATCAGGGTTTCACCAGTGAATAAGGATGTTGTGGACCTGCATCCTCCCCATCTAGCCAGGAAGACAAGCCCTGCACAGGTAAGTGCAGGCATGATGAGTGGTACTGGAGAGAAGTCTGCAGCTGAAGGGAAGGAAAGGCTGATGATGCTAGGTGATGTCAGGGATGAGCGCTCCACATAGGAGGAAGGGCACTGGCGGAAGCCAAAGGCTGAATCAGTATGGTCTGGGCCATGGACTGAGCTCCTATAGGGCTGGGGTTTGGAAAACCAGGGAATATAACTGAAGAGGTGGAAGGTGTCCAGGTTTTTCAGGGCCTTAAAGGTTATTTTATGTACTTTTAAGTGTTGTGAGAAGACACCAAATGGTTTCCAGCAGAGGTGTGACATGATCCCATTTGTAGTTGGAAAGGATGCCTGGGTGTTGATGGATTGGACCTGAGGAAAAAGCGTTTGTTGGGATGCCAGTGAGGAAACCCACTAAATAATCCAGCTGAGATGCAATGGTGGCTCAAATCAGGCGTGTGTCAGACGGGATCCAGAGCAGCAGACAGGTTAGAGAGATAATTAAGGGACAAAATGAACAGACTTTTGCATTCATTGGACATGGTGAGGGTGTGAGATGTAGGAAGGAGTAAAGGATGAGACTTGGCTTGTAATTTGAGGAATTCCACACCTGATGCCAGAATTATTTCTTAGGCCCACGTCGGATCTTGGCATTTCTATGACTACAACTCTGCAGTGGCTTTCCTTTGCTTCAGGGATAAAGTCCAGCTCCTTAGCACAGAAGGTGGCCGTAATCTAGACTCAACCTCTGCTCTGCACTTTTCGCCCTTTTTAATTCACTGATGTCAAGTTCTGTGATGTTCTTCAAACAGGCCATACGACTTGCTTTGCCTTGTGTACCTTCCTATGCTTTTCCCTCCCTTTCCTAGATTTACATATACATATGTGTATATATATATCAGACATTTATATATATACATACATATACATATATTCTTGAAAATTCCAAAAATTCTTCAAATCTGGTATCATGGTTGTAAAGCTTAGAAAAGCCTTCTGCTAGATTATTCCCTTCTCTCTGTTCCCTTTTCACGTTAAGTTTATTTTTATGGTCATAACATTGGAATATTCTGGTTGTTGCTGTTGTTGTTTATATACTTATAGGATAAATACTTCAATATTAACCTCAGCAGAACTGTAAGATATTTTATTTCCTCCACGCCTGGATGAAAATAGATGTTAACATTTAGAACACGGAAACAAGAAAACTGTGTGGTATTTTTCCTTTTAGTTTAGAGAACCCAACTTTAAGAATAAAGTGAAAAAACAGAGTTTTCCTTGCAAAATCTGAAGTAATTAACCTTAGAAACAGAAAGAAGGGAAAAGAAAATAAAATGGAAATGTGTTGAGCACTGGCCACTATACTAGATCTCATCATTCAAATTGTCTCATTTTATCTTTGGGACGATCCTGGGAGATGAGTGCCAGTAGTTCCATTCAATACCCAATCTCTACCTCTTGGAAACTCTAGGGATACATCTAGGAACCTTCAGAGTGGTACTCACGGAAAACTAAAAGGCATTGATCATTGTTCTCCCCAGAGCAGGCCCCAAATGACTTCTTGTTTTATATTCTACATTATAGGGAATGACATCATTAAGCTGGAACTCGATTTATTCTGGGTGAAGGAGAAATCTTGTCAGAGATAAATTAGATTGCTGTTCTGTCACAATAAAGGTTTCATCTTTCATTGTAAAGACTCCAAATTCTTCCCAAAGCATCAGGGAAATGCACACAGTAATAACATACAAAACAACAAGAAGAAGAATTCATGGGATTCTTTCCATACAAAAGACAAATACTTCTTTGACACCAGTTCTCAATGGCCCTCGCTTGCACAGTGATGAATCCCAAACCTCCTTAGAGTATTATTTATGCATAATGTCTTATATTTTTGTTCGCTTTTTGGACCTGGGGAAGTAGAACACTGTGATAGAAAATACATGGATATCAAATCTGACTTCTTTTACCTGCCACTTCTGGAAAGTGACCTAACCTCAGGCACCCATTTTTTTCATCGACGTTAGAAATGATAATACCAATTGGACAGTAAGTAGGATTGAGAAACTTAGATGAGTTTAGAAATATAAAAGTCTAGCATAATGCACGGCATGTAACAAATTTTTGTAATTTTATGCTGGAATATTTGGAGTTTGGATTTTAAAACGACAAACTCTCTAGAAGAACACATATAACTAAATTTCTTTTTAAAGACAATGTGCTAATTCACACTACACTTTGGAGGCACTGGCTGCTAAACTGTGGCTTCAACCTTTCACAGAACTCGCTGAATTTGTGGGGAAATACCATGAGCAACAGAGATCATATCAACAGTCAATGATTTTTTGTGCTGTGGACAATCTAGCTCAGTTTAGCCCAAATTCTAATTTTTTTATTTTTCTTTTCTTTCCCCCCCATGTACGCTTTTATGGAAAATTAGTAGCTGGAGAATACGACCAAAAAATAAATTTAGGTATAAATGCTCTACAGTGATTCACTCTTTATTTAAAGAAATTAAAAGTGCCCAAGTATAATTATATGACATTTATATACTTTCACATGAGAATTTTGTATGGAAACATTAAAGGAACATAGCAATTGACTCTCTCAAGAACAAAAGTAAAGGACAATGGCCTTCAGGGTTAGTGTGACCTTAATGCCAAATTGTTAGCCTCCGTTTGTTCTTTGGAGTTTTTTGGGTTTTTTTTTTTTTTTTTGTAGTCGGTTGCAAGCTGAATTATCTCAATGCTGATGACTTTCAAATTTATCATTTCAATCAAACATCTTTCCTTGAATTTCAGACTCATTCCTGTTTTCTTCAGAATTCCTCTAGGGTGTCACAAAGCATTACCAAAAGTTGAACTTGACACTTTGCTCCTAGAGCCTCCTTCATTTGTATGTCATTTAAAGTTACGACAAATAAATAAATAAATAAATAAATCGATAGATAAATAAATAATAAAGTTACCACCAAACGGTACCCTGTCACTGACACTTTATTTCCTTCTCACCAACCATCCACATCCAATTACTACTCCAACTCAGCTCGCTCCTCTTCCTGAATATTCACGCGTGGATCCACTGCCCTCCAAAACCACTGCAGCTATAATAGTCTGCCCCCTCCCCCGCCCACCTCTATGGATGGAACAGTCTCCAACTGACTTCTCAATTCGCTCCATCCCATTCTTCACCTTTCAGCCAGTGATCTTTCTAGAGAGTAAATGCAAATCTGTCCATATCATCCCCTCTTTAAATCCCTTCCAGATGTTCAGAATTTAAACTTTTTTAAAGTCCTCAATGTGGATACATAAGCGTGATGATAACATTTTCAATCTCATCCTCTCTCCCACCATCACAGCCATTTCCTCGCCAGATTAACTCTCATACGCCAGCCTTTCCACACTGTTCCTTCTGCCTGAAATGCTCTTTGCAAGCCCCATTAACATTCACATTTCAACTTAAAGATTACTTTCTGAGGGACGTTTCCTCTGCTGTACCCTACCCTCAAATCCCATCTTGTGATTCTCCTTCTTATGTTGTGTAGTTTCATAGAAATCATGTATTTCTCATAACATCAATTCATAACTTTTTAGTTTTAATTGTGTATCTCTACTAGAGTGCAAATTCTGTGAAGGCAAGGGAATACATATTATGTTTCTTTCAGGGCCTAACACATTATCTGGAGTACAAAGTATGCTCACTGTGTTAACTGTACAAATGTGTATGCAGTCTGAAATCTAGTCTTCTACTTTGCTGAAAATATTGAAGTGCTCAGAAGAAAATTTCCACCTGCTCTAGCGCCGTCTCTAAAAGCTACATGAATCTCTGCTCTCACACTCAGCCTATCCTTAATTGAGCATGCAGCATTCACTTAAGAACTTGCCCGTGTTTTCTTCTCTCTTTCTCTTTTACTATTTATTTTACCTGTCTATTGGATCATTCCCAAGGCAAATAAATGTTATTTCTCTCACCTCCAAACAAGTAAACAAAAAACCTTCTTCCCTTGATTACACTTACTACTCTACTTATTGGAACATTACTCACCTTTTATTTAAACAAAATTCTTTGAAGGAGTTGCCTCTACTGGTTATCTCTAATAGCCATTTTTACTTCCTAAGTAATAGTCTCCAATCAGATTTTCATCCCTGTCAATTCACTGAATTTCAAGGTCATGGATGGCTTCCATGTTGCTAAAATCAATGGTTAATTCTGAGTCCTCTTACTACTAGTCCTCATACTAGCCCAGTATTTGGCACATTTGATCATTCCCTCCTCCTTGAGTGACTTTTATTTCTAGTTGTCTTACTACCCTTGTGACTATTCATTCTTAGTCCCTTTGTTGATTCTTCTGCATCTTCCTGAACTCTAAATAAAAGTTGGTATGCTTCACGGCTCACTCCTCAGACCTGTCCACAAAGTTTTAAAGTATTTTATGTCAACAATTTTCAAAGTGATATTTTCAATCTTAGCCTCTTTTCTGAAAAGTAGTGTAGCCATTACTGACTTAATATTTTCAATGCAATAGCTAAAAGTCAATCAGAACAAGTCCAAACCAGAACTTCTAGTCTCTACAAACATTCCACACATAATCTTCTCCATCTCAGGTAATGGAAAATCCATCCCTCCAGGTGATCAGTTCAAAAACTTTGGAGTCATCCTTAAGGTCTCTCCCTCCAGAGAGCAGAAATGCTTTTGACTCTACCCTCAGAAATATATCCAGAATCTTACCGCTTCTCTCTGCTTCCACTTCTAGCATCCTTGTTTGAGCCATCAGCAGCTCTTACTTGGATTATTGCATTACATTCCTAACTGATCTCCCTGCTTCTGTCTTTGTCCTGATACAATGTATTCTTCACACAGCAACCAGAATAATTTAAAATGTTGAGTTAGGGCTCATCACTTTGACCAAAATAAAAGTCCAATGTCTTACCATAACCTTCAAGGTCATAGTATCTGGTCCTTGGTTACCTCTGACCTCATCACCTTTTACTTTCCCCCTCTCTCACTCTGCCTTAGGAACACTGGCCTCCTTGCTGATTACACATGACAGGCACACTCTTGCCTCAGAGTCCTTGCATAGGCTGTTCCCTCTGCTTGGAACACTTTTCCCCCAGATATCTACATATCTTCTACTTTCAACTCCTTCAAGTTTTTGCTCAAATGCCCTCTCAGTAAGGTTAACACTGACTAGACATTTTGTAATTTCACTCCTTTCCTGACACTCTCAATTCCCCTTACCCAGCTCATTTTTTTGCAATCTCAATAGCACTTATTACCTTCTAACATAGAGTATAACTAAATATTCAAATGTCTCCTCCTCCCATGAGAACGTAACTCCCTTGAAGAAAGTTATTTTTGTCTGTTCGGTTCACTAATGGATTCATTCCTGTACCTAGAGTAATTTCTGACACATAATGGGTTCTCAATAAACTTTTATGGAATAAATATCCATGTCTTTCACAATAAAAATTCTCTCTTTATTGAATTAAGACTAAGGTGTCTAAAAAATTGTGATCCTGGTCACTTTTTGAGAACCTGGGCCATACCAAGTACTTTTCACATAAATGAAATAAACAGACTGATGTCACTTTGAAGCTAAAACTGCACTTAGCTCTGGTTGAGCTAACTTCACTTAGATCTGCACTTAGCTCAAGGCCCATTCATTTGCCATATGGGGGAAATGAGCCTGCCTCTCAAACAAACTTACAGTCTTAACTGTAAAAGTGATCTTTCTCCATAGAGAATATTTTGGAAATTTGAAGTGTAAAAAGAAAAAAATACTCATAATTCCATAACCCATAAATTAGCACTGGTAAGATGGATGTATTTACCTCTAGATTTTTTTTCTTATACACACGCATATGTGTGCAAATATCTAAATGTATAATCATATAGTATGTATAATCTTATTATTTAATTATTTAAAATTAATTCTAGGGACCTCCCTGATGGTCCAGTGGTTAGGAATCACCTTCCAATGCAGGGAACGAGGGCTCGATCCCTGGTTGGGGAACTAAGATCCCACATGCTGCAGGGCAAATAAGCCTGTGCACCACAACTACTGAGCTCACGCGCCTCAACGAGAGAACCCACGTGCTTCAAACTACAGAGCCCACCTGCCCTGGAGCCTGTGTGCCACAACTAGAGAAGAGAAAACCAGCACACCACAGCTAGAGAGAAGCCCGCGCATCACAACGAAGAGCTGTGTGTCACAATCAAGACCCGATGTACCCAAAAAAATATAAAGAAAAAAACATTAATTCTAATCAATACAACTAACATATGCATTACATTTTCATACAAATTAGGAAAATACAATAAAAACAAAGTTTCTCTTGACCAGTGGCATGATCACTTTGCTATGTTCAAGTCTGTTTATTGCATGTTTCAGAATGCACCCTGTTAGTATACCTGTTTATACAGCATATGGAAAGAAAGCTTCCCCGTTTTAATAATTCAGAATTATACTCAAATTCTGTCTCATTTGTAAATGTGGAACATTCAATCAACTAGACGAACACCATCCATTTTGGTAGAGTTATGGCTAGCGAGATGCCCCTGGCTATTTAGCTATTTGTCAGATTTGAAGTTTGTTATTATCTAGAAAGCAGGCAACTCTGGTCACTTGCCACTCTACTAGCCTTATTTAGAGCAACTCTACACACTGGAGGAAAGTAATTGCTTGGGACAATTATCTAGCCAGCCTTCACACCTGCTCCCTCATAACAACCAACCGACAAACCAAACTCAGCAACAAATAAATAGGAACAAACCCACTTTTCTCCTGCAAATATAAACCATTTTTTCTTAAGTATCTTGATAATGGTAACAAAACCAATTCTACCTAAATGGGATGGATAATTTCACAAAGAGGAAAGTATAAAGAATTGCTTTTGCCTCAAGTAGCCGGTTACTTAAAACACAACACTTATTTTTGGTTTGATTATCTGTGTGTGCTTTTCTTTTCTCTGGCGTGAAGTAATGCAAAATTACCTTATTTTTCCACTTAATTTTCATTAGCCTTACCGTCAAGAATACAATAACTCATTCTTTTTCTTGAGTAAATGTGAAGATGGTCCTCCCTTAACCCATAGCAGAAACTACACCAAGACCGGGGCCAATATACATGATGTTTCTGTTTGATCCATGAATTATTATTTTTTAATAGCATCTCCCCATGTTATGTTATTATTGAGGAATATGTCAGAAGAAAGTTTCAGAACTTTTTTCTCAGAATTATGCAGGCTTCTATGAGTTTTATTTCAGAGGTAGAAATACAACACTAATTTAAAATTGAACATTCAAATCACATTTAGAGGTATGCTTGTGCATTCAGTTTTACATGGCATCTCCCTGCATAACATACAATGGAACATTTTCTTCATCAGTTTTCTATCTTAGATCAGTACACAGTTCCCGACACGCCATCCTCATGTGAGGCAGGCCCATTTCGGTGTTAACATCAATGAAGGATCATCAGAAAATCGGAAACTTGGGGAAACACAGAGTTAATATTTATTCATTTGCAGTTTGACTGAGTAGCAACTTGACAGCCCTGTGCTCCAGTGTCTGCTACATATATGAGGGAGAGACTGAAGAATGGTTTCAGGCACAGAACTGGAAATAATTCCATTCTTTACTGATCATGTGTTTTCTCTGTATCATTCATTTATTTAAATTTATTTAACACATACCATGCTTCAGACATTGTTCTAAACACTGGAAATAGGGAAGCAGACAGGGCAAAGTTTCCAAGTTCATGGAATTTGCATGTCCGAAGCTCAAAGTAAGAATCAAAGTGCTTATCATAGGGCTGGGATGTGATAAAGGGTACAAATGTTTTTACAAAATTACCAATGGAAAAAAAACAAAAGATCAAGAGTAATGTCCAATGTCACCAGCTAACTAACCAAATAACTAATAAATAAATGGCATGTTTTTGGAGTTACACTACCTAGTTTCAAATCCTGGACACTTCCTGCTGCCATATACTGGTTTCATGTCTTCAGATGATTTATTACAACCTTTAGTGCCTTAGTTGCTTATTGGTACAATGACAAAAATGATGATACCTAAAATTGTAGTGAGGACTAAATTAGCTAATCTGTGTAAAACAGTATAGTACTTGGTTTGTAGTAAGAGCTCAATACATGTAAACTACTTTTTGTATCTATATCTCATTTTACCTCATTCAATAATAATTTATAGAATTATTATTACTATTTTTAATGGAGGGAAGCAAGGCTACAAACTAACATACTCTTCAAAAAAACTAATGAAAATTTTAGACCATTTTCAGGATATTTATGAAATATTAATTTAGTGAGTTGCTTTGATGAGTTAATAATCTGTGCTATGTAGAATTAGGAAAGGGTGCTACACAGCCCAAACTGCTAAGTTTTTTTCTTGTGGCAAAATATACATAATATAAAACTTACCATTCAAACCATTTTTAGGTATACAGTTCAGTGGCATTAAGTGCATTCACACTGTTGTGCAACCATTAACACTATTCATCTCCAGAAATTCTCATCTTTCCAAACTGCAACTCCCAAATATTAAACAATAACTCCCCATTTCCCCTCCCTTCAGCCCCTGGCAACCACCATTCTATTTTCTGTCTCTGTGAATTTAATTACTGTAGGTAAGCGTATCATAAAATATTTGTTCTTTTGTAACTTGCTTATTTCACTTAATGACTTCTAGTTTTGTCCATTTTGCAGCATGTGTCGGAATTTCATTTCTTTTTAAAACTGAGTAATATTCCTCTGTATGGTGTGCACGTACACATATTTTTTGTTTATCCATTCATCTGTTGATGGACATTTAATTTTTTTCCTATTTTTTTGGCTACTGTGAATAATTCCACTATCAACTTTGGTGTACAAATATGTGTTTGAATCACTGTTTCCAGTTCTTTTAGGTATATACTCAGTAGTTGAATTACTGGATCATATGTTAGTTCTATGTTTAATTTTGTAAGGAACTGTCATATTATTTTCCATAGCAGCTGCATCGTTTTTCATTCCCAGCAGCAGTGCACAAAGGTTCCGGTTTCTCCATATTCCCACCAACACTTGTTATTTTCTGGTTTTGTTTTCTTTTATTTTGTTTTTAACTATAGTCATCTTAATGGTGTAAAGTGGTATCTTGTGGTTTTGACTTGCATTTCTTTAATGATTAGTGAGGTAAGCATCTTCTCATGTGCTACTGACCATCTTCTTTCCAGAAATATCTCTTCAAGCCCTTTGCTACTTTTTAAATTAAGCTATTTGCCTTTTTATTGTTGAGTTATAAAAGTTCTGCGTATTTAACAAAGACCAACCAACAGATAGCTCTTTCTTTGTAAAAGATGTGGTATATGTTTTCCTGAATGAATAAATGAATTTGTGTCCTTTACATCTTAGCTTGAATGGAAGAAAAGAAAATAAATAACTTGTTTCTTTTTAAGGCAGATAAAGTGCAGCAAATAAATTTGGTGAGAGCCCGCGTATAATTACACATGAAAAGCCTTCATTTCAGTCTCTACTGAAATAACCAATTTGCTGGTTAGCTCCATCATATTTCAATCCCCCAATTTTGCCCATATATCCCATTGATCATGCCTATTACCTACAGTCCTGTGTACATATAATACTTGATTAAAGATAGTAAATATATGCTGGTGATATTTTCCACTTAAGAAATGAATAGTTTAGGACACTGTCAATTCCCCCTCCTGAGGTAATGTAGCTTGAATATTACTTCATTGGATCTTTATCTTATGGCTGCACAAAGACATTTAACAAATCTCATCTTTTCCTAAAACAATTTAAAAGTGTTTATTATTTTCCTTCATCAAAACAACCACATATATTACTCTGACATCACCATATCTCACTCATAATCAAATACACACAGGAGCCTCCGACAACCACAGATCTGATTACATTAACAGAGCACTCCCCATCCCCCTCTCCCCCCCGTCAGTAAAGACCATCAGCAGGTGTTGCTACAAACAGCTTAAGCTGGAGAGCTACACAGTACCACGGGGTCAGGCTCATCTCAACTCCTGTCTCTTCCACTTACTACACATATCCCAGGAAAGTGATTTAGCCTCTCCAAGCCTCAACTTCCTTTTCTAAAAAACATAAATTTAGGTACCTACTTCCTAATATTGTTAGGAGGAGTAAATGATAGATTTGAACATGCCCAATAATAGGGTCTGGCACACAAAAGTATACCATGAAAGTGAGCTATCATCTCTGAAAACTTATTGTAAGAGTTAGCACGTGTCTCCTGGTACCAGAGGAAACAATGCAGACCCAGCCTGTGCATATTACAGTGACAAGACTACAGAACTAGACAGGAAAATATTTTGTGCTCTTGCAACTAGTGATGAGTAACCCAAAGCAAAAGGTGACAGTCCCAGTGCAATCCAGACATCATAGGACAGAATCTTTGTGATGCACATGAAGAGGTCACGGATGTAGTTCCTACAGCCTCACTGGTTAAGGGTTATCACTAGAGGGACACTTCCTAATTTGCCCAGGAAATCCTAGGTTACACCTGCTCTCAGAGTGAAATTATGACAGCAATACTTTCACTCTCAAAAATGTCCTGGCTAATTCAAGAACATAGAAAAGGAAGAGCAAAATAAACCCAAAGTGAAGAGAAGGAAGGAAATAGTAAAATTAAGAGCAGAATCAATGAAATTGAAAGTAGGAAAACAATAGAGAGAAATCAACAAAACCAAAATATTTCTTTGGAAAAAAAAAATCAATGAAATTGACAAACATCTAGCAAGACTGAAAGAAGACAGAAAGCACAAACCACTAATACCAGGAATGAAACACAGGATACAGATCCTACAGCCACTATGAGTAAATTTGTGCTTGTAAATTCAACAATTTAGAAAAAATTGACCAATTTCCCAAAACACAAACTATCAAAATTCAAACAAACCAAAATAGATAACCTTCTCCTAATGGTGCTATGACAAATAAATCAAATACGTAATTAAAAAGCACCCACACACCCCAAATCTCCAGGCTAAAACAGCATCACTCTAAATTTTACCAAACGTTTAAAGAGTTAATACCAATTTTCTCAATCTGTCCCAGAAAACTAAAGAGAAAGAACACTTTTCAACCCATTTTAAAAGGCCACTGTTACCTTGACCAGAACAAATAAATAAATAAAGACAACACAGAAAAGCAAAGCTGCAGAACAATATGTTTCATGAACTTAGATGCAAAATCCCTCAAAAAAATATTAGCGAGTCAAATCCAATAAAGTACACAAATTATACACCATGGGTAAGAGAGATTTATGGTAGGTATGCAAGGCTCATACGACCTTCAAATATCAATCAACATAACCCACCATATCAAAATATTAAAGATGAAAAATTGTATGACTGTATCAATTGACATGGAAAACACAGCTGACAAAATCCAAACATCCATTTATTGTTAAAAATTATCAGAAAACTAGAAATAGAGACTTCCTAAAATTGATAAAGAACATCCACAAAACCCTACAGCTAATATCATACATAATGTGGAAAAAATGAATGCCTTTTCTCTAAGATTGGGAACAAGACAAGGATATTCACTCTCACCACTCCTACATAGTGCTGGAAATTATAGCAGTGCAATAAGGCAAAAACAAATAAATAAATAAAAAGCACACAGATTGGAAAGAAGAAATAAAATGTCCCCTGCTTACAGATGATATAACCATCTACAGAGAAAAACCCACGGGATCTACAAAAGTATTTCAATAATAATAAATAAGTTCAACAAAATTTCAGGATACAAGATCATACAAAATAAGTTGCATTTCCATACACTAAGAATGAATGTGTGGAAAGTGAAATTAAAAGCGCAATCTGGGCTTCCCTGGTGGCACAGTGGTTGAGAGTCCGCCTGCTGATGGAGGGGA
The DNA here is from genome assembly GCF_964270905.1 of Leucopleurus acutus. Lineage (NCBI taxonomy): Eukaryota > Metazoa > Chordata > Mammalia > Artiodactyla > Delphinidae > Leucopleurus > Leucopleurus acutus. The sequence continues at coordinate 52,015,794 of NC_139151.1, read as the reverse complement.
CACGGGTTTGTGCCCCAGTCCGGGAAGATCCCACATGCCGCGGAGCGGCTGGGCCCGTGAGCCATGGCCGCTGAGCCTGCGCATCCAGAGCCTGTGCTCCACAATGGGAGAGGCCACAACAGTGAGAGGCCCGCATACAGGAAAAAAAAAAAAAAAAAAAAGCGTAATCAATACCATTTACACTCCAAAGAAAATTAAAAACTTAGGTAGAATCTTAACATGGTAACTGTGCACTGAAAATTTGAAAATGCTAATGAAAGAAATCAGGGAAGAAACATACTGTATTCATGAACTGGAAGACTCAACATAGTAAATATGCTAATTCTCCCCCAAATAATCTATAGGTTTAATACAATTCCTACCAAGATGTGAGTATTTTTGTTTTGTTTTGTTTCTATAGACATAGGTAGCTTATTATAAAATTCATATGGAAAGACATGGGCCCTAAATTACCTAAAATAATCTTTAAAGAGAATATATAATGGGAAGAATCATTCTACCAGTTATTAAGTCCTACTATATTGCTACAGTTATTAAATAATGTGGTTATGGAGAAGGGATAGACATATGGATCAATAGAACAGAACAGAGAACACAAATAGACTCACAATAATATGCCCAACTGTTTTTGACAGAGATGCAAAAGCAATTCAATAGAGGAAGGCCAACCTTTTTAAGAAATGGTGGTGGGGAATTGAACATCCATTGGTAAAAATGTAAACCTTAACCTATATCATACCTTACATAAAAATTAACTCAAAATGGATTATGGACATATATAAAACATAAACTGTAAGATTTTCAGAAATAAAATAGTAGAAAATTTACACTATCTAGGATTAAGCATAGAGTTCTTAGACGTGAGACTAGAGGAAAAAAACTGACAAACTGGATCTCATCAAAAGAAAAAAAGCTTTTGCTTGAAGAAAACCCTGTTAAAAGGATGAAAAAAAAAAGCTACAGACTGCAAAAACAATGTTTGCAAACCACATATGCAACAAAGATTCATATGTAGAATATCAAAACTTATCAGTAAAAAAAAACAATCTATCCAATTAGAAAACGTGCAAAAGACATGATCAGACATTTCACTAAAGAGGAAATACAAATGACAAATAAGCACATGAAAAGATGCTCCACATCCTTAGCCATTAGGGAAATGACAATTAAAACCACAGTGAAATACTACTAAATACATACCTACCAGAACAACTAAAATAAAAAAATAGTAATAGCAACAAATGCTGGCAAAGATGTGGGAATACTGGATCATTCATACATTACTGGGAAGAGTATGAAATGGTATGGCCACTTTGGAAAATAGTTGGAAAGTATCTTATACAACTAAACAAGCAACTATCATAAGACCCTGTGAATGCACTTTTGGACACTCTCCCCCCAAAGTGAAAACTTTTGTTCACACACCCTTGTATACAAATATTCATAGAAGCTTTATTTTTCATTTTTTACTCTTTAAAAAATCTTTATTGGAGTATAATTGCTTTACAATGGTGTGTTAGTTTCTGCTTTATAACAAAGTGAATCAGTTACACATATACATATGTCAGCACATCTCTTCTCTCTTGTGTCTCCCTCCCTCCCACCCCTCTAGGTGGTCACAAACCACCGAGCTGATCTCCCTGTGCTATGCAGCTGCTTCCCACTAACTACTTTACAATTGGTAGTGTACATATGTCCATGGTACTCTCTCACTTTGTCACAGCTCACCCTTCTCCCTCCCCATATCCTCAAGACCATTCTCTAGTAGGTCTGTGTCTTTATTCCCATCTTGCCCCTAGGTTCTTCATGACCACTTTTTTTTTTTTTTTTTAGATTCCATATATATGTGTTAGCATACATTATTTGTCTCTCTCTCTTTCTGACTTTCTTCACTCTTTATGACAGAATCTAGGTCCATCCACCTAACTACAAATAATTCAATTTTGTTTCTTTTTTATGGCTGAGTAATATTCCACTGTATATATGTGCCACATCTTCTTTATCCATTCATCTGTTGATGGACACTTAGCTTGCTTCCATGTCCTGGCTATTGTAAATAGTGCTGCAATGAACATTGTGGTACATGACTCATTTTGAATTATGGTTTTCTCAGGGTATATGCCCAGTAGTGGGATTGCTGGGTCATATGGTAGTTCTATTTGTAGTTTTTTAAGGAACCTCCATACTGTTCTCCACAGTGGCTATATCAATTTACATTCCCACCAAAAGTGCAAGCGGGTTCCCTTTCCTCCAAATCCTCTCCAGCATTTATTGTTTGTAGATTTTTTGATGATGGCTATTCTGAATGGTGTGAGATGATATCACACTGTAGTTTTGATTTGCATTTCTCTAATGATTAATGATGTTGAGCATTCTTTCATGTGTTTGTTTGCAATCTGTATATCTTCTTTGGAGAAATGTCTATTTAGGTATTCTGCCCATTTTTGGATTGGGTTGTTTGTCTTTTTGATACTGAGCTGCATGAGCTGCTTGTAAATTTTGGAGATCAATCCTTTGTCAGTTGCTTCATTTGCAAATATTTTCTCCCATTCTGAGGGTTGTCTTTTCAAGTCTTGTTTATGGTCTCCTTTGCTATGCAAAAGCTTTTAAGTTTCATTAGGTCCCATTTGTTTATTTTTTAATTTCCATTTCTCTAGGAGGTGGGTCAAAAAGGATCTTGCTGTGATTGATGTCATAGAGTGTTCTGCTTATGTTTTCCTCAAAGAGTTTGATAGTTTCTGGCCTTACATTTAGGTCTTTAATCCATTTTGAGTTTATTTTTGTGTACGGTGTTAGGGAGTGCTCTAATATCATTCTTTTACATGTAGCTTTCCAGTTTTCCCAGCACCACTTATTGAAGAGTCTGTCTTTTCTCCACTGTATACTCTTTCCTCCTTTATCAAAGATAAGGTGACCATATGTGTGTGGGTTTATCTCTGGGGTTTCTATCCTGTTCCATTGATCTATATCTCTGTTTTTGTGCCAGTACCATACTGCCTTCATTACTATAGCTTTGTAGTATAGTCTGAAGTCAGGGAGCCTGATTCCTCCAGCTCCGTTTTTCTTTCTCAAGATTGCTTTGGCTATTCGGGGTCTTTTGTGTTTCCGTACAAATTGTGAAATTTTTTGTTCTAATTCTGTGAAAAATCACAGTGGTAGTTTGATAGGGATTGCATTGAATCTGTAGATTGCTTTGGGTAGTAGAGTCATTTTCACAATGTTGATTCTTCTAAGAAAATGGTGTATCTCTCCATCTATTTGTATCATCTTTAATTTCTTTCATCAGTGTCTTATAATTTTCTGCATACAGGTCTTTTGTTTCCCTAGGTAGGTTTATTCCTAGATATTTTATTCTTTTTGTTGCAATGGTAAATGGGAGTGTTTTCTTAATTTCACTTTCAGATTTTTCATCATTACTGTATAGAAGTGCAAGAGATTTCTGTGCATTAATTTTTTATCCTGCTACTTTACCAAATTCACTGATTAGCTCTAGTAGTTTTCTGATAGCATCTTTAGGATTCTCTATGTATAGTATCACGTTATCTGCAAACAGTGACAGCTTTACTTCTTTTCTGATTTGGATTGTGGTACGCGGGCCTCTCACTGTTGTGGCCTCTCCCGTTGCGGAGCACAGGCTCTGTATGCGCAGGCTCCGCGGCCATGGCTCACGGGCCCAGCTGCTCCGCGGCATGTGGGATCCTCCCGGACCGGGGCACGAACCCGTGTCCCCTGCATCGGCAGGCGGACTCTCAACCACTGCGCCACCAGTGAAGCCCTATAGAGGACTAACATTATCAACGAGTACACAAACCCTGCAGGCAATCAGGACTACTGAAGAATTCTCTACTGGTCTTCTATTTATATAGCTTGAAAGGACAATACCAAAAATCAGCATGTAAGCTTTTATTTGTTCTGCTTAGGGTTCATAGCTAAACCTTGCATACAGGGCTGCATGGACAATTGTTTTCAACCAGAGTCTTGATTATACCGAAATCTGACCTATCATATTGACTTTAGCATCATACCACAATATAACAACTAATTCCACTGTATTATATCTATTCATAAAAATCCTTTCATCTCCCCCTCAGAGACAGAGTATTCTTCTGACTTTGTTATCGGTCTGATTCACCATGGGATTTATTTTCATGTCTGACACAACAACAATTATTAAAAAGAGTTACTTAGGGAAATGCTTTTATAGGATTGTCAATTGGTTTAAAATGCACAGTTTGATGAAATAGTTTACAGGGTAGATTCAAGATTCCTCATTAAAGAAAACACCCCCAGCTGCCTTTTAGTGTCAATGCCTTTCAAAAGGACAATATGGGGTATAGATTCTCAGATTTAGGGCTGCCTTACAGCCTTGTGATGCAAGTGCCCTAAAGCCAGGGACCCAGCTGCATTTTTTTTCCTGACATTCCAAGAAATTCTGCAGGAAAAGAAAATTAACTTTTACAACAGAGAAAGATTGTAGGATGGGGCGGAGACTCTGGTATTTCATCCTTTTGTATCTTGCCAATTCACTCTCCCACTGCAAGCAGACATAGAAATCATCCAGTTCCTTCATTTCCCCTTCTAGTTCATAAGGAGGATGAATCGTTATTTGAAAAGCACTTTGCAGTTCTTAAAGGATAATTCTGCAAGTGCAGGATGATGTTTCATCCCCAAAACAACAACAACAACAAATTGGATTTTGGGTGCCCTTTAGCAAGGCACAAAGCAGCCTCTACGGACCCCTTGGAGTTATGTCATCTAAGTCTAAAGAGGAAACAGGAGAAATTCCAATTGAGATTCTAGATGTTAAAATGTCTGCTAGGCTTTTTCTCTCTGATTCCTAATGTTCTTTCCAAAAGGTTTAATATTTTGCCACCATGTGATATTCAGTCATTCTAAAAGCACTATACTAGGAGTCTGAGTGGGTACAAACAAGAATAATTCAAATATCTACACTCAAGAAGTCAACAGTCTGGGATACATGAAGGCAGGGATCTGGTATCCTTTTTAAAGTACTTACTGTATACGTGGGGCTTTGGCATATATTTACATACATCTTATGCAGTCTTCACAACAACCCATGACACAGTTATGTTACTCTATTTTTAGAAAATAGGTTTTCATCTAGTTGATCAGATTAGCTATGATAACAGATGCAAGACAACTTCATTACCACCGACCTGATGAAACTCATCATCATCTCTGGTCTTATCCACTTAGATAGCTTCCTAACGGGTCTCCATTTTTAAATTTTTGTCTCTTTCCAACCTATTCTGTACTTGAAAGCCAGGGTAACCTTTTAGAAATGTAAAAGGAGCCACACCACTCCCAAGCCTGACAGGCTTCAGTGATTACTCTTTTCACTTAGACTGGATTCCCAGCTCTCTTTCAGTGGCTTACAGTGTAGTACTGCATGACAGGGTCCTGGTCTACCTCTTCATACTCATCTCTTTCCCACCCACCTCTTCGTCCTGCATGCTGCATTCATGATGGTCTTCTTTTAGTTCCTCACGCTAACCAACCACGTCCTAGCCTCAGGACCTTGGTACGTATGTCTGTCTTTGCATTGAACTCTCTCCAGTCTTAGTGCTTCCCTATTCAACCCAACCTGTCAAATTCACCATTCTGCAATGATTGGCTTAAATGGTCCCTCCATAGAGAAGTCTTTTGTGATCATCTGGTCTAAATTAGAGCTCTCTTGGTATGCTCCAGTATAACATGGTTCTTTCATAGTATGTTTCACAATTTGATTTATTTATGTGCTTAAGTCTAGTAAACTATAAACTTTTGATGGCAGAGTCCAGGTTGCCTCGTTTCACTGTTATATTCTAGGTATCCAGGAGCATCTTACCCATGATAGGCACTTGATACTTATTTAACAAATGAATACACTAGTGTAGAGGGCTCTTTAAATTAGATGCCAGCAATATAAAAGCCTCTAGAGCCTTAATAACAAATACCATTATCATTACCGGTTTTTATCAAACCTCTTTATTTCTAATGTTGTACTGAACTATTTATACATTTGTCTCTTCTCAGAAGAGCCCTGAGGATTTATAATTATCTCTTTTTAATGATGATGAAACAGACTTCAAATATTTAAGTAAATTATCTAACCCTACCTAACTGGTAAGTAGTTGAGAGTGGATTCAATATAAGTTTTACTTTTAAATTAGTACTTGACTATCTCCAATCATTGGTGTTTTTCCTGATACTTGACTGTATCAGTTCTTCTCCTTTGGTCTCTCTGATCCTTCTCCACTATGACTGTGTCCTGGGAGGCTGACCTCTATCCATGATGATTACACTCCCCAGGTTCCTTTGATCCTCTTCCTCCTGTTTTCCCATCGGGTTCAGCTAATGGGTGACACTTGCAAGAGATCAGTGGTTGGGAGAAAAGATGGAGCATTTATTCCCATCCCCACTGCTCTGGTCAGTTTTTATTGGGTGGTCTTCTTACAGGGTTACAGAGATCACTGGTTTCTGGGAATCCACTTTCTTCCTCTGCCCCTTCAGGCCTATGGGTGGCAATGGCTTCCCACCTCCTGTTGGTCCTCTTAACCCTCCCTCAGCTGTCTGTAAATAGCCTCTTCATTGAAGTGTCTTCCACTGACCCTTCCACTAACAGGTGAACCATCTGTTTTTATCTAACACCTGATGATTCCTAAAAAAAAAAATCACACAACTTTCATCTTTCATTTCAGGAATACTGGAAGAAAAATAGTGCTCTGGAATTTCTACTCAAAAATTTTCTCCCTGATAGTGACAATACAGATAAAATTTTTAAAGCTTTCACACTTTTATTGTGTAGCAAGCCTTGTGGTGGCAAGCACTTTGTAACTTTAATTTAATCTTCGTAACTTCTCTGTGAGAATTGTTATTATCCTGATTTTGCATTTGAGGCAATAGACACAGATTATATCATTTACTTGAAGTCAAAGGTAGTGAGTGGTGAAGCTAAGGCTTGAACCTGGCCAACCTTACCCCTAACCTGATTTTCTTTACCTACACCACGAATGCACTGTCTTCACAGGGATAGCTCTCAGGACAGAGGAGGAGGAATCAAGAACCTCAGGAGAACTTTAAGGGTAGCACAAAGTAGCTCACCACAATCTCATTCTTTTGCTGGTGTATGTTATCTGTCAAAAATTCCTACAAATATTGCTTCATACTTCATGACGTATATTTGCTTGTTTTAACATGGAATTATTTATGCTTAAATATTTGAGTAAAATTGAAAATTCAGGAAAAGTTACCCCAAGTCTTTCCTTTGCCCCCCATAATGCCCCTCATATTCAAAAAGCTCAGATCAATGTGAAGCAATTTCTGATAAGATTATTTTGGGAGCTATCAGTACTAGAACACCAGTAACTTATGTGTTTGTTTAAACTGTAACAAACATCACCTTTCATTTTATGAAAATGATGCCTCGAGTATTCATCACATGGTTGAACTTTAAGGTACAGGCCTGAGCTATCTGGTATCTCATGTCTTGGCAAAAAGCAAGTTCCCAATTCCGTAGGAGAAATTATCACTCTCAAGCCTTGTTGATCAACTCGATTTAATAACACACCTATTACCTAATTTAATCTCCATAAAAACCTGTGAGAAATGACCTTCATTTTACTACTGAGGTCCTGAAGCACGGAAGTGATTTAGTGAAAGTCACATTGAGGGTTAGGGGAAAAACGAAATGGGAGCTCAGGCCCCCTCAGCACTAGCCTGGGTGCTTGTGTTGGGTCTTGCTGCTGGTTGCCGGCATGAAATAGGCACAGATCACTGGAGACAGTCTACTGTCTAAAAATTGCTTGCCAGAGGGAAACGCGGTCCTATTAGATGAATGTGGCCTTGGCTGAAGCCCAAGCATCTGGAAGCATGGGGCTGCTTTCGGGCTGAATCTTGGGCTGCCAGCACCACAAGACCTTTCTGGCCAGATCACAGTAACACTGAGGCAGCGCTGTTCAAGAATTTTGTCCATCTGCCCAGACGGCACATTTGGGAAAGGTTGCTTTCCTTTTCTTTTAAATATGCCATTTCAAGCAATTAATTGCCTATGGAGCCTTCTAGTTCCCAGGAGAACCCCAAAGTGCTCCTGCTACCTTCCAAATCCCCCCAATTTTCAGATTAAATGAGCTTATTTTATAATTATTTAATTTATGTATTTTAAACACAGTCTTCATTAATTCCAGATAAGATTTGACGTAGTTTATTGTAAAAGCACAAGGGAAAGAGGCCAAAGATATTTGACATAATGAAATAACACTTTCTGATATTTATTGAATGCTTATTATGTGCTGGCTGTCTGTGATAGATTATCACATTTGTCCTAATCTATGAAGTGATAGTTACATATGAAAAGTTGAGACTTAAAAAACTGAACTGCCTTGTCCACACAAATTAATATGGTGGAACCAGGATTTAAACTTACTTGCTACTCCTAACTCCTCTGAAAGCACTATGCTTTTTCAATTTTTTTTTTCCTCTAAAAGCCCTCTCCTGACCCACTCCCCTTCTCGTGGAGAGGAGGAGTGAGACTGTGTACTACAAATCTGGATAAGAAAAATTTCAGTTCCTAAATATATAACTCAACTGCAAATTTCATAGCTGATAGGATAAAGGGAAAAAATGTGAAAGGTCCAGGGAAATGGTGAGTGGCCCATGTAGGAATCAGTCCTCATTTTGAATTGTAGCTCAGCCACCAACCAGCTGTGTGACTTCAGACAGCTTACTTCTATTCTCTGAATCTCAGCTGAGTAATCTATGAAATAGAGGTAACGAAACTACTTTGTGATACTGAGAAGTTTAGAGATAACGTATGCAAGGGAAATGGCACAGTGCCCTACACAGCAGAGACTTCGTAAAGCTAACAGCTGTTGTAAAACTCTGTGGTTATCCCATGTGATATTTATTCCTCAGAATAATCCTGCAGTTTAGCACTCATAACCTGCATTTTACAGAAGAGGAGCCTGAGGCTCAGGAACTGTTAATAATTTTTGGTTAAGGTCATACAGACCCGGATGAAAACACATACACATCCCCTCCCAAGCCAATATATATTTTTTCCTATCACACATTGCTTTAATTGTCTAATCAAGGGAGGGAGACCTGTGTGTCAAAAAAGACAAACCTCTTCCTGGCTTAGAGCCCTGAGAAGCATTGGCTGAGGGTTGTTGGATGAACAGCACTCAGCAAAGTTATTTAAGGCAATTTTGTGAGGATGGAGAGGATGATGTGACCCAGACATGTAGCCTTCTCATGGCCTGACTTTATATAAGATTAAAGCTGGAAGCCTCTTGAGGAATGAATTCTTATAAAATAACCATTTGCACTACAGTTTTAGAGTCAGGCTTTGGGCTGGAATATGATGAACAGTGGCTAGTTTTGATGTACATGTATTTAAAATTCAAGACAATAAACAGTTTACAGAGACTTTATGATGGGAACTGGGCTGTCTATGTGGGATATGGGACATATTTTTTTCAGAAATTTGACAAGAATTTGGAGAAACAAAGAGAAACTTTATCAGACTTTGGGAGAAAGGAATGGCCCTGAAGCATGTCCTATCCACCATGACCTATGCATGACAGAGCCACTTCACGACTGTCAATTAATTTCACCCACATATTAAAAATGAAATTAATTATTCCTTAATCATGGGGCTGTATATATAGTTTAGCTCTTGCTCACTTAGCTTGGGAGTGTGTTGTTTCCTTAACCTTTATCTTTCACTTCTACCTAGTGGAGAAAATACATGACCCCTTAGATAGTCATGGTGAAATCAAATGAGATAGCTACTATGCAGTTCTTTGAAATATTCAAAATGAGGTGCAGAGGTGAGTTGTACTGATACACATTTTCTAAATACAATTCAATATCAAAATAACAAACAACCCAATTAAAAAATTGGCAGAAGAACTGAACAGACATTTCCCACTGAGGAAATGCAAATGGCCAACAGGCACATGAATGGTGCTCAATATTGCGAATCATCAGGGAAACGCAAATCAAAACCACAGTGAGGGATCACCTCACACCTGTCAGAATGGCTATCAGCGAAAAGAACATAGGTAACAAATGTTGGTGAGGATGTGAAGAAAAGGGAACCTTCATACATTGTTGGTGGGAATGTAAATTGGTGCAGCCACTGTGGAGAAACGTATGAAGGTTCCTCAAAAAACTAAAGCTAAAACTATCGTATGACCCAGCAACGCCACTCCTGGGTGTGTATCTGAAAAAAACAAAAACACTAATTTGAAAAGACACATGCACCCCAATGTTCATAGCAACATTATTTGTAATCTTCAAGATATGAAAGCAACATAAGTGTCCATTAACAAATGAATGGACAGAGAAGATATGTGTGTGTACACACACACACACACACACACACACACACACACACACACAATGGAATACTACTCAGCCATAAACAGAAGAAACTTTTGCCATTTGCAGCAACATGGATGGATTTGGAGGGTATTATACTAAGTGAAAAGTCATACAGAGAAGTAAAATACTGTATGATATCATTTATATGTGGAATCTGAAATGTACAACAAACTATAACAAAAAAGAAGCAGACCCACAGATATAGAGAAGAAACTAGTGGTTACCAATGAGGAGGGAAAGGGGGAGGGGTGGTGGGTTAAGAGGTACAAGCTATTAGGTATAAAATAAGCTACCAGTGTATATTGTACAACATGGGGAATATAGCAAACATTTTGCAATAACTATAAATGGAATATAACCTCAAAAAGTTGTCAATTGCTATTGTATACCTGTAACATAGAGTATTGTATATCAACTATACTTCATTTAAAAAGTTGTGTTAACAAATATAAGTTCAAATTTCCCAACAAGTTTTATATTATATACTTAGGATATGATATTTCACTATTGTTCTTTTTAGTGATAAATAGGGAAATATAACATCCTAAGTATACAACATAAATCTATGAAAGATCGGTGACTTCCTTTCTCTGGTAGGAGGCTTTATAACATTTCCAGGACTGGGCAGCTGGTGCTCTCAGACAACTCTAAAGAGATGGTATATTAACTCAGACTGCTTGGCGCCCCGGTATTCTATTTATTTTACCCATTGATGAGGCTACTTTCTCATATTTGTAGTATAAAGTTATAGTTGGAGGGAATCTAGGTCCCTCTCCTGGGAGGTATACATATATCATGTCCAGGAGAAGCCTTTTATCCCAATGTATCTTTTCATGAGGATAACGATGGATTTGGGACCCATGTCTTATCTTCTTGGTGAACCTGGCCTTTTAAGTGTTCTGAAAAAAGTCTGTTTCCTATCCCATGCTGTGATGTGTGATGGAATTTTTCCTGACTGCCAGTGCAAATCAGGTGGTGGCTACAAAGGCACCCACCTAGCTCAATAAGGTCTTAGACAACTGGTAATTGCCCAGTGATGTTAGTAGGTGAATTAAACAGATTGAAATATGTAGAGAAGTATTAAGTAGATGACAATGAAATAAGCAGATTAAAGAATATGTAAGAGTTCCCCAACTGGCAAGGAAATGACAGGGTGAACGCTATATTTGATAAAACTGATTCCAAGAAGCAGTTCATAAAATAGCATTATGGAGCTATTAAATCAATGCTTCTTCATCCTCCCTCCCACCTGACTCATTAGTAAGTAAGGCCAAAGACCAGGAAACTATCCTTGATAGTTCAATGCTATAAACACAATGGAGAAATTTTAAAGGGGATCACTTTGGGATTAAAATATACACACTACTATATATAAAATAGATAATGAACAAGGACCTACTGTATAGCACAGGGAAATATATTCAGTATCTTGTAATAACCTATCATGGAAAAGAATCTGAAAAAGAATATATATATATATATATATATATATATATATATATATATATATATATATATATATATATATGACTGAATCACTTTGCTGTACACCTGAAACTAACACAACATTGTAAATCAAATATGTTCTAATAAAAATTTTTTAAAATGTGGGTCACGATATTCTCAAAATGGACAGAAACTGATATTATTATACTGGGAAGCAAAAAAGGAGGATAAAATAGGATAACATAAGACAGACGAAATTATGATAAAATGTAAACTATGTCAGGAATAGCAATTCTATTACACACAATGTAGATATTAAATCTATTAATAGATATTTGAAAATAATTTGGTCAATTGAATATATATTTTAAGCTATTAAATATAGTAATTATAAAATATAATATACTAATGGTTTAATATTAATAATTTGAAACTATATATCTAGGCAGCATTGAAGAAAACATATTTTTGAAAAGTCCTTTGGCTTTAGAACATCTGGATGTTAGACATTTAAACAGACTTTTAACTGTATTGTTGAACTCACAGAAAAAAAGGTAAGAAAAATCCCCAAGATCCAGAAAGAGAGAAAGAAGAAGGAAAAAAAGGAAAATGAGGATGAAGAGGAGCCGGGGCTGAAAGCAACCGAGTAAGCAAATTTAGCAGTGTAGGCTACCATGAGACTTATGTCCATACCAGAACATCCAAGACTTTGTGAACAAATACTGCATTGGAAGTGAATGACTAGACCCCTGAGATTTTAGGATGGCAGCGAGGAAAGGGGCATACGTCTACATCCTACCCCTACCCCCCACATAAACCAGACCATAAATGTCCTACCTTTAGCAAAACAATATGCTAGGAGGAAAAGATCTACTGTGGATACTACAGGGAGCCAAAGGGTGTCTGTAATTTCTTAGTGCTAAGTAGAAAATAACCACTAGAACACCCACACTAGTGGTGTCCTCTGAGAGTTTATATCTATAGGCCTAACTGTGCATGGGGCTTGGGGTAGGATTTATAATGGCTTCATGGTCTGAGGAAGACCAAGTGAGAAAATTAAATGGCAGTGTTCCTGGAACTTATAATTTATGCATCATAGCAAAAACTAATGTAAATCCTCTTTGAAGGAAAGAAATCTCATGTGAGGACCCTCAGGATTTGTACATATTAGATCAGTCAAAGATGAGCTCAAAGTATTAAATCATCAAATATATGAGAAAATAAATAGCCTTTGTAAACAACTATGAGTGGAAACACTAAGCAATAGTGAGTGGATGCTAAGCATTTCAGATATTAGAAATATCAGATATGGAAAATAAAATAACTACTGATAAAATATTTAAACATAAAATATGGTTTCAAAAAAGACAGCAGACTATTAAAATAGATAGGCTAATTTATTAAAGAAATAAATAGAGCTTAGATTTGATTATATACATTGAATTTTTAAATACTAAGGGGATTAAAAGGTGGATTAAACATAGTTGAAGAGAATGTTAACAAACTGAAAACTAAACTATAAAAAATAAAAAAGTTCAGTTCAATGAGTCTCAGAGATAAAAAATATTTTATGAAATTCATTATGGGGTATATAGCATAAAATTAAGAGGTACACATTATTTGGCACTCTAGAAGATGACAACAGAAAAAACACAGGAGATTTATAGAATCAAAATCTGAAAACACTCCAAAATTTATTAAAAGACACATTATTAGATTCAATAAAAACTATCTCAGGCTTCCCTGGTGGCTCAGTGATTAAGAATCCACCTGCCATGCAGGGGACACGGGTTCGAGCCCTGGTCAGGGAAGATCCCACATGCCACAGAACAACGAAGCCCGTACGCCACAACTACTGAGCCTGTGCTCTAGAGCCAGCAAGCCACAACTACTGAGCCCACGTGCCACAACTACTGAAGCCTGCATGCCTAGAGCCCATGCTCACAACAAGGGAAGCCACTGCAATGAGAAGCCCGCACACTGCAACAAAAGAGTAACCCCTACTCACTGCAACTAGAGAAAGCCCGCGTGCAGCAATGAAGACTCAACACAGCCAAAAATTAATTAATAAATTAATTAAATAAAAATTTAAAAAAAACTATCTCAGAGTAAATAAAAAGAAATCCATGTCTATACACATAAAACTGTAGACCACTAATGACAAATAGACTAAAAGTGAAGAGAGAGACAGGTCATCAATGAAAAACAATTGTAGTAAGAGTAAACTTCTCCACAGCAATAATGTAAATCAGAGAAAGTGGAATAATATGTTGAACATGGTGAGAGGAATAGATATTAAATTTTTAAGAATTGAACACAGCAAAAACTATCATCAAGGACAAAATAAAAATATTTTCAGAGGAAACCCAACAGGATTTCACTGAAGAAATCTCTAAAATGAGGTAATGAGGAAAAAATTGAAGGAAGGGCTATGATAAAAAAGGATAAAGGAGCAAAAGAAAACTGAAACAAACATACATGGAAGTAAAATCTAAACATTATTATCAAACATTTTAATAATAATGGTGATAATAGGCACTAGCATGTCTAAATTATAGAGTTAATAAAAAGTAAACCAAGAAAATACTAAAACATTTTATAGTAACAGCATGGAACCTATATGGAGAAAGTTAAAAACTTAAAAAAGATGGAAGGGAGGGATACAAAGTGATATGATGAAACTTCTGAAGATGATGGGTATGTTCATTATTTTGGTTGTGGTAGTGGTTTCATGATGTGTATGTCCAATTTTATCTAACTGCACACTTTAGATACATGGAATTTATTGTATATCAATTATACCTCAATATAAATAAAAGTAGACTACAAAATATCTAAGTAAACGGAAAGGCGTGCCATATTCATAAAGAATCAGTAGTTCTCTACAAATCCATCAATGGATATAATACAATCCCTATTAAAATCCATACAGATTTTATCAACAATGCCCAAAGTAATTATATAAAATAGCAAAGGCCTAGAATGACCTGCACACCTCTGAAGCAAAATAAGATAGATGGATATTCCCCATTCACGTATCAAGCCTTACTCTAAAATCTTAATAGATACACAGGCTGATTGTAAGAGGCATTGATGTAGAAATAGAGAAACAAGCATTTGAGGAAATAATATATTGTTTAGTAAATGCAGCAATGGTTCAAGTAAATTTGGTTACTATGAAAAAAATGTAATCCCTACCATATATCAAACAAGCAACTCCATATAGATCACAAAATTAAAATTTGAAAAGTAAAATTTTTCAATTTATAATAAAACATTTTTTCTGAATAACTAAAAAAAGTAAAATTTTAATATTATGAAAGAAAATATAGGCAAGCATCTTTTGCTCCTTGGTGTAGAAAAGTACTTATTAAGATAAGACACACAAAACATGATTTATAAAAAATATGATAAATTCAACTATATTAAAATTAAAAATTTGTGTACTTCTAAAGTCATCATTATGAGAATGAAAATGCAAGCTCAAACTAGAAGAGGTTAAGAGATTAATACTCATAAAATATAAAGTACTACTAGCAATGTCAGAAAAAGATAACCAAACCATGGAAGAATGGGCAAAATACATGAACAGATATTTTACAGAATAAGAAACTAGAATAATCACTAAATATATAAGTATTCACCTTCATTAATAAAAAGGAATGTAAAATCAAAAGCACAAGTAGATACCATTCATTTTCATATAGTACATCTGATAATACTCAGCATTAGCAAGATTACAGAGCCACAGTAAATTATGTTATGCTGGCAGAGGTGTATTTAGTATAACTATTTTAAAAACAATTTCCCATTTTCATGTAAATGTCAAGCTTCACATTTACTGTACAGAGTTGATAATGAATGAACATGTTTCAACATCTATGAATCTCATAAAGCTACTGCTGGATGAAAAAGCAAGTAGAGAAAAATATTGCCAGTATGGGACATTTATATAAGTTTCCTAAAAATGCATACATATATAGTAAATCTAAATTAGCAGGTAAACAAAAGATAATTTAGAAATAAAGTTCAATAGTACTGTTAATGTTCTATTTATTAAGGTAGTGATAGAATGACAGAAAAATCCCTCTGTATCTATGAAATACCTTTAACATGAAAAGAATGTAAAACTCAGTTGCAAATTCTATAGGCAGTAAGAGTGTAAGTATGCATAAAACATGCTTATAGGCAAAAGTTGGAGGGAACAGTGCAAAACTATTAAATGAGTTGTAGCATGATGAAGAGTTTACTGTTGATACAACACACACACACACACACAGAGTTATTGTGTGTATTATAAAGCTTCCCTGGTTGTCACTGATATCTTTTTAAATTTTTTTTTAATTGAAATATAGTTGATTTTCAATGTTGTGTTAGTTTCAGGTGTACAGAAAAGTGATTCACTTATACATATACAATATATATCTATTGATTCATGTATCTTTTAGATTAAAATGTCATTAGGGAAGTTAATGTTCAAAATGTTTTCTAATAATTTATTAGTGAAGGCTAATTTATGGGAGTATTTTATATTAATCCATACCTTGTTTAAAATTTTTAAAATAATAATAGTCTACTGCAAGCCAAACTAAGAACTATAATAAAAAACTCTTACAAAGATTTTGAACCTATTAGTTTGCAATGGTATTTCTAGCAGTAATTATTCATTTAAACACTTCAGCATATGCTCACCTTCAATGCATGGATGACTGCCTGAAATTCTTAAGAATCTCAACAAAGGCATTTCATTAAATAGCCTTTCTTGAAATAAATCTCAAGATCATGCTATTTATTGAGATTGTATTCCTTAGTATGAATGAGAAATAATTTTACTGAACAATATTCACAAATTGGAAGGTCGGGCTCAATCACGTATGTGTAAAGTCATTTGCAAGATAGCACACGCATCAGATAAAGCTAACTCTCTTTCAGTAAGTGGTGTATTGATTTCTCAGCTGTGAATGCATATTGTACTATTTAGATAAAATGTCTGTTCCAGTATCTGTGTATTTCCTGGGAATATGTGTCCACAAACTAAATAGTAAGGTGAGAACTGCTCTGATTTGTTTACATTATGTGGTATTTACCCTGGAGTATGGTAACTGTTAGAGGGAAAAAAAGAAGTCAGCATGGCATTGAACAACTTCTTTATTCAAACTGTATGTTTGTGTGTGTGTATACACACACACATATGCATACACACACAGAAAGAAAAGGGAACAGAAAAAAAAAAAAAAAAAAAAAAAGACAGTGAGAGAGTCAGAATCTAGTATGGCCAAGCACTGTGCTAGTCACTGACAATATAAAATCTAATAAAGGATAGTCCCTGCATTGTAAGATGAGAGTGTAATGAAGTAGACTGTCAAGTTCAATGTCACTAGAAGAGTGTTGTAAAGTAGACAGAAAATGGTGCAGGAAGAGCTCCAGGAGGAAGACCAAGCTTTTTACAGTAAACAGGAGTCCACAAAAAAAATGAGATTTAAAGAAGAAGGTTGCTGAGAGAATGAGAGGAGAAAATACATACAGAGCAAACTATGCATAACACTGAAGTCTGAAAGAGGAAGACACATTTGGAGAAATATACATCATTCAATGAGGTTGGAGCAGGGGTACATAACGTGCAAGCAAGGAGGCTAGAGAGACAAGGAGGAACCGATCAAACATAGCCCCCAGATCAGAGGAAGGTATGAACAGAGGAAAAGCATATTAATTTTCTACTTTAAGTATATTTCTAGGAGAAGATTAAACAGGTTTCTATTTCAAGAGGACCATAAGATGTATAAAAAACTATTCAAAAATCACTGCAGGAGGAGATCAAGATGGCAGAATAGGAGGACATGGAAATCACTTCCGCCTACGAACACATCAAAAATACATCCACACGGAACAAGTCTCACTGAAAACTAACTGTAAACTGGCAGAAAGAGTCCATGACAGCCCAGGCTGAAAGAAAGATCCACACCGACTCAGGTAAGAAGGGAAGAGAAACAATCAGGTTAGGACCTGTGCCCCGGGAGGAGACATGGAGCAAAAGGGAGATTACACATGCGGAGGTCTCCCCTGAGGAGTAAGCAGCTTAAGGCACATGTAGGGAGCCCCAGTCCTGGTGCTCCACACAGACAAGATGAGCCCCCTTGGCTGGTTGGTGGGCCAGTGGGACTAACAGGAGGACTGTGGGAAGCCTGGACTCTGCCCAGGAGGAGTACGTGTTTGATCGCTCCCAAACCATGGCAGAGACAGCAGATGAAAACTGTGTAGGTGGCTGACTTGTTTCCCACGACTGCCCCAGCGTGCACCACAGCTTAAGCCCAACGAACACTCCAGCCCCGCTTCCTCCAGGTTCCCCACAGCTCTATACTGGAGCAAGGACTACCATGACTGAGGAAAGAACTCAGCTGTGAGACACCTAGGTGGCTCCGACTTGAAATGGTGTGTGAACAGGGTGGGAGCAGCCATTACTGGTGCTTACACAGGCGGCACATGGGAAGCACCCCCAGCCTCTGTCTGCAGCTGGACCACCACAGCCCACACCCCAAAACACACGAGGAGCCCACACAGGCGATGTCTGTACTGTGGCACAGCTCCAGCAGGGTTTGGGTGGCAGAGGCTAAGGGACCAGATTGGCCATGAAGGAAAAAGGAGACTCAGACCTAAAGCAGCATCTGAGTGAGGAAAGGGCAGACATTAATGGCACTTGTATACACAGTGAATCAGAAGCATCCCTGAACTCTGTCTGTGGCTGGACTGCTGCAGCCCTTACCCTATCACATGCTGAGAACCCACATGGTGTATCTTCCTCCAGCACTGCTCCTCACTGGGGCAAATTTGCTGGTGGTGGGAGGAGGATTCACTCACACTTAAAGGGAACAGAGCCAGCTCAGATCTGAACTTCGGGGCTTCATCTCCAGCACTTGGGGCCTGATCCCACCCCTAATAGGTTGGTGATGACCACATAGCAGAGGGGAAGCCCATGCTCACACTTGGCTCTGGCCCTAGCCCCTTCATCCCCAGTCCCACCTCCTACCAAGGTGATAGCTGCCAGCAGACCCTGAGGAAATGCATGACTTGTGTTCACATCAAATCCAGCTCACCCACAAAAACCACCAGGCACACTCAGATTGTAGAGGGATGCTCCCACATAGGGACACCCCTTCAGAACTGCAAGAAGTAACTGCTTAACCTAATTTCATAGCAATAGAGAAAGTTAAGCAAAATGAGAAGCCAAAGCAATTGGTCTCAATTGAAAGAGCAAGAGAAAATCCCTGAAAAAAGCAAATAATGAAACAGAAATAAACATTTTACTAGACAATTCAAAGCAGTAGTAATAAAAACATGAACTGAATTAAGGAAAAGAATAGATGAACACAATGAGAATTTTGACAAGGATATAGAAAATATATACATATAAAAGTGAGAACAGAAGAATACAATAACTGAAATGAAAAACACTAGGATGAATTAATAGCAGACTAGGTGATACAGAAGAACACATAAGTGATCTGGAAGACAGAATAATGAAAAATCACCAAATCGGAACAGCAAAAAGCAAAACAAACTAAAAAAAAAAAAAACAAAAAATGAGAACAGTTTAAGAGTTCTCTGGCATAACATGAAGTGTACCAACATTTGGACTTCAGGTGTCTCAGAAGGAGAAGAGGGAGAGAAGGGGGTAAAAAAAAGGTATTTAATAAAATTATGACTGAAAACTCCCCTAACCTGAAGAAGGAAACAGATATCCAGGTAGAGGACGCATGGAGGGTCCCAAACAGGCTAAACCCAAACAGTTCCACACCAAGACTTATCATAATTAAAATGTTAAAACTTAAAGAGAGAATTCAAAAGACAGAAAGAGAAAAAACAAAGAGTCATATACAAGGGAACCCCCATAAGGCTATCAGCTGATTTTTCTGCAGAAACTTTGGAGGCCAGAAATGAGTGGTATGATATTGTCAAAGTTCTGAAAGGAAAAAAACCCTACATGTAGGATACTCTACCCAGCAAGATTATCATTTAGAATACAAGGAAGGAAAAAGAACTCAGACAAGCAAAAAATAAGGTTCGTCAATACTCAACCTATCCAAGAAGAAATGTTAAATTGTCTTCTCTATGTGGAAAAGAATAGAATATAACAAGAATAAGGCTCTATAGGAACAGAAAATCCCACTGGTAAAGGAAAATATATAGTAAAGAATGAGGACCAACCACTTAAATAAGATAGTATGAAGATAAAAGACAAAAAAAATTAAAAGAAACTATAACTCAATAAATAGTGAAGTGATGAAGATGAAAATATGACATCAAAAACACAAAATGTGGAGGAGGGGAATAAAAAAAATGTAGATCTTTAGAATGTGCTTGAACTTAAATGACTACCAGTTTAAAATAAGTAGATATAGTAATAGGTCAACATTTAAGAACCCCCATGGCAACCTCAAATCAAAAACCTACAATAGATACACAAATTAGAAAGGAAAAGCATACCACTAAAGAAAATCATCAAACCACAAGGGAGTAAACAAATAGAAGAAATTAACAGAGAAAAAAAAACAAGTAATAAATTACAAAAAAAGTAATAAAATGGCAATAAGTGCATACCTATCAATAATTATTTTAAATGTCAATGGCCTGAATGCTCTGATCAAAAGACATAGGGGAGCTGACTGGAAAGCAAAAACAAAACCAAGACACATCCATATGCTGCTTACAAGAGACTCACCTCAGACCTAAAGACACTCACAGACTGAAAGTGAGGGGAAGGAAAAATATATTTTATATAAATGGAAATGACAAGAAAATGGGGTTAGCAATAGTCATATCAAACAAAATAAACTTTAGAAAACAAAGTCTATAACAAAAGACAAGGAAGGGCATTATATAATAATAAAGGAATCCACAGAAGAAGAAGACATTACACTTGTTAACATATATGCACCCAAAACAGGAGCACCTAAATATATAAAGTATTAACAGACATAAAGGGAGAAACTGACAATAATACAATAATAGTAGGGGGCTTTAACACCCCACTCACAGCAATGGACAAATCATTCAGACAGAAATTCAGTAAGGTAAAACTGGCTTTAAATGATACAATAGACCAGTTGGACTTACAGATATCTATAGGACATTCCAGACAAAAACAACAGAATTTACATACTCTTCAAGTACACATGGAACAGTCTCCATGATATATCATGTTAGGCCACAAAAAAAGTCTCAACAAATTTAAGAGGATAGAAATTGTATCAAGCACTATGTCTTGATAGCAACAGTGTGAAACTAGAAATCAATTACAGGGAAAAAAAACATGGGAGAAGAACCAACATGTGGTGACTAAAAAACATGCTACTAGAAAACCAATAGGTCAATGAAGAAATCAAATAGGAGATCAGAAAATACCTCAAGACAAATGAAAATGGAAAGTGTTCCAAAATCTATGGTGTGCAGCAAAAGCAGTTCTAAGAGGCTAGTTTATAGTGGTATAGAACTTCCTCAAGAAATGAGAAAAATTTCAAATAAACCACCTAACCTACCATCAAAAGCAATTAGAAAAAGAACAAAGCCCAAAGTCACAGAAGTAAGGAAATAACAAAGATCAGAGAGAAAATAAATAAAATAGAGACCAAAAAAAAAATAAAAGAAAATATCAGTGAAACTAAGAGCTGGTCTTTTTTTTTTTTTTTTTTTTTTTTTTTGCGGTACGCGGGCCTCTCACTGTTGTGGCCTCTCCCGTTGTGGAGCACAGGCTCTGGACGTGCAGGCTCAGCGTCCATGGCTCACGGTCCCAGCCGCTCCGTGGCATGTGGGATCTTCCCGGACCGGGGCACGAACCCATGTTCCCTACATCGGCAGGCAGACTCTCAACCATTGTGCCACCAGGGAAGCCCAAGAGCTTGTCTTTGATAATATAAATTTGATAAATCCTTAGTCCGGTTCATCAAGTAAAAATGAGAAAAGACTCAAATAAATAAAATAAGAAATTAAAGAAGAGAAATAACTGATACCACAGAGGTATGCAAGATCATAAGAGAATACTACAGACAGTTATATGCAAATAAATTGGACAACCTAAAAGAAATGGACACATTTCTATAAACATACAACCTTCCAAAACTGAATCAGGAAGAAACAGACAAACTGAACAGCCCAACATTAAAAGTGAAATTGAAGTTATAATAATAATAAAAAAAAAATTCCCAGCAAACAAAAGTCCAGGACTGGACAGCTACACAGGGTAATTCTACCAACCATATAAAGAACAACTCCCAAATTTATTCTATAAGGTCACAATTACCTTTATACCAAAATCAGAAAAAGACACTACAAAAAAAAGAAAATTAAAGGCCAACACCTCTGATGAGTATACATGCAAAAATCCTCAACAAAATATCAACAAACCAAATCCAACAACATATAAAAAGGATCATACACCATGATCAAGTTGGATTTATTCCAGGGATAAAAAGATGGTTCATTATTCCAAATTAATCAATGTGATACACCACATTAATAAAAGGAAGGATACAGAATCACATGATCATCTCAATAGAAGCAGAAAAACCATTTGACAAAATTCAACATCCACTCATGATAAAAACTCTCATCAAAGCTGGTAAAGAGGGACCATATTGCAACATATAAGGCTTCTTATGACAAACCCACAGCTAAAGTCATACTCAATGGTGAAAAACTGAAATTATTTCCTCTAAAATCAGGAACAAGACAAGGATGTCCACTCTCACCACTTCTATTTACCATCGTATTGAAAGTTCTAGCAACAGCCATCAGACAAGAAAAATAAAAGGCATCCAAACTTGAAGGAAAAAGTAAAACTGTCATTATTTTAGATGACATGATACTATATATAGAAACCTCTAAAGATGTCACCAAAAGGCTATTTGAAGTAATAAATGAATTCACTAAAGTTTCAGGATTCAAGATTAATATACAGAAATCTGTTGCTTTTCTATACACCAATAATGAACTATCAGAAAGAGAAAGCATGAAAACAATTCCATTTAAAATCACATCAAAAAGGATAAAATATCTAGGAATAAACTTAACCAAGTGGTGAAAGACCTATATTCTAAAAACTATAAAACACTGATAAAGGAATTTGAAAATGATACAAAGAAATGGAAAGATATCTTCTGTTCTTGGACTGGAAGAGTTAATATTGTTTAAATGTCCATAGTACCCAAAACAATCTACAAAAGTAATGCAGTCAATAACAACTTAGCTATTACATTGTTCACAGAATTAGAACAAATAATCCTAAAATGTATATGGACCCACAAAAGACCATGAATTGCCAAAGCAACCTTGAGGAAAAAAACAAAGGTGAAGGTGTTATGTTCCCTGACTTCATACTATACTAAAAAGCTACAGTAATCAAGACAATATGGCACTGACATAAAAGCAGACACATAGATCAATGGAACAGAATAGAGAGCTCAGGAAAAAACCCATACACCTCTGGTCAATTAATCTGTGAGAAAGGAGATAAGAATATACAGTGGGGAAAAGACAATAAGTGATGCTGGAAATACTGGAAATATACATGCAAAAGAATGAAGTTAGAACATTTCCTCACATCATATACAAAAATAAACTCAAAATGGATTAAAGGACCAAATTTAAGACCAGAAACCATAAAACTCCTACAAGAGAATATAGGTACAATACTGTTTTTCATAAATCATAGCAATAATTTTTGGATCTGTTTCCTAAGGAAAAAGAAATGAAAGCAAAAATAAACAGGACCTAATTAAATGTAAAAGCTTTTGCACAGGGGCTTCCCTGGTGGCGCAGCGGTTGGGAGCCCGCCTGCCAATGCAGGGAACGTGGGTTCGTGCCCCGGTCTGCGAGCATCCTGCGTGCCGCGGAGCGGCTGGGCCCGTGAGCCATGGCCGCTGAGCCTGCGCGTCCGGAGCCTGTGCTCCGCGATGGGAGAGGCCACAGCAGTGAGGGGCCCGCGTACCGCAAAAAAAAAAAAAAAAAAAAAACCTTTGACAAAATGCAAAGACAACCTACTGAATGTGAGAAAATATTTGCAAATGATATGACTGATAAGGGGTTCCTATCCAAAATATATAAACAACACATACAACTCAATATCAAAAAACAACCTGATTCAAAAATGCTCAGAATACCTGAATAGATATGTTTTACAAAGAAGACATACAAATGGCTAAAAGGCACATGAAAAGATGCTCAACATGGCTAATCATTAGAGAAATGCAAATCAAAGCCACAGTGAGATAAACTCAAATCAAAGCCTCAATGAGATCTCACCTCACTTGTCGGAACAGCCATCATCAAAATGTCTATAAATAACAAATGTGGGTGAGCATGTGGAGACAGGGAACCCTCCTACACTGTTGGTGGGAATGTAAATTGGTGCAGTCACTATGGAGAACAGTATGGAGGTTTTTCAAAAAACTAAAAATAGAACTACTATATGATCCAGCAATTCCTGGGTATATATCCTAAGAAAACAAAAGCTTAATTCAAAAAGATACATTTATACCACTGTTCATAGCAGTATTATTTACAATAGCCAAGATACGGAACCAGTCTCAGTGTCCATCAACAGACAAATGGATAAAGAAGATATGGGGGGGGTGTGTATACATATACATACACACACACATATACATACATATACAATGGAATACTACTCAGCCATAAAAATAGTAAAATTCTGCCATTTGCAACAATGTGGATGGACCTAGGGAGCACTATGCTTAGTGAAATAAGTCAGAGAACAGCAAATACTCTATGGTATAACTTATATGTGGAATCTAAAAAGTAAAACAAACACATGTATATAACAAAACAGAATCAGATTCACAGACACAGAGGACAAACAAGTGGTTACCAGTGGGGAGAGAGAAGTGGGGAGGGGCAACATAGGGGTATGGGATTAAGAGATACAATCCACTACGTATAAAATAGATAAGCAACATGGATATACTGTACAACGCAGGGAAATGTAGCCATTGTTTTGTAATAATATTAAATGGACTGTAGTCTATAAAAATTTTGCATCCCTATGTTGTACACCTAAAACTAATGTAATAGTGTAAATCATCTATACTTCAATTAAAAAATCACTGCAAATGTGAATGCTAATGTATGTAGGTCATTATAGATGCCTGAAGGTGAAAATGTGACATAAAAATAAACGAATCTCAGAATCTCTTTAAGGAAATAGTCACCAGATAAATGAGAGACTAAAAATCTGGGTCTGGGGTATGATAAGCAGTCCCTCCTGAACATAGTAACCACCACCATAATCATTTATCATGTGCTGCCTATGTATTATGCACTCTGCTAAACATTTTATACTGACTGTTTTGTTTACTCTTTCCAAAAACTTTAAGAGTAGATTGTGTGAATTCCCTTTTTTTTTTTTTTTTTTTTTTTTTTTGCGGTATGCGGGCCTCTCACTGTTGTGGCCTCTCCCATTTTGAAGCACCGGCTCCGGTCGCGCAGGCTCAGCGGCCATGGCTCACGGGCCCAGCTGCTCTGCGGCATGTGGGATCTTCCCAGACCGGGGCATGAACCCGTGTCCCCTGCATCGGCAGGCGGACTCTCAATCACTGCGCCACCAGGGAAGCCCTGAATTCCCTTTTAGAGATGAGAAATCTGAGAATTAAAAGGTGATATATAACTCACCACAAATCATACAATTAGCAAATGAAACAGTGTATTACTTCAAAGTCTGAGCATGTAAATGCAAAAAGGAATGGAACCCATTTCACTGGCCTAAAGAAGAGGAGGTCATCTGTCTGTTTTATGCTAAGTGACCTTATGCCCCAAGACAATAGGAAAACACTACTGCTATGATGAAATTAAGCCAGAGAATAAAATCAGACATCCTAAGGATCCAGAAGAAATGACTACTCCAGGGAGAGGAAGCTGTAAGGTGCTGTAGAGCCTGCCTTCATTACCACCTGCCTGGGGCTGGCCTCTGACTCATACAGGGAATGAATGTAGGGTTCTCTGAGAGTATGAGCACAAACAATGACACCAGACAAAGTGACAAGAACAACCTGCCTACTGGATACATACTACGCCCCAAGGTCGGTGCAAAGCCACTTACACATGAGCTAACTTGTGCACAAAGAAGTGATGTGACTTGCCACTGGTTATACAACTTCAAAACTCATTTTCTTACGCTGAACTGCCTTCCACATCTGAGTATAGGAAATATCTGAACGACCATGTGGAGCTGGTTTTTGATATATCAATTTACTATACCATTTTTTTCGGCTTTGAACATGACTTCCCACCTCATACAGAAATACAGAGGATGGATTGGAGAGGGGGTTGACTCCCAATTAGCTATGCTTTAGGTGTACATTTAATCACTTAAATGATAAGTGTGATGTTTTCAAGTTGCAAAATTCTCACACCGTTTGGGGGTGTAGGAGGTATTCAGAAAAGGCTTATTACTAAATTGATGTTAATGTATTTTTTCCAGGTACCCTAAGGTACAGGGATGAGCTCAACTATATGAAACTCATTGCTTAAAAATTTAAATTCACAAAATAGATATATTAAAGAGTACCTATTCTCAAGAGCAAAAGCAATTCTCCCACTACACAAGGATTTCTTTAACTAGAAAATTCCCCCCTAGTGTATTTCAATTAGGTTTCCATTTACAAAGAAAAGAATCAATTTGTGTGCAGGTTCTCAGTGACACATCTCTTGCATAAAGCAAAATACAGTAGTATCACTTTTTAGAGATTCAAACAAACTCCTGGGCAGAAAACACTTTGAAAACCACACACTGAAATAATGCATCCTTGTAGATGACACACACAAAGTAGACTTCAATTCTCCAGTTGGTTCAATGGTTGATGAACTCACCAGTACTGAGAGCTCAGTACATGCCAGCAAAACTCCCAAATTACTGATGACTCCTACTGATGACTCCTTTTCTAATATATATTTTTCCCACTGCTATTATCTGGAAACAAGTTGACACTGGCTTCTTACACATAGGATTTATCAGACTTCCAGCTATTTGGCTGATAAGGAGATTACTAAATAAATTTCTAACTCAGCCAGATGGTAGGTGGCCATGTTTGACTTGAAATATTTTCAGTTCTTTGGATTAACAAAGAGCTGAATATTTTAAGAATAAGAAGAAATTTCCCCTCCCTACTTTTCAGATAGTGTTTATTCAGAGGAATAAACTTTCCAGACTTTTGATTAGCATTCCTGCCTAAAGCAGCATCTGATCAACTGCATGGAGAACATGAAATTTATTGAAAGTATAAATAGTAACTATGGCTGTGAAAGACACTGGGTTTTGTCCTTGCAAGGATGAATAAATTGGAAAAGGTTTTCACATAAACAAGATCTCTTACATAGACGCTCCTAACCCAAAAACTTTTAGCAATAAGATAATGGCCAACATGTTGGTGATGGTTAGATGTTGTCACTGTAAATAGCCTCTTAAATACCAAAGGGATACAGGGGAAAAGCTCAGCACTTAGAGTAAAATAAAAAGATCTGTTTTGAGTCCTGGGTTCTCCCAGAGACTACCTGCATGACCTTGTGCCTCTCTTTAAACTCTCAGAGCCTCCCTTTCCTCATAAGCAAAATAGGAACCAAAGTATCTACAATCCATGGTATATAATCCATGAAGTAGTAGTTATTAAATATTTTTTGGTCATTTAGGACATCTCTTCTCACTCAACTCTTCTATAGAACTGCTGACCAGCTGACTGTAAGCATCCTTGCAAATCTTTCATCTGTTTTTAGGGATGTTTTAGCAATTACCACTCAAATTCTAATAACTACTATAAATCATCCCAACTGAATATGTAGTTTACTGCTCTGAGCCAAGTACTGTCCTAAAAACCCAGGGGAGAAACATGACAATGTTTAAAAATGTTTTGGTTTACTTACAAGGTATATGAGACCAATTACAAAAGTAACCCCAATTTTCCACTCCTCTCTGTAGCCATTCTCTTTGCTATATGACTCTGTAGCTCTTCCTATTAAGAGATATATTGGGAGCCTCCCTGGTGGTGCAGTGGTTAAGAATCCACCTGCAAATGCAGGAGACGTGGGTTCGAGCCCTGGTCTGGGAAGATCCCACATGCCGCAGAGCAACTAAGTCCATGTACCACAACTACTGAGCCTGCGCTCTACAGCCCGCGAGCTACAACTACTGAGCCTGTGGGCCACGACTACTGAAGCCCGCACACCTAGAGCCCGTGCTCTGCAGCAAGAAGCCACCGCAATGAGAAGCCCGCACACTGCAACAAAGAGTAGCCCCTGCTCACCACAACTAGAGAAAGCCCGTGCGCAGCAATGAAGACCCAACACAGCCAAAAATAAAAAATAAATACATTTTAAAAACGACAAAAAAGAGACATATTTCCCCAACTCTTTTATCTGGGCTGACCTTCTGAACTAATCATTAGTAAACTGTGATGGAAATGATGTGATGGTTGGCCAATGCTGAGCCTAGACCTCAAGAAACCTTGAATGTATCTATTCTTTTGGAACTCTGCCACTGCCATGAGAATAGGTTTGGACTGGCCTACTGGAGGCTGGGAATCCAATTGGAAGACAGCCCACTTGTACCAGCCAACTTCTTGACTAGCTAGAGCCAGCTAAACCCCAAACATCTGAGAGTCCAGGTTAGATCAGCATAGCCCCCTACTCAACTCACCTCTGACTGCAGATGAGTGGGTGAGCTTAGCCGATTCCAGAAAAAAAATTGATCCATAGACTCAAGAGCAAAATGTGTCACACATCTCAAGGGGATCACAGTTTGGAAACACAACCAGGCTAACAAATAAACTGATTAGGTCGCAGGAATAGCTTATGCAATGGCAGCAAAATATAACCTGTAACGGGACACAGAGGAGAGAGAAGTCATTGGCATCCCAGAGAATTGCAGTAGATATATCAATGTGACCCTATTAGAACTGAGTCCAGAGGATGGAAAATGTTGGAAATGCGGCAGGTTTTTAAATTTAAGGACATTTTCTGACATGCTAAAACGTGTACTATTTGGAGGAGGGGTGGTTTGACAAAATGTAAGCAGATTTGCACTTTACAAAGAATACTCTGGTGATGAGGTGGAGGCTATATTGTGAGAGACAAGAAGGAGGGAGGTTTACTGAAGCCTATTCTAGGAATCATTCATCTAATAGATAATGAGGATCTCCCTAAGAGAAAAAGTCAATGGGGTTGAAGATTAAGAGATGGGTTTGAGAAATATCTGGAAGTACAATCTATGGATGGAATTGTTGCTTTTGTTTGTAGTGCAGAAGTACCCAGCAGAAAGGTAGCATATTGCAGAACTGATAGTTCCCTTGCTGCAGCTGCTTCTTAGAAATCCACTGTGTCATTTTAATGAAAGGATTTAGCCCCTGAGCTTCTAAAGAAAGTCAGCTTTTAAAAAGTAAAGAACATGGGATCCCAGTAGACACCGGTGAATGGGTTTAGGTCTGTTGTGTCGCCTGCATTTAGACTTCTTTGTAGATAAAATCAAGTCAGGTGCTAGAAGCTGCACAGACCCAAGGGTGGCTTCCTGGGACACTGCTTGACTGGGTCCAAGTTATAGTATCTTCTGGGGACACAGATGACTTCCTGAAATCAGTGGAGGGAGGGACCACTTACTTTCTCTTTTGTCATTTTACCTTCCTTTTTTACCCATTAAGCTTTAACTGAGACTTGTTTCAGAGTAGTGGACTGTGAAACAGTGAAAGTGGGCTACGAAGATGAAAGCTCTCCATGAAAGAGGTATGAAATACGACTCTGACAATTTGATGCTGATCGTTTGTGATGTGTGAAATTAAATCCTTAACTAACGTGCCTAGACAATGCAATTAGTCTTGAGTGTCTATATCAGGAAACATTTCTTATTAAGTCTATGCAGGAGCTCAGCTCAAAAGTAGACCACTATGTGTAGAACTGTTTTTTTTTTTCTAATTTAAGTCATTTAGTGCCCCAGGTTTCCAAAACAAACAAACAAACAAAGAACAGGATGATGACAAAGAAGAAAAGTTAAGTGATTTGTTAGAGCCAAGGATATACAGTGATTAATTATCTGTTTGTTTATACCATTCATGCATTTCTGTATCCATCTTTTTGCATATATTTTTTGAGACCTACAGTGTATGAGATACTCGTATTAGAGATAGTGATGAACAAAACAGGTCAAGTTGCTGCTTCACAGTGTTTACAATCCCCAGAGGAGAGAGGAGGCAGACATTAAACAAATACAAATAATTGAAAAATTAACATTATAGAAAATACTATTTAGAAGCAACACAAATAGCAACCATGAGAACAAGGCCTTTGTCTATCTTTGTCACAGGCATATGTGTCAGGCACTGCCCCGAGACCTTGACATACCTTGGCAATTGATTTTATCCTCACAGGGTGAGTACCAGTATTCCTCCCGTTTGGGGGATGAGAAAAATGAGACCAAGAGAGGGAAATAGCATGCCCGAGATCATCCACTAATTAAGTGGCCAAATCAGGAGTAGAAACTAGGCTTGGGCTTTTGAAGGACATGCTCTCAGCCACTGTGCTGTCTATGCCCACCTAGAAGAGCTAATCTCAACCTAGTAACCTGATCCTCTTCCCTAATACAACACATTTCAATTATCTCTGATGATCCAATTTATGACAAGACTTTGGTAACACTATCAGCAAATTCCACAGAGAAAGTTGACTCTCCCGCATGTTTTTAATTAAATACAAGAGGAACAGTGGAGTAGAGTTATGAGCATCAGTCCATTTCTTGACTATGACCCTTAAACCAGGCGCAAAAGCCTGAGCAAGGTACTTCACCCCTCTGTGCCTCAGTTACAAATTGATCTTAGCACTACCAGTTAGACTGCTGATAGACTGCCATCATTCTGGAACAACTGAGGATTTAGAAAGCCACCCATACCTTATTGGTTTGGTATGCTCAGGGCTATAACCTCAAGACCTAGGATCATCCCAAAATACAGTAGGTGCTCAATACATATCATTGACTGAATGAATGGAATCCTTTCATGATCTTTGCCAGCCTACCTGTCTACTCATTAAACTTTCCAGCAACACTGGATGACTTGATATTCTCTTCACTCAATCTACAGTTTCTTATATCAACACCACTATATTTTTCTTTCTGCCTGTAATAAAATACTATGATACAATCCCTTATCTAAAACCTATGCAGTCAAATGTATCGTAGAATTGGTGGGTGGGAGGGAGGGGCTGGGGAGGAGTGTTTTATAAAGATAAACCAGTGCAACTGCATATTATATAACACTGTCAATGGGGCCTGGGACATACTGTAATCAAAATGTATTAATATTTCTGGAGCACAACATAGAAATATTCACACTAAGAGATTCATGAAGGTTCTAGCATATCAGTTTATTTTAGGTTTTGTTACCATTTGAGCTACCAAAAACAAAAAACAAAAAAACTTTTCACTTTCAGAGAATGTTGGTCTTTGGAATTGCAGAAAAAGTATTGTGGGCCTGTAGTCTCCTTACCTCATGCTCTTTTTTGGTCTTAATATTACCCATATCTCAAGGTTAAGACCTCAGAGCATCTTCCCAGAAAGTTTACCGTGTTTCTTTTCTTTTTTTTTCTAATTAATTTTTCTTGGAGTATAGTTGCTTTACAATGTTGTGTTAGCATCTACTGCACAGCAAAATGAATCAGCCACACATATACATATATCCCCTCCGTTTTGGATTTTCCTCCCATTTAGGACACCACAGTGCATTAAGTAGAGTTCCCTGTGCTATACAGTATGTTCCCCTCAGTTGTCTATTTTATACATAGTATCAGTAGTGTATATGTGTCAGTCCCAATCTCCCAATTCCTCCCATCCCACCCCTTTCCCCGTTGGTATCCATACATTTGCTCTCTACGTCTGTGTCTCTATTTCTGCTTTGCAAATGAGGTCATCTATACCATTCTTCTAGATTCCACATATATGTGTTAATATACGATATTTGTTTTTCTCTGATTTACTGCCCTCTGTTTGACACTCTCTAGATCCATCCATGTCTCTACAAATGACCCAATTTCATTACTTTTTATGGCTGAGTAATATTCCATTGTATATATGTACCACATCTTCTTTATCCATTCCTCTATTGAAAGGATTAATCTCCAAAATATATAAGCAGCTCATGCAGCTCAATATCAAAAAAACAAACAATCCAATCAAAAAATGGGCAGAAGACCTAAATAGACATTTCTCCAAAGAAGACATACAGATGGCCAACAAACACATGAAAAGATGCTCAACGCCACTAATTATCAAAACTACATATCAAAACTACAATGAGGTATCACCTCACACTGGTCAGAATGGCCATTCTCAAAACATCTACAAACAATAAATGCTGGAGAGGGCGTGGAGAAAAGGGAACCCTCTTACAGTGTTGGTGGGAATGTAAATTAATACAGTCACTGTGGAGAACAGTATGCAGGTTCCTCAAAAAACTAAAAATTGAACTACAACATGACCCAGCAATCTCACTACTGAGCATATACCCAAAGAAATCCATAATGCAAAAAAACACATGCACCCCAGTGTTCATACCCTGTTTCTTGCAGCGGAAATTCATCTCCCAGTTCTCTACTCCCACCAGCCCCAGTTCCTCTAACAGCTCATGACATTTTCAGTACTGTGCTTGCTTTAGTTGTACGTATACTTATTCTTTTTCCAAAATGGAGAGATCTTTGAAGGTCAGAAAATGCCTTATTCATGTTTTATCCTTCACACTAACACAGAGATTCTCTGTATCATGTGTAGGGCTTAATTAAGCATAAAGGATGACTAGAATTTGGAGAAAAAAAGGAAGGTGTTCCCGAAAAAGGTGAGAACTAGAGGGGGGAAGGCAATTCTATACACTGATTAAACCCTACATAGGGGTGCTTACCAGCAGGTTACATATGTTATCTAACATGAAACTAATAAGCTGACATGAGGAAATGGAGATTGAGGGGTTTATTGACTTACAGTTAAATAGTGGCAGCATTACAAATCAAACTTAAGACTGCCTGTCTAAAATCTGTGTTTTTCGCACTCTATTCTCCACACAGAAAAGGTAGTATGATCCAAGGGAATTTGAGGAATCTTAATGAATTTTTAAAGCAATTTGTAAATCCTGCACAATTAGAGACATGAATCTAAAAGAGAAGAGTCAAATACGGAAACTATTTCCTTTAGAGACAGTTGGGAACTTCAGGGCTAAATAAGCCTTCTTACAAGGTGCGGAGTGTCGGAGGAATTTACCACCCTTATTGTTACAAGGAAACTAAGGAGAATGGAGATAATATTTAGAAGGAGTCACTAGGTACAAGATTGCAACCTTAATTGTAATGCTGATCCCCTCTGTGCCACCTTATTAAGCAGCTAGGAAAATCCTTTATCACAAAGGATTTCCAAGGATGTGACCTTTTCCTTCTCTCCATTTCTATTTCACTTAAATTATCACCCTGAACATTTCAAAGGGGCACACTCAGCAGGCTGATAGATTGGAGACCCCTGTCTAACTAAAGGAAACACTGATTGCATAAAGAGAAAAAATATCAGACACCTACCCCTTTGGTCTCTGTGAAACCAACTTCAAGCTCACGTGAGCCCTTTTTGTTGTTGTTGTTGTTTTTTTTTTGTATTTGCTATCGCTTTGAAAATGACAAAGTAGCAATAAAATCATTAATTTCTGGAATGACATCTTGTGGTGTGATTATAATCAGAAAAACAATTGTGAAGACAGCACTGTAAGTCTCCATTCCCATTCTCTCACATAAGTTGGCCAGGAAATGTACTCAGGGCACAAAGGAGGAGGTGATTTGTTCTTTGAACGAAGTGAAAATTCACCCTGGGCTGAAAAAAATGAAGGCTCTCGTTGCTCTCTCTTAAATCTGTACTAAAATCTTGCAAACCTGATCAGAGAGTCCTGAATCTTTTACATATTTCTACATACATAAATGTATAAATGTATGTATCTATATCTATATACACATACATATAGTTGGGTTTTTTTCAATGGTTATGTGGGCTCTGAAAGGTTAGGGTGACTCAAGACACACGTATTTCCATCAGAGCTTCTCCACTGCCTCTCAGTCAAGTCCGAACTGCCTAACATGGCGGCTGTACCCTTGTGCTTTGCTATCTGCCCACCTCTCTAGCCCCATTTGCTCACACCGGATACTTTAAAATACTCTTCTTTCCTATAAGGCAGTGTGATATTCTCCCTCCTACCTCAGTGGCTTTGTACCTTCTTTCTCTTCTGTCTTCCACGCTCTTCTTGATACTCCCATATAGTGAGGGTCTCAGAGGCTTCCACAGTCCTTCCGCCTGGAGCCATCCAGGGCATATCTTTCCAGGCTGACGCCATCGCCATGCATCTCTGCCTTTCCCCTTTACTAGCCCGGCTCACACCTAGAATCACTTGGTTCTTGATTGTCTTTCCCACTGAACTGTGAGCTCTGGCTGGGTAGGGACAGGTTCAGCTTGTTAAACATATTTTTAGCCTTTAGCACAGTGTCTGAGGCATACTAGAATCTCAATAAATATTTGTTGAAAACATAAATAGATGAAAGAAATCAATGTGTCCAGAGAAAGTCAGAATGAAAAAATGGTTGGCTATTTTAAACAAACAAATTTTCCATTGCGTATTTCCAAAATTCCAAAGGCAAAGCAAATGGGCAATTTATTATCCCTTTGATCTTAACGCTGAGCACCTGTGGGGCATATAAGGCGGCACTCAGTCTGGGTTGCGTAAGTAAACAGGGCAGCAAAGCTGAGTAAAAAGTGTTGAGCTTTAGAGTAGGTTTATCTAAATTCCTGAGCGCCTCACTCTGTAGCTAAACGGCTTTCCCTCTCAGATTCCTCACGTATAAAACAGTTACCACTAGTTAACAATTATAAGTTAAATGATGATAGATCTGATTTTTGCTTGTTGTTTTATTTCATTTTAACGAATTAAGAAGATAAAAAATTGATGGAACGGTATTGATACTTTGTAGCTATTCAATAACTGTCATTTTTATTATTATTAAGCTGTGTGAAGCAAGGCATACAAGGACGAATGAAAACAGATGTAAATCTTAGCCTCAAGAAGCTCCTAATCTAATCCAGGAAATAAAACCGATAAATAAAGAACAGACTACAGAGCAATTTATAAAGCACATTTTGAGGTTCACACTGAATACGAAAATTATTTTGAGAGCATATTGCTTCTGTCACCATGGAAAGAGGACACAACAGGGTTAGAATCTTAATTTTATCAGTAATGGTGAGTTCCTGGGAAAACAATATTTAGCTTTTATGAAGGTCAGTTTCCTCAGCTGAAAAGATGGGACATGGCATCAGTTACTGCATAGGAGTATATCATAGTATAGCTAAAATGCAACAATGCATGTGGAAGAATCTAGCAGAAATGCACTGATATTCCAGCACCTGCACTATATGCTACGTGCCCTGAGCTTTATATCCATGTCTGGAATATGAGTGCTGTTTAACAGAGTTTCACGTGAATTAAAAAAAAAAAAAAACTGAATGTGTGAAAGAGTCTTTAAGCTTGCGATTGAAGAATGAGGGGATTTTGATAGGTGAGTTATGGAGCAGAATGGGAGTGCTAACAGATTATTCCAGATGGGGACAGAGTGTGAGCAAAGAGGCAGAGACAGGGAACCACAAGGCATGGTAAGAGGGTAGTGAAGTGACTTATCCAAGGTCATGCAGCTAGTCGGTAGCAGATCAGGGTTGTTTCCATTTTACAACAGTCAGAAATAAGGCCATAGATGATGTTTGAGAGCCTGAGCTTTAGGAAGATTATTTTGGTGGTTATTTGCAATTTGGTGGTTATTTCCATACATTGCAAGGAAGCCTAAAAAGTGGAATTGAGTCCCTGCCG
Source organism: Leucopleurus acutus (assembly GCF_964270905.1). Classification (NCBI taxonomy): domain Eukaryota; kingdom Metazoa; phylum Chordata; class Mammalia; order Artiodactyla; family Delphinidae; genus Leucopleurus; species Leucopleurus acutus. Next base: position 51,980,044 of record NC_139151.1, on the reverse strand, counting down.
TATTCCAGGGGCTGAGCCAGGACACTGGACCCAGCCATATAAAGTCATTCATGCAGAAAGTTATGGTGCTGACACATGCGTGAGGCAATAAAATACTTTAGGTGCTGATGGAAGTAAGATAATAATACTGCTGATAATCATGGCAAACAGCCCTACAGTTCGTAGTGTTAGAACTCATCAGTGTTTGACCTACAAATAATGGCAATTTCATCTAGTTGAAGACCATATATTCCAGGAATTATTCTTTGTGCTTTAAAACATAAGCATTCATTAAATCTTCACAGTAACCCCATGAGATTGGCGCAATTATTATTCTCATTTAGTGTAAGAAAATTGAGGGACATTTCAAGAGAGTATGGGCTATTTAATCAGAGCTCGAGGGGTACATTCTAGAGATAAAATTGAGAAGTCATGAACGTCAACATAGGATTTGATACAGGAGAATAAATGGGATTTCAAAGGGTTTACAATAGAGCATGCAGAGGATGAATTTAGAGATGTGAGGCAAAGGTCACCAGTATCACATGAGACATACTAAAAATATTATCCGATGTTTATCTGAATTTTAAGTATGTTCTATATTTTACTTTGCTAAGTCCAGAAATCCTCCCTACATAAGCAAACAGCAAATGATCCCTTGACTAAAAATGTAGAGTCATCCATACGATGAGTCACTTGCCCAAGACTTACAGATACTCATTTGCTGTAAGCAGATCTGGATTGGACCTCTAGCTCTCCCCGTTTCTGTGCCACATTTTTAGTACTTTTCATCATGCAGGTATTGAAAATGACTTTGAAAATATGTTTGTAAGAGAAAAGATACTAATCAGCTCATGTACATACATACAATATACTTTGTTCTTGAAGGAACAGCAAGGTGATAAAAATTGCTTTGCTTGTAGGCCAACAATATTTGTTTGGTTTTTCACAATATTATAAGCATCAGACATGGTGATATCTAGATACTTCGGTAGTGGGAGATTTGTAATATAAACAGGCAGATGTGGCTGCTGACTGGCCTCAGTCCCCTGAATATCCATTTTCAGCTCTAAACTGGAAAAAAATCATTCTTTTATTTATCCTGCATTTAAACTTATATTTACTCGACATTCTCTCCTGGCCCTCTAGAAAGGACTAGGGAGTTAGAAACAGGGAAGCTCAATCCCACTGGAGGATACAGATAAGCCTTATAGAGTTGCATGAGAAGCAGTTACAAAAATGAGTATTTTTTTTGTAAAACAGAGAGATTATACAAATTAAATTCTTTGATAACTTTGCAATAACCTCCTAAATAGTCTTCCTTTCCCCACTCTCCTTAACCAAACTTAGGTACCAAACAACCTTTAATAGCATAGACACACCCAGGTTACCCTCTTAGTTAAAAATATCTGATGGCTTATGAGAACCATCACCTATGAAGTTCAAACTTTGTAATGAAACAGAAAAAGCCACTCACAAACTAAACTAATATTTTCTTTTCAGACTCATTTGCCACCATGCCTTGGCACTAGGTGCTGCCCCTCCCCGCTATTCCACCCCTAATGAGCTCCTTCTCATCCTCTAAGGCCCCTTTTAATTGTCTCCTCTTCTGTGAATCCCTTCCTCAGTCCTTCAAGGCAAAAGGAATTGATTCTTTCACACTCCTTCTACATACCGTGCTATTGTATTTTATATAGTTCTCTAATAATTTCTCTGTGTATCTTTCTTCCTGAATACCTCAAGAGTACTGTATAAAAGGAGTTCATAGAGTTTATTTAAACACACCAGGGACTAACATGGAGGCTAGCTCAAAAAAGTTCTCAATTAATGTATGTTGAATTAAATATATTTATATACATTTACTGCATAAAAGTCCAAATAAGTAGGCAAATTATACTTGATAGATGCTAAACATATATGTAAACAAACATACATCTTGTATGTATATATCTCATATATATATATACTAAGATAAAATAAGATACAAGCTTGGTAACTATATGCTGAATTGAGTCTATGAGTATATCTTAATTATCATCACTATCACAGGTAGCATTCATTGATCATTTACTAGGTGCCAAACTCTTTGTTTTGTGTTTCACATGAATTCTCATTTCATTATCACAATAGTGATTCTAAGGTGGATACTGTCATTATCCCATGTTTGCAAAGAAGGAAAGCTAGACTCAAAGTGGTGAAGTAAATCATCTGTAGTTTTATACTTACTGAACGTAAGAGTTGAATTTCACATCTAGACCTATCTGACTCTAAAGCCTGTGTTCCTTCTAGTAACAGTCCGTGGATAGATTCATACACACACAGTTGCAGACAGATGGATATATAGAGCAAGCCAAAGAGAGACAAATGCACATATGTCATAAATAATATTTATAGGAATGAATATACATATACCATAAACACTTACCTATTGAATATGAACATATTGTGAGTACATATAATTGTATGAATGTATATCTGTAAATGTATATAGAATAAATAAACATCTCTTTCTATTTTCAAAGTGCATCTTTTATTCACAGACCTAGCATTTTTTACCGAAAAACTTCCACTGAATCAATGAGCAAATGTGTAACTGCACTGTCCAATATAAGTATATTTTTATATACACATACATTTATTTGTCTTTTTAATGACTACACATAGAGGATATAAGAGAGAGTCTTCAGGTTAAGAAATCTACAGCAACTCTCTCTTAGTATGCTTGCTAGCAACAGCTGCCAATCCCCATGTGGGAGAGAGGTGTGGACCACCATCAGTAAGTGTTAATTTGTCAGTCTAGTTGGGACAAGGATACTATTATAAAGCTTTGTTCTCTGGAATTCAGGCACTTGCTTTCATCACAAAAGCAAGGATTTGCAACAAAAATGTCTTTTTGGTTTTGGTTCTCTTTTGACTGCTCCTTCCTTTATTCCCCAGCCTGTGGGCAGTTGTATCTGCATCTATTGTTTCAAATATGCTTACCTAGCAAGGTACACACTTGAACCTGGCACTGTCACTTTGCAATCCCCCCTGCCCTCTTTGCTCCTGAGTAAGGCTTTGAAAGTCCCCAGATCCCTCTGAAGTAAGCAAAAAGCACTGCTGTCCTTTCCAAGAAGGGTTTTGATGTCTGAAGAACATAAAACATAACCAGGATTCTGCTACTTGCTGTTGGGTGACCTGGGTAAGTTTCTTAGTCCCTATGTTCCTCAGTTTTTCCATCTCTAAGATGGAAATCATCACACTTGCATAATAGATTTTTTGTGAAGATTAAATGTAAGTGTCGATATGTGAATGATGCAATGAGTACAAGTGGTCCAGAGAACCCAGTCAAATGAAAGAAAATAAACCAGCAACAGTGATGATGTTGGAAGAGATCATCAATAGTCAGGAGATGCTAACAAATTGCAGGATGATGGAGCATAGGTGAAAGTCTGTTGGTGAATGAAACAGACCAGGGAGGAGAACAACGTATGAGGACCAGGCATCTGTGGAGGAGAGACTAGTTTCCCTGGAAGAGCTCACAAAAACAGTTGTAAAACACGCCTAAACAGTAGTAGTCCAAATCAGAGTTAGAAATCCAAAAAAGATGTTTCAAGATGAAAGAAAGGAGTTCAAGCAACAGACAGAATGACTAAAGAGCTAGATAATATTAGTGAAGTGGTACATCTGGCCAATACTCCTTCTCTCACTAAAAATTAAGACAATTAGAAACTCCTATAAAATATTATAACAAAAAAACACACATTTATGCAATGTTTCTTATGCATCAGGCCCTGTGCTAAGTCCTGTGCATGCATCTCACTGAATTCTCACAATACTACATACTTGGTACCGCTTTCATGCACATTTACCAGATGAAGAGGGTGAAGCATAGACAGCCAAGCTGCCCAAGGACCCAGAGCTGGCATCAGACTCAGGACAAGAACCTGTGTAATCCACCCTGTAGCCCATGCTCTTCATTCCAGTATTGAATTCCTTCCACAGAGGACATGACTGGCTTCTACAGACAGAGCCCATGTGGCATGTCATGATTTTTAGCTGTTGGTGGAAGACAGTAAAAGATAGACCTTTCACCTGCATGGAAGGAACTTTTTCAAGTGGCACAGGTGGAGTGATAGTTGACCCCAAAAGAAAATACGATCAAAACACCAACACTTGGCAGTGAGGGACATTTGGATTTTACTTTTCATGTCAGTCTAAAGACACAATATAGAAAGTGTGAATATGGTTACCAAAATACAAGTGTCATCAGCCTTGGTGGGGAAGAAAAGAAGTCATTCCAGAAGATGGGAACAAGAAGGTGAGAAGGAGACAGGAGGCACACAACATTGGGAGAGGTGAGGGGGTTCTTGAGAGACTATCTGAAGTAAATGAAAGAAGAAAGGTCAAACTATTTGACTTAAGTGAATACAACTGAGACGTTGAACAATTAGCTGTAAAAATTAGGCTGGGGTAATGGAGTTATGGAAATTTAGATAATCTTTCCACATAAGAAATCAATAGATGTATTGAATCAAGAAAAACTTGTCTAATTGTATTATTTGGACTTAGAATAGTAATTACCAGAAATATTGATTAAATGGTTAAAAATATGGGAAATAGAACAGAGTCATGGAGAGTACAGAGAGCAGTGGGACCAGAGAACTCGTACTTAATTGTCTAAGTCACACAATTTACATGTGTGCATGTGTTTATACATATATATGTGTATGTACATATATACACTTACATATGTATATACACACTCATACATATCTACACATATAATCCTAATGTATATATCATCCATTAATTATTCAATTAAAAATTAAGGGGGGAAATCATTAAAAGACATAACACATGAAAGTTCCTGCCCATATATTTCTTCATTCAAATATCCTGACATCATGATGAAACCCTTGATTTTCTTCTCATGTTGGAAATAAGATAACACAGAGGTCAGTTTTGAACCCAAGTGCATTTGACTCTACACCCTGTGCTATTAACGATGACACTATATATTATAAACTCTTGATTTCCTCTGTTTTTGCCTCATTTATTTTCTACACCATTTTGCCATCCTGAAGCTAACTCCTTGTCTGGCTTCATATCTAAGTATTTATTAGTCCATCTTTCAATTTAGTTTTGTGAGTTTGCTTTCTGATAAGGGTTTTGGCAAGAGTCTAGTTCCAAGATACCCGTATAAACTCTTTTTTAAATTAATACTTCATTGAGGTAACATTGGTTTATAACAGTATATGTTTCACATATAAACAAAATGTTTCCATTACACTTAAAAATAAATCAAATTTAAATAAAGTCCCTACATCAGCCTTTATGAAGGTCCCCCTATATTTAACCTCCTCTCACACCACTCTTCACTCTATATTTCAGCAGCATCAGCTTCATACTGCCCAAATACTCCAATTTACTCTGATCTTGTTGACCTTACCTAGAATTCTCTCCCCACAGATCTTTATGTGGCTGGCTCTTTCTTTAGTTCAGGTCTTGTTTAAAATTAACCTTCTTCGAGAGGCTTCCCTTGACTACTCCATCTCAAGTAGCAATTCTCAAATATGATCATCCTTTTCTTTATTCCATTATATTGTTTCTCTGTAAATGATACTTTTTATCATTTATGTGCTGTTGTCCTCCTCTGCCTCGTAATATCCAAGAATGCGTGACCTTGTCTGCATTCTTGTTTAACAAGAATCTAGAACAATTCCTCTATAATCCCCAGAACTTAGAGCAGTGCCTCTATAAATATTTGCCATATGAAGACCTCTGAATATGTGTTGAACGAATTAATAAACAAAATACTCACATCCAGTGGAATGATGGATATGATTTTTTTAACAAACAAGCAGATCAACATCACCAAGAAAAATCAGCATCAACATCAACACCATCACCTTTCTTGCTTCTTCTAAAGAGCTATCTCTGGCAACTGACCCACAAACTATCTGCCTCCCTGTAACAGCAGCCAGGGGTGATAGTCCCTCAAGGAACTGGACGTTCCCTATAGGGTAATAAACATTTCTCAGTAAGAACCGTCATCATCAAAGACTGCAAACCCTGCCTCCAGCAAATCCTGCAGCTGACATTGATCTATGAGTGAATTAAAGAAATTCATAAATGCAACAGCAATTCAACTGCCTCTTGTCTCTCTGCAAGGCTTTCTTTCCTTTATTCCTTCTTTTTTTCTCGTTTCTCTTCCTCTATCCCTCTCTATCCCCTTTCTCCTCATTCCTCCCTCCTTCCTTCTTTCTTTCCTTTCTTCCTTTCTTTCTTTCCTTTTCTTTCTTTCCTTCTTTCTTTTTTCTCTTTCTTTCTTTCTTTCTCTTCTTCCTTTCCTTTCCTCCTTTCTTTTACCTCTTTCTTTCTTTTTTTGTAACTGCAATGTTACATTATATAAATCATGCCCGTGATTCCATTTAGCAATGTGCGTATTTATAGTTCCCAAATGAGAACAGCATCACCATATTCACTTTGCCAAGAGCAAGATTAAAGATCGAAGATGCTAGGAGCTACTACTCTTTTCAAGATGGGGATTGCCAGCCATATATTTTTTTTAAATAGATCTTTATTGGAGTATAATTGCTTCACAATACTGTGTTAGTTTCTGTTGTACACAAAAGTGAATCAGCCATATGCATACATATGTCCCCATATCCCCTCCTTCTTAAGACTCCCTCCCATCCTCCCTATCCCACCCCTCTAGGTCATCACAAAGCACTGAGCAGATTTCCCTGTGCTATGCTGCTGCTTCCCACTAGCTAACTATTTTACATTGGGTAGTGTATATGTGTCAATGCTATTCTCATTACGCTCCAGCTTCCCCCTCCCACCCCAGGTCCTCAAGTCCATTCTCTATGTCTACATCTTTATTCCTGCCCTGCAACTAGGTTCATCAGTACCTTTTTTTTTTTTTTTTTAAGATTCCATATATATGCGTTAGCATACGATATTTGTTTCTCTCTTTCTGACTTACTTCACTCTGTATGACAGACTCTAGGTCCACCATCTCACTACAAATAACTCAGTTTCATTTCTTTTTATGGCTGAGTAATATTCCACTGTATATATGCACCACATCTTCTTTATCCATTCATCTGTCAATGGACATTTAGGATGGTTCCATGTCCTGCCTATTGTAAATAGTGTTGCAATGAAAATTGTGGTACATGTTTCTTTTTGAATTATGGTTTTCTCAGGGTATATGCCCAGTAATGGGATTGCTGGGGCACATGGTAGTTCTATTTTTAGTTCAAATCCTTGTTCCTCTGTTTCCTCCTGTGTGATCTTAAGTAAGCAAATATACTTTGGTTTATCAGTTTCCACATCTGTAAAATGGGAATATTAATACCTCAAACTATTCTTGAGAGAGTTAGATGTGAGAATATTAACCACCATAGTACTAGGCATGGCATCCTATATATATCTCATACAGCCCTCACAATACTGCCACAAACACTCTGGGTGATGGATTTTACCATCTGTTGTATTAATGAGGAAGTGGAGGTTCAGAGTAGTTAAGGGACAGTTCTAAGCAGTACAGTCAGAATTTGAACCCAAGCCTTTTTTAGTGATTCTGCAGTCCAGGTTCTGAATGCTACTTCCCTTTGCAGAGGGGGCCTCTGAGTGAAAGCAAAGGTGCTGCCTCCCCGCACTGGTCCCCACGCTGAGCACGGCCCCCTGGTAAGTGATGGAGTGACTACGTATTTATAATCCCATAGTTATGGCCTGTAGGTAGTGAAGTTAATTCAGAAAACATACAAACAAACAAACAAACCCACTGCTGATACTGCTTTCATAATTGAGGACAAGAAGTTAACTGGAAGGTAGAAGCTTTGACACAGATCATCCCAGTTATGGCAAAATAAGTACTTGAATATATTTTATTTACTTATTGTGAAATTCCCTTTTTCAATGAAAAGGATTTCCCTATGGCCATATTATTTTTTTATCTGTATTGAAACAACACAGAAGAAAGAAAAGATATGGTGGGAAGATCCAGGGGCTAAATTGTGTTAGATGACAGTGCCATCCAAAATTCCTCCCTCTTTCTCTACTTACCCAATCCATCTCAAAAGCTGCTACTTCTCTGTTCTAAACCTCTCCAGAATCCAAGCCCTTCTTCTCACACCCACAGTAATTATTTAATCCTCCAAATACATTTTAACTACTACGTAACTCCTCTGCTTGCCTCTCACTGGAGCCTATTTAGTCCTTTTGCTACTGAAACACAAGTAATTTTTCTCAAAGACAAAACTGACCATGTCTCTGCTTTACTTGCAAGCCTTGAGGAGGTCCAGGTGTGGAAATGATGTAAAGCAAATTCCTCAGGAAGGCAAAAGAAGACCCTAGGTTTTGTCTCAACATACTTTTTCCTGCCTATCTCACACTTCTACCCTTAATATTCAACACTCCAGCAGCATCCAACTCTGTGTAGTTCCCAGGACATGTGAGGTAATTTCACATCTTCATGACTTGGCCATACTCCAATTTGCCTGGGATATATAGGTAATCTTGCTAAATTTTATATGCTATTATCTATCTTCCAGGACATATCTTTTTTAAATTTTTTTTTATTATTTTTATCTTTTATTTTTTGCGGTACTCAGGCCTCTCACTGTTGTGGCCTCTCCCGTTGCGGAGCACAGGCTCCGGACGCGCAGGCTCAGCGGCCATGGCTCACGGGCCCAGCCGCTCCGCGGCATGTGGGATCTTCCCGGACCAGGGCACGAACCTGTGTCCCCTGCATCGGCAGGCGGACTCTCAACTACTGCGCCACCAAGGAAGCCCCAGGACATATCTTAAATGCCACTCATTTAACTTTCCCAGGAGAATCCATCAATACTTTCTTTATGTGACTATCTCACTTGTTATATATCATAGATACAGTACTTAACAGTACTCCATTGTGATTGTTTACACATTTATTGCTCCAAGGAGAGTGGACTCCTTGGGGCAGAGGTAATGTCTTATGTATGTCTGTACCCCTGACAGATAGGACAGGGTCAGGCACAGAGTAGATCTCACCAGTAAATACCTTGGACATGAATAAATATTTAAGGGTAGAAGATTGTTTCCAGCATACAACCAGACAATTTAATGATTGTGTATAATACACCAGAGTCTGTGCTAAACTTTGGGGATACAACTGGGAACCAGCCAGCCATAATCTCAAATTTCACTGAGCTTAAATGCTAAAATTCTCACAAAAATGCACACGTCCAGAGTTACTCATTAGATGATACTTTTGGTGAATTTGCAGAAGCAACAGATCAGAAGCAGATGTGTAACAGAACAAATCTGATCCTGGGTTACAATGTTGTCTCCGCCCACAAAGTAGTAGCAGAACCATATTAACAATTTACCTATCTGCTACCCTTTGAGAGATCTGGGAGTGGCTAGAAAAGGTCTATTTCTTGACCAGAGTCATGGTTACAAGCATGCTCACCTTGTAATAGCTTATTAAGCTGTATATTGGGTTTATTGTTTTCTATATCTGTGATACACTTTACACTAAAAGTGTTAAAAATGAAGAAAATCAAAAACAAAAATTTCCAGATAGTGAGTGGAGAATCACTTTAAAAATTTCAGAGAGGACAGAGGGTATGAGAAATAAAACAAAAACCAAAACATAAAAGCAAACAAACTTTGGAAGATGTTTCTAACCATGTTTACATCTTAGAGCACAGAATAGCATTTATGAAATATGCCAGGGTAAATAGATAAAATTGTGGTCTGGAGTTCCACTTACTCCAGGTTTTCCAATTACTCAGAAGGCCAATGTCTTAGACCACCTGTGAGTTATTTGTAGCACAGCAGTTGAACACTGTTTTCTCATAGGACCTAGGGCCATGCAAGAAATGAAGCTCGAGATTACAGACTGGGGGTGAGTTTCACTACTAATTGAATGACTTTTCTAACATTGCTTTGTAGGGGCAAGGAAAGAAATGTGTCTCTCATGCAGAAGTGCAGGACTCATCCTTCTACTGAGCACTCAAAACTCATGTTCATTTCCATTTCAAACTGCCTCTTTATCCCTTGAACTTGCCCAGTCTGATCTTCCAACACCCTTGTATTTCTTATTGAAACCACCTGGAAGAAGAAACAGGTAGGATTCTGGGATGGTAGCTATTAAGGACTAGCATCAAAAAGAAAGCCTGTGGAGAGAAAGAGTTTAAAGAAACATCAATAGATGGGGTTCACAAGTGAAAGGTTTCAGAGTAAATAGGGCTTAGAGAATGGATGAAGGTTTTAGAGAATGAGAAATAGGGAGAGAGGGAGGAAGGGCACAAGGGAAGAAAAAAGGAAAGAAGGATGGAGAGAAGGAAGAAAGGAAAAATGTATAAAGACTATTCCTCTGTGACTGTAGAGATGTTGATATACCACCTCTAAAGAATAAGGTAGTTTTCGGTTCCATCTCAGCTTTCCCCTTAGCCGCTTCTGTTACTTTGGAAAATTTACCCAAGCTCTCTGATCTTTGGTTTTCATCTAAAGACTTGATATAGCTACAGTATTTTAATACATTTTTGTTGATGTTAAAAATCATGGTATATTTGTCATGCTTAATGCAGTGTACTTAAGACATATTAGTTTCTATCACTATTTTGTTCCTTCTACGCAAATTGACAAAATCCTAATTTATAGTAACTGCTCAAAGAAAGTTGTATAAATCATGAGATGAGTGAGTGAATGAAAAGATGCATTTACATATGTGCTAGTCCAAGAGTATCATCCTAGTAAGACTATGCAGGTCATTTCATGGAGTGAGAGGGGTGATGGAAAACCTAATGCCAAGATGTCTTTCTTTTTCAACCCTGGGCAAAGGACAGAGAGAGCATGGACAGATACATCCCACCTATAATTGAGTGCAGCCTGATGTACCAGCTATCTTCTCTGATCTTCCCCTCAATAGGCTAAAGCTCTAGTGACTGTAGTTTGACTGAGTCCGTCTCTTCTATCTCGTGGGAAAGGAACTGGAGGTTAGGAAGGTGCTGTGCGCCCTTTATGAAGAGTTTGTGGCAGAGACAGCGCTGGATTCAAAGACCAACACCTTCAAGTGTGTAACATGTTTACGATGCCACAGAATAGAGCCAAACTAGGATAAAGTATCTCTTTTTGAAAGTGTTGGAATACATATAATTAGATGGTGTTAGACCTAGAAGGAACTTTAGAAATTATCTAGAGTCCTAGGCAAATTTTCAAACTTGAATACCTGTTAGAATCACCCGGGTAACTTTTGAAAAGTCATAAACCCACACACTACAAGAATTGAATTAGAATATCTGAGGGTAAGGCTTAGGTGTAGATAAATTCAATACATGCCTAAGTATTTTTTTTTAACTTTTTACATGAACTTTTCAGCCATATACAAAAGTTGAGATAATCGTATAATGTATCGCTTAATTTACCAGTTGTTGACATTTTACCGGTCTTGTTTAATCTATCGTTACTACTCAATTTTTTTTGCTAGATTATTTTAAAGAAAATCCAAGGGATAATCTAGTTTTATCCATGAATATTTTAGTACAAATCTCTAACTGACAAGGAACTTTTAAGATATAATCATTATGCTATGTATCATCTCACAAAACTAACAATAGTGACCAGGTGATTCTACGGTACAGCCAAGTTTCAGATATGCAGGTGGAGCCTAAACCTTCTTTTTTATAGATGAGGGGACTGAAACTCAGAGAAGCCATGTACTATAAAGTAGACGATATGTCTGAAACTAGTATTCAGGCCTCCTGACGCTTACTTAATTGCTGAAGAAATGATTGTAGCAAGGAAAAGAAAAGTCCCCAATCATTAAAAAAAATATTTTAAAATAAGATAACTAGCTCCTGAAAAATTAAACGCCACCAATGAAGAGAACAAAGGTACCAAGAATATCCCAATGGGATGGCAAAGAAAATGGCAACGGTGGGAATGTGATAAAGGGCATAATAGGACAGGGTGGTAAGGTGTAAATGAGGAAACTTCTCTTTGAATCCTGCCTCTGCCTCATGCCATGCCATTTTAGAACATTCTCTTAGCTGCTCTGAGCCTCAGTTTCCTCTTCTGTGAAATAGAGATGATAATACTTGGCTTCATTTGGCATTCTGAAGACAACACGGATTCATGGAACGTGATATGCACTTAACAAGAGTTAAGTTGTGTGTTCTGGCTCCAAGAAAGGTAGGTTACATATTCGAGAATCTTGGTTTTGGTAGAATAACTCCAGTCTCTTTTTTTACTACCACCTAATAAGTTGCCCATCTATTGCTCCCAGAATAAAACAGAAATCAGAAAATAGAATACTTGTCAGAAATGTCATCCTATAATGAATCTTTGATCTCAAAGTCAGCTGTGAAAACCAGTGATGGTACATTGGAGAAGATGGAGTATTGAGGGTTTCTTTGTTATGGAGCCAGGAACTGAGGCAAAATACAGATTTCAAAAAAGGAAAAATATTACAGAACTGCCAAGTGAGATAGTCAAGGACAAATATTACTAATGACTATGTATTAGCACAAGCATCTAAATGCCGATTTGGATTCGGCCACTAAATACAACTGTTTGCTAACTGAATTCTTTAGAGTATGTCTTGACTTTGTTCCTTACCAGTCCTGTAATGTTATTAGGAAAATTATATAACCTCTCCAAACTTTAGTTTTCCTTTGTAAATCTTTATAAACATAGAGATTTCTAAAATTTTTTAAAGATCATGCATATTAAGTGCTTAACACTATACCTTCTCTTTTATAAGCATTAAGTAATTAGTAATCATCACTGTTATTTAGAAAGACTTAAGGATTTGGTGACTTTGAACTTGATTTCCTGGAAGGAGACAAAATCTAATTGAAAGATCTTAGAACTGAGATCTCAGAACCTTGGCTCTACCACTAGCTTGCCTATGTAGCAACAGCAGGACATTTCTAACCCAATTTCATCATCTCTCAAGAAGTAAAGATTTTATTTTTTTTTGCCTTGCCTACCTGAACAAGAGAGAGAACAGGCATGAAGCACAATTCAAATACAAGGTATGATCAACAACAGAACAACTAAATATTAGATCATTTAAAACTCTAGAGTTAAAAGAAAATTTCAAAACATTTTTCACACCGTGGATACCTTGGCCTCGAGGGCTCATCCCTTTTTTTTTTTTTTTTTTCCTATTTTAAGGCCTTCTCTTAGAAGCCTTCCTTGGCCACTCCTCTCCCCTGTTCACCACACCAAACACCTGCCAGGTTCTGTTAGGAGTTTCTCCTTTACTGTTCCTTAATGCTCTGTCATAATAATTACTTTTTTGTAGATTTGTCTCTTTCGATAGTACATGAGCTCTTTGAGGGTAGAAACCATAATATGGAGACGTGATGGAGTGTACTGTTTAACAACCTGGGCTATGTGGTCAGATGCTCTAGGTTCAATTCCTAGCTCCACCCCCTTCAGCAAGATACTACTTAAATTTTCTATGCCTCAGTTTCCCCATTTGAAAAGGAGGGTAATTAGAGTAACTACTTCATAGGATTATTGTGAGGGTTTGATGGCTTAATAATGGATATAAAGCACTCAAAACAGTGGCTGACAGGTAGTAGATTGCTCAATGAATGTTAACTGTTAGTATAATTTACATACTAAATATCCAGGTGTCTCCAGAGCACATCAAAGGACCTGGTACATAGGAAAAAAAGCTTGGCAAATGTTGACTTCTCCCCCCCAGAAAATGAAGTTTCTTCAGGACAAGTGCAAAAAAAAAAAAAAAAGTATCACTATATCTATCTACCTACCTATCTACCAATCTATCTATCTCCAAGCTACACCTAAGTTTAAGATAAGATATCAAAAAAAAAAAAAAAAGAAGAGAAATTCTACCTTCCCTGCAGAGTAGTTTGTAGGGCTTGAGAAAATATAAATACATTGTTTCCACTTTTACCAGAATACTAGAGACTCTTATCAATAATTATTAGTGGTGGGCTTCCCTGGTGGTGCAGTGGTTGAGAGTCCGCCCACCGATGCAGGGGACACGGGTTCGTGCCCCGGTCCGGGAAGATCCCATATGCCGCGGAGCGGCTGGGCCCATGAGCCATGGCCATTGAGCCTGCGTGTCCGGAGCCTGTGCTCCGCAACGGGAGAGGCCACAACAGTGAGAGGCCAACATACCACACACACACAAAAAAAATAGTAATTATTATTATTATTATTATTACTATTGGTAATATGATGATGATGATTGGATGCTCTGGATGGGATGCAGGAGACACAGTCTCTGTCCTTTAGGCCATTTTTCTATGAAATAAGGGAGATTGGTCATGCTCTTTTGAAGGAACTGGCAAACCCTAGCAAAACATCAAACTGAGAACTGTGAAATAATGTATCAGCCCCATGAAAGCTGGGAGCACAGTACCAGCATGATTGGAGGGAAAATAAAAGAGAGAGACCCTGGACACATTCAGTTTAAATTGGCTTGATTTTCAGATACAACATCAAATTTTGTTTTCCCCACAGAACAAGGATGAAGCCTGTGGTATTAGATTTTGATTATTTCCCGAGGCTGTCACAGGACACAAACTCTTAAGAAAGTCCCATTTTCTCTTTAAAAACATGAGCATTAAATACATTCCAAGAAACACAACTTTTTTTTTCAGTTAATACAAGCATATAAGGACACATAACTTTCCAAGATTAAAAGGAAAAAGGTTAAACATACAGGCTCAAGAGAACTTTTCAGTGAATTTAGTTCTAAATCAGCTAGGCATTATCTCAGAAAGCTGATGTAGTTATTACAGGCAATGTTTCAATAACACTGATGAACACGATGGACTGGATTTAACACAAAATACAGCCTAGTAGGAGAAGAGGCATTGGATTATAGGGCAGAGTCAATTACCAATTTCTGTCATATTCTTTGTGGATTTCAGACTCCTTATATTTGCCAGGCTTCTTAAATGAGCATTACTTTACAATGTCTTTACAAGTGTTCGGAATGTCACACTTTTATTAAATTACTCAGGGAGCACAGAATACTTGAGTGTTCAAACCTATGTAAATAAGGTCGTTTCCACCAACTTTGAGCCCTCTTTCCTCTAATAAATCCCATACACCTTTAGTTGGATGTCCAGGACAAGATAGGCAAAATTATCAGAAATCCTTCATAAAATTCTTAGAAGATGAAGCAACCCTGAATTATTCAATGGGAGTCAATCATCATGTCCTCAAGGGTTTGCTAAGACATAAATGCAAATGAACAGGCTTTATTCAATTAATAAATTAATTAATTAGGAATATTACTAGAAAAAATAATTCATATAAAGGGAATCTGGCATTTGCTAAAAATGTACAGGTAAGGTCTAGACTTACCAAATTTGACTCAGAAGAACTTTACATGATAGAAATAATGTCCACAGAGAAAACTCACAATGATAGATGAAAACATCAATAAGATTGGATAGGGATGAGAAAGCAGAAAAAAAAATTAATTGATCCCATTGGAAATAACATGAACAACATTGGGATATGTTATAAATTTCTGAGTAACACCGATTAGATTAATTTCATATAACAGACCATAGAAAAATCCCTCCCCACCAGATGAAAAAAATGATCCCACGCAAACCCTCCAAAAAATTAATAAAATAAAATATCTGGACATGAAGAGGACATTCTAAATTTTGTAATGCCTGTAGCAGAAGTCTTAAACTGGCAGATTTTGTGTCATATCTGGTCTTCAGATGTATCCTGTGGTCAGCACTGTGTTTAAGAAAAATTAAAACCCCCAAAGTAAGAGTAATTACTTACAAATCAGGAGTTTTCATGTAAAAGACCAGGTCTGAACCTAGTCCTCTCTTGAAACATCTCTTCTAGAGCTTCTGAACTTCTGTTATCACAGGTAACAACTGGCTGATGTAGAGCATCATCAGAGCTTTCTAGAGCTTTCCAGAATATGCACCTGGCAGGCATCACTCAATTATGCAACACACCTGGCCCCAGTAAGCATTTGGATTTATGAACTCTAATCCAAGCTCTTGAGAGAACACAATACCAGGAGACATTCTGACCCAGCCCCGAAAACCTCTTCCTTTCACAGGAGATTAGTTATGTGAACTTGGGGAAGACATGCACATTTTCAGAAATCCAGTTTCCTGATCTGCAGCCTAATCCATGGTATTGTTAGAAGGGTCAAAAGACATATGTATAAAAATATCAGATATTTCCTAGCTCATAATAGATGCTTATGAAACAACAGCCATGATAATGACAGTTAACTGAGAAACTGTGTCTACGAATAGTTCTGTTACGTTTAAGTGGAGAAAGAGAAACAAATATACCTTACTGTGCATAGTTTCACTTATAAGTTGAAACTTCACGACTAATTTTATTTTGAGAAAGAACCGAAATTATAAAAGATAGAATTTCTAACTAGAGCTGTAAGTCAAATTGAAGGGTTGGGATTTGTAAACTTTATTATGATGGTGGGACATTAGACTTCTGATTTACAACAGAAATCATTTACATCTCAAGTGCAAAATGAGATTGGCAAAATCAAATCCCTTTATTTTGGATTTACTGCGTGATCTGTAAACTTGTTCCTCTGCTTATATACATATATTTTTTCCTATGCAATGCACATAAATTTTGGATGTTTCAGGATTTTCATGTATGTTTTATAATCAATCATGTACTTTCAAAAAGTGTGACTAGCTCTGATCCCTAAAGAATGCTTATAAATCCTAGTCTACTTCTTCCCTTTAACAGGAAAGATTTATATGTAATAAATATATTTCCTACTCGGGTTTGGTAGAAGTGTCACTTTATAAATACAAACAGTGAGAACATTTCTTTAAGCTCCTTCAGCTTATAGGTCTGAATCTTGCCTGGGAATGTGACACACCCATCCAGAAGGAGTTTCCTCTTTAGAAAACCCAAACCTCTTCCCTTCCTTAGCTAATAATACCTTGTTTCTTTAGGAAGCTGCAAGAGAAAAAACAATAATAATAATCATCCTACTGTTTGTAATTACTTTATAAGATAGTGCACTGACTTTGTAAGAAAGTGCACTAGACCGACAGTTGTTATGAGAACTAGGTTTAAAGTATAGTTGTTACATATTAGCTGGGCAGTTCTCACCAAGGCACTGTCACTTTCTTATCTTCATCTCTAAGTCCAGAGGGCTGGACCACTGCATTTCTGAGGACCCTCCTAGGATTAACCATGTTGGAATCAATGATGCTACCATCTGTGCCTGATTCCTACAATGACTGGGTATTTCTAGAGTCGTTCTAGTTGTCCAAGTCTTTTGCTATTCCTCAATAACAAGACCCATGAAATTTATTTCCTTTCAAATAGATTTTGTGCCTAACCACACATGTTACATGAAGTAATCAGACATTTCTTGCCATATTCAGCCAGCCAGCTAACCAGCCAGCTGTTCACCCATCCTCCCATTCATCCAGGCCCTCGTTCATCCCCCAGCCAGTCAGTCATTCAACAAAGATTATTTGAACAACCACCATATATAAGGATGTCAGTAAAGTTTTCTTGGGAGGTATTGTGTAAGATCTAAATTTACATGAGATATATTTCTCATGTAATATATTCTCTTAGAGAACAGGGGAGAAGCTCTTGACATTTCCTGGTAGAAATTTTGGGGTCAGATATATCTGGGTTCAAACTACAGCTCAGCCCCTGTCCTGTCAAGGTAAAATGATGCTAATAATATCAGATATTACTTCCATCGAAATCCTTCTCATAAAAGACCTACCCTCTCCCTCCAGACAGCTACCTTTAGGGCACAAGTCACCAGCTGCCTCTTTTCCTTCTTAGGACCACAGTCTCCTGACTGCTATGTGTAACAACAATCTGTTTTTCTTTTCAGCACAAAGGATCCTTTATCTTGGCTCTCCTCATAAGACCTCATATTTTGAAATATTATATCAAACTTGCATTTATCAGTGGATGGAATAATATCTATTAGTGGAATGACATTTAGAGAGACTTTTTCATGTCAATAATTTTACTAGGGGCCTTCTCTCTATTATCTCACTATATCCTGACAATAATCTTTCACAGTAGATATTATCATCCCCATTTAATGGATGAGAAAAGTATGATTTGGAAAGGTTAGGTCACCTTCTCATGGATACAGACTCAGATACAGACCTACGCCCATCTTCTGGCTCCAAAGTTGAGGCTTGTTCTAAAATAATTCATTTTCTAGAATTATTACTAGAACAGTAGAATGAACCACTAACCTGTAATCCTGGTATAGATGTGACAACCAATATTTTCTAATGTAAGAAAATTTCCCAGGTCACACTGCTAGTAAATTTTAGAGCTAGTATGGTAGAACAGTAGACATCCTTCTATACCAAGTTCTACCTCTGATTTTTTTTTTTTTTTTTTTTTGCGGTACGTGGGCCTCTCACTGTTGTGGCCTCTCCTGCTGCGGAGCACAGGCTCCGGACACGCAGGCTCAGCGGCCATGGCTCACGGGCCCAGCCACTTCGCGGCATGTGGGATCTTCCCAGACTGGGGCACCAACCCGTGTCCCCTGCATCAGCAGGCGCACTCTCAACCACTGTGCCACCAGGGAAGCCCCCCACCTCTGATTTTTAAGGCCCACTGTAAGCTGAGATTCCCTGACCTTTTTCCTTTCACTTCTCTCCAACATGAGTCGGCCTCCTCAGCTTAACGGGTCACTCCAAACTCATTCCCAAATCTCTCCGGGTTGTCGTTCATTTATTTCTCCACTTAGAATGCTATCCTGATGACAAAAACAAACTGCTACAAGTTTTCTGCGAATTTACTACACGGGGCAATTTACATGCATTATCTAAAGCTCACAACAGTCCTTTCTGTCAGATATCATTATCTCCATGTGTCAAATGAGGAAACTGAAGAAACTGAGGGAGGTGGAATAATTTGCCCAACGTAAAAAGAGTTCAGCATCAGGGCTTGATTTCAGGTCTCTCTGAATCTATATGCCATTATTGTAAATGGTACACATCATCCTATTGTCTCACCAGGGAAAGCCCAAATCTGAGTCAGAAATGGGGTGCAACAGGAATAGTGTGATTTGGTGTTGTTACCAAGGCTGCTGCCTCAGAACCATACCCCTGTCCCTCCCTGCAGGTGAACTTGCAGAAAACCTCAACTAACCATACCCTCTAGCTATGTTCACCTCACAAGAACAAGAGAGTCTAACCATAGGAAAACAGGTGCAAACTGGTTCAGCTCCAAGAGTGGGACAAAGTGTGCCCTGCAGCCCATAAGCCACTCATTACAGTAGTAAGATCTCTGCTTGTTTGTCCCACGATGGCTCAATCCACTTCCGACTCAGATGCTCAAGGACCATAGGAGGGCAGAAGAGAGGTGGTACCCCGGTCTCAGGAAGAACACCACTTTTCTCAGAAAACCAATACTTATGCCTCCCCCTCATTAACTTTGCCTTTAAAATCTTGCCTTGATCACCCACCCACTGTGAGAAGCTGATTTGTGAACTAAGTTCCCGTTTCTCCATTCGCTGGCCATTGGATAAGGCTTTTGCTGTTTCAGTCTCAGCATGGGTTTCATTATTGGCTGTGCAAGCCTGATTGGAAAAAGAACCTTCCAGCCAGATGGGTGGCTTTGACCTGGACTAGGACCCGGGAGAAGGTCTCGGTGACTAATTCAGTAATGGTATAGTATTAGCATCCATTTCTGATGGGCATGATATGTCTCCTAATGGCAAACAACCATTTTGAAAGGATCAAAAAAATTTTATATAACACAATGGTCTGTGGCACAGGCTTGAAATACATAAACAGATGTACAGTCTATCTGTGGTATATAAATGTCATGGTAGGGGTAGGGGTTATTAGAAAACATAGTGCCTAAAAAGGCTCCTGGGGGGGGGGGAAGTGACAGTGGAAATAAAAAGTTGAGAAACACTCTGTTAAGCAAATGTGAGTTCATATTTGAGCTCCAAAATAATTTGTTCAAAGAATATTAAGCAGCAAAATGAGCCCTGTGGTCAGCAGTGGTTTCGTAAAGATGCTTACATTTTGTCATCAGGCTGATAATTATAATGATTTTTGACAAAAGCCAAAAGCATAACACTAAACAATTTCTCAGAGAGAGGTCCTTTTCTGGTAACTTAATTTAAGCACAGAACAGCACGTAGAGGGAGGGGTGAATTGCATGCCCCTTGGCTACTGAATCACATATTTGTGGTTTCAATCAGGATTTTAGCAAAGAAGAATGGTCAGTGTTGCTATCTGGTGAGATATCTGGATCCAGATACCCATCTTCCTAATTAGGTATTTGAAGACTGGGAGGGTTTTCTAGTGTATTTCTGAGATCACCGACACACTCAATACATAGTCATAAAACTTCTGCTTTGCTTTGTCAACTGTCCCCTTCCCCCCAGGCACATATTAGAAACACAAACAGGATACAGTTTCTGAGGTTGAGAAGCTCTCCGTCTAAAGAACTCCTTCTGGAAGACTAGTGCTGAAGCTTCATAACAGGGCTCTCAAACGTACCATTCCTTCTGCCCCAAAGTGATGTTCACACATAACTTCTCCTCTGGTGAATTCCTTTTCATCTTTAAGGACTCAATTTAAAAATCATCTCCATAGGGGCTTCCCTGGTGGCGCAGTGGTTGAGAATGCCGATGCAGGGGACATGGGTTCGTGCCCCGGTTTGGGAAGATCCCACATGCTGCAGAGCGGCTGGGCCCATGAGCCATGGCCGCTGAGCCTGCGCGTCCGGAGCCTGTGCTCCGCAACGGGAGAGGCCACAACAGTGAGAGGCCCACGGTACCGCAAAAATAAAAAAATCATCTCCCTAGGAAAGGAAAGCATTGCCTGACTCCCTCCAGCCAAGTCTAAAGTAAATGCCCCTGTAATGCTAAATGTAACACAATTTCATTTGTATTCACTTGTTAATTATAGATTTCATCAACCAACGATCTATAGGCTGTGAGGACAGAACCTATTCTTACCTTGGAATCAGTACAATGACTAGTTTATTATGAGACTTTACCATTTGGTGATTGTGCCCTGTTGATTGGTTGACAGCAAAGTAGAGCCAATTTAATAAGCTTTTTTTTAAAAAAACTATCCATGCATCACACACTGTGTTAGGCACTCCAGAAACAAAGCAGTAGAAGATTGGTGTCTTTTTCCCCAAGTCTTCATGCATTAGTTTAATAAGCACCAGACACAAAGAAGAGAAAGAATCTCTCAGAAGGTAGATTATTTGTGTAATAATTCACACTTTAAAAAGCGTTAATAATGGCCAGTATCACATCTGGGTTAAATAATAAGCTGCTACATAATGTAATTAATAACTTATTCTCATCTCACAGTTAAACAATCTGAGGCTGAGAGAGAATACATGTCCTGCCCATGACCACATGAGGCAAACAGCCTGCAAGATCTTGGTCCTTCTCAGGACTCAGATCTCGGAGATCTTCCAACTCCTTGATTCACTAAGAAAGCATTTTGATTCAAAGCCAGAGTGAAGGCTACTGTGAACCTAGAGAGAAAGTGTATCTATCACTGGATTTGCAGAGTTTTCCTGCATGAAAGACATTCATTTTAAATGTGTCCTAGGGTGTCAATAAGAACTATATAATTCATCAAGTATTTGGGGAGTGAAGTGACTAAACATCATCCCAAAAGAAAGCTTAGTGCCAGAGAATTATCGTGATTTGGCTTCTCTTGACAAGGTGTATAAATCAGCACTGGATGTGCCCGTCTTGCTTGGGGAAATTTCAGCTTTATAAATAAAAACCCTAATCCAGGTGGCTGCTGACCAGCCTTTGCTGCCAGCTCACGATTTAAGTTCCTGGCCCATCAGCCTTAGGAAACTTTCCCGTTGCTGGGTGTTGAATAGCTTTTATTCTTTTAAAGAAAATGTTAATATGTATCATTAAACAACAAAAACAAAAACTTTCAATTGCACATTCATTTAGAACATCTGGAAAATGTAAAAAAATATAAAGAAAAAAATTTAAATCTTTCATAATTTTGCTTCTCAGAAATAAGATCCATTAATATTTGAGAATAATTATTTTTATAATTGAGATAATTGAATGCATGAGTTTGTATCTTGCTTTTCTTTTACTTAATAATAAATAATAACATTTTCATTTGCTATTGCAAACTTTTTTATATAAAATGCACTGGCTTTATATTCCATAATGTGATAAATCACTGTTTAACTTATTTTCTATTTGGAAAATGCATTGGTATTTTCTTTTCATTTTTTACTTTTATTTCATACATTGATGAGTGTCTTAGTGTCCAGAGCTTTTTTCCCTTTGTTCTGGATTTATGCCCTGCATTCCTTCAACAAACAAATATGGAACATCTATCATAAACAGGGCTATGTTAGGCATGGGAAACACAATGAGAAGCAAAAAGCCATGTTATATGGAGCTTACACATTCTGCGGCAAATATCAACCAGTGAACAGACTCTAGCATAAAAGTGTCAGAACAGAAATGTAGAGGATTCTTCAGGAATGCAAAGACGGGAAACTAACTCAGAAGTGAAGTTAATGATAAGGCTTCCTGGAGTAAGTGGCATTGAAAGTCATGAAGAACATACAGGATAGTGGGTGATGGGGGTCGGGGGGGGATAAATTGGGAGTTTGGGATTAACCTACACACTGCTATATGTAAAACAGATAACCAACAAGGACCTATACTCAATATCTACTAATAACCTATAATGGAAAAGAACCTGAAAAAGAATATCTGTGTGTGTGTGTGTGTGTGTGTGTGTGTGTGTGTGTGTGTGTGTGTGTGTGTATATATATATATATATATATATACACATACATGTGTTTGTATATATATATATATACACATATATGTATAACTGAATCATTTTGCTGTATACTTGAAACTAACACAGCATTATAAATCAACTATACTTCAATTTAAAAACAAAAAGGAAGAACATAAGTAAACAGAGAAAGAAAAGCCTAGTTTAGAGATGAGAATGGTGTGTGCATGGCTCCTTTGGGGATTTGAAGGACATTTATTAAGTCTGGGACCTAGAATTCAAGGTGAGAAATGAGACTGATGAGGCTAAAGAATTAACAAGCACAAGATGATAACAAGTTTAAGATTTTGTTTGAGATACTGACCTTTCACCCTGAGGGCAATGTGCAACTATTGAGGGATTTTCGACAAGAAGTGATATTGTGAGATTTCTGTAAGGTAATACTCCCAGAAGCCAAATTACCAGACCAAGATAATGCCTTTCAGGCTCTTGAAATAAATTGGAAAAACATTTTCCAAAATGAAATACTCTCCTTCCACTGGCATCGTATGAGAGCGCCCATTTGTTGTTGGCATAACACTCTTTCCCACTTGTTGGAAAATATTTATGTTCTAAGTACTGCACTAGGTGGTGCTTTACATGATTTTACTTTATGAAGCCTTACAACAATCCTTTAGGACTGAGTATATTACTCCCATTTAATAGAATTTCCTAAGATTACGAAGAAAGGATGATTTTCTCACAGTCATAGAAGAAATAAATGGTTGGACTGAGATTCAAACTTAAATAACACTGGATCTTAGGGTCTGCCTTTTCTCTTAGTATGCTTCAATACCTCCCAGTGCATTTTAGATACACAAAATCCCCATGGCATGTGATGCCAGCACCCATTATGTGGCCTAGGTTTTATTTATGTAAAGTAAGCTCTTCATAGAATTTTCTGGAATTTGGCTTACCTTAGGGAAGCCATTTATTAGGAAAGAAGAACAGCAAAGGTTAGATGATGGAGAAAGGCTTAGCTTCAAGTAGGTGGTTTATTTGCACAAGACTCCATATCTCGCTGTTATCACAACAGAACAATCTGTCTCCTCCAGATTAATGTTAGCAATGGATCAGATGCTACAATCTGGCAGAGCTCCTGACTTCAGGACACAATACAAGTAAATAACCTAAGCTTAGAAGGAGGCTTCCTCCTCAATGACATGAGGTTGGAATAGGAGAGATCCCTTTATCTCTGTAGGCCTTGCTCTGGATTTATATGTGTATACGTGTATAAACATATACGCACACAACTGTGTGAATTACTCCATGCTTGCAGGCTTCCTACAACACAATATAGTGCTTCCTACCACTGTTAATTTTCAGTCAAGAGAGAGAGGCTTGGGCACTCTTAGAGAGTGAAGGCTAGCCATGGCTTCAACATTTGCAAATAACTACTTTCTTCCCAGTTTTGTTGCACGTATGTGCATTAAACTCAGTCCACTGAGGATTCAGAAATAAATTTTATACAGAAGATAGAAAGGTTTTGCAAAGTGTATGGAATTATTTCCCAAGGCAGACACTGAAAGGGAGCAATGATATAGGTCCACTGAAAAAGGCAAAAATGCTTCCTCTCTTACCAGCTCTGTGACCTTTGGTAACTCAGGCTCTTGAAATGTCAGTTTCCTTTTTTGTCCAATGATAACAATAATAATACCTAATGCAGTTGTGATGAGTGAATGATCTGATATGCAAAAAGGAAATCCCCTTTTATCAAAAATGAAGGGTTATCCAAAAAGATTTTAAATTATTGAAACATATCCAGTTATATCCCTTAGATATTTATCAATTTTTCAATTATTTATTCAGTTACTCAAAATATAGCTTTAAATTTTATTTTATGGAATTGAGAAAACCATCCCAATGGAATAGTGTGAAAAAAAAAAAAAACAAGAACAAACAAACAAAAAAAAGAAAAACACTATTTTGCTAGCATCAAAGGCCATGAATTTGGGTGCAGACTTTACCACTGTGGGACTTTTTAATTTACCTTCTCTTGAGCTTCAGCTTTCTCATCTTTAACTTGGGTATTTTAAAAGCTCCTCACAGGGCTTTTAGGATCATTAACTGGCACTTTCTAGGTAGACTGTTTTGTAATATTTTATCCCCTTTCAGGCACTTTTTTTTTTTTTTTTTTTTTTTTTAATACACTGGGAGTTCAATGTGGGCAGAGGGAAGGGACATGGCTATATCTTTAGTTCTAAGGATTAGAGGAGGAAAGAGGTCAGGAAGCAGGATAACATTCCCAGCCCATAAGAAACAGGCAAGTCCTTCAGGCTGGCAATTCAGGGTCAGGCCCCAGGGTTGATTTGTACTCCCCTTGGAGCATCATGACTGTGGCCACAGATGGAGTTCATGGACCGAAAGGCAGCTCACGGAGGCATGGAGCTGACCATGTTTACTCAAGAGCACAGAGGCTGTGAAGCATCAGGCTTCCTCCTGAGATGATGACCCAGGATAGCCACCACAGCTGCAGACTTTACAGAACGTTAGCTTTGAAAGACAATTTTGAGGTCACATAACCCATCTCTTCCATTGCCACACTTCAGAGGCTGGCTCCAGAGCTCCTTTCTTTAAGCTTAGAAGAACCTCTGCCACCATCCCTTCTTAGGTGGTAGCTCCTCAGCCCTTCAGGTGAGACCTGCCAGGACAGTTATATAACTTTGAATGTATGTCCTGAATAAATGTGCCTGTGCTGGACCTTGCTTCTACATCAATTCCATCAACTCCTTTCCTCTCATTCTGATTTTCACACAAAGGCTTGAGGATTCCTGCTGTTCAAGCTCCTGTCTATATTATCCTCTTGTCTTTGTATTATAGTGAGTTTCTATAATTTTCAAAGCTGTTATTTCTATATCAGTGCTGAAAGCTAGAATATATCATCTCCTGTGTGTCACATGAGATCAACACATACGAGACAGCTGAAGCCACCAGAACTAATGGAAACATCTTACTCTGAACATAAAACATATAAGCTATATACTTTCTATCAAAATAACTAAAGAGGACAGATCTATGTATGTTTGAGCCCATTTATAGAGAAATCTCCTTTGCATATATGAATTATTATTGTTAATATCTCCTCCACTCTTCCGTAGAGAGGGAATGAAAAGATTTAACTTAAACAATGGCAAAAGTTTTCAACTGGTTGAACCCCCTTTGAATATGTTGCTATAGTTGACAACTGCATCTACTATTACACTATCAAAAGAAGGTCAAGAATTTTGGTACCATTATGGCAGAAATCAGCAAACTATGGTCCATGGGATAAATTTAGCTTGCCAGCTGTTCTTAGAAATAAAGTTTTGTTAGAACACAGTAATGTTTCTTTATTTACATATTGTCTGTGACATATTTTGCACTACAGTGGCCGAGTTGAGTAATTGTCACGGAGTCCATATGGCTTGGAAAGCCAAATTATCTGTCCTTTTACAGACAAAATTGGTGAAATCCTGCATTATGGTAAAGAGAACATATAGGATCCAAATGATCACAGTGCATCCAACTGTGACCTGCTAATGCAACTATTTCTGTTAAGTTTCTGAGACATTAGGAACTCAATATATTTATTAAAACAATGTGAGCTCTTTTTATTTATTTTAAATGTTTTGCTCTAGGTAACTGACTTACTATAATCCTTAAACCTAATTTAAGAATCTTCAAAGACATGGAATATAATTAAACAGAACACCCAAAACACCTCAATTCTGAAACAGAACTGAATCCTTGATTCTTTAGAGAACATTTCCAGGTCATAATGATAAATATAGATTTTTCACTGTCCTGCTGACACATGGAAAGGCCTAGCAATATGATAAAGATGGAGAGTGTTGGACACCCTTTTTTACACCAGAATGACATTTGAAAGTGGCTCATCTAGAAACTGGAATTGTGACCCTACAAATGTTTATTTAATGAGAGTTTAAATATTTGGTTATTTCTCTGTCGTTCTCTTGTGACTGAGTTCCTTAAGAAGAGGGACTATATTTTGTCTTTTGTTTTGGTTTTATTTTCAGCTTCCTCAACATCTAGCACAGTGTCTGACACTGACTAGATCCTCGGTTAATTTTGATTAAACTCAACTGAATAAGTAGTATTTACCAAATATAACTGACACTACTCATTGGCTAACCTCACTGCCCTAGAGGATGGTAAAAGATTCCCAACATCTCCTGTAGCGACGGTGGGCCATGTGACACAAGTTGGTTAATGACACATAAGTAATGTTGGATTGGGGAGTTTCTGGGAATCTTCTGTTTATCTGTTAACAGGGACAGACTTAGCTGGAAGTGTCCCTTCTTGCCTTCTTGCCTTCAACACAGAAATGATATCTGTTGCTGGGGAAACTAGTTTGTGAATGTGAGACAATTAGCTAATATGTTATAAATAATGGAATAGAAAGAAAAAAGGAATGTGGGCATTTAATGGAACCCCTGTCCCAGCCCTAGACTCTCTATACCCAGATTACTTGTTATATTAAAAAAGAAAAATCCCTGCTTGTTTAAGCCTTTGTTACTTTGAATATCTATTACTTTCAGCCAAAAACATACTTTATTGTTTCTACAATCTTAGTGGCAAGATCATCAGTCATGAAATTAGCTGGATTTACAACTGTCAGGAACAATTTCATTGAGAAACCTTGCGGTGGCCAGTGACAATGCTAGCTGTCATTAACAAGGAAATCTTATTCTAGCAGGCATTTTTTAAAAATCATATTTTATTTTTCCAGCTTTAATAATAATTGACAAATATAATTGTGTATATTTAAAGTGTACAATGTCATGCTTTGATATATTTATATATTGTGAGATGACTGCCACAATCAAGTTAACACATCCATCACCTCACATAATTAGTGTGTGTGTGTGTGTGTGTGTGTGTGTGTGGTAAGAATGCTTAAGATCTACTCAGCAAGGTTCAGTCTCCTGTGGGGTCACGGCTCTTTCCCCTTGGGTCCTGATGTGAACACTACTTTGTGTGTGCTCTCTAAGAGTGGAGTCTCTGTTTCCTCCCAGTCCTGTCAAAGTACTGCAATCAAATCCCGCTAGCCTTCAAAGTTTGATTCTCTGGGAATTCCTCCTCCTGTTGCTGGACTCTCAGGTTGAGAAGCCTGAGGTGGGGCTCAGAACCTTCCCTCCAGTGGGTGGACTTCTGTGGTATAACTGTTTTCCAGTTTGTAAGTCACCCACCCAGTGGTTATGGAATTTGATTTTATTGTGATTGCACCTCTCCTACTGTCTCACTGCAGCTTCTCCTTCATCTTTGGATGTGGGGTAACTTTTTTGTGAGTTCCAGTGTCTTCTTGTCCATGATTGTTCAGCAGTTAGTTGTGATTCCAGTGCTCTTGCAAGAGGGAGTGAGTGCACCAGTACTTTCTTCATGAGATCTTTTCATTTTAACCTACAAATATCCATTTCATAGTGGCCCAAGGAATGAAAAATGACTTTACTATTAAAAATGATATGCCACACTTTTCTATAGTTTGAATGATTAGGTAACGTTTCTAAAAATAATACTAATGCCATGTTAACATGAGCATATATTGAAGGGTTTTTATTTTCCTTGTTATTATGGCAAACTAATGACAATGCTGTCACACGATCTGAGTGCAACCAGGATATCTAATTATCCTTCACATAGCCATAAATAAACAGAAGGCTTGGCACTGATTTTAAAACAGGTTGGATTTCCATTTTGCAGAGATGCATTCCACCTTGCAGAGATCAGCCCATCCTGAGATAACTCTTTGTACAGAATTGCTTTCCATGAGCGGCATGTGAGATGTTCCATTTGCAAGATGTATAGTTCATGACAACTCCATACTCAAAGAGACTTGAATGTCTTGTTCACTACCATATTCCCAGGAGCTAGAGCAGTAGTTGGCATGTGATAAGTTGATCAATAAGCATATGTTCAGTGAATCAAGAAATAAGTACCACTTCACAGATTTCTCTAATAATAGATGTCTTTTCCCTCAAGGTGTTGTACCTTCCAACCTCAACTTAATCTCTCAGGTGATTTCCAGTCTCCACAATAATCCTGTATAAAAACTTGCTCTCAGAGTTTTAATTCACAAAGAGAAAGAAAGGTGTAATAACACCTTTAATTTAGCTCATGTATTTGAAGATTTTATAATCATTTTTAAAAATGTTTTTACTTATTATTTTTTTAATTTTTTAATGAAGTATACTTGATTTACAATGTTTCAGGTGTACAGCAAAGTGATTCAGTTGTATGTATATATCTATACCTATTCTTTTTCAGATTATTGTCCGTTATAGGTTATTACAAGATATTGAATATAGTTCCCTGTCCCATCCAGTAGGACCTTTTTGTTATCTATTTTATGTATAGTAGTTTGTATCTGCTAATCCTAAACTCCCAATTTATCTCTACCCATTTTTCCCTTTTGGTGACCATAAGGTTGTTTTCTATGCCTGTGAGTCTATTTCTGTTTTATAAGTAAGTTCATTTATATCACTTTTTCAGATTCCACATGTAAGTGGCATCATATGGTATTTGTCTTTGTCTGACTCACTTCACTTAGTATGATAATCTCTAGGTCTAATAATCATTTCTTGACTCTTCCCTGGGGCCCACAGAGCAGGCAGGCTAAGCCAAACAAGGCTCAACTTTGGGGTTCCCAGTGCCCAATGGCTGAGTATGAGGTGAGGCAGCAGTGAGAGGCCTTCCTAGTTAAGGCAAACAGCTGATACCAAGCCTCTGAAATCCAGCAAGGAGCTCTGGCCCCCACCCAGACTTCCACAGACAGGACCAGAGGACTCCTAGTTCTAGTCTGTACTGGCAGGCAGCTATTAGCCCAGGTTCTTCTCCTATCTCAGGTCTGTCTCCTGTCCTTTCCTGGGGCATATAAGCTAAAATGGATGGAACCTGGAGCTGACCAGGAGACCATAAAGGGCATGGCTATTTCTCAGATGTGAAGACTGGGGTGCTTCTTGCCAGAATGTTTAAGACACTTGAATAATTGCTGTTGGCACTTACAGCATGGTCAGACCACATCACTACATTTCTATGCAAGGGGAGGGCAGCGCAGAGTGGTGGTCATGGCTGTCAGCTAACGTATTCAAAGATATTTTCCAGTTGATTAATCTATTTTCATGTTTATGAAGGAGTCTTAATACCATGAGTACACAGATGAATGAGAACATGTATTATTTCATCAGTCCTTATTCTCTACATACAATTCCTATTTTCTTGTTTGTACAATCTGTTCTAGTAAAACTAAACTTGTTTCAGCTTCTAGCATATGTTATATTTGCTCTCATTTCTAGGTCTATGTGTACTCTTAGATATCTCTGCTTCTCTTCTTTCCTCTGCCTTTAAAAGAAGTCTTCCCTGATAGCCCTCAAACAGGTTAGGTGTTTCTCCCTGTACACTGAAGTACTTATTGCACTTTCCTTTAAGTGTTTGGAGCTTTCTTTTTATGTCTCTTCCTAGTATCCCTAGTCTTTAAGTTCCATGAAGAAATTGACGATGTGTGTCTGTTTCCAAGTTCCCAGAATAAATCAGTGAAAATATCCACTTAGAGGATTCACATATGTTGAATTTAGAGTATTGAGAACAAAAATCAAATCAGTATTTCAGTTTTACAGATAAAGAAACCACAGCTTACAGAGATATAATAATATCCTCAAGATCTCAAAGCCAACTGATGGCAGAACTAGAATAACCACTCCGAGTTCATTACTGTCCACATAGTGCTCATCTTTCACACCACATTTCTCCTTTCCCAATACAGCTCTATGTTCATAAGGGCCAAGGAGTTAGATCAAATGTTACAGCTCTAATGGTGGCAAAAGTTTAAGCACCAGTTAAAAAGTAGAAGCCACAGACCTTTCCCTAGAGCTTACGATTTAAGAAATTTGCCAGAAATTCTTATGTGTATATCTGATCTTGAATTTATTCTATGCCGAGACTTAAAAGTACCTTAAGAACCTACTTAAGATAATTACACTTGAGAACCTACTATGTGCCCTTCCCCTTCTACAAACTTCACATACATTAACATCACACAACCCAGTAGAAATATTTTACTATTCACATTTTACAGATGAGAAAACTGAGATTATGTTGAGCAATTTAACCAAGTACATTCATCTAGTAAATGGAGGAGGGTAGTAGAAACCCAAGTCTGTATTTAATGAAGTACATGATTTCATATATTTTGTATTGTTTTTGTTTTTCATTTATTCCAAAAAAATAGCGTCCCTTGTTGTTCAACTATATAACGGTTCTCATTTTTAAGAGGTGAGCTTCGTTTACTCCTTTGACACTTTAAAATAATCATGAACAGAAGGGAAACTAGGAAAACTCTTCTTTTTTGTTATTTCCAAATATCAGTGGGTATGCTTATGTTGCTGGGGCAGGGCAGTTGCAAATATTGCATTTATTTTAAAATTTTTAATCAGCAACTGATTTGTGTTGTCATTTAAGTTACAATCCAGACTTCTCTGTCAAAGAGTGTTGTCCTCCTGATTTAGGCTGCCAAAGTCCATACAGTTTGGCCAACTAACAGGATTCTTTATTTAATTTTGTCTTGTGGCCTATTATATGAAAACAAGTGACCTTTATACCTTGTAACCCTGAACTCGGGCATCCTTTAATGTATTCCCTTCACTGCCTTGTATATAGGCTGAAAAGGCAAAATGTCTTCATACAAAGTTAAACTCCCATCAGCCCGGATGTCAGCAGAAGCCCCTAAATTTTTTGAAGAGTAAATCAATGTTCTCTAAAGTTTTGAGGCACAGTAAATCCTCCATAGAGTCATAACTAAGTCTTCACCCATGTCTACGGACAGAAAATGTTGCCAATCCCCATAACATATCTCTGTCGTTCTTTAAGAGTTAACAGTGTCCTACACCAGTGGTTTCAAAATATTGTTACGCCTTCATGCAACTTCTTGGATGTTACCAAACTGCTTCTCAAGGATACCAATCTACCATTCAAGCAGTACACACAGCACGCACAGCATAGTCAACTACCCTCACACACCCCTAAATGTCACTCTTGCTTTAACTTTTATTTGTGTACCTATTCAGTAACTGCAAAATTATGATATCCCCTGTGCCAGGCACTTGACAGGAAACTTCATTTGAGCTCCATGAGAAACAGACTCTGAGATGAGAATTCATGTGCAGGAAACTTATAGGTGATCAGTACCTGTGGGCAAGCAAAGAAAGTAGGCTAGAGCTGAAAAGGGAGTTGAATTGTGATGCAGTTGTACTAAAGGCTTCCTTCCATTACATGGGGAATTCTGGAATCGGAATAGTCCTTCAGAGTTGTCCCACCTTGAGGCAAATGAATGGATTTTAACTGACTCATTGGCCAGTCAATAGTGTAAGCTCTTCCCTGGGAATGGACGTGAGCTGAGCAAAGCAACCTTCTTCAGCTGAAGGCAATTTCCAGAGAGGGAGTCAGTTGAGAGCCATCAGCTGCCACCATTTCCAGCACTTGGGGGGATGAGTGCCTTTATCAGGATGGGAGGACATGGGCGGTCTGCCACAGCACCCACCAGAGCAAGTGCCAAATATTTATGGTACAAATGAATAACTGTAGATAAGTCCAATGCATGCCTTCAGAGTCATTCTTGGGGACTGCTTCCTTATGCCAATGCAAAAAACAAACCAACCCCTGAATTTTAGCCCTAAAAAATCAAACACACTTTAAGTCATCACCAGAAAATGATTTATAATTTTACAAATCCTTCTAAAATATGTTGTCCAAACAACTATTGTACATCCACCTAAAGCTAAAATCAAAGAAGTTGAAAGAAAGGACAATAAAGTCTTTGTGAAAAATTGGGGCAAGATATACATCACTTTAAGACCAAAAGAAATATGCTACAGATACTGGCAATTTTTTTCTAGACTCATGGCAATGAAACTGCCTCCTTGCCTGGCACCTTATGAACCATCTGAAAATTCCCTCCCCGCCATTCCTGTGGTTGTTCTCCCAGCTCTACTCTGTCACTTCTAGATGGGACTAGATCACCACCTCCTAACGGGCCTCCCTGTTTCTTATATAGGGGCTCACCCCCACCTTCAAGCAATTTTTCTCATTGTAGGCTCATTTGATCTACAATTCAAATCAAAATTTACTACTCCCCTATTTAAACACCATATTACTTTCCTAAAATCCTTTGCATGGCAATCAAAACTTGAGCCAGTTCCTTTCTGCTTGTCTAACTTTTTCTTCCCTGCATGTTCCATACATGCAACCACATTCATACACTACACTCTATCCTGAAAGTGTTCATTTATTTAACATTTATATATTGTTACATACATATATTGTGGGGTTAGGGACACAGGGAATAGTATAATAAATATGATACAGAAATGTACAAAGAGGTTTCCAGGGCAGGCAAAATTTTTCTTCTGCCTGGCATGCCCTTTCTCTCTGAATCAGGTAAACGTTTATACATTCCTCAGTAAACTACCTAAGATACAGTATACTCTATAAGTCTTCCTTTTTAAAAACCTCATCTGTCATCCGCCCAGCCAAGATAAGTGAGTTCTCTTTCTTTTCTTGGGTCATTGCATTCCATGTCTGTATGTCTCTATACTATACTACAGATTTTAATTTTTTTTTTAATCTAAAATATTTTTTATATATCACAAATATAAATAATGCATTGTATCTATGGATATATGTGTGTGTATACATACACTTATATGAATGTATATATATGTGGTGTGTGTATATATATATATATAAAGTATATATTCTGAAGCATTATGATAAATAGCTGTGAACCCACAACCATACTTAAGAACTACATCTACCTATGTGCTTCATTCCTGGACTATTTTTTCATTTTATCCCAGAGGTATCACTAGCCTGAAATTGTGTTTATAGTCATCTTCATTTTGTTACTGTAATAAGTATATGTGCTTTTATTCTTTAGTAATATACCAGTTGTGTGCATGAATTTTTATATTTGAATGTGTAACATAATCATATGATATGTAAGTATTAAGTAGTGAAAATGAGTAAACTCTACACGTAACACCATGGATGAATTTTAGCAACAAAATGTTGAATGAAAAAGCAAGCAGTAACAGACTACATATAGGATGGGGTTCATTGCAATCTATTTTAATTATTTTTACATGTGTATCTTCCTGCTGGACTACTAGTTCTTTGAGGATAAATCCATATGAAATTCATCTTTGTAATCTTCATCTTTCCCCAGCACCTAGCACAGTGCTCAACACATCAGATGCAATCAATACATATTTGTTAAATTGAGTTGGACACATCAATTCATGTCCATTCTGACTTCTGATCATCGCTTGGATTCTGGGCTGTCTGACGTCTCCTGTTTTTAATTGACTCCTGATTTCAGTCCCCTTCCAAACCTGATATTGCTCCACATAATACACTTTGACATACCATATATACATCTTTCTCTATGTGTGACTTTAGACCGGTCCTATTTATAGTTTTGCTACTCCAGTGACAGGACCAGCAGATAGAAGGAATCTCTGACCAATCTGTCCTTTGAAGTATAGTACCCTTATCTGTTTGTCCTGCTTAATAGTGTAGAATGTGCAAAACTAGTATCACAGATACAGTTCCGAAGAATCATAACAACTCAACATCAATGACCCTTCATTCCCAGTGTATCAATCCTCTTAACAACAGAAATGGCAATGCAATCTTCCTTGGAAACTCCTTGGTATTACCACCCATCCAGAGTTTTCATAGGTTCCTAGAATAGCCCTATGACATTGAAAGGGAATATGAAATTTCTTACCCCAACAGACCACCAAGGGTGAGAGTTGTTTCTAAAGCACCACCATCATACATAATCTCTCAGTTTCAACTTGCATGTTTCCAAGGACACAGAGCTCATAGTGTCAAAGGTGGTCCTTCCATTATTGAATGATTCCAACTGGCCAAAATTCTCCCTTCCATTCAAGCAAAATATAACTGTCCTGAATTTTCCATTGCTATGTTGATATTTTTTTTTTTTTTTTATTCTCCAGAAGGTAATGCAGTATAAAGAAAACAGTGAAGACTTTGAAGCTAGACTTCTGTTTAAATCCCTGCTCCACGAGTGACCTTAGCCAACCCTCTTGGAATCCCACAGCCTCAGCTTTCTCATCTATAAATCAAGGTAAAACAGCCACCCAAGGGCCTCCCTGGTGCCTCAGTGGTTGAGAATCTGCCTGCCAATGCAGGGGACACAGGTTCGAGCCCTGGTCTGGGAGGATCCCACATGCCGCGGAGCAACTAGGCCCGTGAGCCACAACTACTGAGCCTGCGCGTCTGGAGCTTGTGCTCCGCAACAAGAGAGGCCGCGATAGCGAGAGGCCCGCGCACCGCGATGAAGAGTAGGCCCCGCTCGCCACAACTGGAGAAAGCCCTCGCACAGAAACGAAGACCCAACACAGCCAAAAATAAATAAATAAATAAATAAGTAAATTAATTAAAAAAAAAAACAACAACAAAAAAACAAAAAAAAAAAACAGCCACCCAAGAACATGCCTTAAAATATACTGGGTCCTCAATGAACGTCAGTCTCCTTTAATACAAATCACACACTCTTTCAAAAATAATAATGTCAAACTATGGTCACATGTACGGTCACTTGTGCTATCACTTTTGTGTACTACCACTGTCTCCTTCTCACTCACTTTACCTAATGACTAATACTGTTAAATGAGGTCACTCCAGTCACAACATGTCTGTACCTCCACCATGGCCAGAAGCCTCCTCTATCAAGAAATCCAGGAAAGGAAAGTAGGATGAAACTGTTCAATGATGCATGAAGGCACAGGACTGTGCAGTAGAAGACAGCATTAAAACACAGAATGTGCCACCTAATAGCTGTGTGTCCTAAGGCTAGTCATTTCACCCCCTCAACCTCTCTTTATCTGTATAATGAAGATAAAAATACCTGCATTTTGTGTCTATTCTGAGGGTTAAATGAGAAATCTATAAAACATTTCTTATAAGTCTCCTAGCAACGTAGTAGAGGCTCAGGAAATTGTAGTTATTATTATGCTTTAGTCCACTGACACTATATTCTCATCTGCTTAGAATATAAATAACTTAACATCTATTCTTATTATTCAAATTAATTATTCAAGCTCCCGTAGGCTTTGAGGACCACTCCCACCTTCAGTTATCTAAGAAAATAGGGGCTTTATAAATTCCAGTGGGGCCAGTCCTATTTCCAACACACTGCGGAAGGATAGCTGAAGAACCAGAATCATTTGTTATTGGGCTGCCATTTTTTTGCCACGAGTGATATTGTTTCTGCCACCTCATGGTGTAAACCTCATGAAGTAAAATATGCCCTCACTGTTTGAGTAGGTCTCTTCCCAACACTGAGAAGATGTGGAAGTAACTGCTCAGGATGTTGTCAGAGAGAAAAGAATGCTACCCCCCTCAAGAATATGGTCAACTGGGGTTATCTTGTGTCACCACATGCCTGGTCACAAGATCAGCTCCCACATAAATCATGTGACCTCCCTCTGAGAGTCTCCACAAAATGGAGACTGTTGAATTATATGATCCCTGCGGTCTTTTTTCACATTTATCACTTGTTGATTTTGTATAGAAAACACTACAGAATATTCAAGTTTATATGCAAAAAAAGCTATTAGGTCACACAGCTGACGTACCAGCAATTCCAGAATTCAGCTTCTCCACGGTCATGATTGCACCAATCACAATTAATATTGATTGTTACAAACCTGATATTACTTCCATTGTAAAGTTGTTTATAACAGAATTTTTTTCTGGCTTTTGGGAATTTTGCCTCCCTGATAGATTAGAAACTGCTAAAAACAATGGTTTTGTCTTACTCAATTTTGTTTACTCAGAAACCAGGACAGTTTTTGATCCCCTGTTTCTTCAACCATAAAATGGGAATAGTAATAATAAAAATAATCGTAATAATATAAGGCCTTCCTCACAGGATGGTTGTAATTAGCAAATGAGATAAAATATTAAAAAGTATTAGATATATCACAGATAAGTTATTACTTACATCCTAGGTATGCTAAGTTACATTTGTCGAACGGGTCTCCCTTTTAATATTTTAAACTATAATCTCCTGCAGGCCAAAGATTAGAGTTTTATCTCAGCCTCTGGTTTCTGAGGCACTACAAAGCTAATTGCTACTTAGTAAACTATATGAATAGATAATGACTAAATATGGATATTAAAATCATATTAATCTAGTTTCAGTTTAACTTTTGATATCGGTAAAAGGTTGGAAAAAATCAATATTTTAGCTATGGATTCAAAACAACTAAGTAATTACAAATTGTCATTGAAATAATGTATAAATGTGGCTATCAATTTAGAATATGAGCAAAAATAATGATTCACTTTATGTATATGTATGTATTTATACTTATTGAGTATAAAGTAATAGCATGGTTCTACTCGTAGGAGGTATTGGTACCTACATTTCACAAACAACCAAGTGAGAATTTGAGAGGTTAAGGACATTGCCCAGGTTCACATAGCAAATTAGTGACCTAGTTTGATGTAGCAATCCAGCATCTAAAATCCAGGTTTGAATGTAGCAATTACAGATTAATCAAAGCATAATTTTCTCCAATATCAAAGATGAATTGTTTTTCATCCTTAATCTCCAACTTGTTTTTTATTCAATCTATACATTTAATTGCCAAAATTTTCAGGTTTTCTTTTATGAATTTAGGAGCTGCGCTTTATTTATGTTTTATTTTCATTGTCCCTGGTATCCATGGGACATTTGATATTTTTAAGTGTCTTTTTCAATAAATGAAGGAATACAGTGTGTGCTCTTTATGTACTCCTTGGCTATGATCCTTGTCCTTTTTCTCTACCATGGTCCTCATGCTGTATTACTCCACACATTTTGCCTCCTATGCCATCATTCCTATTATATAGTCCTGCTAAGTCCTGCACTTATTCTTCCAGATTTCACTGGATGATTGGAAAATTCTTTTGTTGACTCTAATCCCCAAAAGACTCTTTTCACCATTAATCAAGCTCCTCCTAAAATCCCATGTGCTCTCTCTCTCTCTCTCTACCTGGCTACGTCCCAAAGCCCAGATAAGTCCTGACTCTTCCATAAATTCTCCTCAGATTTGGAGCCAGTGGTCATCTCTCTTCCACATCTACACTCTCACAAATATAGACCTGATAACTTGTGACTCTTAGCACTTTTTATATCTGCATCTATATCTGTATCCACATTTATATCCCATGACATCTTGGGCCAGATAATTCTATAATTCTCTGTTGGGAGACTGAATTCCCTGTGCATTAGTGGATGTTTAACAACAGCCTTGGCTTTTATTCAGTAGATGCCAGTAGCATACTCCCAGTTGTGACAACCAAAAATAGCTCTAGAAATTGCCAGATGTTCCCTGGAGAAACAAATGTCCCTCTCTCCCCCACTGGGAACCTCTGATTTAAGTCTTTATCCATATCCATATTCATATCTACATTTAAGCTGAGGAGGAGCGTTGATAAATTTATCTTCATCTATGTTAGGCACTAGGCCAATAGCATACGCTATCTGTTTTAATTTTTATAATGATCCTGAGTGGTACATTGAGCACCAATTTAGACGATCAAAAAGTACAGCTCAGAGAGATAAATAACTCACCACAGAATACATTGCAGTATGTGAATTCTACCTGACAATGTAGGAAGGGCAGGATTCCTGCTCTTTTCATCTTACCTTTCTACCTCCTACAGGGCCTATTATGTTATAGTTGTATCATAAAAATAATTAATTGGTGAAGCAAAATGAAAATTCTTAGACTTATCATATGAGCTCTATATTCTCCCTGGGCTTCACATTTTCTGAATTTGCATTACCTATGAATCGTCTACCTATTCCTTAACCCTGCTATATTTATATTAAGTATGTAAATGGGATATAATAGTATTACTTAAGTGTGTGACTTAACACAATTGCATTAATCTTTCTGTCTTCAAGTTTTGACATC
Organism: Leucopleurus acutus; assembly: GCF_964270905.1. Lineage (NCBI taxonomy): Eukaryota > Metazoa > Chordata > Mammalia > Artiodactyla > Delphinidae > Leucopleurus > Leucopleurus acutus. The sequence continues at coordinate 51,941,295 of NC_139151.1, read as the reverse complement.
ACAGTATAATGAAAAAAGCATGAGCTTTCAGAATCAAAAAGATGTTAAATTTAAATTCTGACTCCATACCTAACTGGTTATGTGGCATTTACTTCAAAGATGAAACATTTCTGTGGTTGGTACAAAGAATATAGAGATGAAAACCCCAATCCTGACTATCTAGAGACTTATCCTCTAGTAAAGGGGAACAAAACTTGAAAAGAAATTCATTCAAATGCAGAGATATAACGTTAAAAGCATGTGCAAAGTACAGAAATGGCACAGAGGAGGGAAGGGTTAGCCCTCTCAGGTAAGGGCAGGGGAAACTTCCAGGAGAGTCAGTGCTCATAGTATGTGGTAAGGGATTGACAGAGGCAAAAGACAAGCATCTTCAACCTTCTGAGTGTCAATTTCACGATCTGTACAATAAGGATAATTACATCTGCCTCATAAGGTTGTTATGAATACTAAGTGAGGTAGGACTATGTTTATCATAGACTTGGACAGGTGGTAGACACATATTGCCTTTTTTTTCCATTTCCTTTAAAGGGCAAAGGCTGTGTCATTAATCATTTTTTATGGGTTACTTATTTTAAGGATATAGGGAATAAGAAGATGAAGAATTTTCATAGATTACAAAATTGGTTGACTTCCTTCCTTCCTCGGATACTCAAAGTCTTCAGGGGCTTCCCTGGTGGCTCAGTGGCTGAGAATCTGCCTGATAATGCAGGGGTCACGGGTTCGAGCCCTGGTCTGGGAAGATCCCACATGCTGTGGAGCAACTAGGCCCATGAGCCACAACTGCTGAGCCTGCGCGTCTGGATCCTGTGCTCCACAATAAGAGAGGCCGCGACAGTGAGAGGCCCGCACACCATGATGAAGAGTGGTCCCCGCGTGCCACAACTACAGAAAGCCCTCATGCAGAAACGAAGACCCAACACAGCAAAAATTAATTAATTAATTAAGAAACTCCTACCCCCAACGTCTTCTAAAAAAAAAAAAAGAAAAAAAAAAGTCTTCAGATTCTTTGTACATTAAAAATTTCCCAAGGAAGATGAGAAGGTTCTACATTCCATTTCAAAATGTTGTACAGATATTTGTATCAGAAAAAAAGGCATCTTCATCACAAGGCTTTCTAGGACCTTTTTCCTTTCCCCTTAAAAAAAAAAAAGGCAAAACTATACAACCTGAACACTTTACTGTGTTTGCTTTCTGTTCCACTCAGTGACAGCAAATACAAGAACAAAATAGAAAATCCTGAAAAGTAAAATTAAATCCCAAGTGCTTTACACATCTCTCTGAGCCTCTGTGGAGGATTCTAAGGATTGACTCTTCTGTTATTCAAACTGCTTCACCCACTGCCCTCTGAGAAGTCCAGACTCAGACCATATTCGATATCTTTATCCCAAATGTCCCTTGTCATCAAGATAAGTTTTTATTTCTCTTTGTAAAGTGACAGCAGAGATCCAGGAGGATGAAGAATCTTTCCCTACTGAGCTTCAAATAACTCACTTATAAAGCACTTCCATAATTCTCACTGTGGCCATGAGGTTGTGAAGTCTCATTATCTCTGACCTTGGTCTTTCTCAGCTCCCATGACCCATGAGGAAAAAGGTCAGTGACTGACATTCTTTCATTCAACCAACATTTACTGAGTACTGGCAGATGCCAGGTATGTTGCTGGGCTGTAGGGATTTATCAAGGATTTATTCATTCCATAAATAGCAAGCTGAATATAATCTATTCATTTTAATAGTCTTATTCTCTTCTTTTTGGGAAGTGGCCAATAAAGTGAAAACAGATTTAGGAAACTATATTACACTGAGCATCTTTACCACCCCAAATCTTAAGGAGTCTCTGGACTTCATAATATGGAATCGAGACCAAATTTCTAGTGTAGCTCCCGGATATGCAGAACTGGATATGCAGAACTATCTTGAGCTAAAGTTCAGTATCAGATAATTTCTATCATTAGTGAGGATCTCTCTACAGCTTACTGTATTTAGCTTAGGTTAAAAAAGCAGAAAATAGTCACTTGAGGTGTGAATGCGCCTTATATTTCATGATTTGTGGAGATTGTTTGCAATTGACCTTGAAAATTACACTCTTCACATGTCAAGAGGAATTTATTTTTCAAGGGTGTTCAATGGCTCATGTTAGATTTGATCTGAATACACACAAGCACAAAGTTACACACTTTTACATCCATATTTTCTTCTTCTCATAGCACTGAATCAGTAGCAAGTACAGTATGGAAACTGAGGGAAGTTCACTGGATTAGTTGGCTACAGAGGGACCAGCTATTCAATTTGGTAGACTGAGAAGAGTCGAGGAATAAACTTTAGTTTGACTTGAGATATTGACATCTAAGGCATCAGATGTAAGGTGTCAGATGATGGCGGTTGGGGGCATCTGAGATTTGGCCAAGCCATACGATCAGAAGATCGTGAGATTATATCTGGAAAGCGGCAAGTGGTACCCAGCCTCCAGGGAAGGGGTTGGCAGGACCAAGGTGAGGGTTCCAGGCCCATCGCAGGCCAGTGTCTTTAGTACCAGGGTCCTTTCCCAGTGGGGACTGGAGGCAGAACCTGAGACTCTTACAGCAGCCCATATGCTGTAAGAACTGTCACCTGGGTAGTGAACAGATAACTGCCATGTCCTAGGGCTCCAAAAATGCCGTTTTTCTCTTAACCATGCACATGAGCATGTGGTGTAATCCACACACTATATCTAGATGCCTTGTTATAGGAAGAGAGAATCCTCTCTTCTTCTACCAGGTCAGATTCTCAGAAGCCCAAGGATGCGTCAGGGCAGACACAGTAGAATGCATGCCGCTGTTGGGGCAGGATGGAGCTGGCATATATAATCTGTGTTTTATAGATGAAATAAAGGAGGCTCAGAAAAGTCGTGGAACTTTCTGAGTTTATGTAACAAGTGGTCCAGACACTATTTTGAGTTTACAAATTTACCTGTTAACGCAATTTTGCCTCTCATTTTTGCATACATATGTGCATGTATTATGTAGATATACCTACTCTGGCACACAGTATACACTCCTTAAATGATGGTATAGTGAATGAATATGTAAGTTTGAAAGGTAGCCGTTCATTCATTCGGTAAATATTTGTTGTGTGCCAACTATATGCCTGCATTACTTTAGCCTTTGGGTCTATAACAGAAAACAAAGCAGAAAAGGTATCTACTCTCATGGAACTTACATTCTAATGAGGGGAGGAAGTCATAATCAAGATTCAAACAGTTAAACAGGAAAATTTCAAATAATATGCATGCCCTGGAGATAATAAAATTGGATACTGTGGTAAGAATTTTGCCTCTATATCAATACAAAGGCAATTATGACTAAATCCAGATTAATAAAACATGAAGGGGGCTAGTTCTTCTTTCTAGCTATAATGATAGTTCTACCATTTATTTTCCTTTGCCTAATCACATTTTCTGATTTGGCTGCTATATCACATTCTCTTTCTGTTGTCCTTAAAATAAAAAATCCATATTATTTGTCTAAAACATGTTCATGATGTTTCCTTTTCATCAGCAATGTACCTGAAAATTATATAATAGCTGAAATGAACAAATGGGGAAAGAGCAGCAGAGTGATATTTGGGGTCCAGGAAGAATCTTCCACTTAAAGCATCAGGTTATCCAATGCCAAGATATAGCTTTTCATAACTTGTCCTCAATAAAAATTCATTTTTCTGCACCAAGAGAACAAGGAACAATAGTATATTCTTCTAGATATAGCCACAGCTTTTGACCTTGCAGTACACATAGATGAGGTTCCAAAATATGTCAAAACATTAAATTCACAGATTTTTTTATCAATTCCTTATGCACATAGCTTAAGACCAATATGATCCAGGGATCACTAGAAGGTTACTATATGTAAAGCTGAAGAGTCTACTGCAAGCAGAAATTTGGTTGATAAAAAGGGAATCTTTTTGCAATAGTCTAATTTCTCTTCTATTGAATGAAAGACCAAACTCAACTTTTAATTCTAGCATGGACACTCACATTGGTAAGTCATGAATCTCACCATGTCTCAGTTTTCTTGTTTGTACATAAAGGGATGTCTAATTGCTTTGTGGTTCAAACGTACTTACATGTTCATATATACTCACATATGTAAAATATATAACACTTAAGCCTGGCACATAGTACACATTCCATAAACAATTTCTTCCTCTGTAAGGAGATCTGGCATAAATTTCACACAAGTCACAAACTGAAACCATAAAGATGAAAATAAAGAATATAAAATTTGAAAGTGTGTAATTTACTGAAAGCACAAGAACCATTAATTGTCAGTGATTGCTCTCATTAAACTCAAGCATGTGTTGCTATCCTAAGGATGTTTGTCATGAGCTCCTGAGAGGTCTATTAACAATAAGGTCCTATTATTCCACATATTTCACATTTATGTAATACACCCACAATAATTAATTTGATATGGGCTAAATTCATAAATCTAGAAAACTAGAGAGACATGTACTCACCATAGAAGGCATCTTATGTTCTATTTATAATCAGACTGAAATACTAAAAATTGCCATTAATTATAGGGAAACCCACTATCATTTTTCTTTATCACTAGAATGGACTCTGAATTTTAAAGTAATCCATTACCATTATAAAGGCAGCATCTGAACAAACAAAGAGAAGAAGAAAGTTGCTGCCACATCTGCTGCTGTAGCCAAGGCCATCCTCCCACTGGTATTATTGTATTTGCTTGCTGCTGCCCTCCCAACCCCCCACAGCTGGCGCTGGCTGAGCCCCACTTTGTGCCAGGAACTGTGCTTGGTGCTTTACTTGCTTCATGCCTTGTCTTCACAAAGTCTCTATCAGATAGTTTTCTCCTTCTATAAAGCCTCTCCCTTACAGAAGATAAAGGCTCAAAGAAGTTAAGGAACTGATCCAAGGTCACAGCTCCTCAACAGCAGAGCTAAGATTTGAACTCAGGTCTCTAACAAAAAAACTTGATCTCTTCCCAACAGACCAAGCTGCCTCTCTGTGGCAATAATAAAAGCTTTCATTTTTTATGCCTGACCCAACCTGTCAGATAGTTTTGAGCTGGAGAAAGATAGAAAGGGGACTCTTTAACATAGAGTCTGTAGGTCAACTACTGCAAATGCCATTCAGTGTCACAGTTCCCTTCACAGAAGGCTTGACAAACAGCTAAATGGTCACCCAGCATTCATTAAACCCTGTATCTCTTGAAAGCAGAGATCTACCTTCTCTTATATTCCTAGCACCTGTCATGCACTCTAGTCTATAGAGTCAGTGTTTATTGAATGACCATTTATCACACGGCTGGAGAGCGTGCAAGTATGAGATACAGAAGGATAGTAATTCAACAGGTGAGAGTTCACATTTATGGTGTTGAAGATCAACCACAGGTAAAGGTAGCATCCAGAAGAAATCATGTACTGCTTTCCAACCTGAGCCTGGAACTGCTAGAACAGCACTCGTATCACATAAATAAATGCTATGTTGATAGTTAATATTTATTGAGAACTAGCTATGTGTCAAGCACTATATGAAGAAATTGAATTCCCATAACAACTCTATGAGAGACATACTCTTAGTAGTATACCTAGCATGGAGAATTTATTTATTTATTAAAGTATTTTTAAAATTTTATTTATTTATTTTATTTTTGGCTGCGTTGGGTCTTTATTTCTGTGTGTGGGCTTTCTCTAGTTGCGGTGAGCAAGGGCTACTCTTGTTGCGGTGGGTGGGCTTCTCATTGCAGTGGCTTCTCTTATTGCGGAGCACGGGCTCTAGGTGCGTGGGCCTCAGGAGTTGTGGCCTGTGGGCTCTAGAGCACAGGCTCAGTAGTTGTGGTGCACCGGATTAGTTGCTCTGCGGCATGTGGGATCTTCCCGGACCAGGGCTCGAACCCGTGTCCCCTGCAATGGCAGGTGGATTCTTAACCACTGTGCCACCAGGGAAGCCCCCCTAGCATGGAGAATTTAAATAAGAAACATCACACATTTAATAATACACGGAGCCAGGATTCAACAGTGGCAGTCTGGCTGCAGAGCCTGCTCGCCATTGTTACACTACATGCCACTTGTGAATTCAAGCTAAAATAATGGGATATCATGGAATTGGGAGTTGTCTTATGTACTTATAGTGTGCCTATTAAATGTTTCTTACTCCATGGAAAAATTACCTATCAAGCTAATCTGCCTGTCCCTGACTGTAGGAATCAGGAAAAGCTGGAAGGAAAAGACATCATCCAAGAAGCTGGAGAGGCTGGATACCACAGTACTGAAACATCTGACACATGCTCTCACCTTTCATCCTCACTTGAACTAAGGTTGGTGTCAGCGTGTTGTTCAAAATTTGGCTTTCAAGTCAAAGAGAGCTGAGCTCAAGTCCAATTCTTATGCCATTTATTTATTTATTTATTTAGTGTGTGTGTGTGTGTGTGTGTGTGTGTGTGTGTGTGTGTGTCCATGAATGTTTTTAAAAATTTTCTTATTGAAGTATAGGTGATGTACAGTATTATATGTTACAGGTGTACAATATAGTGTTTCACAATTTTTAAAGGTTATACTCCATTTATAGTTATTATAAAATATTGGCTATATTCTCTGTGTTGTACAATATATCTTGGTAGCTTATTGTTAAAATGTTTTTCTTGTAGTTTATTTTATACAGGATAGTTTGTGCCTATTAATCCCCTACCCTGATATTGCCCCCCCTTCCCTCTCCCCACTGATAACCACTGGTTTGTTCTCTGTATCTGTGAGTCTGTTTCTTTTTTGTTATATTCACTAGTTTGTTGTATTTCTTTAGTTTCCACATATAAGTGATACCATACAGTATTTGTCCTTCTCTGTCTGACTTATTTTACTTAGCATAATACCCTCCAAGTCTATCCATTTTGCTGCAAATGGCAGAATTTTCCTTCTTTTTTATGGCCGAGTAATATTCCAGTGTGTGTGTGTGTGTGTGTGTGTGTGTGTGTGTGTGTGTGTGTGTGTGTGTGATAGCTTCTTTATCCATTCATCTGTTGATGGACACTTAGTTTGCTTCCATATCTTGGCTATTGTAAATAGTGCTGCTATGAACATTGAGATGAATGTATCTTTTCGAATTAGTGTTTTTATTTCTTCTGGATATATACCCAGGAGTGGAATTGCTATGTGACCTGGGCTGGTCCATGAACTTCAAATCCCTCACGTGTATAAGGTATGTAATTATAATGACTACCTACATCAGAGGACACTGGAAAAATTAAAAAAGATAATACATGTAAATTATTAGTATAATTCCCAGAATATGCTTAAACATATATATAAATATTACCTGTCATTACTAGTCTTCCTTTTACAGATGAGAAATGAGAGGGTTTGAAACATCAATCAGATGCTCAGTTAAGTGTGTGGAATGAAAGAACACGTGAATGAATGAATAAATGATCAAAGAGAAAGCCACAGGTGTTAATGAAGAAAGCTTTCCTCTGTCTTATCTCCAAGTGGCGGCAGCAAAAAAAGGAACTCCTATCCTTTTAGTAGCTTCAGAGAAATGGTCATTTTACAAATGTTACAAAGTCCCCCAGGTCCTGTGTCCAGCGCCAGCCCTAATCATTTGTACGCTCTGGGCAGGTTTGCCCTCTGCTGGACCGCCAGCCATGGCTAAGGAGGTGTTGAAGTGGCAGGAATCTATTCCTCCCAACATCATGTGATATAAAAGAAAGTGAAATGAAGACAAATAATTAATCAAGGAGTCCATTTTCCATCTTTACTTTCAGGATGATAACATTTTGCCAGGAGATAACCACGGCCATTATGACATTTTGCTCACATGACTTTATAAGTTGCCAAGGCTTTCCATGTATAGTCTCTGATGTGATCCTTGCAATCACCCTGTGGGTTAAGTTGCTGAGGTGTCAGACTCTCTCTTTCTTGATGTGGAAACTGAGGCTGGAAGCTTTTACATGAACTGACTCAAATCACATAACAACGGGCAGAGGAACAATTTCAACACATCTTGTCTCTCACTTAACAACTACCATGGCTTCCCAGGCTCTCCTGTGTTCACAGTGAACTCTGAGCTGCTTTCCATGACCACCAGTATGAGCTGGCTCGTCATCTAACCTCACTTTAGGCCATCCTCTTCCTCGCTCATCATGCTCCCATGACATAAGCTTTCCTTCAAAGGAAATTAGCTTCTCAGCTCTTTCCTGACTCAGGCCCCACCTATGGTGTGAGGACACAGAGGCAGCTGACCCACAGAATCCTGGGGCAAAACACACCTGGGGTATTCAGGAGACAGTGAGGCACAGACTCCATGCAGAAATTCTGGAGAGCTCTGCTCTGGAATTCTACTGAGGCTTCTTTAGATCCCAAATGTGGGGTCATTGAGGAATACAAAAGCAGACCATTTAGGAGTAACCATGGGACAATAACATTTCATCGCAATTTTGTTTGAAAATCATAGTGCAAGGACCTAGAGAAGAAAACTAACATTATTTAGTACTTGATGTGTGATGTCTTCTTAACTTACATATGAATTACATTAGAAGAAAACAGATTGGATGAGATAAAAAATAACTTGTCTGAAGATGCACAGTTTCTAACTGCTAAGTTGGTCTTTAAATACAAGTTTATTAGGTTCAACTACATATGATATTTCCACTCTAAAAGAGTGACTTGTTGCTATATTACCAGGATTGCTCAGCTAGGGCTATTGTTATGTCCTTACTAAGGAAAAGATTAGTTCAAGACACAGGAAGGGTGTTAAACATGAAGGAAGAGCTAGCTGGCCCTGTGTCTGGGGAATACAACTATGATGGTAGGAGACAGAAGGGTCTTGAGGAAGTGGTTTTAGATAGCACATTATTTGTTAAATAAAATTATGGAAAAACAGAGCTTGAATCAAATTGTGTATTTCCACTTGCTTTAACTTATTATACATTAACAAAAGACATTTAATAAAAGGTTTACCTATCTTCAACTCTACTATTTCAATCGTTGAAAACAAACAGTACAACTTAATTATATCTTAAAGACTTGTCATCCAAAGGTGCTTTATAGTGGATTTTCTAGGGTATTATGCTAAGGAGATCTACTCCCTGAGATAAGTATGTGGATAAAACGTTCTGAAAACCAATGTGAAATAGACAATTTCTGGGCTTTGGAATCAAAGTTCTGGGTCAAGTCTTGTCTCATACATTGGCTGAGCAATCTTAGAACATTTAAGAATCTATTTCTTATTTTACTCATCTGCAAAATGGGTGAAATTCTAACATCTATTTTCAGGGCTACTAGTAAAATAAAAATAAATAATATATGCAAATATTTTCTATCAAATGTTGAAATCCAGCGTGTCTAAGCAAAGCATGCTTATTGCTGGTTTTTTATTTTGGAAGTAATTAATTCATTACCTACATTAATTCTAACTATGCTTCATATTGCTCTGCAAGAATAGGATCACTATTGTTTATGGATAATAGTCTTTAAAAATTATAGAAAACAACATAGTAATAATTAAAAACAAAACCATGCTCACAAAAACTGTCACCTGATGGCATCAATACTCTCTGATCATTCAATCCCTTTTAGTAGAAAATGATATGGTTCGAAATGCAAAAACCTTCCATTTTATATATTCATTATAAAAAAAAAATCTCTTTTTCTTCATTCTTTTCTTTTAGAACTACCTCAAATTCCCATTACCTTCATAATGCATTTGAAAATGTGAAACCTTTCTTCATATGCTACCTGATTTTTAAGATTTTATAAAATTGCATTTCTCACTTATGCCCACATCAACTGCTTGATTGAATGATTTTTTTTTTCCTTTTTGTTCTCTTTTTTTTAGAGGGGGTAAACTTTTGAGTCCAAGAACAACTAGTAAAAGGCAAACTGGGATTTTCCCAGTCTACCATTTTGTCTCCAAAACTGAATTTGGTGATGCCCGGTAACAACAAGGGCTTATGCTCTAGAGCAAATATATATTTATAGTGTTATGGATTGGTCTGTGTCAGGGAGAGCAAGTGTCTAGAACAGGAGCCATCATTCCCCACCTCTTGCACACGGAAGAGGCATTGCTGATTGACTGTGAATCTCTCTCAGCCTACTTTTCAACCTTTCGATGCAGAGCTTGGATCATAAATTGGTCATAACTAGTTACGAAATGAAATGTATCTTCTCACACAGGCTTATGGATATAATAACTTATACTAGATGAAAAGAGAAGGAATTCTACATGTATGATGCATTTATTCTGAAGCAAATGGACCCTTAGACTGATGATAAGAGAAAGAAGAGCCAAAGTTATCAGTATAGAACACTGGCAGTATTTAACCATAGAGCTTAATTTTGTATAAGGCCCTGGTGGTGGCTTTAGAATGCATGCCTAGACCCCCGGCATCCCAGCCAGCCCTTCTCTCTTTGATATGTCTATATGATTGTGTACACCTAGAGTGAATGTGCTACTTAAGTATATAACATGAGCAAAAAAAAAAAAAAAATGTTTTTATGATTCTGGAGATAGTTCCACCAAAGGAGTGACCTGTCACTAAAATCGTTATTGGCTCTAGCTATTAATTAATCCATTCCATACAATACCACATTTTCTCTTAACCTTGTAGTGTGAAACACTGAAGAAAAGAAAAAAAAAAAGACAATAACTGTATAAAGCTAATGTTTGCTCTTTGCCGTGGTTTCCAGGGACACCATAGAGTCCACAACTACCTGGATGTAAGATTCTCATAGCAAAGAGCTATGAGCAATTTTATATTCATCCTAGTGTTAGGAGATACTTTATGGAGAGGAAAGGGGCAACCCAAACCTGGTTGAGAAAGGAGGTGAGGAAAAATATTCAATAAGAACTAGAAAACTTACAAGTATAGATGACACATTTTCCATTTCATGACCTGGATATCTCCCTGTTCTCTCTTTTTTTTTTTTTTTTTCTCACATTCTGGGGCCATCTAACTGCTACATTTGCACCTAGACTACCCCAGAATCTAGAACAATCCTACATAGAATAGGTTATATGTGCAAAGCATTAGTTGGGTTGGGATAGTTCAACATCAGATCTAACATTTTATTAAAGCTTTTTGACCCACATGTTAAGAGACTCAGTTTATAACTGGTTCTTTCTTCTCTTAATAAGCTATCCAACTCCCCAGTTTCTCCAACACTGGTACTAAATCAGTCTTGTGACCAAATTCCTACTGTGATATTATGCCCTGATTTTGGTAACGGCTCACCTGCTCCTAAGTCCTAATCATTCACCTAATAATCATTTATTAACTATCTACTATATTGCCAGAATAATTATTAGGCATTTTAATACAAGGGCATGGAAATACCCATGGTGGTTATGATCCAGTTGGGAGAAGTATGTGTTTACAATCCAGGTTTAACTAGAGTGTGTTCTCTGGCAACATAGAGAAGGAAGCAGCTTAGGCTGGCCCGGAAAGTCAGAAATGACTTTTCAGGCTGGAGAAACTTGGGTTGTGCCTTTAAAGGAGGACATAGTTTGATGTGTCTTAAAGGGAAAATAGAGTAAACACAGCATGTACTAACGCAGTGGGAAACAAAGGTGAGCCTGGAGTACAGGCTGTTTCTGACACTGGGATGGGATGGTAGCATGGCCATAACAAGAGATCTCTCTAGGGAGATGGGCTGGGGCCAGATTGGGAAGGGTCTTTAATGCCATGCCCAAGTTTGGCGTTAAAACTGAGGTTGGTGACTCCAAACAAGCTGTACATCAGGATTACCTGGGAAATATATTCAATACAGATTCCCGGTCTCACCACAGGCACTGGGTCAGTATTCCTGACGTGTACTCAGTAGCTCTCTAGTGATACTGATTTGCAGCTGGGTCTCAGACCCACTGGGGTAGGTAAAGTTGCATTCATAACATAGTTCGGACAAGGCAAAGAGTTTGTCTTATTCTTATCAGTTCCCTTCAGGGAATGACATTCTGACCCTGGATGTCAGCCCCAAAGACAATGACGTGCTCTCCATGATAGGTGCTTTTCAAAGCCACAGAGGTGTTCAGGAAACGAATGGAGGGCATCCAATACTCCTGAAATCCAGTCCGTATTTTTACCTTTTCTTTTTTCCCTTTGCCTTGAGTCGCTGATATGAGCAAAACATGACCTGCCAACAAGGGATGTCATCAAATTATTTTAATGTGTATAGGGAAATGTTTATCCCAGAGATAAGAAGGATCAGAAATGGGTACCCTACAATCCCTCCCTTCATAGTATATTTCTCTTCATAATATCATTATCTTATTGCCTTTTTTTTTTTTTTTTGAGGGCACAAATGTTTTCTTTACAACTTCTATGTACCACTATCCAGCGTGGAGCCCAACCCATTATTGATGCTGAGGAAACACTTATTGATTAAATTAGGTCCAATAATTGCAGTCACTTATCATGCTGTTTAATATTTAGTTTTCCATGACTTCCTGTCTACCTCATCCCCACCCAGACTGTGAGATCCTCAAAGGATATGTGTCATACTTTTCTGTAATCCTAGTATCTAGCGCAGAATCTAGGATGGAGTAGGTGATTAGTACATACATGTTGAATGAAGTAATGAAATAGTGCAAAGAACTTTTTCATTAATGTTTAAATTCAGTCAAATCAAGTCATAGCTTCTTTTGTGCTCATTTCTTCCCTCCTCAGTTTAAAGAGAAGGTGTGTAGAAACAAGATTTTAAACACTGAAAGACTTCTTTTCTCATGACCTTTCCTTACACTGAGAAGTTGAGTTTCAAAGCTAGGCTGGTCCCATAAGATTCCTGAAAAGGTCTAGGTGGGGCCCCAAGTGACCGTGTGGATGTCTTCACAGAGAGATGTCTGGGGCAAGCAGAGGCAGGGAGTGACACACAAGTCACTAGAAATACAGAACTCCTTGGGGCTAACGCAGGCCACCTCATCTCCATCACCTTCAGGATGGATTATTTCAAGTAGAGTTGACAGCCTCAGCCATCTGTGAAGAAGTCGGTCATGCCTAACTTCTCTGACCTTTTAAAGTGCCAGGTATCCTTTGACCGCATCTGTCAAACTTTGGCAGCATCTTGATTCAGGATGAGCCAATGGCTCCTCTCAATGAATCTAACTGCGTCTATGTAATGACAGCCTCATCTATTCAAATACCATACCCCAGCTTCAGAGGACATTTTTCATAATTGTACAGAGACTGAAAAAGTGTTATTAGGGTGGTTGGGTGAAATTGTGAAGGAGGAATCAATGAAGAATAGTTAGGGAGACCTAGTTAAAAGAACATAGTGTAGGAGAACATTCTTCTGTCTAGAGTACAGAATTATATTCCTATTAAGGTGGATGTCTTATATCGTAAGTTTATATGTCTTATAAACATACATATGTTATATGTTTTATGTCTTATATTGTATGTCAAACAGTTTGTGTCTGAGATATGCTATATATCCTTTCATTCATTCATTCATACATACGTACATGAAATATTAATTGAGTATCTTGAAGGTACAATGAATGTGAGAGCAAGACACATCTCTAGAATTTAGATTATTATATTCCAATCCATAATTGAGAAAAGAACTGGTCACTGTTAGTAACTAAGGTAGTGTGGGATAGCAGAGGAGGACACTCAACTAAATGCTTCATGATGTAGTCAGGGTTGAGTCAGGATTCAGAGAATGCTGCATAGAGGAAATGGTCTTTTTCCAAAACATGAATAAAGAGTAGAAATTTTATAGCTAAACAAATATTTCAGGCAAAGGAATCGTTATGTAGAAAAGTCTAGAGATGTGAGAGCCCAGAGCCTTCTTTAAGCTGAAAATAGTTCACCACTGCTAGAGCAACAGGTGGAAGGGGATATATGTGGGGGGAGAGGGAGAGGAAGGTAAGGGAGGATGGAAAGTAGGGAGGTAGGATGGGGCCAGATTGTGACAGGACCCACGCATCATGTTAGAGAGCATGGGCTTTATCCTGAGAGCACTTGGAAGCAATTGAAGGGCTTTAGGCACCTGAGTGATGCGATCATATTTGAGCTTTAGAGACTTTCCTGACCGTGGAGGACAGATGACAAACAAGAGGGTTAGAGACAAGTTTCTGTGGTCCAAGTGAGAGATAGTGGCAGATGAGGGTGGGGACAGAGGAGATGGACAGAATTAGCATATTTGACTTATATCGATGCAGTAGGAAAGCTAGGACTGAATGATTTGGTGTTAGAGGGCGGATGAGAGAAAACAAGGATGGTTCCAGGGATATTGGCTTGATCTGCCCTTGTCTTAAGAAGATTGGTTGGGTCAGCACAGTACATGTCCCACTCACTCTTAGGTAAGGTCTCTATGTTCTAGTGGATAGGAATCAGAAGTTAGTGTTCAAAGCATACTCGAAGTACACCTACATATTAATTTAAAATTTTTTAACATGTCAAGATGAGAGGTGGGGAAGGATGTCAATTTCATAATTAATTATTTTATCAACTCTAAAAAGTCCCAAGAAGAAAATGTACTTTAGGTATTATTTAGGAATTAATTATATTGGTCAAGGAGACATTTAATCTAAGTGAACAAAACTTATTTTTGCAAAACATCATTATCCTGGATGAACAGGTGAGAGATATACCTCTCTTTTAGGGAGATAAGTCTTAAAAGAATCTATTCTTCTTGAGATGTGTTTTATTTTATAGGAGATCAGCATGCTTAGGATACCAAAGTGGGATAAGAAACACAAATGGTAGCCTTCACAATTTTACTAATTGTTTTATTTTATTTTTCTTTTCTTTTTTCTTTTTAGCATAGAAATGGCCAATGTAAACATCAAACTTATTCTGGTTAAAATTGAGGGATGATTTTTTAAAAGATTAAAGTAATATTACCAAGCTATGAGTTCAACACTGACACTCATCACCTGTGCTTTTATGCAACGTCACTTTCATTGTCAGATGTTCCTTCTTTTTTGAGACGTGAGAGTACTACATATTGTAGTGTGCATTGGATGAAACAAAATATATGAAGACACTTTTAAATATAATCACAATTTATAATATTCTTATTATCTGTTGTGAATAGAGGTCAGAATCAGTACATTTGAGAGGCAAAGAGAGTAAGCCAGAATTTGTGTGTGAACACAGAGGAATTTAGGTAAGAAGCACAGTATTTACTTTCTTTTCCAGCTGAGGAAGACTACATACTGCCTACAAGGTCCTGAGTACACCAAGGTCATCAGCTTGGGAAGAACAGCAGTAAGAAATTTTAGAAAGCACCTGTTTTTGTGCAGAGTGTTTCACTGTAAAAAACAAAACAAACAACAGTACGAGTTTTCTTAAGAAAAGCTTTTTTGAATGTGTTTAAAGTCTCCTAAATTTCCTGCATATAAATGTTGAATACCTCCAAAATGTCAATCAATCTTGTTTTTCAGTTAACGTAGAAAAAAATGATAATGAACTTGCTTTTAGTCAACGCCTTACACAGATTGAGAATAATTAGACTTAGAAAAGAACTATTAGGATATCCAATTTCATCTCTCTGCCCCAAGAGGACTATTTCTCCTGAGAGTCCCTTATTGCTGTGTCCTGACTAGTTTTAAAAGTCTCCAGGAAAGAAATATTTACTATATTCTTGGAGGGCTATTTAATTACAGCCTTAAGGAACACCTGTCTAGGAAACAGGAAGAATGGATTTGGTTCCTGATTTTGTCATTTATTATTTTGTGACTTTGAGCTAGGAACCTAGGCTATCTGAGCCTCACTTTAAAAAGGGATGTCAAACGTATGTCACAGGACTGTGGTGAGAAGGAAGAGAGCAAACACGTGTGAAATTACAGATACACAGCTAGAATATTACAGTCACCTGATAGGGACAATTTCTCTCCTTGACGACCCTCTCTACCAACAGCTTCCTCACGTGCTCCTCCCATACTCCCTCCTTCCACCAACACTTTCCCCAAGGCAAGTACACTTTCTGAATTTCTGGGAGAGGATGTTCCTGCTTTTCTTCCTTCTAGGGCTTCATGTGCATTAGCTCCCCAGGGCTACCACAAGATGCCACAAACTGGCTGGCTGAAAACAACAGATATGTACCTTCTCACTGTTCTAGAGGCTAGAAACCTGGAATGAAAATGTTCAGGGCCAGGTCCCCTCTGAAAATTCTAGGCAAGAATCCTTTTTTTGCCTTTACCTAGTTTCTAGGGGCTCCTAGCAATTCTTAGCATTCTTCATCTGGTAGCTGGTTGGCTCCTATCTCTCTCTCCATCTTCACATGGCCTTTATCCCCATGTATCCCTATATGTACTCCTTCCTTCTTATAAGGACAACAGACATTCGATTTGGGGATCATTAGAATCCAAAATGACTTAACTAATTACATCTGCAAAGATCCTATTTCTAAATAAGGCCCCATTAAGCATTTCCAGTTGGATATGCATTGTGGGGGGGATGCTATTCAACCCACTGTCCCACTTATCATGTGTATCCCCAGCCAACTTCCCAACAGAGCAGCTCCTTCTACTTAAGACACACTGCAGATTCCAATAAGTCATCCCCCTGATGGTGTTAACCTGGTCAATAATTAAATTTTCTCTTTTTACTCAGCTCTCAGGGTTTTCATTCTTTTCATCAAAGAAAATTATTTTCACTCTGACCCAGTTGTACTTATGTTTCTTGAAGGTCATGCATGCCAGGAGAGAGAATAAAGATGAGAGATTTTTATTATAAGATGGAAAGGAGGGTCTGAGGCTGTGAGCCATCCACATGTGCTGAGTTCCTCTGCACCATTCCATAACCTTTGCAGCGAGAACAATTAACGTCAGTCTTTGTTCTATAGTGTGGTTCTACTAAGTGACTTAAGCAAGTCATTTAATTTCTCCCACCTTTGCCCCTCCCTTTTTGTATGTAAATCAGGGGAAATAGCAAGTTTCTGGCCTATTATTCGGGGTTGTTGAGAGGGCAGTATGACATGACATATGAGAAAGTAATTTTGAAAGGTTAAGTGATGTATGTATTTGAATTATTTTGAAGAGTATTATTGTTTCCTCCCTAGATTGTAAATGACTTGAGAATGAGTACCATGTCTATCTCAGGCTTCTTCTTCCTTTTTTAACCCTTTCTGCAGAACATTTTACTAATGCCTATAATAAAGCTTTACCTATTTTGGGAGCTCATTTTTTGTGAAATGGAATTGGATTACTACTTTCCTAAATTCAGTGTTTTAAATAACTCTGTTAACACATATGGATAGGAATATTTTTTTCCCACAAGCTTTAGAATTCTTTTCTAGTTGTTAACCCATTTTCTTATTTATTTTTTGAATTTCTTTTTATACATGCTAAATGTCCTTTTATCCTTTTCCAACATGAATAGTCAAAATCGTTATTTATTTGCAATGTTGAAAACTGCCCTAAATAAATTGCTTTCTGTTAAGTTTCTTATATTTCTTTGAGATAACTTTTGTGTGTAAGAAAAATGTAAGAAATAACTACTGTGTATAAAGCTCTTGCTATGTAATGGACATAAAATACTCCACTGGTCTTGTTTCTGCCATCCTCCCAATCTTAAAGAAAAGTTACAATAGTATTTCAATCCATTCATTTGGTGGGGGTCACAAGGTCATAAGCCAATACAAATAAAAACGCAGAAAGGTAATGTAAAAACCAGAAAAAAGAAAAAATGCTGATTTTCTCATTGTTTCTTAGCATGAAATATTGTGATAGCCTTCATACTTTTCAACATTTAATTCATTTGGATGAATATATTCATGAGCATGTGATTTTGTTATTCTCAAGTGAGTCACTCAAGGTGACATGGTAATTTATTTTAGACAACACGACAAAACAACCTCACTTTGGCTGTTATTGTTTGATTTGACAACAGTGGGACCTAGCTGTGGACCCATCCGCTTGTTTGCTTGTTTGTCTTCATTTACTTTGAGCAAACTAAGCAATTCATTTATTGGAGATAATTCATGCTGTCCTCTCCCTCCCCTCTTTTTTTTTTTTAACCATGCATTAAATTAGATACAATCCTGAGCCTCTGCATGGGATAGAGCTCTTTAAAACTTTTCACATGTGTTTATTACTAGTTTTTAAATTCAGAACACATATGAGCATTTTCTTTCAGGTATGCGTTAATGATGGTTACTATCATTTATTGGAAAAAGGAGATTACATGTATTGGTTCTGTTGTTTACTTGCATTTAACTTAATCTCTCATACCTAGTTTTCTAATTTGTAAATGGGGAATAATACCAACTTCATATGGATCTTAGGAGGATTAAAGGGGAGAACTTGAGTATTACAGAGGCAAGAAGATGTCAATTGAAATGCTTCTTCCACTTTGTAGCCGTTTGGCTCCTGGGGAGACCACTGACTTCTCTGAGTCTCAGTTTCCTCATACTTAAAGTGAAAAATAACAGTACCCACTCCAGAGTTGGGACGATTGAGTAGGATGACAAAGAAGACACTTTAATGTTTTCCAAGAATATCAGATCATTTAAATACTAAGTAAATGGCAGCATTTAGAAAACATGAACGCAATTTCTTCAATAAGGGCTGCTTCTTATCTTTGGAGGTGTATGAGTGTATTTCCTAACCCAATATTATCTACTACACTAAAAATCAAAAATTTTTAAATGCAACTGCTCTGATGCTACCTAAATAAAACTATCTTAGAAAAGCAGTACTTAAAAAAATATTCTGTAAACACACAGAAATTTCATTTCAAGGAAATGTTAATTCAAAACAATACTCTATTATCTCTATGGCCCAAAGCAGTTTTGCAGGAGAGGAGGCAACAGCAGAATGGAACCATTTAAAAAAAAAAAAAAAAAAAAAAAAAAAGGATGAATCACAAACGACAATAGAGAAAACCAGAGTTATACATGTGATATAAAGTTATAAAATGAAAGGGATAGGTAGCTGGTAATATTAGCTCAGATAACACATCTCAGGCTGACTCCTAAGGTTCATTGTCATGGTGAAACTACAGATTACAAAACATTTTTCCCAAAACTCATTTCCTGTAAACTCCTTCAAAACATCTATGAAGATACTATCTATTGAGGGAAAGTCTATATCACAGTTGTGAATATGTCAGCCCACAAGCATCATGAACACACTGAACAGACGATGCGTTAAGTGATCCTGGACCATTCAATTTGTGACCCACACAGAGGTTTGAAAAGTAATGAGGTACAAAATTGTTAATATACTTCTTAGGTTAACGAAGAGCTTGTAGAAAGAAAAACGGCTAAAAAAATTATGTAATTAGTACAGCTTTCCTAAAGAGAGATGTAATTACAATAATCATAAATCATTTTTGCTCCTAACTGTAAATAGTGAACAAAGAGAAAATGACAGGCCCTCCTTACCAGTTTTCTTTCCAGTAAGAAAATATTTTTTGACATGGGTAACTGTCACCTATGATTGTCAGTTGAGGGAGAAGAGGGGAAGAAAAACCATTTTGTTTTAATTTCTCAAAAAATCATTTTTCAGTAATTGTCATGAATGATCTTTGATAAGCATGAACTTTTCACACTTCTGATAGTTCCCAAGTTGGCTTTGAGGATAAGGGAATGAACAGGGAGAAACACCTTTGCACTTTTGTGTAACCTTTACTCTAAGCCTAAAAATGAGATGTTTTAGGGACAGGCTTTGACAAAGACAAGTTTTGTTGTCTTTTCTTCCCCTCTGAAGGAAAACAAACAAACAAAAAAAGCCCTGCCAAAATATATTATACAACTGGCTTTACTTCATGCTGACTCATTTTTCAATTCCACTGTAAATAAAGGGATCATTTAGTAACTTTACTTTATCCATAAATATGCTTGTCTGTAGATACAGTTACTTGAAAAAAGATGCTTCATATTTGGGAAAACCTGGGTTTTTAACATCTACAAAATTATATTTTTGACATTTTTCTAACAAATATTTTCAGATTGCTCACACTGATAATATAATTTGGGTAACTGCGTAGATATCCAGGGTTCTCTCTTTCACAGACTTGACAACATGACCAAAAGAGTGGTAAAGAGGAATACAGGTCAACATGGCAGATCTTTCTACAACAGCAATATTTGAAATCATTGTGCTCCTAGTAGATTCAAACACATGGATTCTTGGGGAAATGATGTATTTAAGAAGCACTCCTAGGAGAAACCAGTAAGGGGGTAGGGAAGCACCAAAAGGGAGGAAAAGAAGTAGAGCAAAGGTGGGATTTCAGACAAAGTTCTACAGGGGGTGTAAATTGTAAGTTTTTAAAACTTCTTATTTTCTGATGCTTCAAGCTCCCCACAAACAGGCTGTGAGTACCCCTTCTTGCCCTCTCCTGAGTGTGACCTAACGACAAACACACCAATAAAATCCCTTCACACCTCTTGTTTGTGTTTATCACCCTGACCCTTAATAAAAGCACCTGCCCACTGGTCTTCATTCTCTCCCAGCTTCCCACCTGCTTGGTGAAGCCCACTTTCTTGGCTCTCCTCCCATGTGATCCCCAACTTGGCATGCCCTATCTCCCTCTTCCAGGACTTGTGAGTATAACAAATGTCTTTCAATTTCATACACCTCTCTGTGGTCCTATTCCACGTCCACACCTGACTGATCATCAAGAAAAAAAAAAAATAAGTAACATAATTATTCCTTACAACAGCAGGGTGCTTCAGCTGGAGCCCACAGAGAAATTCTAGAGTATAATTTATACTTTCACACAGTGCCAAGGTGAGTAATGGGTTTTCTTACTCCTGAAATTGTCAATCTTTAGCTGTGAGCCACCCAGGACACTCTCAGGGGTTTCCATTTCTGTGACTGGTGGCAAAGACACTCTAGTATTCCAAGGGTAGTTTTCAATTGAAGAGCTGCAGATGTGGGCCCTGGTCTGGTCTGGCCAGAGAAGAGACCAAACAATCAGGTGCACCAGCCCAGGTTTCAATGTTAAAGGCCAGTCAGCAAGGCAAGCAACAAGTGGACTACATGTACCTTGCCAGAGGCCAGCAGGCTTTCGCCTGGGGAGCCTGAAGTTCCCCTCTGCCATTATTTCACATAAGCCTTGCATCTTTTTCCTCCGGTGATTTACGCCCTCCCCCCATTTTCTTTTTTTCCAAATATAAATGGACACCACTCCAAGTAATGGCCCATGATGGTATTTTCTAGAAAAGCTTTTGAGTTTCTTGATACAAGAGACAGATGCTTAGGCCTCCAACTCACCCCCATCTTCATTCTTCCTATTTTGAAAATGTGCCCAGCCATCCTGTGACCATGAACTCAGGAGCAAAAGAAATTCAGAGATACTGATATTAGAGACTTATCAAAAGACAAAAGGTGTCAACCTCCTAACTCCTTGCTTAATATTTAATTCTATGCTAATTGAACACTTGGAGCTGAAGACGTCTTAAGACAAACCTGTGGATGTTGTATTAAGCAGAAGAGCAGGTGAGAGGTGATCAATTTGAGAGACTCAGCATTTTTTTTTTCCTGGAGAGCATCTTTTAGCATGACCTGAAATCTCTTTTTAATTTACCACGTGAGATGAATTTTAATCTGAATTAGAATTTCTTAGTTTCTTTTTTGTTTTGTTTTATTTCATTTTTTCTCCTTACTAAATATTTGGTGGGGGCTTGT
Source organism: Leucopleurus acutus (assembly GCF_964270905.1). Taxonomy (NCBI): domain Eukaryota; kingdom Metazoa; phylum Chordata; class Mammalia; order Artiodactyla; family Delphinidae; genus Leucopleurus; species Leucopleurus acutus. The sequence continues at coordinate 51,919,722 of NC_139151.1, read as the reverse complement.
GAGGAAAACCAGATTAGGTGTTGTATTAGCTTCCTATTGTTGCTGTAACAAATTGCCACAAATTTAGTGGCTTAAAATAATGCAAATTTATTATTTCAGAGTTCTGGAGGCAAGTCTGAAATGGGCTAAAATCAAGAGCGCAGAAGAGTTGTATTCCTTCTGGAGGCTCTAGGGAGAATCTTGCTTCCTTGCCTTTTCCAGCTTCTGGAGGACACCTGCATTCCTTGGCTCATGGCCACATCCTCCACCTCCAAGGCCAGCATTGAAGCGTCTTCAATTTCAAACCTCTCTCTCTCACTCTCTCTGACCTCTGCTTACATCATCACATCTCCCTTCCTGTCTCTGAATCTCCTGCCCCCCTCTTTCTTTTATAAAGACCCTTGTCCTTTTAATCTGCCCATTTCAAGACCCTTAGCATAGTCACATCTGAAAAGTCCTTTTTATAAGGTAATATGTAACAGGTTCTGAGGATTAGGGTGTGGACATCTTTGGGGGACCATTATTTCATCTACCACAGGTATAAACAACATTTAAAAGCACATTTCTTTTCTCTACAGTGGCAGAAATAGTTTTAGGTAACTATATTTAATATAACTCCACATATGTATTCTATCATTTGTTAGATAGAAAACTTTTGTTTTTATATTAAAGGTGAATATTTATAGTTGTCACAAGCTTGTCCTAAGGTTTGAAGAATTTTTTTTTTTTTTTTTTTTTCGGTAGGTGGGCCTCTCACTGTTGTGGCCTCTCCCGTTGCGGAGCACAGGCTCCGGACGCGCAGGCTCAGCAGCCATGGCTCACGAGCCCAGCCGCTCCGCGGCATGTGGGATCTTCCCAGACCGGGGCACGAACCCGTGTCCCCTGAATCGGCAGGCAGACTCTCAACCACTGCGCCACCAGGGAAGCCCTGAAGAATTTTTAGTACAACACAATCACATTTATATGGGGGTTAAGTTCTAAATTCATACAAAAAGTGAAAATACTGCATAATCAAAGTTATTCTTAAAAATAGTTTAATTTATTTTGCTTTTTCTTGCATTCTGGCTGCAGTTCAAACCACCCCCCTGCCCCCGAACAGTACAGTGAGAGCCAAGGTCTAGAAGAGTGATAAAGTAAGCCAAGAAATTTTATCACTCCCTCTGTTTTACTTGTATGTTTGTTGCTGTTGACTTTCTTGCATTTGATATGATTTTGCATTAACAATGCATATACTAATGGGATTCCACTCCTATTTATAGAATCTGGAATTTGAATCCAGCACACTGGGTGTGAGTCTTTATCCTGACACTGATTGTCTGTAAAATTTAGACTATTGAAAAATACATACACATATACATTTATACACATATATAGTATATTGAGAAATAATTGCATAATTTGCATTCAATAAAATTTACCATTTTAACCATATAATTAAATGATTGTTCAGTAAATTCAATTTTGCAACCATCAGCATAATCTAATTTTAGAACATTTCAATTACTCCAAAAAAAATCTCTCTTGCACTTTGCAGCCACTGTTGTTCCCATCTCCAGCCTCAGGCAACCACTAATCTACTTTCAATCTTTATAAATTTGATGGTTTTGGATCTTCCATATAAATGGAATCATGCAGTTTGTGGTCTTGTGTGTCTAGCATCTTTTGAGGTTCACCCATGTTTTAGCATGTGCCACTAATTCCTTTTTTTGATGAATAATATTCTATTGTATGATATAATACATTTTGTATATCTATTTACCAGCTGATGGGCATTTGGGATATTTTACATTTTTGATTATTATGAATGATACTTCTATGAACATTCATATACAAGTGTTTGTGTGTACATGTTTTCATTTCTCTTGGGCAGGTTTCTAGGAGTGGAATTGCAGGATGATATGGTAAATTTATATTTAACATTTTAAAAACACTGCCAAAGATTCCAAAGCAGCCGCAGCATTTACATTTCCACCAGCACTGTAGGAGGGTACCACTTTCTCCACATCCTTGCTAACACTTGTAATTATTTGACTTTTTGATTATAGCCGTCTTAGTGGGTATTAAGTGCTATATTATTGTGGTTTGATTTGAATTTCCCTGATTACTAATGATGTTGAGATTTATTCATATGCTTATGGGCCATTTGTATCTACTTTGGTGAAATGTCTAGTCAACATTTGTTCATCGTTTAATTAAACTTTTAATTAACACTTGAGGACTGCATGCTCATATCAGCAAAAGATAGGACCTAATATTAATCTTACCGCCAAAGATACAGTGCCTGGTTTTTAGCATGAGACTTGGGTACCTGAACCCCTATTAAATTAAAATCACCTCTTTGTATTCTAGTCTAGTTCTTGAAGTCACTAATTCCCTGGTTTCCTTATATTTTTGGAGCAATACTCAGACTTGTTTAACTGGGACCTTGAAAGTTTTTACAACATTTCAGTGACACATCTAATGATATTCTTAGTGACAGATAGATGATCCAGAACCAGAACACCCCTGCCTAACAAACTTCAATCACCTCATGGTGGCAAGACCAAATCTGTTTCCAATCACTAGGAAAGGGTTCTCCAGGTTTTAATACCTCCCTAAAGTGTGTCTGCATTATCCTCCCCTCTTTAGACACTGTGCTTTGGGCTACCATACTACTCTCAGTTTCTTTTTTCTCTCTCAGGAAGGAAGGTCATGTCTTGGCCATAAGAACTACAAGAAAGAAAGTACAGTGAGGGATTAAAGAAAAAAGAACTTATATTCTGTTTAGGGGATAACGCGTAGCTTTACAACTTTGAGTTTGAGGAGGGCCTGAAAACTACATATTTTGTGTTCCCATAGGGGTCGCTAAAGCTCTCAGACCCTCCTCTATACCTCATACAAGGCATAATAGGAAAACCAAGCCTCCATTTGTTCACCTTTGTCACAAATGCAATTAATGAAAGAACCTAGGCTCACAGGATTATTGCACTAATTCAATGCAATTATATATGTGAAACATTTAGACCCTCATTAAGCACTCAGTAAGGGTTAGGTATTATTATCTTTACTTAATTATCAAGTATTTATTGGAATTTTCTTTATGTAAGCAATTGGTAGAGAAAATTTGATGAAGATTGACGTTTACCATGCTAAAGGATGGACAGACACTTGCAAAGGAGTGGAAAGAAACAATCTATTAGGACTACCTGGGCTATGTCACAAAGGCCAGCAGGAGAGTGAGTGACTCTCACAAAGTAGGGAGTATTGCTTTCTGATTAAATATTTCAATGAGATCAAAGAGTGATGATACACCATGAGACACATGTGGTGGGCTAATTAATGACTCTTCAAAGATGTCTACATCCTAATCTCTGGAACCTGTAAATATGCTACCTTACATGGTAAACATGTCTTTGCAAATATGAATTAACTAAGAATCTTGAGATGGGGAGATTATTCTGATTATCTATCTGTGTGAGTCCAATTTAATCACAGGGTGCTTATAAGAGACAGGCAAGAGCTTCAACATCAGAGAAGAAGTTAATGTGACAAGGGAAGAAAAAGAAGAGGTGATATAATATGGAGCCATGAATCAAGGAATACACGTAGCTTCTAGAAGCTGGAAAAAGCAAGGAAACAGAATCTCCTGAGAGTCTCCAGAAGAAACCAATCCAGCTAATACCTTGACTTGAACTCAGTGAGACTAGTTTTGGATTTCTGAACTCCAAAAGGGTAAGATGATAATTTTTTGTTTTCAAGCTACTAAATTTGTGACAATTTGTTACAGCTTCAATCCAAAATAATACAACATGCTTACTATGAGATCACAAGCAATTTTATAAAGAGTAGATTTAGAGAAGTTATGACTGCAAAAGCCAAGAGATAAAGGATTACGATAGAGTGGTATAAGGAATGGAGTGGAGGACTCAGTCAGAGATCATGAGTGATGTCATCCCTTCTTCTGAGTTCCTAGTTTAACAAAATGTATAATTCCTGTGTCCCACTGTAAGCAAACTGGTAGGTGGCAAAAATGTATGAGATCATTTTTTCCCTCAAGAAGCTGGGTCTAGCAGGGGAGAGATCAAAGTGTAAAACTTAAGCATGAAACCATCCAGATTGGCTTAAAAACGTCAAAAGAGTAAAGAAACAGTTCATTCTGATTAGGGGGAATGGAGACGCTTGGGAAATAAAAATGAATATAAAAATAACCTATAATTTGTGACTTAACTGAAAAGTAGAAGTATCCTAGAGAAGGATTTGAAAGCAGGGAATCAGACTTTAGGAAGAAATGAGTGTGAAAATAAGCACAAGGACATTGTGGGGATTGACAAGTTACTTGGCATAAGTGGAAATTAGAGTGCATGAAGGGTAAATGTTAAAATTAGGATAATAAACTTTGAGTTGAATTGAGAAGCTCCAACACTGATCCCTGATATATCTACTGCTCCCCATCTCTACAGTTCCCACCCTATTCCAAGCAATATTATCGTGTATGACAACCCTTCAGTAGTCCCCATTCCTTGCTATGCTCCATCCGTATTGACCCTATTCTTCCTCTTTCTTTTTTTTAAACACTCCCAAATATTTCTTCTTTATGGCTTCTGCCCTTGCTATTCCTTCTGCTTGTAGCACTTCAGTCCCTGATGTCCACATGGCTTACCCTATTTGTCGGTCAGGTCTCACTTTATTATGGTGGTCTTCCTTGACTATTTGGATATGATACTCACACACTCCATATCCTACCACCACATTTTATGTTAATCCTGGTATCCATCACTACCTGAAATTATCTTGTCCATTTATCTACTTGACTGCCTGTATGATCTCACTTCTAACCCCTGCAAATGCCTTAGCTTCTTGAATGTGTATGCCATTAGTCTTGATCATCATTCTACTTCTAGTGCCTGGAACAGTGCCTGAGACATACTGGATGCTCAGGGTGTATTTACTGAATGAACTATGAAGGCCCTTGAATGCCACGGAACATGGGGTACATGATGCAGATTCAAATTTATCTCAATCACTTACTTTATGGACTTCCCTGGGAAAGTTACTTAATATCTTTGAGTCTCACTTTTTTGATACGTATAATGGGGATTCTAATACCTACTTTGTAGAGCTGTTATGAGGCTCAGCAATTATGCAGAAGAAGTGTCTAACATAGTAACTTATTCATAGTAAGCTCTTGATGATATATGCCATTGTTATTATTACTATTATTATTATTTCCTTTAGGTATTAGAGGATATTCAAAAGAGAAATCCATGATACAACTAAAGTTTCAAAAATCAGAGAGTCAGTAGGTGGGAGGATGAATTAAGGAGGGAGAGTAATCATTCAGAAAGGAAATGATTCTGCAGGTACACTTTGACAAGGCAACAGTTATGATCCTGGAAATACTTTTGATCTATTAACTCCTCATGGAAATTTCAAGACTAAGAGAGGCATTCAGTTCAGGTGTCTTGACAGTATTTGTAGATTGCCAATGGCCACTGTTATGAACAAGGAACCTTATTCATATCCCTCCAAATCTTAAAATGATGTTTGCCATATACAGGATTTGCTAATATGACACACAGTGAAATAGATTGGCAAATACAGAGAAGAAAATGAATATGGTATAATAAACGGTTACCTAAGTTGATGCTTTCTTAAAATTTTTAAGTATACTAAAGTATTTGAATGTCATTCCAAAGAAAATTATGGAGAAACAATGTTTCTATTCACTAAAGAAACTGCAATAATATTAATAATACATTACTTGTATTTACTGAACTAAAAAGCTTCTAGAACATTATAAAGACTAACAGTATGAATATAGCATATCAACAAGTCTTATTTTCCTTATTTCCTTTGATTCTCTGCCTTAATTGACTTGGAAGTACCTACCTTGCAGAAAAGAGTGGGTACACAAATGTCAATCTTCAAAATAAAAACAAGAAAGTTTGCCTTAAATTAAGTAAAACCAATATGTAAAAAATATTAATTTCTCAGTTTTGCATATTTGAGGGACTTGCAAAGAAACTTAGCTTTACAAGACGACTCACCATTTTTCTGTTTATTTAGAATTTGATTCTACAACACAGTGTTCAGATCAAGGTAGGTGTTGTAATTTACCAAATATTGGTTGAAAACCAATTTAATAGTTGTCTTCAGTTTTGGGGATTCATATTTAAAGAAGGTTCCCTATTACTGAAGAGCGTCACTAATAACCTAGAGAGCATTCTGAGGAAGGCAAGGAGCATAGTAATAGTAACCCTGAAACCATGTCATAGGAACTAAACTAAGGAACTATAATATTTAACGTAAAGTAAGTGAAACACAGAGGTAGCAGAGGTGATTAGTGGGATTGGTGGAGCTGATGTAGTCAGTCAGTCGTTAGGATAGCAACAGGCTCCACATGTTTGAATAGTTGTCCTGTGAAAGGAATTATGTGCAGTGCGTGCAGTTGTAGAGGACAGGATTAGGATGATGAGCAGAAGCTATTATACATATGCACATATATGGATCAACATATGGAGAGATACTGACAAACCTCGGCCTACACAAATTTGACAGGGCACCCACGTGAGGTCTTGTACTAGAAGCGAGGGGCTGTCAAGTTTGTGATGGACAACAAGGCTGTGAGAATGTGGTGGATAAGGTTATCTACCACAACCGCTAAAACCCCTTCTAATACTAAGATTTGCCAATGAATAAAAGCCATAGGGTGTAACTCTACATGTAGCAGCCTGACTCTCTGATTTTTGTTGTGACTGGAAGCTCAGGAAGCATTAATGGCAGTTTCCATAGTGCATTATCTAAAAAGATCTGGAGCCCTGGCAGCCTTTTTAGAGTAATCACAGTCTTCCCAAGCTGACTTTTATGAAGGACATGTAAGACCTGACCCATTTCTTTTTTAATCAGTTTCACTTTCTAATCATGCCCTGTAAGATCTGAAAAGCAAAAGATTTAACATAAAGGAAGCCGTATCGAGTGAGAAAGAACAGGTGAACAGGTGAGTGGCTGCTTGGACGGCTGGATGGTGGAAATAGAACGATCAGCAGAGGAGGAAGCAAACCAGGCTGGTGCACCAAGTGTCTCAAATGATGTTCAGAAAAAAGAAGGAAATATACTAAGAATTTAGATTAAAAAAACAGATCTTTTAGGCTAGGCACTTCTTTAATAATGACCTCTTTTTTTTTTTTTATTTTTAATGAAGTATAGTTGATTTACAATGTTGTGTTCGTTTCAAGTATACAGCCAAGTGATTCCGTATACGTATATATATTCTTTTTCAGATTCTTTTCCTTTATAGGTTATTATAAAATATTGAGTATAGTTCTCTGTGCTATATAGTAGGTCCTTTTCGGTTATCCATTTTACATATAGTAGTGTGTATGTGTTAATCCAAAACTCCTAATTTATCCCTCCCCCGCAGCCTTTCCCCTTTGGTAATCATAAGTTTGTTTTCTACATCTGTGGGTCTATTTCTGTTGTGTATATAAGTTCATTTGCTTGAACTTACGTAAAATTACCTCCTTCTTCACTGAAATTTTAGGTGGCAATAGAATTCCTTCTATCTAAAGTGTTCTTTTAGTCTGACGAGATAAGAAAAAGACAACTAGAAAAATCAAAAAAAGTAAAGTAACACATACAGTGGATATGAGGGAAATGAATTTTAGTGTCAGTAAAAATAACCAAACAGAAATTTGAATTATAAAATCCCTTGCAAATATTTCTCTTTTTTTTGGTAAATTTGGTAAACTCATATTATTCATTTATACTGTTGTCGTTACCAATAAATGGGTTAGATGGACATTGATTTTGCTTTCATAGCACTTTGTGTTTACCTCTGTCATATCTTATTTCATACTATAGAACAATTAACTGGTTTCTTATCTCTCTTATGGAAAATTTCTTTGGATTAAAAATGTTTTCTTTGTCTCTGAATCTCTGATCTCAAGCACTGTTCCTGTAACATAGGCAATACTTAATAGATACTTGTTGGTCTGAATCAAATCTCCAAATTCTCCCTATGCCACTATTCAGATGTCTGAAATTATACTCTGTAAATTTATACATTATATTTTACTTGCTATCGCTTGATGTTGATATCTGAAATATGTATAAATTCCTCTGGTAATTTGCACATATTATTTTCCATTAAAATAACAGCCAGTGTTAGTTGATACTATGTGCCAGTTAATCTCTCTCTCTCTGTGTGTGTGTGTGTATATATATATATACACATATATATAACATTGAATTCTCACAAAAAATCTAAGTACAGGGCTTCCCTGGTGGCGCAGTGGTTGAGAGTCCGCCTGCCGATGCAGGGGACGTGGGTTCGTGTCCCGGTCCGGGAAGATCCCACATGCCGTGGGGCGGCTGGGCCCGTGAGCCATGGCCGCTGAGCCTGCGCGTCCGGAGCCTGTGCTCCACAATGGGAGAGGCTGCAAAAGTGAGAGGCCCATGTACCGCAAAAAAAAAAAAAAAAAAAAAAAAAAAAAAATCTAAGTATGTACTAATTGGCAGGTAAGAAAAATGAAGATGCTCAGAAATTGTGACTTGGTCAAGGTAAACATTTGTAAGTGACAACTGACTTCAGTTCTTATTCCAAAGATATGAGTGTTCAAATGAGCCACAATTTTCAAAAACGTGTCAATAGTTTATTTTGAAATAATTAAAATGTATAGAAAAGTTGTAAGTACAGTACATAGAACTCCCGTATCCTTGAAACCAGTTTCCCCAACTGTTAAGGTTTTGCTGCATTTGCTCTGCGGCATTTGTTCTCTTCTCTCCTCTCCTCTCTCTCTCTCTCTGCATAGCCCCGTTACTATTAGTGTTTTTCTGAACCATCTGAGAGTGAGCTACCAAAAACCTTCTAATGGTTGGCTGACAATTCTACGTAGAATAAAACCTAATATCTTTACTATGGCAATAAGGTTCTAAGGAATTGGCCACAGAATGTCCCTCTAATCACTCGTTATTTGCTAAATCCACTCCAGCCACACTGGCATCCCTGCTGCATCTCCCACCTCAGAGCCATTGTACTTGCAGTTCTGCCTGCATGGGATATTCCTCCCCTAAATATCCATGGGGCTCACTCTCACTCCTGAACTTCATTTTGGTTTCTTTCCTGACTACTTTTACTAGTCAGGGTTCTCTGAGGGAAAAGAACCAATCTCTCTCCCTGCCTCTGTGTCTCTGTGTCTCAGAGAGACACAGAGAGAGAGAGAGGAGGGGGAGAAGAAGAAGAAGAAAAAGGAGGAAGAGGTGAAGAAGAAGGAGAAGAAGAAAAAAGCAAAAGGAGGGGGAGGGGGGAGGGGGAGGGAGAGGGGGAGGGGTACTAATCCGAGGGCCTGAGAAGCAGCAGAGCTGAAAGATTTAAGCTTCATTCCAAGTCTGAGTCCGAAGGCAGAAGTCTAATATCTCATGTGGAAGACAGGCAGAGGGCCAATTCTCCTTTACTCTACCATTTTGTTCTCTCCAGGCAGCAGATGGATTGGATGAGGCCACCCATATGGGGAGGGCCATCTACTCTGTCTACCAATACAAATGTTAAACTCATCCAGAGACACTCTCACAGACACGTCCAGCATGACATTTAACTAAATATTTGGGTGCCCCATGACCAAGTCAAGTTGGCACATAGTATTACTTATCACACCACTTTACCTAAAACTAGAAGCTCACTATTTTTCTTCATATCATTTTGTCACTCTCTGACCTGAACTTATGTATCTATCAACAATTCATTGTCTGTTATTTCCACTGAAAATGTGTGCACAGTAAAGGCAAGTCAGTGTTTTTTCTTCTATAGCATTGTATTTCCAGTGCCCAGAACAGTGCTTGAAACATAGCTGGGGCTAATTAAATATGTGTTGAATTTTTTGTAAAAAATGAATGAATGTATTAATGATTTTAGTGTTTGATGGCATTATAGCCAATATTAAATTGTGAAAACTTGTAGGTTATCTATATCTCTCATCCTTTTGTTACTCCAGGGCCTTCTATAGTACCTAGTTAATGAATTTGTATTGAAGGATTGAGAAAATGAATAAGCAAATGAGTAAAAAAAATTAGCAAAGAGCCATTCATACAGTTCTAGATTACTGATTCTCATTCCAGTGCACTTTCTGGTAGCCCACACAACTATACATCTCACCTATTTAACTATGTACCATCTTTTTTTTTTTTTTTTTTTTTTTCTGGTCCTACCGCATGTGGAATCTTAGTTCTTCCACCAGGGATAGAACCTGTGCCCCCTGCGGTGGAAGCGCAGAGTCTTAACCACTGGACTGCCAGGGAAGTCCCTGTACCTTCCTTATTTTTAAGTCTGGCAAAATTTGATTTGCAAAATCAATTTGCTACTAAAAGTAATTGCTGGTCAAACTTCTTTTTTCCCTGAAAGGTTATTAAATCTCTTTCTACATAGGTAAAATTTTCAGTCTGAGAACAGTTTGAAAAAGAGCAGTAGTAGCTTGAAAGACTTATAAATAGCTAAATAGCACTGTTATTTAAATAAAAGTACCTTTTAAATAAGCGATAAAAATGACCTTTGTGGCATTTGATTTTCAGTGATGACAATGAGGAATGAAAACCAAATACCTGTGAGTGCAGGTTTCATTCATGTTATTAGTTTGTTTCTGGTGAGTATTTGAAATATACAACAGAGAGAGAATAGACACTGAGGTTGGAAATCAGGGCTGGAGTCCTGATCTGATGCTTTCTTCACTTCTTCACTTCTGGGCAAATTACCTGATGGCGTTGTTTGTGGTGCTACAAATGACAGTGCTCCCCTACTTTCACCTGACCTGTGTTCAGATCCCAATTCTGTTTCTAACTGTGGGATTAAGGGCAAGTTTTTCTCTGGGCCTCTGTTTCCCCATTTCTAAAGACAAGGACATACTGCCAACTTCAAATGTGTATAATGAGGACAAAATGAGAGGTTGTATGCAAAGTATACAAAGCACATTAAATATTGTACTATTACTTCTGTCCTTTCTCTTTCTCCAGGACACAGTAGAATGAAAAGAGTATTAAAAGTTAGTACACACAATGCCTAAGTAAAAATGGGGCATGAATTTCTATCTCTAATGCTCTCAAGAATTCTCCACTTCTATGTAAAATAGACAAATGATAAAAGTGAATAGTAAACTCAAGTTTTCTCTACTGCACTCCCAACCAGCTCCCTCTAATCCTGTGTATCATCTGCCTAGTGAATAAGAGCAGTAGATGCTCAAACTAGAAACCTAAGAGGTGTTTGATTTCTCTTCTTCATCACTCAGATTGTTAGTCAAAAAGCCTGCCCATTTTATCCCAGAGATGTCTCTGTACTCTACCCCACCCTGCTCCTAAACCTACACTACTTCCTCCTCAGTTCAGCGTTTCATGACTTCTTATTAACTAGCTTGCTTGGCCTTCCTCCTTAGCTTCTTTCCAATACAACTGCATTAAAATTGTCAGTGCTTTTCAAAATCTTATTGAGTTGCTCCCTACAGCAATGGATTCTTGTTGAATAAAGAATAAATTAAAAAAGAAAAAAAAAGTAAACCCAATGCAATAGAAATAACAGCAAAAATAAGCAAATGGGACCTAATCAAACTTACAAACTTTTGTACAGCAGAGAGCATAAACAAAACGAAAAGACAACCTATGGACTGGGAGAAAATATTTGCAAATGATGAGACCAACAAGGGCTTAATTTCCAAAATATACAAACAGCTCATACAACTCAATAACAAAAACCCAAACAACCCAGTTGAATAATGGGCAAAAGACCTAAATAGACATTTCTCCAAAGAAGACATACACATGGCCAACAGGCACATGGGAAGATGCTCATCATTGTTAATTATTAGAGAAATGCCAATCAAAACTACAATGAGGTACCACCTCACACCGGTCAGAACGGCAATCATTAAATAGTCTACAAACAACAAATGCTGGAGAGGGTGTGGAGAAAAGGGAACCCTCCTACCCTGTTGGTGGGAATGTAAATTGGTGCAGCCACTATGGAAAACAGTATGGAGGTTCCTCAAAAAACTAAAAATAGAGTTGCCATATGATCCAGCAATCCCACTCTTGAGCATATATCTGGACATAAGTGTAAATCAAAAGATGCATGCCCTGCTATGTTCATAGCCTCACTATTCATTATAGCCAAGGCATGAAAGCAACCTAAATGTCTGTTGACATATGAATGGATAAAGAAGATGTGGTACATATATACAATGGAATATTACTCAACCATAAAAAAGAACGAAATAATGCTATTTGCAGCAACGTGGATGGACCTAGAGATTATCATACTAAGTGAAGTAAGTCAGAAAAAGAAAGACAAATACCAAATGATATCACTCATTTGTGGAATCTAAAATATGACACAAACAAACCTATCTATGAAACAGAAACAGACTCAGAGACATAGAGAACAGACTTGTGGTTGCTCAGGGGAAGGGGGATAGGGGAGGGATGGACTGGGAGTTTGAGGTTGGCAGATGCAAACTATTATATACAGTATGCATAAACAATAAGGTCCTAGTGTATAGCACAGGGAACTATATTCAATATCCTGTGATAAACCATAATGGAAAAGAATATGAAAAAATGTATATATAACTGAATCACTTTGCTGTACAGCAGAAATTAACACATCATTGTACATCAACTATACTTCAGTAAAATAAATTTTATAAAAGTAAATCAAAACCTTAACCTATCATTTAAGCTCCTTTAACATCTAGTCCTAACCTACCTATGCAGTCACATTTCCCATCACCCATCACTAAGTTCCAGATACTATACCCTAGTCACAACTCTTCTCTTTGAACCTGCTACACTTTCTGATGTATCCTTCACCTCCTCTTTGCATATGTAACTCCCTGACCAGCCAGCCCAAAGTAACTGTTCAGATGCTCTATCACATCACTACGTTTTATTTCCTTTATAACATGTATCTCCAACTGATGTTTTCTCACTTATTTATGTATATATCATCCCCTCCTGCCATAATATAAATCATATAAGAACAGTGATCCTGTTTTGTTCAGTCATGCTATCCTGGAATCTACAAAATTACCTGGAAAATGTTAAGTGCTTCAAATTTTGTGTTAAATAAGTAAATGAATGATTTCCTCTCCAATTGCCTATACTCCTTCTAACTGGCCAACTGGTATTTGTCTTTCAATTCTCACTGTAATAGACTACAGAAGGATATGACAGAGATTACTCACCAATATTTATGTCCTCTTCTTCCTGACCACAGAGTTACACTATATTTTCCAGCTTTCCTTGCAGTTAGATACGGTCATATGACTATTTTCTGGCCAATGTAATACGATGAACAGAAGTGATGTTGACTGTTGACTGCTTCTTGCCCTGTTCTAACCCATTTAAATTTCCCATACACAATCACTGCTCTTGTTCTTCAGTCAGGGGGTGAATGAGAATGTGTCTGGGGATCTGCATAAGAGGGAGGCACAAGATGGAAGAAGCCTGTGCCCCTGAAGTACTGATGAGAGTGGAGCCTCTGCCCTCCAACCAGCACCCACACTGAAGTGTGATTTGAGTGATAAACTTTTATTTCATTGAGTCATTGGGGTTCGAGGAGTAAGTGTGATAGCAATTTACCCTATCCTGACTCACACAAATCATTTAGTGAGAACATGTGACCCCTCGCCCCATGCTCAACTAAACTATGAGTTCCTTAAGAGCAAAGGTCATGTCTGATTCAATTTTATATCCTCATCACCTAGTACAATTGCTGATATATAAGGTGTCATGAGAATGGATGGATAATTACGATGATATCCAAATTCTTTCTAAAATGAGACTTACTCCCAAACAACACCAAAGTCCCCTGTCTTGTACTGGTTTTTCCTTAACCAAATTAAAATCAATAGGAAAACAGAAAAAGGACGGTAAGTGAGATCAGACTGACCCATTCTCAAAGACTGCTTCTGACTATGTGACCTTGGGAAAATTATTTTTCCTTTACAAGTTTCAATTTCTTCATCTGTAGATCGGGATAATAATTATTATAAGGGCTAGAGATAATGTATATAAATCATATAACCATGGCTGGCAAATATTCTAGGCATGAATATGGTGTGGATAAGGATTATTTTAATAATTATAAGTCAAAAATCTATATTTCTCCATGGAAACTGCAGAAAAAAGCAGAGTAGTCTTACTTGGTAGAATACTAGAGAAGCCTGTTAGTACTGATAATATTTCTTACAAAGGAGGGAAGCTGTACCATTCCTCTGCAGTTTTGGTTATGGTCTAATGCTTGTGGGGACATAGGCAGCATATACCTTGGAAGGAGAAAGTTGATGGTAGCTCAAAAGCAGTGCAGGCACCCCAGGGCTTTGCTGAAAGCTTAGGTCATTTGTCGGAAGCAGTGACTGACCCAGCTACTGAGAATATGACAGACAGAAAACCAGAGATTTGAGGATTATAAGAACTGAGCAATAGCAACTGGAATTCCCTGGTTATTCTTCAAAATTCTGTAGCATTGCATTTATTATTTGTAAATGGATATTTTTTCAGAAAAATCACAGCAAATCCAGCCATTGGTGGTAAGATTTTAAGCTAGAGTTTTCTCCAGAGAGATTTATTTAGAACAAGCCTTTGAACCATTTAAAAGCAAACCAAGCAAATCTTCATGAATTTTCCCCAAAGAAATCACCCCATTTCTAAGCAGAAGATCAGATGATATACAACAGCCAATACTGACTTATTGAAGATGTTATCCAATCCTCTGTTTTTCCTCATAATGTTTTAAGAAGATAGGGACACGTTATGCTACTGAGTCTTCAAAGGAAGCAGAAAAATCCAGTACATAATTTTAACCTGGGGTAGAAAATTTGAAGTTGACATGAACTTGGCTTCAATGTAGTATTACAATCCATGTCTTTGCCTTTGGGAAAGTATGAAGATTGGTTCTTATGCTGGAGTGTGAGCTTTTAATTTTAAGACAGACCCAAGAAGTCCTGGACCAAACTACGAAACTAACAATATTACTAGCTCCATCACTGCTGGCCTATGATGAATAACTTCTCAATTTAAAAAGCACTTTCACTGACATTACTTAGTTTAATCTCCCAAGGGGAACACTCCTAGGCATCATGAGATTTCCACAGAATCAGTGCCACATCCAACAAAGAACTGAAGTTGAGGAGTCTAAAGAAACAGGAGAAGGTAGTGAAAAGGGACAACTGAACAGGTTCGATTTCTACTTAGGAGGTACCACTACCATTGGAGAGCAGAGCACTGCAGTTGTGGAATCCAGAGTAAAGGGAGATAAAAGAAATTCTAAGTCCCAGCCAATGTTTAGTCTTTTGTGGATCACAATAAAAATGAGAGGACTTGAATTTGGGAAGATTATACATGATTTGGCACTACATCAAAAATCGTAAGTTTAAGAGAACTGAAGTACTGAGAAATAGAGTTTAGTGTAGTGTTAGCCTCATTTTATTGATAAGAAAAGAGAGAATCAGGAACATGAATAACTTGATTAAGAATTCAAAATGAGAAAGTAACCAAGTAGGGATAAGAGACCCAGGATGAGACCTGTACCACATTATTCCACATGGGAACCTCCTTAATCTTGAGATATGGTATAAGTGTGATAAGTCCTCATCTATCATAACACAAGTCAATAAATAATGTCAAAAACTTATAACTCAAGAATTAGCAGTGTAATTATTTCATTTGGCAATATGAAATTAATGACCACAGTAAATAATAAGATAAATTAGTAGAGTTAAAGTGGTTCCTTCTAAGCAGCAATACTGAGTATGGGAAGACACATCTTTAAATATTTAAACTTTAAAAATTAAAAATAAATAAATAAAACTTAAATCACAATGCATTAGAATGAGCCCTAGACATGGTGTCTTTTACTAGCTTCAAGATGACTTTACCAAAACTCCCAATTAAAAAAATCTGTATAACAGGTTGACTATTATATTTATCTATATAATACATGTAATTTTCTACCCTCCCTATCAAATAGAGTAGAGCTCTATTGAAAGAATTTATACATGGGACATAACTTCTGTTGACATTAGAAGATTTTTGAGATATAATCATAGTTCTACTAATATACTTACTGTGATTGTTAGATCATGTGGTACAAAGCGGAAAGTACTTAATAGTTAAGATAAAGATACACATCTGAGAGAGTGGTTCAAGATAGCAGCATAAAAACAGCCTGAACTTACCTCCTCCCACTGACACAACAAATATATAGCTGCCTATGGATCAATTCCCTCTGAAAAGAACCCGAGAACAAACTGAACACCTGCTTCATGACAAAGGATAAAAAGGACCACATGAAGATGAATAGGAGAGGCAGAGAAATGCTCTCACCCAGAATGCCAGCACATAATAGGGAGGGATCTCACCAGACGACATTTCTCCCAGGGGAGCAAGGGGTTGCCACCTCACATTAGGCACCCCAGCCCCTAGGATCTACACCAGAAAGATGAGTCCCCAAAATGTCGGCTTAGAAAACCAACGAGGCTGACATCTAAGGATCCCACAGCGCTATAGGAAACAGAGACTTCCCTCTTAAAGGGCTCATACGTGGTCTCACTCTCCTTGAGACCCAGTGAAATAACAGCAGTTAAAAATTTGCAAATTGAAGAGCATTGGCTAGAGGGGCAGGAGATGGTGGAAAGATTTCCCAGAGATGGAGACACTGGCAGATGCCAATGTTGCATTCCCAACCTTACCTGCCAGCACAGGCTGGTGAGCTTGAACGTGGGGCAATTGATAGCGGCACACTCCTTCCACGTTGCTGAAGCCAAAGAGCTCCCGCGGTTACAGCACCTGACTCCTTGGCTGGGACTGGCAAGTGCAAGTGGTCCTGTACAGCACAGGGAATATAGTCAATAATATTGTAATTACTTTGTAGGGTAACAACGTAACTAGACTTATTGTCCTTCAGAATATATTGAATCATATGATGTATACCTAAAACTGATATTGTATGTCAATTACACTTCAATTAAAAAAAAGCTACACGTGCATTGGAAAAGCCAGAATTAAATGGCCTTGTGTCCATTGACTTCAAAATGCACTAGAATGATGAATAATACATTTTTGTGTCTCAGCTATCCATGGCATCTGTAACCTACAATTCCTCTGCTCTGAAGAGCAAAAGGTACACACATTTCATTGAATTTTTACAATAAGGACTTGTGACGAAGGCTATGCCCCAAGCATGTTGGTTAACGTGGAGAAAATCACATCGATATACATCTCTTGAATTCATATCCCAAGATTAAAATACTGGTGGTGCATCCCTGCACAGATGGCTTGGATGGGAAAAGGGTATCAATTCCTGGCAGAGTCTCTATGTGGCCTTAGAGAGTAATAGCTTGGCCTTCAGTGACATGCAAAATTTTATATTCACTTCAGTTAAAAACTACACCTTGTACATTTACAGGTAAAAGACTTCATCATACCTATGGTCCTAAGGGAAGCCATGGAATTACTAAAACCTGTCTTTCAGAGTAACTGCTAAAAGCAACACTTTATTAAGACTGGGCCCTGACATTTTAAAATTTCCATCGTCTTTGCCGTAAACTGGCATTCCTTAGGTGGTAAGCCAGAGAATATGCATTTGGAACAAATGCACTGTATGGCTGGATCCATGTTTTTCTCTCCATTTCTGCTTCTGGTTCGCACACTTCCAAACCATCTTCAGCTTAGTTGGCAGAGTCATCCATCTTAAATAAATACCTGACCCAGACTTTCCACTGCTTCAGTCCCTTTAGATGGAGTCACGCAGCTCACAGAATGAACCACAAATTCTTAGCAGGTTATACAAGATCGGCTATGACCTGGCTTTTCTCCAACTGTCCAGACTAACATTTTGTAACCATTTTTAATGTGCCTGGAACTGCACTAAGTCTTTAATGTGAATTATACCTTTAAAACTCAGCACAATCTCCTGTGGGTACTACTATGATCCACATTTTATAGATGAGAAACTGAGGTTCAGAGAGGGTAGTTTTACCAAAGTTACAGTATTACTAAGTGGTGAAGCTAGGGGTTCAAGATCAATATCTTTCTCTCTGGAGCCACTCCTGCTTCACTTAGTATGGTTTTGTGATTCCAATCTCCATTTTCTCTCTATTTGTGAGCTTCCTCATTTATACTGGGAGCACAAGTGCATTTTCTTCTAAAACAGAGCTTTAGTAGCTCAGTATTTTTATTCCACAAACAAAGAAACTAAGTCATTTCTATTTTTTGCAGGAAGTTTTTAAAAAGAGAGAAAACAAAATTTGAAATAGGAATATGAGACAAAATCAGTGTAGGAGGAGGATTTAAATGAAGTCTAAAGAAAGATAAAGAAAGTGGTGGAAAATCTTTGAACACTCTCAAATTCTATAGGCTGGAGAGAATTGAGGTGGGGGGAGAGAGAGAGAGAATGAGATATCCTATTTTTTTTTTAGCAAGTTCCAAGAAGTAAGGGATGTTAAATAAGTACCAATTGTTCACTTATTATTATTCTCAAAGACTTTAAATTTTTTTATCATAGTCTTTATTTGGTATGCTATTATTATTCACTTACTTTAACAAACACAGAAAAAGTATTTATAAGGACCTTTATATATTTGCATATCACAGTGGTCTCCCTCCATTCTAGATTTTCCCAGATGCAAATCCTCCAACCTTGGAGGTTTTTCAGGATTGTAACTATGAAGTTTTGCAGAGCGGTGGGATGGAGTCTGCTATATTTGTTGCTTCCTAAACACACGAGTTTTTTGGGTTTTTATTTTGTAACTCTGGCTTTGTTTATGCTGCTGCCTCCCCTTGGGCATACAGTATATTTCTTTTTGTTCTTTTCTAACTCCTACTTGTCCTTGGAGGTTAACTTAGGTGTGATCATACCTTCTCTCCCATGACCACACACATTCTGGAACAGGCTTCCCTTCTCAGATCATCTATAGCACCTTGTACATGTGTCTATGATGGCATTTCCACATTGTACATAAATTGTCTGTCTTCCAGTGGAAGAAACATGTCTTTTGTTGTTTGTTTGTTTTTAGTGATAGTGTTACATGATAAGTAAGAATGTTGATGCAGGAACCAGTCCTGGCTCTACCTTTTACTATCTGAGAGGACTCATGGAAATTAGTCCACTTCCCTGTGCCTCCGTGTCCTTATCTATAAATGGGAATCATCAAAATAACTACTTTATAGGTTAGTTGCGCCAATTCATGTGAAGTGATTAAAAAGATAGCTGGCACATAAAAGGATCTCAGTGTTAACTGAGCTGACCAATTTGTCTACCTATGTCAAGAGACCTTGATTAACCAACATGACTTCATTCCTTTAGATCTTATTTTCTCCCCTAATTAAAAAAAGAAAAGAAAATATTGAGGGTCCAGATTTCTGAAAGAGTGGAGAATACCTGTGTTCCAGAAATAAATGAACTTCCCCGTATTTTATCTGGACCTACCATAGATAGGACTTACCACTTTTCACCTTATGATAGAGTTCTCTGGTATTCCTGTTTTATATCTTCCCTGAGCAAGTTGGGCCCATATCTTCATTTGTATCTTACCTTTTTAGTGCCTAGTTTGTTACCTTGATGCATAATAGAACCTCAAATGTTTGCTACATGAAAATCTATAAATAAATCTACAAGGAATTGAAAGAACCAGTAAGCCTGATACTATAAAGGGTTAACTTGAATTGTTCTTCTTCAAATTGGACTCTGTGACCATGAATCACTGTTAATATCCTCAGAAGTAAGAAACCTTATAATTATAAAATATAACTTCATAAATTTCTATTACAATTCCAGACACTATAAAAATCAAAATATATTCCCACCCTCTAAAATCTTAATTCAACAGAACAGTTAAGCACTTGGTGAGTATTTATAGACTTCACTGCCTTATGGTAGATATTTGGTAGTAAATATTCAGGATTAGACATTTGCTCTCAAGGAACTTACAAGTGTTTGATGTCATCCTTCTCCTTTAACTACATTTTAAATATATTTTTATGATTCATCAAAATAACCTCACTTTAATAGCAAATGATATATTCTGCTTGTCTGTGTACAATATATTCTGTGCAATATATCCCACAGAGAAGAGCTAACATATTTATTTTGCAGTTCACTAAATATCAGAAACCCTATATTTAATCAGATATTTGAAGAAAAGTACTGATGTACTTGGGCAAAAAATTAAAAGAAATTAAACCTACTAAAACTTTTAATTAGATCTAATGTTTTCTTACTCCATTTAGCAAATCAAATAATTCATTGATTGAAATAAAAGTTTATTCTCCTTTTATTAATAATTGCCATTAATCTTATGTGTTAGCTTTTAAACCTGTGAAGCTCCTAAACACTACACAGACTCAGCCCGAAGAACTCTGTTAAGTCCCTATTTCTAAGCTCTCTCTAGTGCACACTATCATTCTCCTCTCTCTCTCTCTCTCTCTGGACTGTGCTTTCTTTATTTTAGATCCTTTCTTCCTTCACTTGCTTTCCCACAGATGGCTTTGAAAACTGAAGGGCTTAAGTGGCAACAGAATTTTACACCCAACACTTTAGTCTCAACAATGCTTTGCAAATGCCATTCTATCTGCCCACAACCATCTCTTCCTATACTGTGGTTGGCTACCTGGAAAAGTCTACTCCCTTCCAGGACACAGCTCTAAAGGGTCATTCTGGAGAATATCTCTGGCATCTCCACACCAAGATCAATTTAGTTTCTCTACATCATCTAACATCATGATGACATTTCAAACGTTGAATCAAACTTCTCACACATTATTTCATTTCACCTGTGCAATGGTCCTGCAAAATATGCACTATTACAATCACAAGCTAATGGCTAAACAAATGGTGGCTAAGTAAGGTTAGTTCATTTGCTGAAATTTACTATGTAGAGGAGCTGGGATTCAAATATAGGTCTTCATGACTCCAAATCCTGAGTTCATAGCCATGAATCTATATAAAATGCTATTAAAACTCACTGCTCTATAATTACCTATTCTATGCTCATTCTGCAGTTACATACTTAGGTCTTTGAGGAAATGGACCTATCATTACATTTTTAATGCCCAGAACTAGGGGTTTAATAAGTATCTATGGGATGGATTGATGAGTTGGTGGATAGAGAGAGATGGAAGAAAGAAAGAGTATGCAGACTGGAGGACAGACAAATGACTGAATGAATGGCTGAAAAAATGAAAAGATCGAGTGCCTGTGGGTTGGCTTTTGGTCTGACATTGTGATAAGATTTACTTCTTGTGTCTGCTTCCCCATCCTCTGCCATGGCTTATCTGCCTATACAACCATTCATGAATGCTAATATATCCTAACTATTTTTCACCTATTGTTGTTAATATATACTAATTTTCATTTCTGGGAGTGCTTATAGAATATATTGCTGATATCTGAGTAGTGCTTTAATTTCACATGCATTCTTCAAGATAATACATGTAATATTTTCTGAAGTAATATTTTGCAAAAAATAGGTTTAATTCACCATTGAGTATGTGACTAATAAATGCTTTTTATATGAATAAATTAATCAAAATGAATGCATTAAGGAATTAATCAATCAATCAAGCGCCTCATCAATGCTTGAATATAGAAACTGGATTAAGCTACAAACTCATGTTAGTTTCACACTGTGGCCAAGAGACCTGACAGTTACTACCCAAATATGACTCTGTGACAGGTATCCTGTGACTCTGTGATGGTAAGCTCTAATGCATACTGAATCATATAATCCTCATAATAGCTGTGTAAATATGTTTTCATTCCCATCTCAGATATCTGTAAAGGCTCAGAGACCTTACATTTGATGCGTTAAGAAGCCAAGCACGTATGAAGCAGCAGAACTCAGATTCAAATCATATCATTCTGATTCTTTATCGCCTGCACTTTTCTTTGTACGTGGACTATAGAATGCCTTTGAAAGTTATATAAATTTGGTTCGCAGTGTTTAAAACAATTATACCCACTTTCCTAATGACACTGAGGTTTACTGGTCAGATATATTACTGTAGTTACCAACCTTCATCCTGAAAAAGATAATTAAAACTATGAGAAAAGCTGAATACTCGATTACAGATAACATTCTTCATCACATTGGCCTCAGCTGCCTTCTGAGGAGCTGCGTAAAAGAGAGCCTAGTACTTCCCCTAGATAACTCAGTACGATCTATCTTCTGATCCTTTCCTCCCCCTGCCTTCTCCATACATAGAAAGATAATCATGTATTTATGTAAGGCCTTTTATGGCTCAACGTATTTTTCAAAAGGTGATTCATTCTGGAGAAGTTTTCTTGTGATTACTGACTTGGCATATTCTCCAAAATAAAACTGCACCTGGAGTACATACATTTTCCCAGGACAATGCTATACACCTGTTTTATCCCAAACTGAGAACTCATTGATTTTATTTTTTTCTTTTAATAGCTAATTTTTTTTCCCAGCTTTACTGAATTAAAATTCACACAAAAAAATTGTATATGGGGCTTCCCTGGTGGCGCAGTGGTTGAGAGTCCGCCTGCCGATGCAGGGGATATGGGTTCGTGCCCCGGTCTGGGAAGATCCCACGTGCCGCGGAGCAGCTGGGCCCGTGAGCCATGGCCGCTGAGCCTGCACTCCGCAATGGGAGAGGCCACAACAGTGAGAGGCCCGCATATCGCAAAAAAAAAAAAAAAAAAAAAAAGTATACGTTTAGGTGTACAGCATGATGTTTTGATAGATGTATATGTTGTGATATTATTACCACAATTAAACTAATTAATATATCTGTCACCTCCCATAGTTACCATTTGGATATTTTTTGTGGTGAGAACATATCAGATACACTCTTTTTTTTTTTTTTTTTTTACAAATTCAATAGACTTTATTTTTATTTGTTTTATTTTATTTTGTTAAGAGAAGGCAGTCCCAGAGATTTTTAAGGAAGCCAGTTTACTCATGCTACCAAGAATGTACCCACATTTTGGGACACCACCCCAATTACAGTTGGTGTGATTGTTAGCATCAGCTGAAGTAAAACCTTACAAAGGCTGTCAGAAAATGCACTAAAGGGCTTCCCTGGTGGCACAGTGGCTGAGAGTCCGCCTGCCAGTGCAGGGGACATGGGTTCGTGTCCCGGTCTGGGAAGATCCCACATGCCGCAAAGCAGCTGGGCCCGTGAGCCATGGCCGCTGAGCCTGAGCGTCAAAAAGAAAATGCACTAAAGGCAAATAGAAATGGCTTTTTTGATATACTTGGAAAAAATTATAAACTTAATAAACTTCTCCTGATTTCTTGTTGTATTCCCCCTTACCAGATAGTAGTTTGGGGATCTTTTTCTGATCTTTTTTTTCCTTTGTTTTTTTTAAACATCTTTATTGGAGTATAATTGCTTTACAATGGTGTGTTAGTTTCTGCTTTTTAACAAATAATCAGTTATACAGATATACTCTTTTAGCAAATTTCCAATATACAGTATTATTAACTATAGTCACCATGCTGTAACTAGACCTCCAGAACTTTTCATCCTGAATAACTGAAATTTATACCTTTTGACCAACACCTCCCCAATTCTCCCAACCCCTGGGCTCTGGCAATCACTCTTCCAACTGCTTTTATGAGTTCAACTATTTTAGATTCCATATGTAAGTGAGATCACACAGTATGTGTCTTTCTGTGTTGGGTTTATTTCACTTAGCATAATGTTCTTCAGTTTTATCCATGTTGTCACGAATGATACGATTTTCTTTTTTTTTTTTTTGACTCAAAAATATTCTATTGTATATGTTCTCATTGTATACGTATACCATATTTTCTTTATCCATTCATCCATCAACAGATATGTAGGTTGTTTCCATATCTTGGCTATTGTGAATAATGCTGCAGTGAACTTGGAGATGTAGATATCTCTTCAAGATACTGATTCTACTTCCTTTTGGATATATACCCAGAAGTGGGATTACTAGATCATATGGTAGTTCTATTTCAAACTTTTTGATGAACTGTTTTCTATAATGACTGTACCAATTTACATTTCCACCAAGAGTGTCCAAGGATTTCCTTTTCTCTATATCTTCATCAACACTTGTTATATTTTGTCTTGTTGATAATAGCCATTTTAATAGATGTAAGATGCTATCTCATTGTAGTTTCAATTTTCATTTCTCTGATGATTAGTGATGTTGAATACCTTTCATATACCTTTCAACCATTTGTATGTCTTCTTCGGAGAAATGTATATTCAAGTCCTTTGCCTATTTCTTAATTGGGTTATTTGGCTTTTTATGCTATTGAGTTTTTTGAGTTCCTTATATATTTTTGAATATTAAGCCCTTAATAGATGTATCATTTGCAAATATTTTCTCCCATTTCATAGATTTTCTCTTCAATCTGTTGACTGTTTCCTTTACATGAGAACTCATCAGTTTTAGGACCATGATAACCTCAAAGGGTTAGGAAATGAGAAAGAAGAAGAAGAAAAAAAAAAAAAAAAACTAACGGATTCTTCCTTAAAGGCAATAATTTAGATCTTTAAAGAAAATGTAATGGTTCTAAATTATCTATTTTCTTATGAAAAGCTACTTATTCACTACTCATAAGAAAATCTTTTAGATTGTTTATAATAAGAGACTATATGAAATAGGATTGCTTCAATGAATTAATTTTAAAGGTGAGTGAGAAATCAGAAATCATTACAAGAAAGAAAATATATGGACTAAGTGTTTATGATAAGTTAATTACTGTAGTTGAACATGTACATTAGAGTAAACTTTCTGGCAACTAAGTTAATGAAGGAAGACACTTGGTGGTTCATAGCGTTCACGGGTACGAGAAAATAAGATGATTATCAGGAGAGGCAATTTCTTCCTGGGCACTGCACTAGGAGGATTTCACCTTGAGCAGAGCCAAAACTGAAACGGGTGAGCATGGACTCTGGATTACACAGTCCTGAATGGGGACTTCTCTGTGCATAAACTTGGATAGGTTAAATAACCCTTCTAAGATTTACCTCAGTAAACATAGTTTATGTTTAACATTTAATTAATTCAAAAAATATATATATATACTCATTTAAATTGAAAAAGAAAAATGACAAATTAAATCTATGTATACCCATGTTTAGGAACAAAGTATGACCAATACCTCTGGAGATCCCTGGATGGCCCTTCCGGGACCCATCCCTTTCTCTCCACCCACTCTCAGAAATAATCAAGCTCATGAATATTTAGAGTAGCCAATCCCTTAGGGTACTTTAAAGTTCTTCCCTTATGTCTGTGTATCTCTAAACAAGATATTGTTTAATTGTTTGTGTTTTTGAAATTCATATACATGTAATGATAGTGAATAATTTTTTTCTGCAAATTGCTGTTTTCACTGAAATGTATGTTTGAGATTCATCTCTTTGGATACATTTAGCTGTAGCTCAGTGATTTTCATTACTGGTCAAAAGGATATAGAGCCTATCACCACCATTCTGGCCTAATGGGCATCAGGTGCTCATATGTGATTAATCACAATACTTGATTAGTGAAACACTAATAAAAAAAGTTCCAGGCAAGCATTCACATTTTTTACTTATTTAGTTAATTTCAAATTGTTTTCCAGAGTGGTTACATTTTTACTAGCAGAACCTGTTGCTTCACATTACAGCCAATAGTTAGATGTTTTAATTTCTCCAAATCTGGTGGATGAGATATTATGTTATCTCATTGTCATGGTAATATGACTTCATTTTATTTCTAGTGAAGTTGAGTATATTTTTATATGTTTATTGCCTAGTCATCTCTCTTAACTTTATCTTTAAAGCTCAGTGAAATATTTTATACGTATTTATTAAAATGATGAAAAGAGATACATACCAAAATACCCAGCAAAAATCCTGGTACAGAGCTGGTATTTAACATTTATCAATAACCACCCTTAGCCTTCACCCTTTACACAACTAAGAGCTACTTGATAAAATGACAAGTAACAATTTCCTCTAAGGTTTTTAAAACATACCAAAATATTGTTCATATTGTTCAAATAAATGCATCTTTAGCACACATGTATATACACGCTCACACACATGTGTACTCACCTAATTCACTGAAGGCATTTCTGTAAAAAGCTGAATTTAAATTGTCTTATTATATTCATGTTTGCATTCAAACTTAACAAAGAGAAAGAGCCTAGAATTAAATGACCTGGCTAATGAGGAATTTATTCCAAAGACAAACCACTATATATAAAATAGGTAACCAACAAGGACCTACTATATAGCACAGAGAACTATACTCAGTATCTTGTGATAACCTATAATGGAAGAGAATGTAAAAAAAGAATATATATATATATATATATCTTAAGCACTTTACACCTGAAACTAACACAGCATTGTTAATCAATATTTCAAGAAAAGTAAAAAATAATAATAATAATAAGTGTGTGGGAAATCAAGGAAGTTTTGTTTATTTGTCTGTTTGTGTTGTGTTTTTAGCCGCCTCGTTGGGGCAGCCCCTGAGCCAAATCACAATGGGGATGTTCTCCAAACTACAGTAAGTGTGATAAAAGTCCAATTTTATGTAAATTTCAAAAGTTACAAATATTTATGCGGTAGCAAACTCATATATTTTAATAAAAGACAGCAATATTGTACAACTTTCTATATTTTGCAGGCACAAAAACTTTTATAATGACTAATATATACAAAATAAGCTTCCAGGAAAGCAGCAGGGACTCTTTTGTCAGCTCCTGAAGTTTTGGAGGGATTCCAAGTACAACTTAGTCATTTTTAGAGATTTGAAACTAAATTTAAATAGTGGAGATGATAACACCTTCTTTGAGGATTATTTTTTAAATTAGAGGTATGTGTAGAAATCGACCAAAAGATAGCACTCAATAATAATTAGTAATAATTTAATAATTTTTTTTTTAAATTTAACGAATATTTATTGAGGGCCTTAAATCTTTTTTTTTTTTTTTTTTGCCGTACGCGGGCCTCTCACTGTTGTGGCCTCTCCCGTTGCGGAGCACAGGCTCCGGACGCGCAGGATTTTTTTTGAGGATTATTTTTGAGGATTATTTTTAAAATTAGAGGTATGTGTAGAAATCGACCAAAAGATAGCACTCAATAATAATTAGTAATAATTTAATAAATATTTTTTTTAAATTTAACAAATATTTATTGAGGGCCTTAAATCTTTTTTTTTTTTTTTTTTTGCCGTACGCGGGCCTCTCACTGTTGTGGCCTCTCCCGTTGCGGAGCACAGGCTCCGGACGCGCAGGATTTTTTTTGAGGATTATTTTTGAGGATTATTTTTAAAATTAGAGGTATGTGTAGAAATCGACCAAAAGATAGCACTCAATAATAATTAGTAATAATTTAATAAATTTTTTTTTTTAATTTAACAAATATTTATTGAGGGCCTTAAATCTTTTTTTTTTTTTTTTTTTTTTTTGCCGTACGCGGGCCTCTCACTGTTGAGGCCTCTCCCGTTGCGGAGCACAGGCTCCGGACGCGCAGGCTCAGCGGCCACGGCTCACAGGCCCAGCCGCTCCGCGGCATGCGGGATCCTCCCGGACCGGGGCACGAACCCGTGTCCCCTGCATCGGCAGGCAGACTCTCAACCTCTGCGCCACCAGGGAAGCCCTATTGAGGGCCTTATATGTGTTGGGTGGGCACTATGCTAGGCACCTGGATATACATTTTATAAGAGAAAAATAATCTAACAAAACAAACTAAAACAGAATTTATCTATTATATATATAATATATATATATATATTTTTTTCTCCTAAATCTTCCAGCAGATGTGCTGATTTGAATATTGGTATAATGTTCTACTTATCATAAAGTATACATTAACAAGATAGAACTTGCTTTTCACTAACCACATATTTTGGGCTGATAAATCTTTATTGTCAGTGCTGCCCTGTGCATTGCAGCATGTTTGCTGGCATCCCTAGCTTCTGTTCCCTACGTGCCAATGGCACCACCAGCCATGTCATGACAATCAAAAGATGTCACCAGACATTGCCAAATTTCCTTAAAGGGCAAAATTACCTACAGTTGAGGGTCACTGGGTTAGAAGAAATAGTAGAATTAAAAGAGCTGGGTCTTATGGTATTTCTATTTTTAGTTTTTTAAGGAAGCTCTATACTGTTCTCCATGTGGCTGTATCCATGTACATTCCCACCAACAATTCAGGTGGGTTCCCTTTTCTCCACACCCTCTCCAGGATTTATTTGTAGATTTTTTGATGATGGCCATTCTGACCGGTGTGAGGTGAAACCAGTGGTTTTGATTTGCATTTCTCTAATGATTAGTGATGTTGAGCATCTTTTCAACATGTACCCCAAAGTTCATTGCAGCACTACTTACAATAGCCAGGACATGGAAGTAACCTAAATGTCCATCGACAGATGAATGGATAAAGAAGATGTGGTACATATACACAATGGAATATATCCTCAGCCATAAAAAGAAACGAAATTGAGTTATCTGTAGTGATATGGATGGACCTAGAGTCTGTCATACAGAGTGAAGTAAGTCAGAAAGAAAAAAACAAATACCGTATATTAACGCATATATATGGAATCTAGAAAAATGTTACTGACGAACCTATTGGCAGGGCAGGAATAGAGACTCAGATGTAGAGAACGGACTTGTGGACATGGGAGGGAAGGGGAGGCTGGGACGAAATGAGAGAGTAGCATTGACGTATATACACTACCATGTGTAAAATAGATAGCTAGTGGGAAGCTGCTGTATAGAACAGGAAGATCAGCTCGGTGCTCTGTGATGACCTAGAGTGGTGGGATGGGGAGGGTGGGAGGGAGGCTCAAGAGGGAGGAGATAGGGTGATGTATGTATATGTATAGCTGATTCACTTTGTTGTAGAGCAGAAACTAACACTACATTGTAAAGCAATTATACTCCAATAAAGATGTTAAAAAAAATAATAAAGTAGTGGACTGGGAGAAAAAAGACCTAGGATTGAAATCTGGCTTTTCCCACTGACTATTTTCTGCATTTATTTAACCAGAAACAGAATTTAGAGAATGATTCATATAGTTATAGAGCTCTTCTAACGGGATTTATAAGAAATTTTAGATAATTCCCTGTGTTTATAAAGCAAGACCTGATCTTTCAGGCACCAGAGAAAAAAGTGAAAATCCTAGTTCCCAGCATTAACATCTACATAGCTCACAGTTTAGTAAAATAAATACTAGACATCTTATGCTATTGGTAAGCTCACTAACTCTCTGTGTCCATCTCTAAAGCCCAGTTTTCTTACCTGTAAAAGGAGGGGTGACTCCTTACTTCTCAAGTTTGTGTTGAATATCCAGTTAAGGATTTCCACTAGTCCATATATTGACTTTGTCATCCTTTAATATACAGTATTATAATGAGTTGTTTGTTCACAAGTTTCTAGGCCAGTATCTGATATATAGTAACAAGTGATAAACAATTGTCATGTGAACGACTTATTTGGTGAATCTATGTTGTCCAATGTATTGGTTAATTTTCCTTCCTTTCTTCCTCCCTTCCTTTTTTTTTTTTTTTTTGCAGTACACGGGCCTCTCACTGTTACAGCCTGTCCCTTTGCAGAGCACAGGCTCCAGACGCGCAGGCTCAGCGGCCATGGCTCACGGGCCTAGCCACTCCGCGGCATGTGAGATCTTCCCGGACCAGGACACGAACCCGTGTTCCCTGCATCGGCAGGCGGACTCTCAACCACTGCGCCACCAGGGAAGCCCCTCCCTTCCTTTTCATTGCTTTCCTTTTCTTTTCTCTCCTCTAAAAAAAATTTATACTACCAATATAACCAGAAGCCACAATTTTAGACAGGTTATGTAAGCAGCCATAATTTCTTATCTTTTTAGGGCCATCCACACTAAACAAAATTCTTCCTACAGGTACTCACCAATTAATCGAATTCATATAACAGAACACAGAAACTTTTATCTGAACATTAGGAAGTTTATTTCAAGTGAAAATATCTTTATAAAGATTCAAGGGATGTATGCTGCTTAAATTTTTAATCAAGTGCAAGTGAGTGATATAAATTCTTTTGCAATGACCAATTTGGCCCAGGAAATCAAGGAATCTCCCTCTGGTCTCTCTCTGAGGAAAAAAAAATACCCGCTTTGAACATTCTTGGCCAATGGTCATTTAATTTCCATTATTAACCATCCTTATGTCATGTTAAAGAAAAGTCTAAGGTCCATGAGTGGAGCAGCAGGGATATCCCAAGACCAAATCTGGCCTCCTCACTCTTGTCTCAGCTTGTAATAATATAAAAATTTAGAAAGATCAAGGCTTCTAAATAAGATGAGCTCAAGATAGACACAGGATCAGGGGAGAGCTTGGAACTGAGAATCACAGGAACTTGTTGGAAACCCAACACTGCTACTTGCTAGCTATGGGATTCTGAACAGACAGAGCAGCTCTCTGAATCTCACCTTCCTCATCTGTAAAATGGGCATGATAATATATATGTTGCTTATGTGGGACAAAGCTAATGTAAATAAAAATCAAAGTGACCAGAAAATTGGGAGAAGAAATTCCATCACAGGAAACAAATGAATCAAGAGTTAACATTTGGAAGTATTTTGACTTGAGGTGGTTTATTTGGTCTGTTGGCTTGATTTTTTTGAGAATTTTTCCTTCAGGATAGAAAGAAAAACTTTAAGATTGACTCAATTCCTATACTTCTATTTAATGAGAGAGAAGGGGAGAAGAGAGAACAGGAGAGGAGAGATCCCAGGCTGATATCAAGTCTCGTGGCTTAGCAAACAGCCTAGGGAAGGAAGAGTTTCTCCCAGCAGAAAAGAAAAAAAAAGTTTCCTAAAAATAATTTTGCCTATCTTTAAATAATTACAACCCTAGAGAAATAAAAGCATTAAGATGTATATACATCCATACAGAAACCTACAGGGTATGAGTCTTCTCTAACTCCATCCATCTTGGTTGTGCCTGGTTAATTACAAACTTCTGGTTTGCATGCCTGGTTAATGACATGCCTGGTTAATTAGGAACTTTCCTAGCCTAGAAAAACCTGGTTAATTACAAACTTTCCTATCCTAGAAAAAACACTGTGAAGTGAACACAGGTAGAGGTATGGGAAATTAATTTTCATTATTTTCTTTTAGAGAATAGAATATTTGTTGAAGAGGGTCTCTGTCTTTCAAATACCTACAGCAAAGTGAAGAGGTTGGTGGTTTTCTGTTACAAAATCAAATAAATGAATCATTTACAAGATAGTGTGCTCTATGGAAATAGAAATGTCTAGTCTCAGCTCTACCATCAAAAAACCAAGTGACTAGAGAAAACGTTTAGCCCTCTGTAATGGGTTTAATAGTATCCCCCAAACTTCACATACACACAGAACCCCAGGATGTGATCTCATTTGGAAATAAGGTCTTTGCTGATATACTTAGTTAAGGATCTTGAGATGAAGTCATCCTGAATTCAGGGTGGACCATACATCCAATTACTGGTATTCTTATAAGAAGAGGAGGGGACACAGAGAGACCCTGAGAGAAGAAGGCCATATAAACACAGAGGCAGAAATTGGAGTTTTGCACGTAGAAGTCAAGGAATACCAAAGATTGCTGGTAACCACCAGAAATTAAGAAAGAGGTATAAGACAGTTTCTCTTTTAGAGCCACCGGAAGAAAAGAACCTTGTTGACATCTTGATTTCAGGCTTCTGGTTTCCTGAACTGTGAGAAAATAAGTATCTGTTGTTTTAAGCAATGGAATTTGTGTTATTTTGTTACAGAAGCCCTAGAGGAAACATACACCTTCCCTGTACTTTTATTATTTCATTTCTGTATGCTATGATAGAGCTAGACATGTATCTTAGGTGCCGAACTACACTGTATTTGGGTTGGGATAACAATGGTTAAAAAGATAGACACATATGCATTAGGAATTGAGCCATGCAATTAGAAACTAAAAACAGCCTGAAAATTGTTATGCCGGTGGCCAATACAAGGTGTTATGGGGAAATACGGCAACCTGGGAGGTGGATGGACGTGAGGTTCTGGGGCAGACAAGGAAAGCCTCCAAAGAGAGAAAACTAGACTGAGTTCTGGGAAAGTGGAGAAAGAATCAGCCTGGTGAAAAAGGCTATGTGAAAAGAGGACTTTATGCAGTTTAATATTTCAGAAGAGTTAAATGGTAGGAATGAGAACATGGGGAGATGACACTAGAACTGTAGGCAGAGTCAGGTCATGAGTGAAATACTGAAGTGTCTAAAGCTTTTCCTGAAAGAGTGTGCTTCAGTTTCCTCATCTGTCAAATGTGCTGATTAGACAAAGTCATCATTTTGCTTTCAGCTCTGGGCTTCTGAGAATCTAGGAATGTTAAAGTCCTTGCAAGTTGCCTCTGACACCTGGGTAAGTAAGATCTGTTCTGTTGATCAGCAATAATCATCAAGTAAGTCAGTGATATTGAAAAGTATATATACTTAAGTGGTTGCTTAACCAAATTTAAAATGCGTTGCTGGGAAGTTCTGTACCAAAAATATTAGTTTAAGAAAACCAAGATCTGTGTTCTATCCCTATACTTAAGTTTATCCTTACACTAAGTTTATGTCTTAGTGAAAGTTACTTGTGATAATGGATCATCCAATTAAGAAGCAGGTTTTCTTTCTGTTTATGGTTGTATATCAGGCTTCAATCACATTCTGACAGGATGGCATGAGAGTAGTGACCATATGATCAATTTGAAGTGAGAGATTTAAAAGATCATTAAGGAAACTGAAGTGACATCTAACCCTGCTTCCCCAGCTCCCAACACACACACACACTATGTGAGAGAAATGCCTTCAATTGGTCATTTTGGACTGTGTTCATCAAGTTCAAATTCTGTTATTGTAAAGGAAGATATTACAAATCTTGTTGTGGTGAAGACGAGTCTTTGGAACTGAAAAACCTGAGTCTGATCCATGCTATGCCATTTAGGAGTGTGTCTCTTTGGAAAAAGTACTTAATGTCTCTGAACATCAGTTTCTCAGCTACAAAATGGGAATAATACATACCACATTAAACAGTGAGAATGATTTATAAAATTACATAGCTCATCCATCTACTATAGTATTATTTAATACATTTAAATGTTTAATAAATGGTACCTTTTAATTAGCCTCATCAGTTAGATTTTAATGGAAAATCTAATGGAATTTTTAAAAAATTCCTGGATCTTGGGTAACTTTTAATAAAGTATATTAAAGAAAATGTTTTATGGTCCTGAGTACACTCTTAGACCACTTCACACACTGAAATGATTCAATTTATGCTAGATTCTACGGAAACTTGTACAAAATTATTTATAATTCATTTTTACACAGTAGTGTATGCGGGTCATGCTGATTTTTTCCCAGTAATTTGGAGCCATATAAAACATCAGACCTACTAATACTAATGTAACCAATTGCACCTAATAGTACATTTTCATCTGAAAAGGTCTAACCTTCCATGATTTAGAATAATTCATGCACATTTCACATCAGTATTCATTTATGTGGCAATGAGGACTGTTTTGAATGGCATCTGAAAGTGTAGTGCAGAAGACTGGTCTTTGATAGAACTCGTTCCCATTCTAACTCTGCCACAATGCATTGGAAGAGTAAGTTAATCTCTTTGGTAATGTGAGGGTAACAAAGATCACTTCATACAGTTAATATGAGCATCAAATGAGATAATACACGTGACAACACCAAGTTAAATGCCTTAGAGAAAGGAAGTAACAGAGAGTGACCATTGTTTTAAATAGTACATGCACCATATACAAGCCACTTTCAATCTTTTTGTGGACATAGGCTGTGTAATATGTAGGTAAAGGAAATACATTTGGACACCACATCACTGACCCATTTACACAGTCAAAATGCCTAGAACAACTGCTTATTCTTGGCTTCCACATTTTTTTGTGTAAACCTGGACAGTTTGTTCCAATATTATGTTCTTTACAGAGAAGAGTACTCTGTTGATGGTAAACGCTAAACACAATAGAACACATCTTATGTTATTTCTAGGTCTAAAACTATCTTATGACTCCTCAAATCAACTAGTCAAACAGAATATGCAATCTATAGTGACATATGTTATTATCTATATCCTGAGTTTCAGAACATTCTTTTTTTTTTTTTTTCTCTTGACAAAGTAGCACTTTATTTATTTTTGCCACCCATCCACTGTTTATCTGAGTTTTGTAAATTCCACAAAAAGCCAAATGCCGGGCATCTAACCCTCAGCAAGAATGTCTATCAGTATTAAACACATACACACACAGATACATACATCTTACCATGTCCTTGAAAAACTGACATAGTAGCATTGCTTATCTGAGAAAAGAAAACCTATGGCACTTTGTATAACTTATGTGTAATGGACAGGATTATATAAAACGCATGTGGCTTTTTTTCATTCCTCATACATTATAAAGAAATGGCATTATTACGGCTGCCCAAGGATTTTGCCTTAGTCCCACTCAGCCTCGTCCTTAAAAATTGAGAAGCCATAGATAAAATGTAATCTCTTCAGACACAGGAGTCCAAATTCTAGACCCCAAATATTCCCTTGTTAGTTCAGTACAGGTGCATTGTAACAATGAATGATACCCTCTCTCATCTCATTACTGCTTCTATGGCACTAAGTACCAATTAGTCAGAGAAAATCTCCTTCATCTCTGATGCACTTTGGGCATGTTCTATGAACTCTGATCTCAGATCCTTATTCTGGAAAATGAGTATCATAATACTTTGAATGTTATTATCACGACAGTGACATTGGATAAGTGAATTTTGAAGCTCCTAGTACAGAACCTTTCACTCTTTCCCTTGAGCTTTTCTGGAACAATCCTAAACTTAACTGTGGCAGTTACTAGCAGAGTGGAAGGTGCTGGGCCTAGGACCAGGGAGATCTAGGTAAACTGTTTTTTTCCTTATCATTTAATGCTTGTCAGACATGAACAAGTCACTTAATCTCTCTGAATTGTAGTTTACTCATTATAAGAATGAAAAAGAAACAATATCTGGTATAACTACCTCAGGGGCTTATTGAAGCTGAATTAGAAACTAGATATTGAAATGATTTGTTAACTATGGAAAAGTATTCAAAGAAAATAGCTGGGCAGTTTACTTGGAGGGATTTCCAGGCTGTTAAACGAGAAGAAGCAAGATGTGGTGAAGTATGTAAAAGATAATCACATTTTAAACAAATGATGACAAAATCATATGTGTGTAGATATGTTTTCTGTGTGTGGGTACGTCAGAGAGAGAGAGAGAGAGAGAGAGAGAGAGAGAGAGAGATTTGTGTGATTACATCAGCATGGATAAATATTATCACATTGCTTACATGGGCTACTTAGTATTGGGGTGGTGAAGGAAGAAGAATGTTGGCAGTGGATCAGCAAACAAACCAATAAACTGACAAAAATATTTTAGAAAAATAAAGATGTTTATATCCAAAATAAATATATGTGTATGATAGAGTCTGTGTAAATTTATAGTGTATAAATATTTGTGTGCATGTTGTAGACATACAGTGAACTACATAAGGATGATCACCAAAACATTAATGGTAAACATCTCAGAGTAAAGCACAGTGTTTCTACTTTTTTCCTAAACATTTTCTGTATTGTTTTATTTTTGCTAAATGAGCACATATTTTTTATAAAATCTAAAATATACACATATTTTTATTATAAAAAACAAAACCAAATCACTAACTAATTCCAGTGGAATGTTATCCATCACTCCAGGTATTTCTGACCTATGTGCAGTCATTTCCTATTCTTTTCTTATTGCAGACATTACTAGTTGATCTCAGCACTCTTATTTATCAAGGTTGGACACAGCCTCATGATCCTTCATACAGTGCAACAGAAGCCTTTTCTAAATGATGAAAGGTGATCACCCTGGATGAAATCAATTTGCCATCATGGCTTAACTTCATTTCCTTGAAGCTATTGCCCTGGATTTTTATCTCTGCATCTGTAAGCAAAATTTTACCCAAATGTTTACAAAATAAATGAATATTATATTAAGATTATAATGTGAACAATGTTTTCATAAGATTACAAAATAGTGTTATTAGGGAATAATTAAATAAAAATTTAATTGTTCACATATGCCAATGATTCTGTCAGGGAAATAAGACAGTGAAAGGATATTTTAAGCTTCTAAAGTAGAGAGAAAGATTGGACATGGACACATATCTGAAACTTGTGTGGCCATGATATCATTACCACAAAAGAAACAATGGGATATGTACTTATTGGCAAAAATAGATTATGACCTCAGCAAGACAATTTAAAAACAGATTTACAGCCTGCCTTTGCCCTTTAACTTTACGGTGGTTTTCTTGAAATAAATTGACCTCAGACTCATCTTCCTCATCTACGAAATGGAGCTAGAGTAATTGCTTACCTCCTTTCAAAGACTGAACACACATGGAAGTGCTCTGCTAACAACTAAGAAGGATAAAAACATGAATAATTGTGACATTAGAGGAATATTACAGCATATTATTTATATGAGAAAATGATATGCTAGTCATGATAAAACTTAATAAAGCGGTAGGTTATGTTTTGGAGAAGAAAATAATTTCTGTATTGATAAACTGTTTACTTTTGTTATTTTAGGTTAAGCCTCCCCTAATTCTTTAAAATCATACTTGATTATGGACGATGGCAACTGCCTCCTGTCACTGCAATGAATGATTGTTGTATTGAATTGTGTGTTATGGGGGTGGGGGGAGAATTTGAAAGTTTTAAATTATTGTTTTATCACAATCCTTTTGAGGAAAAATTTCAACCTTTTGGAGTCTTCTATTACTATTTGTAAAACGGAAAAACATTCAGAGACATGGCATAAAATGATTAATAATGAAATCGGTTTAGGTAGTTTTATAAATAGACTAATTTCATGATAGCTCCTTAGATTCCTTTCCATCAGGAAACACTGTCTGGTAGCCACTGTCTACAAACCTTTGGTAAGTACTGCAGGGAATACTGTGGGAGGGACAAGATACTAAAAGAGGTTGAATCTGACGTAGTCTGTAAATGCCTCTCTAAAGATAAAATCCATTGTGGGAGCTTAGATTTTAATTGTGTGATATCTGTTCACTAAGTGGTTACCTTTCACTAAGAATTGTGCTACACATTTAAAATACATCCCCCAACCCATAAGTAAGACAGAGAGAATTGGGAGAAAATAAATGATGTGCTATTAGGACTGCACAAAATGCTATTATAGAAGGAATCACAAGGTCTATGGGAGTACAGAGGAAACCCTTCTCCTCCCAACACACACACACACACACACACACACACACCCCATCCCTATCTGTCCATATAGGAAAGGCTTTTTTGAAGAAGGTGATCCTTGAGCTGTGTCTTAAAGAAGGAGAAGGCAACTAAATCACAGGGACAAGGAACCAAAGAATGAAGAGGTGATTCAAAGGAAAGACAGACATTTATTAGGTCAAATTTTGACTGCTCACTGCTCTAACTCCTTTTGAATACAATAGCTTTTGTAAATGATGATCATTACAAATATAATATACATCTTTTATTATTTTGTCCCCCTATTCTTTTAGTTTTCTTTTCTTAATGAATGACTCGACAGAAACTCAAAAGCACTAAATGGTGCTGTCAGGATTGGAGCTCTATTCCACTTTAATCTCTCTTTCTTCTATTTTTCTTAAAATTAATGCTCCCTTTCCGTCTCTGCTACTTCCTTCTTCTCCCAGACATGTAATAAGAAACAAGTATAAAAATCTTAATTTTTTTATAGCATTAAGAATGGAATTGTAATTTCCCATACTTATTTCCGTTTCCCTTTAAGAACCAAGGAAAACACTTATATAAGAATTAATCATGGGAGTTGAGGAAGATGGCAGAAGAGTAAGATGCGGAGATCACCTTCCTCCCCACAGATACACCAGAAATAAATCTACATGTGGAACAACTCCTACAGAACACCCACTGAACGCTGGCAGAAGACCTCAGACCTCCCCAAAGGCAAGAAAGCCCCCACGTACCTGGGTAGGGCAAAAGAAAAAACAGAGACAAAGAATAGGGACAGGACCCGCACCAGTGGGAGGGAGCTGTGAAGGAAGAAACGTTTCCACACAGTAGGAAGCCCCTTCGCGGGCGGAGACTGCGGGTGGCGGAGGGAGGAAGCTTCAAAGCCGCGGAGGAGAGCGCAGCAAGAGGGGTGCAGAGAGCAAAGCCGAGAGATTCCCGCACAGAGGATTGGCGCCGACCAGCACTCACCAGGCCGAGAGGCTTGTCTGCTCACCTGCCAGGGCGGGCGGGGCTGGGAGCTGAGGCTCGGGCTTCGGTCAGCGAGCAGGGAGAGGACTGGCGGCATGAACACAGCCTGAAGGGGCTAGTGCGCCACAGCTAGCCAGGAGGGAGTCCGGGAAAAGTCTGGAGCTGCCGAAGAAGCAAGAGACTTTTTCTTCCCTCTTTGTTTCCTGATGCGCGAGGAGAGGGGATTAAGAGCGCCGCTTAAAGGAGCTCCAGAGACGGGCGCGAGCCGCGGCTAAAAGCGCGGACCCCAGAGACGGGCATGAGACGCTAACGCTGCTGTTGCAGCCACCAAGAACCCTGTGTGCGAGCACAGGTCACTCTCCACACCCCGCTTCCGGGGAGCCCGTGCAGCCCGCCACTGCCAGTGTCCCGGGATCCAGAGACAACTACCGCGAGAGAACGCACGGCGCGCCTCAGGCTCGTGCAACGTAACGCCGGCCTCTGCCGCCGCAGGCCCGCCCCACATACGTACCCCTCCCTCCCCCCGGCCTGAGGGAGCCAGAGCCCTCGAATCAGCTGCTTCTTTAACCCTGTCCTGTCTGAGCGAAGCAGAGACGCCCTCAGGCGACCTACACGCAGAGGCGGGGCCAAATCCAAAGCTGAGCCCCGGGAGCTGTGCGAACAAAGAGAAAGGGAAATTTCTCCCAGCAGCCTCAAGAGCAGCAGATTAAATCTCCACATTCAACTTGATTGCACCCTGCATCTGTGAAAAACCTGAACAAAAAATCATCCCAAATTGAGGAGGTGGACTTTGGGAGCAAAATATATTATTTTTTTCACCTTTTCCTCTTTATGTAAGTGTGTTATGTGTGTGCTTCTGTGTGAGATTTTCTCTGTATAGCTATGCTTTCACAATCTGTCCCACGGTTCTGTCCGTCCGTTTTTTTTTTTTTTTTTCTTAAAAAAACTTTTTTCATAATAATTATTATTTTTATTTTTATTTTAATAACTTTATTAAATTTTCTTTTTTCTTTCTTTCTCCCTTCCTTCCTTCCTTCTTTCCTCCCTGCCTTCCTTCCTTCCTTCCTTCCTTCCTTGTTTTTCTCCCTTTTATTCTGAGCCATGTGGATGACAGGCTCTTGGTGCTCCAGCCGGGAGTCAGTGCTGTACCTCTGAGGTGGGAGAGCCAACTTCAGGACACTGGTCCACAAGAGACCTCCCAGCTCCACGTAATATCAAATGGCAAAAATCTCCCAGAGATCTACATCTCAACACCAAGACCCAGCTTCACTCAACGACCAGCAAGCTACAGTGCTGGACACCCTATGCCAAACGACTAGCAAGACAGTAATACAACACCACCCATTAGCAGAGAGGCTGCCTAAAATCAAAATAAGGCCACAGACACCCCAAAACACACCACCAGACGTGGACCTGCCCACCAGAAAGACAAGATCCAGCCTCATCCAGCAGAACACAGGCACTAGTACCTTCCACCAGGAAGCCTATACAACCCACTAAACCAACTTGAGCCACTGGGGACAGACACCAAAAACAAGGGGAACTACAAACCTGGAGCCTGCAAAAAGGAGACCCCAAACACAGATAAGCAAAATGAGAAGACAGAAAAACACACAGCAGATGAAGGAGCAAGGTAAAAACTCACCAGACCTAACAAATGAAGAGGAAATAGGCAGTCTACCTGAAAAAGAATTCAGAATAATGATAGTAAAGATGATCCACAATCTTGGAAATAGAATAGACAAAATGCAAGAAACATTTAACAAGGACCTAGAAGAACTAAAGAGGAAACAAGCAACAATCAACAACACAATAAATAAATTAAAAATTCTCTAGAAGGGATCAATAGCAGAATAACTGAGGCAGAAGAACGGATAAGTGACCTGGAAGATAAAATAGTGGAAACAACTACTGCAGAGCAGAATAAAGAAAAAAGAATGAAAAGAACTGAGGACAGTCTCAGAGACCTCTGGGACAACACTAAATGCACCAACATTCCAATTATAGGGGTCCCAGAAGAAGAAGAGAAAAAGAAAGGGACTGAGAAAATATTTGAAGAGATTATAGTTGAAAACTTCCCTAATATGGGAAAGGAAATAGTTAATCAAGTCCAGAAAGCACAGAGAGTCCCATACAGGATAAATCCAAGAAGAAACACGCCAAGACACATATTAATCAACTTACAAAAATTAAATACAAAGAAAACATACTAAAAGCAGCAAGGGAAAAACAACAAATAACACACAAGGGAATCCCCATAAGGTTAACAGCTGATCTTTCAGCAGAAACTCTGCAAGCCAGAAGGGAGTGGCAGGACATATTTAAACTGATGAAGGAGAAAAACCCACAACCAAGGTTACCCAGCAATTATCTCATTCAGATTTGATGGAGAAATTAAAATCTTTACAGACAAGCAAAACCTGAGAGAGTTCAGCACCACCAAACCAGCTTTACGACAAATGCTAAAGGAACTTCTCTAGGCAAGAAACACAGAGAAGGAAAAGACCTACAGCAACAAACCCAAAACAATTAAGAAAATGGGAACAGGAACATACATATCGATAATTACTTTAAATGTAAATGGATTAAATGCTCCCACCAAAAGACACAGACTCGCTGAATGGATACAAAAACAAGACCCAGGGATTCCCTGGTGGCGCAGTGGTTGAGAGTCCACCTGCCGATGCAGGGGACATGGGGTCGTGTCCCGGTCCGGGAAGATCCCACATGCCGCAGAGCGGCTGGGCCCATGGGCCATGGCCACTGAGCCTGCGTGTCCGGAGCCTGTGCTCCGCAATGGGAGAGGCCACAACAGTGAGAGGGCCACGTACCGCAAAAAAAAAAAAAAAAAAAATACCTGACCCATATATATGCTGTCTACAAGAGACCCACATCAGACCTAGGGACACATACAAAAAAAAGTAAGGGGATGGATAAAGATATTCCATGCACATGGAAATCAGAAGAAAGCTGGAGTAGCAATTCTCATACAAGACAAAATAGACTTTAAAATAAAGACTATTACAAGAGACAAAGAAGGACACTACATAATGATCAAGGGATCGATCCAAGAAGAAGATATAACAATTGTAAATATTTATGCACCCAACATAGCTGCACCTCAATACATAAGGCAAATACTAACAGCCATAAAAGGGGAAATCGACAGTAACACAATCATAGTAGGGGACTTTAACACCCCACTTTCACCAATGGACAGAGCATCCAAAATGAAAATAAATAAGGAAACACAAGCTTTAAAAGATACATTAAACAGGATGGACTTAATTGATATTTATAGAACATTCCATCCAAAAACAAGAGAATATACATTTTTCTCACGTGCTCAAGGAACATTATCCAGGATAGATCATATCTTGGGTCACAAATCAAGCCTTGGTAAATTTAAGAAAATTGAAATCGTATCAAGTAGCTTTTCCAACCACAACACTATGAGACTAGATATCAATTACAGGAAAAGATCTGTAAAAAATACAAACCTGGAGGCTAAACAATACACTACTT
Organism: Leucopleurus acutus; assembly: GCF_964270905.1. NCBI lineage: Eukaryota > Metazoa > Chordata > Mammalia > Artiodactyla > Delphinidae > Leucopleurus > Leucopleurus acutus. The sequence goes on along the minus strand of NC_139151.1, from coordinate 51,877,967 downwards.
AATAACGAAGTGATCACTGAAGAAATCAAAGAGGAAATCAAAAAATACCTAGAAAAAAATGACAATGGAGACACGATGACCCAAAATCTATGGGATGCAGCAAAAGCAGTTCTAAGAGGGAAGTTTATATCAATACAATCCTACCCTAAGAAACAGGAAACATCTCAAATAAACAACCTAACCTTGCACCTAAAGCAATTAGAGAAAGAAGAACAAAAAAAAACCCAAAGTTAGCAGAAGGAAAGAAATCATAAAGATCAGATCAGAAATAAATGAAAAAGAAATGAAGGAAACAACAGCAAAGATCAATAAAACTAAAAGCTGGTTCTTTGAGAAGATAAACAAAATTGATAAACCATTAGCCAGACTCATCAAGAAAAAAAGGGAGAAGACTCAAATCAACAGAAATAGAAATGAAAAAGGAGAAGTAACAACTGACACTGCAGAAACACAAAGGATCATGAGATATTACTACAAGCAACTCTATGCCAATAAAATGGACAACCTGGAAGAAATGGACAAATACTTAGAAATGCACAAGCTGCCAAGACTGAAACAGGAAGAAATAGAAAATGTGAACAGACCAATCACAAACACTGAAATTGAAAGGGTGGTTAAAAATCTTCCAACAAGGGTTTCCTTGTTGGCGCAGTGGTTGAGAGTCCGCCTGCAGATGCAAGAGACACGGGTTTGTGAGCCAGTCTGGGAAGATCCCACATGCCGCGAAGCGGCTAGGCCCGTGAGCCATGGCTGCTGAACCTGTGCGTCCGGAGCCTGTGCTCTGCAATGCTAGATGCCACAACAGTGAGAGGCCCATGTACCGCAAAAAAAAAAAAAAAAAAAAAAAAAAAAAATCTTCCAACAAACAAAAGCCTAGGACCAGATGGCTTCACAGGCGAATTCTATCAAACATTTAGAGAACAGATAACATCTCTCCTCCTCAAACTCTTCCAAATTATAGCAGAGGGAGGAACACTCCCAAACTCATTCTACGAGGCCACCATCACCCTGATACCAAAACCAGACAAAGATGTCACAAAGAAAGAAAACTACAGGCCAATATTACTGATGAACGTAGATGCAAAAATCCTCAACAAAATACTAGCAAAAAGAATCCAACAGCACATTAGAAGGATCATACACCATGATCAAGTGGGGTTTATTCCAGGAATGCAAGGATTCTTCAATATATGCAAATCAATCAACGTGATACACCATATTAACAAATGGAAGAATAAAAACCATATGATCACCTCAACAGATGCAGAGAAAGCTTTCGACAAAATTCAACACCCATTTATGATAAAAACCCTGCAGAAAGTAGGCATAAAGGGAACTTTCCTCAACATAATAAAGGCCATATATGACAATCCCACAGCCAACATCATCCTGAATGGTGAAAAACTGAAACCATTTCCACTAAGATAAGGAACAAGACAAAGTTGCCCACTTTCACCACTATTATTCAACATAGTTTTGGAAGTTTTAGCCACAGCAATCAGAGAAGAAAAGAAATAAAAGGAATCCAAATTGGAAAAGAAGAAGTAAAGCTGTCACTGTTTGCAGATGACATGATAGTATACATAGAGAATCCTAAAGATGCTACCAGAAAACTACTAGAGGTAATCAATGAATTTGGTTAAGTAGCAGGATACAAAATTAATGCACAGAAACCTCTGGCATTCCTATACACTAGTGATGAAAAATCTGAAAGTGAAATCAAGAAAACACTCCCACTTACCATTGCAACAAAAATAATAAAATATCTAGGAATAAACCTACCTAAGGAGACAAAAGACCTGTATGTAGAAAATTATAAGACACCGATGAAAGAAATTAAAGATGATACAAATAGATGGAGAGATATACCATGTTCTTGGATTGGAAGAATCAACATTGTGAAAATGACTCTACTACCCAAAGCAATCTACAGATTCAATGCAATCCCTATCAAACTACCACTGGCATTTTTCACAGAACTAGAACAAAAAAATCCACAATTTGTATGGAAACACAGAAGACCCCGAATAGCCAAAGCCATCTTGAGAACAAAAAATGGAGCTAGAGGAATCAGGCTCCCTGACTTCAGAGTATACTACAAAGCTACAGTATTCAAGACAGTATGGTACTGGCACAAAAAACAGAAATATAGATCAATGGAACAGGATAGAAACCCCAGAGATAAACCCACGCACATATGGTCACCTTATCTTTGATAAAGGAGGCAAGAGTATACAGTAGAGAAGAGACAGCCTCTTCAATAAGTGGTGCTGGGAAGACTGGACAGCTACATGTAAAAGTATTAGAACACTCCCTAACACCATACACAAAAATAAGCTCAAAATGGATTAAAGACGTAAATGTAAAGCCAGAAACTATCAAACTCTTAGAGGAAAACATAGGCAGAACACTCTATGACATAAATCACAGCAAGATCCTTTTTGACCCACCTCCTAGAGAAATGGAAATACAAACCGAAATAAACAAATGGGACCTAATGAAACTTAAAAGCTTTTGCACAGCAAAGGAAACCATAAACACAAGCAAAAGACAACCCTCAGAATGGGAGAAAATATTTGCAAATGAAGCAACTGACAAAGGATTAATCTCCAAAACATACAAGCAACTCATACAGCTCAATAACAAAAAAACAAACAGCCAATCCAAAAATGGGCAGAAGACCTAAACAGACATTTCTCCAAAGAAGATATACAGATTGCCAAGAAACACATGAAAGAATGCTCAACATCATTAATCATTAGAGAAATGCAAATCAAAACTACAATGAGATATCATCTCACACCGCTCAGAATGGCCATCATCAAAAAATCTAGAAACAATAAATGCTGGAGAAGGTGTGGAGAAAAGGGAACACTCCTCACTGTTGGTGGCAATGTAAATTGATACAGCCACTATGGAGAACAGTATGGAGGTTCCTTAAGATACTAAAAATAGAACTACTATAAGACCCAGCAATCCCACTACTGGGCATATACCCTGAGAAAACCATAATTAAAAATGAGTCATGTACCAATATGTTCATTGTGTTCTATTTACAATAGCCAGGACATGGAAGCAACCTAAATGTCCATCAACAGATGAATGGATAAAGAAGATGTGGCACATATATACAATGGAATATTACTCAGCCATAAAAAGAAACGAAATTGAGTTATTTGTAGTGAGGTGGATGGACTGAGAGTCTGTCATACAGAGTGAAGTCAGTCAGAAAGAGAGAAACAAATACCGTATGCTAATACATGTATATGGAATCTAAGAAAAAAAAAAAAAGTCATGAAGAACCTATGGGTAAGATGGGAATAAAGACATAGACCTACTAGAGAATGGACTTGAGGATATGGGGAGGGGGAAGGGTAAGCTGTGACAAAATGAGAGAGTGGCATGGACATATATACACTACCAAACGTAAAACAGATACCTAGTGGGAAGCAGCTGCATAGCACAGGGAGATCAGCTAGGTGGTCTGTGACCACCTAGAAGGGTGGGATAGGGAGGGTGGGAGGGAGGGAGACGCAGGAGGGTGGAGATATGGGAACGTGTGTCTGTTTGTGTGTGTGTGTGTGTGTATGTGTGTGTGTGTGTTTGTGTATAGCTGATTCGCTTTGTTGTAAAGCAGAAACTGACACACCATTGTAAAGCAATTATACTCCAATAAAGATGTTTAAAAAAAAAAAAAAAGAATCATGCCTGAGGACAAAGGTAATGAAATGCTGACAACCGACCATTCCTTATCTGGTCCAGAACCTAGCCTGTCCTTTCATTTTTGCAAAAATAAACATTACTAAGGAGAAAAAAAAAAATATTCTCAGACTTCATAGCAGGATATCATGTAGTAAGAGGGATGAAGAAGGAAATATTCTCAGAGAATTTAAACAGTGATACAATGACGACTTGAAACAACACTCTGTATGAGTGTTAGAGACGGCATCATGGAGAAGGTTCTATTTAAGACGGGTTTCGAAGGATAAGTAGGCATTTTTCCAGTTGGAGGGGGAAAGAGACACATTCTAGGCTGAGTGAACCTCATAAATAAAGAGAGCTGGCTGTTTTGAGTAAGGGGCCTCTATGTTTGGAATGTAGAGCATGCATGGTAGGAAGTAGCATATGTGACAGCAGAGGAAGACAGCAGGATTGAGAATGTTCTAAATGTTATGTTAGGTGGGTTTTAATCGAAATATTGCTATGATCAGACCTGTATTTGGGTGAATGGGTTGGAAGAGAGGTCAGAGGCCAGTTAGGAATCTAATTAAAAGGAACAATAACGAGCGCTATGAGTCCAAGGAAACGCAGAGGAAAAAAGAGAAAGACGATTATTTCATTCAGACAGGTCAGCCATGATCCTGTTGCTGCGCAGCTTACAGTCTAATTGGGAGGTAAGACATTATTATAGGAATGACTTCACTGCTATGTAGCATCTGATTCTTTCCTCCCTGGCATTACAGAAGTTGAGCAGAGGGAGATTACTTCAAAGAATATTCAGAAAGACAGACATGATGAAGGCTTCATTTCTCTTCTAGCCCAGTGGATCAGTATTAGTAATGGGAGGTACTGGGTGACCGGCTCCCAGGGGAACAGAATCACGTGAAGGACCTTCACAAAGGATAGCTGTACCTCCTCTCTCTGCACATACACAGACACACACACACACATACAGACACACACATAGACATTCACTCTACGCTGCATCTATAACTGTTTTAGCGAAGTCTGAAAAGAACTTGTGATCTGTACCTTGATTCTACATTTACAAACTTTACAAACTTAAAATACCAACAGCAAGTTAACCCCATCTTTTGAGTCCTTATTTTTTCTCACTTATAAAAGGGGGTGATAGTACCTTTCTATCAAGGTTGCTGTGAAGATTTTTAAAAACTATTTATTTGATAACCTCTGGTGCAATCTAGCAGACAGTAGGTACTCAGTATGTTTCTGTTTCTGTTTTCTTTCACGTTCCTGGGGAAAATCTTACAGATTTTTGGTCACCAATTCCAAGAAAATATTTTTTTCCTACCTATGACAGGAAGGGGTAGAAATACAGCTGTTGGGTACAGTACTCTTGGATTTTATAGTTAGGGCTAATGCTTAGTGAGTCCCTCCTACGTGCCAGGCACTGTGGTTAACCTCAGAGACAAAGGAACAGCTGAAAAAAGGGCCCCATCCTCAGACAACGCACAACCAACTAAAAGGAAATAAATAATCACAGAGCATGAGGTACGAAAATACAATAAAAATTCAGAATAAGAGTTTCTTACAAAATCTCCACTGGGTGTACAACCTCCATTAATGCATCCAGGAAACCTGTTGCTAGAGGATACTTAATAGTGGATGAATTCAGACTAAATATTGGATGCAGTTCAGCACCACCGAGAAATTCAGCCTGTGTGGAAGAAGTATTTTCAGACCAGAGAGCATGAATAAATTCCATTAACACCAAGTAAAAGCTGCATTTGAAGAACAGGAAAGTACTGTGATCTGAGAGACAGTTATTATTTTTTCAAACTTAATTTTTTCTTATTTTGTCTGTCTTTTCCCAGGATTAAGACTAGCTTCTTTTTTTTTTATCCCCACTTAGCTTTGATGGGGGGAGCTGCAGATTTTACAAAAATATTATTTTCAATAATATATGCTCTCTCATATAGACAGAACTCTCAGTAAAATATATATGAGAACATTCCTTCCAGCCACTAGCTATGATTCATTTATTACCTAGTGGTCAGGGTTCTTGGAAAAGAGAATGGTCATTTCTCTCAATACCCACTCCCACAATTCCTCAACTCTTACCTGTTTTGCTGGTTATAATGCCAATCAGAACTTATAAGACATTTTATCTTTCTACTCTCTCTCCTCCTACTCTCCAGTGATTTTATTCCTCCTCTGTCTACTATCCTGACTCAGTAGTTATGTTCTGGTATTAAAAGCAGAACAAATTTTGCTTGGAAATTTTGAAGTAAAATTCTTAGAAAGGAATTGAATGTTGGTGCTTATTTATAGCTACTATCAAGTCTTCTCAAGTAATTCTCTTTGATGTGACAGATATAATTCCAAAGGATTTTAAGAACATTCAAAATTTCAACTGCCCTTACATATTGATACAATACTATCAAGAATCTCACTGTGAACCTTCTATTCTGCCATAAATAATAAGCATGCACTCAAGAGAGGACAGAAAAGAAGGAAAGAAAATCTTGGAGGGGGTCTGTAGTACTTTCTAAGGTCACAGTGTGATTTCTGATGCTATCAAAAGCTAAACCAAGGCAATTTTAAGATAAGAATTAGGAATCTGACAGTAAGATTTAGGAATTGACAGTAAGTCAGTTTGTTTTAATTTAACTAGAATTAGAACTAATGACAGAGGAAGAAAAAATAAGTAGGGGTTTGGGAATAAAGATCTCTATACTCTGGCTTTAGAAAGATACCATTCAATAATTATTAGCAGAAATATGCTAATTGACATTTAAGGGTAAATACAAATGGGATGAATATTTTGAATGTCACTACCACTTTGGATTAATAGTATAACTATTATGAAAAAAATATGCAATCTATAGTTTCAAGTAGGGAAAAGCTCTGTGTTTTGATTGAAAAATGTTAGAAATTAGGAAGGTGTTTTTTTTTTTTTTCTCTCCTTATTGTTAAGTGTGTTCTTTTTTATCAGATTCTTTTCTAAACCAACTTTCTGAGATATTTGTGTAAGCCTCAAGTAAAATATGATAAATTAAAGTTATATAGCATAAACCTGAAAGGAGAGTTTTTAATTTTACAGATAAGGGGAGTGAGATTTAGAGAAATGAGGTAACATTACTAAGGTCATGGAGACAGTTGGTGGCAAAACCAGAAGAGAAATGGACCTAATTTCATTACCGCAAAAAGACATTAAAGGCTTGGAATGCTCTTTTGTCTACTCATCCAGCCTGCTCCTGTGATATATACCCCATCCTCCTCCTTCCTCCATCACCACAGTAAATTGCAGTAGGATGTATTCACTGAGAAATAAGAGTAAGGAAGCTAAATTAAAAGTCAAATATTCCTGTTACTTTTTGATGCCCAGTTTTACTTAACTCATTCCTCAAGTGAAAGATTAAGGAAAAAAAAATCTTTATAGTTAACATAAAACAGTTGTTCGAAATCTGAATACACAGCAAAATATGACGTTTACAAAACACGTTTTATATGTCAATGAAAAAATAAGCCTCTAAGGAGCCTTGGCCAGTAGACATATTTTTCTTATTTTTGTTTCTTTCCTAAACTTTATAGATTGCATAAATTATTTCTAAGATGGTCTCATAAGAAACATTTTAGTTGAATCTGAACCCTTAGGCATGAAATGTTTTAAACCTCATAAAAGGATTTTTCCATTGAATTTTTTTCTCTTTTTTCTTTTTTGAGTGAGAAGTTATGTGATGTAGTAACTCTTTTTCCTTTTGAGTCTTTGGAAGGAGAGGTAGGTGAGTTTGATAAAGTGCATGTACCAAGGACCAGCTGGAGACACTATGTATGTCCTGAATGCCCAACACGTAACAAGGTAGACCCTTAATCAGAACCCACTTTTTGCAAAATCATAAAGTAGCTTGGTTTCTTGCCTTTATAGCTCTGGAAAGTATCATCTATTGCCGTATTTTTCACTTGGAAGAGTCCATAGGCACAGTGACAGGATAACCTACTATACATTCATACCCAAGGTTCCTCAAATCCAATGTGTCCAAATGCACACATTCCCCCTACCCCCAGTTTTCCATCTGGTCCTTCTATAATAGGTTTCTAATATATAGCCTAACCCTACCAGACATTCTAGAAATCAACAGCCTCTTTAGGTATTATCCTTTCTTCCAACCACCACTACTTTAGTGCAGGACTTCCTTGAACTTTATCTGGACTAATATATAGATTCTTCTACTTCTCTCCAACCCACACATTTTTTTTTCATACAATTATTCTGCTACTGATGTAAACTATTTTTAAGTTAAATCTGTTCACAGACTACCCCAGTTTATAATCATTAAACAACTTTCCATCATCTGAAGTTAGTTTAATTTCCAAAGCATGTCCCATGAAATACCGGTCACTGCTCTACAACAAAAAAAGTAAACTCTAAACAAAGCAGGTTTCCATTGTCCAATAAATTTGGAAATGCTGTAGATTTATCTCTTTTAAAAATTGGTATGTCAAAAGCATTGAAAAACTGAGCCATACAGAAACCTACTTAATTCTGTTTGGTATAAGTTTCTTATGACCAGGTCTACATACACACGTTTAGCTTATTTTTGTGTTGCCTCACCATTGTGTTTTTGACTATACTTTCTGTATCTCTTTATCCCCATAACCTATAATGCCTGGTATACACTATTCCCAATAAATGTGTGGTGACAGAATGGATGAATGGATTAATGAATGATACACTGCTTGACAGACTGTCATCTTGTTTTACTTTAGATAATGGGGCAGAAAAGCTCTACAGCCTAACTTTGCTTAAAAGAACAGTCCATGCAGAGATACAATAGCAAGTGTCCGTGGCTTTCTGTTCTGTTTTCATTATACCCAAGGGAATAGTGACTCTTCACATCTGAGGTTTCTAGTAGCGAAGGGATTCAGAAGCCATGAGGAGGCCATATTTGGAGCCTTTCCTTTGTAGAAAATGAGGGAGATAGCAATTTAGCTTTGGTCTTAAAAACTTTACTCTCTGGAGAATTTGCCTCTGCTGACTCCTCCTCCTTTTTTTAATGCAAAGATGTGAATTCCTCATTTGAGAAGACTTCATATTTCACAGTATTCAGAATAATTCCTTAAGCTCAAGGGATTTTTTTTTTCTTTTTTCATATAGTTGTTTGGCTCTTTTAAGATTACTTATCCCTTGTGGGATAAAAATGGCAAAGATAACTATGGGTCAGTGAGAATCTGTAGAACAGACCTTCATGGAAAGAGGTCTCTGAAGTCTGGGCAAGGGTGTTCCAAATTTCTTTTTATAATACTCATTTGATAAGTTGGTTGCTTAACTAATATAATAGGGCCCAGGTATTGAGACTCTTAACACAAATAAGTTGTGTTTTTTTTTTTTTTTTTTTCCCATTATTCCCATTATTATAATAGTCACTTTTTAAAGCTTTGGGGAATAGAACATACACTAGATGCCATAGGAAGTAAAACTGACTGCTACTGAGGCTTCAAGGAGACCACATGGAGAATACTGTCTCCATATAAGGCAACAATGATTCTGATAAACAGGAGATAAGACATTAGACATAAGCTTCAAACACTGATGAAAGACAAACGCTAAAAAATAAATTAAGGACTTCCCTGGTGGTGCAGTGGTTGGGAGTCCGCCTGCCGATGCAGGGGGCATGGATTCGTGCCCCGGTCCGGGAGGATCCCACGTGCCGTGGAGCGGCTGGGCCGCTGGGCCTAGCGCGTCCGGAGCCTGTGCTCCGTGGCAGGAGAAGCCACAGCGTGAGAGGCCCGCGTACCGCAAAAAAAAAAATAATTAATTAATTAATTAATTAAAATTTATGAATAAACTGCCAAAGTCTAGAACAGCAGAATAGCTAAATTGGGTCAGGGCGGAGCCTGAGTTGGCTATTAAATATATTTGCTAGGCATTGACAGTAAAAGGAGGACTGATTACATGAGTTATAAGAGAACTGTAATATGATTATTGAATGAAGACTTTTTCAATATATGATGAATACCCACCTAACATGACCATGATGATTAGAGCAGAAAATACTCCTTGAGAACTGGAGTGAGAGAAGCCTATAACATTGTTGTCCTTGTTGTTGTTTTAAGTAAATTAATATTTAGTACAAATGATTTTTTATAAAAGAAGGTTATTCTTGGAGAAAAAAAATTACTCATTTTCACCCTTGACTCAATGATTCTTTGTTTATTTGTCTGTTTCCCTCATATTCAGGGTTACAAATATAGATTTTAAAGGAATACTACTACTACTAATAGTAATAATATTTATATTACAAATATTATTTATATTTTGATTTCAGACAAGACGATCCCAGAGTTAGTGATTTTTTGAATGTCCCAACTCAGTGTAGAAATTTATTTTTAAATAACAAATACCACCACTATATCCTACTCTCTCCACAACGTGTCACTCATTGCCTAAGTACCTCACAGATGTTTCTATTCCTTATAATAATCCTCTATGGGAGGTATTATGAGTCAGCCTCGTTTATAACAAACCTAAAACTCAAAGTGATTAAGTGACTTTCACAATGTCATAGAACTAGTATGTTTCAGTCTTGCTAAAGGTCAACGTTCTGCTTTCTAACCAAGATGTCTACATTTTTACACTGAGAGATTATCATCCTACCTCTACCTATATATTTCCAGGATTAGAAAACTTTCTGTGTACTTAGTCTGATTAATTGTCAGATAATCTGATCAGCAGTTTCTTTATTGCTAATTAAAATTTCAGCCTCACGTTAGTTAGATTCAATGATTTTTTTCCAAAGATTCCCCCTTCCATAGACAGTCTATCATTCTATGAGGAGAATTAAAGCACTACAGTATTAAATACACTAAGTAAGAAGGTAACTATTGTTGTTTGCATTGTGGACTTGAACCAGGCCATAATGTGTCATGGCCCTAACCCACTGGCTCTTCAGTCATAGGTATATGACAGTAGTGTTATTCACAATGTGAAAACTCTGGCAAGTTCAACCCCACATGTTGCTCTCATACTTAGCATATTTGTATGGGCTAATTAAGGGCCAATTAGGCCCTTGAGCTTGCAAGTGATTTTAATAGGTCATTTCATCAGACATCCCATCTGATTCTTGAGAAGTTTCTAGAAATGCCTTACAAGTGAATGTAAATATCTACACTACAGAATGTACCCACAGGGATGGAAACCCTGATTCTGACTACCTTCTGTTGGATTGGGAAGACAGGGAACTTAATACATATACCAAAACCATATGGTATTGATTTTCTAATTTGATACGTTAACAGAGTCGAAACAAATTGATGCAAGTTGCACATCTTGGTAGGTTTTGTGCAAGTGTCTGAACTTAGATCTAACTGGCTCTTTCTTGTACAACACATTATCTAACAAAACAAAACATAAGCAAATCATTTTGCTGATTACTTCTGTCACACAGACTCTGAATGAGGGAAGGCTTTTGTTTTTTAAGTTGTTGGTTTTGTTTTTTATCTCTATGTATTGGTAAGCTGGAATGAATCAGTGGCTGAGTAATGCCTGAGTGTCTCCAGAGAACTCTGAACGTTTGACTGATAAAGTCAACATATAATGGATGGGTTTAGAAATATAAATAGCCTTGTAAAGGAGAATGAATTGTTCCTAAGCTAGAACAAGACTTGACTCATTGGTATTAGCTAAGCTAAAGAAGAAGGAAAAAAAAAAAAATGTCAAGAGAAAATAAGTTGTCAGCAATGGCAGCTCAGAAAAATGCAGAGAGAGGAAAACCAATGTTAGTGGTGTGTATCTGGACAGTGTCCAAGGAAAGAAAAATTGAATCTGGATCATGTGAGTCTTGTCTCGGGGAAACTCAGTGCTCCTCTGCAGTCCAAGACCCTCTTGTTAGATATAGCCCTTCCTAGTAAGAGGATTATTACTAAGAGTGGTCAAGTTTGAAGACTGATTTGACCTGATTTTCTAGGAGATAGAGTTTGGTTTAAGAATAAGTCTTTATCAGGGTAAATGCCTCTTCTATACTTCTTTGAAATAGTTTTCTTTGTAAAAAGCTAGCAAGACAGTCCTGGGTCATGGGACTACTGATTTACCTCAATGGGCACCAAAGTCCAGCTATCTCTAGGCTTTAGGAAAAACTGTCTCCTTCACTATGGATAGTATATCCAAAATTATCTGTACTTTGAAATTGAAGTAATATGACCTGAGATTTGGTAGAGATTTAATTAAAAGGCCAGAAGAGACCACTCTACCTACTTTGATGCTAGGCTCTACATTGCTGCTAGCCTATTACATTAACTAGGGTGACAAGATTATGGTGACAAATAAACCTATAGCTGTTGTTAGCGCAACAAAACAGATGTCTGTTGCTCATATTACAGTAAAGACTGTTTACAGTTTGGTAGAAGCAGGTGGTGGTAGTGTCTGTATATGATGGCAGTGTGTGGTCTCTTCCCTACATAGTCATTCATGAACCAAGACTATGGCGGCTCTGACATCTTTAATTCATAGCTCCCAACATTGCCCTTGGAACCATCTTCTTCCCCAGGTTGAAAGGAAAAATAACTCATAAAGGAACATGTGGAAGGATTTTACAATTATGGTTATAATTGGTACATATTATTTTCATTCATAGTCTAATTAGCTATAACTCAGTCACATGACCAATCTAACTGCAAAGGACAATGGGAAATGTAGTCTGGCTCTATGCCCAAGGAGAAGAGGAGAAAAGATTTTGCCAACACCATTCACTGACAACTAGGCAAAAGGATTTCTACTCGTGGAACAGCTAAGATCACAGAAGGACTAAACTGGGGTTGAGTAAATAATTTTCTCAGTTACTCCTAAGTTGTTTTGTGTGTGTGCGTGTGTGTGTGTGTGTGTGTGTGTGTGTGTGTGTGATGTCTGTTGCTGTTCCAGCATTTTCCCCTTTATCACCCTGTTCTTTCCTCTCTGGTAAAACTTATTAGAAAAGACACAAGTTTTAGAGTGAGATGATCTGAGATTGAAAGCCAGCTCTTTTGCTTTCCAGCTACATAACCTCATCAAGTTTTAGTTTCCTCATCAGCAAAATGAGGATAATGTCTAGGCTGCTGGAAGGCCAATCTGGGATGAGATCTGATGTTGGGTGATTCTGTGTTTTGGACACATCAGCTCATGTTAGAACAATCTGGTCACTAGAAAAGTGGGGAATAATGTCTTTGGTTTTGATTGAAAAGAATCACTTGAAATTTCCAATCTTTTGTTTTTTCTTCTTGATTTTTTTCCTTTCATCAACTATATTAAGATATACTTTATATAAAATAAAATTTACCAATTTTAAGCATGCAATTTGATACATTTTGACAAATACATACAGCAGTATAACAGCAGTCATAATAGAAAATATTTACAACTATTTCAATTAACCCAAATCTTCCCTCATGCTCTTTTGCAGTCAGTACCTACCCTTCTACCTCTGATCCCTGACAACTATTGATCTGATTCCTGTCACTTTTCCTTTTCTAGAATGTCATATTAATAAAATCGTAAAGTTTGTTTTTATGTCTGGCCTCTTTAACTTGACAAAATGCTTTTGAGATTTGTCTATGTTTTGTGCATATCAATAGTTCATCCTTTTGTTGCTTATTCTCTTGTAGAGATATACCAAATTTATTTATGAACACTATTCACAAGTTGATGAAAATTTGTGTTATTTTGGCTTTGGCAAATATGAATACATCTGCCCTGAACACTTGAGTGTAAGTCTTTGTGTGGACATATGTCTTAATTTCTCTTAGGTAAGTACCTAGGAATAGGACTGCAGTACCAGCCTTGTTTTGTATTGTTGCTGGCTAATTTATATGTGTCTGTTAATCTGACTTCCTTTATGATTCCATATTGGGGAGTAAAGTGCTTTGCACAAAAGGAAATAAATGTTGATTACTGAAATGGGATAAACCCCTCTTTAATATTTCAGTTGCTTTTATACATAAAGCAATCTCTCAAGTTTGGTCAATGTGGACTTGACAGAGAAATAGCAATATAAAAGCTATGCTCAGCTAAGTTTCTTCCATGTATTAAGCACTAAGCTACAGTTGTAACAATAGCAGTGACAAGTATTTAAGCCTCAGTAACCACAGAGATATTTTCATATCATTTTTTAACATGTGGCAACTAAGATATAGAAATGATTAGATTTGCCCAAGGTCAGCAGTTAAGAAGGGATGCAGACTGGCATTCAAACCCAAATCTACCTGATTTCCAATCCCATACATTTCCCATTTGTCTTAGTGGGCGGCTATCACAGAATACCATGGACTAGGTGGCTTATCAAAACAGAAATTTATTTCTCATAGTTCTGGAAGCTGGGTAGTCCAAGATCAAAATCAACAGATTTGGTGAACGACTTCCTGGTTCATAGACAGTCTTCTTTTTACTGTGTCCTCACATGTAGGAAATGGGTAAAGGATCTCTCTGGAGTCTTTTTTTATAGGGGCATTAATCCCTAATTATCTCCTATAGGCCTTACTTCCAAATATCTTAACATTGGGGTTGAGTTTCAAATATGAATCTGTGGGAGACACAGACACAGACACATTCAGCCCATAGCATCACTGATCTATGTTTTTGAGTCTGTAAAACTAAGAACAATTTTCTAGCAATGGGCATCCATTTATAGTTCTGTCTATAAGAAGGACCATCTGGCTGCCTGGTGGCTCTTCTCTTCTTAACAGGCATCCTTCTACTTATGACAGATCACACAGGACAAGTATTGCCCAGAAATACTTTCTGTATTACATAAAGCCCATTTGGACCTTTGAGAGTTATTTTCATAAGACTCTTTTTCAATACAAGATAAAAAAAAAAAAACAGATATACTTGGTGTTTTAAATAAATATTATTATAGTAGTCCTGACATTAGAGAAGTTTCCTAAAAGTTAATCACCACCGCAACAAGGCAAGAGAATCTCTTCCAGTGGACAAACCCCTTCACCAAAATCAAGCCCTAAAACTGCTCCTAACATGTTTTTCCCTTCTTTGTATGTGTACCAAGCTGACTCTAGAACATTGAGCCTCGACAGCATTTGGGGTCTAGGCAATGACAAAAAGACAATAATGGGAGTACTGTGTATATTTTAAAGTGCCTGATCTTTATAAACAACATTAAAATCTCTTAGCTATTTTATCTATGTCTTGAATACGAGCCAAGAATAGTGTTTTGCTCATAAAAAGTAATTTGAATGACACCATCTCAGACTTATTCAATTATTTTCTGTCAATAAGAACCTTTTGTTGCTGCAATGGCCAAGGGAGAGATTACACACATAGCATTATCGGGTTATTTCATAAAATAAATTCAACTTTTGAAAAAATTCCATTAAGTTATTCAATGTATGATTTTTTACTAAGCAGGGTGAGTGGTCTAAGGAAGCAAGATTAGGTTCATTTGACTAGTATTTGAGGCAATAGTTGGAGGATATTATAATTTCCTTATTAGTTAATAAGTCAATATTTTTTTGCTTCTTCCTCCCTATTCTTATAAAATATTCTTAAAAATTCTTGTAAAACTTATCAGAAGAGACACCGTCTTTGGAGTAGGATGATCTGGGATTGCAGGCCAGCTCTTTCACTTTCCATCTACATGAATTCTTCAAATTTAGTTTTCTCATCAGCCCAATAAGGGCAATAATATTTACTTACAAGGCAGTCGTGAGAATTAACCTGCTGTTTATGCCATTGCTGTGGTTGTCAGTATAGAAGGAAAACAAGTTTAGGTGGGGAATAGAAACTCATCTTTGTGATAAGCTCTGGTGCCTGTGGGAGAGTCATGAAATACTTAAAGATAGTGGGTATGTGGGGCAGAGCTGAACAGCCAGATCAGAGGCATAGAGATTTGAGAGCCATCAGATATGGATGACTTCTGAAGTGCAGAAAAGTGATAGATTTGCCCAAGAAGCAGATGTAGAGCCACAAGGCTCTGGGTGGATAGGGCAGGAACCTGGAGAACACCAGCATGTTCAGGAATGAGCCTGTAGTGCCTCAAAGGCAAAATACAGAAGAAATACAGAAATACAGAAGAAGATTTCAGAGAGAAAATACATACCATGGTCTCCTGCATTTTGGAGAGGTGGAGATGCTGTACTATGCTATTTTTATGAGGTTTTTGTTCAAATGATTAAAAAAAAAAAAAAGAATACTTGAAAAGAGCATTGGAGAACACCATGGGAAACCTATAATTGCCCAAACATCCAAGTTTTTGAAGATATTGGTGGCAGCTGGTGGAGCAGCCTTTTCTTCTACTCTCCAGTTTAGGGGGAAATGCTGCCAACAATGTCTTGCTGGCAGAGGGACTGATCTGAATGTTCTCCTTTTAGGAGAGGCTGCTTTGGGAGCAAAGTGGGAAAGAGAACACCAGGACTGTCTGACAATAAAGGCTTCATCCCTGGATTGATCCAGCTTCTCTCCTGGCTCCATTCAACAAGGATCCTACTTACTGAGCACCTATCATATAATGCATGGGCTGGGCAATTAGGATAAAGATATAACTGAGAAGCAATCTTTTCCAATGAAATTGTACAGTCTTGTGCAAGACAGAGCCATGCCAATTTATGAGGATAAATGCAAAAGCGAATGCCTAACTCCAGGCCTCATCCTAAATGTCTTTATATTTTCTTGCACTTTTCATTCTGTTTCAGGCAATATTTTGTTTGCATCTATATTGTGACAAAGGTATTATTATCTCCATTTAGAGATGAGCAAATTAAGCAAAGTTGTTTAATTTTCCTGGGACCACAAAGTCAAAAACGCATAAAGGTGAAATATTAGCTGGCTCCTTTCCGTTGCAAAGTCCAGTTTTTCATATGACATCTCGTGTTCGCACTGGAATTATAAATGCAGAAAATTCATCACAAAGTGTTAAATGGGAATGCACTGTTCACCTTTGAAATTCAAGAGAGATAGAGAGAGGGTAGGGAGAGAAAAGGGAAGAAGTCAGGAGGGAAGGATAAAAGAGACACTGAGAGTAAAATGTAGAAGGAAAGAGAATGAGAACAAGCAGAAGGAGTGAGGGAAGGAAGAAAAAGGAACTAAGAGATACAGAAGATAATGCTTGCCTGAGCTAAACATCTCTTCCCAGACAATAATACTTTTAAGAATATTAAAAAATTCAGCCTCCAGAAGGTGAAAGAAGATTATTACACATTAGGGCTTCTTCAAAGGGTGACTAAAAGCTGCATAGTTAATAATCAAGGAAAGCAGGAGAAATAAAACTCAAATGGAAAATAGAACCAAAGATAAAAAGCAGATTATATTACTAACACAAGGACTTTGAAGCAAAAGCAGAATATATATAGACCTGCAGGCTGGGGAATGAAGAGAGTTTTTTTCCATGGTGTGCAGATGTATAATATGAATGTAGATGCACATGGATTGAATACTTTGCCTACCCTACCTCTATCTCAGCACCTGCAAAATGGGGTCGAAAGATGTGGAACCTGGAAACTTCACTTGAGCCTTGTCCTCACCTCTTATCCTATTATTTGGGGAAAAAAATATATATTTTTTTTTTCTTTTTTTCTTTTTTTTTTGTGGTACGCGGGCCTCTCACTGTTGTGGCCTCTCCCATTGCGGAGCGCAGGCAGGTGGACTCTCAACCACTGCGCCACCAGGGAAGCCCTTGGGAAAATATTTTATATGAACCTCGGGGTCCTCAACCTTAAAACTGAAACAATTAACTTATCTTCCATATCTATAAAGATTGTTCTGATCCTTTATCTTAAAATGAATTGAGATAGTAGTGGCATAATGGTTAAGAACATGAGCTTTGGGATAAGTGCCCACGTTTGAATTCAGGCCCTGCTATTTAATACTAAGCAAGCTATTTCACTTCTTTAAGAATCATTCCCTTACCTGTAAAATGGGGTAATAATAGTACCCAACTTATGAGGAAGTTATGGGGATAGTTTGAGAGAATGCATATTATGTGCCTTGCATAGTACCTGGTAAGCAGCAAGTTTGCAATCAACGCTATTTGATGGTTGTAATGATGATGGCAACAGTGCTCTAGAGACAACGGCAGCGATAAGAATGATGCCTAAGGTGGTGAAGATGTAATACGCTTTGGGAAGCCTTCCTTCCCCTTTCCTGATCCCTGGAGATAGGAATGCCCTCCTTGATGTCACTATACGACTTTGAACATACTCCACCGTGGATCTTATTATTTACATGATCCTGTCGTCACCAAATTTTCTGCCTTTCTTTCCCGCTAATCTATGAGCACCATGAAGTTCTAAATTAGTCTTTCCTGTTCCCTCATTGCCTTGGACACAGTAGACTCTCAAAGGATACCTGTAGAACAGCTTAATCAACTGAGAAAAATCCAGATAGCACACTGTAAACTCTAAAGCAGTATAAGAATGCTCGCAAGTATTAGTATAGGTGTTTATATAGATTTTTACTCCTGTTCAATTATTCTTCCAAATAATAAGCACTCTGTGTGTTAGGAAGGTGTCCGATATCGCCATACCTGTGACTATGAAAACAGCTGCTCTTTGTTTGCTACAAAAGCAAAGTAGGAAGAAATCAACTTGAAGGCATTTAACACACCACAGAAGAATAAAAATTCAAGCAATATAAAACTTGCTGACAAAAGAGTGGTCATAGAAGAGTGGCATTAGCATCTCCTGGGATCTTATGAGACAGGCAAAACCTCAGGTCCCACCCCAGACCTACAGAATCAGACTCTGCATTTTAACCAAATCCTCAGGTGATTCCTACACATACTGCATTTGAGAAGACCTGCTCTACATCCTTGGGCACACTAAATGGAGCAGGCAGCAAGCCCTTTTTTCTGGACCCTCTTTAGGAAAAGGCATGGGATGAAGAAGAAGGAAACAGATGTTTACAGATCACCTATTATGTACCCAGCTCAGAATCGGTGTTTTGATATGAAATTTACTTTAATCCCCCCAGAAGTTTCGTAAAGTTTGTGTTGTTATCATTCTTTTTGTTGCTGCTCAAAGATGATAAATAGTGTAGCCAACACAATGAGCAAGTGGGAAAGTGTGGATTTGACTTGATTACTCTACTTCAAAGCCAGTTTTTATAGAAAGCTGGTAGCCAGCTGATCAAGCCCTACCTTGGTAAACTTGCTCTCAAGTCTCCAAAACTCCTTTCTAGCACCATTATAGACACACTTTTACCTCTATCTGAAGTCCTGGAACACAACTTTCTTAATGTTCAGCCTTTGAATTTAGGCAGAAATGGGTTAAAATTCCTTCTTCCCTTCTTCATTTCTATGGAACACTGGGCATCACCTAGCATTCATTTACCTAAACAGAAATAACACTGTTCAGGAGGAAAATTTTTTCCTCTACCTTTTAGGTTCTTCTAAGAATTAAATTAACATGAGACAGCTTAAAAGGACAGAATCAAACAAAAGTCTAATAACGTGTATACTTGGGAGAGACCCAGGAGAACTGAGTAACTCACCAAAATGGCCCAAACTCTCACCTTCAATACCATCTTCAGCTAAAGAAAAAAGAGGATGTTGGGGTCAGTGGTTTGGGACCTTAAAGGGGGAGAAGGCAATTCACATGAAGATCGAAAAGCAAATATGTAGTAAATAAATGTTTGTGGGTCCATGCAGAGACCATGCGAAACAGACTGGGCTCTGCTCTCTAGGCCTTGCTGAGTTTGCCCACCACACCTGGCCATTATTCTTTGCAGAAGTCTCTAGTGACAGCTCTATTCCTGGAACAGGTCCTTTATCTAAAGGGAGGTGAAAAGAAAGACCTCCTGAGTCTCTTTGGCCTTGGTTGTTTTCAGCTCGAAATAATCCTCACACCAGAGCGTTTTTCTTTTTTTAAATATATTTATTTATTTATTTTTGGCTGCATTGGGTCTTCGTTGCTGCGTGCTGTCTTTCTCTAGTTGCGGTGAGCGGGGGCTACGCTTCGTTGCAGTGCACGGGCTTCTCATTGCGGTGGCTTCTCTTGTTGTGGAGCACAGGCTCTAGGCACACGGGCTTCAGTAGTTGCGGCACGAAGGCTCAGTAGTTGTGACTCACGGGCTCTAGAGCACAGGCTCAGTAGTTCTGGCGCACGGGCTTAGTTGCTCCGCAGCATGTGTGATCTACCCGGACCAGGGCTCAAACCCGTGTCCCCTGCGTTGGCAGGTGGATTCTTAACCACTGTGCCACCAGGGAAGCCACCCCAGAGACATTTTGAGGTGGAAAATTTTACTGCCCTACAACCCCTACACCAAAAGACTGCTACCAAGTCTTAATACTGTGTGCGTAAAGCACTTGACACAGTCCCTGTGAATTGCTCAACAAATGCTAGGTGCTACTCCAAATAAATAGTTTACTTCTCAACACACTAGTCAATATAAATAATACCCCAAAAAAGCCTTGAAGTATTGCTTATGCCTATGTTCTTTTGGTCAACAGTTAGCTGTTTCATGTACTCGTATATTTCAAAAGGGCCTAATGACAAAGACCGTATATCTAATTCCAAACTCATGATTTTCCCCTGCCTTCTCCCACTACAGCTTGAGACGTCTTTGTCAAATCAATTATTACACTTATTGTAGTTAATTTTTACTCTCATTGCACTCCGATTTCTTTAATATTAAGGGCTGTATTTTATTCATCTTTTGAATCTCCAGTCCCTAGCACAGTGCCTTGCAGGTTGAAAATATTACATGATTTTTATGATATTTGTCTAGACATGTTTTGTGGCTCAATTTTAGTGAGTTCAGAGAAACACCATTGTTCGTTGTCCCAGAGGGAACTGCCATATTTACTTTAAATCTTGCATTCGGTAACTTTACAAACTATTCTGTTTGAGAAACTAGACTGTCCACCTCAGAGTCTGGATTTATTATTAAAATGGTGCTATATTTATAAAATTCTTTTTTATTTTAAGACTGAAAAAGAAAAATCCCACTTGTGAAATAATACTGGTTTGCCAGGCCACAGGTAAATAAAAAGATCCTCTGTAAATCTTGCTCTTTGGTAGGAGAAGAGTAAGTATAAGGAATAGAAGGAGTTGCCATTATGCTAACTGAAATCTCAGCTCTTTTGCAAGAAAGTCATATCTAATGATGATTTGACAAGGATTATAGTTTCCCTTATCTGTTGCCATCAGTTGATTAATAATATAGTATGAAGGCTATTAGTTTGGTTAGTCTCCGAGTAGAACTTATGTTGTAAATCCTGTAGGGCTGGATCTCTGCTCTGAGTCCATGATTTAACCCAGAGTCTTCTATTCCACAGGGAGGTTACATGCAAAATGTGTGAAGGTTCAGCATATCTTAATATCAAACAGAAACGAAGACTCTTTGGACTACAGTGTTCAAACTGAGGACCTCAACACTTAATGGTTTGTGTTTTCTAAGAGGTGGAATATCGTAAATGTTCCCAGGCATTACAATTCAACTGTCCTAGGGTTTGAATCCCAGATCAAATACTCTCTGATTGTGTGAAGTTAAAAAATTCCGAAACTTCACTTAACTTCATTCTTTAATCTGTAAAACTGAAATAACAATCTAAGTTTCAGGGCTATTGAGAAGATTAAAATGAGGTGGCATGCTTAGTAGGCAGGAGGTGTTCATAAATGGTAGCTATTCTACTTTTTTCCAAAGTGAATCTCTAGATTCTGGTCAAATTTGATACACTATAAAAGAACATCAATATACAGCATAAGTTCACACTGGGGAGCTCTACTTTTCGATGCATTTCTCTCTGAGACTTAGGTCTGTAAAATCTATACATAATGTTTTAGATTAGCAGAAGTTGCTTAAGGCACAGAATTCCACCCAAATTAAATCAGAAAAGCAGAACTTGGAAATTTAATAAAGATATGTCCAAAATTAGAGTAAAGCTTTTACATGATGATGATGATGACGACAATGGTGGTGATAGCCGTCCTTTACTGAATACCTATTATGTGCTAGGCTATGTAGTAAATATTTTATACACATTATCTCTAAGTTTTGGCAATGCCTATATAGGAGATGCCCGTTCTATGGAAACTGAAGCTCAGGGAGCTTAAATGACTTGCTGGGAGTCAAACAACTAATAACTGTCAGAACATGGACTACAACTCAGATATTCTCTGACTCCACGGCCAGTAGATGGAATAGACTACAACTCTACTCGATTGGGAACAAATGTAACAAAAGTATTCTACCAAGAAATTACTAAAAGGAAAGCCAAATACTAAAAAAAAAAAAAAATGCCAGCACATCTCCAACATTATTCAGAGGAAATTTCAGTGCCCTGACAAACTAGCACAAGTATTCTGGTCACTTTGCAGGTGATCCCTATGTGGATCCAGGTACAGCTGGCAAACATGAATTTTTCATTATCAAAAATAAACTTGGTTACTGTGACTTAAATTAAATATTCATGAATTTAATCATCATTGGATATACTGGCCAAGTCTCTGATTCCACAAAGTTGAATCTTGCCTCAAAATCATGTTGCCTCCATCAGGCTTGTACTGTATTGAGCCCATCTATCATAAAATCCCTGTTAGAACACTTAGCCAATCTTCTGCTGTGACATTACTATTTTTTTTTTATGAAATATTGTCTTAAAACCAAATGACCAAAGGGGAAAGGTGGCAGAGAGAAGGATAGATTGGGAGTTTGGGATTGACATATACATACTACTATACTTAAAACAGATAACCAACAAAGACCCACTGTATAGCATAGGGAACTCTGCTAAATATTCTGTAATAACCTAAAAGGGAAAATTGAAAAAGAATAAATATATGTATATGTATAACTGAATCACTTTGCTGTATACCTGAAACTAACACAACATTGTAAATCAACTATAGTCCAATATGAAATAAAATATTTTTTAAAATGGCTTTTAAATGGGCATTTTAAAACAGATTTTATGACATTTGGTATGTGGGTAAAGTATCCAAAATAAATATCTAGCCACAGAGAGTATCCACATTCCCTTTTCATTTTCTTTTTCCTCTCTATTTCAGAAAAAAAAAAAGTTTGCTAAATCATGAATATCATCTGCATAAAAATTAAGTAAGTGGAGTCTTTAAATCATTCCTGTATGCCAGTATTTTATGGACCTATTTGGAGAAAATACAGTCACTTCTCCAGAAGTGACTCAACTTCCAAATGCCAAGGCCATCTACTTCCTGACAGGCGCTACCAAGCAGTTGCTACCAAAAAGAGATTGGCCCTTGGATATCTAAACTGGTTGCCTGTCTATTTGTTCATTGAAATTAAGGGTCACAGTGTTATGAGATGAATCTGTCAAGACCCATATGCAAACCCTCGCCCAATTACCAAGTGCAGGAGGCACCTGGAATGGCAACAGGGGTGGAATGACTCCACACATCACACAGCCCAACTTTATGATTGCTTTGAAGGAACTCAAAGGGAGTTTAAAAGCAACAGAATGAATTAGCCTGCTAGGGCTTTGGCCTGGTGATATACAATGCTCCCTATACTCTATTCCGGTCCATTAGTTTAATGAAAGCAAATTAAGTTAATTATTTAATAAAACATTTTCTTTTTAATGAAATCTGTTGCTGATCACATTAGATAAAAGACACAAAGACAGTCTGAAAAGAATAATGCACAGTGCACACTGTAATTTTGAAGCCTTGGATTAGGCCCTTCTCTGGGATTGTACAGGTGCCCTTGACAGTTTTCATCAAGATATAGGCTATTTTCTGCAGATGGTCGTGGAGTCTTGGCAAGAGTTCATGATAAGGTGTTAGCAGACACCTCGGTAGTAAAAAGAGCCAGAGTTCTAACAGGAGCTGAATCTGACCTCAGAAAAGTCAATTACCACTCTATAATCTTTGCCAAATAACTTCTTTCTCTGAACGTCAGATTCCTCATCTACATAATGGGTAAAAAGGTCTATCTCACACAGTTATAGAAGAAACCACATTTAAGTCTGGTGCTTAAAAACTGTTCAGTATATGCTCCTCAATTCCACAAATCCTACCCTATTCTGCCAGTGTTCTAAGCCCTTAGATAATTTCAGGCAAGTGGGATCAGAGCAGTAATAAAGGTCACAGCTGTAAAAGCTTAGAGACCTCCTACTACAACTTTTTAGAAAGAGTGTCCATAAAATGTATGTATCCTATTCTTTGCTCATTTACCCCTTTCATAAAAAGAATTCTTAACATGCAAAGTATCAAAATAAATGTGAGGTTTCTATTGATATATCAGTATAAAGCCTACTAAAGCACACCTGTTTTACCATCCATGTATCTTTTTTTAATATATAAATTTATTTATTTATTCGTTTTTATTTTTGGCTGTGTTGGGTCTTTGTTCTGTGCGCCAGCTTTCTTTAGTTGCAGCGAGTGGTGCACGGGCTTCTCATTGTCGTGGCTTCTCTTGTTGCAGAGCATGGGCTCTAGAGCGTAGGCTCAGTAGTTGTGGCACACGGGCTTAGTTGCTCCACGGCATGTGGCAATCTTCCCAGGCCAGGGATCAAACCCGTGCCCCCTGCATTGGCAGGCAGATTCCCACCCACTGCACGACCAGGGAAGGCCCCATCCATGTATCTTCTTCAGGACTTTTCTTCTTTCTGAATGCATTTCAAGAGAGAGACAGGAAGACATCCCTGAGCTTTGTCTCTTCCTTAGCACCTTGCTCATACTAGGCTTTTTCTTTTTTTTTTTTGCAGTACGCGGGCCTCTCACCATTGTGGCCTCTCCCTTTGCGGAACACAGGCTCCAGACGCACAGGCTCCAGACGCGCAGGCTCAGCGGCCATGGCTCATGGGACCAGCCACTCCGCCGCATGTGCCCCGGATCTTCCTGGACCGGGGCACGAACCCGTGTCCCCTGCATCGGCAGGCGGACTCTCAACCACTGCGCCACCAGGGAAGCCCCATATTAGGCTTTTGAAGGAAGGGTTGAAATAGAAAAACTGCGCTTCCAAATGGGGAGGCTTGTGCTTTATATTTAAGCCACAGTTTTATTCTTAACTTTTTAGTCCCAAACATAACTCATCTTCTTGGAGAAATGAGCTGAAAGACAGATGTGATTGTTATTTTGCTATTTATCTATTGAGATTATAGATGTGATCCTCAACCCATATTTAAATATCAATAGTATATTAAGTTAGCCATAACAGTCTAAAGGTCATATATTTTAATTGATCTTTAATAAAAATACAGTATAACAGTACATTATTTTCTAGAACTCTTATATGTGTACTTCCCTAGAATATGAACTCTTTGAAAGCACAATCTCCAGCACAAAGTCACTTCCTGACACATATTACACATGAATTAACATAATACTGAGCTAATTAACAGGTGAATGAAGAAATTAGCTTGTGAACTGATCAGGTCTTTTTTTTTTAAAAGGTTGGAAGTTAGCTTTTGTTTTATTTATTTATTTATGGCCACAGCTGCACAGCCTATGGGATCCTAGCTCCCTGACCAGGGTTCAAACTTGGGCCCCCTGCAGTGGGAGCGTGGAGTCCTAACAACTGGACCACCAGGGAATTCCCTGATCAGGTCTTTCTTGTAAAGGGAAAAGTAAGCTCTGTCCTTTTTCAAAAATAAATCAGCAACTTGGTATAAATGAAAAATATAATATAGACTTTGGAAGGAGATAGCTCTTAATTTCATATCCATTTTAGATAGCTAGCTTGTAGATAGATCATAGATAGGTGAAGAGGTAGATAAAGGGAGAAGGGAAGACTTTTGCTCCCAGTGGAATGCGGAACGCCAACAGGTAAATGCAGGTGGAATGCTGGAGTTCGAAAATCAGCATTTTGTATCCATCAGAGGAAAAAAGAAATCTATCTATCTGTCTATCTATCTATCTATCTCTCCATGATCTTGGGTGGCCTTGGCCTGCAGCCCCTTGAAGCAGAGTTTCTGTTCCCGGCCAGTGACTGAGGTCAGGTCGCAGTGGTAAGAGCACTGAATCCTAGCCACTAGATCAGTGGTCAATGAAAAGGCCCTGGTCCTATGGCTTTGCAGAAAAAGAATCCCCACAAAGACAGAAAGTAGTGAAACAAAGTATTTATTAGGAGAAAAAAGAAGTAGAGTACGTGTGGATAGACACACAGGCGGGCTCAGAAAGAGAGTCGCGCCCTTGTGGCAGTTTAAATCACTTACATGGGGCCTTTCTTCTGGGTTTCCTTTGGCCAATCGTTTTGATTTGCCTGGTTCAAAGTCCGCATTTGGTATATCTCAGGATTTTCCCATGTGTGCTCGCGCATCTCTTACCCAAGATGGATTCTACTGAAGAGGCTTGTGGGTAGTGAGCATCAGTTGGCATCAGTTAGCATCACTCCCCTTTTGACCACCAAGGAGCCCTTCTGTGCATGTGTAGTTGGGGAGGTCTCCTGACTTTGAGAATGAGGAATATGTGGTCTTTTATCTTCTATCTGGGCAGGGCCCGTCCTACTCTCTCAATTGTCCTGTTATTCTTGTCTGGGAGTATCAGTTCACAGGAACGAACTCAAATCGTTTGCTCCAGGAGCCCATCTATTTCCTGCTTCATCCAGAAAGACTCATCAAAGGATGCTAAATCTAGAGGAAAATTCTGATGAGCAGCAGGGGATTTTCATGGTCTTAAGAAATCTGCCCCATAGACCATGTATTAGTTGCAAGAGAAAAAAATAGTAATCAACAATGGGGGAAATTCGACGACACCTGGACTAAGTGATCAAAATTAATATCACCAGTAAGAAGTAAGCCTCCAGATGTGATACTCTGAGAAGAACAAAACATCGAACAACCTGAATCTAATCATGAGGAAACACCAAATAAACCATAAATAGGGAACACTCTATTTTTCTTAAAAGGGGGGGGGTGTATTTTTAAAAATGAAAACAAAAGTATACAAAGAAAACAAAAGAAAAAAAATGAAAACAAAAGTATAGTGGAAATATTCTAGATTAAGGTAAGCTAAAGAGGCTTGATAATTAAATATAATACCAACTCAACTGACTATTGTATTGAGGGGGGAAAACACTATCAAGGACATATTTGAGTCAACTGACAAAGTCGGAGAACAGATAGTAGATTGAATAAAATATTGTACCATTATTAAATGTACTTCAGTTATCTCAGAGAATCTTCCTATTTTTAGGAAATATGATGTCATTACATTTAAATGTCCATAAATTATCTAATTCATCCTTAAATGATCCAGAAAGTGTGCAGAAATTATAAATTAGAGTAAAATGTTAATAATAGGTAAACCTAGATTATTGAGTGTTGTACTATTTTTTTTTTGCAACATTTCTATTAAGTTTAAAATTATTTCCAAATTAAAAGGTAAAGATTCTTTTTTAAAAAAAATGACTCTAGACCACAGACAAGAGATTTTTTTATATGGCCTTTTTGGGTCAACCTGCTGTATGGAGAATAAGATGGGGGCAGGATGTAAATACCGGGTGTTGAATTCTTTGTAAAACTTTCTAAGTGGTAATATTCTTATCTGCCTAAAATCTTGCTTCGTATTCTCAGAACGTAAGTATTTTTACTTCTCTTTCTTCAAGAGTTGAAACCATAGCTCCCCAACCTCAGAACCCATGCTTTTTGCCTAACGCCATGCTGTTTCATACAGCGTGTCTCCTGTCAGAACCTCTTTTGAGACCAGCCAGCAACACAGCAGGCGTTTTGCCAGTTCAGAACGGAGCCCCTCTAGGACTTCCAGAACACCTGACCCTGGTGATCTGAAGGAGGGAACCCAGGCCAAATTTAGAGGATCTGATGAAGAAAATTTTGGAGTCTGGGATACATGGCTCCACCTTAAAGATTACAGGCATTTTATGCAAAACTGCATCACAAAATTTGTGGCTGCAACTTAAAAATAATACACTTTGTTCCTTTCTGGTATATAATAGGAAAAGATTGTTCAACAGGATGAGCAGAAGAGGAAATTTTGCTTGTTTCTCTTTTTTTGTTGTTCCTATTTTGGGAATACCGAATAGAGTTGTTATAAATCACTCAGGCATGAAACAAATGACTGCATTAAAATTGTGAAATGACTTCAATTAAATAAATAACAAAACCTGTGTACTACTGGGCACTAGTCTATTATAAGAATCACTCTGCAATTGTGTGTTTAGCATTCAGACCCTCAGTCAGCTGACATGTGTAATTGCTCAAGGACTTGACCTCATAATAATGTCTACCTTTACTGTATAATATAGAATGTCTACAAAGGAAGCCACCAAAAATATGGTCCTTTCTTTAGTTGAATAGGAAGAGACTGGAATTGAGAAAAATTAGTAATCAAGCTAGAACAGGTAAACTAATCACCTGGTTCTAATTTCATAGCTCTGTCCTTTATGCCACATAGACTGGATTATGATATCTATAACAATACTAACTCTATGAGGAAACACAGCTACAAAAGAGGGGGGCAATACCTATCTGCTCATCTTCGGTTGATTTGACTGAAGAAGCATTGTGACTGTTAAGGACAGGTCATTGATGAGTTGCTTTTTCTCCTGTACTTATCATGCTGCCCAGCAATGAGCTGATGTTCATTACTTGTGTGTTGAATGAAGCATTAAGGGAATGCAATGTTATCACCCCACCACGGACCTACTATATACTTATTGTGTGTTAGGCACTGCCACAGGTGCTACCTGATTTATAAAACACAGTGCCATTCAAGGAGTTCACAGTCTACTTGGGAAAATATGCAGATAGTTGTAACACTACATGATGAGTTCAACTGTGAAGAGGTTTTAAGTACATGTGAGACCCAAGGGGTGTCTTTCAGAAATAACTGGGAAATACCCTGGAGGGGAGAGGATCTAATTTCTAGTAGACTATAGGGTCTTCTTAAATTTGAACTAAATATGATATTTTCTATGACAATTTAATAAATTCTGATGTGTGCAATTGACATGAGGAAAATGAGAGACGTAAGGTAGTTTGAGTCCAAAAAGAATGATATTTAGAAAGACAAGTATGGGTTTGGTATTCAAAATGCTTCATTAAGTGTCTGTGAGACATAGAGATGGTAAAGTCTAGAAGCTCTCCTTTTAAATCTCTATGGGGTTGTACAGTTTGAAACTCCTTACATATGTTTTCAAATTATTTGCCTCAAATCCTCTTTCAAAATAGGCATGGTGCTTCTCACATCTACTTTTTGACATATCACTTTCAAATGGACAGAGATTTTATCATCTCTATTTTACAGATAAACTGTAAACTCAACGTTCTCAAAGTCACACCGCGGAAGAGAAGGGACTCCTGGCCTAGTGCTCTTTTCCCAAAGCCAAAGTGTTCTCCCTAAGAAAAGCCTCTAGCAGCAAGAAAAGTTGAATTCATTTCAGGAAATAAATATTCCAATACCATATTCTGTAGCCCAACTTCAGAAAGCTAATTTTGTTTTGCCTAGTAGTAATTTTCCTTCTGTCAACCACTAATGAATTACTAAATAGTATTTACTGTTTGTTTCAATACAATTATTCCCACTGTAACTCTCTTTTAAAAATTAGATTTAGTTTTAGAATTGCTTTAGATTTAAAGAAAAGATGCAAAGACAGTACAGAATCTTCCTATATACCCCACACACAGTCTCCCTTATTATTAAAATTTTAGATCAGTACGGTACATTTCCTACAACTAATGGACCAACATTTATACATTAATAATAGCTAAAAATCTATATTTTATTCAGAGTTCCTTAATTTTTATCCAATTTTTTTTGCTTTGTTTGCTTGTTTTTTGGATGTTTTGTTTTTTTCTGTTCCAGGATCTCATCCAGAACACCAAATTACATTTAATTGTCATGTCTCCTTAGGTTCCTCTTGGCCATGCCAATTTCTCAGTGTCTGCTAGTTTTTGATGACCTGGACAATTTTAAGGAGTACTGTCAGTTACTTTATAGAAGGTCCTTTGATTTGGATTTTTCTGCTGTTTTCACAGGTAGGCATGAATTATGGGTTTGGTGAAGGAAGACCACAGAGGTAAAGCGCCATGCTCACCACATCATATCAAAGGTACATGCTTATCAACACAGTTCATCACTGTTGATGTTAACCTTGATCACCCTGCTGAGGTAGTTTTCCAGCTTTTTCCACTGTAAAATAACACTTCCCTTCATGCCATAATTCCCATACTATTGCAGAGGTACTGAACTAGACTCCCCAATACATGTCACCGTTGCATGAGGATTATTTTGAGCGAAAGGTAATCGAGACCCTGTGGGTTCAATAGAAACGACTACTCCTCCCTAACTACCTAGAATAATTTATATTGTGGATTTTTCCCAAAAAAGAGTTATTAGTGGAGATACATTTTATCTAAGTGGCCCCATCTATTTGGCAAGGCAAACATCTAATAATCAAATACCTATCGCTTATATGTGGAATCTAAAAAAAAGGGATACAAATGCACTTGTTTACAAAACAGAAATAGACCCACAGACATAGAAACAAACTTATGGTTACCAAAGGGGAAAGCAGGGGAGGGATAAATTAGGAGTTTGGGATTAACATATACCCAGTACTCTACATAAAACATATAACCAACAAGGACCTACTGTATAACACAAAGAACTCTACTCAATATTTTGTAATAACCAATAAGGAAAAAGAATCTTAAAAAGTATGCATAGGGCTTCCCTGGTGGCGCAGTGGTTGGGAGTCCGCTTGCCGATGCTGGGGGCGCGTCTTCGTGTCCCGGTCCGGGAGGATCCCATGTGCCGCGGAGCGGCTGGGCCCGTGGGCTATGGCCGCTAGGCCTGCGCGTCCGGAGCCTGTGCTCCGCGGCAGGAGAGGACACGGCGGTGAGAGGCCCACGCGTACCGCGCAAAAAAAAAAAAAAAAAAGTATATATATATATATATATACACACACACATAACTGAATCACTTTGCTGTACACCTGAAACTAACACAACATTATAAATCAACTATACTTTAATAAAAAATACATAAACTAAAAATTATCGTGCTCAAAAAATAATAATCAAACATCTGCTCTTTTTATTATCATCCTGTGAATGACCCTCCTGTCCTTGGAAGCCCCAGGCCCTTATCTCACTCCTTAGCTCAGGATGACATATATACCCTTATTTTACCTTTCTGTCTCTGAACCTCTCATGTATGTGGGGATTCAGTATACACAGAATTAACTTCGCTTTTCTCCTGTTAATCTGTGTCATGTCAATTTAATTCTTAGACCAGCCAGAACTTAGAAGGGCTGAGGAAAGTTTTCTTCCTCCCAACACTGTAATCATTAGAAAGACGTCACTATGCATAGGCTACACTTTAGGGTTGAGGAATGATGTACTGCTTCCTTGAGCACAGAGTATCTATATAAAATAATTGGAATTCTTCTGGGTGGGATATGTGTGTAACTCTCTTTTGATTCCTAAATATTAATATAAATGAATTTTTAACACGAATGTTAAAAATACAAAAAAAATAATTATTTGTAAGACCACAAATATGCCTTTTTATCTATTAATGGAGAAAAATGACCTTTATGGAATAGATACACCAGTTTCTTCTTGTGTAGTTTTAGTTTTGAAAACCATATTTTGTTACTTTTCTACCTAAAATCCTTTACTACCTTTATCATCATCAAGATAGAGCCCAATATCTTCGGCCATGCAAAGGGCTTAAAAGTTCCTTTATAATCTAACTTCATCTTCTGTTTTACTCTCATGCTATTCCATAATTCCCATGCCTTGTAGTGTTTTGAAAAGTAAAAATAATTTATGCAAAATTTCCGGTGTATAGTAGGTATACACTGTAATATGTATACCTACTTAATCCTTATAACTTAATAAAAGACAATAATTCTTAACTGCAAAAAAAAAAAGAAGAAAAAAATCTATCTTTCCTGGCATATATTAGGTGAGAATAAAATCCACTTACCAAATAAATGCAGAAGCAGAAGGTTCAGAAAATGGGAGGAAACAAAGTTATTTTACAGTATTGACAGTATTTTATAGTTTTTTTTAGTGGTATATAGCACTAGGAGCGCCATCTTTTCCTTACAAAAGTAATAATATCAGTATACTGCTGAATATAGTATGGTCCCTGTTCCCAAGGAATTTAAAATTTATTATATCTTGTTTCCTTATAACTAACCAAATATATAATCTAGTATAAGATCAGAAACCTTATAACTGTTGAGTTACTTCCAATCATTAGAACCATGGTTGGGATATGTCACTTTAATATTTATTGAGTACTTTCTATGGAACGGGCAATGTACCAGGCACTGGGGAATACAAGAGAAGACAATGTCGTTGATTTGGAAAGGTTCATCAATTAATAAAAATTATAGACCTGTAAGTAATTATAGTAAAATGAGATGGGTGCAAAAATAGCAGAAGTACTGTCTGAGAATAGAAGGGAAACTTCACAGAGAATGTGTGCCCTGAGGAATAAGTGAGATGGCAGTTAGCCAAGATGTTGGAGGAAAGGAGGGCATCTTTGACATGCTGAACTGCTTTTATGCGCAGATGTGTACAAAAGAGAGCTCACAGCCATGTTCAGCCCTTGTCCCCAATGCCATTCCTCTCTTCTTTGTGTAGTTTTAGCTCCAGAGCTGGAAGCATTTTTTCGCATTTGACTAGCTCTGCTACTTTTCAAGCCCAACTCAGGATACATTCATGTTCTTGTTAAATAAAATATAATTTAGTGGAATAGGGAAATATTTTCTGTAAAAATATCATTCCACCAAGGAAGCCTACTCAATAAAGGACCAAGCATTTTGGCTCTTTTAGTTGAATTTTTCTGTTCAGATTTTATAATATACAGGTGTTTATTAAAGTAATAACAATTATCGTCACTTAATAGCATTCCCTCCCCCTATTTCCTAGGTAAGGCAATTTATTTTCAAATGCACAATCTGCAAATGGAGAGATATTATTATGGTAATGGGCTAAAATGCAAAATAAATGTGGTCATGACACATGGAAAAACTTTCTCACAATGCTACCAAGGAAAGATTTGTACCTCTATGGATATTAAAAAGATAAGCTTCTTTATCAACATGTCTAGCCATTTATTCCACATATATTTCCCAGGGTTTCCAGTGTGCTAGGCATTGTGATACAAGGGTGGAGATGCATGGTTCCTGACCTCAAGACTCTGGTTAAGGGAAGAAAAGTAAACACTGTATCATGGAACTAATTTTTAATCGGGGTTCTGCACAGAGGGCAAGCTATGCTCACAGGACCCACCTACATTTGCCTGGTGATGTTAGGTAAGGTCTCAGATGAGGCTGAAGGGATGAGTAGGAGTTTGCCAGATTTACAGCTGGGAAAAGGGCAGTAACAGTACATACATGTTACTTCCATCCTTTTTTTTTTTTCATTCTTTTACTCTCATGTATAAATCCCAAATATCCGATTAAACGATAGAACTGAGGAAGCAATAAAAACAGCAGTCAAGCCCACTTTGCTACCCTGCTTCTCCCTCAAGCTTCAGCCACCTTGGTTTATCACTCTTCAACATTTCACTGTTGAACATCTGGTAAAAATAAGTTAAGTTCATGATGAACTTCTTAAATGCCACACTTCAAATCTTATCCTTCAGGTCTTTATCTCCAAAATTCTACTTAGATTTTTTTTTTTTTTAAATTATGACAGGTCTCCTAATGTCCTAATCCATTCACCTCTTATCAGAAGTCTTAGCAAGAACTTCTTTCTCTCTTTGTATTTACATTTTATTTTTTAAGGCACTTTATCCTCCTGGTCTCTTTCTAGTTCTTGAAAAACTGGAAGCTTAGTGTTCCCTCCTCTTCTGTCCATCCCTTATATATACACACTTCTTAAAGCAGCATCCTTTTCCCTCCCTTCTCTTCTCATGACTCTACATAGTCTTGGTTTCACAGCTTTGTTCTAATCCCCTAATAGTCACTGACAACTAGCCCTAGCACTACCTGCCCAGCTGCCAGTAGGACATCTGTATATTGGGGCTAGAACATTCTCCTGTATCACAGTGGCTAACATAGATCCTCTTTCTGTCCATCTTTTCCAATTTGGTCTTTCTCCTGTATGTATAAGAAATGCCATTATCTTCCTGTTTGAAATTTGAATCATTTTATTGTTCCAAATACTTTTTAACTCTACAATTCCTGGAATTTTAACTTTACACTACAGTAGAAACACTCTACCACATCCTTACTTGAAAGACCACTGCCTCACTCTAGCCTCATTTCCCCTCTCTTCGATAATTGCAAGTTTCCTCACTGCTTTCAATCTCTATCTTCGCCAGCTCATGTTACATTCTATAGCTACAGTGGCTCTGTGTAAAGCACAGATCTATTCATGTCATTATTCACTTGGGCCACTTTTAATTATTCCTGTGAAAGAAAAAAGAAAGGAAGAAAGGAAGAAAGGAAGGAAGGAAGGAACGAAGGAACGAAGGAAGGAAGGAAGGGAAAGAAAGAAAGAAAGAAAGAAAGGAATACAATGCAAGGCATTTCAGCCCTGGAGCCAAATCTGTGACTTACCTCAGGCAACTTGTTAAAAGTAGAGAGTGAGAAGGCTTGCCTTCTCTTCCATCAATCTCCACTTCAAATATTTGAATCACATAGAACTCATTGCTATTCCCAGGTGGTTTCCTTGACTGACTTGGCTTCTGCTGTCTCTTCTACGTGGAATGCCATGAGTCTCAGCCTGCTAAAGTTCTATCATTTACCTCAGCTCAAATCCTAGCTCTTCCAGGTTGCTCTAGTGCCTTGAGTGATATTTCTAACATCCGAAACATAAAACAAAGTCTCTTTCCCCAACCCTGAACAGAGAGTCTTCCTCATAAATGTGTGTTAGACTCATGCCCAGAAATAACTTAGAGTAACGGTTATCTTTCATTCAGTCTGTTATTTTAGGCTTCCACATTATCATCATCGTTAGAGGGGGACAGTTGACTTTAGGTGTAAGATTAGCTAGAAGGTTTATTACTCCAAATTAGACCTTCTGATGAGATCCTAAATTCTCCCATATAATTATTCCTGGCAAGAAATGATCCAGCACCATACATTTAATTGCAGGGTTTTTTTTTTTTGTTTTTTTTTTTTTTTGAGGGGAGGGGGTAGTTAGATGGGGAGGTTGATTCACTGAAGTGAATCAGGTAAACAGCATTTAGTGCCAGGGCATTTAAAGGTTCATCCATTTCTATTTATTCCTGTAACTTAAAGGGCCCAATTAAATATAATGGGTTAAAGTATTAAAAATCTGTTTGATTATCACTACTTACTCAGTGAGACACTGATTACAGCCTAGGGAAAAGACAATTCTATTCACAGAGCTGAGATGGGGAGAAAGATCAGAAATGGTTTATAGGCACTTTTCACCTTACACTCTTCAAGGCCTTTAATGTGGGGAAAATTGGAAATTTTGTTCTACAAAGGCTGACTTAAAAAGTGGAAGATGTGGCAAAGTATGCTGTGTTACTTTTGAGATGCGACAGCATACATTTTCCAGTTGCCATATATATGCCCCATTCCAGCTTGCCCGATCTAGGCTCCCTGAGAGATATTATCTCCTACAAAAATTTTTAAAAAGCACTATATTTTCTTTTGTTTCCTCCCCCCATCCACCGAGTTGTACCATTTGAAATCATTTTAAACAATAACATCTTCTGTGGAATTAATTTAAGCAAGATGTCTGTGGAGTGACAGAACAGTATATTGAAAAGAGCACTGATTATGCAGTTATAGAGACTTGGTCTCGAGTCTTAATTGTACCTCATTCTTTCCTTGCTTCTTTCATTCAAGAAACATTGCATAAGCTAGCTACGGGACCTTGGCCCAGTTAATCAACCACACTAAGATTCAGTTTCCTCTCTGTGTCATATAGATATAATCATTATGGCTTGCTTCACAGGGTTGTTGTGAAGATCGAAGAAAATTATTAAAGTGAAATCACTTGTAAACTTTAAAACATGATGTAAATCCACACATGTTGATCCTGGCAGAATAGTGAGATGGGGAAGCCTCAAAGGTCTTAAAAAACTTTCTTGATCGCGCAGTGCTTCGCACAGTCCCATCCAGGGAACATTTACTCTGTGGGGTAGGTACACTGGGAGCCACAGGGGTGCACAGAAGGATTCTGTCATAATTGCTCTCCTAAGGGAAAGGGAGAAGAGAGGGAGACTTGGGTACTGGGGGATAGCAATCTAAGGCAACACAAGCCAAGAGTCAGATAATTGATGCAGGCAGTAATATATGAACTCAGAGGGAGGATAATGTGGGGAAGGCTGCAATACTGCTTTCCTGGCCTCTCATGTTACTGAAGGGGACATGGTCTCCGCAGGGCACTCATGGGTAGGTGGCACAGCCAGCCCTTGCCTTGGCCTGGGCTGCTCTCCCTGATAAGTACCCCCAAGGTAAGATACAGGAAATAACCACAGTTCAGAAGCCTCTGAACTAAAGGAGTGATGAAAACACAGTCCTCTAAGAGGTCAGGATCAGAAGGAGACTCTGTTTCCCCTGCATCTATAATACTCATTCCTCCTCTCTACCCTAAGTCACCCTCTGCCCGTGCCCCCCATCATTCTCCTTCTTTGCTCTCATGTGTTCTCTGGCTTGTGATTAAAAAGCAGTGTTAGGTAGAGAAAAACGTACGTAGTTGTGGGTTCTACTGTTAGACTTAGCTCACTTTATAGCTTACCCTTCTAAACTTACTACAACATACTGAGCAATCCTCTTAAACCACTTACACCTCTGTTTTTGCATAAGGGGGATAACATTTACCAGGCTGTAAAAGGCAGGGAATGCTTAACAAATTGACATACTCCTTCAGCTTATAATAGGTACTCAATAGATACCTCAATAAATATTACTAATTATTGGTAGCTCTACTACACAGACCCTGCTGGGTGCCAGGGAGACATTCCTCAAATGCTTTACAGTAACATTCTTTTTACATACAAAACTATACTAAAACCTTCTCCTTACTCACTTCAAATTTTATATTTTGTATAGAAGATCTAAAGCTGACCAGAATATTTCACACTTTTTAAACAAAATCAATAGCAAGTCTATTTAATAACCTGCTTAATTGGATAATTTCTAGATTCCTAGAGTTTTCTTCTTTTTATTTTAGAGGATGAGAAAAGGAAAAACAGTTTGATTAGAGCATACAGAATAGTGACCCAATTTTTTAAATATTTTTTTTCCTACCTTAACTTCTAGGAAACTCAGAAGCAAAGCCACCAACTTCATTAACTATTACCAAATTCACAGCTCCCTTTTCCTTGTACAAGTTTACAGAAATTACTGAAAATTATTCTTTGTATAAGTTGCCACACACACTAGCCTGATATCCTTAAAGGGATCTCGTATGGATCCTTGGTTATTACTCTCCATCGACACATGACCTCTGAAACCCTGAAAAGTCCATTTTATGACTGAGAAGCAGTATGCTGTCACTGTAGAAATAGTCCAAGCAGATAACCAGTCTAAATCCAAATAGCATGCATGTATGTAAAAGATGCATTGTTTGCATAGAAAAAGATGATTCTGAAATGATTTAACTTGAATACCATTTAGCCATGTAAACTGAGATTTTTTTACCCTTTGACTAACCTTACCAAGTGCCTCTTTAGCTCATAATAGTTCACAATGCTAAAACTATAGATCTATATCAGAATGTACTTATATTCTTATGCATACCAGTTCACTGATAGAAAGCATCATAATTTACAAGTGCACTGCCACACACTGGTAAATTTCATCTTGTGAACCATACTGTGGCAGCTAATTTAAGAATTTTGGAGTGAACTTTCCCTTTCTCCCTGGGAAAATTGCTTAAACTTGCTGTGTTTCTCCTTAATTCAGTCTTAGCATTTGTGAAATGGGCTTTGGCATAAGATTAACCTACAGTTACATCCTGGCTCCAGCAATGATTACTGAGAGGTTTAAGAGATGTAGCCTTTTTAAATCATGTCTCCCAAATTCATTGACACGGTTTATATCAAACAGTCGGGACCTATGTCTCTCTCCTTGAGTCTGGGCTCCACGGCTACTTGACAAATAGAATACGGCGGAAGTGGTGCTGTGCCAGTTTCTGGCTCAGGCTATAACTAACTGATAGTCTCCATTTTTCTGTCTTTCGGGTTATTCACTAATGGAATCCAGCCACCATGCTCTGAAGAAGTCGAAGCAGCCCTTGGAGAGGCCCACATGGTGAGAAACATCGTGTACGTCCTTGGCCATGTGAGTGAACCATGTTCAAAGAAGACCCTCCAAGTTCCAGGTAAACCATCTCATCTGAGGTCTAGTGGATCAGAGACAAGCTGTCTCTACCCTATTTGTGAGCAAATAAATGACTGGTGTTGTCTTCAGCCATTAGGATTTAAGGTGGTTTGCTACACAACAATAGGTGAATGGAACAGTAGAATAGACTCTTGTTTATTGAGCAGAAAGAGCTACCTTGAGGTTGTTGGGCAATATCAGAAGAAAATCTATGGAGAGACCTTCAAGATGGTGGAGGAGTAAGACGTGGAGATCACCTTCCTCCCCACAAATACATCAGAAATACATCTACATGTGGAACAACTCCTACAGAACACCTACTGAACGCTGACAGAAGACCTCAGACCTCCCAAAAGGCAAGAAACTCCCCACGTACCCGGGACAAAAGAAAAAACAGAGACAAAAGAATAGGGACGGGACCTGCACCAGTGGGAGGGAGCTGTGAAGGAGGAAAAGTTTCCACACACTAGGAAGCCCCTTCACTGGCAGAAACTAGGGGTGGCGGAGGGGGAGAAGCTCTGGAGCCACGGAGGAGAGCGCAGTAACAGAGGTATGGAGGGCAAAGTGGAGAGATTCCCGCACAGAGGATCAGTGCCACCAGAACTCAACAGCCTGAGAGGCTTTTCTGCTCACCTGCCGGGACGGGTGGGGGCTGGGAGCTGAGGCTTGGGCTTTGGTCAGATCCCAGGGAGAGGACTGGGGTTGGCTGCGTGAACACAGCCTGAAGGGGGCTAGTGAACCACAGCTAGCCGGGAGGGAGTCCTGGAAAAAGTCTGGAACTGCCTAAGAGGCAAGAGACCATTGTTTCAGAGTGCACGAGGAGAGGATATTCAGAGCACTGCCTAAAAGAGCTCCAGAGATGGGCGCGAGCAGCGGCTATCAGTGCAGACACCAAAAAAGGGCATGAGACACTAAGGCTGCTGCTGCAGCCACCAAGAAGCCTGTGTGCAAGCACAGGTCACTCTCCACACCTCCCCTCCCGGGAGGCTGTGCAGCCCACCACTGCCAGGGTCCCGTGATCCAGGCACAACTTCCCCAGGAAAATGTACGGCGCTTCTCAGGTTGGTGCAACGTCACACCAGGCTCTCCCACTGCAGGCTCACCCCGCATTCCATACCCCTCCCTCCCCACTGGCCTGAGCAAGCCAGAGCCACCTAATCAATTGCTCCTTTAACCCCATCCTGTCTGAGGGAAGAACAGAAGCCATCAGGTGACCTACACACAGAGGAGGGGCCAAATCCAAAGCTGAACTCTGGGAGTTGTGTGAACAAAGAAGAGAAAGGGAAATCTCTCCCAGCAGCCTCAGAAGCAGCAGATTAAAACTTCACAATCAATTTGATGTACCCTGCATCTCTGGAATACCTGAATAGACAACGAATCATCCCAAAATTCAGGCTGTGGACTTTGGGAGCAACTGTACACTTGAGGTTTGCTTTCTGCATCTAATTTGTTCCTGGTTTTATGTTTATCTTAGTTTACCATTTAGAGTTTATTATCATTGGTATCTTTGTTTATTGATTTGGTTTCTCGCCTCCTTTTTTTATATATAGATATATATATAGTATTTTTCTTTTTCTCTTTTTGTGAGTGTGTATGTGTATGATTCTTTGTGTGATTTTGTCTGTATAGCTTTGCTTTTACCATTTGTCCTAGAATTCTGTCTGGCCTTTTTCTTTTTCTTTAGTATAGTTTTTAGTACTTGTTATCATTGGCGGATTTGTTTTCTGGTTTGGCTGATCTTTTTCCTTTTTTAATACTTTAATTTTTTTTTTTTTATTTTTAATTTTTTATTTTAATAACTTTATTTTATTTTATTTTATTTTTCTTTCTCTCCATTTTTCTCTCTTCTGAGCTGTGTGGCTGACAGATTCTTCGTGCTCCAGCCGTGTGTTAGGCATCTGCCTCTGAGGTGAGAGAGCCGAGTTCAGGACTTTGGCCCACCAGAGACCGGCCGGCTCCATGTAAAATCAAAGGGCAAAATCTCTCCCAGCAATCTCCATCTCA
The DNA here is from genome assembly GCF_964270905.1 of Leucopleurus acutus. Taxonomy (NCBI): domain Eukaryota; kingdom Metazoa; phylum Chordata; class Mammalia; order Artiodactyla; family Delphinidae; genus Leucopleurus; species Leucopleurus acutus. The sequence goes on along the minus strand of NC_139151.1, from coordinate 51,838,099 downwards.
GTGCTAAGACCCAGCTCCACCCAATGACCAGCAAGCTACAATGCTGGACACCCTATGCCAAACAACTAGCAAAACAGGAACACAACCCCACCCATTAGCAGATAGGCTGCCTAAAATCATAATAATGTCAAAGACATCCCAAAACACACCACCAGATGTGGTCCTGCCCACCGGAAAGACAAGATTCAGCCTCTTCCACCAGAACAAAGGCACCAGTCCCCTCCACCAGGAAGCCTACATAACCCACTGAATCAACTTTAGCCACTGGCAAAGAGCAAAAACAATGGGAACTACGAACATGAAGCCTGGAAAAAGTAGACCAGTAAGTTAAGCAAACACAGTAAGTTAAGCAAAATGAGAAGACAGAGAAACACACAGCAGAAGGAGCAAGGTAAAATCCCACCAGACCAAACAAATGAAGAGGAAATAGGCAGTCTACCTGAAAAAGAATTCAGAGTAATGAGAGTAGAGATGATCCAAAATCTTGGAAATAGAATGGAGAAAATACAAGAAACGTTTAACAAGGACCTAGAAGAAATAACAAACAAACAAACAATGATGAACTACACAATAAATGAAATTAAAAATTCTCTAGAAGGAATCAACAGCAGAATAACTGAGGCAGAAAGGATAAGTGACCTGGAAGATAAAATAAGGAAATAACTACTGCAGAGCAGAATAAAGAAAAAAGAATGAAAAGAATTGAGGACAGTCTCAGAGACCTCTGAGACAACATTAAAAACACCAACATTCAAATTATAGGGATCCCAGAAGAAGAGAAAAAGAAAGGGACTGAGAAAATATTTGAAGAGATTATAGTTGAAAACTTCCCTAATATGGGAAAGGAAATAGTCAATCAAGTCCAGGAAGCACAGAGAGTCCCATACAGGATAAATCCAAGGAGAAACATGCCAAGACACAGATCAATCAAACTATCAAAAATTAAATACAAAGAAAAAATATTAAAAGCAGCAAGGGAAAAGCAACAAATAACACACAAGGGAATCCCCATAAGGTTCACAGCTGATCATTCAGCAGAAACTCTGCAAGCCAGAGGGGAGTGCTAGGACATATTTAAAGTGATGAAAGGGAAAAACCTACAACCAAGATTACTCTACCCAGCAAGGATCTCATTCAGATTCAACGGAGAAATTAAAACCTTTATAGACAAGCAAAATCTAAGAGAAAGGAACTTCTCTAGGCAGGAAACACAAGAGGAGGAAAAGACCTACAGTAACAAACCCCCCCAAATGAAGAAAATGGTAATAGGAACAAAGATATTGATAACTACCTTAAATGTAACTGGATTAAATGCTCCAAACAAAGGACATACTCTGGGTGAATGGATACATAAACAAGACCTGTATATTTGCTGTCTACAAGAGAGCCACTTCAGACCTAGGGCCACATACAGACTGACAGTGAGGGGAGGGAAAAAGGTATTCCATGCAAATTGAAATCAAAAGAAAGCTGGAGTAGCAATTCTCATATGAGACAAAATAGACTTTAAAAAAAGACTATTACAAGAGACAAAGAAGGACACTACATAATGATCAAGGGATCAATCCAAGAAAAAGATATAACAACTGTAAATATTTATGCACCCAACATAGGAGCACCTCAATACCTAAGGCAAATGCTAATGGCCATAAAAGGAGAAATCGACAGTAACACAAATATAGTAGGGGATTTTAACACCCCACTTTCACCAATGGACAGATCAACCAAAATGAAAATAAACAGGAAACACAAGCTTTAAATAATACTTTAAACAAGATGGACTTAACTGATATTTACAGGACATTCCATCCAAAAACAACAGAATAAACTTTCCTCTCAAGTGCTCATGGAACATTCTCTAGGATAGATCATATCTTGGGTCACAAATCAAGCCTTGGTAAATTTAAGAAAATTGAAAAAGTATCAATTATCTTTTCCGACCACAGTGATATGACACTAGATATCATTTACAGGAAAAAATCTGTAAAAAATACAAACACATGGAGGCTAAACAACACGTTACTAAATAACCAAGAGATCACTGAAGAAATCAAAGAGGAAATCAAAAAATACTTAGAAAAACATGACAATAAAAACATGACAACCCCAAACCTATGCGATACAAAAAAAGCAGTAATAAGAGGGGAGTTTATAGCAATACAACCCTACCTCAAGAAAAAAAGAAACATCTCAAATGAACAACCTAACATTACACCTAAAGCAATTAGAGAAAGAAGAATATAAAAAGCCCCAAAGATAGCAGAAGGGAAGAAATCATAAAGGTCAGATCAGGGCTTCCCTGGCTGCACAGTGGTCGAGAGTCTGCCTGCTGATGCAGGGGACACGGGTTCGTGCCCCGGTCCGGGAAGATCCCACATGCCGCAGAGTGGCTGGGCCCGTGAGCCATGGCTGCTGAGCCTGCGCGTCTGGATCTGGAGCCTGTGCTCTGCAATGGGAGAGGCCACAACAGTGAGAGGCCCGTGTAAAGCAAAAAAAAAAAAAAAAAAAGGTCAGATCAGAAATAAATGAAAAAGAAATGAAGGAAACGATAGCAAAGATCAATAAAACTAAAAGTTGTTTCTTTGAGAAGATAAAATTGATAAAACATTAGCCAGACTCATCAGGAATAAAAGGGAGAAGACTCAAATCAATAGAATTAGAAATGAAAAGGAGAAGTAACAACTGACACTGCAGAAATAAATACAAAGGATCATAAGAGATTATTACAAGTAACTATATGCCAATAAAATGGACAACCTGGAAGAAATTGACAAATTCTTAGAAAAGCACAACCTTCCAGAACTGAATCAGGAAGAAATAGAAAATATAAACAGACCAATGACAAGCACTGATATTGAGACTGTGATTAAAGATTTTCCAACAAAAGTCCACCACCAGACGGCTTCACAGGCGAATTCTGTCAAACATTTAGAGAAGAGTAACACCTATCCTTCTCAAACTCTTCCAAAATATAGCAGAGGGAGGAAAACTCCTAAACTAATTCTACAAGGCCACCATCACCCTGATACCAAAACCAGACAAAGATGTCACAAAGAAAGAAAACTACAGGCCAATATCACTGATGAACATAGATGCAAAAATCCTCAACAAAATACTAGCAAACAGAATCCAACAGCACATTAAAAGGATCATACACCATGATCAAGTAGGGTTTACCCCAGGAAAGCAAGGATTCTTCAATATATGCAAACTAATCAATGTGATACACCATATTAACAAATTGAAAGAGAAAAACCATATGATCATCTCAATAGACCCAGAAAAATATTTCAACAAAATTCAACACCCATTTATGATAAAAACCCACAAGAAAGTAGGCATAGAGGGAACCTACCTCAACATAATAAAGGCCATATATGACAAACCCACAGCCAACATTGTTCTCAATGGTGAAAAACTGAAACCATTTCCTCTAAGATCAGTAATGAGACAAGGTTATCCACTCTCACCACTATTATTCAACATACTTTTGGAAGTTTTAGCCACAGCAATCAGAAAAGAAAAATAAATAAAAGGAATCCAAATTGGAAAAGAAGTAAAGCTGTCACTGTTTGCAGATGACATGATATTATATATACAGAATCCTAAAGATGCTACCAGAAAACTACTAGAGCTAATCAATGAATTTGGTAAAGTAGCAGGATACAAAATTAATGCACAGAAATCTCTTGCATTCCTATGCACTAATGATGAAAAATCTGAAAGAGAAATTAAGGAAACACTCCCATTTACCATTGTTACAAAAAGAATAAAATACCTAGGAATAAAACTACCTAGGGATATAAAAGACCTCTATGCAGAAAACTATAAGATACTGATGAAAGAAATTAAAGATGATACCAACAAATGGAGAGATATACCATGTTCTTGGATTGGAAGAATCAATATTGTGAAAATGACTATACTACTCAAAACAATCTACAGATTCAATGCAATCCCTATCAAACTACCACTGTCATTTTTCACAGAACTAGAACAAAAAACTTCACAATTTGTATGGAAATACAAAAGACCCTGAATACTCTAAGCAATCTTGACAAAGGAAAACGGCACTGGAGGAATCAGCCTCCCAGGCTTCAGGCTATACTACAAAGCTAGAGTAATCAAGACAATATGGTACTGGCAAAAAAAAAAACAGAAATATAGATCAATGGAACAGGATAGAAAGCCCAGAGATAAACCCACGCACATATGGTTACCTTATTTTTGTTAAAGGAGGCAAGAATATACAATGGAGAAAAGACATCCTCTTCAAAAGTGGTGCTGGGAAAACTGGACAGCTACATGTAAAAGAATGAAATTAGAAAACTCCCTAACACCATACCAAAAATAAACTCAAAATGGATTAGAGACCTAAATGTAAGGCCAGACACTATAAAACTCTTAGAGGAAAATATAGGCAGAACACTCTATGACATAAATCACAACAAGGTCCTTTTTGACCCACCTCCTAGAGAAATGGAAATAAAAACAAAAATAAACAAATGGGACCTAATGAAACTTAATAGCTTTTGCACAGCAAAGGAAACCATAAACAAGACAAAAAGACAACCCTTAGAATGGGAGAAAATATTTGCAAATGAAGCAACTGACAAAGGATTAATCTCCAAAATTTACAAGCAGCTCATGCAGCTCAATAACAAAAAAACAAACAACTCAATCCAAAAATGGGCAGAAGGCCTAAATAGATATTCCTCCAAAGAAGATATACAGATTGCCAACACACACATGAAAGGATGCTCAAGATCAGTAATCATTAGAGAAATTCAAATCAAAATTACAATGAGGTATCACCTCACACCAGTCAGAATGGCCATCATCAAATAATGAACAAACAATAAATGCTGGGAATGTAAATTGATACAGCCACTATGGAGAACAGTATGGAGGTTCCTTAAAAACTAAAAATAGAATTACCTTACGACCCAGCAATCCCACTACTGGGCATATACCCTAAGAAAACCATAATTCAAAAAGAGTCATGTACCACAATGTTCATTGCAGCTCTATTTACAATAGCCATGACATGGAAGTAACCTAAGTGTCCACCAACAGATGAATGGATAAAGAAGATGTGGCACATATATACAATGGAATATTACTCAGGCATAAAAAGAAATAAAACTGAGTTATTTGTAGTGAGGTGGATGGACCTAGTGTCTGTCATACAGAGTGAAGAAAGTCAGAAAGAGAGAAACAAATACTGTATGCTAACACATATATATGGAATCTAAAAGAAAAAAAGAAAGGTTCTGATGAACCTAGGGGCATAACAGGAATAAAGATGCAGACATACGGAATGTACTTGAGGACATGGGGAGAGGGAAGGGTAAGCTGGGACGAAGTGAGAGAGTGGCACTGACATATATACACTACCAACTGTAAAATAGATAGCTAGTGGGAAGCAGCCACATAGCACAGGGAGATCAGCTCGGTGCTTCATGACCACCTAAAGGGGTGGGATAGGGAGGATGGGAGGGAGACACAAGAGGGAGGAGATATGGGGATATATGTTTATGTATAGCTGCTTCACTTTGTTATAAAGCAGAAACTAATACACCATTGTAAAGCAATTATACTCCAATAAAGATGTTTTTTTTAAAAAAGAAAATCTATGCCTTATATGTTACCAAATTATTTTCTTTAAATTTAGCCAATTCAAATATTTGTGAATTCTAAACAGATTCCCCATCAGTCTCCATTAATAAGATAAATTATAATCTGCTGTTGTTTATTGAATAACTCTGTACTAGACATTGAATGGGCACATTACAGGTTTTTTAATTTGATTTCATATTAATACTGTAATTGCATTATTATTATATGCATTTTACTGATGAGAAAATTTAGGTTTAGGGAACCTATATAATAATAAGTAGCATGATCTGGATATGAACACTGATAGATTAATGTCAAAGCCATGTTACCTTTTATGTGTATAATTCATTAAAGGGTGCATTTTCAAATCAATATGAGAGCAAATACTGAATGGGCTTAGGAAAAAAAGACTTTAATGAGACTTTATTTGATCAAGTTATTTAAGTAGTGGAGTAGACAGTGCCTTTTAGACAGAGGCAACAGCAGCAGCAAAGGCTCTGAAGCATGATGTACCTTTGCTAGGGAACTGCATATGTTTTGGTATTGCTGGGGTTTTGAGTTAGGGGCAGGGATTGGTTGAAAAAGAGATTGAAAAGGTAAGCTAAAGAGTGCTCAGTCAACCATGTGTGCCTTTTGGAGGAGACTGGCCTCATCTTGCTAGAGAACCACTGAGAGTTCTCAAGCGGAGAAGTGGTATGGTAAAATTGTATAACCAACCTCTTAGGTATCTCCATCATATGTCTGACAACGTAATTCAAAGTCCAATATTAAATTGGATTCTCTGAATTCTGATTATTGGTACTTCTACTACTAAGGTTTTCACCTAAATGGTCTTGAGCCCCTTGGGGATCATGAAATTATTGCATGGGGTCTAAGAATTCTTGTGCCTGTATACTTCAACGTATAAGAGTTATACATCATATTCTCCATGTTGAAATTCCTTTATATTAGTGAAGCTGTTAAATAAGGTAGCTTTGTATAATCTGTGCTTTAGAGAATCAAGAGAAAGCCTAGATTCATGCCTTGGGGTTAGATGAACAGGAGGGAGAAATACAGTGACACAAAGGGACAGTTTCAATCAGCCAAAGGTAACTGAAGAAGAAGCAAGGGGCAGTGCTCTGAAGAAAAATGTAGTAAGTTGCAATGGATAGGAATTTGTGGGAAATGTGCGTCTTTCTCAGGCTCCTCAGAAACTACATGAGGGGTTGAATGGACTTCGTAAGATGATTGGGAATACTTCGGGACAATTAAGGAAAGGGTATCTGAGAAGCTGGAGGGTTTGAAGCCTTTCAGGTGATCTGCATTTATTTTTTTATATGCTCTTCTTCTCTTCCAACTATGAACTCCTCAGTGGTAACAAACCCAATTGATGTTTATCCGTACAGGTCCCATTTCTATTAATGTGTTAAATATTCAAAGGTCTTCAAAAAGTGTTCTACAAATGAGTGAATTTTCATTTAAAGTCCTAATTTTAATAAAGGTTCTCCAAAGACTACCTTAATATCTATCTCCCTATCCATCAAGTATTTGTGAGAAAATGGATTGTTTTAGAAACTGCCTAATGTAATAGTTTTATTGTACTTTGACCAGGTTTCCACTAGTAAATATTTTGTAATTATCTACGTAATTTATATTAAATGGGGGGTAATCCATGTATAGATGATTTGTTTTTTGTTCATTTGTTTGTATTTTTACTTGCTTCTTATCTTGAAACTACCTGTAGGCACTTTGCTTTTCACTTTTTGAGTTTTTTTAATTGAAGTATAGTTGATTTACCATATTGTGTTAGTTTCAGGTATACAGCAAAGTGATTCAGTTATATATTTTTTCAGATTATTTTCCATTATAGGTTATTATAAGATATTGAATATAGTCCCCTGTACTATACAGTAAATCCTTGTTGCTTATCTATTTAATGTATAATAGTCTGTAACTGTTAATCCCATACTCCTAATTTATCCCTCCCCCACACTCCCCTTTGGTAACCATAAGTTTGTTTTCTATGTCCGTGAGTCTGTTTCTGTTTTGTATATAGATTCATTTGTATTATTTTTTAGATTCCACATATAAGTGATATCATAAAATATTTGTCTCCCTCTGACTTATTTCACTAAGCATAATATTCTCTAGGTCCATCCATGTTGCTGCCAATGGCAGTATTACATTCCTTTATATGGCTGAGTAATATTCAATTGTATAGATATATACTACATCTTCTTAAACCAATTATCTGTTGATGGGCAACTGGGTGTTTCAGTGTCATAGCAATTATAAATACTGCTGCTATGAATATTGGGGTGCATGTATCTTTTCAAATTAGAGTCTTCATCTTCTCCAGATATATGTCCAGGAGTGGGATTGCTACATCATGCACTTTGGCATGAGGTTTAGTTTATGTCTGGATTCAAGTGTGACAGGGAAGCTATGCATATGCAGGCCAAGAAACCTCAACATGGAAGGGAGTTAGAAATAATCTTCTAACAACTATTTATCCTTTGTAAACATAATTTTAAGCAATAGGAAATTAAAGCTCAGCTTTTAGCCTAGTGCCTAGAATTTGGCAGAAATCTCATAGGACTTCTTTGAATTAATGAAATAGCCTGATCTCTAATACTAAGGTTAGTAGACACTACATCATACTTTTGCACCACCAATTTAGATATGAATATGTCACTATTTCTGCTTTATTTATACCTTATGGTTTTCATAAAAAAGTAACAAAATCTTTCAAAAGTCATTTTCAATAAACCCAAGAACATGTTAAAAGGAAAAGAGAAACCATGAATGAGGAAAAGGGAGAACTCAAATATACTAATTCTAGGGGTTGACATCTTAATGAGTTTAAAAATCACATTTGATATCTTTCTATACTTCTGTCTACAATGAGTATGTGTTATATCAACACTGTATGTCTTCCTTCATATGTATATCACTGTATCACACACATTTAGTCATACTACTAAAACTGCTCAATAAAATACCATTTTGATGGCTTTACAATAAGTGAAAATATTTTAGGACCAAGCCAAGCCATGTGACTTTCCCTAAGCCTTAGTTTCCTCAGATGGCCAGATGGCCAACAGGCAAATAAAAAGATGCTCAACATCACTAAATATCAGAAAAATGCAAATCAAAACCATATTGAGATATCACCTCACACCTGTCAGATGGGTATCATCAAAAAGTCTGCAAATAAATGTTGGCAAGGATTTGGAGAAAAGGGAACCTTAGTACACTGTTGGTGGAAATGTAAACTGGTGCAGCCACTATGGAAAAAAATTGTGGAGTTTCCTCAAAAAACTAGAAATAGATTTACCAAATGATCCAGAAATTCCACCCTGGGGAATATATATCTGAAGAATGAAAACACTAACTCAAAAAGACACATGCACCCAATGTTCATAGCAGCATTATTTACAATTGCTGAGATAAGGAAGCAACCTAAGTGTCCACCAACAGATTGATAGATAAAGAAGATGTGGTGTATATATATATATATATATATATATATATATATATATATATCCATCCCATTAGGTATATATAATGGACTATTACTCAGCCATTAAAAAAATGAAATTTTGCCGTTTGCAACAATATGGATTGACCTAGAGCGTATTACACTTCATGAAATAAGTCAGACAGAGAAAGACAAATACTGTATGTTATCACTTATATGTAGAATCTAAAAAATAAAACAAAGAAATACAACAAAATAGAAAAAGACTCACAGATATAGAGAATAAACTAGAGTTACAAGTGGGGGGAGGAGGGGCATAACAGGGGTAGGGGATTAGGAGGTACAAACTACTCTGCATAAAATAAACTTCAGAGGTGTATTGTGCAACACAGGGATTATGCCCAATGGTTTATAATAACTTTGAATGGAGTATAACCTATAAAAATATTGAATAACTATGCTGTGCACCTGAAGTTAATATAATATTGTAAATCAACTATAGTTCAATTAAAAAAAATAGAAAAAGTACAACAGGAAAATGAGGCTAGGAGAAAATATAACTTTCAATTCAAATAAAGTGGTTTAAATAATTTATCATCTGTGTCTTTGACCTCTCTCATGCCAAAACAAGACTAGGTAACACTCTTTTGTACTCCAACAACTAGAGCTCCCAGATTTAGCAAATAAAAATGCAGGGTGTCCAGTTAAATTTAAATTTCTGATAAACAATGAATCTTTTTTAGTATATCTACCAAATATAGCATTGGACACCTTTATGCTAAAAATAATGTACGACTTATCTGAGGTCAAATTTAATTGGATATCCTGTATTTTATATGGCAACCCTATTTCTAACAACATCTTAGGGTTGTGGCACATTTAAAATGTTAAAGTACCAACTTTGAAGCCAGGGTCAAATCCCAGCTCTGACAGGAGATTATTTTTTTAACAAAATAAAAATTTATTTTTGTATTTAAGCTAAATTGCCTTTTAAATTCCTTCAAGCTTGGTTCATTGAAGTGGTTAAGTATAAATGCTATTGACTAGAAATTTAACTGTAGAGTTAAGTTACACCTGTGCGAAGAAGAGGCTCAAATACTGTCCCAGGCAGCTTTCCTGAGGGACTAGAGCTCCTTCTGGAAACACAAAATGTAATTCTTATTTTATAAGTAATGTGATGTAGAGGTAACTAGTCCCCCTCCCCTTTGTGAATGAGGGTGAATGTTTTGTGACAGGGGACTGCGCGTCCCCACCCACAAGGAGAGCTCTGTTAATACTTAACTGTTGTGTGTGGAGCTGAGGAGGGACCTGAGCCTCAAATACCTGCTAGGATTGGAGGAGGGGGCGGGGCATGGGGCTAGAAATCAAGCTTCTACCTATACCTTACGTAAGGTAGCCCCTCTCAGCTTAGTACTCGCAGCTAGTTTACCTCAGTTCCACAGGCAGGACAGTTGGTCCAGGAGCCCCCTGAAGTGGGCGTCCTGATGCAGCCTGAGTGTGAGCGCGTGAGTGCGGGTGTGGACGTGGATGTGCACTGGACAGGGATGGGAGGCTGGGACTTTCCATTACAAATAAAGACTGGATTCCTGTGAGTCTATTTGGAATTTTTAGTACGAACGTGAGATTGTTCTCCTTGCTTATGTCATTATAAAAAAGCTGGCTCCCCTCTGTTTGAGTTTCACATCTAATAAACTAGGGCTAACAATAATACCTATCTGATAAACTTCTGAAGAAAAGTAAATGAGTTAAAAACTATAACTCATTAGCATAGGACTTCTAGCATCAAATTGTAATTGTTTATTCATCTTTCCCACAGACTAAGAGATATTTGAGAAAAGGATAAGTCTTTTTTAAAGCTATATCTAAATTTATAGCATTATTCTTGACACATAGTATATATTCAGCAAATATATGTTGAATAAATGAATCCTTAATAGATTTCTAAGTCACCTCTGAAATATGATTTATATTATTCTGTTCCACAGCATACCCTTCATTAAAAAAAAAAAAAAGTAAACTTATTACTGCCCCTATCAGAAATCATCTAACAAATTTCCTATTAGCAGAGATTAGATAAATTTACCATTCTATTTTCTTCTTGGGCTCGGTTAACTTGCTTTTGAAATTTGGGAGGCAGAACACAGGAATACCTGCTTTCATAGACTATACCAAAATCAGTCAAGTGCCAAGATAAGACTCAGAGTGGATGGCTTCTCTGTGATGGCCTATTCTGAATATTGTTTTCTGTTCTAGTTGCTGCATTGTTTTTGATGGTGACAGTCTGTGCAGCTTTTCCTTCGTAAGCTGGCCACTTAACAGGTAACGACATGCATCCACAAAACAATTCACGTGGGCTCCACTCTTACATTCTGTTCTAGGTGAAGCTTTTTTGACTTTATTTTCTCACCCATACTCCGTCTACCAAATAGCTAAAGTCTAACTGGAATGAAAATGAAGGAGGGATTTTTAGCCTTGGCTCTATCCTAAAACTGGCTCACTCTCCTTCCAATATGCCCAGAGTGCTTTCTAAGGTTGCTGAAGCCTCGCAGAAGACTTGACAGTTACTCGAGTTAGGAGCAATTCTGTTTATTCACTCGTAGTTTCTCACTCTCATTTCAATGCCTACTTGAAAAAAAAAAATCACTGGAAACAGCTTGTGGTTCCGATTTCTTATATTTTTGTATAATAGAAAGGGCCCTACTGAATAAAACTTTCATTTATTACTAGCATATAAGGGGCCAAACATGTGCTAAATGCTTTACAGATGGTCTCCATTTTAATTCTCATAACATATCTACTATCTAGGTACTTTTCCTCATTTTATGTGTAAGGAGAGTCAGGTAGTTGAAGTAACTTACCACAAAGACACAGTCCTGCTAAGTGTCTAAAAGATAGAATCAAAATCCACATCTGTTTTCTGAGAGTCTATTTTCTTTAACCCTATGAGGTTTTAAGGACAGTATGGTTTAATGAAAAACCTGAGTCCAACCCCAGGTGCTGCTGTTGGATCCCTGAGGGCAATGGGTCAATGCAATTGATTTAATTCATTTTAGTTCAGTTCTACATTTACTAAATACCTGCTTCGCATAAGACTCTGTGTAAGGCACCATTAAAAGGAAAAGTTGAAAAGGAAATGGTTTAAGTTCTTATTGAATTGAGAAGTTGGTAGAGGAGATTAGATATATACACAAAGACCTTCACTACACAATAAGATAGGACAGGTCCTGTAAAACAGGCATAGATAATTGTTGACATAAATAGAAGAGAGAGAAAAATTTTTACACGGAGGATGAGGAAGAAAGATAATTTGGGCAGGGCATTCAAAAACAGGCAGTTTACCTTAGAGTTTATGAGACAGAGCTCTTGAATTAGAAGCGTAGAACTTGAATTAGTTCTACCAAAAAACACAACGATATGATGACCCTTGGCAAAGTGCTGGACCACTGGCAGCCTTGGTTTCCTCATCTTCAGGAGGGGATAATAACACTTCCACCTAATAGGAGGGTTCTGTCATTGCGAGAAGCAGATATTCTAGATAGTATATATCAAAGTACCTAGCACACCTCCTGTGTGCCCTCAATAGTGTAAGCAATGAATAAAGACTAAAATTTAAAACAAAAGAATTAGTATTTTGGATAAACAGCATATAGGATGAGAAGACAGAACTTAAGTCTCCAGGGATAAGATGAGTAAATACACAGAAGGGGAGACAATATGGGAGGGATACATCTGTAGAAAAGAATGTAACTGACAAGAGGATGCAAACTGATCAGAAAGGAAGGGGTTATGATTCTGAGTCTCAGCTTGGTGCTATGAGAAGAATCCAAGCGAGGAGTGACAAGGCAGACCTGATATGGGAATAGCACACTTAGGCTGGAGGTGAGCTGGCCCAAGGCAGGCAGCAGATCCTGGCAGACTACTAAGCTATGGTCTGGAAGGGATGAGTTTAAATACAGTCTCATCCATGCTTTCGCCACCTGTGTAACAGAGAGCTTGATAATGCCTTGCACGGAAAAAGAGAAAAATAAACCAAAAAAGAGGTGAAGGTTTTCAAAAAGAATATCTTCAGTTTGGGGCAAAGGAAACCTTAGTTGATGAATGTGGAGTGAGGGAAGGAAGTAGACCACATCGATAATCACTGCAGCAACTCTAACAGCGAAGTGAGTGTTCACACTGGTCTAAATTCTATACTTATGCTTTCTTAAACAATCCTCACCACATGTACTGACATGAAAATAATTATAATTTTCATCTTCCAAGTGAGAAAATCAAGGTTATGGAAGTTTAAGTAACCTCTCCTGAGTCATGAAGCTACTCTGTGAACAAGGAAGAATTCAAGCCTGGGCCTCATTTCAACACCCATGATTTTATCTGCTACACAATACTGTCTCCAAAACAGTCAATCTGAATAAATGGCATCTGCTGTAACCAGCTTAGTGTGTGATGGTAAGTAACAAACTAGATAAGGATGCATAGTGATGCCCTCAGTAAACTGTAAATTGGTGTAAGAATGTTTAGGTACTGTTTTACTAGTGGGAGTTTTGCTTATAATAGAGATTAATCTCTACTGAACAGCCCACATTTCCGCATCCAATCCATGTGAGGATCAGTTCATCTTTTCAACAGTTAAGTCCCCAAATAGTCATGACTTGGCTCTGCAAGGATCTGAACTAGGAGAGAAGCATTTGTAAAGCTGTGGATCATAAAACAAGAGAAGATTATAGAATAAAAAATGCCTGACGTCCCCACATAAGGATGGGAAGTATGGTATCAACCTGGTTAGGCCTGTCTTCTCATACACTGGGAAAGCCAGGTTTATACATCAGATGATACACTTATGAAGGCCATGGTCAGGCTCCCTTAATCTGAAAAAACTAGAAATTCCGCTTTTCTAAAGGGTATGTACTGTGACAACTCTTTTAGTCATTCAGAACTACTTCTCTCTAGACAGATGTGATATATATATATATATATATATATATATATATATACACACACACACACATGGCATAGAGAGGAGTTCATACACAACTCCTTTCATACACAACTCCTTGATTCATACACAATGAATCAAACCAAATACAGATAAATATTCAGTGTAGACTTCAAACGGAAACGAAGCTTCTCTGGGGAAAATAACAAGCAAACAAAATATTGTCAGTGAGTTAAAATGAACATCTAATTCATTTACCCACAATTATTTACCAAGAGTTAATTGGATGTTTACTATGTTTCGGACATGGCACTAAGTTCTTTTACAAATGTTATGATGAACTGTAACAAAACCCGGGCAAGTTGAATGTTATCTCAGTTTTACAGGTGAGGAGACAGGTTCTGTAGGCTTTTCCAAAATCACATAGAGTAAGTATTAATGGGATTTAAATCTGGGACTATTTGACTTCCACCCTAGAGCTAAGTACTGATAATGAAAAAACGAACAAGACATGATCTTTATGTTTAAATAAAACACAGTCCTAGGTGAAGAGTCCGATTCATAAAAAGATGTATTGCAGTGAAATGAAAATGAAATAGAAGATGCAACAATTGAGTTCACTTGGACATGACTTGAAGAAGACTTTACACAAAAGCTCAATTGTGGCAGTTTAGTAGGATTTTGTCAGGCAGAAGGAAGGAGAATGTACATCAGACAGAAATATCAGAGATGCTAAGGCACGCTATCCCGAAGGGTGTGCATTGACAATATGGAGAATTCCATTTGTCTCTAGTATGGGATAGACAGAGAGATTGAGAGCGGGAGAGGGGCTACAAATAAGCTGGGATGCCAAACTAAAGGTTCTGGATTCTGTCTTGGTGATGAGTAGGGAAAATAAGGAGGTTGAAGCATATGAATTCTAAAATTCTTAAACTTTATGGGTATAAAAGGAGGCTTAAAAGTTGACAGACTTAGAGGAAATACAGAAATCTGCTGATTCTCCTTTTTAGTTTCCAAGATTGACACAAGTAAATGTAAAGCCATCAAACAACGATGCATTCGTAAAAATGTCACTGCCTATCTGATCAATTAAGGCAAGGAAGGGAGAGATATTTTTAGTTTCTGACTGTACTAGAAGTTATGAAATAATTTGGTTTTCTAGTCTCACAACTTCATGAAGCCACAGTAATTCCCACTTTTATCTATCCCATCAAATATGATGCACTTTCAATGCTCAAACTATGGCTAAGAACTTGGTCTCTCTCCAAGTCAACAAACAGAATGAATGGATTTCAATCTCTAGTGTATTTGTCTCAGGAAAGCTTCCAAGGTGAAGTGATCTTCATTAAAAAGGAAACTATGGTAACTAAACACAGAAAAATGAAAATATGTAGGCAGGAATCTAAGAGGTACTTATCATTATAATGGTTTGTATATAGATGCAGAATTCTTGTAGTAGCTCCTGGAACATATTCAAACACCGGAAAAAAAAAAAAAAAAAAAAGAAGTGTGTCCTCTGGTTTGAAAGAACTTTTGTCCACATTGTAGTATCATCACATGAGATCTAACAGAATTGGAAATGTGCTTAGTATGTCCTTGGAAGACTGTCTGCTAATTCAGTGACTTTTAGTTGAAAGCATGAAGGTGAACAAAAGAAAAAACAAATCAAAGAACAAATCTGAGAAATTAGAAGAAACTAGAGAACCAATAAATAGTAATTAAACAGATGATAGTTTTCCATGGTCAAATACTGTATAGACTAGAACACCCTAATTCTCAAGCTAGTAACCAACACATAAGAAAGATAAAATATTGATTTTAGTGTGTAATACTGTAAAAATGTTTATTGTCTATATAAAGCCATCATTATTTCTCTTTGCTGTATCAAACTCCCTTCTTTTTTTCAAAAACATAAAGCATAAATAATTAATAACATTCAAAGTCATCTCCCTGGCATAAAGTCTTATTTTTAATGCCATCCAATCTAAGTGAGCAAAAAAAAAAAAAAAAAAAAAAAAAATGTGGCTGGGTTAGAAGAAAGAGACTATTGGGGAGGAATGGACCAGAGATTCCTGCCACCCTTTATGTAAGCTGGTATTTCTCAATCTTTGGAAATGACACCTTAGAGTCATGGAATCTGGTGTTCTCACTGTTCTTGATTAAAACACATTTTAATTATCTGAGTGTCTTTTCTACAACTACACTTTTCTACCAACCACACTGAGTTCTGCAATAATAGCGACACTGGCACATGCATCTCAGCACCTCGGGTGCTGAATAAGCCTGTCTCATCCTGAAGCTGGAGGATATAGCCAAGGCATGGTCTGCACCAAGAAGCCCTCCAGAAACATACTACCTTTCAGACTGGATGAGATTTTCATCTCTACTCTCTATGGTACTATGGTATATAGCTCTGAATGTTACATATCTCTGAATGTGATATTCAGCTCTGGAGTATTCCAGTATCTGCTATTAAAAAAATCTATGAAAGATACAAGGAACATGACATCACAAAATTCATAGACTTTCTGGATGCAGTGAGTTCAACACAAGTTCACTCACAATCCACTACTCCAGCAAACAAAAACTCTCTCTTTCTTGAAAAACATATTTACAAATTTATATTCAAGTTCTTAAAATTAGCCTTCAAGACCTTGGAAATATGGACTCTACCTATTGTCGTGACCTTACTTAGACCTGTTAATTCCTTCTTTTCCAGCTCAAGATTCTTTCTTTTCATTCTTTTTCTAAATATGTCACAAGAATATTAGAAAGAACATAGATTCTAGGGACAGACAAATTACCATTTAGCAGCAAAGTAAACACTATCAGTTAGCTTGATATCTTATGCCTCATTTTCCCCATCTATAGCCTAAAGAAAGGAATAACGTCCACAGTTATTGTTATGTATGTGAAGTTTCCGGGCACCTAATCACTGCTTAATCAATGTCAGTTTTCCTTTCAGTGCTAAAATTTTCATTTATGCTTTTTCTACTATCTGAACCTCAATTTGCTAAGGTCTCTTACAGAAATTAAGAATGTTAGGAGCTTGTCTATAGAGCTTGCCGGTAAAGCCAAATAATGTGAAATAGTAGGAAAAAACATAGGATTCACAATCAGACAAATATAGATTAGAACTCTGCCCCCTCTCCATTTCTTAACTATGTGACTATAAACAGCTTTTTAACCTTTCAAAAGTTTAGCTTCCAGGGCTTCCCTGGTGGCACAGCGGTTAAGAATCCGCCTGCCAATGCAGGGGACATGGGTTCAAGCCCTGGTCCAGGAAGATCCCACATGCCGCGGTGCAACTAAGCCCATGCGCCACAACTACTGACTCTGTGCTCTAGAGCTCACGAGCTACAACTACTGAGCCTGTGTGCCACAACTACTGAGTCCACACACAGCCTAGAGCCCATGCTCCACAACAAGAGAAGCCACCACAACGAGAAGCCTGCGCACTGCAATGAAGAGTAGCCCCTGTTCGCCGCAACCAGAGAAAGCCTGTGTGCAGCATCGAAGACCCAACACAGCCAAAAAAAAAAAAAAAAAAAAAAAGTTTAGCTTCCTTATCTCGAAAATAGGTGGTATAACACCTACCATGTACTTATACTGAAGGCATTCAATGAAATAGCAAAGAAATGTCTAGTATTGTGCTACCTTAATCTCTAACATTTCTTATAGCTTTCAACAAGAGCATCATTTTATAACAAGAGTAGAGGCTGGATAAAAAATATTTCTTAAGTTTAATGCTAGAGATTAAATGTAAGGAAATTTGCAGGAGTGTCCCAGAAGTTGATGAGATTTACGAGAAATGATTTTAGTCCTGCCATGTGGATTTGGGCAGTGTCACAGAGTCAGAAGCCATTAAAGAGCTTGCAAACAGAAAGAGGCAAAACATTCCAGGCTTGCAGGGTTCATGCAATCCAACCATCAAACTCATATTCCCAGAGTACAGCTGCTCATCCCTGTTGAGCTTGGCAGAGGAACAGAGAATTCATGAGATATCAATGCCATAGAATTAGAGCCTAAAGCCTGGAATTAAATCAAAGATGGTATTTAGCCCTCTCCCTTTGTACTGAAACTCTGTACTTGCACTGAAGATGAGATTATTGTGATGTCTGGTTTGTTCCAAATCCCAGAATAGATTTTTGGGAGAAAATCCATTTCAGGGACATGGACAGAAACTTCTCATTCAATGACTGGGTCACTGCAACTGATGTGGAAGCTTTCTCCTTGATGCTAAGACCCTGCTTCTTCAATCCATCCAGTGTGTACCTTGCCAGATTTCCCTTCTTCATTTTCCTTTACTGTGATGTTCAAGAACTGATTTCCATTAGAATAGTACTGGTAGGTGGATCTACATTCTAACACCCCATCTAATGGCTCTAATCTTTTTATTAGCACACATCTTAATCCCCAAACTTCTCAATTACCTCAGCATTCAGAAAGACTGAAAGTTGCTCCAGTACTAAAGAATTTCTATTCTAAAAATAATAAAAGAGCTTACTAATACTGCGAGAAACTGCTGTGAGTAAACACAACTTGGACACAATCCTGTATAATTTATTACTTTCTAATACCTCATTTTTTGTAGTGGCTTCATTGGGGTACAGTTAACATATTAAACAATTCACTCCCTTAAAGAGTGCAATTAAATAGTGTTAGTATATTCAGAGTTGTTCAATCATCACCACCGTCAACTTTAGAACATTTACATCACCCTCCCCCGCAAAGGAAGAAAACACATGCCCATTAGCAGTTACTCTACCTTCCAACTACCCACTAGACAATGACTAATCTACTTTCTGTCTATGAACTGGACTTTTCATATAAATGAAATCATACAATATATGGTGTTTTTTAAGTGACTTATTTCACTTAGCATAATATTGTCCAGGTACATCCGTTTTGTATCATGTACCCACACTATATTATTTTTTGTTGCCAAGTATTCCCATTGTATGGATAGACCACATGTCATTTATCCCTTAATCAGTTGATGGACATTTGGGGTTGTTTCCATTTTTTTGGGGGGGATATAATGAATAATGTGTCCAAGTTTTTGAGCGGACATATGTTTTTTTATTTCTCTTGGGTACATACCTTGGAGTTTAATTGCCTAGTAACTCTATGTTTAACATTTTGAGGAACAGCAAAACTATTTTTGAATTGGCTTTTGCAAGCCAATACCTTATTTTCGATAGGAAAAGAAGTTAGTTTTGGGATCTCAGTTAATTATATTTCCTATTATTATTAGGGAAAAAAATGATTCAAAGGGATAGAGTGACAGCAAAGTCTTAGAGTGAGTTAGTGAGAAAAAAAATGTCCAAAGTTAGAATCCATTCTGTGACCTCTAGTCCTACATTCCTCCCCGTTCTGGACAAGGTACACTGCACTATATGACACTGTGGCTTATGTCATTTCATCTTCTCCTGTCCTGAGCCTCACCTGAACTATTTGAATAAAAGGAATCAGTCTGATATACAGAGCAATTATGCAGGAGAGAGGACAGGCTAGGGAAGTTCCAAGTTATGAATCAATAAACTGAAATGGTAGTTCTCTCATTTCTGAAGGAAAAGCAAAACAGAACTTCTGAGATACAGTGAATAAAAGCCAAATTAGTAACTCTTTGTGATGAATTTAAACACCTGCAGGGTGTCTTATAGAATTTCAAGAGAAAGAAGGAATGGTCAAGGCGAGGTGCAGTTGATATCAGACTTCTGTGTGCATGAATACAACCTGGAATTGATTGTTAAAACTGTACATCCTTGGGACCTATCTCACTCACCAGGGATTCTTACTGAGTATGTGTGGGGGTGGGGCCTGGGAAGCTGAGCCGTAAACAGGTAAACAAAGAAAGGCCTAAAGCAGGAGGTCTGTAGACAGTATTTTGGCAACACTGGGAC
Organism: Leucopleurus acutus; assembly: GCF_964270905.1. Taxonomy (NCBI): domain Eukaryota; kingdom Metazoa; phylum Chordata; class Mammalia; order Artiodactyla; family Delphinidae; genus Leucopleurus; species Leucopleurus acutus. Next base: position 51,818,181 of record NC_139151.1, on the reverse strand, counting down.
AGACTAACCTTTAAGATTAGTCAAACAAAATTAGAATCCTACCACTGCCTGTGTAATGCTGGGTAATTTCCTAGTGTCAGTGTGTTCATCTATTACATGGGGCTAACAACAGCCCCTTCACAGTGCTTCCATGAAAATGCAATAATAAAATGCTCTACACATATGAAAAAGATCCAGCTCTAGCTAATGTTGGCTTCCTCTTTGCTTCCCTCAATCAAGTCATAAGGGACTGGTAAACATAATGACCTATACAACTGATGTAAAATGAGGGTTGCTTTGTTTCACTGTCTCTCCTTGAGGCCAACCCTTCCCTCCTTCAATAATGTCTCCATTGTGAGCATCCTGCCTCAAAACATGAGAAATACGAAAACACTCTCATTTGAGTGAACTAGTTGCAGCTGCAAACATGAGGGCAGGAACAAGGTACTATATATGCTGAATGTTGATTAGTATCACCACAACTCATTATTCTGATCAGCCAGAAGCAATTTACAATCATCTTTAAGCAAGTGCACATCATTTTCATAATTGACTTGCGAGAACTTTAACACAACAATTTGTTGTAGCTGTCAATCACTGTCAAAGGGAGAGAAGGAGGAAGCCCTTCTGGAGAGAATAGGAAAAGTACAGTGCCTGTCCATAGTGGGCAGCGAAAAGAGTGGCTATGCATCCTTTTCCATGCTGCTGTTTTCGAGGCCTTAGGACAGAATCTCTTCCAGATGGAGAAAAGGACCTAAATGTCATTGTATGAAACACAATGATGTTATTGCCCTTTTAAAGATACCTGGAAGGAAACTAACAGTTTTGAGCCATGTTTAAGCCCTCTCAGAGCCCAGTCTTTTATTTTTTTTTGTAACTGCTTATATCATCGCTAGCTATAGTGAAAACAGTTGACTTGCAAACTCATTCTTTTTCTCAAAGAATGCAATTTTTGGGTGACCCCAGAGATACTGAACAGCATATATACAATAGATAGATCTGGATGGCTAGGTAGATAGATAGATAGATAGATGTTTCCATCTTTTATCAAACAAATAGGTATAAAATATTTATTTATAATTTGCATACTTAATATAATACTTATTTAAATAATTATGAATGGGAACATTATCTAATTTTTATCTCCATAATACCTAAGAAAGTGAAGAGTACAAGAACTAAAGTAAATGGCCTTGAAAAAAATTAAACAACAAAAACAAAAGAAAAAATCAAAATAGTAAACAACTGGTATTAAAGGCTAATTCTCAACTTTATTTGGTAAAATGAAATTAATAACATTTTCATGCATATTATTAGACATTGAGTGTAAAAGATCTTCAAAAAGTGCAAAGTTGGGAACACAGTAGAATGTATATAAAAACAGGAATCTTGATGACCAAGTTGGATTAGATTCTAGCTCTGCCAAAATTGAGTAGTGATGATTGAATCACATATTAATGCATATAATACGCAATATAACACATATGCATATGACTCAATACATATGATGTACAGATGGTGTTATTTGTATGCAACGGATGCTCAAAAATAGTATTTGTTATATTTATGAAAGATCAACACCAGTATAAACAGATGTATGCTTTTTGTTGTCTAGAAGGTAAACTTCTGTAATGTCAAAGTTCTTTGAAAGAAACAACATAAATGAACATCTGTGTTTTCAGTTATGTAATTTGAGCTGAAAACTACTTACTGAATAATTTTGGGGTAATGTATTGTGGTAGGCTCACGTAAATATTGCACACAACTGGCACAACCACTGAGATGGCCACACCACATCTGGGAGGGTGACTTTCACATAAGTTTTCAGGAAAGTGAATCAAGGATGCTTAGAATGCGGTCGACCAATCTCCAAGTCTAAGTGTTCAAAGATGGCAGTGATCCAAGCTGAGTCATTTTCCCATTTTCTCCTTTACCTGGCTTATAAACATTGAATGGTGGCTTAATTTTCTACACATCAAAGTCATTAACTATGTTTTTACAGACATCCTATAGCTTGCCGGGTACTATACAATAAAAACATGCTAGACTATATTTTTGTGAGGGCAGAAAGCATCATTCTTCATTCTTGTCATTTACCCTGGAGGGTCACATGCAATATTTTGAACATGAGAAGCCCTCAGTAACCATTTATGAATGTGTGAAAACAACTTTCTACAATTTAGAGCACTGTGTAAATTATACTTCCACATCCTTGGCTTGTATCTTTTGGCCATCACTTATCACAGTTTAATGCATTGTTCTTTTTTATGAATTTGTCAGTATCTCCTATAGCTGGTAAAGGCTAAGAGGACAGGAGCTTCATTTGCTTCCTTCTTTTTCTCAGAATCAAGCTTAGGGATAGATGATTATAATTTGTATTCTTTTGTTGATAATCTCTCTGGTAGTTTTTTACAATTTACTAAGTGCCCTTAATATTTCAAAATTTCATTGTGAAGTGTGTGTGTACTTGTTCAGCACTATTTGAAATACTGGGATCTTTCAGTCCATAGACTCATGTCTTTCATAAGTTCTTGAAAATTCCCAGCCATTGTTTCTTCAAATATTGATTCTCCTCCATTTTTTCTCTCCTCTATATTTGGAATTCCAAATAGATGTGAAGAAATTCTGGATCTATCCTCCATAGCTCCTAACTTTTCTTCCATACTTTCCACTTTTTTCCTTTGTACTGCTTTCTGGGAGAATCCTTAACTCCATCTTTCAGACCATTAATTCACTACTTAGCTGAATCAAGTCCACTTTTCAGGCATTTATTATTTTATAGCTGCGATGTTTTTCATTTCCAAGATCTCCATTTGTTTTTGTTCCATCACTACCTATTTTTAGGTCTAAAACTTATTCTGACATAGAGTTTACTTCTTCATTATATTATATATCTGATGATACTTCTATTTCAGATATTGTCACATTTGCCTTCTATGAATTTTATGTTAACAATTTTTCTGTATATTCAACCCTTTCCTCTTTCCCTATGTTCTTCTCATTCACATTTAAAGATGCTAAAGTTTTTTTCATCTTCAAAAATAATTCTCCCTCAACCACACTCTTCATCCAATCCTGATTTCTTCCTTTTATAGCCAAAGCCATTAAACACATTTCCTGTATTTATAGTCTACATATTCTCACACTTCATTCATTTCAATCTGATTTCTGTCCCATTATCAATTACATAATATTGTTAAATAGAATTTATTTATTTATTTATCTTTTTGCTTGGCTCTGGTGCACACTAATCACTGTCGACAATTCTTTTTTTTGCCTCGATGATGCTACTGCCGGTTTTTCTGCTACACCTCCGAATTCCCCTTTTTAGTCTTATTTGCATGCTTTATTTATTTACTCAGCCACCTTATGTTGGAACTCCTCAGGGTTTTGTCCTTGTCTCACTCTCTAATTTTGTCCTAGGGTATCTAAGTTATGCACCTGGATTTGATGACTTCCCGCATACAGATGGATTCTGAGCTTTTATATCCAACCCAGAGCTCTCATCTGAGCTTCAGGTCTCTCTCCAGAACTAACTTCCTATCATCTCACTTGGATATTTCAAAAGCACTTCAAATTCAACAATATCTAAAAGTCAACATCTGACCTCCTCTAAACCCAGGCTGGTCCTTCTTGACACAACCATACTTTTGGATCAGCCAACCAGGCACTTAAAGACATTTCTGGGCACCTACCTTTTTCTTACTGTTCCAGATCCAATCCTTCATTACTACTTACCAGCTTTACTTCTAAATACCTCTCAAATCTATCATTTTCACTTTGCTCTTTATCTTTTTCATCTTTTTTTTTTCTTGTTTAAGCTGTCATCATTTCTCACCTGGACTATTGCATTAGGTTCCTAATTCCAGTTGCTCTCCACATTTTATCCAGAGATCTTTTCAAGACATATTTAAACATGGCTTTCCATTGTTCTCTGGATATAAACCAAAATCCTCAATATGATTCCAGAGGTCCTCTATGGTTTGTCCCTAACTACCCTATTAGTCTCGTTCAACACAAGGAATGATCTCACTTGCCTTCATAACTCTGGCTTCACTAGCCTTAGTCCTTAGGCTGTGTCCTATTACCCTCTGTTATAAGATCTTTGCCCATCTTTTCCGTGCCAGATATTTTCTTCCCAGACCTCCACACCTAGTTAATATCTACAGTCCCATTGTATCTCCATAAAAATAAGTTTTGTGCAGGCTAAACTTCCGTCACTCAGAGAGTGCCAAGAACCTCTCTTACACATTTTCATACTGCAGCATGCCTTTTCCACATGGCATTTACCACAGTTTAAATCATATATTTTTGTATGGTTAATTGATTGATGACTACCTACACATCTAGACGGTGAAATGCTTGCACAGACTCTAGTTTGCCTCAGTCTTTTGAGCAGTGAGGAGGCACTCAATTTTTTTTTAAGAAATAAGAGAAAATATTTCAATGGGATGTTTGTAGGGTTCAATATTAGCTATAGCAGGTGATTCCCTTATTTCTGTCTGTTGCCACAAATTATTTTTAGTTTTGGATACACCATAAGATATTTTAGGATCTCTATGCATATCAGCAGAAAAGAGATGGCATGTTAAAATTAAGTAATTTGAAGAATGTTTAGTAAGAAATGCTTTGCCAAGGTGTGAGACGGGTACTGGGAAATCACAAGAGATACTGGAGGGCCTCCAGGTTAGTATTAGCTGGGGGAGTGGAAGCAGGGACAGTCACTCTCCTCCCTCCCTTCAGTTTCCTGCTTGTCTTTCTCTGGCTAAACCTACCTGGAAGCCAGAGGAAAAGGGAATCTATTGTTATAGTTTGTACGGACTACCTTCCTTCTGCAAAAAAAAGGTAGAGAATGGACCTAAAGGAACAAACAAAAATATCCAGTACATTATGCAAAGTGTTTTACACCAAAAATAACACAATTTTATTTATTTTACTTATTTCTGTAGTAAGAGGCTGAAGTTGACATCTGCCTGTTATTTAATAATGTTTTCCTGTGTGAACTCAGGCCTTCAAAAGCAAATGTAAGAAACAGTAAAAAATGCTAAGGAATCTATTCACCCAAATGCCTTAAAGTAGGCATGGCCATGCTAATCAGACATCCATCTGGCCCTGTTTTCTGCATTCTTCCATATTCATTATGGGGTTGAATGATTCAGATGTTTCTTCGTAATTGCCTTGTTTGTCAGAGAAAGCTCCCTCTTCTCATCTCAGCAGTGGGGAGCTGTCTCTGAAGAGGATGAAGAGGGGGACTTGTTTTTCTGCTCTATTTCTCTTTCTCACATTTTAGGTAAAGTTGTTCTCCCAAGTACCAGATATTTTCCAAAACGTTTCTCTGCTTTATCTTTTAATCCAAATGATGGTGGAACAAACTGTACAGAGAGTATCCTCTCTTATTCTCTCTGGAAATTTATAATGGAAAATAGGTAATACAAACCAAAGGAGCTCAGCACAACACTTTATTATTTTTAAAGGCCGAATGTCTCACAATTAGCTTCAGATTAAGTTCATAATTGTTCCCCATTATCATATTATAAACTTAATTTAAAAACCAGCAACACAATTGATATGTATTTCTTCATACATATCATGAAGTTCGCCTTAAACTGTACCCCACTGATATCGATCACACAGTGAACGGAAGAGAAATTCAATTAAGAATTTCAAAGATTGAATGAATCTTGGATGCCCTCTCATCTAGCTACACATCCAGTATTGTTCTGTCTTCTTTAATCCATCCAGTTTCAATACTTGCCATGATGGCAAAGGCACTCCACCCTGAGGGAGCTCATTCTGACCTGAGACACCTCTGACTCTGTGTTCTTCCTTCCCCTCTTCATCTAAAAATCTATCTGATCCAGAATGATAAAGCTACCATTTATTAAGCAACTACTATGGGTTGGGGGCTATGCTTAGTGCTTTACGAATGTTACCTTGTTTACCCCTCACAATACCCCCTTAAGCAGGCATGGCAGATTGTTCAATGGCCACATTTAATAACCAATCCCTATGACCACACCCCTTGCAATTTGACTTTTCTGCCCTTCCCACGCAGAGGTGGAGACTTTTTCCTCACCATCTTAAATCTGGAATAGTCTCATATCTCACACTGAAAAATATAACGCAGTGGGAGTGACACTGTGGATGTTTTGTATTCTAGGTCTTAAAAATCCCTGAAGGATCTTCCTTTGTTCTCTTGGAATGCTGCCCTGAGGCTATCAAACAAGGAAGCCAATCGAGATTTCCTGGAGGACCAGAGGCCATATGAAGATCCCAGGCACCTCAGCTGATCATCAACACCAATTATCAGACGTGTCAGCAAGTCCCTTTGAGACCTTCCAGCCCAGCTGATGCTTTGGCTAAATGCAGCCATGTGAATGAGCCCAGGAGAAAACAGCAGAGGAATTGCCAGGTTTACCCACAGACTTGAGAGGAATAATAAAATGTTGCAGTTTGAAGCCACCAAGTTTTGGAGTAGTTTTAACATAACAAGTTCTAATTCAGTCAGTAGATATTATAAATTATTTTATAAATAGGCAAATGAGACAGGGCATTATTTATGATATTGTTCAAAAATGGCATACATGTAATATGGGAGAGCTAGAACTCGAATCTAAGCCTTTATGAATCTCAAATCCATACCTGAAGATGCAATGATACACTACCTCTCTAAATCCATTTCATATTTTTCTATAATTTACTTCCAAATATTGGAGGGTAGCAACCATGCTGTCCAATGCCCTTTCCCAGACTAAGCATCCCATTTTCATTTTGCTTTTCTTCATGCAACAATGCTGTTCAGTCTTATCTGCATGGTATTCACTCCCATTAGAAGGCCTAACAATGTATCCACCTCTGTCTAAAAGGGAGGTACCAGAACTAACCTCTTAGTGGGGTGGGACAACAACAGAATAGAGCAGAGTTTGCCAAACTTTGGCCTGTGGACCAGCTTTGGCAAACCACCTCTTTATGTACGGCTCATGATCAAGAATGGTTTTTACATTCTCAGTGGTTGCAAAAAAATCAAGAAAATAATATTTTATGAAAATTATATAAAATTTCAGTGTCCATAAAAATGTTTATTAGAACACAGTCACTCATTTTTAAAAATATTCCTTCTGACAACTATCTTGCTACAACAGCAGAATTAAGTAGTTGTAACGAGTTTATGGCCCACAAAGCTGAGAATATTTACTACCTGGCTCTTTTCAGAAAAGTTTACTGAGCCTTGAAATAAGACAATTACAACCTTCTTCATCTTGGATGTTCCTCTTCTCTATTTCATCCTTAACTTCTATAATTTTATGGGTAGTAATGTCACTCTTTTGAATGATATTGAACCAAGTATAACTGTCTTTTCGTTTATTTTCCTTAAGCCACAACTCCATTTCTTTCACTGACCTTTTGAACCCAAAGACATGTTATTATATTTAGTTTCATTAAATTTCATTTTATGATATTCAAAGCACATTCTGGGCTTTTTTAAATTTAATTTTAATTTTATATAGTTGATTTAAAATGTTGTATTAATTTCGGGTGTACAGCAAATTGATTCAGTTATACATATATATTTATCCATTATTTTTCAGATTATTTTCCCATATAGGTTATTACACAATATTGTCTAGAGTTCCCCATGCTATTCAGTTGGTTTTTGTTGATTATCTGTTTTATATGTAGTAGTGTGTATATGTTAATCTCAAACTCCTAATTTATTTCTCCCCTGCACCTTTCCCCTTTGGTAACCAAAAATTTGTTTTCAAAGTCTGTAGTGTGCTTCTGTTTTGTAAATACGTTCATTTGTATAATTTTTTAGATTTCACATATAAGTGATACCATATATTTGTCTTCTTCTGTCTAACTTACTTCACTTAGAATGATAATCTCTAGGTCCATCCAGCTTGCTGCAAAAGACATTATTTCATTCTTTTTTATGGCTGAGTAATATTCCATTGTATATATACCCCACCTCCTTTTTAATCCATTCCTCTGTCAATGGACATTTAGGCTGCTTCCATGTCTTGGCCATTGTAAATAGTGCTACAATGAACATCGGGGTGCATGTATCTTTTTGAAGTATAGTTTTCTGTGGATATATGCCCAGGATTGGGATTGCTGGATCATATGGTAGTTTTACTTATATATTTTTAAGAAACCTCCATAATGTTCTCCATAGTGGTTGTACCAATTTACATTCCCAACAACAGTGTAGGAGGGTTTGCTTTTCTCCACACCCTCTCCAACATTTATTGTTTGAAGACTTGATGATGGCCATTCTGACTGGTGTGAGGTGATACCTCATTGTAATTCTGATTTGCATTTATCTAATAATTAGTGATGTTGAGCATCTTTTCATGTGCCTATTGGCCATCTGTATGTCTTCTTTGGAAAAATGTCTATTTATATCTTCTGCCCATTTTTTTTTTTTTTTGGATTGGATTGCGTTGTTTGTTTTTTTGATATTGAGCTGCAAGACCTGTTTGTATATTTTGGAGTTTAATCCCTTGTCAGTTGCTTCATTTGCAAATATTTTCTCCCATTCTGCATGTTGTCTTTTTGTTTTGTTTACAGTTTCCTTGCTGTGCAAAAACTTTTAAGTTTCATTAGGTCCCATTTGTTTATTTTTGTTTTTATTTTCATTACTCTAGGAGGTGGATCCAAAAAGATATTGCTGTAATTTATGTCAAAGAGTGTTCTGCCTATGTTTTCCTCTATGAGTTTTATAGTATCTGGTGCTACATTTAGGTCTTTAATCCATTTTGGGGTTTATTTTTGGGTATGGTGTTAGAGAATATTCTAGTTTTCATTCTTTTTCATGTAGTTGTCCAGTTTTTCCAGCACCACATATTGAAGAGACTGCATTTTCTCCATTGTATATTCTTGCCTCCTTGGTCATAGATTAATTAACCATAGGTGTGTGGGTTTATTTCCAGGCTTTCTAACCTGTTTCATTGATCTGTATTTCTGTTTTTGTGCCAGTACCATACTGTTTTGATTACTGTAACTTTGTAGTATAGTCTGAAGTCAGGTAGCATGTTTCCTCCAGCTCTGTTTTTCTTTCTCAGGATTGCTTTGGCTAGTCAGGGTCTTTTTTGTTTCCATAAAAATTTTAAAACTTTTTGTTCTAGTTCTGTTAAAAATGGCACTGGTAATTTGATAGGGATTGGACTGAATCTGTAGATTGCCTTGGGTACTACAGCCATTTCGACAATATTGATTCTCCCAATCCAAGAACATGGTGTATCTTCCCATCTGTTTGTGTCATCTTCAATTTCTTTCATCAGCATCTTACAGTTTTCAGAGTACAAGTCTTTTGCCTCCTTAGGTAGGTTTGTTCCCAGGTATTTTATTCTTTTTGATTCCAGCATTTAAATATCTTATTGGGTATTTATTCTGTCATCCAACATGTTCAACCTTTCCCCAGGTTAGACTTATCCACAAACTTAAAAAAAACATGACTGCAATGTCTTCAATGAAGTGATCACATAAATGTAGACAGAGGCCTATAACACAGCACTAGAATCCCTGTTTTGAATTCTCATCCCTTAATTAAAATATTCTTATCAGTAACCCCCATATTTTGACCAACTTTTGTTCCCAGGGTCATTAGTCAATAATGCATTCATTTATTTAGCATATGTATATTGAATCTCTATTACATCCTGGGCTTGGTGCTGGGGAGACAATGGTGAAGAGGGCACACAGGGATCCTGCCTGTTAGAACATTCAGCCTAGTTCAGCCACCTAGTAGTAAACAAGTAATCATTCTCAAAACACGTGATTACAAGCTGTGATGATTGTTTTGAATAAAAATGCCTTGAATTATTAGAGTATGTCATGACATATGTATACAATTCAACACTAGAATCTCCTTTGCCTCCTTAAACAATGTCTTTGATAATCCCATAAAAGAAGGAGCTGAGGGTAGAGTAATGTGACTTGTTATTCTAGGTAAATCAATGCTGGTGCCTAGTGATCAGTGTTTCTCTGATGTATGAGTCTGAACCTTCAATGTGTTTACAAAGCACTTAAGGGATCTTGTTAAAATGTAGATTCTGATTCAGTAGGTTTCAGTTGGAGCCTGGGATTCAGCATAGCTAACAAGCTCTAAGGAATGGTATGTTGTTGCTCTACCCACTTCACTCCTAATAATAACACCTCACCAGACGCTCACAGCCTAGACAGTTAATGATTAGTTCCTGTCCTAGAAGGGCATGTAGTTTTAGAGAAGCATTACAGAAATTTTTGAGCAGAGAATGGCAAGTAGCCTAGTGGAAACCACAGCCTCAGAATCAGACAGATGTGAATTTATACACAGACCTGCACCTTGACAGTTATGTGAGCTCAGCCCATGTCCTCCCCTCACTGCACTTCAATTTCCTCATCAATGAAAATGGAAATACTATTTTGCGGGGTATAATGTTTTCCATTTTGCTGTGGGGTTATTGGGAAAAATAACCATGAAACATAGTAGACATTAAACAAAGCATAGCTTTTACTGTGTTTATCAAAAGAATAACATGGAGAGACCTTCAAGATGGCAGAGGAGTAAGACGTGGAGATCACCTTCCTCCCCACAAATACATCAGAAGTACATCTACATGTGGAACAACTCCTACAGAACACCTAGTGAACGCTGGCAGAAGACCTCAGACTTCCCAAAAGGCAAGAAACTCCCTGCATACCTGGGTAGGGCAAAAGCAAAAAGGAAAAACAGAGACAAAAGAATAAGGATGGATGTGCACCTCTGGGAGGGAGCTGTGAAGGAGGGAAAGTTTCCACACACTAGGAAGCCCCTTCACTGGCAGAGACTGGGGGTGGCAGGGGGGAAGATTTGGAGCCACAGAGGAGAGCACAGCAACAGGGGTGCTGAGGGCAAAGCAGAGAGATTCCCGCACGGATCTGTGCTGACCAGCATTCACCAGCCTGAGAGGCTTGTCTACTCGCCTGCCTGGGGGGATGTGGGCTGGGAGCTGAGGCTCGGGCTTCGGGAGGTCAGATCCCAGGGAGAGGACTGGGGTGGGTTGCGTAAACACAGCCTGAAGGGGCTAGTGCATCACAGCTAGCTGGGAGGGAGTCCGGGAAAAAGTCTCGCTAAGAGGCAAGAGACCATTGTTTCAGGGTGTGAGAGGAGAGGGGATTCCAAGCACCACCTAAACGAGCTCCCGAGACAGGTGTGAGCCACGGTTATCAGCGCAGACACCAGTGATGGGCATGAGACGCTAAGGCTGCTGCTGCAGCCACCAAGAATCCTGTGTGCAAGTATGGGTCACTCTCCACACCTCCCCTCCCAGGAGCCTGTGCAGCCCACCAGTGCCAGGGTCCTGTGATCCAGGGACAACTTCACCAGGAGAACACACCACGCATCTCAGGCTGTTGCAATGTCACGCCAGCCTCTCCCACCACAGGCTCGCCCTGCATTACGTACCACCCCCTCTCCTCGGCCTGAGTGAGCCAGAGCCCCCTAATCAGCTGTTACTTTAACCCCATCCTGTCTGAGCAAAGAAGAGATGCCCTCAGGCGACCTACACGCAGAGGCAGGGCCAAATCCAAAGCTGAATGCCAGGAACTGTGTGAACAAAGAGAAAGGGAAATCTCTCTCAGCAGTCTCAGGAGCAGCGGATTAAATCTCCACAATCAACTTGATGTACCCTGCATCTCTGGAATACCTGAATAGACAATGAATCACCCCAAAATTCAGGTGGTAGACTTTGGGAGCAACTGTAGACTTGGGGTGTGCTTTCTGCATCAAACTTGTTTCTGGTCTTATGTTTATCTTAGTTTAGTATTTAGAGTTTATAATCATTGGTAGATTTGTTTATTGACTTGGTTGCTCTCTTCCATATATATATATATATATATATATATATACACACACTTTTTTTCTTTTTCTCTTTTTTTGAGTGTGTATGTGTACATTTCTTTGTGTGATTTTTGTCTGTATAGCTTTGCTTTTACCATTTGTCCTAGGGTTCTTTCTGTTATTTTTCCTTTTTTTTTAGTATAGTTTTTAGTGCTTGTTATCATTGGCGGATTTGTTTTTTGGTTTGGTTTCTCTGGTCTTTCTTTTATTCTTCTTTTTCTTTTCTTTTTTTAATTACTTTTAATTTTTTCATTTTTAATATTTTTTTAATCTTTTATCATAATAACTTTTCATTCCTTTCTTTTCTTCCTTCCTTCCTTCCTTCTCCCTTTTTTTCTGAGCCGTGTGGCTGACAGGGTATTTGTGATCCAGCTGGGTGTCAGGCCTCTGCCTCTGAGGTGTGTGAGCCATGTTCAGGACACTGGTCCAACAGAGATCTCATGGCTCCACGTAAATTCAAATGGTGAAAGCTCTCCCAGAGATCTCCATCTCAACACTAAGACCCAGCTCCACCCAACGACCAGCAAGCTACAGTGCTGGATACCCTATGCCAAACAACTAGCAAGACAGGAACACAACCCCACCCATTAGCAGAGAGGCTGCCTAAAATCCTCATAAGGTCACAGACACCCTAAAACACACCAATGGATGTGGTCCTGCCAACCAGAAAGACAAGATCCAGCCTCTCCCACCAGAACAAAGGCACCAGTCACCACCAAGAAGCCTACACAACCCACTGAACCAACCTTATCTACTGGGGCTGACACCACAAACAACGGGAACTATGAACCTGCAGTCTGCAAACAGGAGATCCCCAAAACAGTAAGTTAAGCAAAAGGAGAAAACAGAGAAAGACACAGCAGATGAACGAGCAAGGTAAAAACCCACCAGACCAAACAAATGAGGAGGAAATTGTCTACGTAAAAAATAATTCAGAGTAATGATAGTAAAGATGATCCAAAATCTTGGAAATAGAAAGGAGAAAATATAAGAAATGCTTAACAAGGACCTAGAACTACTAAAGAGCAAACAAACAATGATGAACAACACAATAAATGAAATTAAAAATTCTCTAGAAGGAATCAACAGCAGAATACCTGAGGCAGAAGAATGGATAAGTGGTCTGGAGGATAAAATAGTAGAAATAAATACTGCAGATCAGAATAAAGGGAAAAGAATGAAAAGAATTGAGGACAGTCTCAGAGACCTCTGGGACAACATTAAACACACCAACATTTGAATTATAGGGGTCTCAGAAGAAGGGAAAAAGAAAGGAACTGAGAAAATATTTGAAGAGACTATAGTTGAAAACTTCCCTAATATAGGAAAGGAAATAGTCAATCCAGTCCAGGAAGCACAGAGAGTCCCATACAGGATAAATCCAAAGAGAAACAAGCCAAGACACATATTAATCAAACTATCAAAAAATTAACTACAAAGAAAACATATTAAAAGCAGCAAGAGAAAAACAACAAATAACACACAAGGGAATCCCCATAAGGTTAACAGCTGATCTTTCAGCAGAAATTCTGCAAGCCAGAAGGGAGTGGCAGGACATATTTAAAGCGATGAAAGGGAAAACCCTACAACCACGATTACTCTACCCAACAAGGATCTCATTCAGATTTGATGGAGAAATTAAAACCTTTACAGACAAGCAAAAGCTAAGAGAATTCAGCACTACCAGGCCAGCTTTACAAAAAATGCTAAAGGAATTTCTCTAGGCAGGAAACACAATAGAATGAAAAGACCTACAATAACAAACCCAAAACAATTAAGAAAATGGTAATAGGAACACACATATCAATAACTACCTTAAATGTAAATGGATTAAATGCTTCAACCAAAAGACATAGACTGGCTGAATGGATACAGAACAAGACCCATATATATATACTGTCTACAAAAGACCCACTTCAGATCTAGGGACACATACAGACTGAAAGTGAGGGGAGGGAAAAAGATATTCCATGCAAATGGAAATCAAAAGAAATCTGGAGTAGCAATTCTTATATCAGACAAAATCAACTTTAAAATAAAGACTATTATAAGAGACAAAGAGGGACACTACATAATGATCAAGGGATCAATCCAAGAAGAAGATAAAACAATTGTAAATATTTATATGCTGACACAGGAGCACCTCAATACATAAGGCAAATGCTAACAGCCATAAAAGGGAAATTCTACAGTTGACACAGTAATAGTAGGGGACTTTAACACCCCACTTTCACCAATGGACAGATCATCCAAAATGAAAATAAATATGGAAACACAAGCTTTAAATGATAAATTAAACAAGATGGACTTAATTGATATATATAGGACATTCCATCTAAAAACAACAGAATACACTTTCTTCTCAAGTTCTCAAGGAACATTCTCCAGGATAGATCATATCTTGGGTCACAAGGCAAGCCTTGGTAGATTTAAGAAAATTGAAATTGTATCAAGTATCTTTTCCAACCACAATGCTATGAGACTATATATCAATCACAGGGAAAAAAACTGTGAAAAAAAGAGATACATAGAGGCTAAAAAACAGACTATTAAATAACCAGGAGACCACTGAAGAATCAAAGAGGAAATCAAAAAATACTTAGAAACAAATGACAATGAAAACACAATGACCCCAAACATATGGGATGTAGCAAAAGCAGTTCTAAGAGGGAAGTTTATAGCAATACAATCCTACCTCAAGAAACAAGAAACACCTCAAAGAAACAACTTAACCTTACACCTAAAGCAATTAGAGAAAGAAGAATTAAAAAAACCTCAAAGTTAGCAGAAGGAAAGAAATCATAAAAATTAGATCAGAAATAAATGAAAAAGAAATGAAGGAAACAATAGCAAAGATCAATAAAACTAAAAGTTGGTCCTTTGAGAAGATAAATGAAATTGATAAACAATTAGCCAGACTCATCAAGAAAAAAAGGGAAAAGACTCAAATCAACAGAATTACAAATGAAAAAGGAGAAGTAACAACTTACACTGCAGAAATACAAAGGATCATGAGAGTTTACTACAAGCAACTATATGCCAATAAAATGGACAACCTGGAAGAAACAGACACATTCTTAGAAAAGCAAAACCTTCCGAGACTGAACCAGGAAGAAAGAGAAAATATAAACAGACCAATCACAAGCACTGAAATTGAGACTGTGATTAAAAATCACCCAACAAATAAAAGCCCAGGACTGGATGGCTTCAGAAGCAAATTCTATCAAACATTTAGAGAACAGCTAACACCTATCCTTCTCAATCTCTTCCAAAATACAGCAGAGGAAGAAACACTCCAAAACTCATTCTACGAGGCCACCATCACCCTGATACCAAAACCAGACAAAGATGTTGCAAAGAAAGAAAACTAAACGCCAATATCACTGATGAACATAGATGAAAAAATCCTCAACAAAATACTAGCGAAAAGAATCCAACAGCACATTAAAGGGTCATACACCATGATAAAGTAAGGTTTATTGCAGGAATGCAAGGATTCTTCAACATATACAAATCAATCAATGTGATAAAACATATTAACAAACTGAAGGAGAAAAACCATATGATCATCTCAATAGATCCAGAAAAAGCTTTCAAAAAATTCAACATCCATTTATGATAAAAACCCTCCAGAGGGTTTTAGGGAGAACTTACCTCAACATAATAAAAGCCATATATGACAAACCCACAGCCAACATTCTTCTCAACGGTGAAAAACTGAAACCATTTCCACTAAGATCAGGAACAAGACTAGGTTCCCCACTCTCACCACTATTAATCAACATAGTTTTGGAAGTTTTAGCCACAGTAATCAGAGAAGAAAAAGAAATACAAATCAGAAAAGAAGAAATAAAGCTGTCACTGTTTGCAGATGACATGATACTATACATAGAGAATCCTAAAGATGCTACCAGAAAACTACTAGAGCTAACCAATGAATTTGGCAAAGTAGCAGGATACAAAATTAATGTACAGAAATCTCCTGCATTCCTATACACTAATGATGAAAATTCTGAAAGAGAAATTAAGAAAACACTCCCATTTACCACTGCAACAAAAAGAATAAACTACCCAGGAATAAACCTGCTTAAGGAGACCAAATACCTTTTTGCAGAAACCTATAAGACACTGATGAAAAAATTAAAGATGATACAAACAGATGGAGACATATACCATGTTTCTGGATTGGAAGAATCAACATTGTGAAAATGAGTATATGACGCAAAGCAATCTACAGATTCAATGCAATCCGTATCTAACTACCAATGGCATTTTGCACAGAACTAGAACAAAAAAATTCACAATTTGTATGGAAACACAAAAGACCCTGAATAACCAAAGCAATATTGAGAAAGAAAAATGGAGCTGGAGCAGTCAGGCTCCCGGACTTCAGACTACACTACAACGCTACAGTAATCAAGACAGCATGCTACTGGCACAAAATTAGAAATATAGATTAATGGAACAGGATAAAAAGCCCAGAGATAAGCCCATGCACATATGGTCACCTTATTTTTGATAAAGGAGGCAAGAATATACAATGGAGAAAAGACAGCCTCTTCAATAAGTGGTGCTGGGAAAACTGGACAGCTACATGTAAAAGAATGAAGTTAGAACACTCCCTAACACCATACACAAAAATAAACTCAAAATGGATTAAAGAACTAAATGTAAGGCCAGAGAGTATAAAACTCTTAGAGGAAAACAGAGGCAGAACACTCTATGACATAAATCACAGCAAGATCTTTTTTGACCCACCTCCTAGAGAAATGGAAATAAAAACAGAAATAAACAAATGGGATCTAATGAAAATTAAATGCTTTTGCACAGCAAGGGAAATATAAACAAGATGAAAAGACAACCCTCAGAATGGAAGAAAATATTTGCAAATGAAGCAACTGACAAAGGATCAATCTCCAAAATTTACAAGCAGCTCATGCAGCTCAATATCAAAAAACAAACAACCCAATCCAAAAATGGGCAGAAGACCTAGACAGACATTTCTCCAAAGAAGATATACAGATTGCCAACAAACATATGAAAGGATGCTGAACATCACTCATCATTAGAGAAATGCAAATCAAAACTACAATGAGGTATCACCTCACACCAGTCAGAATGGCCACCATCAAAAAATCCACAAAGAATAAATGCTGGAGAGGGTGTGGAGAAAAAGGAACCCTCTTGCACTGTTGGAGGGAATGTAAATTGATACAGCCATTATGGGAACAGTATGGAGGTTCCTTAAAAAACTCAAAATAGAACTACCATATGACATAGCAATCCCACTACTGGGCATATACCCTGAGAAAACCATAAGTCAAAAAGGGTCATGTACCACAATGTTCATTGCAGGTCTATTTACAATAGCCCAGACATGGAAGCAACCTAAGTGTCCATCAACAGATGAATGGATAAGGAAGATGTGGCACATATATACAATGGAATATTACTCAGCCATAAAAAGAAAAAAAATTGAGTTATTTGGAATGAGGTAGGTGGACCTAGAGTCTGTCATACAGAGTGAAGTAAGTCAGAAAGAGAAAAACAAATACCGTATGCAAATACATATATATGGAATCTAAAAAAGGAAAAAAAAATGTTCTGAAGAACCTAGGGGCAGGACAGGAATAAAGATACAGATATAGAGAATGGACCTGAGGACATGGGGAGGGGGAAGGGTAAGCTGGGACGAAATGAGAGAATGGCTTGGACATATATACACTACCAAATGTAAAATTGATAGCTAGTGAGAAGCAGCTGCATAGCACAGGGAGATCAGCTCGGTGCTTTGTGACCACCTAGAGGGGTGGGATAGGGAGGTTGGGAGAGAGACGCAACAGGGAGAAGATATGGGGATATATCTATATGTATAGCTGCTTCACTCTGTTATAAAACAGAGACTAACACACTATTGTAAAGCAATTATACTACAATAAAGATGTTTTAAAAAAAGAATAACATGAATGAGATGTTCTTTGATGGAATTAATTAAACAACAAGATCTAGTTTGATTTTTTAATGGGGAGTGACTGGGGCACTTGGATAAAGCAGATGTTGTTTCAGTTTAACAAATATTTAATGAGCATATACTCTGTGTTTGAAACTCTGCTAAAAGCTGGGGACATAAAGCTGAGTCAGGCACAGTTTTCAAAGAGGTCAGTCAGGGAGAGAGATGAGCAAAGAGACATCAGACTCAGAGGCATTTGATAAACCTGCATCCATGGACAATATACATGCCAGGAAAGTAGCACTCATGATGAGGAAATGGAAATAGCTTTTTTATATATAGTATAGTGGTTAAGGTGATAAGATATTATTATAAGAAAAAGAAAAGTGTTAATGATAATTCTGTGACCTCAAAACCTAGAATAGAGGTTTCTTTAACAGAAATAAGCAATGTGAAAGAAAAATCAGGTAACAGAGGTACAAACTTGATTTTTCTTTTGCACATATTGAGTTGAAGAGTTCTTGGGTCATCTCAGTGTAGATGAATTCAAAGACATTTTGAAATAGACTCACCATGGGTAGTAATACATGTAATTGAAGCTCATTTACAGAATTCAGAGAAAACTAACCTGCATTTTCTGGGTATTTTTGTAACAATATAATTTGGATCACATGTTTGTGTATCAACTGTGTGTTTGCAGATACAGGGAAAGGCGTGCATGTGTATGCTCGGTGTTTACCTTACGTCAGCAGTTTTAAAAATTACTATGCTGTTTGTATTCTATTAATGACAGTCTGAATTTGGAAGGCTTGATAAGTTGTTTACAAGGAAGTTCAGAAGGAAAAATCAGTGCATGTTTGCAGAATAGTGTGAAAATATTTTTCTCAGGATGTGTCCCCTGGAAATGGCAATTAGCCAATGTAGGGAAACTGATACATGTTTAGACATTAAGTTACACTGAAACAAACATCCAGGCCAATGCAGTTAAGCTTCTGAGAGAAAAAAAATGAAATTATGTTGATGTATAAAAAGTTTCACACAATTCATATTTGTTACCTGTGAATTCTCATAAGAGTTTTCAGAATAAGATAAGATTTCATACTTACATTTTATAGATAGATATAGTAAGGACTGGGGAAACGTGGGACTTTGACACTCATCGACTAGAAGAATGAAAGTGTGCCTGAAAAGTTTTATAGAGATGCCTGTGGTAACTGTGCTAGGAACTTTTGCTCTTGCTTTTTTTGTTCCTGCTTCATGATAAGCCTGTACGTTGATTACAATGTTATTCTTATCATCTTGCAGATGAGATATTGCAATAACAGAGTTAAAACAATTTGATCAAGATTATGCAGGTGCCAGGTGGAGCATTTATGAATTGTCTTCACATCAAACACCTCTCCCTTTCCCTCTCATAATAGTTACAATTTCTATTTAGTGATTGATGTGGCTTCAGAAAAAAACAAACAAAACTGAATTCATTCCTGCCTTCATAGGTGAAACATAAACTAAACTAAGCCCATTAGGGTGTTATGTTACCCACAGAGTTTGGTTTAGGGACGGGCATGCCATCTAAGCTCCTCCAACCAGAGAATCTACTATAAAAACTTGTGCTGAGAATGCTGAGGCAAACATCACTCTCTCATGTTGGTTGTAGGAATGGAATGATGCTGGAAGCCGTTTTAGGATCAATTAGCTTCAAAATGAAGTGAGCAGGTAGAAAGATGGAGGCAAGTGGGGTCCTTGGTTAAGCTGCTGGACCAATCCTTATAGATTTTGGGAGGTTGGAGGGATTCTGAACTTTTCAAGTCCTTGTATCCATAATTAATCCCCAGTATCTAACCAAGTTGAGGATTCCACTTGTAACAACAAACATTCTAAAAGCTACAGACATCACCTAGACCAACTCCCTTTTGCTAGAGATAGGTGATTAAGCTGAAAGAAAGAACGCAGTTGTCCAAAGTGGCACAGCTGACTCACGATAAAGTTAAGCCTAGAGTTCAGGATTCTGCATGTCCAATCTAGTGATCTTTCCAATGCAACAAGCTGACATACCAAGGTCACACAGAGATTAAGTAAAGGCTAAGATTTCTAGAATACTTAGAATGTATCATTTCTCAAAGAGCTGTGGTTAAATACAAATCACTTTAAATATTCAAGGAAAAAAATTGCAAATTAGAAAAAAATACACTGTGTAACAAATGTTTTCACTATTTGTTAGGAAATGGATTTGACTACTTTGAAAATTCTTTGAAGCTGGATGCTTTGACTTATATACTTCTTCATACCCCTCACTGTAACAAGCGCCACATTGGTATATTAGGTATTCAAATAATTCTTTCTTTGATATGTGTCTTCACCAAGCTATACATTATGACAGCAGGGACCATGACTGCCTACTTCAAACCTGCATTTCGAATGCTTTTCACAGTGTTTGGTGTATGGAGAATTCTAAATAAACATGTGTTAGTGATGTTAAATACTGTCACCCTCTGTGCTTGCACTCAAGTTTCAATTCAACATGGAGTCATAACTTGGCTCATATACATAGTCTATCTAGAACAACCCTGTCCAAGAGAAATATAAGTCACACCTGTGAGGCATGCATGTAATTTTAAATATTCTAGTAGTCAAGTTAAAAAAACAGTGAATTTAATTTTAATTTAACCCAATATGCCCTAAATATTATCATTTAACATATAATCAATAAAAAAATGATAATATGTATTTTACATTTTTTGTACCAAGTCTTCAAAATCTTGTATATAGCTCATCCTTACAACACTTCTTAGTTCAGACTACATTTCAAGTCATTAGTAACCACGTATTGATATATATGGACCTATACTGGACAGCTCAGATTTACACATTATCTATGTCTATGACATTATATAAAAATAAAGTTCCAAGAGATAAATTGTGATAGAATTTCATATGAAAAACAGTCAGAAATTTATATTAAAAATTCACATTACCATTTCTATATATATAAAAGTGCTAGCGTTACTTTAGAGTCTCCAAAAGTAGTTCTTGACACCAAAATCTGTGCCTTCACAATGCCAAAACATTAAGATGTTAGCACCATTATGGAACAAGCATCTAGTTAGTACTCAATATTATTGTTTTTCCTGTTTTGTGGGATTTTGTTGTTTGTTTTAATCATGTAATCCTAACTCAAGAAGGCAATTTCATGGCATATATGACTCTAGTTAGGAACAGTCTTAACTAATTATCTTACATAAATTTGAATGGCCCGTAAGAAAGCTCCTACACATGATTTCTAATAGTGGGATTGAGGACTCCTAATAAACCCTTTTTAATCCATGTTAGACAGCCAGTTAATTATTGCATAACTTAACACTATAGCTTAAATCAAGTTTCTGTTAGTGTCTGGTCATTCAATAGCCATGTTCTGAATATGTCAGGCAGAGATGAGTAATTATTCCTTGCCTTCAAGTAGGTCATAATCTAGTAGAGCAAATAACTAAATGGATTTGTGATGTGCGAGAGCTTTCTTTGACTGAAGTTAGCACAGGACACATTGGGGACACACAGGAGTCAGTGGTAATTTTACCTGGTGGTGGGGAAAGAAACTAGAAAAGACTTCTCATTAAGGAGAAGAGCTTAAAATGATTCTAAGGCATGACTGGAGAGCCACTAGGACCTAGAGAGCTAAGTTCACTCTATTCTACTGCTCAGAGCTGGAGTGCAGGATTGCAGGGAGGGATGGGGCTGGCCTATGTCCTGGTGGGGGCAGCAGCATGGGAAAGCACACTGTAAAAGGCACAGAGGGAAGCTTGGGGGAGACTCAGACAAATGCAAAAGGCCAAAGTTGCTGCAATTTACATATTTCCATTTTGAGACTCCCTTCAACCCTTTAACCCATATGTGGGTTTTTTTTTGTGTGTTTTTTTTTTTTCGGTACGCGGGCCCCTCACTGTTGTGGCCTCTCCCGTTGCAGAGCACAGGGTCCGGACGTGCAGGCTCAGTGGCCATGGCTCACGGGCCCAGCCGCTCCGTGGCATGTGGGATCTTCCCGGACCGGGGCACGAACCCGTGTCCCCTGCATCGGCAGGTGGACTCTCAACCACTGCACCACCAGGGAAGCCCAAACCCATATGGTTTTGATAATTATATTTAAATGGAAATTCAGACCACAGCAGGCAATAAGTATTTGAAATAGGACTTTATATTCGGAGGCTTGGTGGGGCACTTGGCAAGTTTTATTTCCTCCTCCCAATAAACCAGAGGGGAAAGCTGGTATTTCTAATTCTAATTGTAGGAGCTCCACTCTCTCACCCGGACCATCCATTCTTAAAGAAAAGAAGTCTGGCTCCACACTCCCACCTCCATGACTCCTCCCACCCCCACAAGAAATAAACACTAGTTAGAAATAGAGTTGGCCTATATGTAAACAAGCACAGAGCATCACAACACAGCCCCCAACCCCAGGAGTCAGCCATTTGTGCTAGCACATGAGCACCCTCTGAGTGGTGGCTCTCCCCAAAAGAAAGGATGTATATTAAATAGCATAGTACCTGGCTAATTGTCCCAAGTCAATTATTAGTCTACTGTAGTGGTTTCCAAATGCTGATCCACAAATAAGTTTTCACAAATCTGAGGAAAATAAATTTTACAATAATATAATGTGTCTGTGTATGTATGTATATATATATGTGAGATAGAGATTTCCAACTCTACTTTCTTGGAAAGGACTATATTTTTGTTCTCTAAGAATGTTTGTGCTATTTTTTTATTCAAAGTCCTTTTTATTAAGTGGGTTTTTAATAGATAATAGATATTTTAGAAACATCATTACTTTTTAAAATAAAATGTTGGAAGTCCTATGATAAATGTCCATTAAAAAAAAGTGGGTTTGAGAATCAAACCTGTTAAAAAACCAAATTCAGCTGAGTAAACTTTAAAGTGCTTATTGGCTTTTTCAATAAGCCATAAATTGGACAGCATCCAATCTATTGGACAGAAAGGAACCTCAAGGAGCTGTACAAAATGAAAGACGTTTATAGGGCAGATGGGAGCAGGAACAAGGAAGCTACATGGGGCAAAAAGAGGGTTGATTACTGCAAGTTTACTTTCCTTTAGGGGATGCCAGAGGTCTACCAGGCAGATTACCTAACTAATGCTGATCAGATGATTCTTGATTGACTGGTTAAAGGTTGCATTTCTGGGGGAGACAAAACTGTAATTAAGTCAAGTCTCAGGTTGGTGACATGAAGCTTAGCATAGGCAACTCCATTTTGGGCCTATTGTCTTGTTTTAATTTTTTTTTTTTTTTTTTTTTTTTGCAGCATGCAGGCCTCTCACTGTTGTGGCCTCTCCCATTGCAGAGCACAGGCTCCGGACACGCAGGCTCAACGGCCATGGCTCACGGGCCCAGCCGCTCTGCGGCATGTGGGATCTTCCCGGACCGGGACACGAACCCATGTCCCCTGCCATCGGCAGGCGGACTCTCAACCACTGCGCCACCAGGGATGCCCTTGTTTTAAAATTTTCATTTCATATTGGAGTATAGTTGATTAACAATGTTGTGTTAGTGATTCAGTTATACCTATACATGTATCTACTCTTTTTCAAATTCTTGTCTTGTTTAGGTTGTTACATAATATTGAGCAGAGTTCCCTGTGCTATACAGTAGGTCCTTGTTGGTTATCTATTTTAAATATAGCAGTGTGTACATGTCAGTCCCAATCTTTCTCTGCACCCCACCCTTCCCTGCTGGTAATCATAAATTCGTTCTCTCAGTCTGTGAGTCTGTTTCTGTTTTGTAAATAAGTTCATTTGTATCATTTTTTTAGATTCTGCACATAAGCAATATTGTATGATATTTGTCTTTCTCTGACTTACTTCACTTAGTATGGTAATCTCCAGGTCCCTCCATGTTGCTGCAAATTGGGCCTCTTATCTTGTTTTTAACAAACCAATACAGCATTAAATTATTGCTTGACCATTTACTAACTGACAACTGTGGACAAATTACTTAGCTTCTTTGACCCTTGGTTTTTGGTTTCAAGTTGTAATAACTGATGTCTATTTAATAGGGTCAGTGTGAAAATTAAATAATATCACATATATAACATGCTCTAGAATTAATTTTCCTTCCTCTCTTGCCCTTTTCTACCTGGTTAATGACTGTATCCTTTAAGAATCAGAAAGGATCTGAAAATTTGGCTTATTAGCCTCCTAAACCCTCCCATATACATCACGCTCCATAAACTGACCAAGTAAATTAGCCCTCACTTGACATCTGTCTTTATAAAACAACTCATTTGAATGGTTTCAGTGCTGGTTACACTATAATGAAGTACTGTTTATGTATCTGTCATACTCTCTGTGATATCATTCTCTGTTTCTTCTGCACAGAGGACAGTGCCTAAGTCAGAACCGTTGGCATCTAAGTAGCTGTAAATGGTACAGGAAGAAGTAACGCAAGCATTCATTCCAGTTACATCACCCTTTCCTTCTCTTTCACAGAGAAGGCTCAAGACTGAACATACAGCTTGGTCATGCTGTAAATCTGACCGAATACAAATGCAGATGAAGACCCTATTAAGTAATAATGTGGACTCCACGTGAAGGAAAGTAAGAGTCTCTCAAAGTCAGGCGCAGTAAAAGTAGAGGAAAAGGAATAAACTGAAGAAATATGGAGGGTATAGGAAAAAGAGAGTTCTTGTTAAAGCTCATCTTGCATGCACGTTAGAAGCAGCTGGGAATTCCTTAGTCTAGGATTAAATTGTTTCTAGTGCCTCTCACCATGAGATTACTGTCAGTTTATTTCTCCTACTGGCATTATACAAAAGGTGACAGCTGATTAAAGGGAAGATGAGTCACTTAAAAAATCTTGCTTTAGGTAAATAGAGAAAATTCAAGATAAATGGTCATGAGATTGCATTTATCAAGACATTAGACAATAGTCACACAAGGAACAGTAATTAGAATCAATACGTGGCTTTAAAAGAGGGTTAGGAAGACCTAAATAATTAGGACAATAAATGACATTGTCTAAAAAGAACCCCAAAAGGTCAACTAATTAATTTATCTTAATGTGCACAATAATGAATAAAGCTCCAGATTTCAAATAGATTGGATTAAGTGCAGGCAATCTGCAAGGAGGGTGTTATTCACTAAGCAACCTGAAAGGCACTCTCACAACAGAAATTGATATTAGCTCAAGCAATTAATGAAAGAAACGAACAAAACAAACCTAAACAAAGAAAAGTGTCAATAACATGAAAATAGAAGCATTAGGTGGCCGCTGAGCAAAGGGCATTTTACATCATCTCATAAAAGAGTATGACTAAATTCTTCCTAAAGGTACATGTACTATTGTCCCCAAAGTCTGGGGTAAGAAGAAGAGGTTTAGAATACTGCACTATGAATTTGAATCCTGATTCTGGCTCTTATCAGCTGATTTTCTTTGGACAAGTAACTTAATTTCTTTAAATCTCCATTTTCTGAACTGTAAAATAAAGATAATGCATAATTTACAAGTTTGCTTTGATAATATAAAGAGATACAAATGAAAAGATCACACTGTTTTTTGTACCTGCTAAGTCTTACTGGATATCCTCATTCCTCTTGTCTATGAGGTAGTAAGATGCAGTAGGAAAGCAGGGTTTCAACCAGAAAACCGCATCACGCCATGTATAATAACTTTACTTCTCTTAGCTTCAGTCCACTTATTAGTAAGATGTAAATAATACCATTCATACAGTGTTGTTATAAAGACAGAGTTCATAAGTGTTTAGCAAATATTATGTATCCTCTTGTTTGCTTTCTATTCCCTTTCCTCTCTAAGGAAAGACTGAAGAGTTTTCATTTGCAGCATCCTAAAGCCACAGTCAACTCACTTCTTAGCCCAGTCCAATACTGTAAGAAAAGAGGAGTTTCCATACTCACGCCTCAACCCTCTCCTGGCCTGTAGACTCGTCAGCTTTATTCATCGTCCTCTCCTATTCCCAGAGATGAATGTATTTCAAGCAATCTGCAACTTAACTCATGTGAAAATAATAGAGTGCCAGCAGGATTGTTTTAATGGATTTGGTGTGGATAGACTTTGCCTGTTTTATAAATCCAGCAAACCTCACAGCATGTTTTACAGCCAAGAAGGATGCTAAGCTTGAAACTTGCCCCGTCGGCCCCTCCCCCATCCCATGTTCCATAATGCTCTCACACAGGGCTTATGAATCAAGGCCAACACTTACATTATTTCCTTATGCATAAGCACCTAAATGATTACCACAATCACATGCTGATTCATTTGCAAAACATGTTTTAAAAATTTAATCTTTTAGATGGTGATATTAACAATGCATAGATGGCACTGAGAATGAGATGATGGTGGTAGTTAGGGTGGGGGGGTGATGATGGTGGCAGTAATGATGGTGGTATTGGTGATAGTAGTAGTGGTGGTTGTGGGGATTCTTGGTGTGCTAGAAGACAAACATCACTGGTTTGCAGTATTCACTAAATTCCATGGGATAAATACCCCTACCATGGTCTATTTTGAGCTACCACTGTGATATCAGTGAATGCAGAGTTAAGAAGAGAGGATAACAGTCATATTTCAAGTCATACTTCATGAGCCAGTTCCAACATACCACTAGAGATAATGGTAGTAGTAACATTAGTGGTACTAGGACTCATGGTACCAGCAGTGTCACTAGTAGTGGTCACGATAATGATAGCAGTGGTGAGAGTGATGATGGAGCTGGTGGTAATGGTGGTAATAGTCATTGTGGAGACAATGGTGATGATAGCGATGATGGTGATGATAGTGACGATGGTGATGGCAGTGATGATGATAAGGAAGTGTTATTAATGATAGTGGTGGTGGTAGCAGTGATGGTGGCATTGGTGGTGATCATGAAGGTAATCATGGTCACTTTAGCATAAAGTTTTATAATTTATGCTAAAGAGTCCTTTTATCTGACTTACTTCATTTAACATTTCAAGTAATATATGGTTAACGATACGTTTATCTCTTGTAACAAAGTAGCAAACTAAATCACAAGGGATAGTAAAGCTTAGTTATAAAACAAGGCCTTGGAGTCAGGTAGCAATGCTTTAGAAGTCTAGGTCTGACCTTTCCTAGCTGTACCAACTTGCACAGTCGCCTGATCTTTCTGAGGCCAGTACTTCATCTTTAAAATAGTGAAATTAATACTTCATTCAGAATTGTCATGAGAATATTAAGATACTGCAATTATTTTTAAATTGTCATGAGTTTCTAAGAGATAATGTAAGTAAAATAATACAATTCTTTTGTCATAATAGAAAAATAACTTGGTGGAGATCATGGTTTCTGTTAAATAGGTTTTTGTTTATTATTCTTGTTTGGTTTTGTTTTCATATGAACTTTTTGATAAGTATTCAACAGATGGCTTCTTGACACTAAGGATAGAGGAGAGTTCACTTGTTTTGTATAACAGAAGGAGAAGAATTCAGCTTTCCTCAGACAGTCCTTGGAAGAGGTTGCTAAGAAGAGAGAAGTGGAGGGGAAAGAGACAAGGGCAGCCAACAAAATAGAGATAGGCTGGAATTAAGTGAGAACAGTACAATAGCCTGAATGATGGCCACTCGAAGATATCTGGTCCAAATCCCTGGAACCTACAAATTACCTTATAAGAAAAAAGGTCTTTCCACACATTGTGACTAAGGATCTTGGCATGGAGTGACTATCCTGGATTATATGAATGGGTCCTAATATTATCACTAGTGTCCTTATTACAGAGAGGCAGAGAGAGATTAAACTCACACAGATGGGAAGGTGATGCAAAGATGGGAGCAGGGACTGGGATGGGATGGGAGCAGATTTGGTTCTGGGTTACGGCTCTCTTCTTGACTTTCAGATGTCTGCCTTCCTGCCATGTCCACATATGACAGAGAGAAAGCTCTGGTGTCTCTTCCTTTTTTCAGAAGGGAGCTAATCTCATCATGGGGACTCTAACTTCATGACCTCATCTAAACCTAATTGCCTCCCAAAGGTCCCACCTCCTCATATCATCACATTGGGATGGTTCCAGTCCTCTTACATGCTCAGAATACTCTAGAAACAAGCATAAAGAACCTGGGCAGTTCACTAGCTCCCTCTATTGGGAATGTTTAGAGATAGAAGAAAAGCAGCACGGACTCCCTCTGACTAAGTGAAAGGCAAGGAGCACGCACGGGTCCTCAGAAGAGCATGGGCCTTGGACATGAATAATTATGGATTCTAGTCAGTTTTCAAAATTTGAGTGACATGACTTCCTGATGACTCTCACAGAAGGCAGCCATCACATTCAGAGGAAACGTGAACTGCAATCCCTCATTCTCTTTTCATTTCCATGAACAAAGTCAGCATAACGGGAACTGATAAGAGAGCCAAATCACTGAAATATGAAAATCACAGACTTAGCATTTACCCAAATTCCTCAGCTGAGTCTATCATGGAAAGACCTTGTTTTAATCACATCAAGTTGTTGCTTCATGATTGTGGAGTTTCTTATGAGATAAAATACCCCTTATTCTTATCGGCAAAATTAATGGCTCGACCAAAGACTTAGATTAATGAAGGAAAGAGCCTTTGAAGATCTCCAGGAAAGACATCCTCAACATTTTCGAGTCGTCATCCCATGAAACAGAAGCTTCAGGGCTAGATCGTTTGGAATTCATCAGTCTAATGATCACCTCCTCCATGTTTCCTGTCCTCAGCCTCAAAATTTTGCTCTGTTCAAAAGTTAGTTTTAAGGGCTGGGGCAGTTTGTATGGCCACTGCTTTCCCTCCCAATAACATTAAAGATAAAATGAGGCCCAATGGCTTTGTAAGATCATTATAAGTCAAGTGGATTATATCCGTGGTCCTTATCTTCAAAGGCTACAGTTACTGCGGGTTTGGCTTTTCCACAGTGAAGTCCAGGCATTATCTCTCAGAAGTTAGTCTGTCCTATTTAAGGGTTGTTTCATTTTAATCCTTAATTACATACCTAAAGATATAATGTCTTCATGAAAAAAAAAAATCCTTACTGCAGTGACTAGCTGTTTTATTCTCTACTGTTTATTGACTGCTAAGCAATTTCTGAATTATCACGTAAATTCTCTTGGTCCCATTGAAAATTACTTGTTCACTCTGATCCGCGAAATAAAACCTTAGACAGTCAAGTTGGTGAAAGCTTTGAACAGTCTTTAGGAAATACTAGTTTGGCAGAACTGAAGGAGGAATTTCAGTGTGCAAGCCGCAGGCATACACAGTAATAACTCTGCTGTGATGAATACATGCGAGGGCAGGTCAGGACATAGCCACATAGCAGAGTTCTGTGCTCTCCTCCACCACATCACGCTCCAGACATCCCAGCTCCCTCCTCATCAACAGACTCAGGGATGCCACTTAAAAATTCCAGATGTGTTTATCTCAACGTACTTTATTTCCCTCAGTGCTCAGTTTTGAAAGATTATCTATTGTCATTCTGCCATGTACTTTGCCCCTACTTTGCCCCCTAAGTTCCTTAATCTATTATTGATTATTATTCTCTAAGGTTAATTTTTAAGTTCTAAATGGATATCTATATATAAATGTATGTAAAATCAATCTTCATTATTCAAGGATTCCATTTTTGCAAATTTGCCTGCTTACTAAAGTGTATTTGCAACCCCAAAATCAATAATTTGGGGCTTTCACGTACATGTGCGGAACAGTGAAACATTTGAGTTGTACGACACGTGAGTTCCCAGCTAAGGTCAAACAAGGTGGTGCTCTTCCTTCTCGTTTCAGCTCTCACACTGTACACAAGTGTCCTTTGCCTGGCACATTTAGTGCTACATTTTTGACCTTTATGTGGTTTTCTGTAGGTGATTTCACTGTCTAAAATGGGTCCCAAGGGCAGTGCTGAAGTGCTAGCTAGTGTCCCTAAGGGCAAGAAAGCTGAGATGTGCCTTCTGGAGAAAATACATGTAGCAGAGAAGCTTTATTCAGGCATGAATTATAGTGCTCCTGGCCATGAGGTAAATGTTAGTTAATCAACAAATCTGTATATTAGATAAGATGTCTTTAAACAGAAACACACATAAAACAAGGTTAGGTATTGATTACTTGGCAAAAAATGCTGTGACCAGAGGTTTGCAGGAACCTAATCCTGTATTTCCTTTAGAAACAATGGTTCAGTGTTCACTAATTCAGTGTTCATGGCTACTTTACAAAATGTAACTATTACAAATAGTGTGTTTTCCACTGTACAGTGGGAAATTGATCAGTTCCTAAAATGTAAGTGTTAGAGTGAAATAGGGAAGAGACTGACCTGAGTGTCACAAAGTAAGTACTTTTGCTCTAGGCTCAAAACTGACCTAACCATTTGACTGCTCTGGGATTCAGGTACCATGCCCCATTTTTAAAAATTATAAAACAGAAAGAAAAAAAAACATATATATACACATTATAAGAAAATAGATATTTAAGCAATTATACTCCAATGAAGATGTTAAAAAAAAGAAAATAGAGATTTATTACTTATGATCATCTTCTGCTCTTACTTTCTCCTCTAGTGGGCAGAGCTGGGTTTGCATCTGATTGGCTCAACTGCCAATCAATCATTACTAATTGGATGTGATAATATTATTTGAGTTGTTTTTATATAAAGAAGACATTGTTCAGAGACATACTTGAAGATTTACAGATAAATTGTTATGACGTTTGGGATTTGCTTCAAAATAATGCTAAATGAGTAGGGGACAAAATGACTTGACTCTTGTTGAAGCTGGATGATGGACACATGGGGGTCATTATTCTCTTAGGTCTCTTTTGTATACTTTTGAAATGTTCCTTAATAAAAAGTTGCAGAGATAAAGAATAAAGTAAGAAGTACCATTCTTCTGTGCCAAAATCCATGCTTGGAGCTTTATATGTGCTGTTTCATTCAACCCCTACAATCATTTCATGTAGAAGAGATTTTCTTTCTTAATTTAAAGCAGAACAAACTAAACAAAAATAATTTCCCCAATTAATTGGTGATAGTAACTATATTTTAAAACTTTAGCTTTCATTTAATTTTTTTAAATAATTTATTATGTATGTAGCTTGTAACAATAATAAATGTATCTTCTTTTTCCAATTTTGAAAATGTTCCCTTTAGTTATATAATGTGTTGCACATACATTTTGGATATATATATATTTTTTTTTTTTTTCAGGGTTCCCTAATATTTTGTACCTACTCATCATCAAAAGTCCCAACTCACACTTCTAAGAGAGTTCGTAGTGCCTGGAAAGGCAAATGACCAAGATAAAGTTTGTTCAAGAGTTCTAGAACTCAGATCTAGATATGGAAGACATAAATAGTCAAGAATGTAACAATCATTTTCCTTCTGAAATAAATTTCACCATTATTAAATTTAGAATTATAGTATATTGGAATTTGAAGTGGTTCTAGGTATCTAATATATCTACATTTCAAGAAAATGAATCCCAGAAAGAGAGAGTAGATGAAGTGGAGAACAGGTCTCAATTTCCAAACCCAATCTCTTTCTATTACCTCACATAGATTTATTTACTCCATATCAAAAAATATTTCATCCCAAGAAATATTTCAGGTGTTCTAGGTAACTTGAAAGAAAGAATAAATAAGTGTGCAAAAACACATACATGAACACAGACACACTACACAAACAAATGCAGATCAATATAAGACGTTTAAATTAACTAAAATGTCACTTACCTTAAACCTAAAATAGGGATAGGTAAGCTGGAGATGATGTATCTAAATCTGTTTGCAAATCCATAATTAAATCCATGCACACTGGCAGATACACAAAATATCACCGTGTGGTATTATACTTGGTTAAGGATTAATTAAATTAGAAGCTTCTAAGATTAATTCACAGAGATAAGAAATGATAATTTGTGAGTCTATAAAATAGAATTCTTTTTAACATATTGCTTTTTTTTTTTATAAATTTATTTATTTATATTTTATTTTGGCTGCGTTGGGTCTTTGTTTCTGTGCGAGGGCTTTCTCCAGTTGCGGCGAGCGGGGGCCACTCTTCATCGCGGTGCGCGGGCCTCCCACTATCGTGGCCTCTCTTGTTGCGGAGCACAGGCTCCAGACGCGCAGGCTCAGTACTTGTGGCTCACGGGCCTAGTTGCTCCGCGGCATGTGGGATCTTCCCAGACCAGGGCTCGAACCCGCGTCCCCTGCATTGGCAGGCAGACTCCCAACCACTGCGCCACCAGGGAAGCCCAACATATTGCTTTTTTAAAGAAAGTTTTAATTATCTCTCTTTAGCCAAATATAAAAGTATATTTTTAGCTTAAAATATCTACTGATGGAAGAAAAGAAATAAAACTCTATTGAGATGAAATATCTACTTTACACAGAAAATATTCTACCATGCAATTAAAACATTAAATATATGAATAACATAAGTTAGAAGCATATCATCACAGATGTTGTGAGTCAATGCCCCTATTTTCCAAAACTCAATCGTAATTTGCGAACTTAGATGGATATTTATTTTCAGGGGGAAAAAATAAGACCAAAATCAAAGCAATGGCAAAAATAAAACCAAAAACGCCTCAAAAACCATATGCCGGGCTTCCCTGGTGGCGCAGTGGTTGAGAATCTGCCTGCCAATGCAGGGGACACAGATTCGAGCCCTGGTCTGGGAGGATCCCACATGCCGCGGAGCAACTAGGCCCATGAGCCACAGCTACTGAGCCTGCACATCTGGAGCCTGCGCTCCGCAACAAGAGAGGCCGTGACAGTGAGAGGCCCGCACACCGCGATGAAGAGTGGCCCCCGCTCGCCGCAACTAGAGAATGCCCACGTACAGAAGCGAAGACCCAACACAGCCAAAAATAAATAAATAAATAAAATTAAAAAAACAAAACAAAACAAAAAAACATGCCACCTCACAATTAAGTGAAGAGCTTTTAAAAGTTATAGTGAGACCATGTTAGCCAGTCATTGCACTTCAGCCTTTAGAGTTAGCACGTACCGCTCTGTACGCAAGTTACAAGAGCTTTGAAAACAGAGCAAAGGTAAGGAGAACAAGGATTGCACTGGCATAGTAATAAAACTCAACAGAGAGTTAAAAAGAAAATTATATTTAGAGGTCTAATATGTGATAAAGGTGACATTTTAAATCAAGCAGGAAAGAATAGAACTGTCAATATATGGATTTATAAAAATTTGAAAGAAAATCGAAAGTTGAATTTCATACATCATAAAAATTTTTGGATAAAAATATGTGAAAAATAAAGCCCTCAAATATTTTAGAATATAAAGAAGTTATAGTTCTATAATATCAAGAGTGATAAGGTCAGTTATAAAGATAATACCAAAGGAAGAAACAAATAAAGGAAATACTGGTTGATCTGACTGTTTAATATGTATACTTTTTCTCACATTCAAAATTTCTATAAATAAAACTGAAACTCAAAAATCGAAACATCTTATCATACATAATAATTAAACTTTTGATGTGAATAACACAGGAAAATCTTTGGAAAATCTTTAGACTCCCATAGGAAAATGGGCAGACATGGAACAGCAATTTATAAATGAAAAATCATTTTATCAGTGGCCAATACATTAAATATATCAATTTGATAAAAAATAAAAAAACTGTAGTTTAAAATAATTATGATTTTCATTTATAAAGTTGAGATAAAAAGACAATATAGGATATTAAAGAGACTGTCATTTATTAAACATTCTCAAATGCACCTAATGGAAGTTCAAATTAATACAACCTTTCTGGAAAGAATGTTATTAAAATATATGGAAAATAGAACATACAGCAATTTCATTCTGGGATTTTTTTCTAAGAAAATAATCAAAATTATAGTAATCACCACAAACACTAATTTCCTTCTAACATTCTTTGTGTCATACACCATCCTTAGCACTTTACCTATACAGACCCATTCATTCATTTCCGCCAGCCTGTGAAGTAAGTACTATTATTATCAGCCCATTTTACAGATAAGGAAATGGAAACACTGAGAAAGTATAAGAAACCATATCCTGTCTGCTCTTCATTTTACCTTTACTTTCTATTTCTAGCCTCAATCTCAATATTGTTCTAACTATCCACAATGGAGGATATTTAACTATATTCATAAATAACTTTGTAAAATTTTAGAAAAATACATACTTACCTGTATATGTATAAAGGTCTGTGTGTATACGTATATACACACAAACATACATTATATTTATGTATGTATATGTGTGTGTGTTTGAATTTTATATGAGCAGAGTTCAGAGTTGGTGATAGATTAATGTACTTAGGTTATCTTCTACCATATGTATACACACCAATTTTTTGAATATCTCTGGTTTTCACAACATTCATATAACCAAGGAAACTAAAATGCAGACTAGTTGCAAAATTTGCCTAATTTCTGTCTCCTATGCTTATATGTTTTTTTTTTCTCCTGGATAATAGTGTGCTGGAGCTAGCTAGTACCAAGTTGTGAGAGTCAGGTTTTTTTTAATTGTTAGCTATTATTCAACATTGAGTATATGCACTTCAAATTAAATATGATGGTAAGTACTCAAAACTCATCATTTTATAAGAATTTGACTGCAATTCACTATTATCTATACCCTGGAGGTTATTTACATCTATCGTATCTATACATGCACACCTTTTCCTAATTACAAGTTTGGTATTATTGCGGTAGTAGCTTGAAAACCAATGGGAATATTTTCACCAAGGACATCAGCAAACTCTACAAATCAGGGTGTGGTTTATTATTTTGATAATTGTACAGACTTAAGAAAGTGCTGAAGAAAATGTTAATAAAGCAGATTAAATTTAAAACTGTATCATGTCTGTAGCCCTTACGTCATGAAGAGCACAAATAAATGGAGGAAATAATCTTCCAGTATTTGAAATTTATTATTAAATTAGCAAAGAAGTTCCTCAATGTTACCAATAAATGAAGTTCCCACATAGGTCTTCATTGTTTCACTTTTTCATTACTCATTCTTGCAGTGAATTTGAAAAATATGGAACAGTGCAAGCACAATAAAAATTATTTGTAATAGTTCAGTATTTGGGGTGTTTCCTTTTACACACAAATTACTTCAAAATTAAGATGAACTGTGAATAGAGTTTTGAATTTCAACAATGTATCATGGAAGGTTTCCTATGTTACTAAATATGCCTTTAAAACATGCTTTAATGGAGGACCATAATACAGATTTATTCTTATTTGACCTTCCATAATATAGCTTTATTCATAATATATTTGACCAACTCCAAATCCATGTTGTTGGACAGATAACAGATATATTTTAAGTGTATATTTTATGGCAACATTTATAATCTCTTTTATTAACCAAGGACATGATATTCACATCAAAGATGTTTGAAGTCCATATATAAAGGCTCAATAGTTGCTCAAAATCACAATAATTATGAGCTATTTTAAGAGCTTAACTGCTTTGGTGATATTGCAGTATTTTGCACTTTATCCTGTAATTTTTGTACTTATGATTCATTTTAGTGTTTTCTCACTTAAAACTACCAAAAGACAACACATTTTAGCTTGGCACAGTTATCAATAACAGTGAAAGTGCAAATGATGTCGGTACTTTCAACATAGAAAGCTTCTTCATTATTAGTGTGGTGCAAACGTTACCATTTCTGATTCTTAGAACTTGAGACAGTACCAAGGGCTTCTCACTGGGACAGGAGGTTTTTGAAAGTTGATGCCCAAGCATTACCATAAATCTTACATACAGATTGCTAGATATGGAAAAATATACATATATATGTGAAAAATATACATATATATATAATTATGGATAAGAAGATCAGCTGAAACAATAAAGAATAAAAGCAAAGTATAGCTTACACATTTTCACACAGTGGTGACTTCTTGGGCTGAGGCTCAGGAGCCACAATTATGTTTTTAGGTACTTAACAGCTTCTTAGGTGCTTTTCTCTACCAGCAATGCCTGCCTCATCTCCCACCATTTCCTGGGAAAACCTTATTTTTTCAAACGTCACCTAAGCTTCATCTTTTCTAGGAAGTCATCCCTCGCCCTCCCCTACACACACACACACACACACACACACACACACACACACACACACACACACACACACTGTGAGCTCTTGTCCTCTATGCCACTTTGTCATAACCTCCTGTTATGGATTGAATCATCTGCCCCACCCCCGCCCCAAGATACGTTCAAGTCCTAAAGCCTGGTATCTGTGAATGTGACCTCATTTGGAAATAGAGTCTTTGCAGATATAATGAAGTTAAGAGGAAGCCATACTGATTAGAATGTGCCCTAATCCAATGACTAGTGTCCACTTAGACGCACAGGGGGCTTACTACATGATAACAGAGGAAGAGGCAGAAGTGCTGCATCTGCATTCCAGCGAACACCAAGGACTACTGGCAACTACCAGAAGCTAGAATGAGGCAAGGAACGATACTCAAATAGAGCCTTCAGATGGAGCACAGCCTTGCCTGCACCTTGATTTCAAGATTCTAGCCTCCAGAACTGGAGAAAATAAATGTCTATTGTTTTAAGTTAACCAGTTGGTGGTACTTTGATAAGACAGCCCTAAGAAACCCATATACCCCCTAACACTTTCTTCCTCATTCATTCAGCCAGCAAATTTTAGTAAATGCTGACTATATGCCGGACAGTAAACTTGCTTGCTTTCTTCTTCGCCCTCTACTAATCAATACAGCCCTTCAGGAGAGAAACTTTATCATTCCTTTTTCCAGAGCCTATACAATTATATACACAGAAGAGGTTGCTAATAAATAATTGCTGATTAAATGATTAAATGCCAGTCTTGATCTTTCCTAGTGAGCTTTTTTTAAGGTTGCTTTTATCTCCTAGCAAAGAGTCAGATTCAAAGAGAATAGAAGCCTGAAAAGAAAAAATGGGAGCAGTCTTTTAATGACAATCAAGAATCTATCTAAAGTAAACAACAGAATATGTGCATTTTAAACAAACAGATCTTAGATTTTTGTTGCTGCTGTTCTCATCGACTATGCAAATAAAATGTCATTTCTCTTTGATTGTCTGAATGTTCTTTTATTCATCAACATAAAAACAAGCCAAATGGACTTTCACTGAACTTGAAGGATATGCTTGGGAAGGCCTGAGAAACAGTATAGCATAATGGATAAACTCTGAAGGCAAAATGATTGAGTTTGAATTTCTACTTAGCCACTGCTTAGGTGTAATCTTAAGGAGGCATTCAATCTCTCAAGGTCTGTAGTCCCTCATCTACAAAATGGAATTAATAAATATATATTACATATGAAGCAGGTGTGAGGATTCAGAAAGATACTGTATGTCTAATACAGGGTCTTAGATATAGTAAACACTCAATAAAGGTTAATTTTATTTATACTGTATTACTCTCATTTTTAGTATGACATCTATAACAGATATGGTCATGAAATCTTGGTACAAGTTCATTAGAAATTCTTATTAACTCAGTAGGATAAAATATACACAATTTTAGAAAAGAGATGAGATCACCCTTTTACAAATATCTACTAGTTACATGGCAGTTTCAAAACTAAGGACCAAAAGAAAGATTGCATTTGCTGTCAAGAGCTGCCAATCTGATTAATCATCTTCATCATTCAAAGACCCATTTAACTTTAAGTCTCTAGGAGCACTGAGGCACATCACCACAGGATGCCCATGTTGACACATAGATGCATCAGAAAGAATTGTCTATAAAATAACTTACGGTCATACAGGGAGATAGAAATAAAATTGCAGGTTTCACTAACTCCCTACTTTCCATGGAAAACTCAGCTAAGGACACAAGACCTTTTATGTTCTCACTTCTGTTTATTTGTGTATATGGCATTATACTTCCCATGTTATATTTTTTTAAATTAATTCTGCTTTCTTTATGTTTCCTTTTTCTCTTTTGCTGCTTTCTTTGAACCTATTCTGTTTATAAAACACCATTTCTCCCTTTTAGTTGGGAAACTATAAATTTTATTTCTATTCTCTTTGAGGTCAACTTATATATGTTTTAATATGCATTTCTGAACTTTAAAATTGGTAGCTGCAATCCTCTGGAAACATTGAAGGATGTTATAATACTTTAATCTAATTATTACTACATCCCCCATTTCAGATATTCTTCACTTCCTGTATGTTTGTTCTAACTTTTTGTTACCATCCAATAAAATATTTTTTAATAATTTTATATAATCAGTTAATTTCAATTAACTCACTTATCTACATTTTTTTTTTTTTTTTTTTTTTTTGCGGTACACGGGCCTCTCACTGTTGTGGCCTCTCCCGCTGCGGAGCACAGGCTCCGGACGCGCAGGCTCAGCGGCCATGGCTCACAGGCCCAGCCGCTCCACGGCATGTGGGATCTTCCCAGACCGGGGCACGAACCTGTGTCCCCTGCATCGGCAGGCGAACTCTCAACCACTGCACCACCAGGGAAGCCCTTACTTATCTACTTTCTTTGATCACTATTTCTACCTGCACCTCATATCTTTTCCTGGGATTATTCACCTAGAATTCTTTCATTAAATCACGTTTAAAAATACATCCTTTAGAAATGCATTTATTGAAGTGCTGTAGGTGGGACATACTCTGTTTGTCAAAAATTATTTTGATTTTACTCTTATTCTTGAATAATAGTTTAGCTCGAGAACATATTTTCTTGGAGCACTTTAGAGATCCCACTTTCTTGTTTTAGCTTCCTTGGTTGTTAATGAGAAGTCAAATTTAAGACTATCATTTTATCCTAAGTTATTTGACTTTTCTCTTGAGTACTTTTCAGGTATTCTATTTATGTTTGGTATACTGCAGTTTTCTTATGATCTGCCTATTGTGCATTTCTTTTGGTTCTGCTCGTGACTTACTGGGTTTCCTGGAAGTCAGAATTCATGTCTTTAATCTATAGAAAAAATGATCCACCATTATTATCATTTTAGTTATTGCCTTTCCCCTATTCTCTCTATCCTTGACTTCTAGAACTACAACAAAATATATTAGACCTTTGCTTGTCCTCCACATCTGTTAATCATTCTTTCTTAGTTTCTATACATTTGCTCATTGTGTTGCATTCTGTGTAGTTCTTTTCAATCTACCTTCTATATTTAATTTTTTTAAGTTTTTTTTTTTTTTTTTTGATGTGGACCATTTTTAAAGTCTTTATTAGTTACAATAGTGCTTCTGTTTTATGTTTTGGATTTTTGGCCATGAGGCATATGGGATCTTAGCTCCCCAACCAGGGTTCGAACCTGCACCCTCTGCATTGGAAGGTGAAGTCTTAACCACTGGACTGCCAGGGAAGTCCCAATCTTCTGTATTTCTTAATTCTCAGGTTAGCCCTCATTGCTTCCAGTATGGACAACTCTTATTTGATTAGCCAGCTTATAATCTGGGGGCTTCAGAAGGAGTGTAAATTTGAACCTAAATCTGAATCAGATCACAGTTTCTCATGGGAATTATTATTTTTTTTTAATCTAAAGCCCATGCTAAGACATACACAAAATATTTCTTTCATTTTCCCTTTGCTGATTTAACATATATTTATCTGCTTCACCAATATATGGGACCGTTGGGAAGATTAAATAATATAATGATAAAAAATCTTGGTAATACAAATAGTAGTTGTAGTAACAGCAGCAATAATAGTTATGGACTTTGTTGTTTACAATTAAATCAGAAGAGTGTGTAATTTTTATTATTTGTATAGTTAAATACAAGGTCTGACATATTTGACATTCAGCAAATTTTTATTGAAACAATCAGAAAATAGATGTATAAATTTAAAATATTTTAAAGCCTTAATGTAGTGGTTTTAA
Organism: Leucopleurus acutus; assembly: GCF_964270905.1. NCBI lineage: Eukaryota > Metazoa > Chordata > Mammalia > Artiodactyla > Delphinidae > Leucopleurus > Leucopleurus acutus. The sequence goes on along the minus strand of NC_139151.1, from coordinate 51,778,570 downwards.
AAAATATATTTTTAGCTGCATAAATGGTGTATGTGTGTGTGTTTAAAAACTGCTCATTGGTACAACTGTGTAACTGACAGGGAATACATAATCTTAGACTAGATGTCGATGTTTTACAGAAAGAATTAGCAATCAGTCCCAAAGTTTTCCTTAACTTTTCTGAAAGATTTTAAACTTTACTACTTTCCTAGTGCAATACTTTTTTATAACTTAGATAATTATCTTTTAACTCCTCTATGTTTAAATACATATAAATGAGCTGAATGAATGTAGTAGTAATTGGCATGATGTTTTCCTCTTTTGCTTTTTTCTTGTTTATCACACCAGAGAAGAAAATATCATTAACCCCAACTACATTTAGCATACAGGTTCAAATCTGTTTCTGCCTCTCTTTGTTCCTGTTCTTTCCTTATGTACGCAGTAACATATCCCTTGCCATGAGTTTAAAATTAACTTCCTCTCTTCTTGCATCAATCCTGTATGAATCTGCAGAAAGCAGTCCTTTCCACACTAGCAGTCCTGCACTTTTAGTGTATTGCCACTAGGTATCTGTAAAAGAGAAAGAAACTCCCCTGCAGAGTGAGCCCTGGGGCTTCCTATTTTTAGGCTAGAGATTCTCTAAATATGTCATGACTGAATAAGTGATTAGTTAAGATAGCATATACTTGAATTTTACCTTGCATTAAATATTTATGGGTTTCCATTAACCTCGTCTAACTTGATGGAGACAGACTTGAGGAGGCTAACTCCAATACCATTCCCCCATCTGATTTTAATGCTGTTATTAATTTCTCTTTTGAAAATACAGTTCTGATCCCAAAACTTACATGCTCCCAAACCTCTCATGGTTCCCCCGTTACTGAGAGAACCAGATGCTTACAGCACACTCCATGATCCCCAAACCTCCCAGCAAATGGTCAACAAAATTCCACACAGGAAATCTGAGGGTGAAACTTTTTTCACAATTCATCAAGATATGAATCTATATTTTCCCTCACATCTGTATATAATCTATCAAATAATTCTAGAAACACAGAAATTGTGTTGATTCTAAATATCTCACTTTTCTCTCCTGTCTCTATTACCACTTCCATTGTCTTCATCTGGGACCTTATCATACCTCATTTGGGCCCTTTCAGGACCATCCTAACTCACTTACCTGGATCTTACTGTTCTAGCTCCAGTCCACCTCTCGCTCTATAGCCAGCAGGATCTTTTTAGCAGAAAAATTGATCATGCCCTTCCTCTCCTGGCTATTAGCCTAAGGCCTGGCGCTTACCCTTCTGTGTGTCTTGCCTCTTACACTGCTTCTCCTCCACTCCCCATGCTCACGGTCTGCCAAATCCCATCAGATAACCTGTTAACTGACCTCACTGCTCCTTCATGTGGGTAGAATAATCTCTCCTTGTTCATCATAAAAACATCTACTGAGTGTTCAAAGTCCTCTGATCATTACATCATCTTTGAAGTTTTCACTATTGCCTTTTGTCCAGCCTGAATTAGCCATCTCTTCCTCTGAACTATTTCTATATCCTGAATGTAATTTTCTCTTTGCCCATATCTCACAGTAACTCATGGCATTCAAACTATTTGTAATTATTTGTCTAATTTTTCCATCTTATAACTCTTCAAGGCAAGCAAAATCAAAAGATTGTTCTGAGTACAATATACCAGTTATTGTAATGGGGAGATAGAGTAACTAGACCGTTAAAAGTCTCACCTTTCTTGGCATGATAGGCTAGTGATGGTTTCATTCATCTTTGTTATTGTGAGACAGATAAAGTACCAAGATATATTTGTTAAATGAATAAACAGGTAAATCATCGTATTAAATAAATGGATATGGTATCAACCATCAAGAGAATTTACTCTCATTTTTTAAAAACCAATTTAATTAATTTTTATTTGATTTGGCCAGTATTTTCAGAAGCCAAATAGCAAAGGAAGTCAATGCCATCTCCAGGCCAAACTACTTGAAGGAGAGATAATCACCCATCTGAAGACTGTAATGTGCACTTAGATATGAAAGGCAGACAGGCAGACACGCCTCAGAGTATGTTACCCATCCCACATGGAGCTCTCAGAGGTGAGTTCACATAATTCTACCGTCTATATTATAGCCATGTCTAGACTTGCCTTGAATAACTCCAATAATATCGAATCCCTCACCTCCCATCACAAGTTGTTCCATTAACAATTGTAATTTTTTTAGCAACTGAAACAAAATATTGTGTGTATATGGAAGCTCAGCAACAACTTGCTGTTGCACTTTTATTGACAAAATTAAGACAATTTTTTAAAGTGGATCTCCAATATTCTAGATGACAAGGAAAGAAGGCATTTCTTTTGATCTGACAGAATAACAAGACTGTGGAGGAACTAAAAGTTCATTTAGTCCAACATCATTGTTTTACAGATGGGGTATGTGAAGTCCAGGGAAGAAAACAACCTATCCAAGCTGAGCTGGCTGTTCAGGGGATAAGCCAGAACTCGAATCTAGATCTGTTCGGTCTCTCAGACCCCCTGTCCACTGTATCAGCCCTCTAAGAGCTTTATCTGGACAAGATTTCATCTAGTTTTTTGTCTCTTCTATGTTGTATGGTCTCCATATTTTAAAAGTAGATAGAGAGATAGATAGATAGATAGATAGATAGATATAGGTATATAGATATATATAAATAGGTACAGATAAAATACTTTATAATTTCTTTTGTGGCAAAATAAAATTCAACAGTGTTATGTATTCACCACATTTCCCATGTCTCCTGCCCCATTCCCTCTCTTCCCTTACCAGGCATGCTGTGATCCCCAATTTAGCCTTTCCCACTACCCTGAGAAGAGCTTTTCTCTTTCTGCCAGGTTCTTGGGGAACTCCATGGTGTGCATTTACACAATGGATTTGGAAGGACAGACTCTGAGAAACAGAGGTGAAAAGAAATATGAAGGGGACATAATTACCCAATCTATAAGAATCTGGAGAGAGGGGAAGAGAAGAGGCTATGAGATGCTTTTTGACAGATAGAAGAGAGACTTTTGGTGGTGGAGGGCGGGGATGGAGCGATGTCAAGTGAGGCTCCAAATGGTGCTTGCTGAATACAAGAGGTTTAAAAAGGCAGAGACATCTGGGGTTATGGCTTAAACCTCCTTTAGTAAAAAGAGGTGATAATCACAAGTGAAATTTTGTTATTGTCATCATTGTTGTTAGACCTGTTTGAACTGTTTCAATAAATGTGGCCTTGAGATTAAACTTGTGACTTTATTTGGGCTAAGGTAGATAAACAACTTAAAATTCTTGCCCAAGTAGGCTTAAATGCATTTAAGAATATTAAGTTCTAGACCAGCATTTGCCAAACTATGACTCAGTTTTATATGACCCATGATCTTAGAATAGATTTGTACATTTTTATAAGGATTGTAAAAACAACAACAACAAAAGAATAGCTGGCAGGCAAATCTTAAAGTATTTATTATCTGGCTCTTTAAAGAAAATGTTTCCTGACTCCTGTTCTAAACAAAGGGCAAAGAAGGCTCTTTTAAATTCTTCTAAGTATTTGAATTTCAAGCTATCCCTTGAAAATGAGACAGAACATTTGCCAGATGTAGGAGCTGGGATTGAGTAGTCAACCTGCGACTATATCTGAAGTGAGACAATCAAAAGTGGTTAGAACTGCTAGGAGACTGGGATGCAGAGATTACAGGGACCCTGTGACAATCACAAGAGGCTTACAGGCTAAGGAGAGAAGATCCAACATGAAATATTTCCTTAATTTAGGGGACATTTCTTCAATAAGGTTTGTATTACGATTCTGTTAATATTAGTATAAGGAACACCAAAACTTTGGAGTTAATATCTTTGAACAAGTCATATGACTTCAATAAACATTACCTTCTTCATTCATAAGATCGAAATCAAATTGATAGCTCTTTGCTGGTATTATTAGGAGAATTAAATTAGGTAATTTATACTAAGTACCAATATTTCATATTACCTGGCACAGATAAAGTGATAAGTAGAAAGGATTCAATTATAGAAATTTAATTTTTTGTGTGAATTTTAAAAAAGTGGTCATTTCTGACATCTTTCAGAGAGCTCAGTAAGATAGTTGTGAAACAAATGCAGAGCTATTACAATGTACTGGATACATGGGACACTTAGTTTCCTCCCAAGGTAGGTTCAGATGCCCAGATGGAATAGAAGGGCAATCTCTGTCCACTTATTTATTTTCTACTGAAAAAAAAATAAGAGTTCTTCAATCCTTGCCTGATAGCCTGGCTTCTTCCCAAGGTCTCTTCTAAATAATTACACAATTTCACACTTGGTTCTGTCACTGAGTCATAGAATTATCTGTCTACAGGTAAATCCAAATGGCATTTCCTTACACTTCTCTGGGACCAATTACTGTGCCACTCATGGATGGTTTATCGCTCCTGGAGAATAGATGCTATGGTTATTCTGGCATTTGGCTGGGGAAGGAGAATACACTTCCTAACAGGAACCAGGGACAATATTAATTATAAAAAATAATTATTACTTCCATTATCATCAGTGTAAGTAGTGAAAGGATATTTATATAATCCTTTATATAAAACAAATATATATAATTGTTTTAAACACCCTGCTCTTCATTTCTGACCCACAGCTGCATCTCAATGTTAATTAGTATCTCAACTGCAGGGAGTCCCCCAAAGGACAAGGGGTCAGTATGAGGTCAGTATGTCTGGTATTTACTATTTGGTTAAAGCAAGCAAATAAAACACACATAGCACAACAAACACAAAGCTAAAAGAGTAATAGTTGACATTAAAAGCTTTATCAAAACCTCCCTCTGTCGTTCAAAATGTCTAGGTACCATATTCAGGGGTGACTTAATATACAGTAATATTCTTTTTAATCAGTGACTAAATTAATCTTATACTAGGCCTGTGGGAGAGACGATATGGATATCTTAGTGTCTTTTTATTTTATTAATACCTATATCTGAGGAAAAGCTGAAATAGGATTTGTTACACCAAACTCTCTGACAGCATAACATTACTTATACTGGTAGGTATGGGTAAGTAAATGAGTTAATATTGCAGTATTTTGAAAATCCAGCTGTTCCCCAAGCAGAAAAATCCAGCTGTTCCCCAAACAGGTTGTCATAAATGATCAGTTGTAGAAAAAGGTCCAAGCTTTGCAAATTTCTACACAAGAAATTCACTGAAGTTCTCCACCTACCTAAGTAAGCTCGCTCCAGCAACCAAATTGTGGGACTGAGAGCTTCAGTTTCATGCTAAGAGATATGTTTTCCTTACCCTTGAGTGTCACAAAATTGGAAATGTCACAACACTTGGGGGCACATGAAAAATTCATATTATATCACATCTGTTTTTAACTTGATCCCAATGGACCTGATATTTCTCCAAATTGCTATGTGGAAAAACCAATTTAATTTGACTGAGGTATGAACAGAAACTTACAAGCAAAGTAGAATACTTGCTTTAAGGTTAAAATGGGAAACTTTTCTTTGTATCGTGATTGCTAAGAAATGCTTCTAGGAGTATTGTTCTCTTTTTAAAAACATATCTTCTTTACTTGTACTGATGCAACTCTGACTCCTTTAAGATATAGTTCAAGGAACATCTCAAGATTGCATCCAAAATATATGTGTTTCCCCTTTCTGAAAACCTAGTGTAGGTATACTCTGTAAAAGTAAATAATGGAAAGATGAAAATTAGGTGAATAACTGAGTTGAAGGTACAACTCTGTTTCTTAATAGCTGTGTGGCCTTGATTAAGTGATTTAACCATTCTGGGACTCAATTTCTTCACAGGCAAAATGGAAATAATGAGTGGTCAAGAAGATAAAATTAAGCCTTGGATGATGACTGCTTTTGGTCCCTGTTTGATAACGATGTGATTCAACGTTTGTAAACATTTTCTATGTATCATTTCTCTTCGCATATCCTAAAGTTTAAAGAATCTGAAAAGCAAGGTTTTCATTATCAGGACATCAAAATTCATTCCAAGTGCAAGGAACGTAAAGCATACCAGGGCTATGTTGAAGGGAAATGTTGTCATTCTGAAGGAAGATGGAATATATCCCAATCCATTAACCCTCTGATCATCTCCACATTCTCCCCATCTCCCCAGGGGGAGGCATCAGATTAGATGTAACGCAGTCCATTCTGCAGAAGGGCTGTGTGTGCACTGATATGCACACTGAGCAGCAGAAGAGCATTGTCTGTGGCCTTTCTCTAGAGCGCTGGTTATTTATTTCACTTTTGCCCCAATCAAGCAAAGACATTTACTAAATTTCTCTTGATGCTGTCACAGGATCTCTTTCAAAAGCACCGTCTGCAGCAGGCTGAAAAGGCTGGAAAAGGAAGAGGCCTTGTGACTAGCTCATACGACTGCACTGGCATGTGTGGGATTTCTTGGGAAAAATTATGCCTTCACTGGGCAATTAAGATACATCTGGTTATTCTGTCAGCTGAAGAATTCACTGAATTCAGTGCCAGCTACTATCAGGTATGGATGTCTCAAATTTCCTTTGAATGAGATGTTGGGAACATTCATCCCCCAATGATATGTCCCTTGGAAATGTAGTTGAAAATACAGAATAGGATAAGAGTGTCATACAATCACAGATTAATTTTTCAGGGGTTCTTTACTGTTTGTACCATTAGCCTCTTTGACTGTCTGGTAAAGTCCATGGACTCCTTGCTCAAAATAATACTTTAAGTGCATAAGATAAATACATACGGTTGCAAAAAACCAATTATACTGAAACAAAATTATAAATATTTATTAATGTTTTAATAATAAGTCCAAGGAGCAGGTCTGTTAACTAGTGCAATTTGAAAGTGGTAGTGAGCATAAATGACATCTCAAGGTATATGTTAAAACTTTAATAGGATATAAAATTATTTTTATTTATATTGGTGATAAATTCAGAGGAATAGCTAACACTAATGATTTGTTGCCCATATTCATAAATCAAGGAAATGCTTAAATTCAATTAGAGATGAATGAATTTCTCCTTTCAAATATATAGCCCTCAACTTATAAACATCTAGTAGTGGGAAAAACTTTGATATCAGAGTGAAAAAAACCTGAGTTGGCAATATAGTGTTGCCACATTCTAAATGTGTGATCCAGGCAAGTCCTTTTAATAATTGCGAGTCATCATTTCCTCAATTTTATTTACAGGGAGTTCAGTGAAAATAAAATGACCTAATACTAATGGTCAACATTTATTGAGCACTTACCAGTGTCAGGTACTGTGCCAGTTGCTTTATAGACATTAACTCACATCATGTAGAAGAGAATTGGTATAATTCAAAACTGTATCCAAATATATATGTAAGGTTCCCAGATAAGACTGGAAACTTTAGAAAATTCATTTTAGCTCAGATTTTGCATGGGGAAAACTTTAGAACCTACAGAAATTCCTTCCAGTCACCAGTAGACATTATACTGACCATTATATTAGTATTATTTTAGCAGGGGAAACGAACTTTAGGAGGCCTATACCAAGCTCCTCGTTTTTTGGGTGCCACTCTGAGGAGTGAAGCGATTCTCCACCAAAAATGCCCCCCTGACACTCAGATTCTGGCCTATACTCCTGGCTCCTTCCCAAAATTCTTCTTAGTACAGCTTTATGGAGATGGTGGATGGGATAATCATTAAAATATATAACCACAGAAGATGGTGGTGTAGAAAGATCCTGAACTCATCTCTTCCCAAAGACACAAAAAATATACAATTAAATATGGAACAATTTCTTCTGAAACAAACCTGAGAAACTAGATGAAGACTTGCTCCATAACAAAAGTTAAAAGGGCTGCATTGAGATGGGTAGGAAAGGCAGAAACATGCTTTTGCCAAAAAACCCACATGCAGCATAGTGACCCACAAAGAAGAGGGATTTAAAATACATATATATACATTATCAATCTCATACATAAATGGAGCTTCTCCCTGAGAAGCAAGATGTTTATACCCCACACTAGGTACACCAAATTTGGGGGCCTGAACCAGAGAAAAGAGCACCCAAAATGCTTGGCTTTGAAAATTAACAGGGTTTATGTTTAGGAGAAACACAGGGTTATAGGGAACAAATATTCCACTCTTAAAGGCTCACACACAGACACACTTGTTCCAGGACCTAGTAAAAAAGCAGCAGTTTGAAAAAAAGCCTGGACCATATGTGAAGGAGAATCACTGCTAATCTTAAAGCATCTGCCAGAGGGGCAGAAGTCTTTTGGGTCTCTCTCTGGGGGTGGAACACTTGTGGATGCCATTTTCACAGGGTCCCTCTACATTGCTGGTGGCAGTGCTGGAAAGTACCATTTTTGCAGCCTCAATATAACCTGCTAACAGCAGCAAGCAAGCAGCCCCCATCCCTCCATGCCACTCAGTCAGCCCCACAAGCCCCAAGCCACTGTCTCAATCCCCTTTGTCCAAGGCCAATAGGCATGTGCAGCCTACACAGGGGATGCCCATACAGCACTAGGCTCAAGTCACTAGGAAGGGTTGCATTTCAGGATCCCATCCATCTTAAACAATCAGAGATGAACAAGAAGAACTAGGGCAAGACTAAATGATATGGTTCAATTCCTACACAGACCCACTCATTCAAGAAAGGGAGAGATAGCTGTTTTCACATAAAATACACACAAACACTGAGCGTCAACTAAAATGATGAAACAGAGAACAATTTTCCAAATAAAGAAACAGAAAAAAATCTTAAAGAAATGGAGATAGTATCTTACCTGATAAACAGTTCAAAGAAATGGTCCTAAAGATGCTCACTGAACTCAAAAGAAGAATCAATGAACACAGTAAGAACTTCAAAAAAGAGACTGAAAATATGAAAAGTACTAAACACAGCTCATTCCTCTGAAAATACAATAACTTAACTGAAAAATATGCTAGCAGGAAGAAACAGCAAATTAGATGACACAGAAGAATGAATCGGTGACCTGAAAGACAGGGTAGCAGAAATCACATAACAGAACAGCAAAAATAAAAAGAAATTTAAGAAATGAGGATAGCTTAAGGGACCTGTGAGACAACATCAAGTGTACTTCTCTCTATATTATAGGGGTACCAGAAGGAGAGAAAAGCAAAAAAAGAGGTATAAAACTTATTTGAAGAATTGATAGATAAAAGTCTTCCCTAACCTATGGGAGAAAAGTGACATCCAGGTCCAGGCAGCGAAGAGAGTCTCAATCAAGATGAACCCAAAGAGATCTACTGCAAGACACATTGTAATTAAAATATCATAAGGAAAAATAAGGAAACTTAAAGCAGCAAACATACAAGGGAACCCTGATAAGAATATCAGCTGATTTTTTGGCAGGAACTTTGCAGGCAAGAAGGGACTGGCATGATATATTCAAAGTGCTAAAAGAAAAACAAACAAACAAACAAAAATTCCCAATCAAGAATAATCTACCCAGCAAGGTTATTCAGATTGAAGCAAAGAGTGTTTATCAGACAAGAAAAAGTTAAGTAGTTCATCACCACTAAACTGGCCTTATACAAGAAATGTTAAAGGAACTTCTTTAACCTGAAAAAAAAAAAAGGCCATAATTAGAAAAAAGAAAAGGAAAATTGTAAAAGAAAAAAAAATAAATACAATTTCACCGGTAAGGGAAAATATGTAGTAAAGGTAATGAATCAACTACTTATAAAGTTGGTAAAAAGGTTAAAAGACAAAAGTAGTAAAATCAACTATAACTACAATAATTATTTCAAAAATACATAAAATAAAAAGATGCAAAATATGAAGTAAAAAAGACATAAAATATGGGGGAAGGAAGTGAATGTTATTGAAATTAAGTTACTTTTAACTTAAAATAGACTGCTACTATATAGGCTGTTATTATGAACCTCATGGTAACCACACATCAAAAACCTGTAATAGATATACAAAAAATAATGAGAAAGGAATCTAAATAACATTAAAGAGAGTAATAAAACCACAAGGGAGGAGACCAGAAAAGAAGAAAGAAATGAAATGAACTGCAAAATACCCCCAGAGAACACAATTAATAAAATGGCAAAAAACACATACCTATCAGTAATTATTTTAAATGTAAATAGACTAAATTTTCTAATCAAAAGACACACGGTGGTTAATTGAATAAAAATACAGGACTCATCTATATGCTGTCTACGAGACTCACTTCAGATCTAAAGACACACACAGACTCAAAGTGAAAGTTTGAAAAAGATATTCCATGCTAATGGAAATGAAAAGAAAGCTGGAAATGAAAAGAAAGAATAATAAGACAGCAACACTTATATTAGACAAAACAGACTTTAAAACAAAGACTATAACAAAAGACAAAGAAGGACATTACAAAAGAAACGGGTCAAGTCAACAAGAGGATGTAACATTTGTAAATATTTATGCACCTAACATGGGGCACTCAAATACATAAAACAAATATTAACAGACAGAAAGGGAGAAATTGACAGCAACACAATAATAGTAAGGGACTTTAATACCTCACTTACATTAATGGATAGATTATCCAGACAGAATATCAATAAGGAAGTATTGGCCTTAAATTATACATACTTTGTACCTCAACATAATAAAGACCATATATGACAAACCCACAGCTAATATCATACTCAATGGTGAAAAGCTTAAAGCTTTTCCTCTAAGATCAGGAAGAGGACAAGGATGTCCACTCTTGCTACTCTTATTCAACATAGTATTGGAAGTGTTAGCTAGAGTAATCAGGCAAGAAAAAGAAATAAAAAGCATCCAAATTGGAAATGAAGAAATAAAACTATCACTATTTGCAGATGACATTATGTATACAAAACCTTTATGATTCCATCCAAAAACAGTTAGATTAAATGAATACTGTAAAATGCAGGATAGAAAATTGATGTACTGAAATCTGTTGTACTTCTATAAACTAATTTAGAAATAAAAACTATCAGAAAGAGAAAAATTTTTTTAAAGTCCTATTTATGATTGCATCAAAAAGAATAAATTTCTAGAATAAACTTAGCTAAGAAAGTGAAAGTTCTGTACTCTGAAAACTATAAGTAATAAGACATTGGTGAGAGAAATTGAAGACAACAGAAATAAATATGAAGATACACCGTGTTCATAGATTGGGAAAATTATATTGTTAAAGTGTCCATACTACCCAAAGCAATCTACAGAGTCAACACAATCCGTATGAAAATACCAAGGTATTTTTAACAGAAATAGAAAAAAACAATACTAAAAGAACCCCAATACTAACAATATGGAAACACAAATGACCCCAAACAGCCAAAAAATCTTAAGAAAGAATAATGAAGCTGGAGGTATCATGTGCCCTGATTTCACACTAGACTACGAAGTTATAGTAATCAAAACAGTATGATACTGGCACAAAAACAGACACATAGATCAACGGAACAGAAATAGAGAGTCCAGAAATAAACACACATATATATGGTCAATAATCTTTGACAAAGGAGACAAGAATATACAATGGGGGAAAGACAGTATCTTTAATAAATGGTGTTGGAAAAACTGGACAGCTACATGCAAAAGAATGAAATTGAACCACTTTCTTACACCACATACAAAACTGAAGTTAAAATGGATTAAAGACTTAAATATAAGTTCTGAAACCACAAAACTCCTAGAAGAACACATAGGCAGTAAGCTCTGAAATTGGTCTTAGCAATGTTTCTTGGACATGTCTCCTTAGTCAATGGTGACAAAAGCAAAAATAAACAAATAGGACTATATCAAACCAGGAAGCTTTGCACAGTGAATACAGTCATCAACAAAATGAAAAAGTAAACTACTGATTATAAGAAGGTATTTGCAAATCATATATCTGATATCAGATTAATATTAAAAATATACAAAGAACACATACAACTCAATATCAAAAAAAACAATATGATTAAAAAATGGTCAGAGGACCTGAATACACATTTTTCCAAAGAAGACATACAGATAGCCAATAGATACATGAAAAGATTCTCAACATCACTAATTATCATGGAAATTCTACTCAAAATCACAATGAGATATCACCATACATCTGTCAGAATGGCTATTATAAAAAAGACAAGAAATAAGAAGCGGTGGTGCGGATTTGGATAAAAGAGAACCTTTGTGAACTGTTGGTGGAAATGTAAACTGGTGCAGCAACTATGGAAAATGATATGGGAGGCTCCTCAAAAAATTAAAAATAGAACTACCATTATAATCCAGCAATTCCACTTCTAGGTATTTATCTGAAGAAAACAAAAATACTATGAAAATTATATATGCACTTCTGTGTTTCTTGCAACATTATTTACATTAACAAAGATAATGGAAGCAAACTAAGTGTTTATGATAAATGAATGGACAAAGAATTAGTGGTATATATACACAATGGAATATTACTCAGCCATAAAAAGAATGAAATCTTGCCTTTTGTGACAACATGGGTGGACCTTGCAGGAGTTATGCTAAGTGAAGTAAATCAGACAAAGACAAATACCATACAATTTCACTTACATGTGAAATAAGAAAAACAAAACAAATGTACAAACAAACAAAACAAATCCAGATTCATAGTTACAGGGTATTAAACTGGTAGTTGCAAAAAGAGAGGGGATGGGGGGGAGGGGAGAAATAGGTGAAGGGGATCAAAAATACAAACTTTTAGTTAAAAAATAAGTTAATGGGATGTAATGTACAGCATGTAGAATATAGCCAATGATATTTATTTATTAATTTTGTATGGTGACAGATGATAACTTGATTTATTGCAGTGATCATGTCATAACATACATAAACATCAAGTAACTGTGTTGTGCACTTGATACTAATGCAGTTTTGTAGTTCAATTTTACGTCAATTAAAAAAAAAATCTAACCACATAGGCAGAGATTAGTTAGGAAGGACTCCTGACCATTCTAAAGGATGCTAATAGTAAGCAAAGGGTTCACTATGTTTACACAATCATTCCAATGACATTTACAAAGTTTTTAAAAATGGAAAAAGAAGGAAATGCCCCACACCAAACCCAACAATGACTGGCTTAAAAGATTTTATTCCAGAAATATAGGTATGTGTCAATACTAAGAAATATGTGATTTACCATATTAATCAAATAAAGAGAAAAACAATATGTGGACATTTCACTCAATTCTAAAAAAGAACTTGAAGTTTGAAAATTAAAAATAGTATGAAATACAAAAATTTTACTGACTTTATAAAGCGTACCTATATTCAAAGAATATTATACGTAAAAGAAAAAAATTAGACAAATAATACTAAGAGTCAAACAATGATATATATAATCACAATTACTATTTAGTATTTTTGGATATATCAGCCAACAAATTAGAGAACTAAAAAAAATGATCTATAATGGAAAATTTGGAAGGAGCTAATAATAAATATGATTGTAAACTTAGAAATTTAGAAAATAATCTTGAAAGACTATTACCAATAATAAAGCAACTTTTGTAAGGGTCTAAGCACAACAATTTTATGCATAAAATAACAGTTTGCATACATGCAAACAGCATTCAGTTAAAGGACATAAAAAAAGGGGAAAAAACTCAATTTACAACAGCAAAAAATAGATAAAATACTTAGGAATAAATCTAACAAGTAGTGTCAAGATCCTACAAGTAAAAATTTTAAATGCTCCTGAGGTACCCAAAGATGAACCGAACAGATAAAAAGGCACACAGAGAGATTGGATGGGAATATTCTATATCATAATGATGCCTGCTCTCCCTAAATTACTCCATCAAATTCATCATGAGATAAATACCATACAAACCCAACTTTTTCTCGAGTGGGAAGTAAACAATCTGATTACACATTTATATGAAAAAAGAAATAAGCAAGAATCACTTGGAAAATTGAAAAAATAGATGGACGTTTAGGTGTTTAATAATGCTACCAAATATTAAAACATATTCCATAGCTTCAAAAAACAAAGCAGTGTGATACTTGCAAATAAACAGAAAGTCAATGACCCAGACTAGAAAATCTAGAAATAGACTCAAATGTGTGTTGGAGTCTACGGTATGAAAAAGATAGCATTTCGAATAAGTAAAGAAAAGATGAATTTTAGAGCAAAAAATGCTGTAATATTGTGATAAGCCATTGAAGGATATTGTTATATCTATGCCTCACTCATAATACCAGAACAAATTCCAAACATATCACATATTTAAAAACATTTTTTCAAGAATGAAACCACAAACGTGTTGATAGAAAATCTGGATGTTTAAATATATCAGGTTGGAGCCTCATCCACCAGGTGGCAGACAGCAGAAGCAAGAAGAACTACAATCCTGCAGCCTGTGGCACGAAAACCGCATTCACAGAAAGACAGACAAAATGAAAAGGCAGAGGACTATGTACCAGATGAAGGAACAAGATAAAACCCTAGAAAAACAACTAAATGAAGTGGATATAGGAAAGCTTCCAGAAAAAGAATTCAGAATAATGATAGTAAAGATGATCTAGGACCTCGGAAAAAGAATGCAGGCAAAGATCGAGAAAATACAAGAAATGTTTAATAAAGACCTAGAAGAATTAAAGAACAAACAAACAGATTTGAAAAATACAATAACTGAAATGAAAAATACACTAGAAGGAATCAATAGCAGAATAACAGGCAAAATAACGGATAAGTGACTTGGAAGACAGAATGGTGTAATTCACTGCCATGAAACAAAATAAAGAAAAAAGAATGAAAAGAAATAAAGACAGCCTAAGAGACCTCTGGGACAATATTAAACACAACAACATTTGCATTATAGGCATCTCAGAAGGAAAAGAGAGAAAGAAAGGACCCGAGAAAATATATGAAGAGATTATAGTTGAAAACTTCCCTAACATGGGAAAGGAAATAGCCACCCAAGTCCAGGAAGCACAGAGTCTCAGGCAGGAAAAACCCAAGGAGAAACACACCAAGACACATAGTAATCAAACTGACAAAAATTAAAGACAAAGGAAAATCATTAAAAGCAACAAGGGAAAAATGACAAATAACATACAAGGGAACTCCCATAAGGCTAACAGCTGATTTCTCAGCAGAAACTCTACAAGCCAGAAGGAAGTGACATGATATATTTAAAGTGATGAAAGGGAAGAAACTACAACCAAGATTACTCTCTATCTGGCAAGGATCTGCTTCAAGTCCGATGGAGAAATCAAAAACTTTACAGACAAGCAAAAGCTAAGAGAATTCAGCACTACCAAACCAGCTCTACAACAAGTGTTAAAGGAACTTCTCTAAGTGGGAAACACAAGAGAAAAAAAAGGACCTACAGAAACAAACGCAAAACAATTAAGAAAATGGGAATAGGAACATACATATCAATAATTATGTTAAATGTGATTGGATTAAATGCTCCAACCAAATGACACAGGCTTGCTGAATGGATACAAAAACAAGACCCATATATATGCTGTCTACAAGAGACCCACTTCAGGCCTAGGGACACATACAGACTGAAAGTGAGGGGATGGAAAAAGATTTTCCATATAAATGGAAATCAAAAGAAAGCTGGAGTAGCAATTCTAATATCAGATAAAATAGACTTTAAAATAAAGAAACAAGGAAGGACACTACATAATGATCAAGGGATCAGTCCAAGAAGAAGATATAACAATTATAAATATATATGCATCCAAGATAGGAGAATCTCAATACATAAGGCAAATGCTAACAGCTATAAAAGAGGAAATTGACAGTAACACAATAATGCTGGGGGACTTTAACACCTCACCCACACCAGTGGACAGATCATCCAGACAGAAACTTAATAAGGAAACACAAGCTTTAAATGACACAACAGACCAGATAGATTTAATTGGTATTTATAGGACATTCCATCTGAAAATAGTGGATTACACATTCTTCTCAAGTGCACATGGAACATTCTCTAGGATAGATCACATTTTGGGTCACAAATCAAGCCTCAGTAAATTTAAGAAAATTGAAATCGTATCAAGCTTCTTTTCTGACCACAACACTATGAGATTAGAAATCAATTACAGGGAAAAAACCGTAAAAAAACAGAAAACACATGGAGGTTAAACAATACATTACTAAATAACCGAGAGATCACTGAAGAGATCAAAGAGGAAATCAAAAATACCTAGAGACAAATAATGATGAAAACACGATGATCCAAAACCTATAGGATGCAGCAAAAGCAGTTCTAAGAGGGAAGTTTATAGCTATACAAGCCTACCTCAAGAAACAAGAAAAATGTCAAATAAACAATCTAACCTTACACCTAAAGGAACTAGAGAAAGAAGAACAAACAAACCCAAAGTGAGCAGAAGGAAAGAAATCATAAAGATCCAAGCAGAAATAAATGAAATAGAAACAAAGAAAACAATAGCAAAGATCAATAAAACTAAAAGTTGGTTCTTTGAGAAGATAAACAAAACTGATAAGCCTTTAGCCATACTCATCAAGAAAAAGAGAGGATTCAAAAATCAATAAAATTATAAATGAAAAGGAGAAGTTACAACAAACAGAGCAGAAATACAAAGCATCATAAGAGACTACTACAAGCAACTCTATGCCAATAAAATGGACAACCTGGAGGAAAGGACCAATTCTTAGAAAGTTATAAGCTTCCAAGACTAACCAGGAAGAAATAGAAAACATGAACAGACCAATCACAAGTAATCAAATTGAAACTGTGGTTAAAAATCTTCCAACAAACGAAAGTCCAGGATAAGATGGCTTCACAGGTGAATTCTATCAAACATTTAGAGAAGAGCTAACACCATCTTTCTCAAACTCTTCCAAAAATTTGCAGAGCGAGGAACACTCCTAAGCTCATTCTATGAGGCCACCTTCACCCTGATACCAAAAGCAGACAAAGATACTACAAAAAATAACATTACAGAACTATATCACTGACAAATATAGATGCAAAAATCCTCAAGAAAATACTAGCAAACAGAATCCAACAACACACTAAAAGGATCATATGCCATTATCAAGTGGGATTTATCTCAGGCATGAAAGGATTCTTTAATATATGCAAATCAATCAATGTAATACATCATATTAACAAATTGAAGCATAAAAAACATGATCATCTCAATAGATTCAGAAAAAGCTTTTGACAAAATTCAACGCCCATTTATGATAAAAATTCTCCAGCAAGTGGGCATAGAGGAAACCTACCTCAACATAATAAGGACCATACGTGACAAACCCACAGAAAACATCATTCTCAATGTTGAAAAACTGAAACCATTTCCTCTAAGATCAGGAACAAGACAAGGATGTCCACTCTCACCACTATTATTCAACATAGGTTTGGAAGTCCTAGCCACGGCCATCAGAGAAAAAGAAATAAAAGGAATCTAAATCGTAAAAGAAGAAGTAAAACTGTCACTGTTTGCAGATGACAAAATATTATACATAGATAATACTAAAGATGCCACCAGAAAACTTCTAGAGCTAATCAATGAATTTGGTAAAGTTGCAGAATACAAAATTAATGCACAGAAATTTCTTGCATTCCTATACACTAACAACGAAAGATCAGAAAGAGAAACTAAGGAAACAATTCCATTCACCATTGCAACAAAAAGAATAAAATACCTAGGAATAAACCTACCTAAGGAGACAAAAGACCTGTATGCAGCAAACTATAAGACACTGCTGAAAGAAATTAAAGATTATACAAAAAGATGGAGAGATATACCATGTTCTTAGATTGGAAGAATCAACATTGTGAAAATGACTATACTACCTAAAGCAATCTACAGATTCAATGCAATCCCTATCAAACTACTAATGGCATATTTTACAGAACTAGAACAAAAAATTCTTAAAGTTTGTATGGAGACACAACAGACCCCAAAAGCAATCTTGAGGGAAAGAAACAGAGCTGGAGGAAATAGACTCCCTGACTTCAGACTATACTACAAAGGTACAGTAATCAAGGCAATACAGTACTGACACAAAAACAGTAATCAATGGAACAGGATAGAAAGCCCAGAGATAAACCCATGAACATATGGTCAACTAATCTATGACAAAGGAGGCAAGGATATACAATGGAGAAAAGACAGTCTCTTCAGTAAGTGGTGCTTGGAAAACTGGACAGCTGCATGTAAAAGAATGAAATTAGAACACTCTCTAACACCATACTTAAAAATAAACTCAAAATGGATTAAAGACCTAAAGGTAAGACTGGATACTCTACAACTCTTAGAGGGAAACACAGGAAGAACATTCTTTGACATAAATCACAGCAAGATCTTTTTTGACCCACCTCTTAGAGTAACAGAAATAAAAACAAAAATAAACAAATGGGACCTAATGAAACGTAAAAGCTTTTACACAGCAAAAGAAAGTATAAACAACATGAAAAGACAACCCTCAGAATGGGAGAAAATATTTGCAAACGAATCAATGGACAAAAGATTAATCTCCAAAATATATAAACAGCACATGCAGCTCAACATTAAAAAAACGAACAACCCAATCCAAAAATGGGCAGAAGACCTAATAGACATCTCTCCAAAGAAGACATACAAATGGCTAAGAGGCACAAGAAAAGCTGCTCTACATCACTAATTCTTAGAGAAATACAAATCAAAACTACAATGAGGTATCACCTTTGGCATCATCAGAAAATCTACAAACAACAAATGCTGGAGAGGGTGTGGAGAGAAGGGAACCCTCTTGCACTGTTGGTGGGAATGTAAATTGATACAGCCGCTATGGAGAACAGTATGGAGGTTCCTTAGAAAACTAAAAATGGAATTGCCATATGTCCCAGCAACCCTGCTACTGGGCATATACCCAGAGAAATAATTCAAAAAGACACATGTACCCCAATGTTCATTGCAGCACTATTTCTAATAGCCAGGTCATGGAAGCAACCTAAATGCCCATCGACAGAAGAATGGATAAAGATGTGGTACCTATATACAGTCGAATATTAGCCATAAAAAGGAACGAAACTGGGTCACTTGTAGAGATATGGATGGACCTAGAGACTGTCATGCAGAGTGAATGAAGTAAGTCATAAAGAGTAAAACAAATATCGTATATTAACGCATATATGTGGAATCTTGAAAAATGGTACAGATGAACTGGTTTGCAAGGCAGAAACAGAGACACAGTGTAGAGAACAAATGTATGGACACCAAGGGGGGAAAGCGGGGTGGGGGGCGGTGGGATGAGTGGGTGATTGGGGTTAACATATGTATACTAATATGTATAAAATAGATAAGTAAGAAGAACCTGCTCTGTAAAAAAACAAAAAGATTGGAAGACTAGTTAACTACTTAATAAGTAACTTCTTAGGTTCACTTTGTGCTCACTTTGCTCACAGAGGTAAACAAGCTACTGTGAAAACAGATCAGTCTCAGTTGTTATTTGGGTAGAAAAATAAGTTGTTCTCTACACAGCCTGTATTGATTTTCTGAAATAATATATGAGGCATATGTTTTTCAAACTAAAAAAAAAAAAAAAAAAAAAAAGATTCTCTATATTTCCCCCCTTCATGTTATCATCACTGTTCTTCTGTGTATCAGCCCCCACCCCCTCAGTTATTTTTATTTTCAGCACAAGTCAGCAAACAGTGCATGAGACAAGAAGTGATAATGAAAATGTCTGATGTATCATAATAAATTTAAAAGTTCAGGGAAAAAAAATAAATATATCAATTTGGAAAAGGTATTTTTAAGAATAAGTCAGACACAGAAGTCATTAAAACAATGTTCAATTCAAACATAGCTGTATGGTAAAAATAACGAGAAGCAAAATAAATAAATGAATAGAAAAATATTTTCAACTCATCACAGAAAAAAAATAGAAAAATTGGCTTCAGTAAGGTTTTAATTTATTTTCAATAAAAAATAAGTAAAAAATACCAAAAGCCAATAGCTTAGTGGGAAAGCATAGTAAGAGAGTTCACACAGACAAAAAAATGCCAATGATTCTTAAGGATATGGAAAGATGTTCAGTCTCACTCAAAAACAGAAAAATATCAAATTTAATTATATCGATATGCCATTTTTTGAACTATTCAATTGCCCAAAATAGAAAATTTTGATAATTCACAGTGCTGAGCAGCAAATAGGGAAGCAGGCATTCTTACTGAGAATAAAGTTCACACAACCTCTATAGAGAACAATTTGTCAACATTTA
The DNA here is from genome assembly GCF_964270905.1 of Leucopleurus acutus. NCBI lineage: Eukaryota > Metazoa > Chordata > Mammalia > Artiodactyla > Delphinidae > Leucopleurus > Leucopleurus acutus. The sequence goes on along the minus strand of NC_139151.1, from coordinate 51,758,402 downwards.
GCAAAAACAATACACATTACTTATATGAAATATTTAACAAAAGAATACACACTACTTATATGAAATTGAAATAACTGATATATAAAGTTATTCATTGCAGTATGATTTATAACATAAAAAAGATTGGAAAAACCTAAATGTCCATCAACAGAAGGCTCTTTATATAAATTACGGTACTTTCATAAAATGTTTCTCTTCTATGATTTAGAGCTTTATACATACTTTAGCTCTTTTTACATATTTTCGCATTTTTGTATGTTTGATTAAGAAATAAATCCCAATATTTATGAAGTTATTTAACTTAAATGATCAGTAACCTATAAAACTCATAAACATTTTACTCTGTTTTATTCAATTTAAAATAGGTGACACATTTAATCTAACAGATTGTAGAAGATTACAAACTCAAATTTTTTTAATAGTGACCTATAGATTGTCACTATTCACTTACTGTCACTGTCAGCATTTATATGTTAACAGATGAGCTTTTCTTCTCATTAGAACTCTGTATGGCCAGTGACTGCAGGGAACTCATTCTAAGATGAATCTTAAAGAAACATACATGAGCATTATACTCATTTATTTATAGAGTTATTTGTAGATAAGTAGTAGGTAGGTAGGTGCATTTAGTTAAATGGAGGTGGATGGACAGATTGAAGGGTAGGTGGATATACAGACAGGCAGACATACAGAGTTATAAACTAAATGTCTGCATCCCCCCTAAAATTCTTATGTTGAGATCCTAAGCCACAATACAATGTTATTGGGAAGTGGGGTCTTTCAGAAGTGATATGGTCATAAAGGTAGCACCCTCATGAATGGAATTAATTAGTATCCTTATAAAGGAGACCCTAGAGAGCTTTCTCAACCCTTTTGCCATGTGGAGACTTTGAGAGGATGGCAGTCTATCAACCAGGAAGTGAACCCTCACCAGACACTAAATCTTCCGGTGCCTTCATCTTGACCTTCCCAGCCTACAGAACTGTAAGAAATAAATGTTTGTTATTTAAGCCCCTCATTCTATGGTTTTCTGTTATAGCAGCCTGGACAAACTAAGATACATACATAGATGATAGACAGAGTATCCAATTAGTTCTGCTTCTACATCATTGTCACCCGCAACCGCAAGCACACATAGAGACATGTGCTTCAGCCCCACCTTCAGACCCTGACACCATCCTTTTAGTCAAAGAGTCTTACAGCATAAAAGAGTTCAAGTCAGAGTGATACTTTCCCCCAACACAGTATGTTTCAAAAAGTGGCTTTCAAATATAAAGTGGATCCCAAAATCAATTTAGTGAATTGTACAGATTATTTTATTTGAATAGGATAAAACAGAAGAGCACAGAGAACACAGACAGGCCTAATATAATTTAAATATTGTTTCATGGCAATTTTGCTTCCATTTTAATTATAATTTCATATATATATGGACTGAAATTTGACATAAAATATATTTCTTAAAGTGCGGCAAGATAAAAAGTCACGTGAAAATTATTGCCAGATTTTAGGCACCGAGAAGCAGATGGAAGGATTTAATCTCAGATTTAGATAAGAAATCATTTTTTTCCAGGGCTTTGCAAATTACAACTCTAGCAATTAATATTTATACTGAGTTTACTAACTGTTTTTACATTCATCTTTCAATTGATCATCTAAACCATTCCCTTTATGCTGATGAGACAACTGGGATTTAGTAGAGTTGAGTGTCTTTTCCAAGTTCATTCAGTTAAGAAGCTATGGAGCAGAATTGGGAATCTGGCCCAGGTTCAATCCTACACCTTCTCAATCAACAGATATGGCAAGCTAATTTATTCCTTTATTTATTCATTCATTCAAAAAATAAATGTGCACTGTACAGTCACTGGGCTCCAGGCATGGTGCTGAATAAAAGAAATATATTGAAGGGCAATATAGTCATATCCCTGCTTTAATGGAGCTCACGCTCTAACCTCCATAGGCTTAGCAAGTGGCAAAATGAAAACTGGACCTCAATGAAGTTTAACTTCTTTCACTGATGTTTAAGAAGAATTATGATGCAGATATAAAAGCAGAGATTTGTCATTACATAGACCCAAGCCTGTATCCACACTTCTTATCTCACCTGGCATGTCTTTGATATTGGTCAAGTTACTTCTCATATTCAGCTTCCTCATCCTAAAATGGAAATCATAACACCTAGCTTTCAGGATCGTTGTAAGGATTAGAAATAACACAGCAAAAATGCAGGGTCCTATGTCTGGCACTTCACTGCCATTATTATGAGCTATTACTGTTAATGAATCCAAACAAATTCTGGATAATACTTGCTTAAAGCACAAGGACTCAGAGAACCTTACGGAAATGTTACAGTAATAGATATGAAGACTCCCTACCAAAGGCCTATCAAGTGTCTTACATGTATAATGCCAATTTGTAGTCCTTGGCAAATATAAATATAAAAGCCGACTACTAATAACGTTGTTTAATGAGGACAATAACAACACAATACAGAGAAATTAAAGCTCAACATTCCCATCAGTGCCAAAGCATTTCATTTGTTTCACCTACGGAAGGATGTAAAGCCAAGCTTGCCTACTATCGAGAATTCTCTTGACTCAGTAGGAACTGCTTCTATTTAAGGCATCAGTGCTTAAAACAATCCCTCGAGGGAGTTGATAAATCACAGTTTCCAAGACTAGTTATTTGGCAACAGTCTTTCTGAAATTTCCTATAAACATTTACCCTGACTCTTGATACCTTTCCATTCTTCACAGTTTGGTATCCCCAGGGTAAAGACGGAAAATTATGCAGAATTAGGTGGTAGTTGGAGGATGCAGCTTCACTGAAAAGAGAGAGTTTTCACTTTTCAGTAATAAAAATTCTATGAATTTGTCTAGGGCAAAAATCTACAGTTATTTTGGGAAAGGTTTATGTAAGGTCTGACATTTCAAAATGAGGCATCAAATATTCTTGGCTGCTTAATTGTTTTTTTTTTTTTTTTTTTTGCGGTACGCAGGCCTCTCACTGTTGTGGCCTCTCCCATTGCGGAGCACAGGCTCCCGACGCACAGGCTCAGCGGCCATGGCTCACGGGCCTAGCCGCTCCGCGGCATGTGGGATCTTCCCGGACCGGGGCACAAACCCGTGTCCCCGGCATCGGCAGGCGGACTCTCAACCACTGTGCCACCAGGGAAGCCCTAGCCGCTTAATTTTTATAGGCTGGGACACTTGTGCTTTTGAAAGGGTAAAGAAAAAAGGAAGAACATTTAGAGTCTCTTCTCCCCCATCTATCCTGTCAATGAAATTCAGGCTGAAAAGTGTTCCCTGAGAAAAGGCTTTTCATGAGGTTAAAGCAAAGGACCTAAGAAAGCAAAGAGAAAAGGTTATTTTATCCATGTTAAACGTACCAGCCTTGAGAGAAACGTACACATTTCACATTGGGAAAAGACATGTATATTTCCAATCTACTTCGATGGAAGTGTTAATTTATTAGATGCTACACGAATGGCCTCAAAACTGCATTTCATATATATTCATGTGTTCTCACCTGCTCTCCCCACTCTGCTCCCTGTTCCCATCCCAACCCAAACCATTCAAAAAGACTGAACTAAGGGGCTTCCCTGGTGGCGCAGTGGTTGAGAGTCCGCCTGCCAATGCAGGGGGCGCGGGCTCGTGTCCCGGTCCGGGAAGATCCCACATGCCACGGAGGGGCTGGGCCCGTGAGCCATGGCCGCTGAGCCTGCGCGTCCGGAGCCTGTGCTCCGCAGCGGGAGAGGCCACAACAGTGAGAGGCCTGCATACTGCAAAAAAAAAAAAAAAAAAAAAAAAAAAAGACTGAACTAAGAAATGTTCAGGAATCCAGGCTTCTGACTCATCGATAGTTCAATAATCCTAACGTTAACTCTAAGCTAGAGCCTTCCTTCTCTTCTCTCCTACAGAATCTGACTTCTCTTCATACAGAAGGCTTCCTCCAGACTCTAACCCTTCATGATCCAAAGACACCCCCCCCCACTTATCCAATGCATTACAAGGAAAAAGATAATTTAAACATTGGAAAAGGGAAAACGGTCCCATAATACATCATAAATATGGTAGTAGAATAGATTTAAGGAGAGAGACATTCTTTGGTAAAATAATATCTAAAAGTTTTGTCTGCAGAGGGAATATAAAGTACTATGCACAGATAGGCCTGCTTATTTGTAGTTGGTTGATCTTTGCACAATTAATTATCTATCGTCTCTGAGAAAGAGCACAAAATTCAGAAAGAAGAACACTAAGTGACTTCCCACCAAGGCCTCTGACCTAATGATGCCCTGTTCTAAGAAAAAATCCTCCTTTCCCCTGCCAACCCCAATATTTCCTGATTAAACAGGGAAAGGAATTCCTCACATGCACCCCTCACCTCACCACTCCACGATGCACCTCTGCTACCTTGGCGTATCATCTCCTTCTCAGAGCTCGGTTGGATTTCAGCTCCCACCTGACCCAGATCTATTGGAAGTGCTCAACTATTCAAGGCTACCTTACTTCCATCCAGAGCCAAGACCACTATTAGGTCCTTGTTACATCTTCCAACCTTAAAATCAAAGTATCTCCCTTTGTTTTCCAAGCAGCTTAAGCAGTTAAAGGAGAATATAGTTGTGACCCATAGCAATGGTCTATTCTAGAGACCTGAGGAGTTCCAAGATGCAAAAGGAAGGGGAGGTCAAAGGGAAATCAAAAACTTGGGAGTTGACCAGAGAGTGGAGGAAAGAGAGCAGTTAAAATGATCCAGGTCTTCATGAGGGAAGGGGAGTAGTGTGGGGTCACATGGAAAGTCTCTGGAAAGCTGAGAAATGAATCCCCACTTTGGCAGCTGCTTTAAAGACCTGAGTTAGCTGGACATGGGCTCTTTGCGCGACATTTTTCATATCCCCTTCCCTCTGCCCGTATCTCCTCTGCATAGCTAAATAGATGATAGCTAGCTACCTAATTAGCTAGTTTACCTTATTTGGGAGTTTCCAGGGTTGTATTTGCTGGTGATGACTATACTGTATTTCATAGTCACCAGCAGGCATCCAACATCCATTCAACATCAGTGACTATGAAGATAAACTGATCAGTTAATCATTTTATCTAAACTCCCTGACCCATTTCTATACCTCCTAACCCCACCTCCCAAAATAAGAAGCCTAGTGCCTGGCTTCATAGGTAGCAATCATAGAAACTATGGAAAAAACTATTAACTTTGGTAGAGCAGTGCTTTTCAACCTTAGCTGTTCACACCAAGTGATCTTGTTTAAAACAAAACAAAAAGAAATCCTATACCCCACCAATAAGATCAGGAACTCTAGGGCCAGAATCCAGTCATCAATACTTATTTACATTTTCCAGCTGATTCCAGTATGTAGTCAAGAATGAGAACTACTGCTGTAGATCATTGGTTCCAAAACAAATGCTACATGAGAATTACCTGGAGGATGTACTAAACAGTATGATGGGGCCCTACCATCAGAATTTCTCATTTGGTAGGTTTGGGGGTGAGACTTACTGTTTGCATTTCTTAAGAATACACCAGTGGTGCTAATGCTACTGGTCTGGGACATACCATGGTATTAGAGAAATAGCTCAGTGATTAGGGGCAACCCAATCACAGGCTGTGGAACAGATAAGAGGTATACCCCAAGGGTTGGAGACTGAAGGTCTTAAGTCTCAGACAAAGGAAGGTAGAGTGACTTCAGAATATAATTTACAGAATCGCAGTGAAAGGTTTCCCTCAGAGTAAAACCGTGTAAAAATGATGGTGCTACTCTGAATTTAAGGTATACCCCAGACTCTATAAAATGTGCCTGATGAGGAATATTGATAGAGTTATTAACTGGAAGTCTGTGCTGTACCATATTGATCCTTTAGTATATAGTTGCATCCTATATAACACAAAACTATTTAATTTGGAGATTTTAAGTGAGCTTTGGGGGAACTGCAAAGGGGAAGATTTTACTTTTAAATCAAAGGAGAAGTAAATGCTGGTTATGGGAAATAAAAAATATATATATTATTAGGGCAAAAACCATTTACTTAAAAGTCTTCCACCATTCAAACAAAGGTTATATGATAATAATGGGCTGAGACTTTTAAAATTGCCAATACTTAAATGTTTTTGACCTACAAAAATGACAGTTATTATAGGTCAACCTACTGGTAATTTCAGTAACAATGTATGGTATATTTCATTGCAATCAGGTGAATCATTAATTTGAAACTCCATGAGCAAAGAAGATACCTCATTCATTTTCCTTCCTGTTGTCCCTAAAGAGTTCCTATGCCTGGTGCATGCTAAGTATTTAATAAATGTTGGTTATGTGAATAAATGATCTGAAAATAAAGTGTTTTAAGAGCATTGGAACGCCATGGATATGTACACCTGGAAGCTGCATTTGTTTGATCTTTACTTTTATGTTCTGGGTTGTTAATTTTAAAACTCTTTTGTCTATTTTCATCAATTCTCTTTTTTTTTTTTTAACTCCTGTGAGGTCACCCATCGGACCATGGACTATACATAACTGTTGTCTAGACACGAACCAGGATGCACTTTGCCCTTTCAACCCCTTCCATCCTGCAGAACCGAATCATTATTTTGCTGTTACACTTGCAATCACTGTTCAATAAAGCTTCCAGTGGACCCCCATTCACCTTTGGCAGATTTCTAGTTTCTTGTTTGAATGTCCTTCATCTTTTCATTTTGTCCTTTGGCTGTATTCAATACTTAAGTGACTATGACTTTGCAATACACACACTGTAACCCCAATTTTCCATTTGTTGGAGTTTACTTTCTGAGCAAAATTGTACTTCATTATCTATTCATCTGTGAGTTGGGGTGAATATAGTATTATATCCCAAACTTAAATGGGTCACTTTTTTTTTCCCTTATGCTTGAGTAGGGAATGGGAAAATAAGTTTGGGGGCTCTTTTGTAGAGATTTGGAAAGGATACTTAATCAGAACTATTAGGGTCATGGCAATTCCTCAGTGACAAGACAGAATATATACTACTTATGAAATGTAAACAAAAGGGTTATAGTCGAAAATGCCAGTGCACTATAAACTCATAGCAGGTAAAAATCATGTGTGATTCAAAGAACTCATAGCTATGCATAACAATGCTGTCTGGCTCGGTATTCTAGTCCCTTATTTACCACAACAAATGTGCTCAGAAGAAATAGTTTGTATAATAAATAAATTTATATGAACGGAATCATATTTTAGTGTTACAGAAAAGCATAGCTAAAAATTAAAGAATGCATTTAAATAGCATTTTAGCGTTTATGAGGGGCTTTACTATACATGCCATTGGATTCTCACTTTAAAAAAAAAAAAACTGTGAGGGAGATAAACCAAATGGCAGTAAGTCCACATATTATGGCCAGGTTAAACTATATGACTTGCCTAAGTTCACACAATAAGTTGCAGAGGTCAGTTATTAACACAAGATTTGAAACTAAAATTAAATGTTTTATATTTCTCTGTTTCAGGTTGCAAGCATCCATAGTTTAACTTTTTACTTTACATAATCACGCCGGTTTTGACCCAGTATCCTTTTTTTTTTTTTTTTTTTTTGGCGGTACGTGGGCCTCTCGCTGTTGTGGCCTCTCCCGTTGCGGAGCACAGGCTCCGAACGCGCAGGCTCAGCGGCCGTGGCTCACGGGCCCAGCCGCTCCGCGGCACGTGGGATCTTCCCGGACCGGGGCACGAACCCGGGGCACGAACCCGTGTCCCCTGCATCGGCAGGCGGACTCTCAACCACTGCGCCACCAGGGAAGCCCTGACCCAGTATCCTTTTATTTAAGTATCTCTCCTACAGATTTGGTTATATTTCCTACAAATTATGCCTAAATGATCTACATCAAGACTGAATTAGCGACGGGCATAATTCTGTCTCAGAGATTTTAGATTTACAGAATGGATTCACATGGCATTTTACTCAATTGTAAAAAAGCTGCCTATATATTTTTGGTATGTAACTCTCAGGGAGCAACATGGAGACAGGGCCTTCTAGGGCCCTGTGATGTGACCCTGGCCTTATAACTCTGAAATTCTAACGAAAATTGTCTACTCTAGAGACCATATGTTTATAATGGGGAATCTTCTACCCCATTATTTGTTCTTTAATGTGAATATCTTTAGCTGGAGCTGAGCATAGCATGAATGCCTCATAACAAATTCAAGTAGAATGGAGAATTAACAGCAAAAGCAATTGATCACTTCTCAGTGTTTATCATGGCACACAATTTTCTCTGTGATCTGGCCCTTGCCTACATTTCCAACTTGGTTATAGACACAAAGACAGCGCAAATGATAGGTAAGGAAACTTAGGTAATCTTAAAAGCTGCTTGTCAATGTCCTAATGGACTTCAGATCTCTTGCCATTCACCAGTAGGGAATCAGAAATTTTCACAATTCCACATTTCTTAAAAAATAAGAACAGCGGTAGTCCCTCTTAGTCTGCAAATATTCAAGGAAATAGTATCATAGGAAGACATAAAAAAGTAGAATGCAAGAACTGTAATAAATTTTAAAAATAATCTCACCCCAAAGCTCATTTTAGATGTGGAAAACCTGAGAATTGAAGAGTGAAATGGAATTGTCCAAGGAATAGACATTCTAATATTAAATGCAATTAATATTGAAATATTTCCAACTAAACAACAGGTACTGTGTTAGGCAAGGTCATAGTTGTTATTTCATTTAATCTTCAGCATGACTGTAAAAGTGGGAATTTGTATCTTCACCTGATAGATTCAGCAGTGTTAATTCGTTTTCTTCAAATTGTACAGTTAGTGAGTGACAGAATGCCCCAGATTCATACTTTCACTTAGGTGAAAGCAGAGCCAATAGCATTGATCGAATTAATCAAGGGTTTTTCAGAGCTGGCAATAAGCACAGTTTAGGTCATATCTTTTCTAAAATTCTTAAATGACCATGTATATTAATATAAACAACATTTCATTATCCAATTTTGAAATGTATTTTTCCTATTACTAACGTAAATATTTTTTTCTCTTCCAAGAAGGTTTCCTTCCTTCTTTTGTGCTGAGGTTTCATCCACATCTAGCTAGGGCTCTGGCCATTGTAATAAAATCTACTACTATATTGGCTCACAATATTGTGCAGTGACTGGAAATGCAGTAAAAGAAGCATCTTCAACTCTGGAATCTTAATATCCATCTTTCTGCCCTCCTCATTCATTGACCAGAGAGAGAGAGGTCTGTCAAGAATATTGATGCTATCAAATTTAAGAGGATGGAAATTATTTCAAGCATCTTTTCTGACCACAATGGCATGAAACTAGAAATCAACCACAGAAACAGAAATGAGAAAAAATGATTACATGGAGACTAAACAACATGCTAATAAAAAAAAAACAATGGGTCAATGATGAAACCAAGGGAAATTTAAAAAGACCTTGAGACAAATTACAGTGAAAATACAACTATATAAAAATCTATGGGATACAGCAAAAGTAGTCCTAAGAGGGAAGTTCATAGTGATATGGGCCTTCTTCAAAAAATAAGAAAATTCACAACTAACAAACTAACCTACCATCTAAAAGAATTATAAAAAGAAGAACAAATAAAATCTAAAGTCAGCAGAAGTAAGGACATAATAAAGATCAGAGAGGAAATAAATAAAATAGAGATTAAAAAAATAGAAAAAAATCAATAAAACCAAGAGAGGGTTCTTTGAAAAGGTAAACAAAATCGACAGACCTCTGGCCAGCCTCACCAAGAAGAAAAGAGAGAGGACCCAAATAAAATAAGAAATGAAAGAGGAGAAATATCAATTGATACTGCAGAAATACAAGAAAAACCATAACAGAATACTATGAACAGTTATATGCCAACAAATTGGACAAACTAGAAGAAATGGACAAGTTTCTAGAAACATACAGCTCACCAAAACTGAATCAAGAAGACATGGATAATTTGAACAGAACAATCAAAGTGGTATAGAGTGGCCATATCTCAACATAATAAAAGCTATTTATGACACACCCACAGCCAAAATAATACTCAAAGGCATCCCACTAAAATCTGGAACAAGACAAGGATGCCCACTCTCACTACTTCTATTCAACACAGTATTGGAATTTCCAGCCACAGCAATCAGAGAAGAAAAAGAAACAAATTGTATCCATATTGGAAGGGATGAGGTAAAATTTTGTTCTATACAGATGACATAATATTATATACGGGAAATCCTAAAGATTCCACACAAAAACTACTAGAACTGATAAATGAATTCAGCAAGGTAGCAGGACAGAAGATTAACATACATAAATCTGTTGCATTTTTTTACACTAGTAATTAAATATTAGAAAGGAGAAGTAAAAAATAATCCCTTTTAAAATTATATCAAAGAGTGAAATACTTAGGAATAAACCTGATCAAGGAGGTGAAAGACTTATATGCTGAGAGCTATAAAACATTAATAAAGGAAACTGAAGATGATTCAAATAAATAGAAAGATATACCATGCTCTTGGATTGGAAGAATTAATACTGTTAAAATGGCTATACTACCCAGAGCAATCTACAGATTTAATATGATCCCTATCAAATTACCCACAGCATTTTTCACAGAACTAAAACAAATAATCCTAAAAGTTATATGGAACCATAAAAGACCCAGAATTGCCAAAGCAATCCTGAGGAAAAAGAACAAAGGTACAGGCATAACACTCCCAGATATCAGACAATACTACAAAGCTACAGTAATCAAAACAGTATGGTATTGGCACAAAAACAAACATATGGCTCAATGGAACAGAATAGAGATCCCAAAAATATACACACACACCTACAGTCAATTAATTTTTGACAAAGGTGGCAAGAACGTACAATGGAGAAAATGCAATCTCTTCAGTGAGTGATGTTGAGAAAGCTGGACAGCTGCATGGAAATCAACAGTTAGTACACTGCCTCACACCATAGATGGAAATGAACTCAAGATGGCTTAAATGCTTAAATATAAGACATGACACCATAAAACTCCTAGAAAAGGATATAGGCAAAACATTCTCTGACATAAATCATAGCAATGCTTTTTTTTTAATGTCAGTCTCCCAAATAAAAGCAAAAATAAAGAAATGGGATCTAATCAAACATAAGTTTTTTCACAGCAAAGGAAACCATAAACAAAATGAAAAGTCAACCTACAGACTGAGAGAAAATATTTGCACATGATGCATTGGCAAGGGCTAAATTTCCAAAATATACAAAAAGCTCATACAATTAAATAACAACAACAAAAAAAACCCGATGAAAAAATGGGCAGAAGATCTAAACAGAGATTTCTCCAAAGGAGACATACAGGTGGCCAATAGGCACATGAAAAAATGTTTAACATTACTAATTATTAGAGAAATGCAAATCAAAACTACAATGAGGGATCACCTCACACCAATCAGAATGACTGTCATTAAAATGTCTACAAATAATAAATTCTGGAGAGGGTGTGGAGAAAAGGGAACCCACCTACACTGTTGGTAAGAATGTAAATTGGTACAGCCACTATGGAAAACATTATGGAGGCTCCTTAAAAAACTAAAAATAAGAGTTGCCATATAATCCTGCAATCCCATTCCTGGGCATATATCTGGAGAAACTCTAATTTGACAAGATACATGCACCCCAATGTTCATGCAGAATTATTTACAATAGCCAAGACATGGAAGCAACCTAAATGTGTGTGTGTGTGTGTGTGTGTGTGTGTGTGTGTGTATATATACATATATATATATATATATGTATATATATATATATGTTATTAAGTATAGTTTGCTATTTCTATCTTCTTCTATTGAGCTTTTTTTCCCCTCGGTGCTTAACATAATATTCCATCTTCAGACTGACTCATCTGCCCATTACTGAAGCTCAGCCACTTGTGGAGTAAAATGTATTAGTCCTATAGGAGAGTATCCACAAAGCACAGCCAGAAAATGACATGTATCTCTGGAGGTTGATAAGGACCCCAATAAGGTGAATAAAAACTAGCATTATGTAGTTTATATACTAAATGTAGCTTATTCATATCTCATCCACAACCCTATCAAGAAGATAATTTTTTATTTGGATCGTACAATGTACCAAGCACCGTTATAAATGCTAAACAGGCATTGACTTTTTTCATTTTAAATAGTACTAAAAGCTTTATAAACAACTACAATTAGGGCAGTGATCTTCAAAACTGTCTACATTTTAAAGTCGTTTAGCTTGTAGTAGCAGCATATAACATTTTTTTTTTTCTTGAACTGTTTCCAAGTGAAAGCACACCTCAAAATCTTGTTTAACTATAGTTTGGGTTTTATATTACTTGGGATTAGTGTTGGCTGGATTATCTTCTAAAAGACAACAGGCAAGAGTTGTCAGTGGTAATCACAAGGAATCATAGAAAGTGAACAGTATAAGGAGATTTAATGTTATTTATTCCAGCAGTGTTTCCCCTCCTGCATTGCAGATAGGGAGGCTGAAACCTAAGAGAAGTGATATGGTTTAAGCTACATAGCTGGTTAATGGCTATGTCAGTGTTCAAATTCAGTCCTTTTATTTCCCATTCCCATAATCCTTCCACAATAATGCAAGATAAAGTCCCCTTTGTCAATTACAGAAAACAATAAAACAAAACAGAAACCCAGGCATGCAAAATCTATGAAGTTGAAAGAGACCTGGTTTTACTCTGCAAAGTATTACTTTGATACAGCCAAACTATTCAATGACAGCATCCTAGATGACAAACTCTACAACACTTCACTCTTGCCTATAGTGAAATATCAAAACCCCATATTATGTGTTAGAAAGCTCTTAACTATCTGATCAGTGCTTACCTTTCAGCCATATACTACTGTGGCTCTTCATCTCCAAATAAATATTCTGGTAGCAGAATTATTCAACTCAACCCCTAATTGCCATTCTTCTTTCATTTTTTATCCTCATCCATACACATACACACTGAACCCAGAAATTGCACTTTTACATTCAAATGATTTATATTGTCTTATTTATTTAAATATATATATATATTTTAGAATTTACATATATTAAATTGTATATTTATAATTAACTTATATATATTTATATTCTTATAAAGAAATACATATTTCTTTTAAAATATGTGTATATTCTAGGAAACCTATTTATCTTCTATAAGACCTGTTTTAGAGTAGTGCTGATAAATGTTCACTCAGTGAACTGATGAATTTGGCATTGTGACACACAATACACAAAATTCAGTTAAGTTCTTCCATCCAACTACAATTCCATTTCCCATTATGTACCACCTTGTCTCTACATAGAAATTTCTTCTCCCTGACAGGCTCTGGAAAAATTCTCTATGTTAGAGATATACATCTAATGAAAAATAATCTCTATATACTTTCAATTTCTTCCTATCCTAAATGATACTAAAGTATCAGGAAATATATGCAGCAGCCTCCTAAAGTGAATGCAGGTTTCTGAGAAAGCTCTGTTTCTTGGGAGTACTCACTATCCATTTTTTATATAAGCAAAGAAAAACTGTGGTTCTTGCCACTAAAATTAAAAATGCTATACACATTGCAGAGTGAAACCCAGGAAGAATCAGAGAGAATCTAATCTAGTGTGCAGTGCGAGCAGTAGACAATGTTATTTCCAACAAATTAATTTAATTGGTTCTACAATAGCAAGAGGAAGTAGCCGGGTGCAGTTAGATGTCCCCTTGGGAGCATAGCTGAAAGTGGCTCAGAGAATACACAGGAAATCTACTGTAGATCAAATGTTCTTATAGAACTCAGCCCTTACTGTGTTACCTAATTTCAATAAAATTTTACATCCAAATGACTTATGTTGTTTTATTACTTCTTTAAAAAAATACTTACACAATGCATTTAGTCAAATACACTCTTTTATAATACTTTAGGAAAATTTGTTAATAGGACACAATATCAACTGGCTAATATGATAAAAAAAAAGTCCTGCCTACATAATTTGGAACTGCCAGATAAATTTATCTAAACTATAGCAATTTTTGAAATTTAAAGTATATGTAAGAGTTTGAAAGGTTATGTAATCATGAAAGCTAATGATTACAGTAGGAACTAAGGTTTTCGTTTCACTTAAAAGTATTTTAAAAATTTCTCTATAATGAACCTATGTTACTTTTGAAATAAAAAAGCACTTATTATTTTTCAATGTTGTAAGTGCTTTGAAAGAGAAAAGTTTAAGGTAAACCAGAAGCTAGAAGGAGAAAACTGTCAGATGTAATCAGTAAAGGCTATAAGAATGTGCACCAGCTAGTACTACAGATGGAGGGGAAAATATTCCAAGCAGAAGCAATAGTGTTAGCAAACATTCAATGTTATATATATGAGTGAGTTCATATGAATTAATGAACAATGTTGTGAATAGTAATTGTCTATTTTAGTAAAAAGAAATAGTTTAGACATAATTGAGAAAATAATGAAAAATGCTTTCAAAATATGAATACCTTTTAAAGTAGGCATTCTGATTTCTACTTTTATATATATTGATGAATGTGAAGTACCTGAGAGAGAGGTAGTATTTTGTCTCTTTTACAAATAAAGAAATGGATAATATAGGATTTACAATGATTTATTCTTTCATTCATTTAAAACGTTTTCATTGGGAACTTACAATGTGCCAGGCAGTGTTTTGTTTGCTGGAGAACCAGAAACAAAACTGATAGTTTCGGGGCTTCCCTGGCGGCGCAGTGGTTGAGAATCCGCCTGCCGATGCGGGGGACGTGGGTTCGTGCCCCCGTCCGGGAAGATCCCACATGCCGCGGAGCGGCTGGGCCCGTGAGCCATGGCCACTGAGCCTGTGCGTCCGGAGCCTGTGCTCCGCAAGGGGAGAGGCCACAACAGTGAGAGGCCCTCGTACCACAAAAAAAAAAAAAACTGATAGTTCCTGCCTTTATAGGAGAGTCTCTGTCCTATAGGAGAGAGTTTCAGTAGTGGGATCTGAGAATTTGTATTTCTAACCAATCTCCATGTGATACATTTATGCTGGCCTGGGGATCACACTTAGCCAAAGGAAAAGCCCATGTAAATAAAGCCTAATGAACAATGGGAATGGAGAAGCAGATAAAGTGAGAGAGATAGGCAGGAGCTCCCCAGGTGTTTAAAGGGTTATATTAATAATTTGGTACTTTATCTCTGAGGACAGCCATTGAAAGCTGTTAAGGGAGTTTTAGGTAATGATGATAGGAGAGATTAGTGTTTTTAAAAAATATTACTTTGGAGTCCCAATCAAGATGGTGGAGTAGGAAGATTCTAAGCTCACCTCCTCCCATTGACACATCCAAGCTACAAATATACATAGAACAACTATCTCTGAGAATGACCTGATGACTAGCAGAACAGATTTTCCACAATTAAAAATATAAAGTAAAGGCCACATTACGACAGGTAGGAGGGGCAGAGGTGCATTCTAGTCAGAACCCACACCCACAGTGTGGAGACCCATCAGCAGGAGGAATATCACAATAACAACAGAGGTCCCTGCTGAGGAGCACGGAGTTCAAACCCTATGTTGGGCTAACAAGCCCAGGGGAACTGCACCAGGCAGATGAGCCCCGAAAATAATGCATGGCTTTGAAAACCAGAAGGTCTTATGTCTGGGAGAGGTGGAGGGCTGCGGGAAACAGACTGCTCTTGAAGGACTCATGCACAAACTCACTAGTTTCCAGTCCCAGCACAGAGGTAGCAGCTTGAAAAGTGTCTGAGTTATACAAGAAGATCCATGGACTAACTTGAGAGCGTGTGCCAGAGAGGCAGGGGTCTGGTGGAACCTTCTCCTGGGAGAGAAGTGCTGGTGGCCCATTTTAACTAGCTGGTCCAGTGCTGGCAGATGCCATTTCTGTCACTCTCCAACAAAGTAGCTAAAATCATGTGTCCCAACCCAGAATTCCCCTGAGAAACTTCCCAGCCCAACCTGTCCCTACTGGCTGGCCCCTAAAAAGTGGCTCCCACCCCGTTCTACACAGCAGATGACACCAGCCAATAACAGTGCCCCTCCAAAGAGGGTCCCCCTCAGAGGAACCAAACCTGTGTGCCAGTGTATCTGAAGCAGTGGTGGCTGGGCCGCACATCCAGCTGGCCTGGGGGCAAACTTGACCCACCCATTCAGCAATCAAGGTCCAGCCACAACAGGAGGGCAAATGCAACCCCCACAGGAGACAGCCCTGGAGCATCTGGCTCTGGGGACTAGGGAGCATTGCCACACTGGGCTCAAAAGGACACCTTCTACATAAGGCCATTTTTTCAAGACCAGAAAACATAGCTGATATGTTGGATTGGTCAAAAAGCTCC
The DNA here is from genome assembly GCF_964270905.1 of Leucopleurus acutus. NCBI lineage: Eukaryota > Metazoa > Chordata > Mammalia > Artiodactyla > Delphinidae > Leucopleurus > Leucopleurus acutus. The sequence goes on along the minus strand of NC_139151.1, from coordinate 51,742,081 downwards.
TTCGGGTTTCTCTGTAACATCTAACAGAAAAGCTCGAAGGAAGTTTTTGGCCAAACCAATACCTAATACATACAAATAAAGACAGAGAGTTAGGCAAAATGAGGAGACAAAGGAATACCTTCTGAACTAAAGAACAAGACAAAAACTCAGGAAAAGGACAAAACAAAATGGAAATAAACAATTTATTCTGGAAAGAGTTCAAAGTGATGGTCATAAAGATGCTCACCAAACTCAGGAGAAGAAAGAATGAACTAAGTGAGAACTACAAAAAATGAAACAGAAAATATAAAATAAGAACCAGTCGGATTGTAAGAATATACTAACTGAAATGAAGACTACACTAGAGGCAATCAACAGCAGACAGCAAATTAGAGGATGCAGAAGAATGGATCAGCAACCTGAAAGGCAGGGCAGTGGAAATCACCCAAATGGAATGGCAAAAAGAAACAAGACTTTTTAAAAATGAAGATAGTTTAAGAGACCTCTGGAACAATACCAAGCTCACTAACATTCACATTATATGGGTCCCTAAAAGAGAAGAAAGAATAAAAGGGACAGAAAACCTATTTGAAGAAATAAGAGCTGAAAACTTCCATAACCTGGGGAAGGAAATATACATCCAAGTCTAGGAAGCACAAAGAATGCCAAAGAAGATGAACCCAAAGAGACCCACACCAAGATACATTAAGATTAAAACATCAAAAGTGAAAGAGAAAGAGAGCATCTCAAAAGCAGCAAGAGAAAAACCAGTTATGTCAAGGGAACCACATAAAACTATAAGCTGATTACTCAACAGAAACTTTATAGTCCAGAAGGAAGTGGCACACCTATGTTCAAAGTGCTGAAAGAAAAAAAAAAAAACAAAAAAACTTACAACCAGGATACTCTGCTCAGAAAGGTTATCATTCGGAACTGGAGAGACAAAGAGTTTCCCCAAATAACTATTAGAATTAATAAATTAAGTAAAGTTTCAGAATAGAAAATTAGTGTACAGAAATAGGTTGTGCTTTTATACCGTAACAATGAACTATCAAAAAATGAAATTGGGGCTTCCCTGATGGAGCAGTGGATGAGAGTCCGCCTGCTGATTCAGGGGACACGGGTTCATGCCCTGGTCCGGGAGGATCCCACATGCCACGGAGCGGTTGGGCCTGTGAGCCATGGCCACTGAGCCTGCGCGTCCGGAGCCTGTGCTCTGCAACGGGAGAGCCACAACAGTGAGAGGCCCATGTACCGCAAAAAAAAAAAAAAAAGAAAAAAAGAAATTAAGAAAACAATCCCATTGACAACTGCATCAAAAAGAATAAAATACCTTGCAATAAATTTAATAAAGGAAATAAAAGTCATGTACTCTGAAAACAATAAGACATTGATGAAAAAAAATTGAAGATGACACAAATAAGTGGAAAGATAAACTGTGCTAATGGATAAGAAGAATTAATATTGTTAAAAGGCCCATATGAACCAAAACAATCTAAATATTCAATGCAATGTTATCAAATACCAGTGACATTTTTCACAGAACTGAAACAAATAATTCTAAGATTTGTTTGCAACCAGAACAAAACATGAACATCCATAGCAATATTAAGAAAAATAAACAAAGCTGGTGGTGTGACGCTCCCTGATTTCAAACTATAGTAGAAAGCTACAGTAATCAAAGCTATATAGTATTGGCACAAAAGCAGACAAATAGATCAATGAAACAGAATAGAGTCCAGAAATAAACCCACACTTAATAGTGAATTAATTTATAACAAAGGAGCTAAGAATATACAGTGGGGATGACTGTCTCTTCAATAAATGGTGTTGAGAAAACTGGATAGGTACATGAAAAAGGATGAAAGTGGACCATGTTTTTATACTATATAAAAAATAAACTTAAAATGAATTAAATACATACATGTAAGACCTGAAACCATAAAACTTCTAGAAGAAAACATAAGCAGTAGGCTCTTTGACATTGTCTTAGAGATATTTTTTGGTCTGTTTCCTCAGACGAGGGTGACAAAAGCAAAAATAAACAAATGGACTACCAACAAACTGAAAGTTCTTCACAGACCAAAGAAAATCATCAACAAAAAGAAAAGACAACCTGCTGAATGGCAACACAAGTCTATATTGAAAAAAAAAAAAAAACAAAAAACAAGAAAAACTACAAACAATTCAATTAAAAATGGGCAGAGGACCTGAATAGACATTTTTACAAGGAAAACATAGAGATGGTGAACAGACATATAAAAAGGTGATCAACATCACTAATTATCAGGGAAATGCAAATCAAAACCATAAGATATCACTCTACATCTGTCAGAATGGCTATCATAAAAAAGACAACATATAACAAGTGTTGACGAGGATGTGGAGAAAAGGGAACACTCATGCACTGTTGGTGGGAATGTAAATTGGTACAGCCACTATGGAAAATAATGTGGAGATTTTTCAAAAAATTTACTTATATGTGTAATCTAACAAACAAACATTCAAAACAAAACAAAAACAGATTTATAGATACAGAGAACAACCTAGTGGTCTCTAGAGGGGAGAGGGGTAGGAAGTTGGGTGAAATAGATGAGGTGGATCAAGAGGTACAAACTTCCAGTTATAAAATACATAAGTTATGGGAATATAAAGTACAGCATAGGAAAATAGTAAATAATATTGTAACTATTTGTATGGTGACAGAAGGTTATTAGACTTACTGTGGTGATCAATGCATAATGTATATAAATGTTGGATAGCTGTGTTGTACACCTGAAACTAATACAATGTTTTATGCCAATGGTACTTCAATAAAAAATAAATAGAAAAAAAATTTTTAATAAAGCTAATTACTTTTATTGTAATGTAGTGAGTGGACTGGAGAGAGGCAAGTTCAGACGCTGAGAAAACAATGAAGAGGTTACACAGCAGTTGAGAAATGATGGCATCTTGGACTAGAGGAAAAACAACAGAGTTGGAAATTGGATGGCTGTGACATCTCAGTTTCTAAAGCTAGAAAATTATAGATGTATTGTTTGAAGCCAATTTTCTGACTGTATTTTTGAAGCCCTATTGAGTTGCTATTAAGGTATAGTCCACCTCATTGCTAGCAAGAGCAACAGCACCTGAGAACTTGCTAGAAATGCAGACTCTCAGGCTTCACCTCAGACCTAATAAATTAGAATCTGTACTCAAAAATGATTCCCACTGCTATATTTAAAATAGATAACCAACAAGGACCTACTGTATAGTACAGAGAACTCTGCTCAATGTTATGTGGCAGCCTGGACGGGAGGGGAATTTGGGGTAGAATGGATACATATATATGTATGGCTGATCCGCTTTGCTGTGTACCTGAAACTATCACAACATTGTTAATCGGCTATACTACAATATAAAATAAAAAGCTTAAAAAAAAAGATTCCTAGGTGATTCACATTAAAATATGTAAAACACTACTGTACCATAAAACAGCTATCTCCCATCTTACAAATTTAGATAATATATGCTTTTGAATGGCAAAATTTATAAATGAAATCCAAAGTCTTCCCTTCCAAAGACTGTCTAGAATTCTTTGTTAGGATATGCATATTAGTAAAAAATGATGCTGCAGAAATACGTAGATACCGAATTCATTGATAATAATTATATATCTTAAAAGGCAAATGACATTTGAGTTAAGGATTATAATCTCTGTTAAATTAAATTTTCTGGGTTTTATTTATTTTTCTATCCATAACGAAGATACACTTAGAACAGAGGAAAATGGTTTATGAAACAATTTTACTAACTCTAAAAATTTCTTTATAGAATTGGTAAAGCTGACAGTGTTGGAATAATAATATGAGGGGGAGTAAAATTTGAGGATTCAAGGTATCCTTTATACCTTTAAATACTGGCAATTTAAAATTTACAGCAATTCAATTTGTTGTTTTAAAAAAGGAATAAAATACTAGGCAATCTTCAACTTTCATATTATGATAAATGTTCACAAGTCAAACAAAAGATTTATAGATTCTAATAGGTGTTCCATTCCCAATTTGCTAAAACCAATTACAAAATCCCAAGTGGCAGCTCATCTTTTAGGAACGTTGTTTAATGTTATATTTCTAACACTTTGCACTTTAATCCACTTCCTTTGTAATTGAACACATAATTGGTTAGGCTTAAGGCCAGTGAGCTCCTGATAGAAACTAAAGTTGAGGCAAGCCTAATTATCTCCATCTTGCCTTAACTGTATTGAGTTTATGAAACCTATGCTTACCCTCACCACACTCAGAAATTTCATTTTTATCTGTTCCATCCATTTGTGAAAAACAGTAAAGGCAGAGTGAATAAAATGTTAAAATATTTCCACAACTGGATATTGTTTTACAAGCACAGGTGGTTGCTGGATGGATTGAAGTATTCTTCCTAAACTGATGTAGTTTGAAGTTGGTACAGAAAAATGGTTTAGAGGGTCTTGATGTATAATGCATGAAAATGCAGAATGTGCAAAATTTGAATGAACAAAACTCGGTAACTGTCTGCCTAAGCCTTAATTTATTCCAACAAATTAGTATTGAGGGTCCATTTTCCAACTAGTATTTTGTATTGAGGCACTACACTGAGTAATAAGACCTACCTGGTCCTCAATAGAAACTGTTTTGGGAAAGAAAAAATGGAACATAGTCCCAAGTGACCGTATTACATAAATACATTTGAAAGAAATCGGGAAGGCATTGAAGAGGAGGTAACATTTTAAGACTTCGGATTTCAATAGAAATAAGGAAGTACATGCATTTCAAACAAGCAAAACATAATAAACAATAATTTAAAAGTAGAGAAACAGTATATTTATGATAAAATACAAAGCATAAAAATTGTCGACCATAAGAAAATTATAGCTAACAATTATTAAATATTTGTTATTGTCATTACCTCTTATAGGAATCACTGCATTTAATCTTTATAACAACCCTAAGGGGTGTTTCACTTTCTCTATTGAACAGGTTAAAAAAAACTGTAGCTAAGAAAAGTACAATAACTTGCCCAAGGGCACATATCTAGAGCACGGGAGTGGGGAACTGGACCACTGTCTGTGTAAGGGTACACTTTCTCACCTCCTTACTAAACAATGCTTGTGGTATGTTGTTTAATAAAACTAGATGTGTATGGGTAAATAAGACTAGAAAGATTAAGTCCTGGTTTTTAAATTCTCTAATTTTTCTGAGTTATTTATATAAATAATGTTGCAAGACTTAAGACATCACCATCTCTATCCTACCTGACTCCACCTTGTACAGCCCACTGTTTCCTTTCTCTATTGCTTTTTTTTCCCAGTGTAGTATATTTATCAAATAAGTGATTCTTCCAAATTATGCTGTGGGTATAAACAGTTTAATTTATGTCCATATCTTCAACATGGCTAGGCTAGGCGTCATGTGGCCTAGGTCATGTAGTCAGTCAATAAATAAATAAATGTGAACAGGAATTAAATTCCGCTTTGAAATATGTGTCATTATGCCATAAAGATTACTCCCTTGGTGTAAAAGCCCTATGCATTCTAGGATACCACATCTCTATCTGTTAACATTTATATTTTCTGAGCAGCAGCATAACATGGAGATCATCAACAATACATTTATGAGGAGGTGTTGCACATTTAGTATAAAATAACCAGGTAACAGCCTAAATTCTCATTCGAAAAATCAATTCCCAGTTGTCTTTTAAAATTCATATTGGAGGGCTTCCCTGGTGGCGCAGTGGTTGAGAGTCCGCCTGCCGATGCAAGGGACGCAGGTTCGTGCCCCGGTCTGGGAAGATTCCACATGCCGTGGAGTGGCTGGGCCCGTGAGCCATGGCCACTGAGCCTGTGCGTCCGGAGCCTGTGCTCCGCAACGGGAAAGGCCACAACAGTGAGAGGCCCGCGTAATGCAAAAAAAAAAAAAAAAAAAAATTCATACTGGAATACAAAGTTTGAGGATTACATAGAAAATCAAACCAAAACGCACAACCCTTTATGCTCAGGAGACAAAATTAGCAAATAACTACCATTCATCAAAGTGATTTACATACTTTACTAGTCCGGAGGTGGTTAACATTACAAACATTCTGACAATTTATTTTTTTTAGGGGTGGTGACACAGGTACCTGTGGATGAGTTGAAGCTAGACTATTAATAGCTTTGTTCTTCCCCTTTTAGGAGTTCACACAAACTCTGTAGGCCTCATGTTGTTGGACCACATTTTAGAGAAGATCTTTTTATAATCATGGCTATTTGGTGTACTGAGAACTAATTATCTTGGCTAGAATCTGAAATACCAAACCTTCCTTCAAGTAAAGACTATCTGAGCCAGATCTAATTACCAGAGAACAACTGCACCTTCAACTGAGCCATCCTAATATACCTTTGGTGAGAAAGTGACTGGTTAGCTGCTTTACTGTGGAGCCAGCAGGACAAGAGCAACTGAGACTAAAATGGCTCAAAATTTTAGAAGTGAGAGTCAAGTGATCCTTTCCTATCCTTTCTCCACTGAATTCCCAGGCCTCTCTAAACCTGATTCACTCTGAGCATTTATATCTACTTTTTACAACAAACTATTAAGGTATGCACTATTATTGTCTTCATTTTACATAAGGAAACTGAAGCATAGGGAGGATAAAGAACTGGCCCAAATAACATAGCTAGGACATGGTGGCATTGGAATTCCAGCTCAGGCAGTATACCTGGCACTACTGGCAGCATCTTAAACACCTAACTTGCTGCTTCTCCTACGTGTATCACAACCATTACCAGCACTGCTTTTTTCATGATTACTACTATCATCACTATTGACTGCAATAGCTACCCTTTTTTTCCCTTCACACCAATATGCATTTTTACTAACACACATTTGTCCAAGTCTGTACAAATTAGCTACCCTTTAAATGAGCACTTCTTCCATACCAAACATTATAAAACCTTTAGCAACATTAATTTATTAACCTCCAAGAAGACACTATTATCCCCGTCTTGCAGATAAAACTGAGGCTCAGAGAGGTTAAATGACCAAGATTATGGAGCTAATTATTGCATGTGGCCAAGGGTCAAATCCAGATCCTTCAGATTCCAAAAACTGGCTCTAAGTGTCCGATTGACCCCCTATTTGTTTTATCCAGTAGTTCTCAACAAGGACCTTAACAACCCCTATGTAGCATTTAGAAATGAGGGGGATATTTTACAGTTGTCCCAAAGCATCAAAGGCAGGTATGCTAAACATCCTTCAGTGTGCTGGGATGTCCTTCAGCAAAGAATTGTCTCACCTCCAGAATGTCAATAGTGCTCTCTTTGAGATACACTAAATTATCGTTTCTTTTCTCATCAGAGAGATGTTTCTCATGTTGTACCTTAGCTAAAGTATTTTCACACAACTGTAACATTTTTCATATCTTGAAGGGCTCAGGGAAATGTTCACCTTTAAGATGGAGTTTCACACGCACAAGGTAGTGACTTTTTTCTAAGGCAGTTCTCATTTATGTTCCTCTAAGAATAATTTATAACTTTAAATAGCAAATGAGGGCACCTGACATGTAAATAATACAACTCAGCCCCTTTAATTCCGTTTGAGTAATGCAAATTAATTCTGCTAACCGTTTAAATCAAATATTCAGTGAGAGCTATGAGACTGTCATGGCAGATGATACGGGAATTATTTGCTGTTGTTAGTGGTGGGGATGGTGGTTTGTTTGTTCACTTACAGATATTCTAATTGGCAATCTATCTGTCCATCTGTATCTAACGCAGGGACCTGAGGTGTTCACAGAAGACAACAGTTTGAGTCCTTGACTATATCTCCTTTAATTTTATACACCTTCCCCCACAATGATGGGTGGTGTAACGATTCTCTCAAAGGTTATTACTAAATGCTAACGAGCAATGGTTTGGGAAAGGCAGTGACGTCATGATGTCAACTGAGAAGCCAGTACCTCGTGAATTGGTCTTTGCTTTCAAAGGACAATCTGCCTACTTCATCAAGTGAGAAATATGCTTAAATCTCTTGAGGTCGGTTATTGCTGTAAGCCGAAGGCTGGATATGCTTTGCTTCTGCTTGAAAAAAACAGAATGAAAGAGAAGAAGTGACAGTAGTTTGCCTTTGGGTAACTTACAGAGAGATTTTCTTTCAGTCACCGTGTTAATCAACCTCAGGGGATTGGAACCTATTTCTCACCAGGCATCATTCTCACAATGGTCCTGTCAGGTCAAAGTAGCCATTTCACAGATGAAGTAAATGAGGCTTAGAAAATGAAATGCCTTCCCAAGGACACAGATCTAGGGAATGTCAAAGCAAGAATTCTAACCCAGGATGATCTATTTCTAAGGCCTATGTTAACCTCACTAGGCAACAGTGAGTTACTGAGCTCGGTGAAACAAAGGAGTGCTAAGGACGCCTTGTGTCCTATCTGTTGTGTGAATATTGTCAGCAAACATTCATGTACCATGTTTATTTGTGCTTTACAACCCTGTCAGGAAGTAGTTAGGGAATAAAGTAGTTAGGGAATGAAGAATCCCTCTTTTTAGAGAAGGACGATGAGGGTCAGAGAAACTAAGGGGAGTTTCCAATGTGATGCAGCCAATTAGTGGTAGAGCCATGATTCGAGAATGAGGACTTAACATCAAATGATGCTTTCCAGCACAACAAATACCGCCTCTTTGAGAGATAAAGCTGATGTTTATAGCCTCAAAACGCATATGTATTTATGAAACAGACTAATCAAAGAACAAAACGTTTTTGTTTGGCAAAATAAATCTTGTGAATATCTACAAAATGGTGCTTGGTCAAGTCAACTGTTGATTAATTCATCAATAAGTTTTTCAACAGATGTGATAGATATAGGAGAAGTGGCATTCTTTGCCTGCCCAAAACTTATCACCAAGAAAACCACATCAATGCTCAAGACCTTAGCTTTCTCATCTGTAAAGATAGAGACTATAAGGCGGTTGTGTTCACAACATAAGATTAAGAAAGAACTAAAAATAGTCACAAAATATTTGATGAATTTTAAATGATCATATTTATATGGCTTATTTAGACTCTTGTTTGTTTTCTGCCAAAACTTTTAAAATAGTAGACTAGCACATAAATTGCATGCACACACATACACACAAACACGCACTACACTTGTTAGTGTTTCTGTTTATAAAATATACAAATACCATGTTTTCCCAAATTGATATTCAAATGCATCATTAGTTACAATTAATAACATTTTAGTGAATATTTCATAAATTTTAGTTATTAACTAACTTTTGAGAGAAGATCAGGTAGTGTATGAAAATCTTACTCTGATTTGGTTTTCCCTTTGGGAAATCAAAGGCAGAATGTAAATATTGCTATGTTTTGGATCCACAGCTACAATACATAGAACAGTAGTTTTGCATCTGTCATACTACCCATTGAGGATAATTTTATTTTTTTTTTAAATTTATTTATGTATATTTTTATTTTTTTGGCTGCGTTGGGTCTTCGTTTCTGTGCAGGGGCTTTCTCCAGGTGTGGCGAGCGGGGGCCACTCTTCATCGCGGTGCACGGGCCTCTCACTATCGCGGCCTCTCTTGTTGTGGAGCGCAGGCTCCAGACGCGCAGGCTCAGTAGTTGTGGCTCACGGGCCCAGTTGCTCCGCGGCATGTGGGATCGTCCCAGACCAGGGCTCGAACCCGTGTCCCCTGCACTGGCAGGCAGATTCTCAACTACTGCGCCACCAGGGAAGCCCCCGAGGATAATTTTCTGATTGTTTTTTATGCCTCTTTAAGAAAGGAACATTGTTGATATAATTCTATTTGGAATTCTTCACCCCACCTCTGAGTGGGAATAAGTTGTTTGGGGATAAAGACCTGATTCTAACATAACAGCTTTGGGGAGGGAGGTAGTAAATAGGTGGTCCTTCTCAGATAAGTAGAAATGGGAGATACTATAAAGACTATCCTAGGTTTTGAACACAGAGCTGCTGCTTCAGTAGGCATGAGACACATACTGTTCAGGAGGAAACTTCCAGAAGTTTCCATGAGTCTCCAGCAATTTCAGGAAATGAAATTGACCTAAGACCAGGTCAAAGTATGAGAGGACCTGTAAAAAATCCTTCCCACCAAAGGAGAAGGAACACAGTGGGTGGCAGGTCTATAGTTTCCTTTTATTCTAGTTGACAGTATATGGGTCTTCCTTTTTTTTTTTTTTAAGAGCTCAATGCTACCAAGTGCTAAATTCATCTGTAAGTGAGCTAATAGGAAATCTAAAAGGTTATCAATTATTCCAGTTAGCCCACAGAGCTCATTCTGCAGGAAACACCAATGTATCAACATGTATGAGACCATACCATATTAAGTAACTTATTCAAGGACTCATAACTAGTAAGTGGCAAAGCAGAGTTTTACGGAATGCTCACTCTAAAACTGAAATTATTGATTCCCATGAAGTCCTGAGTCACAGAGAATATGACCCCTGTACAGAAGAAATGACAGTGGGCATGTTTATATCTTTAATGAATAAGGCCTAAAGTTTCCCTGTCTGGGATAATTTATCATTAGTTCTAACTAGAATTCTCCAGATCTGTGCTGTCCCATAAGGTTGTTTCCAGCACCCCAATGGCTCTGATCACTTGAAATGTAGTGAGTCCAGATATGCTACAAGTACAAAATGTGTATCAGATTCTAAACATTTACTATGAAACAATGTATATTAACAATTTTTATATTGTTTATATGTTGAAATGATATTTGGATATATTTATTGAGTTAAAATATGTTACTAGAATTAATTTTACCTATTTCTTTTTACTTTTTAAAAATATAACTACTAGAAAAAGTTTTTACATACATGGGTCACCTAATTGGAAGCACTGGTCTAGGTCCTGAAAGAATAGAGATAGATGACTTTTGCCTTTGAAGATGCCTTTTTTTTAGGATATGGCTGTTGCTGTGCTTGTGTTTTCTTTATTTCCTGAGCCGTGGTAAAGCCATCACCCTGGGCTTTGGGGCTGGGAAACACCTAGTTACAATTCCATTCCCCTTCGTCCTAACTAAGAATCCTTTAAAAAAGTTAGCTGTCATCTCCATGTTTCAGTATTTCATTTGAAAAATGAGAATAGTAATATCAACCCCAAATAACTGTTATGGAAATTAAATGAGATAATTCATGCAAAGTACCCAGCTCAGGGACCTGCTCCTGATAAATGCTCAACAAATGTAAATGTGCTTCCTCTGTTCCTTTTTTCCCTTTCCGTGTCTGTCACTAAAGGGCACCAGAGAAGTCACCTTAATAATGCTATTTTTTTTTTTTGCACCATGGACTTTTTTCTCCCTAATCTCAAATTTTCCCCTGTATCTGATCAACCCTCAAAATGATAAGAATATTGCTTTTTTTAAGGTCAGCAGCTTGGGGATGAATTTGCATCAAAGATGAAAAATATCTCCAAGTAAATTCAATTTGTAAATATTTAGTTGTCTATGTAAACTGTTTTTCAATTTAGTGAACCAAATGGTAAAATTTTATGAGCAAACCAAGTTACGCATGGTATTTCTTATTTTTAAAATAGCACAAGCTTGAAAAAAAAATGTTGCTTTTTTATTCATTTCTCTCTTCATTTCCTTCATTGCAACATTTTCCAAAGCTTGCTCAGTTTTAGAATTTGAAGAATTTTTTTTAATTTCTAAAGTTATCATAGAAAGTCTATGACTTCCTTCTGGTTGTGAGCTTGATTCTTAACTAAATGTTCATACATGTAATCATTCATTCATTCACTTGATAAATATTTACTGGATACCCATTATATGCCAGGAACTGCCTGAAATGAAGAGGATATAGCATTTAATAAATCAGATTCAGTACCTGTACTTTCAGAGCTTACATATTAGAGAGACAGACACATGTTCAATATGTAACAAAGACAAAACAACAGACAATAAGTGAGAAGACATTGGGAACTAAGGGAATATAAAAAAGGGATCTGTCCTTAGGGCCAGGAAAATAATTCCTGAAGCAGTAATGTTTAAAGCAAGACTATTGTCGACTGAAAAAAAAAAAAAAAAAGCACAACCTGAAAGTTGAGAGTAATGTTTTATTCAGCAGACAAAACTGAGGACTTAAGCCTGGGACACAGCATCCCAGAGGCTGCTCCTAAGAGGTAAGAGGGAGAGCCAGAATATATAGGGGTTTTTGCAACAAAGACCAGGTAGTTGGAATATGAAAAGATTACTGTTAATTAAAAAAAAAAAAAAAAAAAGCAGGTATCTCAAGTTAAGGAATTTAGTGCTTTCCTATGTATGGGAAGATGCAAGAGGAGTCTAGACTCACTGAAATCATTCCTTTGATAAGCACCTCAGCTATCTGGGGCCATTACTCTGTGTCTGCTCATCCTGAGTTTCCTCAGGGTGCACGGTCTGGGGAGTGGCTGCAGTGTCTGAGTTCCCTTCAGGGCTCACCATGGCAGGGGGCGTGGTGACTGTAGTGGCTGACAGCTGCAACATCCTTTGTTTCCTGACATGGCAGGCACCATTTTCAGTTCACACTATCACAAGGAAATAGGAGCTGGTGAGACAGATATTAATCTCAAACCACATCCACCGTTCCATATTCCATTGTTGTACCTTTAAAAATAAAATAAAATTGGGTATTCTGGGAATTCACTTTTGACCTTGACAGATCAATATGAAGATCAGGGTGATATGGAGTGTTCATATGCAATGAATTTCTCAAAAACACCAAGATGAAGCTCCCTATGAATAGCATCTTGCAGAAGTTATGATCCCAATCTTTTTAAAAAGAGGTGGATCGTCTTAGAATACTAAGTAAATATTGGAGTATTCTAAGAAAGGATATAAAATAAGCTTTCAGTGACCTGTTAAAATTACTCTTTCAATGGAATTCCAAGCATTATTCAATTTTTTATTAAGTAAATTAATTCAAAGAGACATTCCACATTTAGGAAAAAAAAATCCTCTGAGGGTCATTCTCCAAAGATTGCCTCATTGAGAACATCAGACAGTAACTCATTATAAAATAGTGGAACTTTTAAAATGTGTATCAGGTTGAAACTTATTGAACACCTACTTTATGCTGGGCACTTCTATCCTAGATTATTTTAGTGGATCCTCCTGTTCTCAAACCACCCTATAAAAAAGGAATTTGTATCCCCATTGTAAACATAAGTAAACTGAAGCTTAGGGGATAGAAATGATTTGTCAAGCTCACAGAGCAAATAAAATAGTAGGAAATGTATACACTGGCCTGTGATTTCTGACTCTCTCAATATAACAAACATTAAGTTAGCAGTGACTAAATGTAGAAGGAACTGTAAGTGGCCTAGGTTGTGTTGGTATTTAGAATGAAATCTCAGATACCATTTCCCGCAGTGAGGAGTCTTCTTTCACTAAGTGCCCCTGCATTCTAAAACTGCTCCTTGAAAACTGCCTCTTGAGAATTAAGGACATCTGCCTCAGAGGAAAGAAACACAGTTTTGGAAGACACATAATCAAATATGGTCTCTGCCTAAGGTCTTGGGATTTCCTCACTTAGGCACCTCAGGAATAACTGTAAAATGCATGCAAATCTGATCTTGTGCCAACCACCCACCTATTTTAAAACTCTGTATGTCAAAGGGTAAAGTCAAACCCCCTTGATCACCCTCCTGTCTTTCTCCCCTAACCCCACATGCAGATGCACAGACACTCAGATGCACAGGCATATACATCTTTGCTTGGCCAGCACCCCCTACCTATCCACTATATCTCAGCTTTAACAGCACTTCCTCCAAGAAGTCTATTCTAGCCGCCCAAGTAAGAATTAGATTCCTGTCCTATACGCTCCTTGAGGTTCTCTTAGTTAGCCTTTATAACCTTGTATCGGAATTATATGTTTCCTGGCCTGTCTCCTCCACTGAACTGTAATGTGTAAACAGTAATAAATCCTAGTTTTATGGAGACTCAAGTATGTATACATGGGGAAAGGGCCTTTAATCAAAATAATTCAAAATTACAAATGGAAAATTAGGTGCACATGTGAATATTTAGTATGAGAAAATAAATGACATACAATTGGAAATTTTAAAAGTTGATAAATATTATAAATATCCCATACATAGAAAAATAACATGATAATTGTACTAATTAATAGCCTAACATGCCTCTATATACCTTCCTATAGACAAACTCCTCAGTCTGACCATTTCAAACCTAGTTTTTCCTCTACCATCCACATCCTTCCAGTGGCCAGCACTAATGGAAATATTTCTATTGGATAACACTAATGGACGCGCACCTTCAGATCACGTAGCCTAGTGAATTGGTACAGTGAGCAATAGGACTTCTAGATATCATTTCCAACCTGGAGTGGCGAGTCCTAGGTTAATACACACAGAAGTGACTGTGAACCACATACATCTGTCCTCCTAAATCCAAATATGTAGTATGGATGTATGTATCTTCTCTCTCTCTCTCCCTTTCATATCTCCCTCTCTCTCTCTGACACCCATTTCCCTTAACTGGATCTCCAAAATGTCCCTGTCAACTTCAGTGCCACTCTTCTTGGGAAAAGGTGTGTAGCAGGAAACCTAGAGTGTAAAGGGACACAGGTTATTATCAATGAACTTAAAATATATTAGTTTTGCAAATTTGACAAAATATGCAACCACATGACCCAACTGCTAAAGCCAGGCCCTTCCAAGGCCCTGTGAAGATGCTTAATCTTCCTATTAGCTTACAATAAATTCACATTTGGATATGAAAGCACAAGTATTGTGTCTTTTTTCATTTTTGAATCCCTATTCCTAGTCCTATGCCTGACATGCAGGAGGCTCTCAAAATATATTAAATGAATGATTTAAATTCAGTCATATTAGTTCTTAGTCACATCTTCATAATCCATGAATTGCTTTGTGAAATAATTAAAAATAAAATTGTGAGGTGGAAGCAGGGAACAAGCCCACATTATTAATTAAGTTATGTCCAGCTTAAAAAGTAATAACAAACTTCATCTGGTGCTACGCGTGTCATCGGCGTATAACAGGCATACCTCGGAGATACTGTGGGTTTGGTTCCAGACTACCACAATAAAGCAAATATCGCAATGAAGTGAGCCACATGAATTGATTGGCTTCCCAGAGCATAAAAGTTATGTTTATACTGTAGTCTATTAAGTGTGCAATAGCATTATGCCTAAATACAACGTACATACCTTAATTAAAAAATGCAAAATAAAACAAAACAAAAATCAATTACAACAGTAACATCAAAGATTACTGATCACAGATCGCCATAACATATATGATAGCAATGAAAAGCTTAGAATATTGTGAAAATTATTAAAATGTGACACAGAGACATTAAGTGAGCAAATGCTATTGGAAAGACTTGCCTTAAGCAGGGTTGCCACATGTTTTCAATCTGTAAAACAGGCAATTTCTGCAAAGTGCAATAAAAAAGAAATGACAGTAGCATTATTGTCATAAATATAGTAATTCTACCACTAGGTATTCTTAAGGTACTGCTTTCCTCTCTATGACTAAGAGACGAGAGAACTTAGGTTTTGAAATACTTTTTTTTTTTTTTTTTACAAAGAATGTATTAATTATCAGAGACATGAGACAAAAGGTCATGAAAGGTAAATTAAGTTTGAGGGACCTATGCCTACCAAAAGGAGAATAGATAACAAGCTGTGATATATCCAGACGAGGCAATAACTACTCCAGAAATAAAAAGGAATAAACTACTGAGGTATGTGACAAATACAAACGAATCTTCAAATAATTATGGTGAGTGAAGTAAGCCAGACAACAGGCTATATGATTCTCTTTATATAAAATTATAGAAAATGCAAAATATTTATGACAAAGCAGATCAGCAGTTGTGAGGAGGGGGCACCAAAGGATGGAAAGAAGAGATGACAAAGGGACAACAGGGAACTCTGGGGGGTGATGGATGCATTCAGAATCTTGATTGTAGCGATGGGTTCATGGGTATATATCTATGTCAAAACTACCACATTACACACTTTACATAGGTACAGTTTATTGTATATTAGCTAAATGCAAATAGAGGTGTTAAAAACATCAAAGGAGCATGCATTTATGGTTGCATTACCAAAATAAAACAAATATATCAGCATTATATAGCACAGGTCCTTGACAGGGTAGAGCCATATACATCCCAGATGTGTCCTCATTTACCCAGATTTGTACATCTGCTTATGTAAATCCTTATAGTGCTATGCCAACTCCTGAACTTCCTCAAAGATTTATAAAGGGTAATATTTAGTAGAACATCCTTATCAGCATTCTTAAAGAATCCCTTTTTCTACAGTGTACTCAAGGCCAAGAGGGATTTGACAAAGCAAATAATAGCCTATGTAATGAAAGAGCAATCCTTATTCTAAAACAAATGCACAGCATTCTAAGACAAATTGATGGGATAAAGTCCCATTGTATTAGATCAACCTTTTGACACATATGACACAAGGTCATTTTAAGTGAAGGAATACTTGCTTTTTCAGAGGAAGATCAAACTTACTATTGGATTAGTCTAAAGGACATTCCAGCTACTTATTAAATACCAGGATATTTGCATTCGAAAGCTCAGCAAAATTGACTCCACTACTTAATGTTTGGAGAGGGCTTTTATGTAGATAATCTGCACCAGATACTGGGGTTTCCTTTGCCTCATTTTTACTCCATGTGGAATATTAGTACATAAGCAGCTTGGTTTCTTTTAACTAATTTTCTTTTGAATAAAGGAGTTTAAATAAAATTTCAGGATGATAGAAAAGACAGTCACATCTAAGTCAAGGTGCTTATTCTAATAACTGTTTCATCTGTATAAGCTTGTCTCAGTGTTACAATGATCCCAGGTGTTGGGTAAGACAGGTATGTCTTCGCATTTTATTTTAAAAATAAAAGTCTCTCATAAATTCACTACATTTTCACAATCTTCAATTTAGATTAAGTAAAAAGCCCTTCAGTCTCTCCTGTTCCATCTCCCTCTTATAGCCACAGCCTGGTGTTTCCACACCTTTATTTTTTCTTAGGCTTATACAGACAGGTTTAGACACTGGAACGTTTCAATTTTTACGCCACCCTTGACTTTTTAACGGTTCCCTAACACACTGTGTGTTTTCGAGGCTCACTCTGAGCCTCTGCTTAAACAGTGGTCCCACTTATTGTAGCATTGTGCTTCCACAGATAAATTACCTCTTCTCTATGGATTTTCTGACCTCTCCTCTGTAGATTTAATTACTTCCCCCAAAAGATAGGTATAAATAGGTCTTAGTGCATACTGCTTCTCTTGCCTTGGAAATGCACATTTTTTTTTAATGAAAAACATTATTGTATAATAAGTATTCTTTACATATATTTTTTCTCCCCATCTAGACCATGGATTCCTACATGTTGGACTTTAAAGATGATGTGCAGTTGTTTGGGATTTCCTGGAGTCAGGCAGACCAGAGTTTGAATGCTGCCTCTAACACACCTAGGAATCTGGTTTTGGACAGGTTACTTAATCTCTTAGTGTGATCTTGGTTTTTTCATATACTGTATAAAATAGAAACCATGATACCTGGCTTACCAGGATATGGTAAAAACGATATCATAAAATAGTATATGTAAGGCATGGCTGGTACATAATGCATGTTCAGTAAATGATAACTAATGTTGCTGATGCTGTTTTGTTGCTGTTACTACTTCCACAGTGACAGTTGATTATAAGGAAATCAAAATGTGTTTTTGAAGAGCTTTCATTTACTCCCCAGGTGGTAATGCCTTGTAGATTTTCAGGCAGAAGTATATTACAGAGATCACGGAACAATATTCCTCAAAGCAAACTGACCCTTGCAAACATATTGGCTTGATCTGACAGACCTTGCTATAGTGCAAATGAAGGGAACTGCAGCCAGAATAAGCCATCTGGGGTCTTCGGAGGCATCAAGCCCATAGGAGATAATGAAAACATACATCACCCATAACCTTTGGGCCAACCAGGCTATTGAACATAACAGGAGCATAATGGCTTTCCTGATGTATCAGAAATTCTCCACTCCTGCCTCCAGGTAGTTCCTCAAATTGCTCCATGCTTATTGCTTCAATCTGCATTCATCTTCAATATACTCTCTATGCCTGAATCCTTTCTCTCAAAACCTTCAAGGCCCCGGGAAATTGTTATGCCCAAATGCCATACTCACTAAGAGACAGAGACCCTGAAAGCTGAAAATCAAGCCTGCTAACACTATAGAAATAAAAAGGAAAGAAGTCATGTTAAAAATAAACAGTTTCAAAAATTTCATGGAAAAGAAGTCGATGGAATTTGCAACTTCATTTGTTCTAGTGACAAGCTGATAAAATGTTGGTGGTACAACAGCATCAGAAAATCTGATACAAATTGAAAGTGACTACACATTCCATTATCCCAAACTCCCTTGGTAATGGAAAATGATGGTTAAAGACAGTTTCTAATATGTCTTAGAAGCATGAGGCTGTCTATTGGAAATAATACCCTAGATTATCAGGAAAGATAGCATTCAAAAGGAGGCAAGGGCTGAAGTGATTCTGTGATCCAAGCCTCATGATCCTGACTACTAGCTGTACAAACAGTTTCATTATGAGATTATAAAATATACAAAGAAAATTTTTATCAGTGGAACACATTTAAAAATTTGGGTATAGAAGTGACTCATTGGATAGTGAGTCATTAACAGAAAAGTCAGTGTGGTCAATCAATAGTTAAAGCTTGCAAAGGTATTGATTGAAATTTTTCCAAAAGAATGTTTATATATTTAAATATATTTAAATAGCATTCTATTCATGGAAAATCATTATTTAAAAGAAACTTTAAAATATGACACATAAAATTAAATTTTCTCTAGAAAAATTTGAAATAAAAGTATAATTAGAATCGAATACATGGTCTTTATATTAACTTCATTTTTTTACATAATGCAGCTTTGTAATATTAGTATTTTGTGTCTTATGTAAAAATGGTCATACAAAGAACCTAGACTCTAAGGGTTAAAGAAGGTACAAGGATACTAAATGTTTATGCTAATACTTACAATAACATCATATGACGGTACTTATCTTCTTTATTTTACAGGGAAAATTTACCTCAGAAAAAGTAAGGGCTTTTCCCAAATAAAACCACCCAACTAACAAATGATAAAGTCGGGATTTGAATTTCGGTCTACCTTACTTGAAAGACTTGACTATTTCCTCTAAGCCATCTCTTCCAAGAGACTCTGATCCTGTACTTTCTTCAATTCTGAATATATCTACTTTATAACAGCCTTCAAAATCATATAGTAATTCAGAAAACATGTTCAGACTCATCAATCTGAAAAATTCATTCATTCAAATCATTCAAAAATACTCATTGAGAACTAAATGCTTAGCGACCACTTGTTAATGGCCATAATAGCAACAGTAATAGTCAGAACAATTGTAATTGCAAGTAGGAGAAACCGAATCCAAACAAACTTAAGCAGCTCGAGCGATTTACTGGCAGGACACTAGAGATGTTTCCCAAAAGTCAGGGAAGGGCTGCGGAAGCCCGAGCAGCTTTGGAGCTTTAAGAGATTGGACTCGCTTTTTCTCACCAGGACTCTCTCTCTCCCTCTCCCACTTCTGTTAGGGAGTTGGCTTCATTTACTTAGGCTCTACCATGTTAGATACACATGGCTCCTATAGCTCTGAAGCCACGTCACTATAACCTGAAAGGAAAAAAAGCTCCCTGCAGCTCAGCATGTAAAAACACCAGGGAAGGATTCTAAATGGCCAGCTAGGTTCATAGGACCACCCCAGACCAATCATTGGTCAGGGTGATGAAACATTATGATTATCCAGGCTTGGGTTACATGCCTACCTCTATGGTCTAGAGGATGTGTACTTTGGTTGGGAGCTCCATCAGAAATACAGAATTACATGAGAATTCACAAAGAAAGAGGCAGAGGAGTGTTATAACTAGAAGCTTAGGAAAACATATTGAGTAGTCATAACTAGTAGATATCAGATATACCAGCTAACACTTGTTGAACATCTACTATATTAAGGGTATTATTTTGAACATATTACATGTGTTATTTAATCATCTCAATAATCATACAAAATAGGTTATATTTTTATCTCTAATAAAGATTAGAAAATTAAGGCTTAGAGAGATTAAATAAATTGCTCAGTGGGTTATAGCCAGTAACTGGGAAGGGCTGAATTGAGCATAATATATGTCTGGCTGTTCTACTACATACAACTATTCTATGCCACCTCCAGGCTTGGAACCATTTTTCTTTTGTTACCCATTGCTACACAGGATATGATTTGTAGGTCTTGGCTGTACTTCTTTGTGAATATTTTAGTTTGTTAATGTTCTTAAAATATAATGTTTAGAAGCGAAATTGCGTGTATCGGATATATCTGTAAAACAGGAAAATGAGTAGGAATATCATACTCATAATTTAGGTCTTTGTTATTTTAGCGAAGCCACTGAGTTAATTTAAAACAAACAGCAAAATCAACTTGGGTAGTCCTGTTTATACTTTGGGCCAAATATAATGTTTCAAAGATTTTCTTATAGCTTGCTGCCAAAGCAGATGTCTGTTTTTTTTTGAAATTAAATACTTATGTTTCTACCTTTATCTTCTATGCTGATTTTTGTATGTATTCATTCCTTGGTTGATTTTATTTTTCATGGCCTTATTCACCAATCCCACCAAATAGGCTGAAACATCTCTCTTTCACACATTGTATTAGATATTTTCAAACTACTTATTGCATTAGAGACCATACATGATTTATTTGATTTTGTTTTTGTTACTTAAGGCTTGTTTCTCCATTAGACAATAGACTTTCTGAGTGCAGGGATTGTGTCTACTTTATTCACCATTAAACACCTAGTTAAGTGTTTGGTAGAATAGTCAGACAATAGGTAATTTTGAATGAATAAATGGATGAATCTACCGATATTTTAATATATATCAATAAATCATATATTTCATCTAATCCAAAATCAAATTTTGCTGTTATTGTTGTTTTGTTTGATATTTAAGGATAAGATAAAACCTCATAGCAGAACTAATTTGGTATTTTCCCACTTTTAGCTCCTGTGTCAGGTGGAAACATGTTAGGATTTGTTTATACCAAACTGTGTTTGCTCACAGTTTCCTTGGTTTACATTGCCCAGCTTCTGCTTTTCTACGAGGTAAACTCCTGGTCTCCATTCTAGAATTTTTCTGTCACTGTAACATCCATAAATCTGTAGTGATATCCCCAAGGTAGTTGCTTCTCTACTCGTGTTTCTACACTGGAATTCTATTATTACCATTTTTCACTGATATTACATCTTTAAATGCTGTGCCTTGGAGGAACGAATCTGTTTCTAAATCTGTCTTCATATTCCTGGAAACTACTGGAATACTTGGAACATAGTGCTATTATTAGGTTAATCATTATTATGATCAATAGAACCTCATTTCTCATGGAATTTACCTAAACCTTCTTTACCGGTGGTCCTACCACAGAACCATGTTCTAAGGATGGCAATGACTGATGCTGATGGAGTTTAATTGCTTGAAAGCTGAAAACACAGAACTCCTGAGAAAAATACATTTTACTGAAGCAAAGGCAGAATTGTACAAGAATGAAAGGACGTTTTGAGGAGTGAGCGCAAATTATTAAAGGAAAGAAAAAGGAAGTGAAAATTTGAGATAGGAGTATATATTTTTCAGTATTGTGCAAGTGTTCCCAACCTGAGCTTATATTCTAGGTATGAATTTCCCTGGCAGATAAACTGCCCATCTTATATTTTACTTCTGTCCTTTCCATTTTCTCTCCTAGATTTTGAACACCATCTATCTGTCCCTCGACCTGTTCACATTCTTATTTAACATTTAGTATATGACGTTAATTCCATAGCAAATGACTTTGTAAAACAGGAGATGTATTTTACTAAAAGAAAGACCACAGTTGAAATGAGTAATAAAATAATCTATAAAAACAATGACTCATTCTTGGGGAGGCAGCTCGGGCTCTGGAATCTCATGGACTTGGGTTCAAATTCTGATTGTCATTCACTGGTTGTGAAAATTGTTTAAGTATTAACTCTCTGAGTTCGAGTTTCCTCCTCTGTATGACTGGATAATACCTACTTCATATGGTGATTAATAAGAATGAAATAAAATAACAGAGTTTTTGGCAAATAGGTGTGCAATAAGTGTGTACTGAATACAGTTGAATTAAAAGAAAACTGTATATTTATCTCATTCTGTTCAAATAATACTCCATTTTAAAATTTGAGAGAACTTAAATTTTAATAAGTGAATTAACCTATCCAGGGTTGCCAAGTTAATAATTGGCACAATTGGGATTAGAATGTAGAAAAAGCAAAGGAAAAAGTGTTTAGAAGGATGTATCACAACAAATAGCATGTCAGAAATATTCCTGAGAATAGAGACAGTATTATAATATGGCATATAAAGAAAAATTATATTTTTGTGTTCAGTAAGTAGCAATGAATAATAAATTAATTAAAATTTGCCAAATAATGAGTCATGCTTGATTTCAAGCAGGGAATGACCAACTCATCTGCTTAATCAAATTTATTAAAACAAACATCACTTTGCTCAAGTGACATATCACTGATATAAATATTTGAGGATATCTGAGAGCTATTGCTTATTGTGTGCAAGGAATTAGTACATCTCTTTGGAACCTCAGTGGGCATTTTTTGGAAGAGAAAATTGACGGAGCTTTGTACTAATCCTAGACCTTAGAGAAAATATTAATAATAATAAAGATGATTTCAATCAAATGAGACAGTGGCTTCATGATTCCACTCCACTCGACAGCAGCCTTTCCCTAGACTCATTAACAGTCTGAAGTTTCCAGAGCAGTTTAAACTTTCTTCTTGAAAATTATACCCATCTGTGGCAGGTATCCAGTGGAGAAGTATTATCGTGAACCTGGATGTTTTTGGTGCCATGCTCCTGGAAGCCCATGCAGATGGGAGCTTTCCTCCCCTTCCTTTCTGCAGTAAGGGGAACCTGAGGCATTTTTCAGTGAAGCTGCTCTGGGCAAACCCTAAGGGCCTGTCTTCCTGCCGTGTGTACCCAGCCAGGGGATTTGAGTAGGAGGTGGGGAATCTGGAGAAGATGAAAAGTGGCACCACTGCAGGGCCACTTTAACCCTTGTTCAAGCATGGAGCATCTAGTAAACAATAGTCAGAACCACAGGCCCTCTTATCAGCCCCTAGGATCAGCTGGTCAAGCACTGGGGACCCCAAACTGTAATTAGCAGCCTGGAAAAATCACACCTGAGGCCGGGTCAGCTCAACTTTGTCAAAGGAGAAAAGACTTTCCTGTTCTGGGGCCTACGGGAACGTTTTCCTTCAGGACACTGTGATAATCATGGCATGGATTTACAGAGTTGATCTGGAAAGGTCTGGGGGCATTATCTGCGCTCTCTGCCTCCTGTGCTCATGGGGGTGACCTTGTGAGTGTCCAATTTAGAGCTGTCCAGGGTTAGGGCTACAAGCACATCTCCAAATCTTTGATGTGCACTGCTGTCTCTCAGAACAACATAAAATAGATGCCATTTGACAAAAGTTGTTCATCTCCAACTACCCATACTTTTCAGTACCTCTTATAGATAAAGCCAAATGCCAGTTTTCACGAATAGCCGACTCAGTACTTGTCTGGACAAATGGAGTAACCAGAAAAATAAAGGATCGTGGGACACTGCTCAAAGTGGCTATGCTAACCTGAGGAGGATAATACCTTATGAGTACAGAGTAAAAGATAACATGAGAAGTATCTAGCTAATAGGCTAATAATACATCACTGGCATAATAATAATAATAGGATGTATAAGGCATTCCTTTTGCACCGGTTAGTTCCTTTGCTTATTTCTATGCTTTGTCCTTTCACTGTCCATGCTGAGAGGCCTGGATCTCTCCTATCATATGTAACTTTTGAAATGTGTCTTTGATTCAGCTCCTTCCCAGATGTTTGGCTGTCTAGAAACCTAGATTTTGGGGTGTCCCTTCTCCTCCAGTATTGTTCATCTTCCCCTTACCCTGGCTCTTCCACTTCTCTATGGATGCAGGCGCATGTTCCTCTGCATCCTATTTCCAAACTCTGTGGCCTTTTAGTTTTTGGAACCTGAAGATGCTCCAACAGAAATAATTACCACTAACTTATAAGGTGAGATGATTTCTGTTTGACCACCAAATATGTTCATTTTTAATTAAAGCCTAAAGCTTGACAAGCTCTAAAAATATGCATTGCAAGACAAGAAAAAGAGTACATTATCAAGACTGGCAAATGAAAAAAAAAATCTCTATGGTTGAAAAAAAAAGTTACCAACATTTATGTCCAAAGAAGGAATGTTTTTCATGAAAGCCTTGAATTAGAGGCCTAACTCTTCCATTTTCTATTTAAGAGACCGAGTGGGCAGGGCAGGCCAATTCACTTCTCCCAGCTGATGTTTTCTCCCATGTAAGATGAGAATAATGTGTGTTCCCCTCACAGGACTGGGGTGAAGTGATTAATAAAGATATATCAATGAAAAACATTGTGAACCCTTAATACTTGATTTAAGTCTCAACACCTCATGTGAAAGAGACTACTTATATTCCCATTTTATATAGGAGAAACCAAGCTGTGAAATCATTAGCTGTGACGCTGTATGTATCGATTACTTTTTAACCAAAGAACGTCCTGGAAAGTCATTTATCGTTTATTATTATTACCAATTCCAAATGTAAGAGAACATAAAATTTTCAAAGGGTCGTATTTGGTTGCTAGCAAGGAAATGAAGCTGTCATTCTATGCCCACCCTTTCCTTTCCCTGCCAGGCTTTGCAGATGTACTGTCTACACTTGCAGACTCCACTTGTTTAAGCTTCTTTCCCTCCTTATGCTCCCACAATCTTCATCTCATCCCCACAACTTTCCTCAACAGAATGATAAGGGATATAATGTTTCCATTAAAACACTAAAGCGGTCAGAAGTTGCATCATTTCTTAATTAATTAGAAGATACTTCTCTCTTCCCCCCCTAATTAGATGTTTCTCTTTCATTTCCTACTTGTGATGAGAATCTGCAGTCTTGAAAGGAATCAGTATAGCATTTGAGTTGAATGGGTATCAACTTCTCTCTGGGGAGGGGGTGTGGAAATGACATTAGTCCACTATACCAACTCAAAAAAGAACTTCATGAGGATTAAGACAGACCATTCTTGATTTACTCCACACGACTTTATTGAGCAATGCTAAGTACTGGGCATAAATCAATCAATAAGAGATGTGCTTTCTGTTCTCCTGGGGTCACATTAGCAGAGGAGACAGACCTTGTCTATAGCACTTAAGAGTGGGAGTGAAATGTGTGTATCTGTACCTTGTTTCACTTACTGGTTAGTAGTGATGTAGTAGTAGCTGTGTTATAGCAATGGCTCACCTTAATTGACACTGTATGCCAAGCATTGTTCTATACATGTTGCAGGTATGAACTCATTTAAAAACTGCTCTAAACTGCAAGACTGGTTATATCACTTTCCTATTTCAGTGCTTCTTTGCAGATCCACATTGATGGGTAAATCAGCTGAGTATATGAAGGATATTAGACTATCACAGGGCAGTAAAACATCACTGGAAATAAAAAGTTGATGGAGAAGACCATATTTAACAAAATGTTTTTCAGGGAGAAGAAAAAAAAGTTCTTGGAAAAATTAGTTTATATAGCTGCTGGGCATGACGTTTGAGAATCCTGGGTAGGATGCTTGAGTCACAAGACTTTCTCTTAAAATGCTTTCAAGAGAAGATGGATCCTGTTAACGTTCACCTATGTTTGCCTTTGTCATACGGGATGGGGCTGATGGAACCAAAAATGGGTTGTTCTCCATAACTGATAAGAGACTAAGCATCGCCATCGATGTTCCCTGCCGGTCCCTCATGCCATCCACAGAGCTTCCTCTAAATAAACGTATGCTGCAGAAGCAATCCCACTACTGGGCATATACCCTGAGAAAACCATAATTCATAAAGAGTCATGTACCAAAATGTTCATTGCAGCTCTATTTACAATAGCCAGGACATGGAAGCAACCTAAGTGCCCATCAACAGATGAATGGATAAAGAAGATGTGGCACATATATACAATGGAATATTACTCAGCCATAAAAAGAAACGAAATGGAGTTATTTGTAGTGAGGTGGATGGACCTAGAGTCTGTCATACAGAGTGAAGTAAGTCAGAAACAGAAAAACAAATACCGTATGCTAACACATATATATGGAATCTAAGGAAAAAAAAATGTCATGAAGATCCTAGGGGTAAGACAGGAATAAAGACACAGACCTACTAGAGAATGGACTTGAGGATATGGGGAAGGGGAAGCTGTGACAAAGCGAGAGAGTGGCATGGACATATATACACTACCAAACGTAAAATAGATAGCTAGTGGGAAGCAGCCGCATAGCACAGGGAGATCAGCTTGATGATTTGTGACCACCTAGAGGGGAGGGATAGGGAGGGTGGGAGGGAGGGAGACGCAAGAGGGAAGAGATTTGGGAACATATGTATACCTGATTCACTTTGTTATAAAGCAGAAACTAACACACCATTGTAAAGCAATTATACTCCAATAAAGATGTTAAAAAAAAAAAAAGTATGCTGGAGAGGACTCAAAAACTATGATTCAAGCAAACACAAATCATTATCCCCCTAAGTCATCTTCATTCTTTAGACACGTCCTGAACTTCAGAATTATGTCAAACTGTATCCTAGTTTACAAGTCATTTCTCTTCTGGCATTTAACTATCTTTTTATCCTTAACTGTTACCATTCTGCCTCTGTATAGGCATGCAAGCCACTGCTGTTGCCTCTCCAATTCCTTTCCTAAATATTTACTTATCTGACTTCTCTATCAAGTATGAATTCCATAAAAACAATAATCTGTCTTATTCATCTCTGTACTCCGTTGCTGATATCCTGAATAATGCATATAGGTGTAATAAATATTTGCTAAATAATAATTTTCTACTGAAGAAAAAATCCTAGTGACTTGTTTAGTAAGTCACACCTTCTACATCCAAGAAATCATACACACAGATCAGACCCCAATAAATATTTGTTACATATCTATATGATCATCTGATCCATTGTTCCTCTAAATAATTTTCATCTCCTTTAACAAGAACAAATAATTTTCTTTTACTTTCTTTGGGTAGTCTTTTTTTCTATTCTTGTATTTAAGAACATTCAGAAGTCGTTTAGTTTTTCAGAACTCTGAAGTGTGTGAAAAATGTGTTATTTATAGACTCACTGGCAAAGCCTTATAAATGCAATGATGGCAGCTCAATTTCTGGGTGCAGTCTTGTTTGGTTCATAATTTGACAAGCTAGCATGCTTAAGGTTAATGAGAAAATTCATTTTTGGTGACGTACGAGGCATTCAGCAGAGAAACAGTCACACTAATAAGGAATTGCATGTTACACATACTGCATAGTCTTTGCAATTTTTCTTAAAAATGTATATATAACAAATGGCTTGCTTTGCTGAAATCTAGATAAGAAGAGAAAGAAAGGGCAGCACCTAGAATTTTAAGGAGAAACAGGATGTCTTAATAACTTAATGTGGGTGGTAGAAGTTCAAGGTAATAGAAGTTCAAGGTAATAGTGGGCAAATATGGACCTTACTTCCTGTCTGGTGCAGAAGCACACAGCAAAATTGAATTATTTGTGTACTTTATTACAAAAATAATTGTATATAATCATACCAGGAAAATGTCACTTGTTCTCATAAATGTCCTTTTAAAATGAGCTATCAACTCAGAATATCAAAAAGCATCTCTTTCCGTAAAGGCAGTGAATAGAGAGCCAAGTAGCACTCAAGTGAGGCCCATGGGGAAGAAACATTTAACAAACTAGCATTTACTAAATCAGTATTTGTCAGCACCTTCTATACGACAAGCACTCTGCAAGGTGTGAGAGAAACAACCGTGAATGGCACATCTGCTATCACTAGCCTCAAGTAGTGCACAGTCTAGTGGGAAGAGCTTGTCCTTCTTGTAGGTTCAAAGTTATGTTCCTGGATGAGAAACTCTGGAGACAAGACTACAGCAAGTGAATGTTGTCAAAAAGAGATGTACCTAGTTCTTTCTGAGTAAACTAGATCCCAGTTTTAGGTCTATGAAGGTCTTTGTGCTAATACAGGTTCTTCCATAAGACACAGAAGAACAGAGAGATAACATCTATTTTAAGCACAAGGTCTAGTCATTTTCCTAACTTGTCAAAGGCTTTATTATAAGTCCAACTTCTTGTGCTTGGCCTCAATGGTCTTGTTTGCCATTTCTACCATTTGTGGGTCATGATACCAGGCAAAAAAAAAAGAAAGAAAAATTAAGCAGTTTTGACATCACTGTATTTAAGTATTTATTAAGCAGTAATAACAATATCTAGTGCTTGTTCTGAGATTTGCTGTTATGCTTTCAACGTACCTTTCTTAGTGGATCTCAACCCTGCCTGGGACTCAGAATTATGTCTATAGGTTGCACGCCAATACCTAGATCTCAGACCAGCAGATTCTGATTCAGTAGATCTGGGATGGTATTTTTAAGCAGATTCATGGATGACTTTCAACTGGAGTCTGAATTGAGAAGCATGGTTTTATGCAATTTGTTTTTCCACAGTATCCCAGGGAAATAGGCTTTAGTAATACTCCATGAGCTTCTATGTGTAGAATGTGTTTCCTCTATGTGTAGAATGTGTTTCCTGAGGCACCTCCTGGGGAAATCTTCCCTATCACATCTCCCTCTCACCCTGTCACCACCCAGGCAGATCCAAATCACAAACCTTGAACACACCTCTGATTTGTCATCCTACTGTGCTGCACTTTTTTTTTTTTTTTTTAACATCACTGTTGCTTATTTGTCTCTCTCTCCTACTTGCTTGTGAGCTCCTTAAGGGCATGGGCTTATCTATTCATCCTTGTCTCCTTAGAATGCATTACATTACTTGGACATGGTAGGATTAAAATTAATAATGACAATAATAACACATCGTGTTTAACTATATGCAGGCACTATCACCAGCGCTGTATATGCATGAATTGATTTAATTTCCATGACAGCTATGTGAGGTAGGTAAGATAGTACTATTATTATCCTCATTTTACAGATGAGAAAACTGGGGCACAAAGAAGGTAAGCAACTTAAGGTCACACTGTCTGTTTAATGAAAATGTTAATAGCATCCCCATATCATGGGAAGAAGAAAACTATTTTCATTTTATAGATGAGAAAATGGAAACTCTTTCAATCACATCAGTCCTTTAAGTGTGGACCACTTATACTGTAGTTTAGATACTTGCTCTTTATTACAATAACATCTGGAGTTTGGGGGATTCTTTGGGTTCCACACATCCTCTGTATGACACTACTTCTACACTGTGCAATCATCTCTCTTAAATGGGGCAGGCAGAAGACACCAGCTGAACCACTGCAGTGCATGGGCTTCCAGCTGAAAATAAATGATGTCAAGGAGCAGTGCCAGCCATCTGTTGACATACTGATTTGCCACTGAAAAAAATGGAGGCATTTGTTCACATTTCCAGATTATTTAAAAATAAGGAGCAATGGGAGTTATTAAGTTGGGCAATCTGAGTTCTACGTAGCATTTATACACTTTGTTTTTTCCTGGATGCCTTCTTTAAAATTAAATTTTTAATAACCTTTAAACCTTGCAGCCTTGAGGGAATAATTTCTTTCACAGTAGTTCAAAGGTTTAATTTCACAGTAAAGCTTTTGAAATATGGTATTATCCCTTTTGTTCTAGAAAATTACTGTTTAAAAAATCATATTTCAAAGTAATGATTGTAATGAGAAAAAGATATGAGCCCCAACTTCAAACGGAAAAAATGATAAACTCGCCTGTGATGTCTTCTAGTGAGCCTTTCCCTCGTGGATCCTAATTTGTAACAGTTAGAAAAGTCTCCAAAATTGTGCACTCTCTGCCTGGTAATACAGCCTGGACTGCCATCTAGGAGTGAGGGGGAGGGGCTGATATAGACATAATGGAAGCCATTAGCTTTCTTATATAAGTAAAATGCAGTATGTCTTCAGTCCTGCCGTGTGTGTGTTTTCTATAATGTTATTTCCAAACAACATTATCTTTGGAGTTCTACAGCCATTTTCATGGACATTTAACTCATACGTGGAGTTGTAGAGCTGACAGTGGATTATTGTCAAGTGTAGCAGAGCCTGACAGGGAAAGGGGAGGAGACCCACCCCATACAGCATACCCAGCATGTACTGGACACTGTATTCTGGGCTTTACATATGTTTTATCTTTTTTAACCTTCTGTAGCTCTCTTAAAAAAGTACCATTAGCCCCATTTTACTGATGCTAAGTCCTCATTCTACAAAAGATGATACTTACCTGGTCTTGTTACTCTAAGAATCAAAATCCTCACTGTAACTTCCATTTAAACCTCCCCTGGCCCATTTATCACTTTATAAGAGTACTTAAAAGGACTTGTTAAATTGTAAATTCATAAAGACATGAAATGGATTAAAGAAGAAAGACTACTGGAATGAGAACTATATACATAGGGTAGAATTAGAGCCATATACATTTAGGAGAAAAAATTACTATTGTTAGTTACTAAAGGACTGAAATGAAGGGGAGTGCTGTGTACTAGTCAGAGACACCAGATGAGATCTCTAAATGCATGCATGTCATTTGGGGGCTGTATAATCTTGGACAAATCACTGTAATTCTATTAGCCTCAATTTCTGCATCTGAGAAATGGATCCAAAAGGTGACTAATATTCCCCTCAAATGATAAAAAGGATAAGGATGTGAAAGAGCCTTCTGAACTGTCAACTGCCATGCTCACTATATCCACGGCCATTCGCTCTATGGCCGTGTGTATGTATATGTGTGTTTATTGACTTTTAGATTTTTCTAACACAGTATTTATCATATACCATCGCAATAATCTATTCAGATATTTTATCCACATACTGTAATAGCCTTAATGCAGAGATTGTATTTTGTTCTTTTATCACATTTTATATACTCAGCCACCTGTTTGCTGAAATTTAACGCTACATTCCTATTTATGCATTCATACATTCATTTAATTAGCATGAATATCCACTAAGTTCAAGATACTCATTAAAGTAGAGTCATTTTAATCCAGGACCTTACATGAAATAACATCATGAATGGCTTATGGAAATGTGGGTCATAGTTCCTAATATCATAAACTTTATTCCTATTTTTTCCCTCTGGGTCCTTTAAACTTTGGTAAACATAATAATCATAGAGAACTTTTATTGAATGCATACTATTTGTCATGCTGCATGATAAGTACCCTCCATGCGGTATCTCACTAAAATCTCCGAATAAATAAATAAAAAGCTAGTACTATCACTCAAATATTTAGGAAAGTGAGGGTTGGAGAGATTAAGTAATTATCAAGGTCACATTAGATATTGATGGACAAGATTCAAGACTAGGTCTCTCTAACTCATTCGACAAATCTTTATTTGTTTTTATTATGTGTCAGATGTTCTGCTACTTATTGGGAATACAGTGGTAAATACAGACACAGTGCTCACACTTGCAGATACTTTTCCTAGCAGTAAAAGAAAGATGTTAAGTGTAAAAATATATGATTAATTAATTATGATTCTTATGAGTTTTCTTTAGATGTTTAAACTGATAGCTAAGCTCAGAACGTTCTTGTTACATTCTAAACATACAGAGAAATTGTCTCCTTTCTGATGGGTACTTTATGGCCATGGGGTTGGTGGTAGACTTTTATCCTCTTTATGTTCAAGGAGTCATTTATCACAACTAATATCCTGCTTAGTTCTGATATTTCCAGCCAATAATTTGGATTTTCATGATTGCATTAATTTTAAACACCATGGAAATTCATAGGCTAAAAAAACAGAGCCATTGCATATGTATTCTCTCAAGCAGCTAAATGGCCCTTAAGTTGGTCTCACAGGTACTTGTCAGGAATGGATGTTTTTGCTGGTACAAGAACTGGGTCATGTATTAGACTGATACATTTCAACCTTGGAGCACCTTAACTTAGTTTTATATAATTTATTTTCTATGAACCAAGAGGCCCTGCTTGATAAATTTAAACATATTAGTGGGAAACTATGACCCATACAAAAAGAATGGGTGGTTGTATAATAAAAAATATTTCTTCAGTCTTTGTCCCTGGTTCCTGGTACAGAGTTCCTAAACTTCTTGGAATTTCATGAGTGATGAGTACCTTTTACTATTCATAACACGCCCCTAACCTTTTTTAAAATTTTTATTTTATATTGGAGTATAGTTGATTTACAATGTTCTGTTAGTTTCAGGTGTGCAACCAAGTGATTTAGTTATATATATACATATATCTATTCTTTTTCAGATTCTTTCCCCATATAGGTTATTAGAGAATATTGAGTAAAGTTCCCTGTGCTATACAGTAGGTCCCTGTTGATTATCTATTTTATACAGTAGTGTGTATACATTAATCCCAAGCTCCTAATTTATCCCTCCTTCCCCACCTTTCCCCTTTGGCAACCATAAGTTTGTTTTCTAAGTCTGTGAGTCTGTTTCTGTTTTGTAAATAAGTTCATTTGTATCATAATTTTTAGATTCTACACATAAGTGATATCATATGATATTTGTTTTTCTCTGTCTGACTCACTTCACTTAGTATGATAATCTCTTGGTCCATCCATATTGCTGCAAATGGCAGTATTTCATTTTTTATGGCCGAGTAATATTCCATTGTATACATGTACCACATCTTCTTTATCCATTCATCTGTTGATGGGCATTTAGGTTGCTTTCATGCCGGCTATTATAAATAGTGCTGCAATGAACACTGGGGTGCATGTATCTTTTCAAATTATGGTTTTCTCCTTTTGACCATATCTGAGTTTATGTTATTGAGGTGACTCTTGGTGGGACCCTAGATAGCTTCAACATGGGAGTGGTTAGAGAGAGACAAATCACGTAATATAGGGTCAGAACTAACAGCTCAACCTCCTTGACCTATGGGGAGGTGAGAGGGGCTGGAGATTGAATTCAATTATTAATAGTCAGTGATTTAATCAACAATGGCTATGTAATAAAATTTTGATAAAAAACTCTGAAGCAAAGAGGTTTGAGGGAGCTAACAAGTTGATGAACATATAGATATGCTGAGTGAGTGGTATGCCCAGAGAGGCTTTGTAAGATCTGTACACAATAACCCACCCTCCCAACTCTTACGAGATCATGCCCTATGCATCTCTTCCATTTGGCTGGACTGATTTGCATCCTTTATTAAAAAAAAAAAATGTAATAGTTGAAATAGCACTTTCCTAAGTTCTGTGAGTCATACTAGAAAATTATCCAATCTGAGGGCGGATTGTGGGAACCCCTTAATTTGAAGTCAGCCAGGTAGAGTGTGGGTAGCTTAGAAACTTCATTTTCTGCTGACATCTAAAGTTGAGGCAGCTTTGTGGGACTGAGCCCTTAACCGATGGTGTCTGTACTAACTCTGTGTCGTTAGTGTCAGAATTAAGTTGAATTGTAGGACAATCAGCTGGTGTTGGGAAATGGGAGAATTGGTCAGTGTTGGAATGATATATCTGAATTGTTTGGAAAAAACATTGAGTAGTACTAGGAGTTTAACTTGGTTTTACCAAAGGGCCATGACCTGGCTCAAATTCTGATTCTGCCATTTAAAATTTGTGTGACCTTACAAGTTACTTAATTTTTTGGAGCTTCTGTTCCCCATCCATAAAACTAAAACTAAAACATTCATAATAAGATTGTTAAAAGGACTGAATTAGTTACTGTAAATACAGGCTTTTTCTCAATAGCTGACACCAAGTAAGTGTTTAATCATTTTTTATTTCAGCCTCTCCTCTCCTTTTCCTTTCCCTCAATATAAGTTCTAGAGCACCTTACTTAGTAATAGCTCAGAAATGCAGTACTGTTCTAATTCTACATATTATACTACAGAAATTCCAGTATTTCTCCTACAGTTGATGTCTCTCAGAATGTCTTGCACATCCACAAGTGAATAAAAAAGTCTTATAAAATTTGCATATTTTATGTCTATTTTCCTGATTTTCTAGATGAACATATTGCCTAAGAAATGAAGAGGCTCAGTTGATGTCATAAGGCTATTTAGTGGTTGTCACAGGCTGTGGTTTTAGTCTGTGACTCTGCCTGCCTATTTCTCCTGGCACAGTTTATAGCCCAGGGTGAAACCATGTGTCAGGCAATATGTCCCAGTTTAGGGTTTGGGAAATATAGTCACCACTTTAAACTATATTAACAATTAAAATGCAGGAGATAGTGCAAGAAATGCTACTGAATTCATTAACATTTACGACATATTAGCTATGTGATTTTTTTTTTTTCTAGGGGAAAGAGGCAGGAAAGAAGAGTTAGAGCATTTGCTTCTAATAGGAGGTAGAGGTACCTTTAAGGTTTAACCACTAAAGTTCTAACAAAACCAGCTTTTTGATAAGGCAGACCAGCCAGCTGCCGTGTGTTTTGCAATTTTCAATACACAGTTCCACTTTCACACTTCAATAATTTATTTTCTAGCACTTAGAATCCAGGAACCTGCTTTCACTGATGTAGCTAAAATGCAAGGAACAGAATTTAATAACAAACATCTCCACTTATCTCATCTCATTCCCCAGTAAACTGTGTTGGAAAACATGTGTAAATAGTACCAAGCAAACAAGGCATTTATGGTTTCCTTTAGAGTGTGTTCTATTTGAATTCCAGATTTAGTGGCTTTTATAGAGTATACGTACCACTTTCCATAAGAAAAATGCAAAACTTTCTGAGACAAAAATTCTAATACTATTACTAAATTGTAGAATTTTCAGACTTAGATTTAAATAGAACTAACATATATGAAGCATCCAGTTTGTCCTTGTAGTATTCTGAATGGTTTCACTCTCTGTGTGGTGGATATTATAGATTTCATTTTATAGACAGAGTACCTTAGACTATTAGAGGTTAAATTATTTTCCTAAGGTTGGAGTTGAAATAGAGCTTGGAGAAATTCCAAATAGGTTTGCATGCTTTACATATGAGGGATTAATTACTAACTTAACTCTTTAGGAAATAAGCATAAAGGTTAAAATTACCATTATGCATTCCAGAAGTTATTTCTACTACTGGGAGATACAGTTTTAGCACATAGTCACAATACACATTTCACATACTTTCTTATGTTCAAATATTGAGCAATGACTGGATATGCCAAATAAACAAAAGAATCCTGTAAAGAGGGCTTCTTTCCAATGATCTTAAATATAAGAAAAATAAAACAAATATCTGAGAATGTACGAGGTACTCTTCAAGGCCATGTGTACTAGAAACATGATCAAAGATATTTTGTGTTTTTCAGAGAAACTGAAGATGATTTACTGAGTAATTTATTTAGTAATACTTAGATACCATAAGCAACAATGATAATTCAGCTTGATTGGTTGCCAACATAGTTTTAACATAGTCCAGTTAAAACTACTGCTGAGTGAAGAAATAGACCATCATCTATATAAGCTTGAACATGGAAGGCCACCAATATTTAACAGGCCTATGACAGACCCTTCATCAGTGTGTCCCCAATGATTTAAAGGTGATGTTAAGGTACATGGGCTATCTTATGAACATGAAGAATGTTATTCATGATTCAGTCTTTGCAAATCACTACTTTCTTGGTATTAATGCAAATAATTAATGCAAATAATGACTGAAATACCAGCTAACAATTATTAAGTACCTTTCTTGTTCTAAATACTCTGAAAACTAATTTACATATTTTACATATTTGACCACCAGATCTCATATAGACATTGGCATGGTCTTTTGCATGCTCACAATTTCACAGCTAAGGAAACCAGAGCTCAGAAAATCAAGATACTCAGCTATTAAGGACCTGAGCTAGGACTCAAACCCGAGTCTTTTGATAGCAAAGGCAGGGCTTAATTCCTCACTGCCACTTTTAAATGTTTCAGAAGATCAGAGCAAACTTCAGTATAGTAAAGGAGCGCCATTCACCTCTAGCTAAACAGAGCTCTTCACCAGATGTTCAGCAGACTAAAATCTAAAATATGCTTTGTGGTATCAATGGCAATCTGATCACCAGAAATTTATGCTTCCTTTTCATGGTGTGGAGTTGTTAGCCAGCCACAGAGTATATTTGTGAGCTCCCTTGAATCTACGTAGAATAGCGTGTCTGGGTTCTGACCACATAATACGGATGGAAGGGGTGTACAACACTTCTAGGCATAGTCCGTAAGAAACCTCCTGAGTGATGTTTCTCTTTTCTTTGTGCCAGCTGACTGTCAAAATCCAGGGTGATCTTTGAAGCCAAATGCTGAAGGGGCATAATCTCTATCAGCTGGGTCTCTGAAGCACAGTAACCCTCCTCTATGCCTACTTTCTGCTGACCGATCTCTAGGTGAATGAAAAATAACTACTATTATGTCAGGCCTTTGAGACTTGGGAGTTTATCTCTTAGAGTAGTTAGTGATAACGAATACGGTTATGAGATATGCGTAATATTTCCAATAATGTGGTCATTTGAATCTATATGGGTCAAGCCAATCCTGTAGAAGAGCAAAATATTATAATATCACAAATTCCATTTCTCTTTTAGAAAAACAAAAAAATGTAACTAACTCTGGTCAACAGTTCAAAGAAAGAAGTATTACTTCCGAATGCTAAATGACTCTTCCTTGGGCTAATGTTTCACAGAACCATTAAAAAGAAAGCCACTACTTTTCAAAGAGCTTGAGGACAGAAAGCAGAAGTAGAGTCTGTTTTAGGGATTAGAAATTAAGTAGAATGTCAAAAGGAAAGGATATTACACCATAATGAGACTATGGTGTCTTCAGCAGCATAAAAAAGGACAGATTTTAAGTAAGACTTAAGAAGTCAAAGTGAACTATACAGTTGAACCTTTCTGTCTCTGTCTCTATCTCGCTTTTTCTCTTTCTCTTTCTCACCATCTTAAATATAGACTAAAAATGTTGACCCCGATAAGAATAATACCTACGATCTTTTGAGAACCTTTTATGTCATAAAAAAAATATTGCTACATACATTACATATTATTATCACAGTAACAGTCAAAACAGTTCCACAAAGTAAGCATTATCTTAGCTGTTTTATAGTTAGGGAAACAGATTCATAAAGATTAGACACTGTGTTCACGGACATATGGCATATATGAATGGGAACCGGGACATACCTGCCTAGTTATCCTCCTCTACCTGGGATACTTCAAGCTTCCATCTCCAACAACCTGATGACTCTATTCTCTGTACTTCCACTGTGCCAGTCTAAATGGTAAAACAAGTAATATTTATCAAGCTGCCCACTGCTTAGCCACTCTGCAGAACTTGCCTCTGCTAGTCATCCCTTCTTTTGGCTTGCCCAGCATCACCATCTTGTTCTCTTCCTGACTGTAGCTCTTTCTGGGTGACCTTCACTCTGACCTTCCCTGAAACACTTGATCCACTGCTCTTTTTACAGGGAAAATTTCAGTTTTTCAGTTCCTCATGTGGTTTCTAAACACTTGGAAATGTTTTCCCAGTGGAGCGTGATTATTGGATTTATGTTCAGGGCTCATATATTCCTAGAGAAGAAATGCATTTTATTCTTTATTTAAGCCTGTATTTTAGCTCAGTGCTTTGTGACCACCTAGAGGAGTGGGATAGGGAGGGTGGGAGGGAGATGCAAGAGGGAGGAGATATGGGGATATATGTATAGGTATAGCTGATTCACTTTGTTATACAGCAGAAACTAACACACCATTGTAAAGCAATTATACTCCAATAAAGATGTTTAAAAAAAAAGTCTGTATTTTATGTTGCACACTTAGGCAAAGGACATGTTCTGTATAAATCTTACAAATGAAAATGTGAATGTGAACATGTAAATCTGGTAACAACTGTGAACTGAGATATAAATAGAGGAGTCAAATACATGGAACATTTCTTCAAGGCAGGAAAAATAGATCAAAGGAGACAGGAAAGATTTGCTTCAGTGCTTGGGACCTTGTTTTCTACCAAACTCAACAATATCGACTTTGTAAGGTCAAAATTACTGAGTTTTAAACAAAATGACTGCAATGGAAGGGATATTTTTTGATGTGCATCAAAAAAGGAAAAATATATCCCTCAGAAGAAAGCTGGAGCTTGCTAGTCATTAGCATTTTAATCCTTAGATACATAAAGATACTTATGAGTAAAAGCATTCTGCAGGGTTACAAGAAAAGGTGACTAGCACTTATCAAGAGCCTTCAATGTTTCAGGAATTTTACTAAATTAATTTATTTAATCATCACAAAATTTACCTTGGAAAACAGTTTAGCAATTTCTGAAATCATTAAACACAGTCACCACAGCAATTTCATCCTAGTTTTATATCCAAAAGGAATAAAAACACAATCATACAAAAGCTTGTATATGAATATTCACAGTAGCATTATTCATAATGACCAAAAAGTGGAAACAACCGAAATGTTCATCAACTGATAAATGGATAAATTAAATGTGGCACAATTTATACAGTGAAATCTTATTCTACAATAAAAAGTAGTGAAATACTGAGGTATGCTAGAACATGTATGAACCTTAAAAATACTGTACTAAATGAAAGAAGTCAGTCCAAAGACCATATATTACATTTATATGAAGTGTCCAGAATAGAAAAATCTATAGACAGAAATGTAGATTAGGGCTTGCCAGGGAATACGGCAGGGGAAATGGGGAATGAATGCTAATTATGTAGGGCTTCTAATTGGTGTAATGAAAAAATTCTAAACTTAGATTATGGGAATGGTTACACAGTTCTGTGAATATATTAACACTATCAATCGTATTAATTAAAAAGGATGAATTTTATGGTATGTGAAGTATATCGAAATAAAACTTACTTTAAATGAAAAAAAGAAACAAACACACACAAAAGCCCTTCAAGGAGAATATATATATATATATATATATATATATTTTTTTTTTTCATGATTTGAAATTGTCTAATATGGTCGTTATAATTTTTTTTTTTTTTTTTTGCTGTACACGGGCCTCTCACTGTTGTGGCCCCTCCCACCACGGAGCACAGGCTCCAGACGCACAAGCTCAGCAGGGCCATGGCATACGGGCCCAGCCTCATTATAATTTTAAATAAAATCAGTCTTCAACATTCACCCTCCAAAGCCTGTATTTATGA
Organism: Leucopleurus acutus; assembly: GCF_964270905.1. Taxonomy (NCBI): domain Eukaryota; kingdom Metazoa; phylum Chordata; class Mammalia; order Artiodactyla; family Delphinidae; genus Leucopleurus; species Leucopleurus acutus. The sequence goes on along the minus strand of NC_139151.1, from coordinate 51,702,849 downwards.
AATTGTTCAACTACAAATTTTATAGAATACAACCTTGCATTCCTGCTGATGGACACTACAAATGCCTGGATTTAAGTTGTGTTGCATTTATCATTCTTCCCTATGACATTTCTGTTCACAAACCAACCTCTGAGACTTTCTCCACTCATATGACTAAATAATTTAGATTTTATTATCAATTTGCATCCAATATGAATTATGATTCCCAATGGCATTATAGCATCTTCAAAATAATGAGACAGGAGAGCATGGGATTAGAACATGGCATATGGGGCCAAACTGCCTGGCTGAAATTCCTGGCTTAGTTATTTGTTCTAAATGTGACCTTGGACAAGTTACTCCGTCTTTTGGTGCTTCCATTTCAAGACCTGTAAAATGGGGATAATCACAGTTCCTAACTCATAGCTGTTGTGAAAATCTAATAACAGTATAAGCAATATGCTTGAAACACTGGTCTGTTTATAATAGGTGTTAATAAGTAAAGGTTAATTATTCTTACTACCTCTTCCAGCCCTTTCCATTACCTCCCCCATGCACAAACAGTATACGCCTGACTTACAAAATTACTTGTGGATTACTGCACACTCTGAATTCTATACTACACATTTGCATGAGTTGTTTCTTCTGCCTTAAAATTCTCTCCACACTTTGGAGGCCTTGGAAGAGTCTTAAATTTTCATCAGAACCAAGATCTGTTCTTATCTCATCTCAGAAGATTTCCTTGATTGTTCCTGGTTAATGCCTGTTTCCCAATGTAATTAATAGTGCCCCCTTTAATACTCAAAATTATCCTAATTTGAACAACAAATCATATTGTTACCTTACCTTTAAATCATGTTCCCTGGCCATCATAGATCTGGAGAAAAGTGCGGATACAAAGGAAGAGGGATATTCCAACACAAAAGGAAGAAAAGGTTGAGATCTAACCTCTTCAAATGGTGGGAAAGTATATGTAAGAAAAAAGACAGTAGAAGGTCAAAGAAGAGTGTGTCCTTACTTCCTCCCTCTCAGTGTGGAACATAAGGGTGCAGAGAGTAATGGAAATATACAGAGGGGCATGGGGTCTGCAGATGCCTGAGAATATCAGAAGTACAGAGACCCACTTCCCTAGATAGCTTATAACATCAAGTTTCTTGGCTTCAAGTCTCTAGAAGAAGCTCTGTGCCCGGCATCATCAAGATGGCAGAAGGCCAAAGCATGAAACAACAGCAATGTGAGGTGCGTCTAGATATATGGGCTGTGGCAGCCCTATTGAATCCCACAGCCTGGAGTGAAGTGTGCAGAAAAATGGCATCCTTACATGCCCTGGTATGGGGATACCAGAATGCTGATAGACCTATGAAGATTCCTGTAGGAACAGGGGGACTTCACAAGCTCCCACTACAGCAGTGGGATCATCACATCATCAGGCCAGATAAGTCACTCCATAGCAGAGACCAAGGAGGATGCAGAAAATTAGAGTCAGGGATCTCTTTCCCCCACCCCACCAAGAACAATATTAAATATGTCTCACTATCCATGTACCATTATTGTGGGGCAATGATTCTTCCCTATCCCTGTTGGATGGATATTCTTCCATGTTTGATGGAGCTGTGTTATTTTGATATCCCTGACTCTAACCACACCCTCAATTACACTTATTGTGGTTTAACTGATTTGAAAGAAGAAACTGGTTTGTGTATCACTGCACTTTCCTCTCTTTATTGGCAGTGAGCTACTCGTTGTGAGCATGCGTGGCCAGACCAGAGCTTCTGTATGACTAGGTCAGTTCATCTCATTATTACAAAGATCACTTGTGTATAGATATTAATCACATTCTTAAAAAATCCACTTTATCAGTAATAAAGACAATACTATATTTCAGTGACTCTAAGATTCACATTTTTTCTGCACTTTAACATTTCTGAAACTGGAGTGCATCTTACAATCAACAGCATTTGATGGTCACTGTTGGCCAGGTGGCAGTCACGACAGTGGTCATTGCCTACACACTTGCTAATATCAAATGTGCCAATGTCAAAACTTGCTGAATGGTACCAGAAACACTGAAGAAAATCCTGAAAATTGTTTTTAAGCCTTAGAAAACAAATAGTAAGGAGTTAGATCAGATATGTTTAGGAAAAAAGCAGGAGTCAAAATTAGGCTAGTTCTACTTCACTGAGAAGCCAAATTAAAAATCCAGCAGCAATGGCTTCCAGATATTTTTTTTTCCCAGATATTTTTTATTGGACTATTTTTATTGGACACAGTATCACCAACACCTCTGATAGGACATAGGGCAATATTGTGTGTAAAAGGTTCACAAATTGACCCATGTGAGTGAAAAAAATCAATCTTAGAATAAAAAGAAGCTTTAGGAAAACCTTTACCAATTTGGTTGGTCCACATTTTCCTTTTTATGTTTGCAAAAGACTAATGCATGATAAAAATATATGATCAATTAAGTCTAAGTTTCTTTCTCTCTGTGTAAAATAGAAATTATAAAGAATAAGAAAGTATATAATCAAATATTAATTAGCAGTGTCTGTATCTTTCTAAAATATATAAAAATAATAATATGTCTTAAAATAATGGTACATTTCCTTGGATTAAAAGAAGTGTGGTATTTTGGCCATTATCTACTCCTTTGCTTTATTTTTCAACTGGTTCAAACACTGAGGGGTGAAGAAGAGTACTACTTATAGAACCTTGTCAAAAACTTCAGTGCCATTGTAGAGGAGGGAAAAAGAGAGACAGGACTCTAAAAGACTGGACTTTTACAAAAAGTGAAAGCGACTTTTTAAAATGAAAAGAGACTTTAAATCTCAAGAGACTCGGGTATGTTTAATTAACAAACTTAAGTTGTCATACTACCCTAAAGTGTTTGAGTAAACTGCCCAAGATCACTCAGGTACTGTGATGAAGCTAAGTGATGAACTTCCACCTCATTCCATTCCAAAGCCCTTTCCTGTCACAAAGTTCATCTCTTAGCTTGATCTTTATCTCCAACTATTACTGGTGCATCAGTGTCTTCCCCTTCTACTTAGTGTGCTACTATTTACTGTGTAGAGTTTAATTCTGTCTCAACTTGGCAATCTATTTTGGGGCTACCTGAAGTAGGTAAGGACAGAGAAAGGACCAATGGAACCAAAATATCCTAGAAGGCATTTGTTTTCTGATTTAATAATTTAAACTTTTGGGGTATAAGTGAGTATGTACATCTGAAACTATAAAGAGATTGTAAAAAGGGAAGGTCCCTCAATACATGCTTGAAATAAATTCATGGTTAACAAGGCTCAGGTTTGAAACTAATGAATATTTAATTAAATGTCTGACTTCATCAAGGAGACTTAGTAAATGACTGTCAAAAGTGCTATGTCTGTTAACATCCTTTCCGGTTCGTGAATGTACCTGGAGCTAAAGTGCAGACAAGATGATCAAGAGTCAAAGGATGTTGGGCTTCACTAGTGGCGCAGTGGTTGAGAGTCCACCTGCCGATGCAGGGACCACGGGTTCGTGCCCCGGTCCGGGAGGATCCCACACATGCCACGGAGCGGTTGGGCCCGTGAGCCATGGGCGCTGAGCCTGCGTGTCCGGAGCCTGTGCTCCGCAACGGGAGAGGCCACAACAGTGAGAGGCCCGCGTACCGCAAAAAAAAAAAAAAGAGTCAAAGGATGTTGAGCTGTCAAGGTCTTTAGAGATCACCTCATCTGCTGCTTTCCAACATGGGTTCTGTCTAACACAGTTCCCAGATATTTTCTAAGAACAGGGGATCCTTTCATCAAACGAGCTGATAGGGTAATTACCTGGGAGATTCACATGACCCATCAGCCTGGAAAAGACTCCAAGAAATTCTACAACTAGAAGATAAAAAAATTAAATCCATTTGATTCCCAGACTTTCCTAAAACAGAACTATTAAAAATGGTCTCTGTATTTTAACACAGATCAAGAGCCCAACAAACAAGTAGTCCTTGTAATACATTTTGGGAAATGCTGAGTAAATATAAATAACATATTTTGGTTAAAAAAGGAAAATGAAGCCCAAAGAAGTCAAGTGACCTAGCCCGGGCCATCTAGCAAACTAATGATAAAACTGCTGGGCCCACTGACTCAGCCCCATGTTTTTTTGTTTTTTTTTTTCCCCATTACAGACCTCAGAACCTAATATCTGAGCAGGCTTCTCATGTGCACCGTCAGATTGAATGGTCTGTAGTGAGCTCACAGGTTTTATAGTTTTCCTTCTTGTTTTAAAATATACCTAAGGGACCAGGTTCCTCTTCTACAATTATGGAAAGCCTCAGCTTCACTTCACTTCAACATTTAATCAAGTCTTTCTTAGTATCCCTCCCACCCCATCCATTCCCCAGAGCTGCTAATTGCTTTATATGAATCTATACCATGAATATTCTTAATTGTGAAAGAGTCTGAATGGATACGGGGTTTAAATTTCATTTATAAAAATCTCTTAAGTGGTCTTCACTGCCTTCAGTGGAAAGTATCCTTATTGTTTTTTTTTTTTTTTTTTCTGTCTGAAGAGGTGTTAATTAAATACTTTGAGTTAATTTAAAATTAACAGGGGATATAATCTGATATCTTTCTATCGAATCAGCAAGTTCTAAATGAAAACTCTTGGGTCAAGATTTCGGTTTTAGGTGTGGTTAATCTAAGTGAATAGACTGTTTCTGAGAATGAATCATCTGTGCTCATCTACAATTATATTTTGTGGAAAGGGAGGAATTTCAATACACAATCCAGTCCACTTTGAAATGGAAAGAAAACTGGGTGTCTAAACGTATGGAACCTATGTACAAATACAGAGGGGCCACTGACTTTCACAGAGATTGTCATCTGATAGTACATCTGAGAATTTCATAAAAGTGTCAGAGCTGGAAAATCCTCGGAGATCAAGTTATCCCATCCTCTCACTGTGAAGACAAGAACACTGAAACCCATAGAAGGGAGTGATGAACCCAGGGTAACCCAGTAAACTGGCACCAGTATTTGAAATTAGAACAGTTGCCCTGACATTGTATCTCACAGAGACAATTAAAAGTGTCACAGACTTGTAGGTCAAGCCATTTTTGGTTGTAATTGTTTTATCATATCCATCAATCATCACAGTGCTATGAATTTCAAAGTGTGGCATACCTAACTCTTTTTGTTTTGGTTTTCCCGATGTATTTAGTTTTCTATCGATGGATAAGAAATTATCACAAACCTAACAGCTTAAAATAATCTATATTTATTATTTCAAAGTTTCTATGGGCCAGGAGTTCAGGCATGGAGTCTCTGGGTCCTTTGTGCAGGGTCTCACAAAGCTACAACAAAGATGTCAGCCAGGCTATGCTCCTTTCTGGAGCTTGAAGTCCCATTCCAAGCTCACATAGTTGTTGGAAAAATCCAACATCTTGCCATTGTACGGCTGAGGTCCCCGTTTTTATGGTGGCTGTCAGCTCTGAATTCCTAGAAGCCATTCATAGCTCCTCGCTATATGGCCCTCTCACAGTACGTGGCAGCTTACTTCTTCAAGGCCAGATGGAAGGGAAACCCTTTCCATACCTCTTTTAAGTGTTCCTCTGGTTAAGTCAGGCTATATAAACGTTTCTTTTTTTTTTTTTCAACAGGAATATAATTCTTATTTTATCTTGTCTCATCATGTAGGCATTAAAGTACAATGTTCGTATTCTGTACATATAATTTTTTATGTAGATGTCTTTATTTTAACATCTTTATTGGAGTATAATTGCTTTACAATGTTGTGTTAGTTTCTGCTTTATAACAAAGTGAAGCAGCTATATGCATACATATGTCCCCATATCCCCTCCCTCTTGCGTCTCCCTCCTACCCTCCCTATTCCACCCCTCTAGGTGGTCACAAAGCACCGATCTGATCTCCCTGTGCTATATAGCTGCTTCCCACTAGCTATCTATTTTACATTTGGTAGTGTATATATGTCCATGCCACTCTCTCACTTCGTGCCAGCTTACCCTTCCCCCTTGCCTTGTCCTCAACTCCATTCTCTACATCTGTGTCTTTAATCCTGTCCTGCCCCTAGGTTCATTAGAACCTTTTTTTTTTTTTTTTTTTTTTTTTTAGATTTTATGTGTTAGCATACGGTATTTGTTTTTCTCTTTCTGACTTACTTCACTCTGTATGACAGACTCTAGGTCCATCTACCTCACTACAAATAACTCAATTTCATTGCTTTTGTGGTGAAGAACAGTATGGAGGTTCCTTAAAAAACTACAAATAGAACTACCATATGACCCAGCAATCCCACTCCTGGGCATACATCCTGAGAAAACCATCATTCAAAAAGAGTCATGTACCACAATATTCATTGCAGCTCTATTTACAATAGGCAGGACATGGAAGCAACCTAGGTGTCCATTGACAGACGAATGGATAAAGATGTGGCACACAGATAAGCATTTCTGATTCAGGAAGAAAGGGGCTTGAATCTCCAAAGATCCAGTTGTTTTTGTGTGATTTCTTTTCTCGTTCTAAAGAAATATGCACTATGTTAACCTGACTGTGTGTGTTTTCCTGAAGGAGTGTTCCTCACTTGTGTAAGCTTCAGGTCTCGAAACACATAGCTCTGCCACTGCCTTGCCACTCACCATAATATCAGTACAAATACTTGGAACAGTTGCCTGTCTTAGAACTCATCAGGATTTGTCAGGTTTTCAGTTTTTACATAAGTTATTTCCACCCCCTAGACACCCTAATTCCCTTCTCTGCTTGGCTGTCTCCTAACATCTTCAAGAATCAACAAATGGGAATTCACCTCCTACCTGGTTTGGGGGCTCCACTTTAGTGCTTATCCCTGTCACACCACATGGTCTTTAACTATATTTCCTTTTCTATGCTGTCTCCCCGCTTCCACCAGTTCAACCTTCACTCTCCCCCTAACCCAAGCTTGTCCTTAAGGAGGGAATAGTAGGTTTCCCTTCCTAGTTCCTTAGTGCTCAGTCCCATTAGGAAGTTAACTGATATTTCTTTGAATAAATAAAGAATAAGTGATTGAAGTGAATGGTTTAATTTCAAATTAATGATAAAAAAGAAAAATAAAGAAGTTAATGACATTGGTTTTTGTCACAAAGCATTTAATTTTGTTCAAAATTCAGTTTCTCCTTTATACTATTGTTTAAATGATTACCTTTTACCTTAACATATTTTTATTCTCTGAAACATAAAATGTGAGAGCCCTGAGCTTAGTGAGTAGATTCTATTTGATGCAGTAAGATAAAACTGGGCTTGGATTCTAGCTGGATAGGTTTGAGAAAATGACTGGGTCTGTTTGAGACTCAGTTTCCTTGTCTGAAAAATGGATTTAATTTCAATCTTGGGTTGTTATGAGGATGATTTGTGAGATGATATATTTGAAAGTGGTTAGCGGATGGCCTGGCATATAGTGGGTCCCCAGTAAATATTAAAATTAAACAAAAGTACAACCATGACAAACAGATAAAAACCACCCTATACGCCAGATAAAATATTACAATTATTTCCATTTTATAGCTGAGGCTCAGAGACATTAAAGTAATGGAGGAAAAATGACACAGGTATATGAACTTAAACAAACTACTTAATCTCTCCAAGCCTTAATATCCCCTTAGAAAAGTGGGGATAGAAACAGATAACGTTTACTGTGAGGATAAAACTAACATAGCGTATATATGAGTGGCTAAAGAGTACATAGTACAGAGTATTTACAAAAAAAAAAAAAAAAAAAAACACAAAGAAAAGAAAAAGAAGCAAAACCAAAAGAAAAAAAAAGGAAAGGAGAGAATACCACTACACTTTGGGAATCAGAGAAGTAATTATTTTTTTCCATTTTTACAACTGCAAAACCTGAGGCTCAGAACATGCAAATAACATGTCCATCATTACACAACTTGATGTTGACAAAATGGAACTAGATTTAAGTCTCCTCTCATCAAGTTGAGGCTCACCTATTGCCAGCCTCATCAGTGGCTCCTTCCTAAATACATATCCCACAAGGCATTCATTCCTAGCTGCTCTGCAGAGGGTGTATAGGTGTTATGAGCAAATTTGTATTCTAGGCACACAGAGTAACGTGGTTCACAAATTCCCTTTTGGAATTCCAGATTGAGGGGCGGCTAAGTTGTGCAGAGAGGCCCATAGGGCACTGCCAGCCAATATTCGCCCTTTAAAATAGTCTCCTGTAGAGAAAGGAATTCAATTTAATAAAGAAAGTAAAAAATAAAGACTACAGCGTGATAGCTAACAGGTCAAGTTCTGAAGTCAGGCTGACAAGTGTATGAGTCTGAGTTGACTGCTCCTTTAGGCAAATCAAGTAAATTTCCCTTCTTTAAAATGTAGGCAATAATTTCTACCTCTTGATATTGTTGTGCAGATTAAATGACATAAAGCATGACAAATTCTCAGGACAGTGTCCGGAATACCTCCCCTTAATGTTAACTACAGAGTAGCCCAAGCACACCTGGGTAAAGACTTTATTTTTATGCAACCTCATACAGGTGCTCCCTGGATTATGCAATACTCTATACCTCAGCCTGGACCTAAAATGGAAAAGAGTTGGTATTGCAGCCTTTTTTTGGGTAAATGTTTTAATTGGAATTATTTGCTTATATATCACAAGTGTACAGTCATACATTTTTATAACTAAACACACACACGTAATTAGCACTCAAATGAAGGCACAGAACATTACCAGCACCCCAGACACTCCTCGTGCTCCCAGCCACTCATTATTCTGCTCTTCACCCCTGGTTAACTTTGTTTCTGAATTCCAACAACATATATTAAGTTTGCCTGCTTTGAATTTATTGTAAAATGAATTATTACCATGTATACTCTATTTTGTCTCAATTTCCCCTCAGTGTTAAGTTGGTGAGAGGCATCTATATTTGTGAATGTACCAGTTTTATATCACCCAATTCTCATTGCTTTATGTCATTCCATTGAGTGAGTATACCACAACTAATTTTTGCTTTTTACTGTTGACTGACATTTGTGTAGTTTCCAATTAGAGGCTGTTATGAACAGAGTTGTGATAAACATTCTAATATGTGGATTTTGGTAAACATGTATGCTTTCTGTTGAGTAGACATGGGAGTGGACTGCCAAGGTTATACATATGTTCAGTTTCAGTATGCAATGTCAAATAGTTTCCAAATGGCTGTATCGAATTACACTCCCACCAGCAATGTAGGAGAGTCCTGGTTCATCCACATCCTTGCTAATCTTGGATATCTTCCCCCTTGTTCATCTCAGCTATTTTGGTGGGTATATAGTAATATAGTACTATGTTTTTAATTTACATTCCCTGATGACTAATGAAATTGAGCATTTTTTCATATATTTCAATAGCTATTTGGATACCCGCTTTTGTGAAGTACCCATTCCTTTGCCCACTTTTCCGTTGGGTTGTCCACATTTTCCTGTTGATTTAGGTAAGTTCTTTATATATTCTGGGTACAGGTGGTTTGTCAGATATATGTACTGCAAACATGTTTTTCACTGTGAGTTTCCTTTTTTATTCTCCTGATAAATAAATGTTCTTAATTTATAATATATTGTGATTTTTTATCAAATTTAGAAACATATTATTTCTATTAGTTCTATTAAAAGCAACCTCCTCTTGCTATCTAAATAATAGGAGTGCAACAAAGTTCAAATAGTATAGTTACCCAGAGTAACTTCAACCATCCATTCCAGGCCTGTGCTCCCCTTAGATTTACTGAAGGAAGGTCTGAGCTGATCTGTCTTTTCCTCAGGTTGCCTAAGGCTCCTCTTATTTTCTCATTTTGCCAAAATGAGTTCTAGCCATTAACATTTATAATAAAGTCATCAGCATTAGAAGGGCAAAATAACATTGTTCAATAATTTAGGAAGAGTGTAGGGCAAATAACCAGGCATATTGTAGGGTGAACAGTTATATTTGGCAAGAGATGTAATTGGAACTTAACCTACGCATATGTAAGGGATGACATTACTGTGGTCAGTCAGTCAGTCATTTGTTAACTACCTACTGTTTTATACTGTCCTGATAGTTTTCCTGTCTTTATTTGACTCTGCATTGGATTTGTGTTTGTTTAAAGCAAGGATTGGCACCTAGGTCAGTCACAAAAATTATTTCTCATATCTTGCTACCATAGGAAAGACATAGGATCTCAAAACTGAGTGAGCGAGACATACCACTACCATACTAACAAGAGTACGTTGCAATATTGTTGGGGACAGTGTTTTCCAACCAGTGTTCTGGGAGCACAAAGATATTTAAAGTTGGGATGAGGAAAATCTTGATAATAAGAGGTGCCTGAAACTAGGTCCTGAAGAATGAAGACTTCTCCAGGTAGAAAAGGAAGAAAATGGAAGTTTGTCCTTTTTTTTTTAAATTGCCAGGTATCACTCAGAAGGCAGCATGAATAAAATCAGTGCTCTTTTACTCACGTAAAGCACCGTTTATTTATTTCAGGCAATGGGGGTTTGTAATTTTGGGATATAGTCACACATTTTTCATGGGAAGGGCACCTATAGTTTTAGATAAAATGGGGGAAAGAATGTGTCTCTACTTTGCCTTTGCTGTATACTGATCATGCAGTATCTCACAGAATCCTTGGGGGAAAATAATGCACAAAGCGATCCCAAATGCATAGCAGATGTGACCTGCAGGCAACATCTGAGGTGAGAAGGTCGACTACAAGACCACCCATCAACCTGCATAGGATCTAGTCTAGTCTTAGGTACTGTTCAGATAAACGAATAACTATATGTAAAAATCTGCCCCAAAGGCCGAAAATTTTAATTTGAATTTCTTCCTCAAGTGCTTGGGTTATCATCCATTAAAAAATTACAGTAACAACAAAAATAAAATGATATGGAAAATCCACATATATACAAACACTTAAGTAAACACAAAGAACACATACCCTGTTCTCCTAAAACACCCAAACGTGCCCTTGTTAATAGTTTAGAATAGTGCTGTCCAACAGAAACAATGTGTCACAGAATAAATTTTAAATGGTTTAGTAGTCACATTAAGAAAAGTAAATATAAATGGATGAAATTAAATAATATACTTTATTTAACCCAATATACCCAAAATATCATTTCAATATGTAATAGATAAGAAAAAGTATTAATAAGGGCATTTTGTATTCTTTTTCTCTACAGACTAAGTCTTCCAAATCAGGTGTGTATTTTACACTTAAAGCACATCTCATTTTATTCTTAGTTATTTATGTACTGTAATATTTTTTATTGAAGTATAGTTGATTTACAATGTTATGTTAGTTTCAGGTGTGCTGTATACACACACACACACACACACACACACACACACACACATATATATATTCTTTTTCAGATTATTTTCCTTTAGAGGTTATTAAAAAATATTGAGTATAGTTCCCTGTCCTATACAATAGGTCTTTGTTGGTTATCTATTTTACATATAGTAGTGAAAGCACATCTCATTTTACACTAGCCACATTTCAAGTGCCCAAGTGGCTAACAGCTACCATATTGGACAGTAAGAATAATTTTAAAAGAAAGCATTAAAAGTTGAGTAGGACTATCTTTCATATTATCTGTTTTATTTTAGAATAGTTTTAGGTTTATAGAAAAGTTGGAAAGATAGAACAGTTTCTGTATACCCTGCACCTAGTTTCTCCCATTGTTAATATCTTATATTAATATGGCACATTTGTCCCAACAATGAAACAATACCGATACATTCTTATTAACTAAACTTCATACTTTATTCATAGTTTATTAGGTTTAGGTTTTCTTAATGTCCCTTTTCTGTTTCATTCAGGACACCACATTACATTAAGTTGTCATGTCTCCTTAGGCTCCTATGGGCTGTGACAGTTTCTCATTTTCCTTGATAACCATGACAGTTTTGAAGACTACTGGTCAGGTATTTTATAGAATGTTCCTCAGCTTAGGTTTGTGTGATGTATTTTCTTCTGGTTAGACTGGGGTTATGGGTTTAGGGAAGGAAGACCCCTACAGGTCAAGTACCATTATCAGCACTTACCAAGGGTACAGGCGATCAATATATGACTTATCACTGATGATGTTAAACTTAATCTACTAGTTAAGGGAGTACTTGTCAGGACTCCCCACTGTAAAGTTATTTCTCCTCCCCCTTCCACACTATACTCTTTATAAGCAAGTCACTAAGCATAGTCCATAATTAAGGAGTAGAAGATCAAGTATTTCATAAATTACTTGAAATTCTTCTTATGGAGATTTATCTACCCATCTCCCCTCCGCCCCCGCCTTTTCATTTTTCATTCTATCAATTATTTATATCGGTGAGGACTTCATTTTGTACTCAGGGGTATAGGTCTATATACTACACTGTTAATTTTGTTGTTCGAATTGTTCCAGCTTTGGCCATTGGGAGCTCTTTCAGCTGGCTTCTCTGTTTTTTGGCATACCCTCCTCATTTTGTTTTGAGAATTCCTTAGTTTCTGGCACTATGAGATACTCTAGGTTTATCTTGTATATCCCATGCCTCAGCTCTAAAATCAGCCATTTATCCAAGGGGTTGGGTACCTTCCGTTGGAGAATAGTATTAAAAACCAATAGCTAGGCTCTGGGTCATATGGTCTTTTGATGGAAGAGTTCTGTCCTCCACTATAAATGTACAGACTACAGTACAATTTAATGAATTCAACATTTCAGTTTGAGCTTTCTGGTACCCCAAAGGCCTGTACCTTTCAAATCCCACCTCTCACTCCTGCAGTAGCTGTGGGCTGAGAAATACTAGCTATATGTTAGTTCTTCACACTAAGCCCTCTTTGTACAAATGAAGATTGCTAGGTGTTTTCATGTGTGCACTAACTCTTAATTGAAGACTTCTCTATAGCAATAGGAAGAATTGAAAGAGAATTGAAAATGGAGAGCTTTCTAGGGAACATTTTCCATCAAAACATCATCTTCGAGATTTATCTATCCTTGTGGATTTCCTATCTGTAAGAATGCTTCCCTTGAAGTTGAAAAGAACTGATGGTGGAGACCTACACAACCACATCCTACAACCCCATCCAGTTTATTCAATGCTCCTTCTCAGGCACTGAGCTAATTAATTAATCTGCACCATGATCTCATTTAATTCTCAAAACAGCACCATGCATAGGCACTATTTTCTATCACTATTATTTCTACTCTACAATTGAGGAAACTGAACTTGAAAGATGAACTTGCCCATGGCCATGCAGCTAGACTGACCGAGGTGGAGCTCTGAATGCTAATCTCTCTGACCTCCATTAGCCTGGTTTATCCAACCTCACTTAACCACTATACAATATGGCCTGTAATAGAGTCGGTCTTCTCAAACTATACTGCTCCATAGACTGATAAAAGGGATAATAACTATTTGTGCTTAATATATACGGCTTTACATGCAATTTTAAGAAGTGATACTTGTATTCAGAACACTCTCTTATATTTTGGTTCAGCATGTGCAATCACCATAAACATGGCTGGAAAATTGAACCAAAACTCATCTAAATAAAAACTTATGAGAAGAGAGGGCATATTCATTGGGGAATTCCTTGCACAAAGCATGTCGTTCAATAAGAAAATTTACATTTGCTTTTACAATTCAATTTTACATGTGGATACTGAATATATATGCAGATTTGGTTAGTAATAAAACTGTACCAAAGGATTTTTCACTAATAAATATTTATTGTGTTATTCTTTTCTTTTTTATTTTAACTTAGAAAGCAGCAGTACTGCAGAGTAGAACACAGCTTTGACAACTGAAAGAACTTGACTTAAGTCTTGACTCTGCCACTATTAACCGAATGTTTTAAGGAAGTTTCATAAATGTTCTGTTTCTCAGTCTCCTTATTGGTGAAATGAAAATAATAGAGATTTTTTATGAAGCACATGCAAACTATGTGATCCACAGTTAATCCCACTGCTCTGCGATGACAGGTCCAAGAACACCACGATAATATGTAATGTATAATGATAATACACACAGTACAGACTGCTGAGTTCAAAGTGGTTTGGATTCACAATGTCATGTGATCCTCACTGAAACCCTCAGAGGTGTGCATCACTGTTAGAGTTAATTACAAATAAGAATAAAAGACTTGGAAATGTAAAGAAGTTTATCAGAGACAGTGTGGGGAAAGTCAGAATTTGAACCTAGTCTTGTCAAAAGCCAAGACATGCATTTAATCCTTCTACTAATTTTCACTATGAGCTCCACAAACACAGAGTCTAAACTGTCCCCACTATCTTTACTATTCTGCTTAATGCATGGTGATGCACATTAGGGTCAATAAATAACAGAATGAGAACTAATCTCATTTTCCTCTCTCTAGGACTAAAGAAAATTTAGCCAAATTAGGGGGGAATTCCTTGATCCATTAGATCCAATTTTATTCCATTTTCTTTCTTGCCTGGAAAAATGACTTTGTAACAAGCCTGAAACACACATTGTTCATTCTTTGGTGTGAAAACTGTACAGTCTCCAGACCCACCCAACTTATAATGAAAAGGATAAATGACAAGTCTGTTATTCAAGTTTTGATTAGTACTATTTGCCAAGGTCCAAAGAGAGTTTCTGTTCAACAGTTTTGAAAAACCAAATAGGCAAATTTCATGTAGGTTTCTATGCACTTGCCACAGAATGAGTGACTGACACTTCAGATTGTCAAAATGTCAATACCTTCAAAGACTTCCAAAAAAAATGGAATGGGGTAACTGCCTCTCATGTTTCCAGAGAGACTAATAATCTTAAAATTTAACCTCTCCTTTGCCAAATTAATTGAAGTTTGACATTCTTGCTTTCTACTCTCTTTATTTAGAGCTTTCCTGAGAAACAATCTTATCTAGACTAGGTTAGAGATGCTGTTCTTGAACCAATATGGAGCACTGTGCCCACATGTAGCATCGAGACCCATCGAATTCATTGACCTTAAGCAAGACAGTGAATTGCCATTCTAATCACTTTTAATCTGTGCAGCTTGGGGGATGACCTTGGAATGTGACTCATACTCTCAAAATAGGGGTATAGGGGCTTCCCTGTGGCGCAGTGGTTGGGGGTCCGCCTGCTGATGCAGGGGACACGGGTTCGTGCCCCGGTCCGGGAAGATCCCACGTGCTACGGAGCGGCTGGGCCCGTGAACCATGGCCGCTGAGCCTGCGCGTCCGGAGCCTGTGCTCCGCAGCGGGAGAGGCCACAACAGTGAGAGGCCTGCGTACCACACACAAAAAAATAATAATAATAAAATAAAATAAAAAAATAGGGGTATAGATGTAACCCATAAGGGATACAGCATGCTTCAGAGGTATGAAAGTACTGCCTGTTCAGCTCCCATTAAAAACTAGGCCCTGGCATTAAGTAATGTCTGGTCCACATTCTGATTTGAGGGAAATCCTGAAAATTCTCATTTGATTGCATGACACTTCATCATCACTAGGTTTTGGAATGAGATTTGCATGCAGGTGGGGGAGGGCGTGTGTAGCAGAAAGAGAAATTGGCATTGAAATCAGTTAGGCTTGGTTTGAAGTCATTGCTCAGCCACGTATTAGCTTGTATGCCAATGTGGACCAATTTGTTTTAATGGCTACAGAATAAATCCCAAACCCCACCAGCACTTTTTCAAATGTATGCTAATTGATTTCACTGGAAATCCTGCAGAGATTATTTGGAACATTTGTTGCAATTCTATTACCGTGCTAAAAATGTGTATTGCCAGTCCTCTCCCTTCACTCTTACAGTCATGTTGCTAAAATGCAAAGCATGTCATTGCCCCACTAAAGCCTTTGAGGGCTCTACACTGCCTGGAGAATATGGTCCGAGGTCTTGAGCAGAATGGGGATAAAATCTGTGTCTACCACCCTTGCTCTGTCTCAATCTCTGTTTTTCAGTTCTTTCAAACTTATGTGCTTTAAGTGTACAACCGGATAATCCTTGACATATGTATATACTCCTAAAACCATCACCAGTATTAAGGTAACGAATATATCCATCACCACAAAATTTCCTCTTGTCCCTTTTAATTCCCTTTTCCTGCCTTTTTCCCAATCCCCAGGTAAATACTGATTCACTTTGTCACTACCAATTAGTTTGCACTTTCTAGAATTTTATATAAATGTAGATCAAACAGTACGTGCTCTTTTTTTTTAATCTGGCTTCTTTATCTCTGAATCATATTATGAGAGTCTTTCACATTGCTGCATGTGTCAGAGGTTCATTCCTTTTCATTGTCTCTCATTGTATGTTTCTATTGTATGGCCATACAATAGTTGATATATCCATTCATCTGTTGATAGATATTTGGGTTGTTTCCAGTTTGGGGGTATTACAAATAATGTTGCTATAAACATTCATCTATAAGTCTTCATAGAGGTATATACTTTTATTTTTCTTGGGTAAATACCTAAAATGTAATGGCTGTGTCAGTGGGAGGTGTGTTTAACTTTGAATAGGCAAAATGTTTTCCCAAGTGCTTATGCCTTTTTTTTTTTTTTTTTTTTGTGGTACGCGGGCCTCTCACTGTTTTGGCCTCTCCCGTTGCGGAGCACAGGTTCTGGACGCTCAGGCTCAGCGGCCATGGCTCACGGGCCCAGCCGCTCCGCAGCATGTGGGATCTTCCCGGACCGGGGCACGAACCCGCGTCCCCTGCATCGGCAGGCGGACCCTCAACCACTGCGCCACCAGGGAAGCCCGGGCTTGTGCCGTTTTACATGCCAACTTGAAGTACATGAGATTTCCAATTGCTCCACATCCTCGTCCACAAATAGTGTCATCATTGTTTTTAATTTTAGACATTCTAATAATAAGTGTGTAGTGGCACGGTTTGTGGTTTTAATTTACATTTCTTTAATGGTTAATGACAAATGCTTATTTCCAATCCATATGTTTTCTTTGGTGAAGTATCTATAAAATTTGTTTTGTTTATAATTGGTTTGTGTGACTTATAATGATATTTGGAGAGTTCTTAATATATCCTAGAATAAAATAAGATATTTGATTTGCAAACACTTTTTCTAAGTCTGTGTCTTTTTAGATATTCTCTTAGCATCTTTCAAAGAGAAAAATATTTAATTGGGATGAAATCCGATTTCTGAATAGTTCCTTTCATAGATCTTGCTTTCAGTGGTGGATTTAAGAAAACTGCCTAACCAAGGCCACAATGATTTTTTCCTGTTTTCTTCTAGAAGTTTTATAGTTTCATATTTTACATTTAGATCTATGACCCATTATGTTAGTTTTTGTATACAATAAGAGGTATGAACACAAGTTCACATGTTTGCATATGAATATCCAATTGTTCCAAAACCATTTGTTGAAAAGACTAGCTTTTCCCCACTGAATTGCTTTTGTCCAAAATCAATTGTTCATGAATGTATGGATCTATTTCTGTGGGTCTCCATTCTATTCCATTGACCCATATGCCTATCTTTATGCCCCTACCACACTGTCTTGTTCCTGCAGCATTATAATAAATCCTGAAGTGAGACAGTGTAATTTCTCCAAGTTCACACTTGTTTTTCAATGTTTTTTAGGCTATTCTAGGTACTTAGTATTGTCATATGTATTTTAGAATCAGCTTTTACCAAGAATATCCGATGGGATTGTTATTGGCATTACATTGAATCTATAGACAAATTTAGGGAGAATTAAAATCTCAATATAGAGTCTTTTAATTTATAAATACAGATTATCTCTCCACTTATTTAGAACTTATTTAAAACTTTCAGCAATGTATTTTTGTTGTTGTTTTGTTTTGTTTTCTTTCAGGATAGAAGTTTTATACATGTTCTGTCAGATTTATCCTTAAGCATGTCACATTTTTGATACTGTTTTAACAGTCTGCTAAAAATTAAATTTCAATTTTCAATTGTATCCTGCAGCTTTGCTAAACTTACTTAAGTTTAGTAACCTTGTTTGTAGCTTCCATTGGATTCTCCACATAGACAACCACGTCATCTACAAATAAAGAGTTTTAATTTTTTCATTCCAATTAGGATCTTTCTCTCTTTCTTTTCCTTCTTTCCCTTCTTTCTTTCGTTCTTTCTTTCTTCCTTTCTTTCCTTCCTCCCCCCTCCCTCCCTCCCCCTTCCTTCCTCCATTCCTTCTTTCCTTCCCTCCTTCCTTCCTTCCTTTTCTCACTGCATACCCTAAAACCTTCTGCAATATGTTGAATACAAGTGGTGAGGGCAGGCATTATCACCTTGTTCCTAATCTTAGGGGGAGGCATTCAGTCTTTCACCATCTCTGCCCCTTAACAGGTTGAGGAAGTTCTGTTCTAGTCTGAGTTTAATAAGAGTTTTTATTAGAAGTATATGTTGAAGTTTTTAAAATGCTTTTTCTGATTCAATTGAGATGATCCTGTGGTTTACTACTAGGTCAAACTTGCATTCCTATAATGAACCCCAAGTATATAGCATGTATTATCTATTTTATATATTTTTAAATTACATTTGCTAAAATTTTGTTAAGAAGTTTTGAATCTATGTTCACAAGGGATGTTAGTCTGTAGTAGTGTTCTTGTATGGTTTAGGTATTAAGGTAATGTGGGTCTCAAACAATTACTTGAGGAACATAGCTCTTAAATTTTCTGTAAAAATTCGTATAGAATTGATACTATTTCTCCTTAAGTATTTGGTGAAATTTACAAGTAAGGCTCTCTCAGCCTGGAAATATTTTGTGGGAAGGTTATTAACTACAAATTCTATTTCCTTAATAGTTATAGCGTCTCTTACCGATTTTTTTGTTGAGTGAGAATATTAGTTTCCTAGGGCTACTGTAACAAAATTGCCACAAACTGGGTGGCTTAAAACAATAGCCATTTATCTTCTCATACTTCTGGTGGCCAGAAGTCTGAAATCAAGATTTCAGTAGAGCCAAACTTTATCTGAGAGCTCTAGAGAGGACCCTTCCTTGTCTCTTGCAACTTCTGTGGCTCCAGGTGTTCCTTGGCTTGTGGCAGCATCTCTCTAATCTCTGCCTCAGACTTCACATGGCCTTCTTCCCTGTGTCTCTCTGTGTGTAAATCTCTCTCCTTCTCTTGTAAAGACACCAGTCATTAGATTTAGGGTCCAGCCTAAATCAAGGAAGATTTTGTCTCAACATCTTTAACTAATTACGTCTCCAAAGATTCTGATTTGAAGGACATTATTTAACCCACTATAGTGAGTTTTGGTACTTAGTGTCTTTCAAGAAATTTGTCCATTTCATCTAAACTGTCAAATTTATTGGTATGAAGTTATACATAATATATATCTCACATTCTTGATATTGGTAATGTGTGTCTATTCCGTGTTTATTCTAGATCAGTCTGGCTAGAAGTTTATCAATTTTATTTATTTGTACAAAAAATAAGCTTTTGGTTTCATTAATTTTCTCAATTGTTTTTCTGTCTTCTATTTCATTGAGGGAGATTGTGTTGAATCTTTAATATTTCCTGTCTTTTGCTTAACTTGTATTTAATTTACTCTTTCTTTATTAGTTTCTTAAGGTGGAAGCTGAAATCATTCATTTAACTTTTCATATTTTCTAAATATGCACTTAGTGCTATAAAATTTTCTTTAAGTTTTGTCAAAATCCCACAGATTTTGATATGTTGTATTTTCATTTTCATCCAGTTCACAGTTCTATGCATTTATCTCCTTAGATTATTTTCCTTCTGACAGTCATTGGTACAACTTGTCCAATCAAGTTCAATCTTCCAGAACTTTACCAGGTACTAGAATATGTGGCTGACATTTGTACAGTCAGCAACCTAGAATGTGGAGTGAGCAAGGGGAATTTTTCTCCCTGGACGTTGAAAACCAATCTCAAATAGAGATCAGTAAGGCCTATAATTGACACATAATTTAGCAGCTCTGGAACTGAGATGCTTCCACAATAGAAACATCCTCCAAGTTCACAATACATCCTCATTCTCCATTTCTCTAATCAGACCACCCATTCACCACACACTCTGCAGAACACAATGAGATATTTAACGTCTCTTTCAGATATAAAAATTGATGAATTTCTTCCTAGATGTTGAAGCTTCAGAGTACATGATATATAATTACCCTCTCCTATAATTTCCTATATTACAGCTCTGAAGTTTGCAATGCATATCCCTCTAATTACTTCTATATGTAATTACATTTACATAATACTTATGTGATTTTATTTACATAATATCTAAGGTTATGATTCATATTTCAGAAACTTTTTAGTTGCCCCAAAACAGGGTGCAATGAGGCTATATTTATTTCTTATATTAAATGCTAAAGAAAAAAATTAGTATATACATATATATTAGCTTGTCATAGGCAAGTATATAGAAATTTGGGGTGTGATATTGAAAAAGACGTAATTATCAATAGAATGAAAAATAATAGAAAAGGCATATTTATATCAGAGTGATAAGTCATTATTTCCAGGTAACATCAAGAGAAAGAAATATACACCAAGAATAATCAACATCAAAGCACTTCGTAATTACAAGGAAAATCTAATGCATAAATTTTTCCCTGGAGCTGTAGATAGTCCATGCCAGGTGTGTGTGAAACCCAGTATGTTTCAATTCACAATAGGAAGACTTAAAGCTTTGGAGTCAACGACATCTGGGTTCAAATCCTAGCTCTGCAACTTCCAGCTGAATGATCTTAGACAAGTTATTTAGTTTTTCTGAGTTGAATTTTCCCATCAAAATTCAGATAATAAGATATACTTCATGGTGTTGCTATAGGGATCAAATAAGATAACTACTAAAAATCAAAGAGTGGTATTATGGTGTATGGCAGGTGATCAGTGACTTTTAGTTACATTATTCCCTCTCAATCGTTTTCTTTACAGAATTTTGCATATCTTCATAGTGGTTTTTGCCATTGGTAGGTAAGCCATGCAATTAAAATTATTTTGCAGATAGAGCTAATTTCCAAAGAAATTATTTAATACAGAGGTTTTTAAGCTTTAATGAATACCGGAATCCCCTGGAGAGTTTGGTAATACTTAAATTGCTGGGCCACACCACCAAAGTTTTTGATTCAGGAAGGCTAAATAGGTCCAGGAATTTATATTTCTAGAAAAGGTATGCTAATGCTGCTGATTGGTGCCCACACTTTGAGAACTGCTTCTGTCATACATACGCAACCACCAAAACAATATGATTGGCAAAAAGAAAGGGAAGGTCACACTTCTCACAGCCATATTTGCTGTCCTAAGCTTTAAATATATTCTGCATAAGAGCAAACATGATCCAGTAGAGGAAAGTCAGCATACCCAAACTGCTCTCTCCCTTAGTGTGCTACCTGAGGCATGTGACTTCACTATTCTTGGCTTCAGTTTCTCCATCCTAAAATTTAAAGGACTAGAGTAGATCAGTCTGTTTTAAATTGTGTACTCTAAGCATTAGGGGGGTCTTCAGAGCAAACTCAGGGATGATGCTGGTGGTGGAGTTGAACAGACAAGAATCTGAACCTCTTCCATTCCCAGAGAGATCAGCTCTCCTTGTATAACTTTTACATATAGTGAAGTTCCACACAAGGAAGCAAACCAAATCAAACAAAACAAACCTAAACAAAAAATCCAGTCTGAAAAAAATCTTCGGGCTAGAGGACATCCATCGTCACTTTCACATTGGGTTTCTCAGATCCTGAACTCCACACATACAGAACATTCTGTACTCCCAGCTTTCTGTGCTTACAATGATAATCAATAGTGATAACAACCCAAGGCACTGCAAATCTCAAACTCCAAGCTATCGTCAGTATACTTTTGATGTGAAGATTTTCTTGTATTCCAATTGTTTGAAAACAGATACACTTTGTTCCCTATGATTATTCTATTAAGCTATATATTTACCACTCACATTCCATCATACAGTTAGCATTTTTGAGTGCTTGCTCTGTGCTACCCAGTATACCAAGAGCTTGAATGTATTACCTCCCTCAATCCTCAGAAAAACCCTTTTGGATAATATCATTGTTCCCCACCTACCATGTAGCAACTGTAGCAAAGAGAGGTTAACTTACTTTTTCATGAGTCACAGCAAGTGAAAGATGACGGTGGAACATGATTCTGTATGCTTATCTCTAAAGCTTATATTCTGTTTATGCTTTTGAAAGATCAAATGATCAGGTAGTTATCAAATGGGACAACCAAAATATATTCAGATAGATCTCTTTGTCTGATACCAAAAAAAAAGATAAATTTAAAAGGAAAGAACAAAGATATTATATCCCTATAATGAGAGGAGTTAGACTTCCTCCAGCAGAGGCCTTTCATCAAGTGAGTAGCAAGGAGGAGGGTTTAAATGATTTGCCCAGAATCATGGAGGCAGTCTTATGAAGTATGAAACACTACTAATTTTATTATTTATTTGATTTTTCAAATGTGAGCTTGGCTGAAGAGCTTTAGGCTAAGTTAATGAAGTTAAAACCAAGGCATATATTACAAAAGGCCATGGTCAAAAAATTAACCAGTGTGTGTGTATGGGGGCATAAGATATGAAGTAAGGAAGGCATCATGAAAGACAGAAATCCCACTGTAGTGCCACCTTCTTGACCACAAAGACTAATAGCCTCTTAACCGTAGGAATTCACTCCAATAAGGCTTCATTTGGAACCTCTTAATTCTATGTGAGTGAAGCTTTAATGGTGTAGATTAGACCCATGGCCCATGATCTGAAGAAACACAGACAATGATTTTGTATGAACCTTGAGCAGGTCAGTAGCCAGAGGAATCATTCTAACCCAGACACTCATTCATCTTAAAACTGCTTAAGCAATTTAGATCAAAACAAAACAAAACAAGGAGCCACCACAAATCAGCCTGAGAACTAAGACACTTGTAGATGGAAAATCATGTTATCACTCCTGAGGTGATAGTAACTTGCATCGTAAATTGGGGTTTTAAGATTGAACCTGTTGTTCTTCCTTGTGACATCAGCTAACTAGGTACACATCCCAGTCTGGCCAGCTCATCTGTATTCTTCAGCTTTATTCATTACCTATTCAGCAAGTTGTTTGTGAAGGTTGAAAAGAAGGAATTGCTAAAAAAATTTTGTTAAATAAATGGTATGAATTACCATACTGTTTTTACAAACAAAAAAAAATGAAAATCACTTTGGCCTCAATTATTTCCTCAACTATGAAGTTAATAGTTCATTGACACATATGTTATATTTTAAAAATGTCTCATAACCTTATCAATTAGAAATTCCAATGAAAAATACTAACTAAGGTATGTATGTAGAAACAAGAGATAAATATGATCAATATGAGACAAATCAGTTAGCTATTATAAAATCTTTCTATTTTGACAACTAAATGTCATAAACTGATCTTTACAGCATTTTCAGCCAACAAGCAGAGAAGTGTCTAATATCAATAAGAACAGTAATCTACTAATTAATAATAATAATCAATTCATAGTCTCTTCCAATCCTTCTGTTAATTTACTGATGCACTGATGCAAATGGCATGAAACTCTGTTCTTTTTTCTCTTTCTGGTTCTCCTATTCTCTTTGTCAAAATCACCATCCATAACGGCAAATGATACTTCATTTTACCAACACACTGCAGTTTGGTGCCTATTCTCCAGAATGGAGAGTATAGGCATTTCCAAATGCCATTTATTTTTCAGGTCACAGATCTTTACAACTTTGACTCGTACCTGATTTCCACTTCGCAAAAAATTTGTTTCCCACAATCTTGAAACATGCAAAGACTGTGCATAGTCAGTTTAATTTGTGGTTTTAACCCCTACATTTTCACATTCAAGGGAAACACCTGTCCTACTAACCATTGTTACTTTCATTTCAACAGACAATGCATTCAAATACTGATTAGAATAAGATGCTGCGAGCTTCCAGTGCATATCAAACAGAAGAACAATGAACACCCAGATTACATTAGAAGGACTGTGACTAAAGACATTTAGACAGAATGTGTGTTGATAGAGTAATTATTAGGTGGAGTAAATTGCAATGTAGAAGCTCTAACAAGTACTTGTATAAATAGTTTCTTTTCCACAAAAGAGATCTTGTAGTAGAGAAAAGAACGGTCTCTTACTTTTAGTAATTTCCAAAATCAATTGCCTCAAGTTCTATTGTAAGAGTATTTTTAAAGTCTCACTCTATCTGTATTACATGTATTTAATTTTGAGTGGGTGCGTCTTGGTACTGGAAGCCATACCTTAGCAAGTGGTTTCTTCACCTCGTGCAGGGAGAATCGATAGATGGACGCTGTGAGACGGCTACCTGGGGTGATCTAAAATGAAAAAGGCATTTTGAAATTAGGAAAAGAAACCTGCAAAACTTCAATAATGACAGCATCATTAAAGGATGTTTCTCAATCAACAACAGTTACAGTGGATGCACTGTGTATTAAGCCCAGTTATGTGTGGGCCTGGCCTGGAAGTGCAAAAGAGAGACTAAAACGAATGGATGAGCAAATGAAAATGGAAAAACAAACAAGAAAAGAAAACTAATCCTTTCTTTGGATGTGTTTATAAATTACTTGGGAAGTTGTAGCATTATAATTGGAGGAAACATCACTTTGTCAACTAGAGCTACAGCCATTTCAACAGACACAGAAACTTCTTCAGTGAAGGCCCCTTGCTCTGAAATGCTTTGGTGTAGTTTTTCAACTGTGATAACTGAAGTTGTTAAAAAATGGCCTGTTCTGAATAATAGAGAAGAATTTAGAGATCCCAGGATATCTGAGTGGTAGAGGGACAAGAAGAGAGATGGGGAAGGTAAGTGTGAAAAAAGGAAAGAAGGGATCAATAAGATAAATGCTCATCCCCACAAACTTGCAAATTTTTGCAAAATAGGCAAACTTTCAATAAATGTGATGATATATTTTGTGGAAATCAGTAAAAGAAATTAATTTCAGATGGGATTGACACAGAGTAGGAGAGTATAAACTCCCTGAAACTTAGCATACACCTTAAAGAGGGCTTTTAAATTTCTTAGGCTACGAAATCCAGAGAAGTGTTCAGGAATATTTTCTAGAGGTGAAGGACCTCATTGAACATAAAATACACTACAAGAGTATTATTCATGTAATATAACATATTAATACGAATCTCAGTGTGGCAGGCTGAATGACAACACCCTCCCCTAAATATGTCCACATTCTAATCCCCAGAACCCATAAATGTTCCTGTACACGGTAGAAGGGACTTTGTAGATGTGATTAAGTTAAGGATCTTGAGATGAAGAGGTTACTTAGATTATCTGGGTGACCCCAAATGTAACCATAAGTATCTTTATAAGTGAAAGATGGAGGCAAAAGGAACAGAGTTAAAGAGAGAGACTGGAAAATGCTATGTTTCTGATTTTGAAGATAAAGAAAGGGGCCATGAGCAAAGGATATAAGTGACCAGTAGAAATTGGAAAAGGCAAGGAAGTCGATTATCCCTAAAGCCTCCAGAAGAAATGCAGCCCTGCTAACACTTTGAGTTTACCTTAGTAAGACTTCCAAAATTGCAAATACTAAATGTTTATTCTTTTAAACCACTAAATTTGTTGTAATTTGTTGCACCAACAGTAAGAAACTAACATGCTCAGATTGGTGAATCTTGATAAACTAAGAGTCAGATCTACAACTTTTCAAGGCTTGACCAAATATTAAGAAAACAATCAGATTGCTAAGGCATGGTGTGGATGGGAGGATAAAAACCACTGAATTGTACACTTTGAAATGGTGAATTTTATGTTATGTGAAATTTTATGTTATATGAATTATATCTCAACAAAAATCAATCAATAACTGACAGAATAAAGATTATACACTAATAACCAAGTTTTGCTTTAACCTATTGTTTGACTGTTTAAATGTAACCCTGACCTATTTTCTTATTTTTCTGAAAACATAATTGATGACGATGATGATGATAGCGGTGATAATGATGAAAACAATTTTGATGAAGACATCAGGCTGCTTATTGTTCAGCCTAACTCTGTTTCCACCCTAAAAAAATACAATTAATAAATAAAACAAATATAAGATCCTCCCTTTACTTACACCTTTGTAAACTATACCCTTTCTGACTGATTTCTACCCAACTAAAATTCAGTTCCAGATTTTTTTTTTTTTTCCAACTACCCTGAATAATGCTTTCACCTCTGTTCCAAAGTGACCCTGTGATCTGCCTTCCAGGAGGGATCCAGCCCCTGAACTTTGTCTTTCTCTACACAGAGATATGGCTGACCAGTCCACCCCCACATTCAGAGCAGGACTTTGATAGTATCTGCTTCTGCATGTGATGGTTCATATGACGGGAAGATGGGAGCTCAGATTTAGGGAAAGAGAGCTAATGAAGATGGTCCAGAAAATGCAGATACACCCTGCTATGTCCTACAGATAAGACTATTGTCCCAACTCTTAGAGAAGATGGTAAAACCTGGTTGAACATAGTACTTTCTTGTTTAATAATTTTGAAAGCAGTATATCAACAAATAGTCACCCATGCATCCATTAATAGGATGCATCACAATGAAACAAAAGCTGTGAAGATTATACTTATTTTCTTTAACATCTTTATTAGAGTACAATTGCTTTACAATGGTGTGTTAGCTTCTGCTTCATAACAAAGTGAATCAGTTATACCTATACATATGTCCCTAGATCTCTTCCCTCTTGCATCTCCCTCTCTCACACCCTCCCTTTCCCACCCCTCTAGGTGGTCACAAAGCACCGAGCTAATCTCCCTGTGCTATGCGGCTGCTTCCCACTAGCTATCTATTTTACATTTGGTAGTGTATATATGTCCATGACTCTCTCTCACTTTGCCCCAGCTTACCCTTCCCCCTCCCCGTATTCTCAAGTCTATTCTCTAGTATGTCTGCATCTTTATTGCCATCTTGCCCCTAGGTTCTTCAGACCATATACTTCCTTTTTTTAGATTCCATATATATGTGTTAGCATATGGTATTTGTTTTTCTCTTTCTTACTTCACTCTGTATGACAGTCTCTAGGTCCATCCACCAAACTACAAATACCTCGGTTTCATTCCTTTTTATGGGTGAGCAATATTCCATTGTATGTATGTGCCACATCTTCTTTATTCATTCCTCTGTTGATGGACACTTAGGTTGCTTCCATGTCCTGGATATTGTAAATAGAACTGCAATGAACATTTCGTACATGACTCTTTTTGAATTATGGTTTTCTCAGGGTATATGCCCAATAGTGGGATTGCTGGGTCATATGGTAGTTCTATTTTTAGTTTTTTAAGGAACCTCCATACTGTTCTCCGTAGTGGCTGTATCAATTCACATTCCCACCAGCAGTGCAAGAGTGTTCCCTTTTCTCCACACCCTCTCCAGCATTTATTCTTTGTGGATTTTTGGATGATGGCCAATCTGGCCGGTGTGAGATGATATCTCATTGTAGTTTTGATTTGCATTTCTCTAATGATTAATGATGTTGAGCATTCTTTCATGTGTTTGCTGGCAATCTGTATATCTTCTTTGGAGAAATGTCTATTTAGGTCTTCTGGCCATTTTTGGATTGGGCTGTTTGTTTTATTTGATATTGAGCTGCATGAGTTGCTTGTATGTTTTGGAGATTAATCCTTTGTCAGTTGCTTCATTTGCAAATATTTTCTCCCATTCTGAGGGTTGTCTTTTGCTCTCATTTATGGTTTCCTTTGCTGTGCAAAAGCTTTGAAGTTTCATTAGGTCCCATTTGTTTATTTTTGTTTTTATTTCCATTTCTTTAGGAGGTGGGTCAAAAACAATCTTGCTGTGATGTATGTCATAGAGTGTTCTGCCTATGTTTTCCTCTAACAATTTGATGGTGTCTGGCCTTACAGTTAGGTCTTTAATCCATTTTGAGTTTACTTTTGTGTATGGCATTAGGGAGCGTTCTAATTTCATTATTTTACATGTAGCTGTCCAGTTTTCCCAGACCACTTATTGAAGAGGCTGTCTTTTCTCCACTGTATATTCTTGCCACCTTTATCAAAGATAAGGCGACCATATGTGCGTGGGTTTATCTCTGGGCTTTCTATCCTGTTCCATTGATCTATATTTCTGTTTTTGTGCCAGTACCATACTGTCTTGATTTGTAGTATAGTCTGAAGTCAGGGAGCCTGATTCCTCCAGCTGTGTTTTTCTTTCTGAAGATTACTTTGGCTATTAGGGATCTTTTGTGTTTCCATACAAATTGTGAATTTTTTTCTTCTAGTTCTGTGAAAAATGCCATTAGTAGTTTGATAGGGATTGCATTGAATCTGTAGATTGCTTTGGGTAGTAGAGTCATTTTCACAATGTTGATTCTTCCAATACAAGAACATGGTATATCTCTCCATATCTTTGTATCATCTTTAATTTCCTTCATCAGTGTCTTATAATTTTCTGCATACAGGTCTTCTGTCCCCTTACGTAGGCTTATTCCTAGATATTTTATTCATTTTGTTGCAATTGTAAATGGGAGTGTTTTCTTAATTTCACTTTCAGATTTTTCATCATTACTGTATAGGAATGCAAGAGATTTCTGTGCATTAATTTTGTATCCTGCTAGTTTACCAAATACATTGATTAACTCTAATAGTTTTCTGGTAGCATCTTTAGGATTCTCCATGTATAGTATCATGTCATTGGCAGACAGTGACAGCTATAGTTCTTCTTTTCCAATTTGTATTCCTTTTATTTCTTCTTCTTCTGATTACTGTGGCTAAAACTTACAAAACTATGTTGAATAATAGTGGTGAGAGTAGGCAACCTTGTCTTGTTCCTGATCTTAGTGGAAATGGTTTCAGTTTTTCACCATTGAGGATGATGTTGGCTGTGGGTTTGCCATATATGGCCTTTATTATTTTGAGGAAAGTTTCCTCTATGCCTACTTTCTGGAGGGTTTTTATCATAAATGTGTGTTGAATTTTGTTGAGAGCCTTCTCTGAATCTATTGAGATGATCATACGGTTTTTCTCCTTCAATTTGTTAATATGGTGTATCACGTTGATTGATTCGCATATATTAAAGAATCCTTGCATTCCTGCAATAAACCCCACTTGATCATAGTGCATGATCCTTTTAATGTGCTATTGGATTCTGTTTGCTAGTATTTTGTTGACGATTTTTGCATCTAAGTTCATCAGTGATATTGGCCTGTAGTTTTCTTTCTTTGTGACATCTTGTCTGGTTTTGGTATCAGGGTGATGGTGGCCTCATAGAATGAGTTTGGGAGTATTCCTCCCTCTGCTATATTTTGGAAGAGTTTGAGAAAGATAGGTGTTAGCTCTTCTCTAAATGTTTGATAGAATTTGCCTGTGAAGCTATCTGGTCCTGGGCTTTTGTTTGTTGGAAGATTTTTAATCACAGTTTCAATTTCAGTGCTTGTGATTGGTCTGTTCATATTTTCTATTTCTTCCTGTTTCAGTCTCAGAAAGTTGTACATTTCTAAGAATTTGTCCATTTCTTCCAGGTTGCCCATTTTAATGGCATATATTTGCTTGTAGTAATTTCTCATGATCCTTTTTATTTCTGCAGTGTCAGTCGTTACTCCTCCTTTTTCATTTCTAATTCTATTGATTTCAGTCTTCTCCCTTTTTTTCTTGATGAGTCTGGCTAATGGTTTATCAATTTTCTTTAATCTTCTCAAAGAACCAGCTTTTAGTTTTATTGATCTTTGCTATCGTTTCTTTCATTTCTTTTTCATTTATTTCTGATTTAATCTTTATGATTTCTTTCCTTCTGCTAACTTTGGGGTTATTTGTTCTTCTTTCTCTAATTGCTTTAGGTGTAAGGTTAGATTGTTTATTTGAGATGTTTCTTGTTTCTTTAGGTAGGCTTGTATAGCTATAAACTTCCCTCTTAGAACTGCTTTTGCTGCATCCCATAGGTTTTGTGTCATTGTGTTTTCATTGTCATTTTTTTCCAGGTATTTTTTGATTTCCTCTTTGATTTCTTCAGTGATCTCTTGGTTATTAAGTAGTGTGTTGTTTAGCCTCCATGGGTTTGTATTCCTTACAAATTTTTTTCCTGTAATTGATATATATTCTCATAGTGTTGTGGTCGGAAAAGATACTTGATATGATTTCAATTTTCTTAAATTTACCAAGGCTTGATTTGTGAACCAAGGTATGATCTATCCTGGAGAATGTTCCATGAGCACTTGAGAAGAATGTGCATTCTGTTGTTTTTCGATGGAATGTCCTATAAGTATCAATTAAGTCGATCTTGTTTAATGTATCATTTAAAGCTTATGTTGCCTTATTTATTTTCATTTTGGATGATCTGTCCATTGCTGAAAGTGGGGTGTTAAAGTCCCTTACTATGATTGTGTTACTGTCGATTTCCCCTTTTATGGCTGTTAGTATTTTCCTTATGTAGTGAGGTGCTCCTATGTTGGGTGCATAAATATTACAATTATTATGTTCTTCTTGGCTTCATCCCTTGATCATTATGTAGTTTCCTTCTTTATCTCTTGTAATAGTCTTTGTTTTAAAGTCTATTTTGTCTGATATGAGAATTGCTACTCCAGCTTTCTTTTGGTTTCCATTTGCATGGAATATCTTTTTCCATCCCCTCACTTTCAGTCTGTATGTGTCCCTAGGTCTGAAGTGGGTCTCTTGTAGACAGCATATATACGGGACTTGTTTTTGTATCCATTCAGCCAGTCTATGTCTTTTGGTTGGCGCATTTAGTCCATTTACATTTAAGGTCATTATCGATATGTATGTTCCTATTTCCATTTTCTTAATTGTTTTGGGTTTATTATTGTAGGTCTTTTCCTTCTCTTGTGTTTCCTGCCTAGAGAAGTTCCTTTAGAATTTTTTGTAAAGCTGGTTTGGTGGTGCTGAATTCTGTTAGCTTTTGCTTCTCTGTAAAGCTTTTAATTTCTTCGTCAAATCTGAATGAGATCCTTGCTGCGTAATCTTGGTTGTAGGTTTTTCTCCTTCATCACTTTAAATATGTCCACTCCCTTCTGGCTTGCAGAGTTTCTGCTGAAATATCAGCTCTTAACCTTATGGGGATTCCCTTATGTGTTCTTTGTTGCTTTTCCCGTGCTGCTTTTAATATTTTTCTTTGTATTTAATTTTTCATAGCTTGATTAATATGTGTCTTGGCATGTTTCTCCTTGGATTTATCCTGTATGGGACTCTCTGTGCTTGCTGGACTTGATTATGTATTTCCTTTCCCATACTAGGCAAGTTTTCAACTGTAATCTCTTCAAATATTTTCTCAGTCCCTCTCTTTTACTATTCTTCTTCTGGGACCCCCATAATTCAAATGTTGGTGCGTTTAATGTTGTCCCAGAGGTCTCTGAGACTGTCCTCAATTATTTTCATTCTTTTTTCTTTATTCTGCTCTGCAGTAGTTATTTCCACTATTTTATCTTCCATGTCACTTATCCGTTTTTCTGCCTCAGTTATTCTGCTATTGATCCCTTCTAGAGAATTTTTAATTTCATTTACTGTGTTGTTCATCACTGTTTGCTTGCTCTTTAGTTCTTCTAGGTCCTTGGTAAACGTTTCTTGTTATCTTCTCCATTGTATTCCCAAGATTTTGGACCAGTTTTACTATCATTATTCTCAATTCTTTTTCAGGTAGACTGCCTATTTCCTCTTCATTTGTTAGGTCTGGTGGGTTTTTGCCTTGCTCCTTCATCTGCTGTGTGTTTCTCTGTCTTCTCATTTTGCTTAAATTTCTGTGTTTGGGGTCTCCTCTTTTGCAGGTTGCAGGTTCGTAGTTTCTGTTATTTTTGGTGTCTGTCCCCAGTGGCTAAGGTTGGTTCAATGGGTTGTGTAGTTTTCCTGGTGGATGGGACTAGTGCCTGTGTTCTGGTGGAGGAGGCTGGATCTTGTCTTTCTGGTGGGCAAGTCCACGTCTGGTGTCGTGATTTGGGGTGTTTGTGGCCTTATTATGATTTTAGGCAGCCTCTCTGCTAATGGGTGGGGTTGTGTTCCTGTCTTGCTAGTTGTTTGGCATAGGGTGTCCTGCACTGTAGCTTGCTGGTCGTTGAGTGAAGCTGGGTGTTGGTGTTGAGATGAAGATCTCTGGGAGATTTTTGCCGTTTGATATTACGTGGAGCTGGGAGGTCTCTTGTGGACCAGTGTCCTGAACTTGGCTCTCCCACCTCAGTGGCAGAGTCCTGACGCCTGGCTGGAGCACCAAGAGCCTGTCCTCCACACAGCTCAGAATAAAAGGGAGGAAAAAGAAAGAAAGAAAGGAGAAGATAAAAAAAAATCAAATAAAGTTATTAAAATAAAAAATAATTATTAGGAAAAAAAATTTTAAGTTAAAAAAGGACAGACAGAACCTAGGACAAATGGTAAAAGCAAAGCTATTCAGAGAAAATCACACACAGAAGCATACATATACACACTCACAAAAAGAGAAAAAGGGAAAAAAAAATATATATAGCCTTGTTCCCCAAGTCCACCTCCTCAATTTGGGATGATTCACTGTATATTCAGGTATTGCACAGATGCAGGGTACATCAAGTTAGTTGATTGTGGAGATTTAATATGCTGCTCCTGAGGTTGCTAGGAGAGATTTCCCTTTCTCTTCTTTGTTCACACAGCTCCTGGGGTTCAGCTTTCGATTCGGACCACCTCTGCGTGTAGGTCGCCTGAGGGCGTCTGTTCTTCACTCAGACAGGACGGGGTTAAAGGAGCAGCTGATTTGTGGCTCACTCAAGCTGGGGGGAGGGAGGGGTATGGAATGTGGCACGAGCCTGCGGCGGCACCCTGACAGTGGCGGGCTGCACAGGCTCCCAGGAGGGGAGGTATGGGTAGTGACCTGTGCTTGCTGCTGCAGCAGCAGCCTTAGCGTCTCATGCCCGTCTCTGGGGTCCACACGGATAGCCGCGGCTCATGCCCGTCTCTGGAGCTCCTTTAAGCGGTGCTCTGAATCCCCTCTCCTGGCGAACCAGGAAACAAAGAGGCAAGAAAAAGTCTCTTGCCTCTTCAGCAGCTCCAGACTTTTTCCCAGACTCCCTCCCAGCTAGCTGTGGCGCACTAACCCCTTTCAGGCTGTGTTCACGCCGCCAACCCCAGTCTTCTCCCTGGGATCTGACCGAAGCCCGAGCCTCAGCTCCCAGCCCCCGCGCACCCCAGCGGGTGAGCAGACAAGCCTCTCGGGCTGGTGAGTGCTGGTCAGCACTAATCCTCTGTGTGGGAATCTCTCCACTGTGCCCTCCGAACCCCTGTTGCTGCACTCTCCTCCGCAGCCCCGAAGCTCCCCCCCCCTCCGCCCCCTGCAGTCTCCGCCCGCAAAGGGGCTTCCTTCCCAGTGTGTGGAAACCTTTCCTCCTTCACAGCTCCCTCCCACTGGTGCACGTCCCATCCCTATTCTTTTGTCCTGTTTTTTTCTTTTTTCTTTTGCCCTACCCAGGTATGTGGGGAGTTTCTTGCCTTTTGGGAGGTCTGAGGTCTTGTGCCAGCGTTCAGTAGGTGTTCTGTAGGAGTTGTTCCACATGTAGATGTATTTCTGATGTATTTGTGGGGAGGAAGCTGATCTCCGCTTCTTACTCTTCCGCCATCTTGAAGCCACTCCCTCTATACTTTTCAGCTGATATTTAGTGATTGTAATGAGCCCAGCATTGTGACAATCACCTTCTTTATCATATTGTAAACATCATAACAAATCTAAAAAGTTACAATTATGTTTTTCCATTTTATAAATGAGGAAACTAAAGATGAAAAAATTTTTAAAAATAACTTTACCCAATTGATATCCTATTCAGTTTTGTCTCACTATAAACTTGAGCTTTAAACTTCTTTGAGATATAACCTCTTTTTTTAATACAAATAATGTGTTGGGTTTGATAAACTCATCATTTCAACTTAAAAAAAATTATTTGGGTCTGTCATTGTTCCTTTTCCTCTCTCTCTTCTTTTCTTTTCTTTCTTGGAAAATTATTTGATTCACTAGGAAAAATGTCTTGTAATAATTTTTACTGTGTTTACTGCCTTGTCCTTTCATTTGAAGATATACACCCTAGAGAAAATGGCTGCACTTTCTCATGGAGAGGGCTCTTGCATTCCTTCAGAGTTTTGTTACTAAGGCCAAGGGATTATCCTGATTTCAATGGACAAATGCAAGGAATAATGGCAAATCACCAATGAAAACTTTTAAGTTATCAAGAGAAAACATACTGCAAGGTGTCACTCTGGAATTGAGATTATACAAAGCCACACCTAATATTTCAGCTTGACTGCAGACTAGTAAAGTGATACAAGATATTAAGAAAACACATCAGGTTCAGAGGTCTATAATTAATCTTGTCAGCAGATGCGGCAGGACAGATTCCTGTTTAAACTTGCATCTTGATGAGACTTTTTCCTCTTTTTACTGTATCGGTACACAGCACACTGGGGACCCAAGGGATCTAAACCCATTACAGTGGTTTTACAGTCACGTTCATGCTCACTGCATGCCCTGCTTGTGCTTGGTGGCATTAAATATTTAACTGTGACCATGATGTTGTGGAGACAGTGGCAGCTATTAGTGCATTTTTTATACATGCTGTTGAAGAACAAATATAAAATTAAAAAGTCTGTGTCCCAGGCTTCAGGTAGAATAAATGGTTAGGGGACAATGCATTCTGTATTTAGTTTCTGTAATTGAATTATATCACAAAGCTTTCTAAACATATGTATGCATCATAGTCTATAATAGCTAGAGTGAAATGTGCAGAATCATAAGCAATAATTCTATCATTAAATTTTAATGTGCAAGTGTTGGATAAAAACGCATGCATCTAAACCTTGAAACAATACTAGTGAAGGTAATTTATTTTGAAACCCAAGAGATGGCTTAAATTATTATCTTTTAGTAACATTAAAAACAGAGGAAATGATTGCAGGTTGAGGAAAATGGGTATCTCTTTAGTGAACAAGTGAGTGAATAGTGGAGTTTCATTTTGATCAGACTTATTCCTCATTATTTAATTTGCCTTTAGAAAAAAATTAAAGGAAAAAGAATAAAAGTTAATTTTTAGTTTTTCTTATATGCTCTCTATTTGTCATAGTTCTTATTTTAGAAGTTTCTGTTATTAATTATAATACAGCAACATGCCACATTACATTGGGATATGACACATATTTTATACACTTATATAACTAATGCACAATAAATTCATGTAAAATGGGAAGTATTTCTTAGAAAAATACAAATGACTCAAAGAGCTGTGTGTTTTCTTTCTCACTCTCAACCTCTTAAATCCAAGTAATTTATAATCTGCATGGTGTCAGGGAGATAGAATATGATCTACTCTGCAACATGAATTAGGATAGTGGATAGTAAAGCAAATTATATATATACACATATTATATATATGTATATAGATTATATATATATGTATGTATGTATGTATGTATTTGTATCATTAGCAGGTAATCGCCTAGGCTTTGCTGGATCTAGTTAGAATGATTCTAGTATTCTATGTAGAAATCTTCCTGGTTTAAAGTAAGTGAGAGTAATTGTGGATAACTTTTATTCTAAGGACCCATTTTAAATCACTTCCATTTAAGTTAACAAGCATTAATTTTCTTCATATTTATTGATATCTAACACTATATTTTATATGTATTTGTCTATTTACTGATTATCTTCTCCACTAGAATGGAAGTTTCATGGTGGCAAAATTTTTGTCAATGTCTTTTAACCTCTTTATACAAAGGCTTTTGAAGATTTCTTCACTTTGATGGTTTGTGAAAAATGGCTGAAGACATCCCAGTCCTACTATGCAAAAAACAGGCCGTAATTGTGTTCTTCTAGGTGCATCAATCCAAGTCTTCTCTTGGGTCTCTGGACCCGTGCAGAACAAAGGAACAAGTGAGCGTTTATCACAAAGGTGAAAGAAGTTTTCACAGAGTAGCCAGGTGTACAATTCTATGTCTTTTTTCATGCAAAGCTACTCTGGGATCTGTTCCTTTCTCTGTCATTATTTCTTTGTAATTTTTCATCCATTTGTTAATTTATGCCCCAACTGTATTGAATTTCTTCCACTTTTCAGAATACATCGTATGTCTCACTGTCTCTAGTCCTTGGCATATATACTCCAACCCCCACTGTTCATCTGGTTAACTTTTACTTATCCTTAACATCAGTCTGGGTGTCACAGGTGTCACTATTTTTGAAAAATCTTTCCTGATCTCTGAATCTTGGTTTGATATCCCTACTATATGATCTCATATTATCATGGGTTTTCCCCAATCACAAATTTACCACTCCTACCACTACCCAAAATGTAATTCTACTTCAGTAGAGTAGAAGCTCACTGAAGGCAAAGCCCAGGACATGTTTGTTCATTATTGTGTCTCCACATACTTATTAGTCTGTAATATAAATATGTTTATGTGCATATGTATATGTATAGTGGTAAGGAATTTGGATTCTATCCAGTGATAAATAGGAATATCACTTATTGAAAAATATCATCACTGATAACTTATAACAAACTGGAAAATGTCAAATTCTATTAAAAATATTTTGCTTATAAAGAAAGGTGATCTATTCATAAAAAAATTTCCATTTAATACTCATGGGATATATATCCCAGGTTCTGGCATTGAGAGGCTGGGTTTTGGTCATGTAGAGAACTCAGGTTTTCAGTCTAGTATTCTTCACTGACCATATTAGATTCACAGGCAGACCTGATGCTGCAGGTTTTCATGACACTGGCTCTATGGTTTGAGTGTGGGAAGGTGTACAGATTTTCACTGAAAGGAGCCAAGATGTGCACCATGATTGGAATAATCTGCAATATTAATAGCAATATTGTAACATGTATTTTGTAGTAGTGTAATAATGACTCAGATTCCCTTACTCCCAAAGGGCTGCTTGTTCCCAAAAGCTCCTCCAGTCACAGGATTGGCTCTTACTGGTCCAAATTGGGTCATGTGCCCATATCTGAACCAATCATGGGTGGTCAGGGATGGGCTGAGGCTCTGATTGGCCAGGCATGGAACATGTGTCTATTCCTGAACCAATCACATTGGTCAGGGAGGGGTAAGGCTCTGATTGGCTAGTCTTGGAACCTGTGCCCCCATCCCTTTAAATGGCACTACTATGGGCCTGTCAGCTTCATCCAAACTATGTGGATGGAGAATGGAGGTGGAGTTCTCTAGAGGAAAGTCAGGATTCTGTAAGAGAAGATGAGGTGAATGCTAGGCAGGTATGAACAACAGATGTCAACTAGACCCTTGAAGAAGACAGTTCATTTCAGTCTGATTGCATAGACTGAATGAGAGTTCAAAAGATCAGATTTTTAAATTAGTCTACGGGAGATTGGTTCAAGATGGCAGAGTAGAAGGACGTGCTCTCACTCCCTCCTGTGAGAGCACCAGAATCACAACTAACTGCTGAACAATCATTGAAAGGAAGACACTGGAACTCACCAAAAAAGATACCTCACATCCAAAGACAAAGGAGAAGCCACAATGCGATGGTGGGAGGGGCACAATCACAATAAAATCAAATCTCATAACTGCTGGGGGAGTGACTCACAAACTGAAGAAAAATTATACCACAGAAGTCCACCCACTGGAGTGAATATTCTGAGCCCCATAGACTTGCCAATCAGGGGGCCTGGAAATGGGAGGAGGAATTCCCAGAGAATCAGACTTTGAAGGGTAGTGGGATTTCATTGCAGGACTTCAAGAGGACTGGGAGAAACAGAGACTCCACTCTTGGAGGGCATACACAAAGTAGTGTGCGCATCAGGACTAAGGGGGAAGGTGCAGTGACCCCAAAGGAGACTGAACCAGACACACGTGCTGGTGTTGGCGGGTATCCTGCAGAGGCAGGATGTGGCTGTGGCTCACCACAGGGACAAGGAAACTGGCAGCAGAAGTTCTGGGAAGTACTCCTTGGAATGACCGTCGCAGAGTCCACCATTAGCCCAACCAAAGACCCTGCAGCCTCCAGTGCTGGGTCATCTCAGGCGAAACAACCAACAGGGAGGGAACTCAGCCGCATCCATCAGCAGACAACTGAATTAAAGTTTTACTGAGTTCTGCCCACCAGAGCAACACCCAGCTCTACCCACCACCAGTCCCTCCCATCAGGAGACTTGCACAAGCCTCTTAGACAGCCTCATCCACCAGAGGGCAGACAGCAGAAGCAAGAACTACAATCCTGCAGCCTGTGGAATAAAAACCACATTCACAGAAAGACAGACAAGGTGAAAAGGCAAAGGGCTATGTACCAGATGAAGGAACAAGATAAAACCCCAGAAAAACAACTAAATGAAGTGGAGATAGGCAATATTCGAGAAAAAGAACTCAGAGCAATGATAGTGAAGATGATCCAGGACCTCAGAAGAAGAATGCAGGAAAAGATTGAGAAAATGCAAGAAATGTTTAACAAAGACCTAGAAGAATTAAAGAACAAACAAGCAGAGATGCACAATACAGTAACTGAAATGAAAAATACACTACAAGGAATCAATAGCAGAATAACTGAGGCAGAAGAACGGATAAGTGACCTGGAAGACAGAATGGTGGAATTCATTGCTGCGGAACAGAAAAAAGAATGAAAAGACATGAAGAGCAGCCTAAGAGACCTCTGGGACATTAAACACACCAACATTCGCATTATAGGGGTCCCAGAAGGAGAAGAGAAAAATAAAGGACCTGAGAAAATATTTGAAGAGATTATAGCTGACGATTTCCCTAACATGGGAAAGGAAATAGCCACCCAGCTCCGAAAAGCACAGAGAGTCCCACGCAGGATAAACACAAGGACAAACATGCCAAGACACATAGTAATAAAACTGACAAAAATTAAAGAAAAACTATTAAAAGCAATAAGGGACAAATGACAAATAACATACAAGGGAACTCCCATAAGGTTAACAGCTGATTTCTCAGCAGAAACTCTACAAGCCAGAAGGAAGTGACATGATATATTTAAAGTGATGAAAGGGAAGAACTTACAACCAAGATTACTCTATCCAGCAAGGATCTCCTTCAGGTTCGACAGAGAAATCAAAAGCTTTACAGATAAGCTAAAGCTAAGAGAATTCAGCACCATGAAACCAGATTACAACAA
Organism: Leucopleurus acutus; assembly: GCF_964270905.1. NCBI lineage: Eukaryota > Metazoa > Chordata > Mammalia > Artiodactyla > Delphinidae > Leucopleurus > Leucopleurus acutus. The sequence continues at coordinate 51,663,884 of NC_139151.1, read as the reverse complement.
ATGCTAAAGGAACTTCTCTTAGTGGAAACACAAGAGAAAAAAAGATCCTACAAAAACAAATCCAAAACAATGAAGAAAATGTAATAGGAACATACATATCAATAATTACCTTAAATGTAAATGGATTAAATGCTCCAACCATAAAACACAGGCTCACTGAATGGACATAAAAACAAGAGCCATATATATGCTGTCTACAAGAGACCCACTTCAGACCTAGGGAGACATACAGACTGAAAGTGAGGGGATGGAAAAAGATTTTCCATGCAAATGGAAATCCAAAGAAACATGCAGTAGCAATACTCATATCAGATAAAATAGACTTTAAAATAAAGAATATTGGGCTTCCCTGGTGGCACAGTGGTTGAGAGTCCGCCTTCCGATGCAGGGAACAAGGGTTCGTGCCCTGGTCCGGGAAGATCCCACATGCCGCGGAGCGGCTGGGCCTGTAAGCCATGGCCGCTGAGTCTGAGCGTCCAAAGCCTGTGCTCCGCAGCGGGAGAGGCCACAACAGTGAGAGGCCCGCGTACCACAAAAATAAATAAATAAATAAATAAAAAATAAAGAATATTACAAGAGACAAGGAAGGACACTACATAATGATCAAGGGATCAATCCAATAAGAAGATATAATAATTCTAAATATATATGCACCCAAGATAGGAGAACCTCAATACATAAGGCAAATGCTAACAGTTATAAAAGACGAAATCGACAGTAACACAATAATAGTGGGGGATTTTAACACCTCACTTACACCAATGGACAGATCATACAGACAGAAAATTGGTAAGGAAACACAAGCTTTAAATGACACACTAGACCAGATAGATTTAATTGATATTTATAGGACATTCCACTCAAAAACAGCAGAATAAACTTTGTTTTCAAGTGCACATGGAACATTCTCCAGGATACATCACACCTTGGGTCACAAAGCAAGCCTGAGTGAATTTAAGAAAATTGCAATCATATCAAGCATCTTTTCTGACCACAACACTATGGGATTAGAAATCAAATACAGGGGAAAAAACGTAAAAAACACAAACACATGGAGGCTAAACAATACATTACTAAATAACCAAGAGATCACTGAAGAAATCAAAAAATACCTAGAGACAAATGACAATGAAAACACAACAATCCAAAACCTACGGGATGCAGCAAAAGCAGTTCTAAGAGGGGAGTTTATAGCAATACAAGCTTACCTCAGGAAACAAGAAAATATTCAAATGAACAATCTAACCTGACACCTAAAGGAACTACTGAAAGAAGAACAAACAAAACCCAAAGTCAGTAGAAGGAAAGAAATCATAAAGATCAAAACAGAAATAAATGAAATAAAAACAAGGAATAAAATGGCAAATATCAATAAAACTAAAAGCTGTTCTTTGAGAAGATAAACAAAATTGATAAATATTTAGCCAGACTCATCAAGAAAATGAGGGAGAGGACACAAATCAATAAAATTAGGAATGTAAAAGGAGACGTTACAGTAGACACCACAGAAATACAAAGCATCATAAGAGACTACTACAAGCAACTCTATGCCAATAAAATGGACAACCTGGAAGAAATGGACAAATTCTTACAAAGGTATAACCTTCCAAGACTGAACCAGGAAGAAATAGAAAATATGAATAGAACAATCACAAGTAATGAAATTGAAACTGTGATTAAAAATCTTCCAACAAACAGAAGTCCAGGACCAGATGGCTTCACAGGTGAAGTCTATCATTTAGAGAAGAGCTAACACGCATCATTCTTAATCTCTTCCAAAAAACTGCAGAGGATCAGAATGGGCATCATCAGAAAACCTACAAACAACAAACTCATTCTATAAGGCCACTGCCACCCTGATACCAATACCAGACAAAGATACTACCAAAAAAGAAAATTACAGACCAATATCACTGATGAATATAGGTGCAAAAATCCTCAACGAAATACTAGCAAATAGGGTCCAACAGCACATTAAAAGGATCATATGCCATGATCAAGTGCAATTTATCCCAGAGATGCAAGGATTCTTCAATATGCACAAATTAATCAATGTGACATACCATACTAACAAACTGAAAAATAAAAACCATATGATCAAATCAATAGATGCAGAAAAAGCTTTTGACAAAATTCAACACCCATTTATGATAAAAACTCTCCAGACAGTGGGCATAGAGGGAACCTACCTCAACATGATAAAGGCTATATATGACAAACCCACAGCAAACATCATTCTCAAAGGTGAAAAACTGAAAGCATTTCCTCTAAGATCAGGAACAAGCAAGGACGTCCACTCTCCCCACTGTCATTCAACATAGTTATGGAAATCCTAGCCTCGGCAGTCAGAGAAGAAAAAGAAATAAAAGGAATACAAATTGGAAAGAAGAAGTAAAACTGTCACTGTTTGCAGATGACATTATACTATACATAGATAATTCTAAAGATACCACCAGAAAACTACTAGAGCTAATCAATGAATTTGGTAATATTGCAGGCTACAAAATTAATGCACAGAAATATCTTGCATTCCTATACACTAACAATGAAAGATCAGAAAGAGAAATTAAGGAAACAATTCCATTCACCACTGCAACAAAAATAATATAATAACTGGGAACAAACCTACCTAAGGAGGCAAAAAACCTGTACTCACAAAACTATAAGACACTGATGAAAGAAATCAAAGATGACACAGACAGATGGAGAGATATACCATGTCCTTGGATTGGAAAAATCAATATTGTGAAAAATGACTATACTACCCAAAGTAATCTATAGATTCAGTACAATCCCTATCAAATTACCAATGGCATGTTTTACATAACTAGAATAAAAAATCTTAAAATTTGTATGGAGACATAAAAGACCCCAAACAGCCAAAGCAATCTTGAGGGGAAAATATGGTGCTGGAGGAATCAGACTCTCTGACTTCAGACTATACTTCAAAGCCACAGTAATCAAGACAGTATGGTACTGGCACAAAAACAGAAATATAGATCAATGGAACAGGATAGAAAGCCCAGAGATAAACTCATGTACCTATGGTCAACTAATGTACGACAAGGGAGGTACGGATATATAATGGAGAAAAGACAGTCTCTTCAGTAAGTGGTGCTGGGAAAACTGGACAGTTACATGTAAAAGAATGAAATTAGAATACTCCCTAACACCATACACAAAAATAAACTCAAAATGGATTAAAGACCTAAATGTAAGACCAGACACTATAAAACTCTTAGAGGAAAACATAGGAAGAACACTCTTTGACATAAATCACAGCAAGATCTTTTTTGACCCACCTCCTAGAGTAATGGAAATAAAAACAAAAATAAACAAATGGGACTTAATGAAACTTAAAAGCTTTTGCACAGCAAAGGAAACTATAAACAAGACGAAAAGACAACCCTCAGGATGTGAGAAAATATTTGCAAACAAATCAACAGACAAAGGATTAATCTACAAAATATATAAACAGTCATGCAGCTCAATATTAAAAAAAAAAAAAAAAAACCAATCCAAATATGGGCAGAAGACCTAAATAGAAATTTCTCTAAAGAAGACATACTATATGGCCAAGAGGCACATGAAAAGCTGCTCAACGTCACTAATTATTAGAGAAATGCAAATCAAAACTACAGTGATACAGGTATCACCTCACACCTGTTAGAATGGGCATCATCAGAAAACCTACAAACAACAAATGCTGGAGAGGGTGTGGAGAAAAGGGAACCCTCTTGCACTGTTGGTGGGAATGTAACTTGATACAGCCACTATGGAAAACAGTATAGAGGTTCCTTAGAAAACTAAAAATAGAACTACCATATGACCCAGCAATCCCACTACTGGGCATATACCCAGAGAAACATAATTCAAAAAGACGCATGCACTCCAATGTTCATTGAAGCACTGTTTGCAATAGCCAGGTCATGGAAGCAACCTAAATGCCCATCGACAGACGAATGGATAAAGACAATGTGTTACATATATACAATGCAATATTACTCAGACTTAAAAATGAACGAAACTGTGTCATTTGTAGAGACATGGACAGATCTAGAGACAGTCATACAGAGTGAAGTAAGTCAGAAAGAGGAAAACAAATATCGTATATTTACACATGTATGTGGAATCTACAAAAATGGTACGGTGAACTGGTTTGCAAGGCAGAAAGAGAGACACAGTTGTAGAGAACAAACGTATGGACACCAAGGGGGGAAGCGGGGTGGGGGGTGGGGGGGGTGGGATGAAGTGGGAGGTTGGGATTGACATATATACACTAATATGTATAAAATAGATAACATAAGAAACTGCTGTATTAAAAAATAAATAAATAAATAAATTTAGTCTAGGGTCCAGTCTAGGATCCTGCATTGTAAAAAAAAATACTAAAAGACAAACAAAAAAAAAAATGACTTAATATTTTCTCAAGTGATTACTGTATTGTGTTGCAGTGACATTCAGTTATTCTATAAAACACCCTTACCACGTTGTTTTTACATATCAGCATTTGTATACCATTCTGTGGCTCTCACAAGACTGTTCTTCCCACGATGTATTATTCGTTTGTGCTGCTGTGGAACTCGAAGCTCTGCAGGCTTCCCTTGTTGTGAGAAACATCTGAGAGATAAATGTGCACTTGTGTTCCATCTAACATCTCATGCACACGGGAAGCTAGTTTCTATAATGCCTGGGGAGATCTGAATCACAATGTCACACAATTAAATTGTGACAGGGATTATGTCTAAAGCTCCTGGAGGTCACCACAGGTACAATATGAGATGTGTGAGCTGATACGTATGGATTATGACATGTGCCAAAGTTTTCTGCTTCGATGATCACTAACTGTGTTCGTGTTTTGACCCTTTATATCATTTTATTTAGACTAGTCTTTGAAAGCACAGGATTCTGATCAGAGATAATAAATCAAAAAGCTGTGATTGAGCTTCTTTGATGAGGAAGGCATGCTGCTGGTCTCTGAGGCAGCCAGTGAAGTGGGGAGAAGCTCTAATTTTGAATATCTATAAAGTGTCAGATACTGTGAGATGCTTTTTTGGTTTGCATTATTGAGACAAGCCTGAGAGGTGGGTATCTTTAGACATGTATAATTTGAGGTGCAAGTTAAGGCACAAATCACCCAGGGAAAGCATCTGGAATTTGAACCCAGTTATATCCAAGTTCAAGGTCCAGCCAGCTGAGGATCGGTAGTGTTTCGAAAGCAATAAATAAGAATCAGAGTCCACCCGTTTCTCTGTATTGAGGACTCCTAGGTGTGCTCTCAAGAGGCTGATAAAAGTGACAGATGCTACGCCTGGAAAATAAAGATACTCATTTGTGCCTATTCTTTCAGGGAATTTGTGGACCTTGAAATTTATCCACAGACACTTGGATCTCAGAATAAAGACAATCTACAGGGAAGAAACCCAGTCTTATTAAACTTTGCTTTCCCTTTGGTGTATAGAATCCCTGCCAGGCACAGAACTGGTGATAAATAAAGCTTGTTGAATGGAATAAATGAATTAAAGAGTGAATTACTTGGGATAGACATATATACACTAATATGTATAAAATAAATAATAAAAAAGAGTGAATTAATAGAAGATGTCTCTCTCCACTCTGCACTATTAACCCAAATTATGTGTGGGTATTTGGCTTACTTCTGTATCACTGTATTGCATGGTCTAAAATTTACTGAGCACCTACTAAATGCTAGGTCTGTGTTCCTCATTCTATATGTGCTATTAAATTTAATCCTCACCATGGTCAGTCTTCAATTATATAAATCTTACATTCAGGCACTAGAATAGTGCCTGATACAGAGTGAGAAAAATGTAAGTGATAGGAAACACGCACTATGTGTGAGCAGTAAAGCTAACATTTATTAAGTGCTTGTTATGTTCAACGCACACATCCAAATGCTTTACATGTATTATCCTAGTTTAATCCTCACAACACTATGAAGCAAGTATTCATACTAACTTTTTTTACTAAAGATATAACTGACAGAGCAAATAATATGTCTTACCTAAGGTCAAGGAGCTATAAAGGAACAGCGCCAAGATTTGAATCTGAGGCTTTCTGATCTTACAGCTCATGGAAACTGAGACACACAGAGAAAGCAACTTGTCTGGAATCATAAAAGTACTACGTGATAAAGCAGAGACATAACCCTAGTATTCTTTTCACTACTCAATTTTAATTCTACATGCCATCATTTAATACCACAAAATTGACAGACATCACTCTCTGGCTAGCCCTGATTTATAATTCATTGGCACTAACTAGCTGTGGTATCTGTAGGTACAAGACAGGAAACAAACAAACAAAAAAGATAGAGACTAACTTGTCTCGCAAAACTTGGTAGCTTCATTGAGCTTGTGATGCTCCCAACATTTTGGGGACAGGATGATCAAATATGCTACAAATACTCAACCCTGACCTAAAGCTTATTTAGGCTAGAGAAATTCCTGTACCTTTCTCATTCTTAGCTTGGTTCTACACTGAAACTACAGCAACTGCATCCTATACTAACCATTTAGAGGTATTATCAACAGAGGCAGAATATGGCTCTTGGCAGTTTATTTTATGATATTTGATTAATATGACTATAATAGTATATATTAGAATGTTAATTTTGTAGCTACTTCTAGGCTCCTGATACATTAATATCTAATTATACCACTTTAGTCTATGTTTTCTTTCCCTGTAAACCAGCACCCATATAGCAAATACTAGGTTATACATCTCACTTAACAAATAAGGGTAAATTAAGAAATACAATATGAAGTATAGGTTACAGTTGTGGTTTTGAAAAGTCAGAAAGTCATGGAGCTAAATCTTGTCTCCATTCACTGAGAGTTGTGGGACTTTTGTCAAAATACCTATTTAATCTAAATCTCAGTTCTATCCTCAGTAAAGCAGAGATAATAAGATTCATGTCTCATAGGATTATGAACATTAACATAAAATAATATAGATAAAGCACTCGGAATAGGCCCTGCATATAAGAACTGCTTAATAAATGTTAACTTTATTAAATACACATCTGTATTTTCCTTAGAATTACATTTTACTTAGTATCGCTTACAGTTCTATCTATCTATCTATCTATCTGTCTGTCTAAATCATTGACTCATTTAATCTTCATCACAACCCTATGATATTGGACTATTATCCCCATTTTATGAAAGAGGAAACCAAAGCTCAGAAAGGTTAACTAACTTGCAAAAGAATCACACATTTAGTAAAATTTAACTTTCTTCAGTACATTGTTTCCTGTCTTTATCTATCTGTAGTACCATAATCATAAAAGGGCACAGACAGCCCCAGTAAAAACAGAATACAAAGTAAGCACAATGACCTCTACCGTAATGCTATAAAAGCTTCAATAGCAGTCTTTATACAAGGAATGTAGGCTCAGAAAGATGCATCTGGCTATGAGAACAAAGAAGAAAGGCTACTAGCTTGGATACATTAAAAATAAATATTTGTTTCCCATAAAATGCATACCCACTGTTATTCAACCCTATTATTTTTATGCAATCCCACATTTAAAACCCTTCAACATTATGACTTTATAGCATTTCTTTATTCTTTAATGTTTAAAACACTGTTTGGGATAAAACCAGTTATACAGAAAAGAATTAAGAATGAGAAAGATACAGATTGTATCAAACAGCTCTGTTTAAAAGAAAAAACAAAATTGTTCACTCTGTGATAAGCAAAGGAATGAGACAGTAATATAATGGAAAGGGAAAAGAACATAGTGTCTATCAGCCTAAGTTCAAATCCTGGTGACCTTGGTCAATTAATTCACTTAACCTCTCAAAGACTCAGGGTTTTTTTTCCCCCTCATCTATAAAATGGGAATAAAAATAAAATGAGGATTCTTGCTTCAGTCATATTTTTGTGAGAGTTACTTTAGTATACTATAAATGACATAACTGCTATGAAGAGATGGCTTTGTACTCTTGTTGAAAAGCCTACCACAGAAGTATGCATTTTAAGTTATCAAAAGTCGCTGTAAGCAGCAAGTACAAAATAGATATTTGTTGAGTGGTTTAAGAAAGCACTTTGGAAACAACTTACAGAATAGTGTGTACATAGATTTGGATCTTTAAAGCTCAAAGTCTACTATGTATGTGGCTACTGCCTTGCAATGATTTTCTCTTTCACCACCTTGCAGCCTCAGGTCCAGTATTTTGTTCATTTAACTCTACTCAGCCAAATGCCTTCTCCTGAGTAAGGTTATAATGATGGACTCTTATGGTCAATTTATGTAGTTTGGCAACAGCTGGAAATTACAGCAGAGATTCAATAAGCACCACTATTTGAGTTTATTAACATTTATGAGAAAATAATGCCAAATAAATTTTATGAAAAGTGAGAGACATTTAATCAGCATTATAAATCATGTTTTTTGTGATTTTTTTTCACACTTCAGTGAAGATATGATTTAGAAGGCAGCTGTGATCTTTTATCATGCTACATGTAAAAATCATTATTGACTATGACTACATTTTTGAATTTATCAAATTATTAAATTTAAGTTCATTTTTTAAAAGTAGGACTGAAGTATAGAGAATAGAAAAAATAGCTTCATGAATCACGTTGCTGTTTACATTTCTACTGATGAGTCTAATCATCTGTTTAAATACAAAATCCTATTCTTATTGAATAAGTTAGGGCTAAGTTAAGAAATTCAAATAACAATTCCTTTTGATTCCACTTTATCATGCCATCTGTCACTAAAGTATACAAATTATCTGCTTCATCCACTTCCCGTGTATTCAATGTCCACCAAGTTCCTGAAGCTGCTTTCAAATGTTTCTAAAATATGCATACCCCTCTTCCATTATCAGTATTGCTGTCCTAGTAAAGGAACTTGTCATCTGGGCAGTTATCCTAGGCTCATACTCAGTCCCTTCAGCCTCTCTCCCTCCTGCCTGTCTATGAATCACATGATCAGTGATTACCAAATACTCACTCTGGGTATTTGCCTTTTGTAGATAGAATTCAAGTTGGCCCTTCTGTGACCCCTGGGTATAGACTGTCAATAAGCCTCAAGGTCTTACAGCTCTGCAGGTAACCATTAAGCCTAATGAACCTTCAACTTCTGAAGTTTAACTGAGACAGCTACACCCTACTCCATCCTCAGAAGTGGAATGGAATATTTGCAATCTACCTTCCATACCATCACCAGTTATCTTTCTGAAAATAGATGACTCTGTCACATAGCTCGCTAATGATGCTATTGCACTGCATAATGTAGCAATGTTACCATGTGGCAGCCAAAACATACTTTCATCTCCTATCACATGCATCACTCTATGGATTTGCACATGCTGTCCCTTCTCTGTAGGTTAATCTTTTGCCTGTCCCCTGCCAAGGAAACACTTGATCATACTTCAGAGTCCACGGGAACTCACAGACAGAGAGAAGAGATTGGTGGTTGCCAAGGGAAAGGGGAGGTGGTGGAGGGATGGAGTGGCAGTTTGGGATTAGCAGATGAAACTGTTATATATAGAATGGATAAACAACAAGGTCCTACTGTATAGCACAGAGAACTATATTTAATATCCTGTGATAAGACATAATGGAAAATAATATGAAAAAGAATATATATACATATGTATAACTGAATCACTTTGCTGTGCAGCAGGAATTAACACAACATTGTAAATCAACTACACTTCAATTTAAAAAAAAAAAAAAAAACAGTGAAAAGAACACTGCCTCTCTGAATCCTTCATTAACACAACTCATCTGCTTCTTAACACGGGGAGTTGACTACTCCATCCTCAGTGCCCATACAGTACTTTGACATTAAGAATTTCTCTCATCCAAAATTTCTTGTGCTGTGTTTGAGTTTCACGTGTAAATCTCTGTCTCCCTGACGAGGCTTCAAATTCGCTGAGGGAAAGGGTCATCATACTGTACTCATTTCTGTATCTCCAATGCATGTTATAGTACTTGCTTCATAAGTAAGATATAATACAAATTTTGTTTGTGCTCTTGAATCCCTATTTAAAGATGTCCTTTAGCTAAAATGAAACAAATGGAAGAGATAATGGAGTTGAGAGTCATAGAGGGAAATAAGAGAGAAAATAGGACTTGTCACATTCTAAATTAATAATGTTAAGGTTAAAGATTGGAAGCAAGATACTAGTCATGAGTGGACCAAGTAGTTCCTATAGTTTCTATACACACTAAGCAGCAAGAGAAGAAGACTATAATTTTTTAAGCATTTAGTGTATGCCAGTCAGCATACCAGGTTCTTTAACAGTTTTAATCATTTAATCGGTACAACCTTACGAGTTATATATAATTCACATAGTATTGGTGAGGAAACAGATGTTTGGTGAGATGGAACAGTTTGCCTGTGATACCATAGCTGTTAGTATAAAAGCTAACATTTCTACCCAAGTGTGTGCAACTTGAGAGTTAAACTTTTTCTTCTTTAAATGCTCATTTCAGAGACTCATACATAATAGGAACTAGATGAATGTTAATAATATTCATAATGAAAATTCCTAACACTTACTGAGCAGTTATTATCTGTCAGGTATAAGGCTGAGCACTGGGGACAACGTGGTGAATTAGACACATCTTCTCAAAGGTTTTGAAATGTATCTGAAACAAATTGAATTGAACCTAAAGCTTAGTGTATCCAACCTTAAAGTAATTTTGAGGTTTATCAAACAAACAGAAAGTGCTTAGTTTTGTTTGGCTCTGTTTTGCTTCTGTGACTATAGAAGGAGGAAAAGGAGTCTCTTTATCAAACAGTGTGGAGGCAAGAGGCTCTCTTCCACGCCGGGAGAGTGCCTTCGATAATTACCAAAGGAGCTGGATGTCTCCAGCTCCTTCCAATTAACTTCTGTTACGGAGTGCTGTTGACTGCTTGCCTGACAGCCACACGCAGATGGGGGAGAGGAGTGCGCACAAGATCTCCTTGCATTTCCTAGTTCACAGATTAAAGGCAGTGTCAAGAGCAAATCAGAGCCGAGGAATTGATTTATTTGGCACTGAGTGTGTGGGAAAGAGCCATTTGGAGTCATTACAAAAAAGGTTGAGCTGCTTTCATATTATGCACTACCTCTTGGTACACAAATCAAACAGTTTTTGCCTTTCAGATGCATTTGCTCTGAGGGTTTCACTGCCAGAAAATGTGGCTAGATTCAGCTTTCTTAAATCTCAGCACTCATAACCGTAATGGTAACTGTTACAACCACTCTGGCCCGAGATCAATGCTTGCTGGGCACTGCTGACAGAGAGTGGGAGCAAGTGGCTGCTAGACAGGTTAGAGAAGATTCTGGAGGACCTGATCTAGGCCAAGGTCTAGACTGTCAGACACAAGAAGCTATCATAATAACACGTTAATTATCGTAATAGTTATGCCATAATGGCTATCAGTCAAACAGCATCTACATGTATTAGGCCTTTCTAGGGGTATGTGTTTGTGTTTATGTGTGTGTGTGCGTGTGTGTGTGTGTGTGTGTGTGTGTGTGTGTGTGTGAGAGAGAGAGAGAGAGAGAGACAGAGAGAGAGAGACAGAGAGAGAGATAAGCAAACTGTACAGACGTCCTATAGCTCTCCAAAATTTCTCCCTGGATTAGTGTTAACTGATGACTCTTTTCTGATCCAGTCTTTAATGATGCAAAATATTAATTTCCCAACTTATACACTTCTTTCACATTAGACAATGAGCCCTTGGCCTTTTATTGTAAGCAAGAGCCCTCCCTCCTCCTCTATTAATTGATTGATTGATTTGATCTATTTATTATTGTCAAATTAATACAAAATTTCTATCTTTTCAATGCTTTATAGTTTTTTATTGTACTTACTTATTTTCATGTTCAAATTGTTCCAGATTTGTCGAATGGAAGCCCTGTCATGCTATTTTCTGTGTTCTTGTGACATGCTCCCTTTTTTTTTTTTAAAGCACTCCCTGGCTTCCTAGCATAACAAGATTTTTTTCAGGCTCATCTTGTACCTACCCTGCCCAGTCCCAAAATCAGTCACTTCGCTGAGAATCTCTGCTTCATGATAGTGATGAATGGCGTTATATATCAACATCCGGGAACCAGGTTTACTTATTGCTGTGGGGATATCTTTGATTCTTGGCCCTGTCAGCTGACAGAGCTAGGAAACATATGCGTGCAAATATACATAAAATATGCATGCATATACTATACAGAGAAATATATATACACATACAAATACATGAATAAAAATACAATGCACAGATACAGTCATACAAACACACACACACACACACATATATAATATATATATTCGAAATCATAAATCCACAATGATACCTCAATTCCAGTCCGTAAGGGATTTTTGTGTTTCTGCCATATACTATTTTACACTTGTATTATACTTCAATCACAGTGAAAACCCTATCTTCCTTTAATATCAACATATTTATTCATTAGCTCAATCCTATAATACACCTAAAAGAATTTCAGAATGACTTTACCCATGCTACAGACAAAAAAAAAAAAAAAGAAAAATTCAAATCTACTAAAAAGAGTTTGGTGTTTGTTGGCATTTCTTCCTCCTCCTCACATTGCCTGTGACTGAGGGTACACAGTCCAATACTATGAAAATGTTACCTTGGATTAATCCTTCCTTCCTTTTCCTTCAGTTTTTATTTTCTCACTCATTAATTTTATTTTTTGAAAATGTAGAACATTAACATACTTTCACAGACTAAAACTGTACAAAAAGGTAGGCTCAAAGAATTGTCATTTCTTGCTGTATCCCTTCCACCCCATTTTCTGCCCATCTTATCCCTTAGAGATAACCAATCCTCATTATTTTTTGGCTTATCCTTCTTATGTTTCTTTTTGCACTTAACAAAGATATATTTATGTTTTCTTCTTTTCACTTCCTTCTTATGCAAAATGTAGCACGCCATATGTGCTTTTATTTACTCTTTTTTTTTTTTCCACTTAACGCTATCTCCGTAAATCACTCCATATCAGTTCAGAGGTCTTCCTCATGCTTTTGTACAGTTGCATAGTACTCAGTCATATATATCTACCATAGTTTATTTAACAAAACCTCTCTGGTGAGAGATTTGAGTAGTTTTCCATATTTTACAGTATAATGGTATAATACATATATTTGTGCACATGCAATTTTATATTCTTGGTGGTATATCATTATGGTAAAGCCCTAGAAGTGTTGTGGGTCAAAAGGTAAGAATACATGTAGAACCTGCATAAGGGTTATACTATTTAGCATTCTCACCAGCAATGTATGCAAGTGTCTGTTTCCCCATAGTGTCCCCAATACACTGTATTATCAAGTTTTTTTCAATTTTTGACAACATACTGCATGCTAAACAGTTCCTTGGTCTAGTATTAACTTTTATTATTTTTATCCTGAGTGAAGTTGAGCATATTTTCATGTGTTTAAGGTCTACTTTTATTTCACTTTTTTGTGAGATGTCTGCTAATGGCTTTTTCCCAATATTCTATAAAACAAATTTTCTCTTTAATTTTTAAAGTCCATTAATAATTAAGGATATTAGCCTTTTCTCTCTGATATGCTTTGCCAATTTTACTCCCACTTGGTCATTCTTATTTTGAATTTTTGCTATTTAATTTTTTTTATGTAGTCATATTTATTGATTTTTAAAATTGCATATGGGTTTTCACTCAGAGTTAAAAAGATTTTCCTATATTTATGGAAGAATTCACTGATGTTTTCTCCTTCTTCTAGCACTTGTGTGTTTTTATAGTTAGAACTCCCCTGTTACTCTGGATTGTCTATAACTGTGGTTTCCAAACAGTTCTACAGAACCTTATGTCTCCCCAGAAGTGATTCATAAGGACTGAAAATGACCAATTTAAAATATATTTTGTCAGTTAAAATCTTGAATTAAAAGCAACTCATCTACTTAAATATGTCAAATAAAGTTTTTAACACATTGAAGATCATTAAGACACCGAAACTTGCTGCCAAACAAAATCTTTCTCTAAAGTGATCACAATATAGTTTCTCCTTCCATATCTGGACATGTATTGAACCTTTGGGAATATATTATTGATAAGCTAGGTTCTTCTCTGATTTATTTTTAAACTCAGGCCTATGCATGTCTCCTAAAATCAAAACAAAGCGAAACCTCTATAAACCAGAACATCAGAGGTGGCATGCTTAATTAAGATGACACAAAGTCCAGGTACATCCGCTTGGTGCATGTCTTTTATATACTGCTACAGTGAGTTGTGTGCAGGAGCAAGTAAACTCCTAAAACGTTACAGTGTGAGATGTCAGAGTGTTGGTATTCATGGAAATGAATGGGCGTTTTAAGTCCTTTTTGTCTTATTCTTGTATTAATGCATTCCAAAATCATTTGTTAAAAACCTATTATGTGTCAGGCACTGTACTGGGTCTCAGATATAAAACATGAACATGATCCTTGCCACTTCAGAAACTTGTAATTCTAAAATGTCCCTTAATTTATAAAAGTTAATTTATATATCCAGGCAAGACATATTAAATAATTAATTATAGTAAAAATGATGAGAGTTATAATAGAAAAAGTACTAGATGTCACAGGGTTATTTAACAGAATATATGACTCATGAGGTATGGAAGTTTTCTCTGAAAAAATATTGCTTAAACTAAGAACTGAAAATTGAGAATGAGTAAGTAAAATGCCCTTTAAATTGTTTTTTTTTTCTTACATTGGAGTTTCTCGTGAGTCCAAAATATAAAAGGAAAATTCATTCTACTGTTAGCAAATCACATATTTAAAGTATAGAAACCAAGTTTCCTTAAGATAACAGGTATCTGTATGTCTTTTTTAGGAAAAACATCTATTAAGGTCATCTGCCCATTTTTTAATCAGAGTATTTGTTCTTTTGCTATTGAGTTATATGTGTTCCTTATATATTTTGGATATTAACCCCTTATCTGATATATGGTTTGCAAACATTTTCTCTCATTTTGTAAGTCATCTCTTCATTCTGTTCATGGTTTGTTTTGTTGTGTAGAAGCTTTTTAGTTTGGTGTTCTACTTATCTTTGCTTTAGCTGCTTGTGCTTTTGGTGTCCATATCCAAAGAAATCACTGGAAAGACCAGTGTCAAGAAGCTTTTTCCCTGTTTTTTTTTTCTTTTTTCTTTTTTTCCCCTAGGAGTTTTACAGATACCAGTCTTACATTTAAGTCTCTAATCTATTTCAAGTTATTTTTTTGAATGGTATAAGATAGGGGTCCAGGTTCATTCTTTTGCATGTGAATATCCAGTTTTACAAATACCATTTATTGAAAGGATTTCCCCATTGGGTACTCTTGACTTCCTTCTCAAATATTCGTTGATCTTGTGTAGAGGGGTTCATTTCTGAACTATCTGTTCTATTCCATTGATCTATGTGTCTGTTTTATGCCAGTACCATACTGTTTTGATTACTGCAATTTTCTAGAATAGTTTGAAATCAAGATGCCTCCAGATTTGTTCTTCTTTCTCAAGATTGCTTTGGTTATTTGGGGTTCTTCATGGTTTCATACAAATTTTAGGATTGCTTTTTTCTATTTATTTGAAAAATTTTGATAGCAATTGCATTGAATCTATTGAAGGCTTTGGGTAATATGGACATTTTAACAATACCAATTCTTCTGATGCACAAACATGAGATATCTTTTCATGTAATATATGTCTTCTTCAATTTCTTTCAACAGTATACAGATCTTTTATCATCTTGGTTAAATTTATTCTTAAGTATTTTATTGTTTTTGATGCTACTGTAAATATGATAGTTTTCTTCATTTTTAATTCAAATGTTTTGTTGTTAGTGTACAGAAATGTGTATCAAATCATCATGTTGTACACCTTAAACTTATAAAATGTTATATGTAAATTATATCACAATAAAACTGGAAAAAAATAAACAGAACCACATAATTTTGAAGCCCTCCATATCAGCCTCCACTATCCATCATTAACACCTACTCCTACATCTGGCTAACTTGTTGCCTATGACTTTTATTGCTTAAGATTGATCCAGGATTGCCTTAAGGTATCTTAAGAGGATAATGTCTCTGTTTGCCTTCCCTCTCCATGGCCTTCTTTTGTGTTCTTATAGCATTGTATGTATTTATCTCTCTACTGTATCATTTACCATATTTTTTTCTCTATTCCTCTGCCCTCTCCACTAAGTGCTCAAGTCCTTTAGCTAAGGACCAAAGCCTTATTAATTCAGCACAATTGCTAATACTTTGTAGTCACTCCATATATGTTAAATAAATAAAGGCTTTCTAAGATAAAAGAGGAAAACATATTGTAGATGAGGACAGCATGTTACAAAAGAGGACGAAGTATAAAAGAGTGCCCTTCTTTCAGGAAATGGGAGAAAAAGGTGTATTTGAAAACAAAACATTATTGGGAATACAGAAAACCATCATGGAAGATCTGAACAGAAAAGAAAATAGAGGTCAGAATCTTAGGGGCCGGTATTTCCTGATAATAAATGTGTACCTTATTTTACAGGCAATGGCAAACCAATGTAAGCTCTGTGGCAGACTGATAACAGCCCCCAAAGACATCAGGTCCTAATCCCCGGAACCTGAACATGTTACTTTATAAGAGAAAGAGTTTTTGCAGATGTGATTATGGATCTTTAGAAAAAGAAATTATCCTGGATCATCCAGGTAGACACACACAGGAGAGATGGTGATGTGAAGACAAAGCAGAAAATGATTTGAAGATGCCTGCCTTGAAAATTGGTGTGATGTGACTACAAGCCAATGAATGCTAGTAACCACCACAAATTGGAAGAGGCAAAGCACAGTTCCCCTGTAGAGCCTCAGGAAGTTGTGTGGCCCTGCTGTATCAGTGTATCAGCCCAGTGATACCGATTTAGGACTCCTGGTCTCCAGAACTGTAACAGAATCAATTTCTATTGTTTTAAGCCACCGGGTTTGTGGTACTTTGCTACAGCAGCCACAGGAAACTAATACAGCTTGAATCAGGGAAAGTTAGAAAATTATTTATTTGTAACAGGAGAAGTCTGGAATTAGTGAGTAAGGAAGCCTGGGGAGGGAACTGCAGGAGCAGGACAGGAAACCAGTTGGCAGATGATGACATTAATGCTGGTGAATCATCAGGGGAGCCTACAATAATGTGGTAGCTCTGGGAATGGTGAAAAGGAATAAAATTCATTTGTAAAATATCCCTAGCTACAACTATTGTATATGATAAGGAAAAAACTTTTTAAAATTTGTCTTATGGTGGTTTAAAAAAATCTGAAATACATATCTTTTAATCCTGGTAAATAGGATAATTATTGCTACAATACTATGTACTGGGCTGCATCAGCATTAAAGGTTTCCTCCAGATAGGAAATAAAGGGTATTTCTTGCATACAGAAACAAAGCCAATTTCTCTGGATCATGGAAAACCAGGGCTAGAAGGGAAGTCAGAGGGTCTGACATAGCCTCTGCAGCCTTTTCTCTAGCATTCTAGATGAATGATCATTTGACTTCTGCCTAGCAAGCAACTCACTAGGACCACAGGGAACAGGCAGCCCAGGCATGCAGCTCTGCCTAGTATGCACTCATATAACAAATATTTATCAAATTCTCCTCTATATGTATTGTGTGCTTTTCTAGCCCTGGAAATTCAGCAGTCCATAAGAAAGACTCACAGAGCTTCCATTCTAGCAGGAGATAGATAAGAAGTAAGGGACCAAATATATTAACAAAATAATAATCAGATACTGACAATTAGGGCTAGGAAGAAGATAAAATATAGTAATAGGATATTGGGTGTTAAAATTTTGTAGTCAAGGAAGACATCTCAGAGGAGGCAACATCTGAGCTGAGACCTTAATGGCAGGTAGGAGCTGGCTGTACAATTCTGTGTTGCCCCTGACATACAACTCAGAGCATGGGTAAGGTGGCTTTGTGTTAGCATGAGAAAAGCCTTGGGTAGGAATTCAATGACCTGAGTTTTAATTCTTGCTCTTCATTTGACCAGGTGTGTGCCCTAAGATTTTTCTTTGCCTCACTAGGTTTCCATCTTTTGATGTTTCTGATAAGTGATAGGGTCAGACTAGGTCACTGATATTCAAACTGTACTCCATGAGGCCCACTAAGGGGCTTGGATGATGAGGCTCAGATCTCACCACCAGCTTCAACCAGAGTAAGCCTGTACCTGTTGTTTGCATTTTCCAAAACAATTTTATTTAAAAAAAGGATTCTTCAGGTCAAAAAAGCTTATACCCATTAGCCAAAACAATCTATTTAATTATTTAAAATTTCCAAATCCAGTGATTCTAAGCTACAGACAATTTTGAATCAATAAAATGGAAAAAAATGCAGTCTAAATATGAAAAGGATTGCATGGCAAAATAATAAGCTCCCCATCATAGGAGTTTTTCAAAAACAAAAACAACCAACCAAAAAAGTCCAACATTTAGGAAATGCAGGTGTCTATATTAGGAAAGGAGCTATTAAGAAGTAGTATCCTTTGGCCTACAACTTAGTGACTTAAAGGAAGGAAGGAGGGAAACAGAGCAAAACCAGATGATGCTCCTCTGCCCCTCACGCTGCATCCTTAGCCAATCTAACAGTTCACCGTTATTACCAGTGGTTCTAATCAACAATGTCCTCGGGTGCACCTCTGTGAATTCTGGTAGAGCTTGGGGAAGATGAGAAGCTGCCTTTTTTTGGTGAAATTGATGTGTGAGGAGAAGTAAGGAGATCAGCATTCTCATTCCACTTCTTCCCACACTGTGAAACTTTAAGCAAGTGCTCTCATTCCTCTGAGTTTCAGTCTCCTCACTTATAAGATGGAATATGGGCATATTCCCTATGGAAGACCTAGAGAGGGAACATGTAGCCTATACCCTGTAATACTCTGCTTAATATTTGCACCATAATTGCAATTATCAAATGTCTTTTACATTCAGTGTCTGATACAACAGCTGCTCATGACAAATAGTGTTGAATGATCTAAAGTGACCGTGCCTTTAGTAAATGGTTTAGGAATACAGTAAGTCCTCTACATATGAACGAGTCCCATTCCAAGAGTGCGTTCATAAGTCCAACTTGCCCGTAAGTCCAACAAAATTAGCCTAGGTACTCAACTAACACAATCAGCTATATAGTACTGTACTGTAATAGGTTTACGATACTTTTCACACAAATAATATATAAAAAACAAACAAATACAAAAAATATAGAAAACGTTTTTAATCTTACAGTACAATACCTTGGAAAGTACAGCAGTACAGTATAACAGCTGGCATACAGGGGCTGGCATCGAGTGAACAGGCAAGAAGAGTTGCTGACTGGAGGAGGGAGAGGAGGTGGGCAATGGTAGAGCTGAAGGATCGTCAGCAACAGGAGACGGAGGGCAAGCTGCAATTTCATTCACACCTGATATTGACGGCACAGGTTCTGGTTCCTTGCTGGATTCAATTCTATCTACCCTCTTGAAAAAATGGGCCTCCAATGCCATCAGGTCTTCATTAGTAAGCTCCTCGTGTTGCACAGCAAGGAGTTCAGTGAAGTCGTCCTCTTGTAGATCTAGTGCCAGCTTCTCTGAGGGTCACTCTGAGGATCACTAAGTTGCTGAAGACCTCTTTGAACTCCTCATCCACCTTCTCAAATTCATGAATATCATGAACAAACTGCAGGAAAATGTTCTTTCAAACCCCATTCATCGTGACAGCCATAATCTCACACCAAGCAAAGTCCATGTTTTTTATGGCCTTGTAGATGTCATAGTCCTTCCAAAATTGTCACAAGGTTGTTCCTGATTTGTCATTCGCCTTTACTGCCTGATAAAAAGTGTGACATAAATAATATTTCTTGAAAGTCATTGTAACTCCCCAGTTCACAGGTTGGATGAGCAATATAGTATTCAGTGGCAGATACACTATTTTGGCTTTGGGATGAAAGTCATCCATGAATGGGGGGTGGCCCAGAGCACTGTCAAGCAGCAAAAGAATATTGAATGGGACATCCTTCTCCAAGCAATACTTCTCTACCTCCGGGATAAAGTGATGGAAAAACCAATCCTGGAAAACGGCTTGTGTAACCCAGGCTTTGGGATTATTCTTCCACACAACAGGAAGAGAGCCCTTGGCTATGTTTTTAAGGGCTCTTGGGTTCTCTGAATGATAAACTAAAAGAGGCTTCAGCTTCATATCGCCAGAAGCATTGCTACCAAATGGCAGAGTTAGCCTATCCTCATAAAATTGCTGCTTTATAGCCTGACATCAACTTTTCCTCCTTACTGATGTAACTTCAGTCTGGCATCCTCTTGCAGTACAGTCCTCTCTCATCCACATTAAAAACCTGCTCGGGTAAATATACACCTTCATCAATGATTTCTTGACGTGCTGCAGGAAATTCCTGGGCAGCTACCATATCTGCACTCGCTGCCTCACCACTTACTTTTACGGTGTGAAGGTTGGCTCTAGCCTTGAACCGATGAAACCAGCCATGGCTGGTATTAAAAATGCACCCTCTGATTATTCGCCGTGTTTCTTCTTCAAGTCTTCATAAAAGGCTCTTAGCTTTCTCTTGAATCAGCACTAAGCTGAGGGGGACTCGATGCTAATGCTGATCCTGCATCCGCACATTGAGAAGTTTCTCCATCTCCTCCATCACTTTTCCATGCTTTTTCGATATTATTGTCGACATCATCAGCACAGCAGACTTCACATGTTCCATGATCTTGTCCTTGTTCTTTAGAATAGTGCTGATGGTTGGACAATTCATGTTATAAGAACAAGTGACGTCTACCATATTTTCGCCTTGCTCCACTCTCTCAATTATTTTCACTTCTGTTTCCATCGTTATCGATTGGCGCTTCTTAGCAGTAGCAGCTACATCACCACTGCTTTTACACTTGCTTCCAGACATCCTGGGCTTGAAATAAAGACACTGTACTACTGTACTCTATACAGTACTGTACAGTACAATACACAAAAGCACAACCACTTGTAGAGGATGCACGCATGTGACAATGTACACCAGACTCGTGAACTAACTTACGTGACTGGACATGCAAATGCATGTTTGCATCTTTCAAAGTTTGCAATTTGAACATGTGTATGTAGGGGATTTACTGTACTTGATGCCTTCTTTAAAAAATAGAAGTTGTTTTTGTGAATACAAGTCCTCAGATAGACAATTTCAGGATGCTTAAGAGTAACAAATACCACCTCTTTCTTTTCTCAACCACTAGAAGAGATCATTGTATCCACAGTGAAATGAAATTAATCACTAACCACTGAATAACATTTCTGAGAGGCAGATAAACCAAATGTTCATAGTTTGGATGCCCTCAATCAACTAAATGGAAGTGTTACATGAGAGGAAAGAGGTATCACTTGATTAGGGATGAATCTTAGCCTTTAAATTAAATTTGAGACACCCTGGTCCACTTGGCTAACATTTTAAAATTTAAGCAAAATACCACTGGCTTGGGAGTGCAATTCTAAGCTCTCCACCTAACCATGGGGCTTTCATTCTTTGCCAGACCAGAGTGACCACAGAGCTTCTAGACGAGCCCTCTGAAATCCTTTTGTGGATTACTATCACATTTTCCAGACAGCAGGAGCTTGGCTGTATGACCAAATCTTCTCAGATTTCATGGGGCTCCAAGACTGTTTTGTTCATAAAAGAAAGTCTGGATAGAAATTTACTTTTCTATTTGGTATACTGGCCCCATTAAACAGGAAATTATTTTGAGATTATCAGACGCATACAGTGGTTCCCTTAGCCAGCTTTATCTTCCATAAAGATAAAGTATATATCACTATTTTCTTCTATTTATTTGTCCATTTTTATAACATTTAGTATGCCAAGTTCTTTGTTAGACAGCAGATGTATGAGGAAGGATCCCCCAATAAAATAAATGACAGGATCTCAGAAGGAAATCGGATTTTCACATCTCAAGAAGGGTTTGATAAAGAGACTATTTACAAGGTGTGACCAGGGTGGAGGAAAACTCAAGGGATAGTGTAGATTCCGCTCCACAACACCCTGGGGGCTAGTAAGAAAGGAGCTGTTACAATTTCCAGGATTGAAGGAATAAGAAAAGGAGAGAGTACTCCACATTCATTCACTCTCTTCCCCCTGCCCCAATCTCCTGCCAGGGCTCCCCATTAATTGAATCCAATGAAAAGTCAGAAGGCAAGACAGTCTCTTGGTATACCCTTGCAGGTCAGCCTCTCCCCACAGAAAGCAGGGTGGAGCAGGGTAGAGAGTGGATCTAGAGGGGCAAACAGAAGATAATTAGCATCCTGGGTGTACAAAGATAATTTGAAGGGTATGTTTCTACTGTGATTTTCATCTAAAGCATAATCACAAGGAAAGTCACTGATGAAGTAGAAGTCTGAATTTTTCTGACTATATATGTGGCAAATAAAACAAAAAAATCAAAATGAATTGGGTTCTATCAACATGAAACGGTGTTCCTTTCTTAAATCGTTAAGCTGTATTTCTTCTCAGAGGCAATGCATTGTAGTGGAAAGAACAATTGTTTCGTGTTGGGTAAATCCAGCTCAAATATTGACTTTCACTTCACACTAACCCTCTATGTGACTTTGGGTAAATTATTTCACCTTTCCTTAGTTTCCTGACCAGTAAATATGAGATTCATTACATCTACTTAGTACTATGCATGACACATGGTAACAGCTCAGAAAAATATATCTTTCATAGTGTTTAATAATATTAAGATTATATAAATATCAATCCTAAAATATCAGTTATTCTGTGTTTCATCTAATATGTAGGTATCTATTGCAGAAAGGAGATATTTAAGAAGCAGTATCCTTTGGCCTATGACTAGTGATTTTTAAACTATCTGTTTTCTATTATCGGTTTATTCTGACCCTTAATCAGAAGCACAGAGATAACAGCTCTGTGCATTACAGGCTATAACTCCATTTTGCCAAAGGTTGAGCAGTTAGGAAATTTTCTTAGGATCATATCATTTGTAAGTCAGGTAATTCTGTGTGGCTCCAAAGTTCATATTCTACCACAGTGTATTATGTGACCTACCATGGCCTAGAACTCCATCATACAGAAGTTATGCTTGCATGTGTAAGGGAAAGATGACAATTGTCAAAAAAAAATCATGAGTGTGAAGGAAAATACATTTTAAAGATGGTAATGCCTTACTGTGGATGGGTATGCAAGAAGATGGGAGAGTCAGAAAAAAAATGAAAATCAGATCTGAAATTATTCACTAATTAGCCAGTGTTATCCTAGGAAAGGGAACACTTAAGAGGAAAAAAGAATAAAAACTAAAATGCAAAAAGCCATCATATGAGAAACACCCTGTTTGCTGGAGGTGAGCAAAAAGAGAATGAAAATTAGTAATACTGTTATGCTGCACATTTTATGAAGAAAAAATCGGCGTCAAAGTCTCCTAAAATGTTCCCTGACCTTCAAGTTCAGTCTTTCTCTGTAATTATGAATCCAAAATGTGAGTCGTATATAAATCAAGTACAGATTATTTAGTGACTATTAGATATTGTCTTAACCTGGAATCTTTCAAATGCACTAAAAATAGAACTCACTCAAACTAGTTTCAGGGAAAAGGGGAATTGATTGAAAATACAGATATGTCATGGAAAAGGTTCACAAAGCCTGGTATCAGGAACTGGAAAACAAGGGCTGAGGTTACTCCTGCTGTGTATCATCTCTGCTTCTCCCCAAGCATTTCAATCACTCTCTCTCTCTCTGGCTGCACACCCCTCCTCCACTTTGGCATGTGCGCCTCCACCATAGCTCTGGCTTCACATGGCTTCCTGTTCAATCCATCACGCACAGACTGGAGACCCAATTAGCAGGAAAGAGAACCTGGCAGGCTGAACTCATTTCAGGTGCTTTCTCCAGCCCCCTTGTGTATTTGGAGGAGGTGTCATTAAATTGCAGTCCAGAGGACTATGGAAACAAGCTGTGTAAGATGGAATCATGAACAGATCCTATTAGAGAGGGTAGAGCAAAAAGGAAAAGATTGTTCAGAAAAGGAATGAAGTATAACACGTGTATGCAGAGTTATATGTAAACAAGATGGAAATTGTTTTAAAAGGCATTACTGTGCTCTGAATTTACTCCAAGATTTTAATATTCCTATTCAAATTTCATTAAAACATTTTTTAGACTATATACCATATAATTACTTTATCAGTTGCCATCTAGCCCCTCTGTACTAAGCACGATTTCCAACCAAGAACTATTTTAGTTTGCATTTTGTATTTTTGTATTGATAATAAAAAAAAGATGAATGTGATATGCAGAAAATTGGGGGTGAGGGAGTCTAAAGAAGCAAGTCAAAAGCAAACAATATGCCACCCAGCAACACCCAAAGTAAACATTTTTGGTATATAGCCTTCAAATTTAACTCTACACACAAACCTATTCATACACGTGACCTTAAACTCTATATACTATTTTAAAGTGCTTTTTGTAAATTTTTTATCATTTTCTCTTTATTATAGGTATTCCTTTATGGTATATTTTATAACGGCTATATGGCTTTTCATAAATTTCTGAACAAGAAACATTTGATTACTCCAATCTGTCACTATAAGAATTTGAGATATTTCTATATCCATAAATATATATAGACATATAGACATCGATGTATGCATATGCAGATATTTACACATATATAATCTAATTTTCTCTATATATGGCTCACTATTTAGATTAAATTTCTGGGAACAGATTACTTGGTGAATGACTGAGATGAGCTATGACTCTTGATACATATAGCAATATAAAAAGACCGTGCTAACATACATTCTTCTCAGTGTTTAAAATGTCAGTGTTTAGGTGGTCAAAAAAGCAAAACACCAACAACAACAACAAAACCTGCCAACTGGAAAGGGTAAATCCCCTCATTATTTTATGTTTTTCGCAATTATAGAAGTTAAACAATTTAAAATTCTTATACTTGGCCATATTCTAATTCGTACATTGTTGTATGGGCTCTTTTGAAAGTTTTCCCCCAACCTTTCACAATTATTAACTTGCATATCCTATGTTTTACTTGCCTATAATCTTTCTTAAAAGAAAACAGACTCTGCTATGATATTCAATTTTGATGGCAACGCAGGCTTTGATATTTAACCTCAGTTAGACTCCATGCAATCGCTTACAAAATGGAGACAAGAAACCCTGCCTTCCATAATGTAAACAATTTCTTCTCAGTCTGAAAACATGTGTTGTACAGGGCCATCTCTCTATCATGATTTACACTTTCTTGTTTCCTATACTGAAAAATATTGGATTTGTTGAACACTTTTGAATTTGCCTTGCTCCTCCCATTCTCAGGAATTTCCATATGATATTTCCTCTGCCTAAAGTAATTGTCACCCCCATCTTCCTGGCTCCTACACATCTTTATTATTTAAAATTTTACATCCACATAAAAACCTTTCTTTAACTCTACTCATGTTACTTGAGGTGTACCTGGTTATATGCTCTAAAATGTCCTTTATCATCATTACTATATGTGATATTTCTAACTTTAATACATTTTAATAGTGTTTCTTTCTAAACAGTTAAATTCCTTGAAAGCATGACCCATTTGTATCTTTGTTCACTATTCCATTTTCAGAGTTCTTAAGAGTAGTACTTAACCACCAATAAATATATATGTAAATTTATGAGCAAATGAACCATTTTTTTCTTCTGAACAATAATTCCTCTTCAAGTTTCATTATTCTTTTATCAATTATTGAAAATATTGTGTTTGTTTAGTTTGAGGTAACTAGAATAAAAGTCATTAAGTGGACTACTTTTCTCAAGCGTAAAATAATATTTCACCAAAGGCAGCACACACACTTCTGGTTGAAATGATTTTAGGTAGCAAAAAATTATTTTGAATAGTTATATGAATATTTTTCATTATAATCTTAAAGAAATAATATAACAGTTCAACTAGGTACATGATCTGGAAATTCTGCTTCTGGTTATACACCCAAAATACATGAAATCAGGGACTTGAACAGATATTTGTAAAACCTTATTCACAATCACCAAAAGGTGGTAACATATGTCCATCAACAGCTGAATGGATAAACAAAATTAAAATGGAATATTATTAAACTTATGTTGATTGGCTTGGTTTTGGTAAATATTTCACAATATCTACCTATATCAGGTCATCAGTTTGTACACCTTAAACGTATACAACATTTGACTGGAAAGTATACTTTAATAAAGCCAGAGGGGGAAAAAAAGAATAAAATTTTGATACAAGCTACAACATGGATGAACCTTGAAAACATCATGCTAAGTGAAATAAGCCAGCCACAAAAGCACAAATCATATTATGTGATTTCACTTATATGAGTTAGCTAGATCAGTCAAATTCATAGGGACAGAAAATACAACAGTGGTTCCCAGGGGCTGAGGGGAGGGGAGTTAGTGTTTAACAGGTAGTAAGTTTAAGTTTGGAATGATGAAAAAGTTCTGGAGATGGATGGCGGTAATGGTGGCACAGCAGTGTGGTATACTTAACACCACCAAACTGAATACTTAAAAGGTTAAAATGGTAAATTCTATGTCACATGTATTTTACCACAATAAAAAAGAGTCCAGGTAATATTCAAATATCTTAAAAGTCATTCAGATGATAAATAATTACGGTTTGGGAAATACTGATATAGGCAATGCACATGAGCTTTTCACATCAGAGAAACCTTGGATTTCAGGTAGGGCTGCTTCATACCTGCTGAGAACCTTGGGCATTTGCTGACCTCTGTCTACTTCATTTTCATTGTGTGTGAGACCGGGGCATTGTAAAGATAAGCAAGGAAACATGCAAAGCACTTAGAACAAAGTAGGCACCGTGTAGAAACCCAATTAGTGGTTCCAGTTGTTATAGCACCATTGTTTTTGTTATGTTTTAAAATGAAGTAGGAGACTGAAGTGTTTTCTATGCAGTGTTTTGGTTTTTTTTTTTCCATATAACATAAATTTGGTTAGAAATAAAGTTATGAGAAATAAGATTTTGTTCCAGTAGAGTTATTGAATATTTTATCATTTTAGAAGTCCAATTTTCTTCGCTCATTCTCAGTGTCTTCTGCCTTTATAAGATAAGGGACAGATGCAATTTATGCTGTCAAACACTAGCTACCTAGCTACGCAAGAGACCATTCCTTTTAACCTTCTTTTATGTTTACCTTGCTGAAATATAGTTAAATGCTTTCAATAAAACATAAAACCACCAATAGTCAAAACCTACCAAAGATTTCTATCCCTCCAGGTATAAACAGATCTTTTGAGACAAATGGAATATTTAGCTTAATGAAATTTTACACTCTTGACTTAGTAGGCAACTTGTAAGTAAGAATGGTCACTTCTATTTTGATGAATGAATTTTTGTTGAAGGCCCATTATGTGACCATACTATATCTGGGGTTACGGGAGAGCAGAAATAAGGACATCTCCATAGACTCTAATCACAAGGCACTATAAATCTTATGGATGAATTGATGATATGAATGATCTCTGGACAAAGTTTCCATTGGTAGAGTTTAAAGTAGGAAGTAATGAGTCAAGCCTCATTTATATCTCCTAAAATAAAATGTATGCTATATCATGAAGTCCCCATATAATATTAGTATCTAACATGTTATTTCTTAACTCCTTGCTTCTGTTCATACCGTGCCACTGTCTAAGGGTCCTTTTGTCTTATACATCCCTACTTATTTCCTATTCTATTTCTATTGTCCCCCTCTCTGAATTCAGCCCCACCTACTGCTCTCTACAATAGTGCACACAAATCGGTATGACCTTGAACATAAAATTCTAACACCAGATTGCATATTTTCTAACAATGCCTAGAGAGAAGATATTCCTTTTGATTTAAATGTGAAACACCTTAAAGAAGAGAAATCCATTCCCTTATGCATTTATAGTCTTCATGGTTCTCAGAAAATTATTATAATTTAGGCATTCAATAAATACTTGCTAATATGACTTGGCTAAGATAATTGGTTACAAGGAGCTGTGCTCAGTCTTTGTAGTTACAAAGTACAGTGCTCATGCACTCTTTTTATTATAGACATTGCAAACATTCCACAAGTGTTTAAGTTGTATTGGTATCCCTTACAGGAAATCAGTTCCCAATATGTCTTATGTTCCTTGGGCGTTTCTGCCTTATTGTTCTCATGATTCCATGTTAAGAGGATACTGTGAAATTTATGCAACCTCGTGTGCAAAGTTAAGACAAAGAAATCCACCAAATCAGCTTTGTGACCACCTAGAGGGGTGGGATAGGGAGGATGGGAGGGAGGGAAACGAAAGAGGGAAGAGATATGGGGACATATGTATATGTATAACTGATTCACTTTGTTATAAAGCAGAAACTAACACACAATTGTAAAGCAATTATACTCCAATAAAGATGTTTAAAAAAAAAAGAAGAAAAAAAAAAGAAATCAACCAAATCAGTCAAACTAATCATATATTTATAGAGAGGGATAACTATATTACAGTGTTAAATTAACATTATAATTTAGGGAGATGTCCTCATGCAATGAGAAATGAACCATGCATTTTTAATGTAGCAGCCAGGCCATTAGAAGTTTTCAGTTCCCTAAGTATTTAATTTGATCACTTTGCTATAGAATGCTACTGTTAGATAATCCTTTGTCCACATTATTATACTCCTTTTTAAAACCTCCAGGTAATGACTGTGTGTAGTTTGGTGTAATGAATAAAGTAAATTCAAAGGTAAATTTAGACCTAGTACCAGCAAAGAGAAAAGTCAACGACCAGTCTCCCCAAATCCACTCTTTTCAAAAATCTGTAATAAGGATTATCAAAAAGAAAAAATCCAGGAGGAAAACAATCTAAATTGTTTTTCTTTGCTTTTCTTTTTTTCCTTTCTTTATACCATTAGGGAAAGACCTCATTTAAATTGATAACTCAACTACATATAAGATTTTTCATGTTTGGTTGACTGTGTTTGAAATGACACAAGAAAAAAAAAAGGATTATATTTAAACTACATCTAACATACAATCAAAGGCTACAAATACAAGACCTGCCCAAAATCAACTCAGATCCTGGTGAGGGAGATAAGACACGTATTGGCTCATGATGAGGCATTCCAATGCAAGTGACATACAAATAGCGTCAGAGGACTGAAGTAAACTGTGAAAGTTCCACTAAAGAGGGGACATTTTAGCTGTAACAATGACTACCATTTGTATAGCACATTCTGTACTAGGTTCTTAATGTGCATTACTAAATCCCCACAAAAATCTTATGATAAAACAGATGCTCAGGGATGTTAAATAACTCAGTCTTAAAGGTGAGTAGATTGAGATTGGGTTCCTTCTTTGAGGAGAGAATGACATGAACGGAAGTCTGGAAGTAGTTGGATAGAAGGCACAGAATAAGTTCAGAGAATTAGATTCTTATTAAGAGTTTATCTACATAATACTGTAATTGATCTAAAATACAGTTATCTGTTAAATAAAATGTTAACTGTTAGTCTCTCTGGTTGCTGGGATTTGGGATAATTTTATTTTCATGTATGTGAATATTTTCTAAATTTTCTTCAAGAAAGGTGTACTGATTATATAACTGGCAGCAATAAACATTATTTCACATGATTAAAAAAAAAAAGCCTACAAATACAGACCTGAGTTTGTCATTGCTACACCTTGGGTCTCCTTTTAATCTCTCATTAGGGAAAGTTAATTACTCCAGTATCTATGATATCCTAAGTGTCATTCACATATCTATATTTCATTGTACTGTAATTTATTTATCTACCTTATTTGATCATTACACCCTTATATAACATATATACATATCTATATCTATACATGTTTCCTACCAATAACCTGGAACTGTTTACATCATGGTTTGAGTTAAACAGTTAGGTAACTTTATGGCAAATTAACTAAAATAAGTCAGTCAACTATTAGCTATACAAGGAAGATATATCAAGTGGTGCTGATAATGATGTTCTGCTCTTGCTAATATTATTATTAATAACAATATAACAACAAATATAATAATAAACTATAATAGTCAGCATGTGATGAATACCTAGCATACTAAGTATTTTACATGTCATTTTGTTGAACTCTCAAATAAGTCTGAAATTAGGTACCATTCTCCCACTTTCAAAGGTGAAGCCACCACAGCTTAGACTAAGTAAGTAACCAGCTTGCGTAAGGCTGTACAACTAGCAAGTGGCAGAGCTGAAGTCCAGCCTCAGGTTTTTCTGGCTGCCTCGTGAGCACAGCCCTGGCAGAGTGCGTCCTGATCAAGGCTTATTTCTGGTCACCAGTCACTTCATGAGTGACTCTGCTGAGTGGCCCCAATATTGGACTGTCGTCACTTCTCTTTCTATTTGGCACCTTTATTTCATTGTTGGGCAATGCTTCTATGCATACAGCTGCCTGTCCCACTGTACCCCATGGTCAGATCTGGCTCTGTTTAGCTAAATACAAACATATGCTTGAAAAGAATGACTCAACATATAGGCAATTGACTGGACTTAAAAACTCTCATTTGATAGCCTTATACGGCACAAGTTTTAGATAGTCCTTTATACACTCTCTTCATTAGAACAGATGTGAATCAGGGAAGATGGAACATGGGGAATCAATTAATACAAAGACCACCTGGCATATTTTGCAAATGGAGACAGTGATGGCCAGATATAGTAACCATTCACAAAGCTAGCACTTGGGACCATACTGCTGTCCCACGTCTATGTATTTGTGGTAAGTCAGTAACTCTTCCTGTCTGAGGATTACCCAGCTAACCTCTTTGGAATGGATGAAGTATTTAAAGAAAAACAGAGAAAACCTTTTTATCTCTCTGGCCTGGGAAAACTGAAATAAGTCCTGTCAATAAACATCTTTGGACTTCACAAATTTCTGTTGTCCTCAAATATTCATGTCTTTCCAAACCTCAAACATACTCCATGGGGATTTGATAGTATACAATTTTCAGTCAAATTGCCACAAATACCCATGGAGAATTCAGTTTGACTTGGGGATTACCTCTTATTTTTCTTTGATCAAAGGTGCAGCTTGTGTATGTTTTTGGACCACTTCAAACAACTGCTTTGGAAAGAGTTCATGTGTGTGTTTCTGTGTGCTCCAATCTCTGATCAGGTAGGTTCCCCTTGGTTAGACTAGACAGGATCTTGGACTCTTTTCACAGACTCTCTTAATTAAAGGAAATGAAATTGACACACCCATGGGAAAACTAGAACTCTCTAGTTTAGAGAAGCAGTTCAATTTGTAGGAGGTAAATATTAATCCCATGTTATGATTCTAACTTTAAAGATTTTGTGACATCTATGCCACTTGGGAGATTTTCATATGCAATATTACCTTTCAGGGAAAACCCAGGGGTGCTTCTATGTGGCACACAGTTTTCTTTCCAAAGAATATTTCAGCAGAAAAGTATGAGTATCTCAAAAAAACTGCATGACAAAAATAACTCCCTATATTCAACAATTACTCAGTATCTGCTATGTGTCAGTATTTAGGTATTGGCTAATGATATAAAGTCATTAACACTGATTTCAAGGCCCTTTTCACCTCACAGACTTTGTTTTCCCACCACTCTACCACCACCTTTAATCCCCACCATGATTTTCTTCCAGTTTCCTGAACATGGAATGCTTGTTCTTGCCTCCAGGACTTTATATATGCTGATTCTTCTACTAGGAATTCTCCTCTACTCTTACTTTCACCTTTTGACTGACTGAATTCTACGTGTGCTTGGGTCTTCTTAAACATCTTTTCCCCAGTAAGACTTCCCTGATTTCCCAATTCTAGGTTCAATGACCCTTCTATATATTCCCAAAGCACCTTGTTTTTACCCTGTCATAGCCTTTTTTCACTGTAGGTATTGCCTCTTTGTCTATATTCCCCATTACACTGTAAGCTTCTGGAAGGCAGGGATTGTCTCTCCGTCTATTTATTACATGGCTCAGCATCTAGCATAGTGACCAACACATAACAGGTGCTTAACAGACATTTCTTGATTTAATAACAATGACCACAATTTACTGTATCTATTGTTTGCCAGGGGCTAGGTTGGACACCTGACACTTGTTATATCTACTGCTTCCATCAATCATGGAGTGAACATGTTATTATTTTTCATTTTAGATATGAGAAAATTGAAGTTTAAGTAGGTTAAACTCTCCAGAGTCTGCGAGTCCTCAGCAACAAAGCCTGTGCGTGCTCTCCTTTCACCACAACACCTCTAAGAAGATAGTATTCCAGCACATTTTTCAACCTCAGTGAACACAAACAAACCTAATTTCATGTGAAGCACACAGAGATTTTTAACTGTTTTTTGGGGGAAATATTTTATATTAGATAATAAGATAGTTATGAGACATAGCAGTACTTATCTATAGGCCCCTCTTAAGCATAATTACTTTTACCCTTTCATTCTTGCTCTGTGAAGGAGTATTTTCTTCCTCAGGACTTACATTCTAGAGTAAACCACCTTGAAAGAAATAGGCAAAAAGGAGTCTGAGGTAAGTTCAGTAAAAGTCCTCCTGTTAGCCTCACATGCAGATAAATGCCTAAATGCAGATGCTACACTGTGGAGATTGCTTTATTCTCAGTCCCTTTCATTATGAGTGATATATATATATATATATATATAGGAATCACTTTGCTGTATACCTGAAACATTGCTGTAAATCAACTATACTTCAATAAAAAATAAAAATAAATTTAAAACAACAAGAGTAGTAGGAACAGCAATCCTGTTAGACTGGTATAGAGTTTTGATATTTACAAGGTGCTTTCATCTACATGATTGTATTTCTCAAATATATCTTGAGGAGAAAAGGGCAGTGTGATTAGATTTGTTTGATAGTGGTAACATGATGTTCAAAAAGGATGCTGCTAAAGGAGTAGTTAAATGTGCCCAGAAGACTTTGTACTACAGGGAGTTTCATTGCCATAGCCCTCATGCTGTTCCCAGTCAAGGAATGGGAATACAGCAGAGCTACTATGGCAGATCTATTTCTGGGAAATACAGTCCCATCTGATAGCCACCTTTGGCTCAAGGACTATCCAATGGCTTTTCTGACCCTCCTTTAGTCTGTATTGCAGTCTAAAACATTTTCACCCAACCCTCACTCCCTCTCTCCCTCACTCAACGTCAGATTTGCATCTCAGTTGATGGTACATCCAGCTTCTTCCAAATTTCTCCCTATCTCCAATTATACAATCATTTCCCTTAGTACTATCTTTCCATATTTAATCCTGCTGTAGCACCTGCTTCTTGGAGAACTTGACTAACACAGCTGGCCCTGTGCTGTGTATGGCACGTAGCACAAACTAGATCTCAGGCTACATGGCTGGAGAGGGAAAATCATTTATAACCACCACAGTAACGATTGGACCAGGCACAAATCATTAATTGATGCTAAATTTAGAAGGAAATTTGGATTAGGAGCAGGCTATTTACAACATAGTCAGAGTATTTCCCCAATTACGGCTTATTGGTAATAAAGGGGGAAAAAATAGAAACTATATCATAGAGAAATCAATGCCTTGATGGATTGATCAATGTAGCAGATGAATACACCTCCAGATGTGATACTCTCAGAAGTTCACAATATCACCTATATAGTATTCCAGTTGGGAATGCACAACCTGAATCTAATCAGGAAGAAATATCAGAAAAAAACAAAGAAATGAGGAATGTTCTACTTACAAAAGAGAAAGATGCTATTATTTTTTTTAATTGACATAAGAGACCAAGAAAAAAGAAAGCTATGAAAATTGTCCATATTAAAGACTAAAGAGGCATGATAATTAAATACAACACTAATCTTGGACTTGATCCTGTACGAGAGGTGAAAAAAAGTCAAAAAGGATATTATTGGGTTAATTGACAACACTGGCATATGAATCGTAGATTAGGTAAAAGCGTTGTATCACATTAAATGTAATTGACAACTGTTTTGGTCTACATAAAATAATATCCCAGTTCTTAGGAAAGATACACTGAAGAATTTCGAAGTAAAGAGCCTAGATACAGGTAATTTACTATCAAATGATTCAGAAAGTAAAAGTAAACAAGAACAACAACAAAAACATATAGATAAATAGATGGATAGGTAGGTGGGTAGGTAGATAGATACATAGATGGATAGATATATAGATAGACAGAAAATATGTGTGTGAGAGAGACAGTGCAAACTCTATTAAAGCAAATAGAGTAAAATATCAACAAAAGTTTACTCTAGGCAAAGGGTATTAGGTGTTCTTTGTATTATTTTTATTCTTTAAACCTTTATGTAAATTTGAAGTTACTCAAATGAAATGTAAAATATGTGATTTACCAAGGCTTTGGGATAACAAAGAAAAAAAATACATGCAGAGAAGAGCTGGCAAGTATGTTTTCCAGCTGTGAAGATGCAACTTGCCTTCCAGGGCTAACCCAGCCATACCTGTATGCATAGCATCCCAAGAAGGACTTATCTGGATCCTTTCCTTCCAGCCCCCTTTTTGGCCTGCATGCTCTAGAGACCATCTTTAATACCACCATTCAGAATGGTCATAGGCTGATCAATAAGGACAGACTTGGCTTTGTGATATATTTGCTGAGGAAAATCTGACTTCACCTTGCAGTCAGAGAGACACAGTAACTTTGGCAAACCCTTCCTTCCTTCCTTCGCATTGAAACTTAGTTTCTTCATTTAATTTATGTACAAGTGATTATCAAGTTTCTACTACGTGGTGAATAAGATGATCCATACTCCTTAGTTCTTATCGGTCTAGCATTGTAATCAGGGATACAGGCTCTAGAACTAGATTGCTGTGCTCAAATTCCGGCTCTCTGGCAAGTATAACCTTGGGCGAGTTACTTAATATCTTTGGCACCAGTTTCCTTCTCTATAAATGGAAATCAAAAAGAACAGCACCTGTAGCAATCGGAGTGTTCTGAGGGTTAAAAAACATGGTCACTACTTAATAAGTTTTCAATATATAATAACTATTTCTATTATCAACATCATTATCATTATTCAGAGCTTCCTCTGACTCAGAGCTTCCTCATCTCATCTTCTAAGATTGTTGGCAAGATTTGATAGAATATATGCAAAGCATCCAATAGTTCCTAGAACATAAAAATCTTTCAACGAATGTAATTATTATTCTTTAAATGAAGGGAGAGAGCTGGTTGAGTTGGGTGGTGTAATACAAATCTCAAATTTCCACCCTCAGAGCCAAGCTCTCAGTATCCTCTAAAAGCCGTCCTTCTTCTTGTGTGCTCTAAATTTCACTGCAAAGGTAATTTTCAAAACAGTTAATCAGATCAGGCTTATGCATATAGCTTGGGATTCACATGTGGCCAATGGTTTCCCTAATTTAGATCTAACTCTCTTATATTTCCATCTGGTCTAGAAGCATTTATCTTCGTTAATGATCTTGCTGGAGACAATGATTCCCCATAAATGACTTTGCTCTTTGGCCATATGAGTCAGGCAATGCACTATCTGTAGAAAGTAACACCCATTTCCCACCACTTTGCCTTTTTTTTTAATGTCTTTTACATTGCAAGCAAAATAGTTGCAATAATTGTCCCTAGACACTAGCACGTTTCTTCCTGCTTCTTTGATTATTGTCTAAATGTGAACTGGGAAAAATATAATAAAGTTCTCTTCAATAATTAGTTCATTGGCCAAGGAAAAACTGGCTAAGGAGAAAGAATTAGTGGTTCTGTTCTGTCATTAAAGCCTCATTATTCGGGGGTCCCGTTAACACAGTTTTATAAATGAGGCCTCATTATTTGGGGGTCCCGTTAACACAGTTTTATAAATGAGAACTAAGAACAGCTGGTGGATAAGATGAAAGAAGCCAAGTGCATTTGATTTTCTCTACACTCTGCCTCTCCCATTATTAAAAAAAAAAAAAGATGAAATTTTATTGTTATAAATGTAGTGACCAAGTTAGAATTTGGATGTATATGTTGATGTCATATAATAAAATAATACTAAATTAGGGGATTGTACATGAGCTCTGTTATCACTTCTGTTATTGATTAACTTTGACCTTGGACAAATTACTTAACCTTTCATGCTTTCCACTTCCTCATCACTCACATCGGAATAATAGCACATCACCTAACTACATCATGAAGCAATAATAACAACTAAATGTATAAATTTCTGTGAAGGTATTTTGAAAAGTATAAAAAACTATACAAATTTTTACTTTTTGTGTTCATCATCCTTACTATTTGTAAAATCTTCTGAACGTAGCATTTACATTAGTCATCTAGAAAGTCTCTGGAGACATTAGGCCATTATTCTATTCCAGTGAATTTATATTTTCTTTACAAATCCTAATAAGCATTTTCTGTATAATTAGTGATTGAAAGGTAGAAAATAAAAACACCCACATCAATCAGATAAACCTAGAAAGTATTATCAAATAGGTAGATTTGAATAAATAGAAAAGGGTCCTTGCTTGACTTAGAATGATGAAAATGATGATGATGACAATGAAGGTGACGAGATTATGGTGATGACAATGATAATAATAAAAGTCATGTATACATAGCACAGAAGATATTTTTATAATGCACTAGTATATCTTCTAGTACTTGGGTTTTTATGAAACCTCTGAAAAGAAACAAAAGTGGATACACATTACCCTTATATTACAATGAGGAAGCTGACAGTCAGACAAGTGAAATGCCTTGACCAAGGTAAAAGAAACAAGTGGGAAACTCAAGAATCTCCATTCATTCATTACCTTATTCATTCAGTCATTTAGCCAACAAACATTATCTGCCACCCACCCTGAAGTGTGATAAGCACTACTGATTCAAGAATGAACACAATGCAGTGGATCAAGGTATTAGTAGGAAAAGGAGATATAAATAATTCAATCAATGATTATAATGTAAAAGTGTGAGGGCAATAATAGCAACATTCATAAGGTATTATGGATGCAAAAGACAGCCACTCTGCTATCACAACTTTTCCAATATAATTTTTAATAACAAGACTATTGACTACAGTTGCTTCCTTACCATTGTAGATGCACATGATTTATAAAATTAGTACTGTCTTGTTGTTATTATTTAACATTTTCACCTATTATCTCCTATTTAATATAGCTTCTCTAGGTCAGTCAGCAGAGCTACAAGCCTACAGAATATTTCCAAGTATGAGGTCTGTGGCAGTACTCTTTAAAAAGACTGAGTCTTAAAGCTGGAAAACCAGGAATAATCTTGACTACAAATTTTTCTTTCAGAATTTCCAGTTGACTAACCTAGTACTTACCTGACAATGAACTGTTCCTTTTAAAAATATGTCTGGGGCTTCCCTCATGGCACAGCTGTTAAGAATCCCCCTGCCAATGCAGGGGACATGGGTTCGAGCCCTGGTCCAGGAAGATCCCACGTGCCGTGGAGCGACTAAGCCGGTGCGCCACAGCTACTAAGCCCGCACTCTAGAGTCTATGAGCCTCAACTATGAAGCCTACACGCCTAGAGCCCATGCTCTGCAATAAGAGAAGCCACCACAATGAGAAGCCCACGCACCGCAGTGAAGAATAGCCCCAGTTCTCCACAACTAGAGAAAGCCTGCACACAGCAACAAAGACCCAACTCAGCCAAAAATAAATTAATTAATTAAAAAAAAATAAAAATATGTCTGTGGAAGTCATAAACAAACTGAGTCTTAAAAGATCAATGTAGCTGGAAAATAGCCTTAACCATCTAAAAGTAATGGAAACCCACACAATTAAATGTGAATAGAGTACCACAAATCACAATGTTTATGAGAATAATTAGTACCATAGAAAATGACCACAAAGTCTAAAACAGAAATATTTACCCTGAGAAAAAAAATTGATAATTCAGACAACATAAAAGAACTTAAAAGAGCTCTTTAATTAACATATCCACAGGGATTTGAGAATATATTTTACCCATAAAGTGAGGACTACTATGATGGAGAGAAAAAAAGTATAAGAAATCATTCTTAAGAGTTTAAAGATATGATTACAGGCATTTAAAAAATAATCAATAGAAGGTCTAAAATATAAAGATGAAAAAACACCTCAGAATATTTGATAATAGCAATAAAAATAGATAGAAACAAAATAAGAGGAAAGGGAAGAGACAATGAGGCTCAAACCAAAAGATCCAAAACACTACCAGGAGGATTCCTTGAAAGAAGTAACAATATAACTAGAGGAGAAATCACCAAACAAGTATAGAACAAGCATTTCCTTGTGACTGAAGAAAGACATAAGTTATCAGACTGATAGAACTCCTAAGTATCCTGTGCATGGATAATAAAAATAATGGGGGAAAAAAAAAACCCTAATTGCATCCTTGTGAATTTCAAAACTGAGATACTACACACTTCTAGAGAGAGGAAAGAAAGTGACATTGAAAGGAAGAATAGACACTCATCAGCTTCTAATTAGTGACATGAGAAGTCAGAAAACAATGGGGGTCGAGGCCGTTAATATTTTTAGGAAAAATAATTTTCAACTAGTGTTTGAAACAATGTTGAAAGATCAATAAAGTATAATGAGAAATCAAGGTATTTTAAAATCATTTAAAATCACTTAAAATGCTAACTTGATTCTTTGCATCTTATTCACTAAACCAAGTCTTCTACTTTTAAGCATATTGTTTGATTTCCTTTCTCTAAGCCCAAAACAGTATTTTAAAATGTAAATAAAGGCACGAATCTGTCAAGTTTTGCTGCGTTAAAAGTATAACCCCAAACTTCTGCTAAATCCTACAGTCCTTCTGAGGATATTACCTTGTTAATGTCTATCTTTCTTTACTCATATTAGTTCTATATTTATTTTCTTCCCACAATACTGAAATAGCTAGGAGTAACTTCCATGACCATATTAATACCAAGATAATCTTAGAAACATGTATTTAAGAGGAATACTAATCATCTTTCAATGCCTGCCTGTAAAACAGCATGAGAGGCAAAACCCTTGCCTATCTGAGAAATCCTCTTTACACACTCATTTACCAATTCTTCCTATGGATGTTCTCCTCCAGTAACAGGGAACCACTACCTAGGATGAAGAATAAGTCTTCAAATGTATTGTTCAATATACATCCCACCCTTTCACACACCCATTTCACTGCATCCACCAAGCAAACTCCTACTCTTTCTTCTAAGACCCAGAGCAAACGCCTCCTTTTCTGAGAAGGTAGCAAACGTTTTTTTAAAGCGTGGTTAGTCATAGCCACACTTTAAAATAGGTATTACCGTCATCATATTTCAGACAACCAACTGAGACTTAAAGGAGCTAAACAAATTGTACAGTCACCTACTTTGTAGATGGCTGAATGGAAATTCTACCTGACTTCAAAGCCCATTCTTTTTCTGTTTCTCCATTTCATTCAAAATTTCTACTTCTCTGTATTCATGACTCTTTTTGCACATATTATACATAGCTTTCATCATACCATACTGCAATTATTTGCTTACATATGTATGTTTCCTGTTGGGATCCCCATATTCTAATGGCCAGGAATCCTAACCTTATGTCTGTATTGCCAGAATCCAGTAAACAGTGTGACTTATAGAAGACATTTAGTAAATTCTTACTGAATGAATGAATGAATAAATTAGTATAAAAATAAGCAAACTGCAGAATCAGAAAACAGTCTTATTCATTAAAATCTTCTAACTTTCCTACTCACTTGATAAATGGTTATAGCATACTAAACACCACAGAAACACAGCAGCATTTACATTTGGCTCTCATTTGGTTTGACTCCTGGAATTACAGGCATGGATTAATCCACACAAAAGTTTAGAGCTTCCAGGAACCTGATAGATTATCTAAGATAACATATTATATTATTGAAATAAGGTCCAGAAAGGGGAAACAATATTTTAGTCACAGAGCTAGTGAGACAGAAGGCCAGGACTCGAACTCAAGCACTTATTCTGCCACAGTTACTTTCTGGATACTTTGAAGAAAGGATTTCATAATAATTTGAGAATTTCATCTACTTTGAATATAGAAAGAGGTTCAACCAGAATCCAGCACAGCTCAGACCAAATGGAATTATTTACGGCTATGTGGAAGAAGGTTACAAACCAGAAGGAATCCATTCTTACCTGAGGATCTTGTCATTGGCCGGCTCCCCCAGATTTCCTGTTTTTAATGTCTGTGTAGCATTCCATACCTGGCTGATAGCCCTCTTTACACGTTAAGTCAGCACAATTGGTGGTAGGTAGGAGAGGGCGAATAAGGTTTAGATTTAGAGAACAACTGAGCTAACGTTTATTGTTTATTAAGCGCCTAGCCTAGCACTTTACACATGTTAAATCACCTGCAGCTCCTCAACCCCCTATAACATCAGTACGATCATTGTATATATTTTACAGATAGAAAGAGGCAAGGATCAGCAAAGTTAAGTAACTTGCCTAAGCCTCACAACATGTGGGTGGTGGGCTCTACAATCAATCCAGGTAGTGAGACTGAAAGACCTTCTCTCATAACCAGGACTCTCTCTTGAAATAGTCGCCCTTCTCTCTTCATCTCTAATAAACCTTGTTTCTACGTGGCTGCCCTCAAAATGTAACATGCTGCTGCTGTACTAGAGTTTGTTGGCTAATGCAGTCATTCACAATGTGTCCTCTAGACCAGGCCTCTGAGAGCAGCCTGAGGGCTGCAAGGGAGGAAATTCACTGGAAGCAGATGAAATTTGGGAGCCATCTGAGCTCTCCTCTCTCATCCCCGAGAAGATAGTTTTATTGTAGAAAAGATAAAGCTGGCTGTTATGCTCACATAAAATTAATTCCACAGTTGTTCTCTACCAACAAGCGCATTTGAAGTCTAAACATAACCATTGTGAATGAAAACAGTTGGTTTATTAGAGGAGTAGGAGTCTGGATTTTCCCTGCTTCCTCCTTTATTTTTTCTCCTATTTTCTGTTACCCTTGCAACAATATTGTTTATCAGATGCTTTTCCATAAAATTTGTTGTAAATATTAATAATACTAAAGAAATGTGTTTCTACTTTGTCCCCCCAAAATTCCAAGATGAGAAAATTACTAAAATAGGAGAATGATGGTTAATAGAGTTTTACTAGAGTCTTAAAATGCAAATAAAACAGGTACATGGGGGAAAGCAATGCCTTTTTAGTGCACTAAGCAATTTGCATTACAACTTCGAGCAACTCATCTTCTCCATGGTCTTGCTTATGAAAACTGAGTACATGTATAGTGATGGTAGGGACCTAGTTTTCATTATGAAAACTATAAAAAATAAATGTGTGAATATAAATGACCTATTTGTAACCAGACTTCAGGAGTCCTGAAATAAAAGCCAAAAAGCAAGATGGTGTACAATAATACTGCTTTTGAGCGTTGATTTACTGGTGCTGGCAGGAGTTCCTAGCTATTATTGCAGCTTAACAAACATACAGCAAGGAGAGAATTTGGCAGTTACTGTTCACTTAGAAGAAAGTTTGTTTCTTATTTTTACTATATGCAGCAGCTGGAAAAACTGTATTGTAATTTGTACATTCTTCTAATAAACAGCAATCAGGTGACTACTATGTGAAAGACATTGAACTGAGGGTTGGGATTAACACGGGGGAGTTAGTTGAAAGAATTGTTTGGAGATGTATTTGTGTGTGCGTGTTTTATGTTTAGCTTTCAACTGATCTTCAAAATGTTAAAAAAGACAAAGAGACACATGCTCTCAGCAGACCTCCTAAGCTCTGCTCACCATGGCTCTCTGCTATGGTTTTGTACTTCACTCACTCCATTAGTTCAGTCTCTTTTTCTCAATAACACAGGGAGCACACCTTCCTTCTGATGCTTTGTCTTGATAATCTTCAAGTAGATTTTGTCATTCTCTCCTTTATATGTCTTTTTACTCAATAGATGGCCATGATATAGTCAATCGTTTATTATATTTATTTGCCAATATCTCAGCATGTCACCAGTGCATTACAAAATCCTTGAGAGCACTTTTGCACCCCCAGAACTCAACAAAATGTCAAACTCATGGTGGGTGCTCAATAGTACTTGATGTATACATGAATGAAATATTTATAATCCATGGCTGATGGTAATGCTGATTAAAGTAAGAACTAGCACAGTGAGAGTATGGGGAGGGGAATGAATTCTAAAGAAGTTGACATGAGAGAAATGCGTTTGAGCTTATCCCCAACAATGATTACGGCAGGACAGAGAAATCATTCTCTAGGTAGAAAGAATTACAGTTTGTGGTTAAATTCAGTTACTGGTGAAATACAGTTACTGGTGAACGATGACCATAACCTCATGATAAACTTTTACTGATAGGACAAAAAAGGGAGAGGAGGAGCTGCTTTACTAACTTGCATATTGCCCTTCTCCTCTTTCCAGAATTGAATAATTCTGACTTATTTATATATCTGATTCTTCAATATTTCAATTGATCCTTCAACCTTCTTTTAATGAGTATTCACTGCTCCTTCTCACATCGTTGCATCTTTTTAAGAACCTCTTTTTTATTTTCCTATCTTTATTCTCTCTTTTTGGTCCTACTAAGAAAATCTAAATTCTGCCTTTACCTTCATCTCTGTCTACGTTAATAACCCACAAGTGGAACTCTCCACCTGCATCCTTCC
The DNA here is from genome assembly GCF_964270905.1 of Leucopleurus acutus. NCBI lineage: Eukaryota > Metazoa > Chordata > Mammalia > Artiodactyla > Delphinidae > Leucopleurus > Leucopleurus acutus. Next base: position 51,621,254 of record NC_139151.1, on the reverse strand, counting down.
CTCTCTTCTGTACTTGCTTATCTCCAGCTGTCTCCTTTATCTTTTTCTCTGTGTCACTGCCAGCTTTAACTGAAGAAATGAAAAATCATCATCATTTTATACTTTTATTCTTCTTTCTCTTCTCTATCACTGTAAGTGATTATAACTCCTTCATTTCCAGCACTTATAATTTGTGTCACATTTGACCCTTAGCTCTCATTTTTATTACATTTAGGTTTTAATTCCATAATGTGTATAAATGAATTTAGAGGACAGTAAACAAATTCTCTTCTGAAATGTCATAGGTGAGTATATACTAAGCATCTTATGCTTTATAAACATCATAGTAGATTGCACGTATTTTAATAGCCGATATTTATTCACTGCACATTTTGTTCCAGGCCCTCCATAAGTTATATGTGTGTATATGTATATACGCATATATATACATACACATGTTATAGGTATAAGTTATATGTATATATACATACATGTATAAATTATTTCCATACATATACACATATACATATAATACATATACATAATACATATAATACCATTATGTGTGTGTATATATATGTTTGTGTGTGTATATATATATATATATATATAAAACCAAGCTCAACCTTCATTATAAGGTCATTATTTTGGCAGCAAGAAAAGCCCAACTTGGAAGTAGCAGATAACTGTCACAAAAACCCATGCACATTCTTCCACAGTAGGAAACGATCTTCTTTCAAATAAGTGAATATGAAATATACTTATTATAAATTATAGATCTGTGATTTTTATTGTTTATTTGTTTGATAGTCTGGTTTCGTTGTTATTTTCTACAGCAAAATCTCAAAAGTGCTTCAGGGTGTTACTACAAAATGGCATAAGTTATATTCCGAGTATTAGAATGGACATATTTATTTTAGGGAGCTATTTCCTAGGCAAAAACAGTAATGCTTATTTCCAAATCTTTATGATATAGAAGAAGAGAGCCATTGACATGTGCAGTTGCTTGTCTTTTTTTTTGTTTTTTGAGCAGAATAAGGTAGTGTGCAGATAATGGTGAGCTTATTTGGATTAGTTACTAAGGGAAGGATTGGTAATTGTCATGGTTTTGGGCCAGTTCTGCACTAGAAGTAAGACTAAAAAAAAAAATGGCACTTTGACCTGCTGCCAACAAAACTAAGTATTTCACATACCACAGTCAGGGCATAAAAAAACAGCAATAACAGACAGACAAAATAACACTTTGCACCCTGAGATAAACTAAAAATAACAGCATCAAACTGATTAATTCTGGTCCCCAAGATAATAAAACCTCAGAGATTTCTCATAAACCTGAACTACCTAAAAACCAATTTTATCTCTGAGTTTTGCTATGTTGATGCCTGAATATACGGCATGACCTTTACGAATATGATAATCATGAGAGAAAGTTTCTGAATGGCTGCCATGAACAGGCTAATAGATACTCAGTAAGCTTATTTATTTTGCAGTGCTACCTTTAAATACTTACAGATTTTATTTGACCAATAAGCCATTCTGACCCCCGCATACCTGTTTCAGGCCAATTCTTTCATTCCTTTTCTGAATCTGCTTTGTTTTTCAGATTCTTTTGACAGTTTCTGCAACCTGGATAAGGCAGCAGCCCACACCAACTGTTCTGCCTCTGAAATTTTAAATTCGAGTATCCTACTCTTTGACCACAAACTGATAAGACTTCCCTTTCTCACTAACTTCTTCCAGGTCTCTGGATCATCACTTGTGTTTAGACATCTGGTCTCTACCGTCTTAGGATTAGGTCTCAGTGTACTTCTTAATTTTGTTTTGTATTGTTTCCCCCTTAGGTGCTAGACAAGAAGGCTAGAGCAAACTAGAGCTGGGCATTTCCCTTCCCCCAGGTCAGTTAGACTCTGGTAAAATAGTTTCCCTTGGGGGCAAGGCTTGTCAGGAATAGAATACTCTGGGCATATTTGAAATGGCTATTCTGTCCCCTGACCCACCCACCCAGCCCCCCACCTTCACAGGGAATTTCTGTTGGATCTTCACTGAGAACGTGGTAGGGCAACTGGAAGTAAAACTCACTAGAGTGTGGAGGTCCCTCTATGTCCAGGCCTCCTGGAGTTTTTAACTATGAAACTTGTCCACAGGGAATCTCCAGCAATTCACCCCTCACAGTTCAAGTTGTCTTAGCAGGTACTGTGGAGGTTTCCAATCCCCAAGTGCTGTTCTGGTAATCTGTATTTCTCTGTATTCACCTGTCTCTCCTTTTGGGGGGCAACCATTCGCCCTGTGACCTCACTTCTCTGATAGACCTAATAAGAGTGGCTGATTTTCAGTTTGTTAGGCTTCTTTTCAGTTGTATGGACCACAGGAATATCAACTTCCAAGCTCCAAACTCATCACATGCCCAGTGGAACCCAAAAGTCTGCTATCTAGTTTCTAGCAGTCGCCATGTTTGTTTCCTATTCAACTTCTCTTAGACTTCATGGGATTCCATTTCAATCACTCACCTGCATAATGAAACCCCAATTCTGGGCATGTCAAATACTCTGGGCATATCTGAAATGGCTATTTTGTCCCCTGACCCACTTGCCATGCCCCCACCTTCACAGAAGCAATAATGAAATCTCAATCAATCCAGCTGCCTGGCTTCTCTTTCTCTGGACTAATGAGAATTTTTTGAAGACAAATACAAGTCCTTCAAGACATGATGTACCTGTCCCTCCCTCAGTATTTCCTTCCAGCATACCTGTCTCCCCAAATCACTTGACACCTTAAAGTAGAAATCTTTCTTAGCCCCTTCCACCAGGGCAACCTATTGATTCTGCCTCCTTAATTTTTTCTTCCCTGTCCACTTAGGCTCGCCATTAGAGAAGCTGTATGAGGCACATCATCTTCTGCCTCCTTCTACTGATAGCCTTTTATCTGTTCTCCTTGACTTCAGCCTTGATCTTTCCAATCTATGTTTCCACATTGTGGCTAGGCAGATGATTCTAACATGAACATTTAACTGTGGTGCTCCCTCCAAAATCTGCTTGTTCCTCCCTGTTATCAGGAAACAGTCTATACTCAATATGGCCTCAGCATGGTTTCCAAAGCCCCTCACGACTTGATCTTCCTAGCTCTCTAACAATGGCCCTTGTCATTTATCCCTTTATATTATTGAACCAAATTTTCACAATGTCCAGTTTCCAGAAGGGATGATGGTCTCTCCAGTCTTGGTGAGTCTGTGTAAACTGAACTCTTTTCTATTTCAAATTGGATATCAATTATTCCTCTAAGAATGACCCTTTAAGACTTGGTTACTCCTTTGCTCTCCCTTAGAACCTTGCCCTCCCTTTATTATAGAATCCAAACTGTACAAAATTTTATTGCCTCGGGCTTCCCTGGTGAAGCAGTGGTGGAGAGTCCACCTGCCGATGCAGGGGACGTGGGTTCGTGCCCCGGTCTGGGAAGATCCCACATGCCGCGGAGCGGCTGGGCCCGTGAGCCATGGCCGCTGAGCCTGCGCGTCCAGAGCCTGTGCTCCACAACGGGAGATGCTACAACAGTGACAGGCACGTGAACCGCAAAAAAAAAAAAAAAAAAAAAAAATGTATTGCCTCTTATTTTGTCTCGTTCTTATGAGAAATAGAGATTGTATCTCTTATTTATCACTGAATGCTCAGTATCCAGCATCGTGCCAGTCACATAAAATGCGTACAATGAATATTTATAATGAACTACAAGAGAATGCCATATGGGATTACATAAAACATGAAACCAGGCTCTATCTCTATATTCTTAACCTGCTTGCTGAACTTACACGTTTATGCTCTTAGTGTAAACTGTAAGCTATTAGACTCAGCAGAAGTTGCAAACAGCCAGTATGCAGGCTAAATGCTACCCACAAAATGTTTGTTTGCTCCCACATTCAGTGCTTGGGAGGAAATGGAGCCAATATTTAAACACAGAGAAATTAAAAATCTTAATTTCCAATTGATCTTAAAAGTCAGAAAACCTAGATACACATCCCACCAAACAGGCTTTGTGGTCAATCAGATGTGGACATTCATGGATATGTAGGGTTTTTTTTTTAAATAAACTCAGTGTTCTTCCACAAGTTTCTCAATGTCTCAAATCCTTAATGTACTTCTCTATAAAACAAATATAATGCCTAGAATTACTGTGATCCTTAAGTTAATTAGATAATACATGCAAATATATTATCTGGCACATGTAAGCATTCAGTCAATAAATTATCAATTTATTCTTATTTAATATGACTGAAATCAGCTATGGGCTTCTTTAGTCCAGCTTGAATACACGTGTTACTCCCACTAACTGGTGAGCTGGTTCACATGGTCATAACTTTAATGAGTTTGATATTGTAACAGGGGACTTGTAAGCCAGTGGGTGGTTCACTCCTTCCACTGCTAAGAGCTACTGCTTTTCCCTCTATGTATTAGTCACCAGGTCCATCCAATAAAACTCAGAATTCTCACATCCCTTATCTCCCATTGGTTTACCTGTTGAACCAGAAAAAGCTTCAGCTCTTCTGCCTACATCTGCACCCACACTCCGCTTCTCCTCAAAGTAAAAGGAAATTCCAAACTCAATTTTCAGAGTCCAGGGCATTAACTGGCTGAACTTCATTATCGGATGTGATCAAGCACCCATTCAAAGTTCCTCCATACTTCCTGTCTTACTAGGGTTAATCGATCCCAGCAAACTGTGACCGTATTGCACACTGTCATATCTCTTTCCTGATTCTCTCTTCCTCCCTAAGCAGATGGATAGATGTACAAATTGATTAAGAGCCTGCCCCTAAGGGCAGGCGGAGATTTTTCCAGCTCTCCTGCTTTCTTTTCCTTTTTTTTTCTTTTTTTCCTTAAACTACTAAGTAGCCTTGCTTGCCTTAAGCTACTGGCCTGATGTGGGATCATATCCCATGCCAGTTCACCCCTAAGCATGAAAGACAAACATACCCTTCCTTACTATTCATCTCTTTCTATGACCAGAGGTCCTTCCTCCCATTTCAGTGGTCTTGATGTGTAGGAAGGTGGAGTAGACAGAAGCTTACCGATACATACCTAAAATATAGGTATAGCTTCCAGAGGCATTCAGAAAAAAACTATGGCACTGAGAAACTAGGTTGCTATATTTAGCAAACTTGGACAGAATTGGTAGTCAGAGGAACAAGGAAAAAAGAAGCAGGTTCCCTTACAGACTTTGGACCAAGGGCAGCTGTCCTTGTTGCAGAGGTAAATTAGATGTCCACGGAGAAAACAGACATCTCATACAGAAGCACTGGTCACAGACTTGTCAAACACTGATTCTTGGAAGAGTTTTATTACCCCAGATGGTCATTCCCCTGTCTATCCTGTTTCCAGTCCACTGACGCAGGCTAGGCCTTCAGGCTATATACAGCAGCAAACTACTAGGTATGTGAGAATTATGGCCCATGGGTTGTTTCTGCTGGACAAGGGGAGGTTCCACAGACTGATTGCTCGTTGTGGGTATTTTTGTTTTCTTGCTTGTTTTCCTTTCAGGATTTCTCTCACTCCATCCCCCTTCCATCTTGTTTCTCAACTGGAATTGATGGAGACAGGAGTTGTCTAGGGCAAGTAGGACCCAAGATTAACAGAAATCACACAATTTTTTGTGCTACTATTGAAGTATAAAGGCTAGGGGGAATTAAACAAAAACATAAACTAATAAGCGGCAAGGATCTGGGTGGTGGGAACGTGCAGCAAATAACATATTCATTATGGAATCTTTGAAGGTAATGACTTGTAGAAATACTATAGGGCTTAAAGGGGCTTCCGAACTATTTGAGAGAAGCATGTGTCATTGCAATGGAAGATTGTGCAACACTGTAGCCTTTGAAAATCTGCATGGATTCAGTGACATCTAGGTAAAGCAAAACCAAAAATAACTATCTTTTTCCTCTTGCTTTCTCTTTTTTGACTTTGCTAGATAACTAAAAATTTAGATAAAAAACAGGAAGGAAACATTACCTTTGCTTAGGAACGTCTATTGCTGCAGGAGCTACGTATCTCACTAAATTTGGGGGTTATGAGGCTGGTGTTGCTCTACGCTTATTGTTGAATTACTAAACTTTGGAACGATGAACACATGAGAAACTAGGGGTTTTCGTTGTTCAATATTAGACTGTGCAGCAATATGCCTCTTTTAGGGAAAATGACCCTTGATGAGCAGCTACTGAAGACAGAGCCCAGGCTGGCCAGAAATAAAAGGGCTTCTAGAGAAAATAAGGGGAGTAATCAAAGAGAAAATTTGAAGCTTAAATATCTCAGGGGTGAGGGGTGAGGTGAATCTTATATCTATATTACTTTTTTTGATAATTTATTACAGGAGGCCAAGAATAGTTCATATTAGAGAGCACTGTAATATTGACGCTGTTCCGGCACACTAGTCTAGAGAATATGGCAACACGTAATTTAAGAAGTAGATTTAGAAGGAGGGGATGTGAAGTTTTAGCTTAATTTCTAATGTGGCTTTGAAGTTAATTATTGTCTTGACTCATTAAAGGGATTTCTGAGATCTTTGGTGAAACTCTCTATCACACTATCAAGGAAAGGTGGGGGACAATGACTAGACCTTACAGGTAGTCACATGGATATGGGGACAGGTTTTCGTGGAAACTCCAACAGTATCCACATCTGGGGAAAATAGCACTATCTCTAAGTGATGCATCAGTCACTGCCACACTGAGCTGGGTTAACAGACTAAGCACATGGGGGGAAGAGAGGCAGTAGGGTTTTGCCCACACTCTGTGTGCTGCCTCTTTGCTCTTTCACTCCTTAATCTTCTCCAGGAAGGGAGAAGTTGCTAACCAAGAGTCCAGCATATTGACTTGGAGTCACTGGGTCAATATAGTTTAAAAGGTCATGCATCAGTCTATGGCTGACTTTAGCTCTGTTCCATTTCCTGTACTCATTATGTACCTAAGTTGATAAGCAGGTACAAGGCCTCTCTTCCCTCATTATACAAGTCTAAGTGTGCTGGTCATTGCTCTGGGATCCTAAACCAAATAGGTCAAAGAAGACCAGACCCAGTCCTTTTTTTCTTTAAGAGGAGTTAAGAGGTTCCACTTAGATCTTAGATCCTAAGTCACATATTTCCACGCAGCTTCACCAGAGTTTTACAGGAAGGTATTGGGAACTAGCTTAATAGGTTATCATGTGGGACTTGTTTTTTTTTTTTTTTTTCCATTTAGCTACTTTTCCATGTATGCCCAGCTCCTTTCAGGGATATTTTTCAGAGAGGTCAACAGGCAGGGCAATATTACTACATCTTAGTCAAATACTATCAATACCCCTAATATACTAACAGACTGCATGTGCTCTTCATACATTTATTTTCTACAGCCTAAATTCTGTGCTTTATCTAATGTCAAAAATCTTTTTCCAACTAACTAAAGTAAAGCTTAATGGACAAAAGGATTGCTTGTAAATATGCATGTAAATAGTTCTGTTAATAACCCACTGTTTTACATTTGGTACATCTTTGTCTGCTAATACAGGTAGCTCCCTCACTTTTCCACTTGTTTGTTCAGTTTGGATTAAAATTTGACTTTGAAAACAGAAAACAGCCTCAAAAGAAAAAGATGACAATTATGTGACTACAAGATATAGCCAATTCATTTTAATAAACTATATTTTAATTTACTTATTACTGATTAAAATTGATTCAGCGGGAGAGAGAAGAAATCAGGTTTTATAATTAAGCAGCCTGGGTTTGAATCCCAAGTGTCCATTTACTGCTGTGTGTCCTTGGACAAGTTGTTTATACTACTTTGAGATTCACTTTCCTCATCAGTAGAAAAACATGAAAAAACAAAACAAAAAAAAATCCTACCTCATGGGTTTAATGTGAGAATTATTATTGTGTGTAACGTTACAATGTATGCTCAAAAAATGTCATAATTTTTTAGGTATAACCCTCCACCCACGTTTTGTTGTTGTCGTTCTTGTGCATAATATACCTCTAGCTCTCTGCCTTGGTTCCCAGGAGCAGGTCTGCTCTAGTTTGAGAAGCATGAATCTGGGTGATGAGAGCCACTTCTTGAAGATGCATTCTCTCTTCTAGGCCCTTGCTTCTCATGGACAGAAACATTGATACACACTACATTTGCTTCGAGAATTAGGCAGAAAGATACTTTCCCAAGTTGCCTAACCCTAGGGAAATGGATTCCCAGTTTGCTTTTGGTTTAACTAATCCCTTCTTTCTCTGGGCTGTTCAATTTTTGTTTCTCTTTTGAAAAATCTTCCAAATTGGTCCATGCCTTCCAGCTATTCCTGCTGTCCAGGACACAATGATGGATTCCAATACAGCAGCAACAGCTGGAGAGTTTCATATTTTCCTTTGGGAGATCCTATTGGTTGGTGAAGCTGAAAATGAAGACATTTATAGGCATTTCCCTAAAATGCCTCTCTACCATCCTACGGCTAGTTTGCCCACACTGCTCTAGCAGAGGTCCGTTAACACAGTGATTGCAAAACATCTGGGGGGGGGGATATTTAGCTGTAAGGGGTTGCAGGAGTAGTTTTTATAGTTATTAATGAAACCAGCCCACCATTTGGCACAACATCGTATGCCTGCCGAGTGCCATATAAGGTAATGCCTGATTGCCTGAGCTATGCTTCATCCCCAGGATTCACTGTCAATTAAAATAGTAAATAAGCAGCACAAGCTACAGAGATTAGAGGGAAGGATAAGTGTCCTTCCTTGTCAAATAAAAATGAGGCGCTGACTGGGAACCAGAGAGGGGAACTAAAGAGGTATATATTTTATTCTTCCATGGTGTCATTTTCATTGTTATTTTATGCACTTGACAATGGATAAAAAAAAAGGCTAAGTCACAATGCGGTAATAGTAACAAACTGAAGTGTTCCTATCGTCACAAGCCAGAGACAGGCAGTTTCTTTTCAGTACTTCTAAAATCGCATCTCAAGATCCCCTCACTGCTCCTGTAGGAAGCTTTGGGTGCATTCACTTTGCTGTGAGGGAGAAGAGTACATCAGCTTCATCTTATGGGAGAAACCAAGAAAGGCTGAATGAATTTTATAAATAAATCATACATACATACCCACATACTAAGGATAGTCCATCTCAGGCTGAGAACAACAGAAATTAATTTTGTCAGTCTAATGATAACAACAACAATAATGACTATCCTCTATTAAGTGTTTATCGTGTGCCATTCACCGTGCTAAGAAATACTGATAACACCTATCATCTGATTTAATTTCTTAAAATGGTTCTCTGAAGTAGGTGCTATTATTTTCATGGGGATTAGAGAATTTAGATAATTTGCCTATGGTCACAAAACTCAGTGAACATAAGTCAGTTCAAAACAACATGTTTCATGTCATTTATTCGTTTAATTACTTTGATGTGGCAGAGTTTGATAAGTGAATGTGTCATAGTTTATAAAGAAAACAATCAAAAGAATGACCTCAAAGTGTCAACACTTTTTGAATGTCTGCTTTGTAACACCCTGAGTTAATTACAAGGCTCAGGAGACCATGAATGTGTAGGAAACTGAACTAACACATATAGTTTTGTGTTGCTTTGTATTTCAGTATTTATTTTTATGCTTCTGCCTCCCATATATATATACACACACTTAACACTGAGTTGCTAAACCAAGGACCTAATTATATTCATCTCCATATGTCTACATTTTTCTTCCTTATTACAAGATCAAATAAGATTTTTTAAAAAAATTATAGAAGAGAAAGAAGGGGAGATATGAGGGATAACATATTTCTTTGTGAACATATACAGGGCTAACAGAATTTTAGATCCATCTATCAATTCACATTTATGTTGTCATTTTGAAGAAGGTAGTTACAGCGGTAAGAGAACAAAAGTTCTGCACAGTTATGTAATTGTAGTTCACTTAGTACATCGTAGAACTGGGATGGGAATCTGCTTTTGACAACTGTATAATCCATCCTTTTTCTACAAGATAATGTTGAGCATGTAAGTTTTTTATCATATTAGTCTTACATAATTATGGTTAACTTAGATCCAACTCTGCTGAGGAATTAGCAGATAAATCTCAGGACTGGGTGATTGGTGACTGTTCATTGGGAAAGAAAATAGAAGAAGAGAAACAATGTTCAGGTATATTTGGTGCTCAGACTGTTGAGTTTGAGGCATCTGTAGGATATGCAAAAGGAGATTTTCCATAGGAGCTGAAAATATGAATTCAAAATTCAGGAGGTAAATGTATGCCAGAGATAGAGGTTTGGAGAATGTTCTGTAAAGGTGGTAGCTAAAGTCATGGTAGTCAAAGAGGTCCCTGAAGGAGAATATATAAACTGAGGAGAGTGCTAAAGTTTAGCTTTATGGAATTGAGTGGAAAAACGAGTCCAGAAAGAAGATTTTGATAATGGCCATCTAGAGAAGAGAAGAACCAAGACATAAATATACAAGAAGGTAAGAAAAGAAAGAGTTTCAAAAAGGAGAAACTGTAATACATTAAATTGAGGTAAGGTATGTCCATTGGATGTATCAACTAGGAGTTCTCATCTATCAACCATTTGGAAATTTTGAAGTTTTAGGGTTATTTCAGAATAGCTAAGGGACGTTTGAGTTGAGAGAAATGTTTAAGTACATCAATAAAGGAAACTCCAGGGTGTACTTCTAAGCAATATGAATGGAGTATAATTGATATCATAAAAGAAGTGTCATTCTCTACCCTCTTACTCTGACTTGTTTTGCTTTCATGTATTTATTATCACCTACAATATAACTTGTGTTATTTGTCATCTTCCTGCTTATGGTAGAATACAAGCTCATAAAAGGAGGCATTTTATTTCATTACTACTGTGTCCTCAATGTCTAGAACAGGAATTTGCCAAATACATTCCACCTCTTGTATGCGTAAATAAAGTTTTATTGGAACACAACTCCTGTTCGCATTATCTGTAGCTACTTTGGCTGAGTTGAGTCAATGTGACAAACTCTCAAACTAAAAATATTTACTATCCAACCCTTAACGGAAAAAACTTTGCTAACCCCGTTCTAGGACGATATTTGCACATAGTAGATGCCCAGTAAATGTAACCGCTAATCAAATAAACTAATTAATAAATTAAAGGCATTTTTTCATATTTAATGCTGCTGGCCAAATTAACCTTTCTGAGCTTTGTTTCCCCATTTGTAGGAATGGGGTGATAATAATATATATCTTAAAGGACAGAAGTAAGCATTAAATGAGATATATATAATTGGCAAATGGTCAAATCAAAACAACAAAAATGCTCATTCCTTTCCCTCTTTCTCCTTGAAAAGCTGTCTATGAAGATGATTTCACTGCCTTCTGACTGGCTTCTCCAGGACTGCCTCCTATCACTCTGGTCGGAAGTATCAACAATGTGAGGCCAATGAAATGAAATAATATTGATTCAGCCACAAAAGATGTCCTGGAAGTTACGAGGCCTAATCTGCACAGTCATGATGAATAAGATAGCGACAGGAAAATCACAAGCCCCCAACTTCCAAATCATCCCAGGCCTTTAATGTCACTGTCATTATTAACATTATTTTCATTGTAGCAAAAGGGGCAGTAGATAAGAAACAGAAACATTTGAGCCTGATAAAAACACTTGGAATAATTTCCAAGGCACTGTCCTTCACCTTTCTAATGGTTCCAGAAGAGTTCTTCATTATTCATGTCTTTCCCTGCAGAATAGTGCATTTTTCAAGGCAGTTGTCAAGACCATTCAGCTTCTGAATTTTTTTTTTCTGTATTTTTTGCTAGTTATTTTTTTTTTCTTATGGTTGAGTATCCAATGTCGAAGTTTTATTTTTTTAAGCCACTTAGATTTTTAAAAAGTACTAGTACTAAAGATATTCTAAGCTTTTGTTCTTCAAGACACAAACACTCAACCAAGGGTGATATTTTCAATTTTATTTTGAAAAGGGACTTGAACATTAAAATTGAAGCCTTTGGAATTGGCAGGTGCTAAGTAGGAGAAAGGAGAAAAGACAGATATTTCCATTTTCAAAAGGATTTTAACAGTTTAGAAAAAAAAATAGAACAGAGTATAAGAACAGACAAAAGTTAGAAAAAATAATGCTATTAAAAATATAAATGTCTAACTCTTTATCTCTCAGGTCCCAAATACCCCCATATTCTCTGCTGAAACCTCAAATCACATCATTAATTCCATAATTCCTATCTTTCCTGGATATCAAGATCTTCATTAATTCATTAAGCAAATATATAGTGAGTTTCTGAATTTTATGACACAGTATGTGAAGCACAGAGAATGAAATGCCCAGGCCTGACTTCAGGCTACTGTCTATCAGGGAACACTGACTCAGAAACATATTACATGCAAATTACTAATGCCCCAAAACGGGAACACTAATTTTTCTTACAAAGAAAGAAGAATAAATGCAAACAACATGTGTAAAAACATCGTGGGATGAACATCATGGAAGATTTCATTCATTCATTTGCTTGACATATATTTATCTACCATGTGTTAGACAATGCAAGAGGAGCAAGGAAGACCATAATGTCACCTTGAACAAAGTGCATCACGATACACATTTCTTAGGAATATATAATAGCTAGGAATGTTTCTAATGTTTGGCTTTCGCCCAGTTAATAATAAATACATTTTAATAAAATTTAAATGAGATGTTAAAAAAGAATGGTTTGCCCACAACTTTTAAAGATGATATATTTTAGTTACTTTTGTCTCATCTACCGTTCGAAATCTTTGAAATTTGTGATTTTAAAAATCAGATGTAATTTTGATCATTCTCCTGTTTCGTTTCTAAATGGCAAAATAAGATTGGTACCAGGGTGCTATTTGTTAACACTTTTCTGCAAATAAAACATTTAGGGTGCCGATAGTGCTTGTTCACAGTAAATAAGAGCAAATTATATATAAAATCACTATTTTTAAAAAAGATTTCTAACAGTGGCTTTGAAAGGTTAGAGACATCTTGATATATTACTTAGCTTTGATCAAATGACCATGATTTACAGAACTAGTAAATGTTGCCTCACTGTGAATTTGCAGTGATAATATTTTCATATTTGTGGTTATCATGGCCTGGTTTTTAACTTGTTTACTTCAAGTGCAGATGCTAGGAAACTGTCTCTTCAGTCAGACACCCTGAGTTCAAATCTGGCTTCTACCTTACTTTGGGAAAGAATCTCATGTCTCTGAGCCACAGTTTTTTGATCTGTAAAATGACCATAAGAGCACCAACTACCTCCTAGAGTAGCTAACAAAATTACCTGAATTAGTTCATGTAAAATAGGGCATTTTAATACTTATTTAGTACTAAATCAAGGTATTGTGGAAAAATCACTGTAAATTACCTAGAGAGAATTTGGAATTTCAACTTTTCAAATTCTACGTATGGCCCTACATAAATCACTAAACTTACCAGAATCTCAGTTTCTATTTTTAATGTTGAAAATACCTACCACAGACGTTATTCATGATGTTTGAATTTGTGAAAATACAAGGAAACCTCATTTAAAATGGAGTCAGGAAGCCCTAAAGGGAGAGCCCTCAGGCACCACCCCTCAGACCCCAGTAGTGAGAAGGAAGAATTTCTCCTTGCCCAGCAACAGCCGAGCCAATGAGAAGCTGTCCCAACTTCCTTTTTTTCTCTATAAAAGCAAGCCCTTCTCTCTGTTCTTTGAACTTACCTATGGTTCCCATAGTTCACCTGTCCTGAATTGCACTTCTCTGCTTTTTTCAATATATTTATTTTGCTGGTAAAATAACTGGCTTTTTTTTTTTTTTTTTTTTTTTTTAAATGACGGTATTGTCCTACCTGGGGAGTACTCTTCTGTTTTCTTGTAAGGGGATCTCACTCTGCTAACATCTCTCAAGACATTCCTCCTTCTGGAACTCTGGCTCGTTTTCATGTTTAAAAACAATGGTCTCTCCTCATGCCCATTTTTAACTAATCGGTCCAACTTAACCAAAAATAATTTAGAACTCCAGTGACCATATGGGGAACTTTCAATCTCCTCAGACTTGCTTTTCTTAGAACCAATTTAGAGTACCAGTGCTCTAATATGAAACAAATTGAATGGGATGCCTATTTCAATTGGCATCTTGCGGTTTCCAAAAGTATTCAGGACTCTAAAATTGCCTCTTTCCAAAATACCATTTCTGAATTGACCAAGGTTAATAAGCAGTTGAAAGCCGATTTAAAAAAAAAAAGCACTGGAGGCTTCTTCATACCTTTCACCCTCTGCACTAACTTCCTCTTCTCCTACTGCACCTCTTTGTACCCTCTACTTGTTTATTCCAACCCTCTCACTGAACTTCTCCTTACTTCTTCCTTTTTCAAACCTGACAGAAACTGCCCTTTTAAAACCAGGCCCTCTGAGGATTCTGATGCTAAGCTCCTAATTTCTTATGTTCCCTGAACTAAGGCCAAACTATGAACCATGGTCAAAGATTTTCCTAAAGCTACTGAAGACCCTCATAGATTTGTTGAGGCATTTAATATAGTCTTCCAGACTTACCAACCAGCTTTCTCAGATTTGTAACAGCCAGTTCACATGCTTATTGGTGAAGGGCAAGCCCAACAATGGATGAAAACAGCTAATTGGGATGATCCTGAAAAATATCTAGGACTGCAAATAGGAAACCAACCCCCTGAGTTGTTATAGGATCAGGCGGGGCAACTTGCTAAATAACTTCGGCTAGAAAGCCCTGCTTTCCCCAAACCTATTGATTGACATGAAATTCAGGCTTGTACCCAAGAGTTCAGTGAGCCTGTGAATAATTATTATAGGCTGCTCCAAATTATTTTTAAGGAAAATCCAGATCTTCCTATAGATGTTGAATCTACTTGTGAGCCTTTAACTCCGTGTTTATTGCTGGGCTGAACCAGGGTCTTTCTCTTCTAGTTAAAAGGACCAGGAAGGAAGGAATGGGAAACCATGTCCACTCCAGCTTTAGTTAATTTAGTAAATCAGCTTGCCCACACCCTAGATGATTTAATAAAAGGAAGACCACTGAAATCCTTAATTTGTAGGTCCAACAAATTGAGATCCCTAAACAAAAGCAACCCCCTCCTGGTATTGTCATTATTGCAAAAGCCAGGACATAGGAAGAAAGAATGTTATAAACCTTAGTGCTCCAGGCACAGCCAGTTTTCTAACTAGTCTTTCCAAAGCCCTACTAACTCCCAATTATGGGACTCAGGAATTGCAGTGGCTTTTCCCAATCCTTCCTCTTAACCAGCTTGGAGAAATAGCTCTTCAGATTGGGAATGACTCTGTCCTTACAGACACTGTAGCTACCCTCTCAGTGCTCAAACTCACTGTTATTAAACAGCCAGTGCCTCTAAGTACTAAAATGGTTCAAGTAGTAGAGGTCTCTAAGAAGCCTCAACAGGTTCCTATCTCTAAACCTATTCCCTTTTGTTTAGGCCCTCTAAAAGATACTCATCCTTTTCTCCTAAATTCCTCTGCCCCTATTTATTTATTGGGCTGAGATTTCTTAGAGAAATATCATGCTGGAATTTTTCTCCTAAAAGGGGGAGATAATTCTAGAATTTCATAGCAGTAACCAAAATACCCAACAAAGTGAATCAAATGACCCTTCAGTGTCCTTTATTTGCTTCTTCTGTGGCAACACTAGAGCTAATTTTAAGGATGTTAACCATTTGTCCTTATTGGATCAGCTGCAAGCCATCAAGCTCATAATAGAGGGTTATAAAGATTAGGGCCTCCTTATCCTCTGTACTAGTCCTTGCAATATTCCTATTTTGCCTGTGAGGAGACCATCTTATGACTTGCTTCTTTGCTCCCCCAGGCCTCTTATTGGGGAGACAGAATTGACCAGTTAAAACATAAAATTTTAATTAAAAATACTCTAAGTACAAGGAAAAAAAACCCAAAACTTTTAGCCTTGAAAGGACACAAAGTCTCCAAGAAAAACTGCAGTTCTCTCACTCAGGTTTGATATTTGGGACACTTGATCTCAGAACAAAGGCTACATTTAGATCCAAATAGGCTTCATGGCATTCTGATCTTCTCCAAACCCCAAATTAAGCATCAATAAGAGTTTTCTTAGGCCAGCTGGCTGCTGCCAAAATTGGATTTCAAATTTCTTATGACCCAAGTTCTATGTGCTTTACTAAAACCAATAGACCTGACCCCATTATGTGGGAAGATCAGGATGACTTAGCTGTTCAAACCCTGATGGAAAACGTGATAAATTTTTCTGCCCTTAACATCTCAGTTGTCAACTTTCCTCTTTATATTTGAAAAGGAAGGAAATGCCCTTGATGTACTCACCCAAAAGCATGGGGACCACCATTGAGTATTATAGCCAACAGCTAGATCCTGTGGCACAAGGATAAACTCCTTCCCTCAGAGCCATTCCTGCCACTGCCCTTTTAGCCAAGGCCATGGAAGAAAGTCATGAGATTCCCTCTATCTTTGTACCTCACGCAGTAGAAGCCAGTTGTCTACAGATCGCCTCCTGAATCACTGGTGACTACAGGAAACGCCCTTGAATAATGCTGATTTTATTGCTGTTTACTGATTGTTCTTACTTAAAAGATAAAAATGGTAGATATTAGGCTGGATATGCTATTGCAACTCCTTTGAAGTCAATAAGGCAATACCTTTGATCTCAGCTACCTCAGCTCAACAGGACACTCTTATTCAGGCCTACATTTTAGCCAAAGGTAAAATTGCAAATATCTATACTAACAGTAGTTATGCCCTTGGAGTAGCTCATGACTTTGGAATGCTATGGAAACAGTGAGGCTTCCTCACTTCCTGTGGAAAACATTATGTCCAGGAATCATTAGATTCTATACTCTTGCCAGCTGCTGTGGCCATTATCAAGGTTCCTGGGAATTCCAAACTTGATTCCCTATAGGCTAAAGGAAATTATCTCACTAATATTTCTGCCAAATGCTATTCTTAAGGAACCAACAATTCAACCTCTGTTATGATCCAAAGTGATGCTCCCCCAAATGATCATTTAGAGCTAAAGATGTCCAGCAGTTGGCCCCAGAAAAGGAAAAACAATACTGGAAATCTAATAACTACTGTTTTGATAAAACGAACTCTGGCTTGGGCCAAATAATAATCCAGTCTTGCCAGAAACTAAAATTTTCACCATTGACTACTGTACATTAAACCACTGGTCTTCAATACTAGTGTGTAGATGTTAACAAGGTCACAAAGAGTGCCTAGTTTGTTTGCCCTACCTTCCTGAAGTACAATTCAGGAATGGACCATTTGAGGTTTGGCAGATGGATTTTATATAGCTACCCCCATCTCACTCATATAAATATATCTTGGTAATGATTTACATATTTTCTCACTGGACTGAAGTCTTTCCTTGTGGACAGGCTACTGCTACTACTGTGGCTAAAATCCTACTAGAAAATGTTGTCTCTACCTGGGAAACCCCCCTTAAACTTCATACTGACTGGGGAATTCACTTCAGCAGTCAAGTGATTCCACAGATCTGTGCTGTTTGGCTGGTTTTTCAACACTTTCACTATGCTTACCACCTTCAGTCCTCAGGGCTAATTGAAAGCACTAACAGTATCAACCCTTCAAATACCCTGTCCAAAGTTACTGCCATTAGTCCTTCTAAATCTCAGGTCTACCCCTTTTGGAACTCATAAGCTCCCCAATTTTGAGATAATCACAGTATGCCCTATGCATCTAGTTCCTGTCTCTTTTGATCCACAGATGATAAAAGGAGATATATGTCAATATTGTAGAGGCCTAATTGCTTCTGTTGAAAATAAGCATGCTTTAATAGAGCAATCTTTTCACTGTGGACTCCTGGGAGATGAAGACCTTAAACATCACACCTTGAAACCTGGGAGATTTCAGCTATTGGAAAAGGTATTTCCAGAAAGACACTCTTCAACCTCATTGGAAAGGGCTCTATCAGGTACAATTAACTAACTCTTGTGCTCCAATACTTCAAGGAATAGACTCCTGGATTCATATATCACATCTAAGAAAACAACAAGCCCTGACTGGACTCACACACTATCTGGCAACCTGAAAGAAAGATTTCCAGGAATTTAAGCAGACAGCATCCAACAGACAGCTTTCCCAAGATGACCAAACCAGGTTTGCATACCTTTTTCTTGCTGTCATCTCCTCCCTCTCTTTCTTGGTCCAATCTATTGAAAAAGGGGAAAATCTTTCTGACTGTTGGAGCTGTTGCCAAAATGTCAGTCTGTTCATGATGTCAGAGATCCCTTGGTCTCTTCTTTGACCCCAAATGCTAACTCTCAAACTTATGGATGTTACCTATCAGATTAGGCTGATATGAAGAGGTATTCTCATATGTTGTTACACATTTGCCAATCATTACCTGACAGTTCATGGTCCTTTGACCTCTTTAGCTCGTTGCCTTCAGGTTTGGCTCCTGCTTTTTTGTTATTATAAAAACTAGGGTCATTATTCTGCTAAATTTTGTGCCCGCTGGCTTTCAAATCTTTGCAGAGGTAATATGCTCAAAGGAATGATAATCTCCAATGCTTATCTCAGATGGAAAATGCCTGAGAGTTCTCCCTCCTACCCCTTCTTGTTATGCAAATATGGCCTCACAGGTTTCAAGTCTGTGTACTCTCCCTCAGATGTGGGGATGTGGGACATGAAAACCAGAAAAGTTTCCTTCTGGCATCAAAGGATGAAACCATTAAATCTGAGAAACCTGACTCTTGATCAGCAATGCTATTGAGAAAAACATCTTGATCAAAAGAGGAAAATGTGAAAATAAAGGAAAGTTAATTTAAAATGGAGTTTGGAAGCCCTGAAGGGGGAGTTTTCATGCACCACCACTCAGACCCCAGTAGTAGGAAGGAAGAATTTCTCCTTGCCCAGCAACAGTACAGCCAATGAGACAATGTCACCATCCTGGACTCTTTGAAACAGCCCCTCACAACTTTCTTTTTCTCTTTAAAAAAGCAAGCCCCTCTCCTATGTTCTCCAGACTTGCTTATGATTTGCCTTAGTTTGCTTGTCCTGAACTGCAATTCTCTACTCTTCCCAAATTAATGTACTTTAAAAAAATAACTGGCCCTTTGTGTGTGTGTGTGTTTTGTGAACAAACTAAACAATGAATGTGAATTAGTATGCTCATTGTCCTGTTCTTGTACTGAATTCATATTTTTTTTAAAAATTTAGTCAAATTTATGGAAAAATATCAAATAAACATACCTAAAAAGCACATGACAAAGGGGAGAACATCTTTGCTATAAATATAGTAGACAAGGTTTATAATTCTTGATATACAAAAAGCTCTTAGAAATCAATTTAACAAACCACAAAGGTTTCCATAGAAAAATGGGCAAAGAACCCAAGAAGGTAATTGTCAAGACAAAAACTAAATGTCAAATAAATATATGAAAAATGTCAACCTTTTTAATTTTAAAAAATGAGTTTTTTGTTTTGTTTTGTTTTCACTTATTACAGAGTGATTTCCATGATGTGGCGGCTCTCTCATATATGGCTGCTGGAACCTCCTATTACTATAACTTAATGAGACCTCTAATTATTATAACCTTTACAGAGAGCAGGTTGTCAATATGTACCTAGATCTTTAACAATGGTCACAGCTTTGGGTCTACTAATTCATGCAAAGGATATAACCAGAGATGCTGAATAATTGTTATGCATGAAGTTCAAGCATTCCTTAATTTTTAATAGCAAAAAATTGTAAAAATTTCAGTGTGCAACAGGAGTGGAATTGATTTTAAAAACAAAGAATATTTAGTGAGATAAAATGCTTCTGATGTTATGTGAAAACAGCAATTTGAGTTATGTGGTGTATATGTGTGTTACTGATTATAAAACCAGGTTATTAATGAGTTAGACTCCTTAAGGCTCAATTTAAAAGGGCTTTACTTTCCCCCAACACTACATTCAATTTGCTATGTCACCCCTTTTTTCCACACCAACTGGATAGCATCTTTGGCATGTAACATAGCTGTCCGGTCATAGAATACTCTTATTTTCAGGAATTGAGAAGTCTGCTTCACAATGGCTGGGTTTGGAGAAACATTACAGTGCCTTCTACTCCTATGAAATCCATTCAAGACATCCTCTTCTCTTTTTCATTACAATGAAACTTCAGTCATTTTGTATGTAGCTTGGAAATATGTTATGGATGGGCTAGCTAGAGATTCTGGATTGATTTTGGTCACCGCTCAGCAAGTTTAGAGTAGATATAGCAAGCACTTCTCAGAATATGTGGGTGTTTATCACCTATCATCCTGAACTGTACTGATGAATGCAGCTCCTCTTTTTAGGTTATGTGAGCATTTAACACTTATAGTACTCAGTTTGGGGGCATTTCTTAAAAATAAGGAAAAATGTCTTCCAACTTTGCAAAATGCCTTCACAATTTTGGAATTGCAGATTATTTCTGCTTTATTTTTGATATTGTATCTTACAAGTTTTCTAGTGATCTGGTCTTTATAAGAACAAAATAAGAACTACTAAGTAATTCCATTTTGTTAGTACCAAGGTACATTATTCACATCACGTAAAGTACGTTATAATCTACTCGAGGGCAATAATCATTTGTATTTTTTATATAAATCATGGGTACTGAATAAAATCATTTTATTTATTTAGAAAAAGGTCCAGAAAAGTAAATAGATTACTCAGTACTGATCTTTGAGAGGGAAGAAGAAAATCGGACTTGGGATAGAATTTTATTTACCCAAATAATAATGTGATATAACCATACCTTTATTACTACTACTGCTTCTGCTTGATAGAACTGCACTGCAGCTGCTCACTATGGCATAAACACTTTGTTAAATGTGATATATGAAGTTTTCTAGTTTTATCCCATGATATCTGAAAATAACTGGTTGTTTCAAACAGAGGCTTAGAGAAGTGGTATATTTTTACCATGTTTACTCAACTAGTTGGCACAATTTTGCTATTCAAACTCTGCTTGAAATAACTAGAAGTTCATGTGCTTTCCACTGCCTCAGACTAGAGGAAAAAAATTTATTAGGAGAACAATGGAGCATGGTGTCATCATCATATTCAAAATGCCTTCTCTTGCCAAGGTGAAAAATCACCATGGATAATTGGCCCTGGATAATCAAGGTACATTAGATTATTGGTATCTGGTATTTTTGGATAAAGAAGATGGTCAGTGTAAGTAGGAATATATAATATGTAAGATATAATGTAGTGTAGCATAACATGTTCCCATGTAGAACTTATTTTGTCTTGTAAAGGGTGATTTAATTATTACAGCTTGCAAAGTCCTCCTTTTATTGAGATTAACAGGGTAGAATGCTGTAGCCACACACTGAATCCCATGGCTGGCGTGAATCTAACAAAAACCAGTCACTTCATTCAATTTCTTCCTTCCTCCAAAATGCAATTAACAGACTGTGATTAGTTGAACAAATTCCAAATCGTATCCAAATGAAAGCAATTTACCCAGAGTCTGGGTCCAACAGGTGATCATTTCAAAGCTCCTGGAAGAATTGGATGGTTTTATCTAATTGTTCTCAGGAAGAAATGGATTTAAATGCATGGTTCCAACAGGCCCCTCCATGCACAGTGCATATGGTGGTTCAGTGCTAGCCTTTCAGCTTCATTAGCCCAAAGGGCAGCCTGGGTAATTACATCTTGCTTCCAAAATATTTTTATGGTGAACAAAAATGTTTCAATCTAGCACAAAATAACCACTGAAACTTCCTAACAACGAGGCAAAGAAAGTTCTAGGTGTATGTGTTTATAGGGGTGTTTGTATTGGGGAGAGGGGGAAGAGTAGCAAAAGACTAATAAATAAAAATTGTTTGTGTGCTAGATGTGAAGCACTTAAAAAGACTTCACTTACTTTGTACTGTGATAATAGAAGTGTGAGGTGTGCATTACTTCCTCCATTCTTCCAAGGAAGAAACTAAAGCTTAGAAGGTAGTGCTAAAATTTGCATAAATCACACATGGTTTGAACATGAAGAAGCAGGATTTTCAAAACCACATATAAATATGTAACACTAAAGGCCCTTTTTTTTTCCTCTCTACCAGGTTGCCTTATATTTCAAGCACCATATAAATTTGGTCGAAACATTCTGTCTTCATTTCACACAAGAAAGTTAATTTTAAAATCACATAAATTTTTGGTTTTGTTTCCAGTTCTGCATATAAGGAAGGAACTTGAAAGTCACCAATCCATCGTAACAAGTAAAATACTAAACAGACTGAAAAATCACAACTCTTTTTGGATCTGTAAGAGAGGTGAGGACATAGGACAATTTGCTGCCCCCATGACTGGAGAGAAAGACAGGTGAATACAGAGAGTTGTGACTTACCAGAGCAGGGACTCATGAGTGGAAAACACCTTGAGAACACATGCCCAGGTAGAAAAGCCTAACTGTAATTGATGAGCTGCTGAAGATCCAGTATGGACAAGTCTGAGAATTAAAAATGTCAGGGGGACCCAGTTATAAGAGGGGCTACACACTCTTGTGAGTTTTACCTCCAGGAGCTTGACCAAGTTCCCACACTAAATATCAAAGAAAAATCCTGGCATGCTTCTAGAAGGCAGAGGGGGAAAGGAACCATTGTAGAATATACCCGTGTACTGTTCTTCTTGACAAATCCTGCCCTCAGAAGAAACTAGTCAACTAGAGGCTTACCTGCTAAAGGATTATCAGAGGCTCACTGAGCTGGGTGAAGAGAGACTCTAACAGTAATTCTTTCCCACTTGTAGGGGAAGAAGGAAAAACAAACAAACTGAGAAACATTTGTGAAATTCAGAGTCCATAGACATAGGCCCATTAAAAAACTGATACCTTATGACAGGACTATAGAGTGTTTCCCCTCCTTCACACCTTGCCACCACATTACCAAAGACCTATTTACAGTAGTTCCTTTTACCTGGTACATCATGTATGGCTATAAAAAAAAGATGTAAGGCATACTAAAAGGAAACACACACATGCATGCACACACACACATGCGCACACACACACACACACACACACATATACAACTGGAAGAGATAGAGCAATCATCAGAACCAGAAATATTATAGATGATGGAATCATCACACTAGTGATTTCAAACAGCCATGGTTAATGTGCTAAAAGCTCTAATGGATAAGGCAGACATCATTCAAGAACAGATGGGCAGGGACTTCCCTGGAGGTCCAGTGGTTAAGACTTCACCTTCCAATGCAGGGGGGTGAGGGTTCAATCCCTGGTTGGGGAGCCTCGTGGCCAAAAAGCCAAAACATAAAAAAGAAGCAATATTGAAACAAATTCAATAAAGACTTTAAAAATGGTCCACATCAAAAACAAACAAAAAACAGATAGGCAATATAAGCAGAGAGACAGAAATCCTAAGAGGTAACAAAAAAGAAATGCTAGAGATCAAAACGCTGTAATAGAAATAAAGAATGCTTTTTGTGAGCTTATTAGTAGGCTATACACAATGTGGAAAGAATCTCTCAACTTGAAAATATATGAAGAGAAACAACAAAAAATGAAAAGCAAAGGGAACAAAAAATAAAAAGAGAACAGAATATTCAAGGCCATTGGGATGTCAACAAAAAGCATAAAATATGCATAGAATACCATAAAGAGAAGAAAGAAAGGAGCAGAAGAAATATTTGAAACAATAGTGATTGAGAATTTCTCCCAAATTAAAAGCAGACACAGATTTAAAAAGCTCAGAGAATACCAAACAGGAAAAATGCTAAAACACAAAGAACAACGAAAAGAATCCTACATCTAGACATATTGTTTCAAACTACAGAAAATCAAAAATAAAAAATTGTGAAAGAATCCATAAGGAAAAAATACATATAAAGGAACAAAGATAAGAATTACATCCAGTTTCTCCTCAGAAAACACACAAGCAAGATGAGAGTGGAATGCAATATTTAAAGCATTAAAAGAAAACAAGCACAAACCTGGAATACTGTACCCTAAAAAATGATCTTTCAAATGTAAAGGATAAATAAAGACTTTCTCAGAAAAACAAAAGGGAATTTGTTACCAGTAGATCCACCTTGCAAGAAGTGTTAAAAGTAGTTCTTTAGAGAGAAGGAATAATATAAGTCACAAACTTGGATCAACATAAAGGAAGAAAATCAAAGAAGGAATAAATAAAAGTAAAATAAATAATTTCTTCTTATTCTTAATTGATCTAACAGATAAGTCTGCTCAGAATAATAATGTATTCAATAATGTGTTATATATGTATATAAAACATGTATATATACATGTGAAATAAATGACAGCAATGATACATGGGATGAGGGGGGAATTGGGATTACTTTATTATTATAAAGTATTTAGACTACTTGTGAAGCATTACATGTTACTTTAAAAAATGTATTTATCAAGCACATAAAATGTTAAAGTCATGACGTAGATACTGTGGGAAATGCAAATACTACTTTATCTCTTAGGTACTTATACTGTGAAAGTTTAAAAAGTCCTTCCTTCTCAAAACCCTATAATAATATAACCTTAGGTATTTAGACTAATATATTTCCATCTTTAAGTAAAGTGAAATAATCACTATTTGCCCAACATTGAATCTGACAGGACATCCTCTTGACTCTGCCTTCAAAACATATTTATAATTAGCATAGTTTAATTTAAGCATTTCCAGGAAGTCAGGTCTAGTGGTGATAAATTTTCTTACCTTTTGTTTCTCTGAGAGAGGTTCTATCTCTCCTTCATTTCTGAAGGACAACTTTGCCAGGTAAAGTATTCTTTGTTGGTACTTCTTTTATTTCAACACTGTGAATATACCACCCTACTCTCTCTTAGTCTGCAAGGTTCCTGCTAAGAAATCTGCCAATAGTCTTGTAGGAATCCTCTTGTATGTGAGGAGGTTTTTTTTTTTTTTTCTCTCTTACACGTTTAATTTTCTCTTTGTTTTTGTTTTTATTGTTCTATTACAATGTGTCTTGGAGAAGATCTCTTTTGAGTTGAATATTTTAGGGGACCTATGAGCTTCATAACTTGGATGTCCAAATCTCTCCCCAGCTTTGGGATGTTCTCAGCCATTATTTCTTTAAATAAGCTCTCTACCTCTTTCTCCTTATCTTCTCCCCGGGACTGCAATAATGTGTAGATTGTTTCACTTTGTGGTATCCCATAATTCCTGTAGGCTTTCTTCACTCGTTTTCATTCATTTTTCTCTGTTCTCCTTTGACTGGAAAATTTAAATGATATGTCTTAGATGTCACAGATTCTTTGTTCTGTTTGATCAGGTCTGCTGTTAATGCTATCTATTGCATTTTTCATTTAATTCATTGTACTCTAAAGCTCCAAAATTCTATTTGGTTCGCTATTATTATTTCTATTTCTCTGTTACACTAGTTTTGTTCATGTAGTGTTTTCCTGATTTCACTGGATTGTTTTTCTCTTTATTCTCGTAGTTCACTTAGCTTCCTTAAAACAACTATTTTTTTCAAGGTAAAGTGTCATATTTATTGTAGTCTATGTGTACTTCTTAACCATTTAACATGTATAAAACTGTGCTACTGTGTTTATTAGGTTTCCACTTTTTTTAATGTCTCACTGATAAAGTTTTTGAACGATGTGCTCCAACACAGTTCTACTGTGCAATTCTGTACAGTACAGTGACTTTTAGGAGCACACATGTCACGTGACAGCAGAACTGACTGTATCATCTTCCAGTTATCACTTCTGCATCTCTTAGCATCTTGCCAGCTAAGTCATCTCTTCTACCAAAGTATTTCCAAGTATTTGTAACCAGTAAATGTGACTTTAACAAATAGAACCACCTACAAGATACATTTCCTACACCTATTAACTTATCTAAATTCTGATACAGTAAAATTTCCTTCTGATCAGTATTACCCATCAGACCGTGGTTATGGGGGTAACCATAAGCAAACCAGGTTACCAGGAGAGAGGGCAGAGTTCACCCCAGAATGGTCGAATGGTCAAGCTCAGAGAATGTGACAATGAGTAGAGATATTAGGGGCTGGAAAGATGGGGCTCCCAGCTCTCCGAAACACTGATTGCATTCCAGTTCCTTCTCAACAATTTCTCCATTTGCTTATGGCCAATTCAGGGACAACCCAACCAAGACATGCAGACAGAGGAGAAAGCAAATACATTCAAATTAATCCTCGAATGCTGCGTTCATCCAAGACCATCTCCCTTTTCAGGAGAGGATCTACATATCACTGCTTTGTGATCAGCACAGAGCTATTTCAGGATCATGTTAAATGAAATCACCCTTGATTTGCTATCAATAAGAGACAATTTTAAGAAACAGCAAAGAGAAGATGTACAATGTGGAGGGCATTTCATCTGGCAGAAGCACCCATGTGGCCCCTCCATCTTCTTCCTGGCTGATTCTCACTTGATCCCTGAGAAAACAACTATTTTAAATTCTTTATCAGGTAAAATAAAGGTCTCTATTTCTTTGGGGTCAGTTACTGGGAAATTATTGTGTTCCTTTGATGGTGTCATGTTTCCTTGATTTTTCATGTTCCTTAAAGTCTTCTGCTTCTGTCTTTGAATTTAAAGAAGGAGCCACATCCTCTAGTCTTTATTGAATTCAGGAGAG
Organism: Leucopleurus acutus; assembly: GCF_964270905.1. NCBI lineage: Eukaryota > Metazoa > Chordata > Mammalia > Artiodactyla > Delphinidae > Leucopleurus > Leucopleurus acutus. The sequence continues at coordinate 51,594,689 of NC_139151.1, read as the reverse complement.
AAATCCTTCTGTCACCCCTGTTAGGGATTCTGAGGCTTTCTCCGACCTTTTCTATGGGCACACTTGCTCCATACTTCTTGTTCCATCCTTGGGGGAGTTCTTAAGATTGCATGTCTTCTCTTGATGCTACAAAGCTAGGGCAGGTGCTGACAATGTCCTGTTTGTTTTCCCTAGGGTAGTGCTAAATGCTCAAGTTCTCGTGGTTTTTCTCCCATTCTTGTAGACTTGAGCTAGCTTTCTGAGTGTGCTCACTAGTCATCTAAAAAAACTCAAACTGCCCAAAGGTGTGTACGGAGGAAGCTGGCTGGCTAAGGGGTTGGTGTGTGTATGGCATGCAGAGCACTGGTGGTGTCTATGGCCAGTGTGGGGATCTTCAGATGAGGTGTCCCCAGAGGCCTGTGGTTGAAATGCCTGACTGAGTACATAAGGCAGTTAGTAAGGTTCACATTCTTGTGGTAACTTCAGAGTCCTGGCTGCTGTTCTGTGGGTCCTTCACTGCCCCTCAGGTGTATAGCACACTCCAGTATTCTGAATGCGGTGAGAAAGAAGTGAGCCTCTTTGGCTCTCTTGCATAGCTGGGGAATCCAGGCACTTACTCATAAACTTTCAGTTTCTCCCTTTGGGGAAACTACAGGCCAAGGAGATAAAACTGTGCCATCTTGGGGAAGGGGTGTTGCAGGTAAAGTAAAATTTTCTGTTTCCCTCTTCAGTGAGTTCAACATCAGGTTTTGGTTTTTGGTTTTTGTCTTCCTTCCTTCCTTCCTTATTTTTCTTTCTTTGTTTCTTTCTTTCTTCCTTTTATTCCAGTGGTGTGCTAGACATTTTTGCTAATCTACCAGAATTGTACAAAGACATTCTTGTTCATGGGTGATTGTCAAAATCACTGTTCTTTGGAAAGAAGATGATATTAAACTCCTATTCCACCATTATCCTGAGATCCACCTATAACAGTGTTATTTGAAAATGGACTTGGATTAGTTGTAATTGTATATTGAAAATTCTAGGACATTCACTAATAAAAGTAAAAAAAAAAAAAAGAATTTTAGATGCTATGCTATGCTATGCAAGGGGAGAAAATGAAATGATATAAAATGTTCAATTAAAATCACAAAAGGCAGAAAAAGAGTGGAAGTAAAAAAATAGAAACAAAGAACAAGGACAACAAACAGAAAAGAGGAACAAATTTGGTAGCTGTTATTCCAACTATATCAATAATCATTTTGAATGTTAAAAGTCTAAATATACCAATTAAAAGAAAATGTAGATCAAAAAATAAGACCCAATTATATGTTGTCTACAAGAAACCCATTTTAAATATAAACATATATATTAAAAGCCAATTGATGGAGAAAATTATAGCATGCTAACACTAATCAAAAGAAAGCAGGAATAGTTATGTTAATTGCAGATAGGGCCTACTTTATTTTTCTTTCTGTTTTTAATTTTGTTTAATTTTAGTTATATTTTTTAAATTTTATTTTATTTACATGTTTATACAGCAGGTTCTTATTAGTTATCTATTTTATACATACTAGTGTGTATATTGCAATCCCAATCTCCCAATTCATCACACCACAACCACCCCCACCCCTGCTTTTCCCCCTTGGTGTCCATACTTCTGTTCTCTATATCTATGTCTCTATTTCTGCCTTGAAAACTGGTTCATCTGTACCATTTTTGTAGATTCCACATATATGCATTAACATATAATATTTGTTTTTCTCTTTCTGGCTTACTTCGCTCTGGATGACAGTCTCTAGGTACATGCACGGCTCTACAAATGACACAATGTCGTTCCTTTTTACGGCTGAGTAATATTGCATTGTATATAGGTACCACATAGCCTTTATCCATTTGTCTGTCGATGGGCATTGAGGTTGCTTCCATGACCTGGCTATTGTAAATACTGCTGCAATGAACATTTTGGGGTGCATGTGTTTTTTTGAATTATGGTTTTCTCTGGGTATATGCCCAGTAGTGGGATTGCTGAGTCATATGGTAATTCTATTTTTAGTTTTTTAAGGAACCTCCATACTGTTATCCATAGTGGCTGTATCAGTTTACAGTGTCACCATGGTGCAAGAGGGTTCCCTTTTTCCCCACACCCTCTCCAGCATTTGTTGTTTGTAGGTTTTCTGATGATGCCCATTCTGACTGGAGTGAAGTGATACCTCATTGTAGTTTTGATTTGCGTTTCTCTAATAATTAGTGATGTTGAGCAGCTTTTCATGTGCCTCTTGGCCATCTGTAGGTCTTCTTTGGAGAAATGTCTATTTAGGTCTTCTGCCCATTTTTGGATTGGGTTGTTTGTTTTTTTTAAATATTGAGCTGCGAGAGCTGTTTATATAGTTTGGAGATTAATCCCTTGTCCCTTTATTTGTTTCCAAATATTTTCTCCCATCCTGAGGGCTGTCTTTCCACCTTGTTTATGGTTTCCTTTGCTGTGCAAAAGCTTTTACGTTTCATTAGGTCCCATTTGTTTCTTTGTGTTTTTATTTCCATTACTCGAGGAGGTGGGTCAAAAAAGATCTTGCTCTGCCTTATGAAAAAGAGTGCTCTTCCTATGCTTTCCACTACGAGATTTATAGTGTTCAGTCTTATATTTAGGTCTTTAATCCTTTTTGAGTTTATTTTTTTGTATGCTGTTAGGGAGTGTTCTGATTTCATTATTTTACCTGTAGCTGTCCAGTTTTCCCAGCACCACTTACTAAAGAGACTGTCTTTTCTCCATTGTATATCCTTGCCTCCTTTCTTATAGAATAGTTGACCATAGGTGTGTGGGTTTATCTCTGGGCATTCCATTCTGTTCCATTGATCTCTGTTTCTGTTTTTGTGCCAGTACCATATTGTCTTGATTATTGTAGATTTCTAGTATGGTCTGAAATCCGGAAGTCTGATTCCTCCAGCTCCATTTCTTCCCTTCATGATTGCTTTCTCTATTCGGGGTCTTTTGTGTCTCCATACAGATTTTCTCAGATTTTTTGTTCTAATTCTGTAAAAAATGCCATTGGTAGTTTGACAGTACTTGCATTAAATCTGTAGATTGTGTTGGGTAGTATAATCACTGTCACAAGATTGATTTTTCCAGTCCAAGAACATGGTACGTCTCTCCATCAGTTTGTGTCATCTCTGATTTCTTTCATCAGTGTCTTACAGTTTTCTGAGTACAGGACTTTTGCCTCCTTAGGTACGTTTATTCTTAAGTATTTTATTCTTTTTGTTGTAATAGTGAATGGAATTGTTTCCTTAATTTCTCTTTCTGATCTTTTGTTGTTAGTGTATAGGAATGCAAGATATTTCTGTGCATTAATTTTATATCCTGCAACATTACCAAATTTATTGATTACCTCTAGTAGTTTTCTGGTGGCATCTTTCTGATAATCTATGTATAGTATCATGTCATCTGCAAACAGTGACAGTTTTACTTCTCCTTTCTAATTTGTATTCTTTTATTTTTTAACATCTTTATTGGAGTATAATTGCTTTACAATGGTGTGTTAGTTTCTGCTTTATAACAAAGTGAATCAATTATACATATACGTATGTGCCCATATCTCTTCCCTCATGTGTCTCCCTCCTTCCCACCCTCCCTATCCCACCCCTCTGGTGGTCAAAAAAGACCAAGCTGATCTCCATGTGCTATGCGGCTGCTTCCCACTAGCTAGCTATTTTACGTTTGGTAGTGTATACATGTCCATGCCTCTCTCTCATTTTGTCACAGCTTACCCTCCCCCCTCCCCATATCCTCAAGTCCATTCTCTAGTAGGTCGGTGTCTTTATTCCTGTCTTACCCCTAGGTTCTTAATGACATTTTTTTTCTTAGATTCCATATATATGTGTTAGCATATGGTATTTGTCTTTCTCTTTCTGACTGACTTCACTCTGTATGACTGACTCTAGGTCCATCCACCTCACTACAAATAACTCAACTTCATTTCTTTTTATGGCTGAGTAATATTCCATTGTATATATGTCCCACATCTTCTTTATCCATTCATCTGTTGATGGACAATTAGGTTGCTTCCATCTCCTTGCTATTGTAAATAGAGCTGCAACAAACATTTTGGTACATGCCTCTTTTTGAATTATGGTTTCCTCAGGGTATATGCCCAGTAGTGGGATTCCTGGGTCATATGGTAGTTCTATTTGTAGTTTTTTAAGGAACCTCCATACTGTTCTCCATAGTAGCTGTATCAATTTACATTCCCACCAACAGTGCAAGAGTGTTCCCTTTTCTCCACACCCTCTCCAGCATTTATTGTTTCTAGATTTTTTTGATGATGGCCATTCTGACCGGTGTGAGATGATATCTCATTGTAGTTTTGATTTGCATTTCTCTTATGATTAATGACATTGAGCATTCTTTCATGTGTTTGTTGGCAATCTGTACATCTTCTTTGGAGAAATGTCTATTTAGGCCTTCTGCCCATTTTTGGATTGGGTTGTTTGTTTTCTTTGTTATTGAGCTGCATGAGCTGCTTGTAAATTTTGGAAATTAATCCTTTGTCAGTTGCTTCATTTGCAAATATTTTCTCCCATTCTGAGGGTTGTCTTTAGGTTTTCTTTATGGTTTCCTTTGCTGTGCAAAAACTTTGAAGTTTCATTAGGTCCCATTTGTTTATTTTTGTTTTTATTTTCATTTCTCTAGAAGGTGGGTCATAAAGGATCTTGCTGTGATTTATGTCATAGAGTGTTATGCCTATGTTTTCCTCTAAGAGTTTGATAGTTTCTGGCCTTTCATTTAGGTCTTTAATCCATTTTGAGCTTATTTTTGTGTATGGTGTTAGGGAGTGTTCTAATCTCATACTTTTACATGTACTTGTCCAGTTTTCCCAGCACCACTTACTGAAGATGCTGTCCTTTCCCCACTGTACATTCCTGCCTCCTTTATCAAAGATATGGTGACCATATGTGTGTGGGTTTATCTCTGGGCTTCATATCCTGTTCCATTGATCTATATTTCTGTTTTTGTGCAGTACCATATTGTCTTGATTACTGTAGCTTTGTAGTATATTCTGAAGTCAGGGAGCCTGATTCCTCCAGCTCCGTTTTCGTTCTCAAGATTGCTTTGGCTATTTGGGGTATTTTGTGTTTCCATACAAATTGTGAAATGTTTTGTTCTAGCTCTGTGAAAAATGCCAGTGGTAATTTGATAGGGATTGCATTGAATCTACAGATTGCTTTGGGTAGTAGAGTCATTTTCACAATATTGATTCTTCCAATCCAAGAACATGGTATATCTCTCCATCTATTTGTATCATCTTTAATTTCTTTCATCAGTGTCTTATAATTTTCTGCATACAGTTCTTTTGTCTCCTTAGGTAGGTTTATTCCTAGATATTTTATTCCTTTTGTCGCAATGATAAATGGAAGTGTTTTCTTAATTTCACTTTCAGATTTTTCATCATTAGTGTATAGGAATGCCAGAGGTTTATGTGCATTAATTTTGTATCCTGCTACTTTAGCAAATTCATTGATTAGCTCTAGTAGTTTTCTGGTAGCATCTTTAGGATTCTCTATGTATAGTATCATGTCATCTGCAAACAGTGACAGCTTTACTTCTTCTTTTCCAGTTTGGATTCCTTTTATTTCCTTTTCTTCTCTGACTGCTGTGGCTAAAACTTCCAAAACTATGTTGAATAAGAGTGGTGAGAGTGGGCAACCTTGTCTTGTTCCTGATCTTAGTGGAAATGGTTTCAATTTTTCACCAGTGAGGACGATGTTGGCTGTGGGTTTGTCATATATGGCCTTTATTATGTTGAGGAAAGTTCCCTCTATGCCTACTTTCTGCAGGGTTTTTTATCATAAATGGGTGTTGAATTTTGTCAAAAGCTTTCTCTCCATCTATTGAGATGACCATATGGTTTTTCTCCTTCAATTTGTTAATGTGGTGTATCATGATTGATTTGTGTATATTGAAGAATCCTTGCATTCCTGGAATAAACCCCACTTGATCATGGTGTATGATCCTTTTAATGTGCTGTTGGATTCTGTTTGCTAGTATTTTGTTGAGCATTTTTGCCTCTATGTTCATCAGTGATATTGGCCTGTAGTTTTCTTTCTTTGTGACATCTTTGGTTTCAGTATCAGAGTGATGGTGGCCTCGTAGAATGAGCTTGGGAGCGTTCCTCCCTCTGCTATATTTTGGAAGAGTTTGAGAAGGATAGGTGTTAGCTCTTCTCTAAATGTTTGATAGAATTCACCTGTGAAGCCATCTGGTCCTGGGCTTTTGTTTGTTGGAAGATTTTTAGTCACAGTTTCAATTTCATTACGTGTGATTCATCTGTTCATGTTTCCTATTTACTCCTGTTTCAGTCTTGGAAGGTGATACCTTTATAAGAATTTGTCAATTTCTTCCAGGTTGTCCATTTTATTGGCATAGAGCTGCTTGTAGTAGTCTCTTATGTTGCCTTGTATTTCTGTGGTGTCTGTTGTAACGTCTCCTTTTTCATTCCTAATTTTATTGATTTGTGTCCTCTCCCTCTTTTTCTTAATGAGTCTGGCTAAAGGTTTATCAATTTTGTTTATCTCCTCAAAGAGCCAGCTTTTAGTTTCATTGATATTTGCTATTGTTTTCTTTCTTTCTATTTCATTTATTTCTGCTCTGATTTTTATGATTTCTTTCCTTCTACTAACTTTGGGTTTTGTTTGTTCTTCTTTCTCTAGTTCCTTTAGGTGTAAGGTTAGATTGTTTATTTGAGATTTTTCTTGTTTCTTGAGGTAGGCTTAGCTATAAACTTCCCTCTTAGAACTGCTTTTGCTGCATCCCATAGGTTTTGGATCATCCTGTTTTCATTGTCATTTGTCTCTAGGTATTTTTTGATTTCTTCTTTGATTTCTTCAGTGATCTCTTGGTTATTTAGTAATGTATTGTTTAGCCTCCATGTGTTTGTGTTTTTTCTGGTTTTTTCCCTGTATTTGATTTCTAATCTCATAGTGTTGTAGTCAGAAAAGATGCTTGAAGTGATTTCAGTTTTGTTAAATTTACTGAGGTTTGATTTGTGACCCTAGATGTAATCTCTCCTGGAGAAGGTTCCACATGCACTTGAAAAGAAAGTGTAATCTGCTGTTTTTGTATGGAATGTCCTATAAATATGAATTAAATCTACCTGGTATTGTATCATTTAAAGCTTGTGTTTCCTTATTAATTTTCTGTTTGGATGATCTGTCCATTGGTGTAAGTGAGGTGTTAAAATCCCCCACTGTTATTGTGTTACTGTCGGTTTCCTCTTTTATAGCTGTTAGCATTTGCCTTATGTATAAAGGTTCTCCTATCTTGGGTGCATATATATTTAGAATTATTATATTATCTTCTTGGATTGATACCTTGATCATTATGTAGTGTCCTTCCTTGTCTCTTGCAACATTCTTTATTTTAAAGTCTATTTTATCTGATATGAGTATTTCTACTCCAGCTTTCTTTTGATTTCCATTTGCATGGGATATCTTTTTCCATCTCCCTCACTTTCAGTCTGTATGTGTCCCTAGGTCTGAAGTGCGTCTCTTGTAGACAGCACATACATGGGTCGTGTTTTTGTATCCATTCAGCAAGCCTGTGTCTTTTGGTTGGAACATTAATCCATTCACATTTAAGATAATTATCGATATGTATGTTCCTATTTCCATTTTCTTAATTGTTTTGGGTTTGTTTTTGTAGGTCCTTTTCTTCTCTTGTGTTTCCCACTTAGAGAAGTTCCTTTAGCATTTGTTGTAGACCTGGTTTGGTGGTGCTGAATTCTCTTAGCTTTTGTTTGTCCGTTAAGCTTTTGATTTCTCTGTTTAATCCAAAGGAGATCCTTGCCAGACAGAGTAATCTTGGTTTCAGTTTCTTCCCTTCGTCACTTTAAATATATTGTGCCAATCCTTTCTGATTTGTTGCGTTTCTCCTGAGAAATCAGCTGTTAACCTTATGGGAGGTCCCTTGTACGTTATTTGTCATTTTTCCCTTGCTGCTTTTAATAGTTTTTCTTTGTGTTTATTTTTTGTCAGTTTGATTACTATGTGTCTCGGTTTGTTTCTCCTTGGGTTTATCCTGCCTGGGACTCTCTGTGATTCCTGGACTTGGGTGGTTATTTGTTTTCCCATGTTAGGGAAATTTTCGAGTATAATCACTTCAAATATTTTCTCAGAGACTTTCTCTTTCTCCTTTCCTTCTGGTACCCCTATAATGCGAATGTTGGTGCGTATATTGTTGTCCCAGAGGTCTCTTAGGCTATCTTCATTTCTTTTCATTCTTTTTTCTTTATTCTGTTCTGTGGCAGTGAATTCCCCCTTTCTGTCTTCCAGGTCACTTATCCATTCTTCTGCCTCAGTTATTCTGCTATTGATTCCTTCTAGTGTATTTTTCATTTCAGTTATTGTATTGTTCATCTCTGTTTATTTTTTTAATTATTTTAGGTGTTTATTCTTTCATTTTTCTAGGTCTTTGTTAAACAGTTATTGTATCTTCTCAATCTTTGCCTCCATTCTTTTTCTGATGTCCTGGATCACCTTCACTATCATTATTCTGAATTCTTTTCAGAAGGGTGCCTATCTCCACTTCATTTAGTTGTGTTTCTGGGGTTTTATCTTGTTCCTTCATCTGGTACATAGTCCTCTGCCTTTTCATTTTGTCTATCTTTCTGTGAATGTGGTTTTCCTTCCACAGGCTGCAGGACTGTAGTTCTTGCTTGTGCTGTCTGCCCTCTGGTGGATGAGGTGATCTAAGGGCTTGTGCAAGCTCCTGATGTGAGGCACTACTGGTGGGTAGAGCTGGGTGTTGCTCTGGTGGGCAGAGCTCAGTAGAACTTTAATCAGCTTGCCTGCTGATTGGCTGAGTTGGGTTCCCTCCCTGTTAGTTTTTTGGCCTGAGGAGACCCAGCACTGGAGGCTACAGGCTCTTTGGCTGGGCTAATGGTGGACTCCAGGAGGGCTCACGCCAAGGAGTACTTCCCAGAGCTTCTGCCGACAGTGTCCTTGTCCCCGTGGTGAGCCACAGCTGCCCCCTACCTCTTCAGGAGACCCTTCAACACTAGCAGGTAAGTCTGGTTCAGTCTCCTGTGGGGTCACTGCTCCTTCCCGTGGGTCCTGATATGTGCACTACTTTGTGTATGCCCTCCAAGAGTGGAGTCTGTTTCCCCCAGTCCTATTGAAGTCCTGAAATCAAATCCCACTAGCCTTCAGAGTCTGATTCTCTGGGAATTCCTCCTCCCATTACTGAACCCCCAGGCTGGGAAGCCTGATGTGTGGCTCAGAACCTTTACTCCAGTGGGTGGACTTCTGTGGCATAATTGTTCTCCAGTTTGTGAGTCACCCCCCTCAGCGGTTATGGGATTTGATTTTATTGTGATTATGCCCTGCCTACCGTCTCATTGTGGCTTTTCCTTTGTCTTTGGATGTGGGGTATCTTTTTTGGTGAATTCCAGTGTCTTCCTGTCTATGGTTGTGCAGCAGTTAGTTTTGATTCTGGTGCAAGAAGGAGTGAGCACACATCCTTCTACTCCCCCATCTTGAACTAATCTCCCACAAATTCAATGTCATTAACATTAGAAACTGACAAGCATCTGGCCCATGGTCCTAAGGACTATCACGGCTTCAGCCATTGGGGCCCCTCCAGCGCCAGCAGTCTCAGCGAGGCCACCATCCCCGTGGGCTCCAGGGCAGCTCAGTGATGATGGAGGGAAGCGATCCTGAGCCAGGAGTTCAGATAGGGCCTACTTTAAATCATGGAAATTTATTCATGATAAAGGAGGCACTAAAACATAGTAATAAAGTGGTAAATTCTTCAACAATAAATAGTTTTTAATGTGTGTTCACCTAAAAACAGAGTATAAAACTACATGAAGCAAAAATGATAGATTTGCAAGGAAAAGCAGATGGAGCCACTATATACTTGGAGACTTCAATGCCCCTACAATCAGAAATGGACAGATCCATAAGGCTAAAAATCTGTCAGGGCACAACTTAACATTACCATCAATCAACTGGATGTACCTGACATCTATAGACTACATAATCCTGCAACAGAATACATGGTTTTCCTCAAGTTTATATGGAACACTCACCAAGAAATATCTTATTCTGGGTCATAAAACACATCTTGACATGTTTAAAAGAATAGAAAGCATACAATATCTCCTGTCAGACCACAATAAAATTTAACTAGAAATCAATAACATAAAGAGAACTAGAAAATTCTAAAATGCATATAGGTTAAACAACACACTTTTAAACAATACATGAGTCAAAGAAGAAATCTCCAGAGAAATTTAAAAATGTTTTGAACTTAATAAAAAAGAAAACACAGTTTATCAATATTTCTGGGATACAACAAACACAGTGCTTGGAAGGAAATTTATAGTATTGAATCCATATATTAGAAAAGAGGAAAAATCTAAAATAAATTATATAAGTTTCCACCTTAGGAAATTAGAAAAAGAATAGCAAATTAAATTGAAATTATGGAGAAGAAAAGAAATATAAGAATTAGAGCTGAAATTGATGAAATTGTAAACAGGAAGTCAATAGGAAACATCAACAAATCCAAGGGCTGGTTCTTTGAAAAAAAATCAATAAAATTGATTATTCTCATGCCAGGTTAACTTAAAGAGAGAGAGAGAAAGGGAAAGGAGATACATATTACTAATATAAGAAATGAAAGAAGGGGCATTACTATAAGTACAATGAATATTATATTAAAAGGATAATAAAGGAATATTATGAACAACTCTATGTCCACAAACTTGACAAGTTAAATGGACCTATTTCTTGAAAGACACAATTTGCCATATCTTATAAAGAAGGAATAGACAACCGGAATAGGTCTATATTTATATAGGAAATTTAATTAATAATTAATAAATTTCCAAAACAGAGAGCACCAGATCTAGGTAGGTTCATTGGTGAATTCTACCAAATATTATAGAAGAAACTTCAGTTCTTGACAATCTCTTTTAGGGCACAGAAGCAGAGGGAATACTTCCTAACTCATCCTGTGAAGCAAGCATTACCCTAATGCCAAAACCAGACAAAAACATCACCAGAAACAGGAACTACAGGCCTCTATCTTTCATGAATATAGATGTAAAAATCCTCAACAAAATTATAGCAAAACCAATCCATTAATAGATAAAAATAATTATATGCCACAACGCTGCAGGATTTATCCTGGGTATGCAAGGCAGGTCCAATATGCAAAAATTAATTAATGTAATTCATCATATCAACAAGCTAAGAAAGAAAAATCATATGATTATATCAATAGATGCAAAAAAACATTTAACAAAATCCATTACCCATTCATGATAAAAACTCTCAGTAAACTTGGACTAGAGGGGAACTTCTTTAGCTTCATAAAGAATATCTACAGAAACCTATAACTAGCATCACACTTAATGGTGGGAAGCTAAGTTTCCCACTAAGATCAGGAACAAGACAAGATGTCCCCTCTCACCACTACTTTTCAACACTGTAATGGAAGTACTAGCTAATGCAATAGGAGAAGTAAAGGAAATAAAATGTATACAGTTTGGGAAAAAAGGAGTAAAATTGTCTTTGCTTATAAATGATATGATTGTGATGTAAAAAATCTGACAGATTGACCAAAACAATAATAAAAACAATACAGAAAGATTACAAAATACCTCAAGTACAAAGGTCAATCATTTTATATGCATATCAGAAATGAACAAGGAGAACTTAAAATTAAAAATACAATACCATTTGCATTAGCTCCCCCCCAAATAAAATACATAGGTATGAATCTAACAAAATATGTATAAGATCTATATGAAGAAACTACAGAAGTTTGATGAATGAAAAAAGAACTAAGTAAATGGAGAGATTCCATATCCATGGACAGAAAGACTCAAATTGTCAAGATGTCAGTTTTTTCTAAATTGATCTATATTTTCAGTGTAATCCCAATCAAAATTCCAGCAAGTTATTTTGTAGATAGCAACAAACTGATTCTGAGTTTACATGGAAAGGCAAAAGATCCAGAAAAAGCAATACAATATTGGAGGAGAAGAATAAAGTTGGAGGACTAACACTACTCAACTTCAAGACTTACTATAAAGCTACAGTAATCAAGAAAATTTGATATTGGAGAAAGAGTACACAAATAAATTAAAGGAAGAGAATAGAGAGTCCAGAGATAACCGCCCCCCCCCAATAAATAAGGTCAACTGATATTTGACAAGGGAAAGATGGCAGTACAATGGAGTGAAGATAGTTTTTCCAACAAATGGTGCTGGAGCAACTGGACATACACATGTAAAACAATAAACCTGGACACACACTTTATACCCTTCACAAAAATTAACTCAAGATGGATCATAGACTTAAAAGTAAAATGCAAACCTATAAAACACTTAGAAGATAATATAGGAGGAAACTTGTATGTCCTCGAGTATGGTGATGTCATTTTAGATACAGCACCCAAGATAAGGTTCATGAAAGAAATAATTAATAAGCTAGACTTCATTAAAATTTTAAAAAATGTCTGCTCTGCGAAAGACAATGCCAAGAGAAATGAAAAGACAAGTCACTGACAGGGAGAAAATATTTGCAAAAGACACATCTGATAAAGGACTGCTTTCAAATTATCCAGATAACACTTACAACTCAACAGTAACAAAACAACCTGATTTAAAAATTAGTCCAAAGACTTTAACAGGTAGCTCACCAAAGAAGATGGCAAATAAGCATATGAAAAGATACTCCACATCATGTGTCACCAGGGAAATGCAAATTAAAACAACTATAAGATACCACTTCGGGCTTCCCTGGTGGCGCAGTGGTTTAGAGTCCACCTGCCGATGCAGGGGACACGGGTTCGTGCCCCGGTCCGGGAGGATACCACATGCCGCGGAGCGGCTGGGCCCGTGAGCCATGGCCGCTGAGCCTGTGCGTCCGGAGCCTGTGCAAGATACCACTTCATAACTACCAGAATGGTCAAACTCCAAAACATCAACAACACTAAATACTGGTGAGAATGTGGAGCAAGAGGAAACCTCATTCATTGCTGGTGGGAATGCAAAACTGTATAGCCCCTTTGGAAGACAGTCTGGCAGTTTCTTATGAAACTAAACCTAGTCTTACCATACGATCCAGGAATCATACTCCTTGGTGCTTAGCCAAGGAAGTTGAAAACTTATGTGCACATAAAAACCTACACCAGAATGTTTATAGCAGCTATATTCATAACTGCTAAAATGTGGAATTAACCAAGATCTCTCCCTGTAGATGAATGAATAAACTGTGATGCCTTCAGACAATGGAATATTATTCAGTGCTTAAAAAAAAAAGAGCTATTGAGCCATGAAAAGATATGAAAGAACTTTAAATTCATATCAGTAAGTGAAGCTAACGTGAAAAAGCTACATGCTGTATCATTCTAAGCATATGGCATTATGGAAAAGGTAAACTATGGAAACAGTACAAAGATCAGTGGTTGCCAGGAGTTGATAGGGTGAGAAAGAGGAAAGAATAGGCAAAGAACAGAGGATTTTTAAAACAGTGAAAATACTCTTTATAATACTATAATGAGGGATACATATCATTACACATTTGTCCAAACCCACAGAATGTACAACACCGAGAGAACTATAATGTAAACAATGGACTTTGGGTATTAATGATGTTTCAATGTAGGTTCATCAGTTGTAAAAACTGTACTATTCTGGTGGGGGATACTGATAATGGTGGATATGCATGCGCAGGAGTCAGGCGAATATGGGAAATTGCTGCACCTTTATCTAAACTTTGCTGTGAACCCAAAAGTACTCTAAATATATACAAAAATATATATGTCTATATATATATATATAAATAAATAAACATAAATATATGTGTAAATTATTTCCACAAATGTATCAAAATCATTAGATATGATATTCACCATGAAGTATCATATTGAAACAGTATTCTAACACCAGAATTAAAGGTTATCTTGTGTAACTGATCTGAATTTCACTCACATATTACAAACACTTGTGTTTACATTCTTTGCAGGTGGGAGCCTTGACAATGACATAGAATAGAAAGTCACATAGACGTAAAAACACATCCAGTTACACCACTTAGTGATCATGCAGGCATAGACATTTATGTCAATTTTATAGATTTTTAATAGAAAGATAATTTCAGGAAGATATCCTTAACATGAAATACCTATGGTGATAAACTATTATTTCATAAATTTCTAATGACTATGTGAATGACTTTGCTGGGAAATCATTGTATTTTGGCCTGTAGTTTGTCATTATCATTGTCATTATCTCTTGGTGAATCTCCATCACTACACCCTGAGATCCTCAAAGTGCCAGGTCTATCTTCTTGCAGTTGTCAATACCTAGTATAAATTAGCTTCTCAATGACTGTTTACTGCTATAATCAACTCACTGAAGCCTTTTCATACTCATAACCCACATGTCAGCTCTCCCTCCAGGCTCTTTACCACATCAGGGCAGTCCCTATTTTTCTCCATCAACATGGAGACCAGAGAACTTTTTATTTTTTCTGGAAAAAAAAAAATCTACCACTAATAAACCACTAGTAAGTATTACAAGCTGAATTATGTCCACCAAAATTCATATGTTAATGTCAGAATATACTCTTCTTTGGAAATAGAGTCATTATGGATATAATTAGTTAAGATGAAGTCATACTGGAATTGAATGGGCCCTAACTAGATGAAATAACTAGTGTCCTTAGACAAAGGGGAAATGTGGACACAGGCACACACACACACACGGAGAACTCCACATAAGGATTGGAATTGTGCTGCCACAAGCCAAGGAACCATCAGAAACTAGGAGAGAGTTCTGGAACAGATTCTTCCCTAGCACCTTCAGAAAGTTTGTCCCTAGACAACTTGATGTAGGATTTCTAGTCTTCAGAACTGTGAGTCAATAAATTTGTGTTGTTCACCTAGTTTGTGGCACCCTGTTACAGCAGCCTTAGCAAACTAATAGAGTGAGTCATGAAAACTGTGTATCACATCACTTCCCTCACTCAACTTAAATCTCCTTAATAGATGCGTTATTTCTTGAGTCCTTTCTTGGTACCACAAGACATTTGCATTTCTTCCCAAAAGTAAGTTCCTCCTCTTCTATGCAACAATTTCAAATGTTTATCCCATTATTATGCAGAGCAATTCAATACTACCCCCAAATTCTACTCCAAGTAATAGCATAATGTTCTGTATTTACATATATTTTTCTTTCCATTTTTATAAACTCTTATGCAATAAGTACTATTATATTTAGTTGAAAATTAAAGACTATGGAGCCCCAAATGTTGAAGTGGCTTAAAAACACAGCAAACAAGTGGGACAGCCAGCGTTCCAACTCAGGTTAGTGTTTTTATAGACAAAACATATACTTTTATGTGGCTATGTCCACACATACAGGTAGTTTGACTGAAAGGATTGTCAATTTAGTTTAAAAATTGGTCAGATTGAAAAGAAAAATTAACTGAATTGAAGACCAGTTTGACTTATGGTTCCATTCAATCTAGTCAAGCTAAGTGAAATGGCCATGTGTGCAAACAGTCTGCACTTCCTTTACTCTTGTTGAGTAAATTACTTGATCATTTCCCTGAGGACCTATACTCAGGATTCCTCTCCATAGAAGACTTTGCCTGGCTTTAATGTATGTTCAACACTGCACAGATTTCACCAAGACATTCATGCCAGATAATCATTTGACTGATTCTTTTTGTGAAAACCACTGGAGAGTCATCTCCCCACCAACTCACATTCCCCTCACAAAAAACTTTAATGTATTACTCTTCGCATATCAAACTTAACTCTTCCCTTTTTCTCCACTCCTACTCTTTGTCATGTTGCATATTTTGTAACTCACACAGACATTATCTGATAAAGGCCCATCAAAACCGCTGAAATTCATTCTTTGTCTTTCCAGTTCTCATCACTCATTAGTGACACATACAGATAAGTCTTTGACTGTTTTGCTCTCTCTCTTTTTAATTCCTCATATTTTACTGTGCACAAAGAGCTGAGAGACAAAGGCTCATCAAAGCCATCATTAGGCTACGTTTATATGCTTCAAACTGCCTTTGTCTTCTATTAGTTTGGATTCTCTCACTAAATTTGCTCCTTTTTTAAGTCTTACTGAAATGGCAGTGCTACTTGGTGAATTTTTGGTCTTGCATTTCCAGTGAAGAGAGTATCTGTAAGCAATCTTCTAGAGGTTTGAATTCAAAAAAGAAAAGGGTTTTTTTAATTAAAAAATTATGTGCTGCCTGTATTGATGTTTATCATCTGTGAAACATTCACTTTTTATATTCATTCTCTTGCAGTGTGAGAGCACTGTTATGCAATGATTATTCCCAATGGCAAGCTATCAACAGGAGTATTTTGAGATAAACAATGTGTTTTCAATAGAAACTGTAGTGGTGTCTTTTGTTCTGGAAGATGCTGGCATTTATATCATTATTCTGCTCAGGAATGAGCCTGTCTTTCTAAGCCTGGAGAAGGCTTATATTGGAGAACTGCGGCATTTTTCTCAGTGACTGCACACAGAATTGGCCTTCTCCTCTGTGTCATCACCAAGTGAGGTGAGGTTCTCTAGTTTTTTTTGGTGGCCCCAGTCAACTTTATTTACTCATTTGTCCATTTATTTATTCATTCACTCATTTAGCAATCATGAACAATACAGCTTTAAATAATGCCTAAGAAATAGCCAGCCCCTAGCAACATCCTGTCTCGTCAAACTATTAATTTATGAATTTGCAGAGGAAAAGTTTACAATAATATGAAAACTAAAACCAACAGATACATCTGGAGAGACTTCCACTAATTTCCAGGCTGAGTGGTTTAGATTATGAAATATAAGTAGTAACCTACTAAGACTTGCCCTCAGAAAGTAAGCAGATATTGATCTCTTCTATTTCATTTGATACCTGAAGTAGGATGAGTCCAACTTTAAAAGAAACAAGCAAGCAAACAAAAGACAAATGCTATATTCACTTGGCAAGAGCATCTCAGAAAAATAGGTAAAAAATGAGGGCAATTATGTGAAGAGAAAGGGAAGGGAGTTTGGGAGAAAATGATGGTACTTCATTGGATGATTACAGGCATATTTCTCATATATATTTCCTCAAATAAGAACTAGGTGGGGTGGAAATACGACTATTGTTTGTAGAAATATATCCTGGCAACAGGAGCTATTTATTCCTGTACTAACCCCTCATTATCCTGGATCTTAGGAAACAGCAATAAAGGTAGGGGACAATTCTGTCTCAGAATAGTGGTTGCATCAAAGAAGGACCTGGTCAACCAAGGAAATACAGAGAACTGTGCCTATTAATTTACTTCTCAGCCCCGAGGAGCATTTACTCAACTGGCAAATGTACAGTGGGTAGAGTCTAATATAATACTATACTGTATATTCTGTTACCAAATAGCAAAGCAAATAAAAAAATTTAACAGCCCATGATTAACTCTTTAGGAGTTTTGTGGCTGTATCACGGATTTCTAACAAATGCTCTATTCCATATATGCTTTATTTTGGAAGATGTTATTCAGGATTGGTAACGATTATCAGTTCCAACTCTGCCTTCTGTGGTCTATACATCTTTGAATATCTAAATAAAAAAGCTTATGGAGATTCAAGATACCTCTTAATATTCAAGTTTATATTCTCTTTCCTTTAATATATAGCATTAGGTTTTCTTTAATTTTTCCATGTTTCAAATAAGGAGACTTAGCAAACATGACTATGGAGGTACAGGGAGATAGAGAGGATAATGATCTGAAGTTTCCTTGAATCTATTTACAGAAAATTTAAGGTTCTCATTCTAAGTTGAGTCCTTAAGGACAGTTACACCATAAGTCCTTGTGCTATTATACTTTTAATAAATGGGTGTTTTTGTATATATGTTGTTTGAGGGTCTAATGCAAGATGTAAGAGTTTGCTTAAGTAGTTAAGGTCAAACAGGTGTTAAATACCCAGATACCAAAGCATTCTGATATTGTTTCTGCTGTAAATTAATTTATTTTCTTTAAGACTTTTCATAGAATCTGCTTGGTATGATAGAAAGGACATAAACTTTACACAGAATGATCTGGATTTCAATCAGATTAATTACTATCTTTGTGACACATGTACACACACATACACACACACACACACACACACACACACACACACACATAGTTTTTTAGCTGAAAGGCTTTTGGAGGCAAGTTGATTATCATGTTAAAAATATTTTCTAAGGGTATTTTCCTTTCTTGCTCTGAATGCTCTGTGAAGATAGCCCTAATAGAAGATTGGCTATTACAAAAGTAACAAGTATTACTGTTTTGGACCTTCTTCTAGAGAGGGTAATTTTATTGACATTAAATAGGTAGCTTCATGGCATCCATACTTCCAATTTGTTTGTTTGTTTGTTCATAGTCTTACCTGGGTTCATTGCTGGACTACTTTCCCAGCTTCCCTTGCAATTAGGTATTTCCATATAAATAAGTTCTAGCCAGTGAAATGCAAGGTTCCTCTCAAGCCTGGTCCATAATAGTGTCTCGTATATAATCCTCCTGTTCTTTTCCCATTTTTTTGCCGGCTGAAACAGAGGCTTCCAGGGAAATCTTGGGAATCACAAATTGAAGATGACAGAGACCCAAGGTGCAAGGAGTCTAGGTCCCCCGATACTGCTTGGAGGAGAACTGCCCAGCTAAGAACACCCTCTTCCCTGAGCAAGAAACAGACAACCTTTTTATTAAGCCTGCATTACCTTAATTAATATAAGTTTTTAGCACAATTCTCAGCACAGAGTATGCACTCAATAACTGTTCTCCTTCTTCCCCTTGTCAGCACATATTAATTCAATTCATGGACTAAAACCTGGGCAGACTCTGGAAATAATCTCTGAAACTGCCCAACTGTAATTGTAGCTTTCTAGTCTACCCATTTGTTTACATGTTTGTTTTTCACTACCGTCTCTGCTAACCTTTGAGCAGCTTAAAAATAGATAGCTTTATTTATTGTTCTAACTCTATTGCTTTGCTCTAGATGCCTAGTCAATGTTTCTTGAATGAAAGAAAAAAAAATATTGGGCACACCAGACCAGGACCAGACAAGAAAGTACAACTAAGTCCTGGGTACGTAAACCACAGTGGTTCAAAATTCAGATTCTTTTAGTCAAAAAGCCCAAATTTTGTTGCTAGAGCCCTGAGTCAACTCATTAGCTGAGGTTCCTGTACCTCTCGGAATTTCATTTCCTCATCCGTAAACTAAGGATAATAACAGTACTCATAAAACTAGCTATGGCTACTGTGTTATTACTGTTATCATTACTAGGCAGGTAATTTGTGGCATTAAGTCATTAAGATATCAGAGAAGGTACACCATTCTTCAAAAGTTCCTTGAAGTGATAAGGATCTGTCTCGCAGATAATACCACTTCCTTTAAAAGAACAAAATTCTCAAACAGGGCATCACTAAGCAAGTACTCATCCCTGGCCCAAAACAGTGTTTGTTAATATCACAGTGACTCTTATATATCTAGGAAACATCTTTACTTTTTGAAATTTCAAGCAAATCAAACTCATGCCTGAACTTAAAAGAACAGTAACCAAAAAGAAAGGAAAAAAAAAAAAAAAAGCAAGTGAAATAAGTGAGAAGCAATTTTTAACTGAATTGGACTGCAGAAGAATAAAACAGGTATATGTGACATAATCACTGCTTGCTGCGGAATTAACATTGGCAATGCTAGCACAATTTGACATCTAAATAAAGATATTGGAAGAAGAAAAAAAGTGACATTTCAAAAGATTGAACTATGTGATTAGGCAGTGTAAGAGTTGTTTAAATATTAACTTTACAAATCATTTAGAAAGCATTTAACAAAAAAAACAGTTGGAGATTGAAAAACTAAAATGCTTAGATGAAGACAAACTACGTGATTTTTAAAAGAGTATAAATCCTTAGAGATTATGGAAAAGACAATTCTGTAGATATTACCTCTGCTTGTTACTCTTTTTTTAGTTCTTAAAAAAAACACAAAAACTAGTTAAAATGAGCATGCAGCCCCAAAGCCCTTGTATGCAGTCTCCACTCAGTGTGCATTTTTATTTCCTCCATTCTACAAATTAGAAAAGCTGTTCAGGATAAAAAAGGAATGATAGACGCTTGATTAGGAGGAAGTCGTCCTATAGAGGAAGTAGAAAAGAATGGAGTTTCAAGATTCCCGAGTATCAGAGCTGGAAGAGAACTTACTCCAAACACAGGTGATTTCAAATCCTAGCTCTACCACATACTGATCATAGATTATTTCATCTCACAAAGCCTCAGTTTCCTCATCCATAAAAGTGTGTTACTAATATATAACAGATTTGGTATACAGAAATTTCCATAAGTATTCTTGTCTTTTTTACTCCAATTCTGAAAGGCCTCCCTTGTCCTTGTCCAAGATCAAACAGCAAGTTAGTGGCAGACACAAGATTAAAAGCCCCATATCTCAAAGATCAGCCCAGTGCTATTTTCTCTTTACCAAGTGTCAATTGGACTCAACTTTCTCTAATTATTTCCCGAATGCACTGTGTTAAATGTTGACAGATAACCCCCAATACATTCTAATCTCTTATGAATTCATTTAGTAACAAGTAATTATAAAGCATCTGCTATGTGTCAGGCACATTCTAATTACTGGCGATAGACTGGATATCAGTGGAGACGCTGCCTGACCTTGCAGAACCCATGGCCTGTCCCAGGGCAGGAGTGAGAGGACAGAAGACAGATAACAAACAAATAAATAAGACAATATTGGATGGTGATAAGTTCTAGTTAGACGATCAAAATAGAATGCTTCAATAGAAAGTTGGCTCTGTTAGATAGGGATTTGAAGAAAGGCCTCTCTGGGGAGATCATATTTAATCTGCGATCTGAACTACATGATGAAGTTAGCCATGCAGAAGAAACTAGTATGGAGCTGATATAGCAGGAATAAGTTTGGCATGTTCAAGAAACAGGGAGAGGTCGAGCAGAGTGAACAGAGAAGGGAGGATAGTACCAGATAATGTCAAATTGTTGGCCAAATACAACGCTTCAGAATCCAGGTGTTTCTAATCCAAGGCAAGAGTTTGGATTTCATTCTATGTGCTGTAAGAAACCATTGGAAGATCTTAGCTGGGAGAACTATCCTAATCAGATTTAGATATACATTAAAAAGAGAAAGAAAGCCTGAAGGAGTGGTTCCTGGGCAGCAAGAAGAGGAAGATGAGAGAAAGTGAGAGAGAGAGAGAGAGAGCGCACGGGGTATCCAACAACCTCTTTTTCTTCTTTTTTTTTTTAACTGGGGTATAGCTGTTTTACAATGTTGTGTTAGTTTCTACTGTACAGTAAAATGAAGTAGAGTTTCCTGTGCTATACAGCAGGTTCTTATTAGTTATCTGTTTTATACATAGTGTACAGCCTCTTAGCCTGTCATAATATATTTTTTACAGTGTCAAACTTTTAGCAAATTTTAGACATTTTCTCAAAAATCAAAGCAAAATAACAACAAATAAACCCTGGACATTAGTCCAATTCTAAAACAAGGACAAACAGAGCAAAATTTTACTGAAGGCACTGGGAGGCAGAGAAGCAGGAGTAACTACTTTTTTTTTTTTTTTTTTTTTTTTTTGCGGTACGCGGGCCTCTCACTGTTGTGGCCTCTCCCGTTGCGGAGCACAGGCTCCGGACGCGCAGGCTCAGCGGCCATGGCTCACGGGCCCAGCCACTCCGCGGCATGTGGGATCTTCCCGGACCAGCGCACAAACCCGTGTCCCCTGCATCGGCAGGCGGACTCTCAACCATTGCGCCACCAGGGAAGACCTAGGAGTAGCTACTTTTTGAAACACAAAATCCAAGCAGCTTTGAAAATCTCCTTTCAACATGCCAACTCTTCCATAGCTTCTCATCCTCCATGGCGGTCTCACGTGTTCCCTTTCTCTCTGTCTCTGCACATACCTCTCGATCTTGCCCCTGCTCATAGCACTGCAGAAATGTTTTCTTCCTCTCCCTGCCCTTGGACCTCTCCTTAGGGCCTTCTCTCTCTTTCTTACGCAGATCACTTTGGTCCTAACTGAGATCCCAAACGGAGCTTCAACCAAGTTTGAACCCAGGGACACAAAGTTTCTTCTTTGGGAGAAGAAGGGATTCCCCTGTTTTAGTAAGTTCAAAGATGTAACTGCTACGGCTTCCCTGGTGGCGCAGTGGTTGAGAGTCCGCCTGCCGATGCAGGGGACGTGGGTTCGTGCCCCGGTCCGGGAAGATCGCACATGCCGCGGAGCAGCTGGGCCCGTGAGCCATGGCCGCTAAGCCTGCACGTCCGGAGCCTGTGCTCCGCAACGGGAGAGGCCACAACAGTGGGAGGCCCACGTACCGCAAAAAAAAAAAAAAAAAAAAAAAGGAACTGCTAGATCTGGGCAAGTTGTGATTGACTAGTAATAGTAATTTAAATAAATGGAGGAGGGATCATACATGCATGAACTCAATGTACCCTGATGCTTGGCAGCATTATAAGTTTGCCCCCAGGAGTCTGTACCCTATATAATTCTCTTCCCCTGAGTGTGGATGGGACTTGTGATTATGATGGGATGTCTCTTTTGTGATTAGGTTACATTATATGGCAAAAGTGAAGGGATTTTGCAGACGTAATTACAGTCGTTTGAGTTCATCAAAAGGAGATTATCCTGGGTGGGCCTGACCTAACCAGGTGAACTGTGTAATAGAGAATTTAGGCCTTGTATGAAGGGATAAATTTAAAACAAGGGAGATCGTCCTGTTTGACTTGAAGAAGTGAGCTTCCCTTGAGGTGTGTGGCCCGGATGTTGGGACTGAGCGCAGCCCCAGGCTGACAGCAAGCAAGAAAATGGGGTCCTCAGTCCTACAAACTCAAGCAGCTAAAGTTGCCAACAGCCACATGATCTTGGAAGGGAACTCTGAGCTCCAGAGAGGAATGCAACCCAGCCAAGCCTTGTTTGCAGCCTAGTGAGATCCTGGCCCAAGGACTCAGCCTCAATCTCTGCCTGGGCTCCTGACCCACGGAAACTGTGGGATAATAAATGTATGCTGTTTTTAAATTGCTCAATCTGTGGTAATTTGTTGTGCAGCAGTAGAAAACTGATCCAATCGTGGATAACATTCCTAGATCCATTTCATTAGCTTATTCTGTTGTTATTTTACTTTCATCTCTATCTTAGCATTTTTTACACTTACTATTATTGGTTTAGTCTATCCACCTGATGGCCTATTACAATCATTTTTTTAACTGGCTTTTCTAAGCATTATCGAACATTCATTCATTTCCCAAAGCCATGTCTTTTCATCCAGATTTTTATTTACTTTATATCCTTCTTTTAAAATTCTACTTATCCTTCTATGTATAGATTAAAGGCCACTTTCACTATGAAGTCTCATCTGATTACAGTTATGCCCACTTATTCCAAACTCCTTGAACACTTTCTTTGTGCATCTTTATGTTTGCTTTGTCTTATAGTTATTTGATTGTTTCCCATCTTCTTGGATAACAGAAGCCATATTTTTTCACTAGCACCAAACACAGTCAAGCTTCATTATTTGCATATTCCACATTTTCAAATTAATTTGTAACTTCAAAACCAATACTCATAGCACTTTCACAGGCATTCAGGGACATGCACATGTGCAGGACAACAAAAAATTGCATTGCCTGACGCACATGTTGCCAGCCAAGGTGGAATAAGGCAATCCTTTACTTTCCTGTTTCAGCTCTCATATTGGAAAAAAGTGATTATTTTGCAGGCTATTTAGTGTCACATTTTTTGCACTGTTGTGCTTTTTTTTGTGATTTTGCTGTTTAAAATCGCTCCCAAGCATAGTGCTGAAGTGTTCTTTAGTGTTCCTAAGTGCAAGAAGGCTGTTATGTGCCTTATGGAGAAAATACATGTTGTAGGTAAGTTTCACTCAGGCATTAGTTATAGTGTTGTTAGCCATGAGCTTGATGTTAATAAATCAACAATATACGCTTAATAAGGTCTTTAAACAGAGACACACATAATATAAAGTTACATATTGATCAGTGGACAAAAATGTGGTGACCAGATGCTCATAGGAACCTATCCTTATGTCTCTCCTAGGAGCAATGATTCTGTATTCACTAATTCAGTGTGGCGGCAACTTCTCAAAACAAAAACACTGCAAATGATGAGAATCGACTGTGCTTACAACATTTTTTTCACTCCTCCCTAAGAATTCCCAAATGTGCCCTGTTTTCTCATATAACTGTTTTACCTATCCATCCATTCATCAATCTGACTATCCATCAAATATTTATTTATTCCTTTCTTTCTGCCAGACACTTCTTGAGACTGAAGATGCAAGGACAAACGAGAGATAATACCCTTGTTTTCAGGAATCTCACAGTTGAGCAGCGAGTAATACAGAATGCTAAATTGTATAGTACAGAAGATACAGCACTTATGGAAGTTCACAAGTGGAAAACCAAACTTAGACTAGGACATCAGGGTCTTCTGGAAAAATAATGAATTAAAAAAATAATTTAGTGAAGAATGGTGGCAGAAGGAAGGGTGGGTAAAAGTTCCTGAAGTGTGAGTGAACTTGGCACAAGTTAAGAATTGAAAGAATTCTGGTATAGCTCGAGAGTGGTAATTCAGAAAGAGAGAGTGATATGGGATACTTATTACTTATATTTAAAGAACATGGTATACTTTGTAACATACTTCACCTCTGCATAGAAAATGCTCATTAAAAGTGATTGTAAAAAATAAAAAAATAAAAAATACATAATGGCATGAAGAATGAAATGAATTTTATACAACAATCTGAGAGGTACAATTTTCAAATATACTTGTTCAAAATCAGTAGCAGTTAGTTTTTAAGGTATATATTTATATGCCATTAGTTAAATGAGATATTCCTATGGTAAATGTAAAACTCTTGAAAGGTTAAAAATCAAAACAAAACAAATAAGCCACCCAACAACCTGACAAAACATTTATATAGTATTTTATGTAATAGGATAACTCAATTTAAGGAGTGTCTTGCCAATACTCATTAATTTTCCATCATTGAGGTAAATTAATTCACTATCAATATAGCTTTTCAAAGCACATAATCCTCTGGTGGTCTATAAAACATTAATATATATGGACAGGGTTATCGTATCATGAAACAATCATTTTCATTTAAAATTCCAGAGTTGATGAGCTTTGATTCCTGCTGCTTCCACCAAAATGATCATAATAGGCCATTTCTTTTTCTCTGGAATTCTCATAAAACAGTTGTGTTTATCCAGTGTTAAGACTGTTGTCTTAAGTTTTTTTCAATTTTAATTTTTTCATATGCTAATACATTTCAGCCAGGTTAAATATCTTTCAAAGTGGATAGATTAGTCTTGTTTCTAAACATGTGGGATATTAACTCTTTGCATCCATATTTTTTTAAGCCCATGTGTATCAAGAGACCTTCCTGTGACACTCATATCATCTAGCCTATGACCACAGCTCTTTGTGAAATTAAATTACTATTACAATTTTCATCACTGGCACTAAAACTGCTATAAACTAAACATGTGTAGTTATTTCACTGAGTATATTGAAGCATGTATCCTACCTGAGAGGATATATGAATATCTATAATGAAGGATATGGATGGAAGGAAGGAAAGAAGGAAGGAAGGGAGGGAGGAAGGGAGGAAGGGAGGGAGGGAGGGAGGGAGGGAGGGAGGGAGAAAGGAAGGTACGAAGTTAGGAAGATACCTTATTCAAAGACTACTACTTCTTGATTTTTCCTGAATCTCCAAGGAAATTTAATGCATGTTTTGTAATTTAAGTAGATATGAAAGAAAGCATACATAATTAAATAAATTATTGAATGTATGTTATATCACACTGCTTTACTTGGCAGAGAATGAGGAAGATTAGTATTTTCTACTGTGTTCCATGGCATAGTAATTTTACAGGGAGTTAATG
Organism: Leucopleurus acutus; assembly: GCF_964270905.1. Lineage (NCBI taxonomy): Eukaryota > Metazoa > Chordata > Mammalia > Artiodactyla > Delphinidae > Leucopleurus > Leucopleurus acutus. The sequence goes on along the minus strand of NC_139151.1, from coordinate 51,568,737 downwards.
GATCTTGCTGGAAAAAAGAGGGAAAGCGCCCTTTAAAGGACAGGAAGATCATTCATATAAGTGCTGAGCTGGGGAAGAAAGATTGGCCTTTGCAAGCTGTTGACCACAACCTAAAATATGAATGATCCTCCCTCAGTGCCATTTTGTGGCAGCGAGACCTGCAAATAAAGGGGAGAGCCGGGGCTGTGGCGGGAGGAGGAGCGCGGGGGCCGGCGGCAGCGGGGTCGGGCGGGCGGCCCGGGCAGCGAGCGGGTAGCGCGGGGTCAGCCTATGTGACTGGGCGGCGCCGGCGTGGCCTCCGTCAGGAGAGGATTCAAGATGACCAACGAGGAACCTCTTCCTAAAAAGGTTCGACTGAGTGAAACAGACTCCAAAGTATGGCACGAGATGAATTAATTCTCAGGTGGAAACAATATGAAGCACATGTGCAAGCTTTGGAGGGCAGGTACGCAGATCTTAACTCTAATGATGTAACTGGCTTAAGGGAATCTGAAGAAAAACGAAAGCAGCAACAGCAAGAGTCTGCACGCAGGGAAAACACTCTTGTAATGCGACTAGCAACCAAGGAGCAAGATCTGCAAGAGTGTACTTCTCAAATCCAGTACCTCAAGCAAGTCCAGTGCCTAGCGTTGCCCAACTGAGATCAACAATAGTAGACCCAGCGATCAACTTGTTTTTCCTAAAAATGAAAGGTGAACTGGAACAGACTAAAGGCAAACTGGAACAAGCCCAAAATGAACTGAGGGCCTGGAAGTTTACGCCTGATAGGTAAACAAGTCATACTCCCCGGTCAAGACTTCCCTGACAGTCCCACTACGAGAAAGCTGTGGTGGGACAGCCAAGGACTCGTTTCCACACCAAGACTCAGACTTTTTGAGCCAAAAGGCCACATTCTTATACTATCCAGCTTGTAATGGTTAATGTAAAACGTACCAGATGAACCTTGTGTTTCAGCTTTTTTCTCTTCCCCCTCCCCTTGCTTCAGAGGCCTGATGGCGTCGGACTATTCTGAAGAAGTGGCCACCTCCGAAAAATTCCCCTTCTGGGACATGTAGACACTTGAGAAGTGCTTCTGTTTGAAGAAAATAGAGGGAGAAACAGAAGTCTTAAGTCTGTGGCGCACTGTGTCTTCAGACAGTTTGGAGGAATGAAAACCTAGAGATTTAAAATCATGAACTGAACATGTAAAATTCCAGTAAATGTAAAGATGGAATATGCATCGCTCTTAACCGTGAGCATAGTGACTTAGAGACACTGTATATCAGTTTTGCCAATAAGACTGTGGACTTCATGATTGTTGTTGAACTTCTGGGTCAAACTCAAATGAGGTGAATTTTGCCTTTAAAGGGTTTATTTGCTAAGAACCAACTTAATAGTCATGAGAGAATCAAATAATAGATGTCAGTACAAGTAGTTCATACATTTAACCATTTAGTTTGGGGCTCCATATTACTTGATTGAGCCTTAAATCAATGTGGTTTTACTCAATGGTTTGTTCTTTGAATAGTTGCTAATACTGTAGATAATCTTATTGAGGAATGTACAAATAATGAAGGTGTGGTATCAAACTTCAGGTCTAAACTGTTTGAAGCATTATAAACATTCATTTCACAACTAGATTGTATAAGGATATTAGCTGTGATGAGACTCACTGCTGTATTTTTTTCAGTAGTGCAATTTATTAAATCCCCATTCCATTCAACAGGCAAAAAATATAATAATAATAAAAATAAAATATGAGTGAAAACAATAAGGAAAAAAGAGTTAGTTTCCACCTATTATGACAAGAGTCAAAAAGAATGATACTATTCAGAATTGCATGAGGGGGAAGTGATTTGAAGAAATAATTAGTGAATTACATAAAAAACAATGGGCCTTAATGTTTACCACTGCATTTTTATAATAATGTATTTTATAATACAGCAAGTTAAGAAATAACCTAACATGAAATACTTGAATGCCAGTTCCATACAGTGATATGTTAAAATGGAAAAACATGAAGGTGATAAAAAGATTATGGAAGAATAGGCATTATAGAATACATTATTAAATGTGAAAAAGTATAGCACAGTATTAAATATATGACTATTTTAGGAATATATTAATAAGTTGAGAAAGATAAGGATAAAATACTAACAGTATTATTTCTGGATGGATAAATGGCTTACTAATACTAATGACTCTATTCTCACCTCCTCAAATGACTTTTTTTTTTTTTTTTTTTTTTTGCTGGGAAGTGTCTGGAATAGAGAGGTGTTCCCTTATTATAGTTAAGGATGAGCTTCCATAGGTTTTTCCAGCAGGAGAGGAAATTTATAAGGACTGCTACAAATTCAACCTTCAAAATCAGCTTCTAAACTATTTGTGGAAGGGTTCACTTAGGCATGCCAATTACCCATCACAGGTCTAATTGTCCATTTGCATGCACAATTTAGAAAGGCACAGTTGAAATTTAGTCCCAGGCTCTCCAACACTAATTTTCTCCCTTGAAACTGACATTTCAAAGAACATCAGGTAGCTAAAACCCCAGATTTGTTATTTATTTCAACAGGAAGGGAAATTTTTTTCTTTCCAAGTTGAAGGATTGGTTAAAAAAAATTAAATAAAAAGATGAAAGGGAAAAGACAAGCATACAAAGGAATGTGCCCTCCCTCCACCCACGCTACCAAGAACAGACCCTCGTTTGCCTTGAAAGGAGTTACAATGTGATCAGTTATCCGATTACCAAGACTTGTCCTTACTTCTTCATAGAGGGGAAAACATATCTGACCATCTTATAGTTGTATATCTCCATGTATAAATAAATACCTCTATCTTCCTCTGTAAAAGTGGGGTAATAATATGCATCTCATTGAATAGTTCTGAGAATTAGAGCTGATAATACATATAAAAAAATTACACAGAAGGCCCTCAATATTAGTCCTCTTCTCGGTTCCCCTGTTTTTATTTCCTTCACCTTCATAGGTAATAATATATAGAATTGATTCACACCAATTTATGGCTGAAAGGATTAACAAGTAGTGAAACAGACCCCTCTACTTTGCCAAGTCAGTTTTGTGGCTCTTAATTTTAAAGATTGGAGACAGATGTATTTCTGAATTTGCTAGTGAGGCTCACTCACTGTGCTGTTTAAAATAGTAATCAACAGCTGTTATTAATGGGAAAGAAAAACGTGAATCCCTACTAATTGGCAGGGCTTGTGAAAATCTAGCCATCAATCTTTCCTCTACTATAACACATTCCAAACAAACAAGCAAAATGACAACTGTGGAGGCCTTTGGGAGTGTAGTGTACATATCACCGGCATCTGACTTCTGGGTGAATCATGACGCAGCAAGGGGTGGTCTGGCTTGCTGCTTCGGCAGTAAAGCACAGAAGAGTTGTGCTGCACTGTGGTTGGCCTGGGCCACATCAGTGCAAAGAATGCGAGTTTCCATGAAGCAGCCTTAGGCACACAAGAGAGAGCTAGGGTAGGATGATCTTAGACTTGTCTAAGAAGGTCAACCGGAGAGATGAACAAAACTTGGCAGAGAGAACTGTCTGATACAAGTTCCTCTGTCACTTGGGTCACAGCTCAAGTGCTCTACCCTCAATGAGATTCTATCACTGCCATTGCTCAAGTACCCATGTCCCCCCCCCGCCCCGCTTTTCTTCATTGTGTTTCCCTACAAGCATGAAAGCATCATTGCTGGGCTTGGCGTACAGTAGATACTTATTCATATGAAGTTAGGAAATCATGTCTGTATATTGTGGCCCCAGCATACTGGCCATTCCTATACGTTATCTCAAGAACTGAGAAACACTGCTGCAAAAGCTCTACTTGAGTACCAGTACTTAATGAGAGCTAAAAGTACTTATCACACATCGACTCTTCAACCATTCTATGGGATAGACACCATTATATAGGTAAGGAAGCTGAGGAACAGAAATTTAAATCAGTTGCCCAAGGTCAAATGTCCAGTACTCAGTAAAGCTGGGCTTTGAAACAGGCTATCTGGCTCCAGAGTGTGTACATGCTCAGCTGGTGGCAGGAAGTATCCTTAGCTAGACCACTCAGAAATTCTCTCTGGGAATATGAACTGAGCAGGCAGAAAGTCAGTCATTGTTAGAAATAGGCAGGCGGCAGAGACAGAAACAGTAGATACTATGAAATACACTTGGTAAAGAAGACACAACAAAGCACAAACCAAAAAAATACAACCTGAGATCAGGTAGTTGGTTGGCAGCTCAGAGAAGCAGAGACACAGAACTTTGTCACCTTTTCTGTAGAGGCCACAATAAATACCTGATCACTTGCTTCCTGGATCCAAGATGACAGTTTAAGTGGCAGTGAGGCTCCATTTTAAGGTACAAGGCTATTCTTGTTTCCCCATGATATTCCTGTAGCTGTTGTTATTATTTTTATTGTTAATTCTGTTTATCTCTATAATAAATCTCTAGTAATTGAGATGATCTGAGTGAATCTCTGTTCCTTGAAAACAAAATTGCCCAGTGTAGCCAGAAGTTATTACCTTCACAACTCTTATCCCATGACCTCTTTCCTTTCTCAATTAAGTGTCGATGAATTTCTGCAGTGGTGTCACTTGCTAATTATGAGTCTGGCTCACAATGGCTTACGGCAGGCTTTTCCACTGAAGTGTTCTTGAGGGCAGGAGAGTTGAATGGGTGCCCTTGGGATTTCAGGGCAGATCACCCACAGTGATTACTGCAGGAAAGAAAGAACTTTGAAGTCTTGTATATTATCTTACAAATCCATATGACCTTTGTAGTCTTTCATAATGTGACTATGCTTGTTTTACTTAAAATTTGTTTTTTCCATGGTTTTGAGGACTACCTAACACACTGTCATGTACCTTATTTTGACAGGCACACCATCAAAGTGTAAGTCCTTTCAAAAAATCTATGCAGTTTTAAAGTAGTCATCACAAGATGGAAAAAGGAAGGAAAGAAAAAAATCTATGCAATTTTAAAAAGAAGTCATCACAAGATGGAAAAAAGAAGGAAAGCCTTCAATATCTGAAATCACTTAGCTATAATTATTTAGAAATCTAAATAATGAAATTTGCTATTTGCTGGCATAAAGTCCTGACTTGGACATCTCTCAAAGAAACTGACAGGTCACAGGAGCTGCAGAGGCTCCACAAGATGATACTATTGGTTATTTCTAGACTTGTGTTTAGACCAGTGGCTTTTAAGCATTTTGTCATTGACTCACAATGAGAAATACATTTTACATCTCAATCTACCACACATATACACACACCTAAAGCCAAGGTTCCATGAAATAATAAGGCATCTTATTATACATGATACTCTCTGTTCCATCCTAGTTTTATTTTCTAAGACATGCTGGACAAGACGCACTACACTGATTCTACAACCCAGGAATATGTCACAACTCATAGTGTGAAAGACAACATATTAGACAAGGTCTCCTCATGCATCATACAAAGGCAACAAGTTTATACGTGGGAATGACACAGAGGTGAATTGGACAATAGGGAAATGAACCTTAAAAGAGGTGAAGCTTCCAAATGAAGCTTAAGCCCTACCAGGACAATATTTAAAGGAGGAGACTTGTATTGCCTCATAAGAAACACAATATCCAGAGTTCTACTTGAAGACATACTTCTCCCTGGAACAGACTGTATTCATTGCATCTCCTCTAACTGACCCTCACAGCTTGGGTCTCATCTCCTTATTATAACACTTAAGCTCCATGACTTGTTTTGAAAATATTTCATCTAATTTGAAAACTGTAGAAAATCACGAGAGAGAAGTATTTTAAAAACCACGTGCTATTCCATCACTTTTTTTGGAAATATATAAAGTCCAAAGTGAAAAATCCGCCCCCCTCTACCCATCTCTCCTATCACAACCTTCAGAAATAATTATTGTTAGCAGTTTGATACATAAACTTGCAGCTTTGATGATTTACACATATATTAGCCTATGTGTGTTATACAGACAAAATTTCACACACATATGTATATACTTTTAAAGGGAATTTTGTCATATACCGCCTTGATTTTTTTCATGACAAAACATAATATATATCTTTTGAGTTTAGTGCATATACATGCACCCATTGCCATTTGTCAATTGATTGGCATTTAAGTTTCCCACTGTTTTCAACATTACCATAATGCTGCAATGACTCTCTTACCAGTATATATTTTTAAGCCCAAAATATCATTGTGGTAAATTCCTAAGAATGGGGATGACGTTTCAAATTTCAATCGAGGCTTCAAAGTATCCTCCAAAATAGTCTTACCAATCTATACTTTTCACTAATACCATCTGATAATGACCTTTTCCCAGATCCCTGTCAACACTGATATTATCAACATTTTAAATTTTATGGACAAAATATGCATGTATTTCCCTGAATTTTATGAGTTTAAGGATCTTTTCATGTCATGTGTATTGCATTTTATTTTTCCTTTTTTGAATTACTGGTTCATATATGCTATCCAGTTTTCTATTTGGCTGTTTACCTTTCTAAAAAATTTATTTGTAGAAAATACATGTGGTAAAGTCCTATGTCTATTATACGTGCTCCATTTTCTCCATAGCATGTCATTGTCCCTTAACTTTATGTATGGTGTTTGGCCACAGAAAAGTGGTTTATGTTTAAATTTGCTTATTAATATACCTATATCTAAACGTGTTGCTGATGACCACTATGTGCTGTCACAGTAAAATAGGCATCTCCACTTTAAAGTTAAAAATAGCCTTGTGGATTTTTTAAAACTACTTTTACAGCCCTGTATTTTTTAAATATAACACTCTTGATATTTATGTTTTATGTAATTGGGCCAATTTCAATAATTTATGTTTTGCTAGAGAATCATCCATTTTATATACTTCAAATTTATTTGCATATTTATAGAAATAAAATTCTCTTATAATTTTGTTTAATCTCACTTGTATCTATAGTTATATATCACAATTTTTATTCCTAATACTGTATATTTTTGCTTTTTAAAATTTTCTATGTCTGACTTACTGAGTGCTTCTTTATTTTTCTGTTTTTTTAAATAGAAATATATTTTACTTTTATCATTCTTTTCATTTTAGTTTTAAATATATTAATTTTTTACCTTTATTAACACTTTTCCCTTTCTTTCTTGGTTTATTTTGTTTGTTTCCTAGTTTCTCAAGTTGAATTTTAGTTTATTTGTAATAATTTTATTAAAGCATATAAAAAGGCACATAAAACTATACATTTTACTCTGAGTACAGTTATTGTTGTATTCCATAATTTTATAAACTTTTCTTATTTCTGTTCATTTCTAAATATGTTTAAAATTTTGATTTCCCTTTTGAAATATCTATCTGAATAAACAGTGAACATTTGAATTTAGTTAGGAAATTAGATATGTCTAGGCATATCTACTAAACTAGTAAGAGCAATATGACTAAATTCTCTCTTTTTTCTCTACATACAGAGAGTTCCAGTGGTGTTGGGAGAGAGAAAGCAGCAGTTCCAGAATGGAAGGTGAAAGGAAAGAATAGCAATGCTTTTCTCAGACATTGGCCTAAAGCCCACTGAAAGGAATAGGATATTTGCCTTCAGTCTTTTTGAAAAAAGATTTGCCTGCAGAAGCTGAGGGTGCTGTTTTCACAAGGGGCTCTCTCCCTGACATGGTAGCAAAAGCCAGCCAGAGTTTTGAAAGTGAGACAGTGAAGGGAGAACAGAGCCAACCTCCGTCCTTCTGCACTGACCACAATGTGGCTCCAGTATGTTCAGATTTCCAGGAAAGCCTTTGGTATCTCTTATTCATTCTCTGCATAAATGTTTTTAAGCGCCGGCGTCATGCCAAGCACTGGGTTCTGCCCTGGAGAAGCAGTAAGGGACAGCACTGACTGTGGCATAGACACCTGCCCCGACGTACTGGACATTGGTAGCCAAGGGCAGTGGAAGGTTAGCCTGGGCATCTGAAACCTCCTTCCCACAGACCTTCAGAAGTAGAATACCACAGAAGAGAGGGGCAGAAGAACATGAGAGGGTTATGTATGAGCATACATGAAACTTCTTCCCAGAATACCTGCAAATACTTGGGTAAAACTTTAGTTTTGAAAAAGTTCTACATTCATAAGTTGGAATGAGACCTAGAATTATATGGGTCATTACAATTTATGTGTCCCTACTTTGTTTCCAAAGATCAGTGAGGCCATCACATATGCATTTGCTTATTATCAACACTAGACCAACACTTGGGAAAACAGGGCAACTTCATCTTAGTTATTCTTGTATACTTATTTATCCCCTGTGTCTTCTCCAATATAATGAGAGAATTACAACTTTTTCCAAATAACATATGTGCCAGACTCACATGTTCCTGGGACTTGTGTACTTACTCGGGAAAACAGCTCTGTGCAGAAATGATCATAATTATCACTATCCCTGCTACAGGGTAAGAAATTGAGACTGAAGGAGATTAGATCACTGACTGAAGTCACATAACTCAAAAACGGTACAGTCTTTTCTCAGAATTGTTGAGCCAATGTCTGTTGAACCAAGGATGGTGTGAGCCATAGATTCATTACTTGTTCAGCTGCAACAATTTAAATTGAGATCAGTTGAGTGATATCCACTGAGTAATAGGAAAGAACTTATGATTACAACCAATTTCAGAGTAGCTTACAATAAAACAAGTTTTAAAAGTTCTCACTTCTCACTACAGATGGTTTCGTAGAGGTATGAAAAGACATTATAATATGTAATTATCTGGAGTGAAGATTTGCAGTGGGCACAAATAAATATGGAAGAAGTGAATGTTAGTTTATTATAATTGTTCATTAGATTTAATCATTTATTTATTCAAATGTATGCCTTGAGCACCTCCATATTACCAGATATTATTCTAGACAGTGTGAGAGAAATAAAATAGACTTTTTTTTCTAAAAGGAATTTATAGTTTGGGAAGGTAGATAAGATTTGTACTCTAGATAGAAAGGGCTGTCTATCATCTGAGACATACAACAGCACCCGATAGAAAGAACACTAGAACCATATTTCTGCCTTTATCATAGATCAGATGTGGTGCTTCTTGCCCTCCTGCTTTCTCTCTGGAGTTCAGTTTTCTCATCAGTAAAATGAAAGGAGTGGTCTAGGGGATTGCAAAGATCTCCAGTATTTTTTGACTCTAAGAATTTTATAAATTATTAAGAGGAGACTAATTCTACCTGGATTGGGAAAACACTAAAAAGGAGAAACTGCATTTGAACTTACCATGAAAGAATTAATTTGAAAACCATCATAACAAACAAGGAAGGGACAAATTCAGCTTTTAGGGAAAAATGTGTTTATTACTAGAATATTCTATTAAATCACGATATTGGTTTAGACACAAAATGTTGCTTGGTCCTCAAAACATGTGGAGAGTTTTTTGGGAAGTGGCAGCAAGAGTTTGGAAATTCTCAGAAAAAAATGGTTTGGATTAGAATTTAAATTCTCATCTCTGTGTGCGCTACACCTTTTCAATTTTCTAAAACGTGTGTCTTTACTGTTATTTGAAAATTGCATACTAGCAAGTATTCTTTTCAATTTAATACCAAACTCTTAGTTATGCAATTTGCCCACGTTTCAACACCTTCCCTCTCATCCTATAAAATTGATATATCTTGCTCAAGATTTCCTAGTTATATTGAAATCATAGCATTATCAATCTTCATCTTGCACACATTTTTGCAAATATGTCTTTATTGCCTACCCAACACTGAAATATTCTCATGAAAATGAAAAAAAAAATCAATCATCTTAGTATCGAGCAGTTGGTTGACTGAATTGTTCAGCTTTCATCCAGATGTTACGTTATGGTAATCAACCAAAGACAGCATGTGTGTGTGTGAGGGTATGTGTGTGTGTGGATGTATTTCGATTTTTTTTTTTTGGATATACACATCTTAAAATTGCCCTGGTTTTATCTGTGGATTAAATGAAAATCACTGCTAATAGTGCCACCTTGTGTCTGAAATTTAAAATCAAGACTATATGTTCAGATATTGCAGAATTTTCAAGCTAAAAATAAGCATATATATTAATCTACTCCAAACTTCTCTTTTCAGAGTTAAGCAGTTGAAGGTCTAAGGAGGTTAAGTGATTTATTAAACGCTCTCACTCAGTGAATGGTACAGCTGGAAATACAACTCAAAATTCCTGATTTTTCGTTTGGTCCCTTTTAAATATATCACATGCTAGGGTGCTGGGAAGATGGCGGAAGAGAAAGACGCAGAGATCACCTTCCTGCCCACAGATACACCAGAAATACATCTACACGTGGAACAACTCTTACAGAACATCTACTTAATGCTGGCAAAAGACCTCAGACCTCACAAAAGGCAAGAAATTCCCCACGTACCTGGGTAGGGCAAAAGAAAAAACAGAGACAAAAGAATAGGGACGGCACCTGCACCAGTGGGAGGGAGCTGTGAAGGAGGAAAGCTTTCCACACACTAGGAAGCCCCTTCGCGGGCAGAGACTGCGGGAAGCGGAGGGGGGAGCTTCAGAGCTGCGGAAGAGAGCACAGCAACAGAGGTGCGGAGGGCAAAGCGGGGAGATTCCCGCACAGAGGTATGGTGCCGAACGGCACTCACCAGCCCGAGAGGCTTGTCTGCTCACCTGCCAGGGCAGGCGGGGCTGGGAGTTGAGGCTCGGGCTTCGGTCGGAGCGCAGGGAGAGGACTGGGGTTGGCGGTTTGAACACAGCCTGAAGGGGTTAGTGCGCCACGGCTAGCCGGGAGGGAGTCCGGGGAAAAGTCTGCACCTGCCTAAGAGGCAAGAGACTTTTTCTTACCTCTTTGTTTCCTGGTGCTCGAGGAGAGGGGTTTAAGAGCACTGCTTAAAGGAGCTCCAGAGACGGAGGCCAGCCGCGGCTAAAAGCGCGGACCCCAGGGACGGGCGCGAGCCGCGGCTAAAAGCACGGACCCCAGAGACGGGCGGGAGACGCTAAGGCTGCTGCTGCCGCCACCAAGGGGCCTGTGTGCGGGCACAGGTCACTATCCACACCCCTCTTCCGGGGAGCCTGTGCAGCCCGCCACTGCCAGGTTCGCGGGATCCACGGACAACTTCCACGGGAGAACGCACGGCAGGCCTCAGGCTGGTGCAACGTCACGCCGGCCTCGGCCGCCGCAGGCACGCCCCGCACGCCGTGCCCCTCCCTCCCCCCGGCCTGAGCACGCCAAAGCCCCCGAATCAGCGGCTCCTTTAACCCCGTCCTGTCTGAGCAAAAACAGACGCCCTCCAGCAACCTACACGCAGAGGCGGGGCCAAATCCAAAGCTGAGCCCCAGTGAGCTGTGAGAACAAAGAAGAGAAAGGGAAATCTCTCCCAGCAGCCTCAGAAGCAGCGGATTAAAGCTCCACAATCAACTTGATGTACCCTGCATCTGTGGAATACATGAATAGACAACGAATCATCCCAAATTGAGGAGGTGGACTTCGAGAGCAAGAGCTATGATTTTTTCCCCTTTTCCGCTTTTTGTGAGTGTGTATGTGTATGCTTCTGTGTGCGATTTTGTCTGTATAGCTTTGCTTCCACCATTTGTCCTAGGATTCTATCTGTCCATTTTTTTTTAAATTTTTTTCTTAATAATTAATTTTAATAATTTTATTATACTTTACCTTCTTTCTTTCTTTTCTTTCTTTCTTTCTTTCTTTCTTTCCTTCCTTCCTTCCTTCCTTCCCTCCTTTAGACAACCAATCATTCCAAATTGAGGAGGTGGCCTTTGAGAGCAAGATTTATGATTTTTCCCCTTTACCTCTTTTTGTGAGGGTGTATATGTATGATACTGTGTAAGATTTTGTCTGTATAGCTTTGCATGCACCATTTGTCCTAAGGTTCTATCCGTCCTTTTTTTTTTTCTAAATAATTATTTTTAATTCAATAACTTTATTATACTTTATTTTATTTTACTGTATCTTCTTTCTTTCTGTCTTTTTTCCTTCCTTCCCTCCTTCTTTCCTTTCATCCTTCCTCCCTCCCTCCTTTCTTTCCTTCTTGCCTTCTTTCCTTCTTTTCTTCTTTCTTTCTTTCTTTCTTCCTTCCTTCCTTCCCTCGTTTCTTTCTTTCTTCCTACTTCTACTAATTCTCTCTACTTTTTCTCCCTTTTATTCTGAGCCGTGTGGAAGAAAGGCTCTTTGTGCTCCAGCCAGGAGTCAGGGCTCTGCCTCTGAGGTGGGAGACCCAACTTCAGGACACTGGTCAACAAGAGACCTCCCAGCTCCAAATAATATCAAACGGCGAAACTCTCCAAGAGACCTCCATCTTAACACCAGCACCCAGCTTCACTCAACGACCAGCAAGCTACAGTGCTGGACAACCTAGGCCAAACAACTAGCAAAACAGGAACACAACCCCACCCATTAGCAGAGAGGCTGCCTAAAATCATAATAAGTCCACAGACACCCAAGAACACACCACCAGACATGGACCTGGCAACTAGAAAGACAAGATCCAGCCTTATCCACCACAACACAGGCACTAGTCCCCTCCACCAGGAAGCCTAGACAACCCACTGAACCAACCTTAGCCACCGGAGACAGACACCAAAAACAACAGGAACTATGAACCTGCAGCCTGCAAAAAGGAGACCCCAAACACAGTAAGATAAGCAAAATGAGAAGACAGAGAAACAGACAGCAGATGAAGGAGCAAGATAAAAATGCACCAGACCTAACAAATGAAGAGGAAATAGGCAGTCTACCTGAAAAAGATTCAGAATAATGATAGTAAAGATGATCCAAAATCTTGCAAATAGAATAGACAAAATGCAAGAAACATTTAACCAGAACCTAGAAGAAATAAAGATGAAACAAGCAACGATGAACAACACAATAAATGAAATTAAAATACTCTAGATGGGATCAATAGCATAATAACTGAGGCAGAAGAACGGATAAGTGACCTGGAAGATAAAATAGTGGAAATAACTACTGCAGAGCAGAATAAAGAAAAAAGAATGAAAAGAACTGAGGACAGTATCAGAGACCTCTGGGACAACATTAAACGCACCAACATTCAAATTATAGGGGTTCCAGAAGAAGAAGAGAAAAAGAAAGGGACTGGGAAAATATTTGAAGAGATTATAGTTGAAAACGTCCCTAATATGGGAAAGGAAATAGTTAATCAAGTCCAGGAAGCACAGAGAGTCCCATACAAGATAAATCCAAGGAAAAATATGCCAAGACACATATTAATCAAACTGTCAAAAATTAAATACAAAGAAAGCATATTAAAAGCAGCAAGGGAAAAAAAAACAAATAACACACACGGGAATCCCCAAAAGGTTAACAGCTGATCTCTCAGCACAGACTCTGCAAGCCTGAAGGGAGTGGCAGGACATACTGAAAGTGATGAAGGAGAAAAACCTGCAACCAAGATTACTCTACCCAGCAAGTATCTCATTCATATTTGATGGAGAAATTAAAACCTTTACAGACAAGCAAAGGCTGAGAGAGTTCAGCACCACCAAACCAGCTTCAAAACAAATGCTAAAGGAACTTCTCTAGACAAGAAACACAAGAGAAGGAAAAGACCTATAATAACGAACCCGAAACAATTTAGAAAATGGGAATAGGAACATACATATCGATAATTACCCTAAATGTAAACAGACTAAATGCTCCCACCAAAAGACACAGATTGGCTGAATGGATAGAAAAACAAGACCCATATAAATGCTGTCTACAAGAGACCCACTTCAGACCTAGAGACACATACAGACTGAAAGTGAGGGGATGGAAAAAGATATTCCATGCAAATGGAAACCAAAAGAAAGCTGGAGTAGCAATTCTCATATCAGACAAAATAGACTTTAAAATAAAGACTATTACAAGAGACAAAGAAGGACACTACATAACGATCAAGGGATCGATCCAAGAAGAAGATAGAACAATTGTAAATATTTATGCACCCAACATAGGAGCACCTCAATACATAAGGCAAAAACTAACAGCCATAAAAGGGGAAATCGACTGTAACACATTCATAGTAGGGGACTTTAACACCCCACTTTCACCCATGGACAGATCATCCAAAATGAAAATAAATAAGGAAACACAAGCTTTAAATGATACATTAAACAAGATGGACTTAATTGATATTTATAGGACACTCCATCCAAAAACAACAGAATACACATTTTTCTCAAGTGCTCATGGAACACTCTCCAGGATAGATCATATCTTGGGTCACAAATCAAGCCTTGGTAAATTTAAGAAAATTGAAATTGTATCAAGTATCTTTTCCGACCACAACGCCATGAGACTAGATATCAATTACAGGAAAAGATCTGTAAAAAATACAAACACATGGAGGCTAAACAATACACTACTTAATAATGAAGTGATCACTGAAGAAATCAAAGAGGAAATAAAAAAATACCTAGAAACAAATGACAATGGAGACACAACGACCCAAAACCTATGGGATGCAGCAAAAGCAGCTCTAAGAGGGAAGTTTATAGCACTACCAGCCCACCTTAAGAAGCAGAAAACATCTCGAATAAGCAACCTAACCTTGCACCTAAAGCAATTAGAGAAAGAAGAACAAAAAAACCCCAAAGTTAGCAGAAGGAAAGAAATCATAAAAATCAGATCAGAAATAAATGAAAAAGAAATGAAAGAAACGATAGGAAAGATCAATAAAACTAAAAGCTGGTTCTTTGAGAAGATAAACAAAATAGATAAACCATTAGCCAGACTCATCAAGAAAAAAAGGGAGAAGACTCAAATCAATAGAATTAGAAATGAAAAAGGAGCAGTAAAAGCTGACACTGCAGAAATAAAAAAAGATCATGAGAGATTACTACAAGCAACTCTATGCCAATAAAATGGATAATCTGGAAGAAATGGACAAATTCTTAGAAATGCACAACCTGCCAAGACTGAATCAGGAAGAAATAGAAAATATGAACAGACCAATCACAAGCACTGAAATTGAAACTGTGATTAAAAATCTTCCAACAAACGAAAGCCCAGGACCAGATGGCTTCACAGGCGAATTCTATCAAACATTTAGAGAAGAGCTAACACCTATCCTTCTCAAACTCTTCCAAAATATAGCAGAGGGAAGAACACTCCAAATTCCTTCTACAAGGCCACCATGACCTTGATACCAAAACCAGACAAGGATTCACAAAGAAATAAATCTACAGGCCAATATCACTGATGAACATAGATGCAAAAATCCTCAACAAAAGACTTGCAAACAGAATCCAACAGCACATTAAAAGGATCATACACCATGATCAAGTGGGGTTTATTCCAGGAATGCAAGGATTCTTCAATATATGCAAATCTATCAATGTGATAAACCATATTAACAAATTGCAGGAGAAAAACCATATGGTCATCTCAATATATGCAGAGAAAGCTTTTGACAAAATTCAACACCCATTTATGATAAAAAACCATGCAGAAAGTAGGCATAGAGGGAAGTTTCCTCAACATAATAAAGGCCATATATGACAAGCCCACAGCCAACATCATCCTCAATGGTGAAAAACTGAAAGCATTTCCACTAACATCAGGAACAAGACAAGGTTGCCCACTCTCACCACTCTTATTCAACATAGTTTTGGAAGTTTTAGCCACAGCAATCAGAGAAGAAAAGGAAATAAAAGGAATCCAAACCGGAAAAGAAGAAGTAAAGCTGTCACTGTTTGCAGTTGACATGATACTATATATAGAGAATCCTAAAGATGCTACCAGAAAACTACTAGAGCTAAACAATGAATTTGGTAAAGTAGCAGGATACAAAATTAATGCACAGAAATCTCTGGCATTCCTATATACTAATGATGAAAAATCTGAAAGTGAAATCAAGAAAACACTCCCATTTACCATTGCAACAAAAAGAATAAAATATCTCGGAATAAACCTACCTAAAGCACAAAAGACCTGTATGCAGAAAATTATAAGACACTGATGAAAGAAATTAAAGATGATACAAATAGATGGAGAGATATACCATGTTCTTGGATTGGAAGAATCAACATTGTGAAAATGACTCTACTACCCAAAGCAATCTACAGATTCAATGCAATCCCTATCAAACTACCACTGGCATTTTTCACAGAAATAGAACAAAAAATTTCACAATTTGTATGGAAACACAAAAGACCCCAAATAGCCAAAGCAATCTTGAGAACAAAAAACGGAGCTGGAGGAATGAGGCTCCCTGACTTCAGAATATACTACAAAGCTACAGTAATCAAGACAGTATGGTACTGGCACAAAAACAGAAACATAGATCAATGGAACAGGATAGAAAGTCCAGAGATAAACCCACGCACATATGGACACCTTATCTTTGATAAAGGTGGCAGGAATGTACAGTGGAGAAAGGACAGCCTCTTCAATAAGTGGTGTTGAGAAAACTGGACAGGTATATGTAAAAGTATGAGATTAGATCACTCCCTAACACCATACATAAAAAAAAGCTCAAAATGGATTAAAGACCTAAATGTAAGGCCAGAAACTATCAAACTCTTAGAGGAAAACATAGGCAGAACACTCTATGACATAAATCACAGCAAGATCCTTTTTGACCCACCTCCTAGAGAAATGGAAATAAAAATAAACAAATGGGACCTAATGAAACTTCAAAGCTTTTGCACAGCAAAGGAAACCATAAACAAACCCAAAAGACAACCCTCAGAATGGGAGAAAATATTTGCAAATGAAGCAACTGACAAAGGATTAATTTCCAAAATTTACAAGCAGCTCATGCAGCTCAATAAGAAAAAAACAAACAACCCAATCCAAAAATGGGCAGAAGACCTAATAGACATTTCTCCAAAGAAGATATACAGACTGCCAACAAACACATGAAAGAATGCTCAACATCATTAATCATTAGAGAAATGCAAATCAAAACTACAATGAGATATCACCTCACACCAGTCAGAATGGCCATCATCAAAAAATCTAGAAACAATAAATGCTGGAGAGGGCGTGAAGAAAAGGGAACCCTCTTGCACTGCTGGTGGGAATGTGAATTGGTTCAGCCACTATGGAGAACAGTATGGAGGTTCCTTAAAATACTACAAATAGAACTACCATATGACCCAGCAATCCCACTACTGGGCATATACCCTGAGAAAACCGAAATTCAAAAAGAGTCATGTACCAAAATGTTCATTGCAGCTCTATTTACAATAGCCCGGAGATGGAAACAACCTAAGTGCCCATCATCGGATGAATGGATAAAGAAGATGTGGCACATATATACAATGGAATATTACTCAGCCATAAAAAGAAACGAAATTGAGCTATTTATAAGGAGGTGGATAGAATAGAGTCTGTCATACAGAGTGAAGTAAGTCAGAAAGAGAAAGACAAATACCGTATGCTAACACATATATATGGAATTTAAGGGAAAAAATGTCATGAAGAACCTATGGGTAAGACAGGAATAAAGACACAGACGTATTGGAGAACGGACTTGAGGATATGGGGAGGGGGAAGGGTGAGCTGTGACAGGGTGAGAGAGAGGCATGGACATATATACTCTAACAAACGTAAGGTAGATAGCTAATGGGAAGCAGCTGCATGGCACAGGGATATCGGCTCGGTGCTTTGTGACCGCCTGGAGGGGTGTGATAGGGAGGGTGGGAGGGAGGGAGACGCAAGAGGGAAGAGATATGGGAACATATGTATATGTATAACTGATTCACTTTGTTATAAAGCAGAAAGTAACACACCATTGTAAAACAATTATACCCCAATAAGGATGTTAAAAAAATAAAAATAAATAAATATATCACATTCTTTAGAGAACTGACTTGATGACAAAGAAAAGTAATCAATTTTAGTGTTATTAAAGGCAGGTGTAAATATTATACTAATTTTGCTTTAATTTATAGCTGTAGTAGGATTCAGTTTTGATAAATACTTTAAAATCCTAATAGTTAATGAATGTGTATAGCAATAATGTAGGCTCGTAGTATTAATGGGTGTCAGGGACAATTAACTTCAAGAATATTATCCTTTTAATTGTTTTTTGACATTAATTTAAGAGTAGTCACCCAAGATGTCGTCTCCTACATTATCTAATTTTATATTGCATTGAAGTCATGAACTGACCTTAGTTTTCAGAAGAATTTTTTTTTAAATGTTGAGAGTAAATGGCACATAGTAGTGCAGCAATGAACAATACAAAATAACAGCTTTGATGGATCTATCAATTAGAAAACTGGGGGATCATATACTTTCATAGAATATTTAGAAATTGAGGCCTCTTTTCTTAGACTTTTAAATAAGACTTTTTCATTAACAAAGATGAGTTGAGCACAGCATCAGCCATAATAAAATGTCAAAATAGGTAGAGGACATGGTCTCCACCCTGAGAGTTCACAAGTATTCTGCAGTTATCTTTCAAAATTAAGGATGATTTACTAATACCCATTAGAAAATTCACATAACTCCTATTTTTCTGGTAGTGGGAAGTTGCAAGCATTTGGAGTAATGGGAAAGGGAAGGAAAACAAAGAGAATATTTCTTAGCCACCTGTGTTATGTTAGGAACATCACAAACACTCTGATCCGGTAAATTGAGATTATCTACCCCAGCTCCCACTGAATGCCCAGCTTCCAAATTGCCTTTCTGGTGTGTCAGCCTTCCTTGAACAACATTGGTTTGAATCCACACTTATATGTGGATTTTTTTTCTAATAAATATGGACACTACTAAGCTATCTGCAGTTGGCTGAATTTGTGGATGTGGAACTACAAGGATACAGGGGACAGACTATGGGACTAGAACATCCTCAGATTTTGGTATAGGTGGGGGCTCCTGGAACCAATTCCTGGCAGATACCAAGGGATGAATGTATATCAATAACTACATGTATCATATCTATATTGAAAGAGAGAGAGTAGAATGCTAAAAATTCACCTCCTTAAAATGGGGTTCAGGCTCTGTCATACAGGTATAATATGGAACAAAACCTACCTTCATTCCCTCCATTTCTAGACTTTGGAATTAATTAATGAATTCATTTCATTTGGTGTTTGTTTGCTTATTTGTTTACTAAAAGTCTGGAATCATCTTAAAAGATGAACTATGTTTCCTGGTCATTAATTCTAAACAGAAACAAGCTAAGCAAATAAGACTCTTCTAATATTAAGATATAAAGATTTTCAAATACATCCAGTTGTCTGATAGAAATTATCCCACAGAAGCCAAAGCTACTGCAAACTAGAAACTAGGAACCATTTTCTTAGGTTCCTCCATCATAGGTACAGAGTCCCGTCTTCTGAATCAAAAATGTGGCTAAAGAGTATTCAAACAAAAAATTTTGAGTAGCCCCATTTTTCCTTAATGAATACACGTAAGTTCAGTTATATCCGCCTGGTTGCCATGACAGTAGTGATGTGAGTGCCGAGGACAATGCTTTAAAAAGGTTTGGAATAAAAAACTAAAGTGTGACAAACATGGCAAAAAAAGAATAAGGAAGAGGGGAATCCTCAAAGCCAAGGCTAGGTTTACATGATGCCAGGCAAAACAACTGTTTTTTGAACTCAAAAGGAAAATGAATGAATAACAAAAATAGTGCTATGTCCAGAATCAGATGACTTGATGCAGCATTCAAACTGGCACATTTAGTTAAGAAAAAATATTGCAACAGGTTGCTTCGCTTCTGTTAACTGCCTAATTATAGAGGAGGTCAGAGTACTAACCTTCAATAAGAAAAAAATGTAAACCTAAAAGCCAATGAAATACTTAGCTTAGCTGATTGGCTTCTTTCTTAGCACTCTTCTCTAGTTATCAGGTGATTTTATGAGTTCTGAAAGATTTGGCTTTCTGAAGGATGCAAAATTTCCCATAGTGACTGTGAAAACTTCTTTGCAAAACACTGTAGTTTTGAAGAAATCATAGCTCACAGTGTTTCAGGTGAAATTTAAATATCATCTGCAAATGTGACATCTTCTGGGGTTAAGAACAAAATAAAGACTGTGTCAAGAACCAGAGAGATTAGTTTAATGCTGTCTCAGCACTGTTAACTAACTCCTGGCATTTATGAAATATTAAGAGAAGGATTTATCTACTGACCTGGAAGGGAAATGAGAAAGCTACATACTGAGTGAAACTAAAATATTTGTCCCAGCTTAGAGACTCAATAAATTAACATGCCTCAGAATCAGGCCTCAAATCAATTTTTAAAAATTTGAAAATACTGGTGTCCAGAAATATAAAGTAGGTAAAGAAAAAAGTGGTGTCTGAGTTTCCCAGTACAATGTCTATCATTTTGTTAGAGAAGGAAAGAGAAATTGCATAGGCGTTCCTCCCAATCCAGTCCAGTGTGATCGGTTCAAGGGAAATGAGATGCAGACAAACACACACAGTTATAATTGGCTTTACAAATCACAATGTAGGTGGGAAATTAAATCATACTTGGGTACTATCTTTTAACTAACTGGAGTATTTTAGCATCATCAGTAGATATTAGTATTGGGGAAAGATAATCAAATCTGCAAAAACAAAGAAAGGAGTAGGAAATGGATGGAGTGAGAAAGGAGAAAGAAAGGAAAGCTGGGGAGGGAGAAAAACATAAAGAAAAGTAAGGAGTGAGAGAAAAAGAAATGTGTATAGATGTAATAAATCACACAATTCACTTATTAAATCTCATACTCTGTACTTCACCCTTCCGACATACAATACTATTTAGTTTCACTGAAACCATTTTAAAAATAGGTATATTAATACTTTCTTCATGTAACGATTAAATTTTAAAAATTAGAGACGAGACTAGCAGACTGTCTGGCATACAGTTGATATACGTTGCATAGATTGGGTATTTTAATCAGCTTAGTGCCTTACTCTATAGCATATTGAAATTTCAAATGATGACTTGGGTAATTATGAAAATGTTACATTATGTCCAACATCCTTTGCTTAAGAAATAGACATTCAACCTATTCAACTAAAGAATTTAAACAAACACATACAAATGTTGATTAAAATGTGAACCAGTACAGATGAACAGTAAAACATTCACGTATTATTGGTGGTCAAGTACATTGTATATTATTTGAGAGAAGTAATTTATCATTATTTATCAGTCATAAAAAATTTAAAATCATTTAGTACAGTAAGCCCAAGGCATTCAAATATGAAAAAGTGTATATGAATACATGCATATGAATATATATTTATGCTTATCATAGACATTTATCATGATGTTTGACATTATGATAATTTTAACTAAACGCTCAAAATATGGCAATGGTTAAGTAAATTATAGTATATCTACTTTGTGGAATGTAATGAATGCATTAAAAATATTGCTCTGTGCCACATCATAAAAATAGCTATGATATAAAGTTAAGGAAGTCAGAATGCAGAAAGAGTGGAAACTTTGATTACAGCTATATGAAATCTATATGAAATACATATCAAATGTGGATTGGAGGGTAAGAATCTAAAAATCGATATTGGTTGAACTAGAATGGTGACGTATGCACATTTATTTTCTGTTATTTCTTTTCTAAATTATTTTATATCATTATCTTAAGTTTTAAAAAGTATATGCAGTAGAATAATTAGTTTGTTAGCTAAAATACCTGGGTATAAATGTGTGTATGCTAATGTGCACATAGGCAAATAAATTCATTTGGAATTTATGCAAATAAAATAATTTGGAGAGTTTCCATAAATGTTTAAAATATTTAAAGCAGTAGGGTCTTTTAAGCAAACACTTTCTGACAATAGGACTTGTCATGTATAATCTCATGGAAGGTTTTAATTCTGTTTTCTGTTACTTATGCATTTACCTTTTTTTTTTTTTTTTTTTTTTTTTTTTTTTTTTTTTGCGGAACGCGGGCCTCTCACTGCTGTGGCCTCTCCCGCTGCGGAGCACAGGCTCCGGATGTGCAGGCTCAGCGGCCTAGGCTCACGGGCCCAGCCGCTCCGCGGCATGTGGGATCTTCCCGGACGGGGGCATGAACCCGTGTCCCCTGCATCGGCAGGCGGACTCTCAACCACTGCGCCACCAGGAAAGCCCTATGCATTTACTTTTTAATTTGAGTGAGTAATTTGTTTGCTGATGTGTGGGTTATGTGTCCAGAGGACAGCGACTCCGTGTGTGTGGGCTGATGCTGAGTGAATGTACTGGGAGGCAGGAAATGAAGCCCGTGGGCTGAGTTTGCCCTTCACCTTGTGTGTGATGCGGAAACATGGATGTTCTTTACCCAGAAGCATAACGTGTTTGTATTTGCATTTGTAGAAGTTTTTTCTCACATGAAGTCCTGATCCTATCTTAATATAGGCTAGAGGGAGTGTTTGCATGTCGCTGTTTTCTGCTTCTTGGGAGCTTGTCTTCAGTAGGGGTTGGCCTGGCACATCCCACCTCACGCTACAGCTGCCGCTGCCTCTGCCCTCTGTGCTGGGGTTCCGGGAATGTGTTCACAGAGACATGGATGGAACTCGAAGGCGCAGAGACAGAAAAGAGTATTTAAGGAGGCTGTTGTGATAAAGCAGGTGGAAAACAACCCTAGTGTGAGGAGAAGGTGGGGCTTGAGATGGCAAGGCAGATTGGAGAAATATTTAAGAGGCAAACTGGCAATCGTAACAGTTTCAACTTATAGTATTTCCTTCGTGGAAATGGAGGCATCATTTGTATGTACATTTGATCTACCTAATAAGATTTTAAACTTCTTGTATATAAACCCTATTTTTTGGTCTGTTGGTGCCCCCCTTTCCTGTTAGATGTGAATGTTTAATGGTTTTATTTTGTTTGTACTGGCACATAGGATTGTGTTGCTAAAACAACTGAAATAATAAGAATGAGCAGCATCAGTCCCTTAGTTTCTTGTTAAATGCCTGTCTCAAGAAAATTAAAGATGTAAAATTTTAAAAATGCATTAAAAATACCTGGAATGATTGAGTCAATTATGGCACAGTACCAGAATTATGGAGGTTTAATAGAGGTAATTCAAAGAAGCAATCTTCTTTGGAGTTTGATCTGTCCAGGTAATTATACTAAACAAAAGAAAATTACCTGCACAGTAAAAGAAACCATCAGCAAAATGAAACGGCAACCTATCAAATGGAAGAAAATATTTGCAAATCATATGTCTGATAAGGAGTTAGTATGTAAAATATATAGTGAAAAATATATAGCAATAGCAAAAAATTAATAAATAAACAATCCAATTAAAAAATGGGCAGAGGTTCTGAATAGACATTTTTTTTTCCACAGAAGACATACAGATAGCCAACAGGTACAGGAAAAGCTGCTCAATATCACTAACCATCAGGAAAATGCAAATCAAAACCACAGTGAGATATCACCTCCCACCTGTCAGAATGGCTATCTTCAAAAAGACAAGAAATAAATGTTGGCAAGGATGTAGAGAAAAGAGAACCCTCGTGCACTGTGGGTGAGAATGTAAATTGATGCAGCCACTATGGAAAACATTATGGAGGTTCCTCAAAAAATTAAAAATAGAACCAACACGTGATTCAGCAATTCCACTTCTTGGTATTTATTTGAAGAAAACTGAAACACTAATTCAAAAAGATATAAGCATCCCTGTGTTCACTTCAGTATTATTTACAATAGCCAAGATATGGAAGCAACCTAAGTGCCCATTAATAGATGAATGGATAAAGAAGATATGATTACACACACACACACACACACACACACACACACACACACACACACACCGGAATATTACTCAGCCATAAAAAGAAATGAAATTGAGTTATTTGTAGTGAGGTGGATGGATTTAGGGTCTATCATACAGAGTGAAGTAAGTCAGAAAGAGAAAAATACCGTATGCTAACACATATATATGGAATCTAAAAAAAAAAAAAAAAGGTTCTGAAGAACCTAGGGGCAGGACAGGAATAAAGATGCAGATGTAAAGAATGGACTTGAGCACACAGGGAGGGGGAAAGGTAAGCTGGGATGAAGTGAGAGAGTGGCATGGACATATATACACTACCAAATGTAAAATAGATAGCTAGTGGGAAGCAGCCACATAGCACAGGGAGATCAGCTCAGTGCTTTGTGACCACCTAGAAGGGTGGGATAGGGAGGGTGGGAGGGAGACACAACAGAGAGGAGATATGGGGATATATGTATATGTATACCTGATTCACTTTGTTATAAAGCAGAAACTAACACACCATTGTAAAGCAAATATACTCCAATAAAGATGTTAAAAAAAAAAAAGAAGGGAATCTTGCCATTTGCACAAAGATGGCTAGATCTTGAGGACATAGGCCAAGTGAAATTTCAGACAGAGAAAGACAAATACTGCATGATCTAACCTATAGTTGGAATCTAAAACAACATCAAAAACAAAATAAATAAACTCATAGATACAGACAAGATTTTTATTTGCAAGAAGTAGGGGGTAGGGGTTGGGCAAAATGGGTGAAAGGGATCCAAGGGTACAAACTTCCAGTTATAAACTAAATAAGTCCTGGGGATTTAATGTACAGCATGGTGACTATAGGCTCTATTAATTCCTTCTCTTTTTAAATTGTTTATACTTTTTAAGTAAAAATAATTTTATCTACTATTAAGCATATGTCATTATGCTGTTATATTCTTTCTAATAAGTAAATTTGGTGATATTACTATCCTGCCCTCACACATGTTACTAATTCCAAACTGAGAATTAGGTAACAAATTCTTCATAAAAGTCATATGATAACACTCTGTGGTCTGATTCAAAATAAACACACACTTTCAACATTAATTATCTCTCCAATTCTCTGTTTGAGAGTTCAATAAGATATTATCATATCTTTTTCTTCAGTATATGCCATACTTCCAAGTTTTTTTACAACCTGTTTTTCAAAGAATTACCACATATTATTAAGAAAATGCCTTATCTTTTCTTATTTGTAAATTTTCTCAAATAGAACGAGAAAGTGAAACTTTGCCCCGAATTTATTTCCATTTTATTATTCTTATTCTACATCTAAGCAGACATGGCATATTTTGATTCTATACTTTGAAACTGAAACCTCTCTTACTGTGTATTAAGATTTATCTCAAGCTTAGTCATATGAAAATGAATCCTACTGGTTAAGGGAAGAGTTAAATATTAGTTTACATGTTGAGAGGTTTCATAATTTAATTGAGGGTCTCAAATACTAAGATTTATGTCATGAAGCTATACAGCTAACTTCACAGCTTGGACATCACTGCTCTAGGACATGCAATAGTCTGGTTAATAATGAACTACGTCTGGTCATATTAGTCTAAATCCATTTAGGCCTTTGTCCCTTGGTTCCTATCCTCCCCTCCTTAGGTCTCTACTTGAATGTCACCTTATGAAAGATAATGTCCCTGATTACTCTCACTACCATACACTATCTCCCCTTTTTAAAATTTATTTTAACCAAACCCCTTACGTTATATGTCTAACATGTCATATATTTTACTTATCTATTATTTCATATCTATAATGATCTATTACATAATATCTATCTCCCTTCACAAGAATACAACCTCCACAAGTGAAGATGTTTGACAGTTTTGCTCATGAGTATTCCAGTGTCTGGCACATAGTAGACACCCTACGTTTATTGAATCAGTGAAAAGGAGATGTGGACCCTACCAAACTTAAGTTATAGTCCTGGGTCTGCTTCTAATCCATAGGTAATTATTGGCAAACATTGTGTTACATATTAGGGATGTCTCAGGCAGAGGAAATCTTCAAAAAGGGAGTTTTTGAAGCCTGGAGCCTGAAAGAGATCTGGAAGAGAAAGAATGGAAGGGAAAACATGGCATCTGGATGCCCTT
The DNA here is from genome assembly GCF_964270905.1 of Leucopleurus acutus. NCBI lineage: Eukaryota > Metazoa > Chordata > Mammalia > Artiodactyla > Delphinidae > Leucopleurus > Leucopleurus acutus. The sequence continues at coordinate 51,542,964 of NC_139151.1, read as the reverse complement.
CCCAGCCGATGAATGAAATCTGAGCCTCAGAATGGTGGCGGGACACAAAGTAGACTCAGGGCCTGAGAACTTAAAATGTTAAGTACTCAGCAGTACAGAGGGTCAGCTGCTACCTACCTATCTATCTATCTATCTATCTATCTATCTATCTATCTATCTATCTATCTCCACCTATCCACCATCTATCTAGTTAGAAATAAAGAAGGGAATGGAGTCAGTATCTGCAGCCACCCTCTGCAAGAAAAAAAATAACAAAAACGGGAAGAGTGAATGTGGCAACTGCCAAGCAGACGTCTAGCACATGAGGACAACATCGAGCAGTATCTGGTGAGAAACCCACTGGGATCTTCCAGAAATAAATGGTAGTGGGCAACTCTGCAGGGGTTTGAAAGCTTGTATGAGGCATAAATGTGAGGTCATAGTGACAATTTGTGTAAAAAATGCAAGCCTTTTAACTCATAGGCTAATAAGGCCCAGGATAAATGGGATATATATATAGAGAGCGAAACATATAGATATCTATATATCTATAGATATAGACATATAGAGAGAAACAACTGGAACAAGAGTGAAAATCACTCAAAATTATTTATTAACCACATCAGATTATTAACCCCTCATATACACCAAGATGAACACAAAGTATTTTCATTTCGCCAGATATTTAATGAACACCTGCTATAAGCCAGGCAGTGTACAAGGCATCAGGCACATGAAGATGAATAAAACAAATTTCTGCCCTCAACAAATTTAGGATCTCATTGGAGTTGGAGGTTATAAACAAATACTTACCTCAGGGTGGCAAGCTCTATAGTACACAGAGATAAATGGAAGTCTCTTCAATTACATAAATGAGGATGAACACAAATATTGGTTAATAGTTTTAGTTTATATGCCAATGGGGGAAAATAACTTTTACACTTAGATAAACAACTGGCTCGGAAATGAATTATTAAAGATAATTTGTGAAATATGGCCACTCATTAATGGCTTAGTCACAATCCCTAAACTAATGAAACTTGCTTATTCATTTATCTACAAAATTAGTTTCCACGTGCCACCAGTAGAAATGTACAGAAGACTTCTATTGCATGGCGTGATTGAATTAATTGGAATTTAACTCAATATTTACAAGGTCAAGCAAACATTGATGTTACGTGGAGGCACTTTGTATAATTCAACCACAATATTAAATTAAAAAAATCAATTTTAAAATGCCTGGTTAAGCCACCTCTAATACTAGACAGGAAAGATATCTAGGTGCAAGCAGAGGCCAATGCTATTATTTGTAGAATTTCAAAAGAACAGAAAATTCTTCTCTAACCTAGCAGCTATGGTATTTGCAAGAGTTTTCTTTCTAATCCAGATAATTCAGAGCATTGTGTCACAAAGCCTGGACTTTGTATCTCTACAACCACAGTAATACAAGGTCTGGTTATAAGAAAGTCCTCAACTTTTATTATTATTTTCTGCTGCTAATTGTTAAGGCTTCTCTTTATGACAACTGAATCATTCTGATAGAACAAGACAGGGAAAAATGATCTTTACCCTTCTGTGAAAGTACCAGAGGAAAGAAAAGCAAAATAAGTTACAGAAAAAGTAATAGAGGAAGTAAAGGAGGAAGATACACCACCAGGTAATGAAGCCTGAAGTTTCTATTAATTCAGAGTGCATGGTGGTCAAGACCGCCTAAAGTAATAGACTTGAGCCAGCTGACAGGAAGTTTACTAAAGCAAGGGCTATTCTCTCCTCAGAACTTTCTTAAGCTTTCTCCTTCCTTCTTGATAGCTGACCATTTAACTTTCTCAAGGATCTACCTTCCTATATACCAAAATATCCCCTTATATCCTGATGATGATACAATCTCTCACTGTCAACTCTTCCCTTTCCAGTGACTCTGAAAAGCCCCACTCCATTACTTTTCCAACCCCAGACCAACTGAGTCAGAAATTGCTGATGGGGAGTCTAACAATTGGTATGTTAACCAACTACCTAAGGAGATATTTTTATCCCTGGGCAATGTGCTGGAATGAATGTCTGTGACCCCCAAAATTCATATGTTCACCCTAACCCCTAACATCATGGTATTTGGAGATGGAACCAAGTTGGTAATTAGGGTTAGAGAGTTCATGAGGGTGGGGCCCTCATGATGGGATCAGTGCCCTTATTAGAAGAGATACAAGAGCTTGCTTGGCCTCTCTTTCCCAGTGAGTGCACAAAAAGGTCATATGAGCACATAGTGAGATGATGGCTGTCTAAAAGCCAAAAGAAGAGATTTCAGAATAAAAGCTACCTTGTTTGCACCTTGATCTTGGACTTTCTAGACTCTAGAATTGTGAGAAATAAATTTCTGTTGCTTAAGCCACCCAGTTGATGGTATTTTGTTATGGAAGCCTGAACTAAGATGGGTTAGTTCAAGAAACACAGTTTTACTCTCTGGGCTGGAAGGTCTCCTTGCAAGTCATCTGGAAACTCCCATTAAGTTTTAGCACTTAAGTGTCACCTTGAGAGATAATTTCCACAAACTTTACTGTGAGGAGAGTTCTCATTTGCAAACATCTAAATGATCGAATGACTAACGGAGGCTTGAAGGGCAGGAAACAACAGTTGAATTTGTCCTCACAGCAATTCTCTACAAAGGAATCTTCTATTCTCTCCTTGAAGAAAATGACTGTTTGCATAGTGGTTTTCAGAAGGTTACTGAATTTCTTGCTGGAGACATTTGTTGGGACCATTTATAGTATCTTTTGAGAATGGATATGAATAAGAAAAAGGGCAAGTTCACCTTTCACACTATATTTCCATTTGAGCTGTTTGGCTCAGAGGAGGAATTCAAGCAACAAAACATATGAGAAAAATGGGACCTTCTATGACTATGGGCCTTGTCAACTTAAGATAAATACAAAGAGAAAATATGACAAGTACATATATTTTGATTGGTTTTTCACTAATGTGTCCCAATGCTAAGAACAGTTAGTTCCTCACCATTGTAGTAGTTCAATAAATATTTGTTGAGGGGATGAAGGAACAAATGGGTGGATCAAGAGGCCCCACGCAAGACAAACTTCTCTCGCTTACATGGGAAGATCACAGTGACAAGCTTTTCCATCTCTCATAAGTGAGAGGTAAAGCAAATGTGGCAACATGTTAGCTACTGCTAACTCTAAATAATGAGTATACAGGTGTTTGTTCTTCCAAAATTTTTGAAGCTTTAACAGGTTACAAAAATAAAGAGCTAGGGAAAAACATAATGACAGAATAATTCATTAGATTGTCTCACTAAGGCCAAATCAAATCATCATCACCAACATCATTATCATCATAGAAACAAAGCATTACGTATATGACATTGAATAAGTATTCTAACATATGATTTCATTAGTCAACATAAGTATTATTATATTATTTTTACAGATGAGTAAACGGAGGCTTAGAGAATTTAAGCAACTTGCCCAACATTCTAGAATTGGTTAGGGGCAGGAACAGCATTCAAATCCAAATCTGCTTGGTTTCAAACTCAAGTTCTTTCTGCTGAGCTGATTTTCATGAAAGTGGCCATGTACTCTACTCACGTCTAAAACCAGTTTTGCATTCAAGGGTATATCCTTGAAATTTCCAGTTTTCATCCAACTAAGATAGATCTATAACAAGTTAGCAGGTCAAAGAAAAAATAGTGCCCTCTCCTAGTTGGTAAAGCATTCAGTGTCGTTGTCTATTTATTTTTAACTAAATGGCCCTTGTAGTTTTTAGTATTTCCTCTCTGTGAACATATATTTGCATATCCTGTAGCTGAAAAAGGCAATTAGTGATTCATGAGTAATTTAGGAAACAGTGACTATAAAGTTGTAGATATTTACATAGTTCCCATAAATTATATTCAGAAACTATAAATTGTTCAATTGGAATTCTGCTAAAAGCTTGCATTTACAAAGAATACCCAAATGTCAAATGTTGACATGCATTTTTAAAACCAGCATATCGGGGCTATTTCCACACATAAATTAAATTAATATTCCATACCAGAAGCAATAAGGTTTGTTTTCTTCCATCAAGGGGAAAAAAGACAAAACTATTTATGCACAATTAGAGGCAAGCACATGGAAAAAATATCTGCAAACCTACCAAACATGACAGTAGCAAGAATAGTTTAGCAAACATGAATAAGCTGTCTGAGTAACATATACAATGCAAAGATCTATTACAGAAATGGAATGTATAGTGTCCTTTACAGACTTAGCTATTAGAATAAAATTATAAACAAAAATTGAAAAACTAAAGTGAAGGTGTGGTAGTCAGGAAAAGATGACATTTTCTGGGTGGAGAATGCTGTGGTAAGAGGAGTTTTATATTTGGGGATCAAGGGATGAGCTGTTGATAGTTGGAGACCCTAGTAGATATTCAAATAGAGATATTTGGGTAAGTCATTAGATGTAGGACTCTGGAATGCAGGGAGACATTGGGCTGTAGATATAAGTGGGAAATCATTACCATATAATGATATTTAAAACAATTAATAAACAAACATGATGCTAAATGAGACTTCCTGGAGAATGATGTACATGGAGAAGATATATCCAAGAATAAAACCCTAACGTTTAGATGGAATCAATGAGGAAGAACCAACCAAGTACACTGCAAAGGAGTTTCAAGTCAGGTAGGAAGTGGGACAACAGAGAATGGCACCTCAAAGCCAAGTGAAGAAATAATCTAAAGAAGAAGGATTGGTTAATTATATGAAACCCTGAAAAAAGCAAAGTAAGAAGAAGACCAAACATTGTCCATTGCATTGAGCATCAAAGAGCTCATTGATGATGATGATAAAAGTGTTTCAGTAGAGTCATGTGTGGAAGCCTCATTGAAATGTGCTCAGAAGAAACTGGGCAGAGAAGATAGGAAATAAGGGGAGTCAGCTCTGTGAGGAGTTTGGTTGTAAAGTGGAGCAGGGAAGTGACGTCATAGCAGAGGAAACGTGGATTTGAGTTTTGTTTTTGGGTTTTTTTTGATGAGAAACAAAAAAGCCCATTTGTATGTAATAGAAATGATCAAATAAAGACAGGAATATTAATGACACAGAAGAGAAAGGGAACACTTGCTGAATTGAAGTCTGAGAATAGGTGAGAGGAGGTCAGATTCAGTACACAGATCAAGGAGTTGGCCTGAGGGAGAAGCAAGGTCTGTTGGCCAAATAAAGACTTTTCCAGCCTGACTCAGTGATAATAATTATTCTTGTCAGATTTACTAGGACCTCATATGATCTTACAAAATGAAATATTAATCTCTAATATCATGGTGACCTTTGCTACGTGTTGAGTAGACCTAACATGCCATCACTTTAAAGAGTGAGCCCAGTGAAAACAAATGCAATATTAAGTAGCAGGAACTTGTCCTCCTAATAAAATATTAAACCCTAGCTTTCATTCACAGATTATTTTGAGAACGTTTTTGAGCTGAACTGAATATATGACGGAAATGTTCCTTTCTTAATTTATTCAACAAACTTCTATTGAAAGTTTACAAAGAAAGATAAAATAGAGTCCTTGCTTTCAAGGTGGCAGTAAAGAGAGAACAGCAAAGAATTAGCAATTATAGTACAGTGTGGTTAGTGTAATGATAAAAAAATAAATGCAAAAAAAAAAATGCACATGGAACTTGGGACAGAGAATAGAACTAAATCATTAGTGAGATAGAGCAGGATGAAGGAAGATGTCCTCTATACACATGCTTAACTGAAGTTCTGAAGGATGGTTTGATACCAAGATGAAGTATGAAGAGTAGCAGGAGAAAGTCCAGAAAGTGGAAGCGACACAAAGATGAGAAATAGCTCAGGGTATCAGGCCAAGGGATCCAAATGCTGATGCATGCCACCACCCCTGGCATGTGAGTTAGTACAATTATAATTACCATTGCACAGCACTACCAAATCTCCCATATAAAGGCTTAATGCCAGCTGTGACTTTATTGTAAATATATGTGGGAATTGTGAATTAACATTCATATTCCATTAACTTATCACTGTATTACAATCCGGAACATATGCTATGAACCAGAAAACCTGTTTGAAAAAAATCCCCTTCATTTCAAAATAATTCTTATGTATTAGTAGGAATACTTCAATGTCTGTTGCTGGTTTTCTTTCATAAAATAATTTCTTATTTTAGTGGCTCCAGATAGGATCTATTCAGTTTGACACGTATTTTAACTGCTAAATGTTATTTTTCTATTAAAATTCATAAAGTCAAGGAAAACTTCAATTCAAGTTAAATGTCTTACCTCCCACCTATCATCTGCACAAAGCATATAATTTCCCTAAAATTATGCAAAAATTAGCTAATTAAGATTTAATATGCTAATCCTTGCTCAGTTAAACTGGTGACATATGCAAATTGCCTGCTGAGCCCTTTAAAATTTTTGAAGCAAATGATAAACACGATTTCTTTTGAGTTTAAAAAAAATGTAAAGAATCTGGTGATTGACACAACATAGCAGTAGATAGTTGGATAAATACTTACTACAGTTTTATTAGAAGCACAAATTGACATATTCATAAAAAGCTGATGAAATGCACATATAGGCATATTAATCACAATGTCTCAAGGACCATAAAGACGTTAGAACAAGAGGAAATAAACAATGCGAAGCTCTAACGAGAGAATATATTCCATCTCCTATTTATAAAATTATGGTAATTTCTACAGGTTTTCTAAAATTTTGATTCATTGCTTTTTACCTTTGAAAAAATTCCTGCTCAGTGTGAAACAGAATAATATCTACTATATTTTCGTGGGGGGGAATACTTGGAACTATTTAGCATTGAATTTCACTAAGAAAGGGTCAGGAAATATCAACACACTTTTTTAGGTCAATATGGTTTGTGAGTATTTTTCAGATCCAAAAACTCTAGGTGTTTTATTGAATTATTCAGTGTTAAGGAAGCTGTGTTGTTGTTGTGTAGAAATGGATTGACCAAGAGGAAAGATACATTGTGTGTTTGTGTGTGTCTGTGTGCATGTGCACCTGTGTGTGTGTGTACAGATATCCCATATAGAAGTCAATATGAATGTAATGATAGCTGACTTTTCAAATAGATAAAATACTCAGGAGGACTAAAGAGATCCATGTTAAGTAAATCCTAAAATATTTTTTAAAAGGCATTTATCTGTTGATAAATATTCTTTCTACTTATTATTGTTTTAAACAGGTGAATATTATATTTGATGATCACAAAAATGATATGGAAAATTCTCATTTGTTTAGTGTGTAATATAGAACAAACACTCTGCTAGGTCTTCTACATACATTGTTTAGGAACCAGTTTGTATTTCTGATGTCTGAAACTATAAGGTAATACATTGGTTCTATTTTAATCAGCTTTGTGACAGTTAGTTACAGCAGCAATAGGGAATTAATATAGCTACTTCTTATTATCATTATTGATATTATTTATAGAGAACAGAGTTATTTTATAGCCGGACTGGGGCTTATCTCTGAGGATGTCTGCATACCTGGTTTTGACTATTGGCTAAATAAAGGGCACTAAGATTAAATCAAGTGCTTGTTAAAGTTTGAAACTTCCTTGGGGACCAGCAGGGTCAGTCTGTCTACTGATGGCTTCACTTGGCACGAATGGTTAGAAATCCTGACTTGGTTATGTGACCTGAAGGGAAAAAAAGACACTGCTGGAAATTCTACCTTGAAGTCAAGATTCATAGCACAGTTCTTGGTGGTTCAGTGTAGAGACAAAGTGTTTCCATTAGAGACTAAGAATCCTGGGAAACAAGTCTGGCTGTCTCTTCCTCCACTATCTTCTCTTACTATACATAGCCTTTGCCTTTAAATGAAAGCCTTATGTGTGTATGCTTGATAATGTCTTGTAATTTCTTTAAAATACTCAAAGTTGATAAATTTTAACACTGCTATGATAAAATACTTTGAATGTTTCTGGTTTCTAAATTACATTCTAGAAATTGCACAAGCTCCCTAAGATATCCAAGAATCCCTATAGCCTCTTGTTATAGGGATTCTTGGATATTTAAAAGAAATTTATTGTATGATGTCTTACTACTTACACCAGGCTATCACTCTGCAATTTTCTTTCCTAAATGTGTATATTCCTCAAAAGATTAGTGTGAATGCACCATACACTAAACATTGTTTTAAGCAACCTGCAAGGGAATCGATTAAATTAATCTTGTAAACATGCACGCGCGTGCACACACACATACACACACACACACAACTATATACAATCTCATGAGATAGAAGATAGGATATAAGGGGAGTCAGCTCTGTGAGGAGTTTGGTTGTAAAGTGGAGCAGTGAGATAGGGCTTTTAGGATCATTTGCATCATTGGCTTACATTTCATAAGTAAGAGGATACTTCTTATAACTGTTCATTAGAATGCTTCAGAGTACACACGAAACAATTGCCAATGTGGCAGATAAGCAAACATACAAAAAGTCCACTTGCTATGAAGTGCATTTCATGTTATAGCAGCAGAGAGTAATCAACATGAAATTAATCCTTTTCATGTTATGACCCATATAACTGTGAAGTGAAATGTGATCTTGACATTGGGAATTAGAGTTGCTTGCAATCAGGCAGGAGTAAAGCTATACAAATGACACCATTTAGTGAGGTCTCAATTAGTTCACACAATAGGGGGCTTTATGATGACAGGAACATGAGCCAAAGCAATATTAAGGGGTTATCAAAATGGACTTGCTTCAACAAATCCATCAACTATTCTCTCTTTTGGTAGGAATGTAAACTGATGCAGCCACCTAGGGAAAATAGTATGGAGATTCCTCAAAAAATTGAAAATAGAACTACCATATTTCTATGGTAGAAAATAGAACTACCATATAATCCAGCAATTCCACTTCTGGGTATTTATTCAAAAAAAATAAAAATACTAATTCAAAAAGATATAAGCACCCCTATGTTCACTGCAGCATTATTTACAATAGCCCAGACATGGAAAAAACCTAAGTTTCCATCAGTGGATGAATAAAGATGTAAGATATGTGTGTGTGTGTGTGTGTGTGTGTGTGTGTATACATACACACACACACACATATACATACGATGGAACACTACTCAGCCATAAAAAAGCATGAAATCTTGCAATTTGTGACACCACGGATGGATCTTGTAGATATTATGCTAAATGAAATGAGTCAGAGAAAGACAAACACCTTATGATTTCACTTACATGTTGAATCTAAAAACAAAACAAAAAAAATGAACCAATAAAACACAACACAACCAAACTTATAGTTACAGAGAACGGATCTGTGTTTGCCAGAGGGGAGGGGAGTTGTGGAGGTAGGCCAAATGGATGAAAGGGATCAAGAGGTATAAACTTTCAGATAAAACATGAACAAGTCATGGGACTATAGTCAATAATATTGTATTACAAATTTCAAAGTTACTCTCATCACAAGAAAAAAACTCTGAAACTTTGTATGGTGACAGATGGTAACTAGACTTATTGTAGTGATCATTTCACAATGTATGCAAATATCAAATCATTACATTGTATACTGGAAACTAATGGAGTGTTAGATGTCAATTATACTTCAGTTAAAACAAAACAAAACTAAAAGTACCTGTGTAGATTAGGGCCTTGAACTACATAAATTCTGAGGACTAATGCTAATCCCTCTTTATCATGAAGTCCTTGACACATACTATACATTGGGCTAAGTGTAACTCAGTCAAGGCTCCAGCATGAATTCAGTCAGAGTTTCAGCCTAGTTCTTTGATCCTCATGCAACCTCTACCTGCTGAGAAGTTTGTCCATCAACTAGGATAATATAATTGCTTTATAAGTGAATAAAAATTACTTTTTAAATAAGAAAATTAAACCTATACATTAAATATTTGGAGTTTAAGAAAGAATAGATGGCTATTTTTCATTTTAAAGGTTTGTAATGTTTAAGAGAATTTGGCCTATTAGAGATGTTCAGTTTTTAGAAGCCAAATTAGCATATATAATTAAATAATTAACTTAGCTGTGATTTTTAGTGGAAATCTTTCTAAGTTTGTATAAAACCTTGGAACATGAGATTTCTCATATTTGTGAATTTAACTTAGTACATATAAGTACTTTGGAAGTTTTCTTTATTAATGTAGAAAATGGTAGCATTTCAAAATGGAAATCAAATGCATGATTTGTAATTGCAGTACAGAATAATTGAAGGAACTTAAGAATCTTTGTAACTGGTTCAAATATTACCAAAGACACTTTATAAATATTTTTTTTAAATATGCCAGATTATAAATTTCTTAAATGTTGGAAAAATAAATTTAAAACAATGGACAGCTAGGTTTCTAATCATAACTTAGTAGCAATTAGTAATTTAAAAAAATGTACCTCTGAATGATCATCTTTCCTAGGCCCCTATATCTGCTATAGAGGATGTTAAACAGCTTACATTAACAAAATGACATGCATACAAATAACAATTCTGAAAGAAAATATACCAAAACATTTACAGTATTAATCTCCATCCCATGAAATGGGATGGTATACTTTTGGTATACTTTCAGAATTTTTATTATAGTTTCTCAATTTTCTACAGTCAACACATATCATGTTATATCTGAAAAATATCAGAGATTAATCTTTTTATGATATTACATTGTGATTCACCACTTTCTCCTAAAAACAAGCATAGTTCTAAAAATATATTTTTTAATTAAAATGTAATCTCTTTGGAATTTTGAAATTAAATTGTATCAAGTATTTCACTGGTTCAAAAAATATATTGCAATTAAGCATCTGCCTAAAAATAACAACAAAATATGCTGTGATTGAAATAAATTTATACAAAGATGTAAAGCCATTTGGTTATTGACTTTCTGGCATTTTCAATAAGTATCTTATTGAACAAATAATTATTTGTTCACAAGAGGTAGGCCCTTACCTGGTTTCAGGAAACCTAATCTCAAGTTACCAATACTGTGACCACTTTATAATTTGACCGCAGTACAACTCTAGATAAATAACCAAGCTCTCTTTGCTTCCTCCCAAGCAAACTGGAGATACCACCACCATTTCACTGGATTATTATAAACATTTAAGAGAAAATAAATATACTACTTAAACTATTAAATGCTATACCAATGGAAGGTTATTTTTTCTCAAAGAGTCCTTGTAGAGCTATCATAGTGATAGAAAACACATTTCTAGTTTTCATGAAACTTAAAATTTATCCAGAGAAGCAAAGTATAAATAAAAAATATAAAAGTGTGAATGAATACATAGTATAGATAGAATAAAAAATATTGAATTCATTTTGAGGAAATAAAAGATAATTCTTTTGTTTAAAATACAGTAGGCTAAATACTGTGATAAACACATGAAATAAGACCTTAACCTTAGCACGTAATATAGTGTGAAAAGTGCCACCACAGAGATGAGTCTGTACTGACTGACAGTGTGTTTTGTAGTGCTTCAGAGGGGTTACAGAGAACTTCACAGTGCTGTTTGTTGAAGGTTTTGAAGAATGAACAGAAGTTTCATCCGGCAGTAAAGAGAAGAAATGTTATTTTAGGTAAAGGAAACAACACTTTTAAAGGCAGTGTAGTAAGACAGTATGTGGCATATTTGAAGATGGTTGTAATATACTTCCCCAGTACTGGATGTTGGGCAAAGTTCAAAATGTACCTGCCACATTGGAGAAGATACATTTCAAAGAACATAGAGAAGTTTTGGATTGGTGCTGTACACCTCAATATTTCCACTTTATGGTTATGCTTGCTTTTTTTTTTTTTTGAATAGCAATGTGTTTCTCTATATATCGAAATGTTAATTATCATCAGTACACATAAGAGGGAGGCTATAAAGGTTTGTTCGTTTTTCGGCAAATATTTTTCACCTTAAGTATATGCTACTTGAAGGGAAGATAATGCTTTTAATAAAATAACTACTTTAAGTTAAGGCCTCCATGGTGAAGTATCTCAAAGTGACAGCAAAATTTTCCATATCAAAAAGGAAAAGTCCTCCCCCAACACCATCCATTGCCCTTCCCAACCACTAGTCAAATCCGGGTTCAATAGCAAGAAAAGCTGATGTTTGTTCAACAGCAACTATGAAGACCAGCCAGCAGAAGCTCCTCCATAGCAGCTGCCATTTTGAAACTGGAGGCAAATCATGGTCCCAGATAACAAATTCCCAGGTTACACTGCTTCATTTGTCTTTTGTAGTAGTTCTCTTTGGTGTTTTCCTTAACATCTTATAGTACAGGCTGACTAGTGCTTAGAATTCACTGTAAATCAAGTAGAATAAATAGAATCCTAGTTCCTGACAGGTGTATAATTGTACTGACACTTAAAATCACTAACTCATCTAAAAAATATCTCCAAAACTAACCTTTGGGAAGAAGTCAACCAAGATTTGTTGTTTTAATTCTGTTGCCAACAGCAGCAATTTCATTTCTTTTTGCATAACGAAATAATTATTTTTTCACATACAGATTCTTACATTTCCCTGGGGAATATCAACAGAAAGAAAAGAAGTGCAAATTATGTGACTAAGATTTTAAAATACAAATGTTTCAGAAGGATCAAGTAATGCCAAATAATTTCACCTCAAAGAAAAAAGACAGTTTTGGAAAGGGGCAGAGAGAGAGAATATTCAGACAATTAAGAGTATCAATGTTCAGTCTGCACAGGAGTTCTCAGGTGATATTTTATGTGTGTGTGCTTGGTTTTTCTGCCCACGTTTACTGAGATATAATGTGATACCATAAAATTGACCTATTTTAAATGTACAATTCAATGTTTTTTAAAACATAGTCAAGTGTTGTTGTAATCATCACTAATATCTAATTCTAGAATGTTTTTATTCCCCCTAAAATAAACCCATGCCCATTAGCAGTCACTCCCCATTTCCTCCTTCCCTCTACAACCCTAAACAACAACTAACCTACTTCCTATAGACTATTAGAAATTATTTTAATTATATTATTAATTGTTTTGACTATACAGATTACTCTGTAGTTTTTTTGGAAGTGTGAAAAAATGTTTGAAAAAATGTTAATTTTTGTAAAGACTTTGCAGTATAAGCCTAACTTCACTCTTTTGCATATGGTAATCCAGGTGTTTCTGTACCATTTATTGTAAAGATAATTTTTCTCTACTGAATAATCTTGTCCCTCTTGTTGCAAAACAGTAAAGGTATATGGATTTATTACAGACTCTCAATTTCATTCTATTTGTCTGTCTATCTACCTTTATACCAGTATCACACTATCATTATTCCTGTAGCTTTGTAATAAGTGTTGAAATCAGAAAGTGTGAGCCCAGCAGCTCTGTTTTCCTTTGCCAAAATTGTTTGGACTATTTGGACTCCTTTGCATTTCCAAATAAATTTGGGGATTAACTTGTCACTTTCTGTAAAAAAAAAAAAAAAAAAAAGCCAGCTGGGATTCAAATAGGGATTACATTAATCTGTAACTCAATTTGGGAAGTATTTTCCCCTTAACAATATTAAATTTCCTGATTCATGAACATGGGATATTTTCCCATTTATTCCAATCTCCTTTACTTTCTTTCAAAAATGTTTTATAGTTTTCAGTATATAAGTCTTTGTGCTTATTTTGTTAAATTTATACATAAATATTTTTATTATTTTTGATAAATTATAAGTGAAATTTTTTCTTAATTTCATTTCCAAAATATTCATTGCTAATGTATAGAAATACAATTTATTTCTGTATGTTGATCTTGTATCACCTAACTTTGCTAAGATTGTTTTATAGCTCTTATCATTTTGTAGTCAATTACTTAGGATTTTCTCTGTTTATAATCACGTCACCTTTAAACAGAGATAATTTTACTTCTTTCTTTGAAATCTGGATTTCTTTCTTTCTTTCTTTTCTTTCTCTCTCTCTTTCTTTTTTTTTTTTTCTCTCTTTCTTCCTCTCTCTCCCTTCCTCCCTCCTTCTTCTCTTTCCTTTTCTTCTCTTTTCTTCTTCTCTTTTCTTTTCTTTTATTTTCCCCTGGCTAGAATCTCCATTAAAATGGTCAATACAAATACTCAGAATGGACATTGTAATTTTATTCCTAATGTCAGAGAGGAAAGTATGTAGTCTTTTAACACTAAATCAGATGTTAACTGTGTGTTTGTTGTAGATGCCTTTTATCAAGTTAAGGAAATTCTCTTCTACTCCTACTGAATTATGTTAAATGATTTTACTTTGTTTATGGAGATAATTATGATTTTTGTCTTTTACTGTATTGATATGATGTATTACATTAATTGATTTTCGTTGTTAAAACAACTTTGTAGACTGGAATAAATTTTACTTGGTCATGGTATACAATTCTCAGATATTGCTAGATTCTCTTTGCTAGTACTTTATTGACTTTTTTGCATCTATATTTATAGGGAATATTAGTCTGCATTTTTCTTTTCTTGTGATGTCTTTGTCTGGTGCCAAGGTAACACCGGATTCACAGCCACCCATTTAGGAGGTGTTCCCTCCTCTTCTACTCTATGGAAGAATTTGAAAAATTGGTGTAGAAGAATTGATATTTATATTGAAGTTTTTTTGAAGATTGGTTATTAACTCTTCTTTAAATGTTCTGTAAATTTTACCAGTGAAGCTATCTGGGCCTGGGATTTTCTTTTGGGGATTTTTTTTTTTTTTTTTTGCCTGAGAATTCAATATCTTTACTTGTTATAAGTCTGTTTGGATTTTCTATTTTCTGCTAATATTTTTTCAGTACTTTGTGCCTTTCTAGGATTTTTTCCATTTTTATCTAAGTTGTCTAATTTGTTGACCTGTTGTGAATAGTATTCCTTATAACTTAAATAGAGAAATATTTATTTTTTCTATGGTATGTAGTAATGTATCCTATTTCATTCCCAATTTTAGTAATTTGAGGCTTCTCTCTTGTCTTCTTGGGCAGTCTAGCTAAAGATTTGTCAATTTTGTTGATCTCAAAGAACCAAATTTTTGTTTTATTTATTTGTTGTTACCATTTTCCTTTCACTGTTGCATTTACTTGCACTCAAATCCTCCCTTCTGCTTGATTTTAGTTTAGTTTGTTGTTCAGTTTAGTTTAGTTTCTAGTGTTTTAAGGGGAAAATCAGGTTATTGATTTGAAATCTTTCTTTTTAGGCATTTGCCCCTATAAATTTTCCCCTAACCATTGCGTTTAGCTGCATGTCATAGGTTGTGTTATTATGTGTCTTCATTTTCATTCAATATATATATGTATAAACTTATATATGTAAATAAAAGTTTCACCAGTTAAATTTGTTATTTTCCTGGAAAGAGGATTTGCTGAGCTCATTATCCACTTCTCATAGATGATTTCTTTTTAAAAGAATCAGCTTATATGTACCTCCTGGTACATTAGTAATGGAATTTATTTGACCTCTAGAAATACTTAATTTTCAATGTTAGGAGACAGGGATGATATTTATTTATTATACTGTAGCAGATATTGAGTTAAATAACTTACTGCAAGTGATCATATTTAATCTCTGGAATAATGTTTACTTTACTACACCCTCACCCCTTTAGCAGTTACTGAGCTCTAAATGGGGGCTTCACCAACTCAGATAGTTAACACTGTCATTGTCTAAATTCTGTGCTAGGCACTGCGGTCATAAAGGTCTCTTGAAGCAGTAGAAAGGATTTCACTTATCACTTTAGCAGCCATACCAGACATTGATAGATGAGTATTACAAGCTATCTCATTGAGAGTGAACAGAGTCTCAGAATTCTCAACGTAATTATACAGACATTCTCTTCTCATAAATACTATTCTTCTGTGTAGAGAGCTTATCGGATCTAATCCACGACAGAGATGGCCAGAGGGAATGCTGCTTACGCATGACCGTTGACTTGAATTTCAAAATTATATGTACATTTTGAAAATTTTATTAGGATATTGTACCATTTTTATAATTATATCATAGAGGAAAGTCATATGATTTAAATGCCAGCTTTAGGATCAAATTAATCTGTATTTAAATTTTGTTTTCTTTCCTTTCTAGCTGTAGAATCTGGGAGACTTCCTGGCTTTCTGAACTCCTTTCCTTATAATTTTTCACTATCTGTCACCTACTTACCTTTCTATTCTCAAGTAACATCACTCTTCCCCTGGCACCTAAGTTTCTCTTGCAGTCCTTTTAATGAATACATTGTTTCACATATTTATTTATTTAAACATCTCCCTGTTCTTATTTCATAGGCTGTCTTTCCCTTTTGCTAGAACTTGGATAATATCCTTCTACATTTATCTCAAGCATCAACTTCTCTGCAACTGAGAAAAGATAATAACTCCTTTCATTATCTCACCATGACACCTAATATAAAATTATGGTTACATATACTCATTTACAAATCCATTTACTTGCAATATAAGGATTTTGTTGAAAAAGGAACTTTCCTCTTTGCCTAACTCCATGTTTGATGCATGCAAAGTACTGAACAAATGTTTGCTGCGCTGAAAAGAAATGCATCAAGAGTTACAGAAATACATTTTAGAGCAAAGGTCAAACAAAGCTGTTCTCCTTCATAATCAGTATATAATAATGCTCCTATTAGAAAATATGGACATAGTTTGGCAAGCCAGAATGATTGTGTTTTTCACAGGTCATTGGATCAGGATGGAAAAGAACATAGGTTTTGCACTGGGAGGGCATTTGCAACCTTTAGCAAGTGTTTTTATTGTTTCTAAATCAAATACACTGCCTCTGAGCCTCAGTTTATGCTGATCTTTTACCTTAAAAAACTGTCATGATCTGTTTCACCTGCCCAGTCTCATCCTTCACTCCTCTTTCATTTCATGTTGTAGCAACACCAAATTCTCTCTCATAAATTCTCACACTTCCTTGAATGTTGTACATACTGTTACCTCTGCCTAGGACATCCTCAACCTTCATTTTCAGCTTATTCATCTGGCAAAGCTGCAATTTATTCTTTGAAGCTCAGCTGAAGCTACATAAACTGTGAAATAGTTCCTGACTTCCACAATCAGGTTTGGGAATTTCTTTCCCTGTGTTTTCACTGGAATGTGTAGAAATAATGTGATGATGCTGCAATTAGCTGTGCATTTATGTAAGTTTTTTGAGAGTATATAATGGTTATTTCATTTTTGAATTCTCATAACATAACATGGTTTCTAGCATACATTGGAGGTTCAATAAATATTTGTTAAATTAATGAATTGTAAATTCATTAACAGTAAGATTTTCTTATCCATGCTTTCCCTACAAAATAAATATTAACCTAAACATAAAAATTACCTCATTTTTCTGGAGAAAGTTAAATGTTTGGCAGTATAAAAAATGCAAAATGTGCCTGAATACATTTATTTGAAAGTTAAGTTATAGCATTAGGAAAGCCCTTCTAATTTGACTGAGGAATGTCATTGAAAAACTCAAATTGTAGAATGTCTATGACAAATGGCTTGGGAAGTGTTTTTAATTACTTAGTGGTTCCTTCATTGGTATATAGAAAAGGGAAATGCTGAAGTGTTAAGGAGAGCTTTATGAGTCCATGTTAATAACCATTCCACAAACATACACTGAATGCAAAGTACTCGTATTAGATTACCAGGAAGTCATGTTGGACACTAACTGGGTGTGACTGGGGTGAGGTTGAGTAATGAGGAGGGTGGCTTATTGACTAAAAAACGTGGAACATTAATTTTTCATCTGTTTTTATAACATTTTTAAAAATCCTATTTTTTAAATGTATTTTTAAATTTAAAAAAAATTAAAAAAAAATTTTAAATCCTATTTTAAAATTCCAGGCTGATATTACTTAACATAGTAATTTATCTTGGCAGCCTAATGGGGTGGCAGACCACTATTTCATACTGAATATGGATTCACTATATTTAATTAAACATCTCTTTATGGTTGGGTACTTAGGTATTTCATCTTTGTGTATAATGCTTTTTTATACTTATTATTTTGAATGTTATGAATACATTAAAAATTTTAAAGTCTTATTTGAGATATATAAATAAATATTTTACAACAATGAAACATTATCAAGAAAGTGAAAAGACAACCTATAGAATGGAAGAAAATATTTGAAAATATTACCTATGATAAGAATATAGTAACAAAAACATATAAATTAGTCTTACAATTCAACAACAAAAAGACAAAAACTCAAAAGTGGACAAAGGTCTTGAGTAGATATTTCTCCAAGTAAGATATACAAATGGCCAATATAAGAAGCTGAACATCAGTCGTTAGAGAAATAGAAATCAAAACCATGAGACACCATTTCACATTTACCAGGACAGCTATAAAGAAGAAAAGATGAAAATAACAAGTATTGGTGAGGAGGTGGAGAAATTGGAACCCTCATGCAGTCCTTGTGGAAATGTAAAATGATTCAGCCACTGTAGAAAATAGTTTGGCTGCTCCTTAAAAAGCTAAACATAGGATTACCATACCAATTCCAGTTTTAGCTATATATCCAAAATAATTGAAAACAAGTACTCAAACAAATACATACATACATGTTTATAACAGCTCCATTAACAATAGCCAAAGTGTGAAAAGCACCAAATGTCCATAAAGAGATGAATGGATAAACAAATTGTAGTATTTACATACAATGTAATATTATCTAGCTGAAAAAGGATACATGCTGCGATCTGGATGAACCCTAAAAACATTATGTTAAGTGAAAGAAGTCAGACATGAAAAGTCACATATCATGTGATTCCATTTAAATGAAATATCCAGAATAGGTAAATCCACAGAGACAGAAAGCAGATTGGTGTTTCGTTGAAACAGGCTGGGGAGGGATAAAAGGGAGATAATTGCATAATGGGTAGAAGGTTTCCTTTTGGGACAAGACAAATGTTTTGGTGGTGGCTGCATTGAGAAAATACTTAATGCTACTGAGTTGTTCACTTTAAAATGGTTAATTTTATGTTATGTGAATTTCACCTCAATAAAAAATAATGAAAATGATTATTGTGTCATTATAATTCAAAATCAGGATAAAAATAAAATTTGCATTTCTATACAAAATTTCAAATCTTTGCTCTAGTTCTGTGAAACATGCCATTGGTATTTTGATAGTGATTGCACTGAATATGTAGATTGCCTTGGGTATTATGGTAATTTTAATAATATTAATTTTTCCAATCTAAGAATATGGTATATCTTTCCATCTGTTTGTGTTGTCTTCAACTTCTTTCATCAGGGTCTTATAGTTTTCCTAGGATAGGTCTTTTACAGAGGACAGATTTACTCCTAGGTATTTTATTCTTTCTGATGTGAAGGTAAAATGGGATTGTTTCCTTCATTTCTCTTTCTGATAGTTTGTTGTTAGTGTGTAGAATCAAAAAAGACCCTGACTAGCCAAAACAATCCTGAGAAGAAGAACAGAGCTGAAGGAATCACACTCCCTGACTTCAGACTATACTACAAAGCTATAGTAGTCAAAATAGTATAGTACTGGCTTGAAAACAGACACATAGATGAGTGGAACACAATGGAGAGCCCAGAAATAAACCCATGCACTTGTGGTCAATTAATCAATAACAAAGGAGGAAAGAATATACAATGGAGGAAAGACAGTCTCTACAATAATTGGTGCTGGGAAAACTGAAGAGCTACATGCAAAAGAATGAGATTAGAACATTCTCTAACACCATACACAAAAATAAACTCAGAATGGATTAAAGACCTAAATGTAAGACTAGATATTATAAAATGCCTAGAGAAAAACATAGACGGACACTCTTTGACATAAATTGTATCAACATTTTTTTTTTGGATCCATCTCCTAAAACAAAGTAAATGAAAGCAAAAATAAACAAATGGGACCTAAATAAAGTTAAAAGCTTTTGTACAATAAAGGAAACCATTGACAAAATGAAAAGACAACCTACTGAATGGGTGAATACATTTTCAAATGATATGACCAATAAGGGGTTAATATTCAACATATATAAACAGTTCATACAACTCAACATAAAGAAAAAGAAAAAACTTGATTAAACATGGGCAGGAGAACCTAATAGACATTTTTCCAGAGAGGAAATGCAGATGGCTAACAGGAACATGAAACGATGCTCAACACTGCTAATCATCAGGGAAATTCAAATCAAAATCACAATGAGATATTAACCTCACACCTGTCAGAATGGCTATCATCAAAAAGAACACAAATAACAAATGTTGGCAAGGATGAGGAGAAAAGGGAACCTTCTTACACTGTTAGTGGCATGTAAATTAGTGAAACCAGTATAAAAAACAATATGGAGACTTCTCAAAAAACTAAAAGTAAAACTACCATATGACCCAGCATTCAACTCCAGGGTATATATCCGAAAAAAAAAAAAATACTAATTTGAAAAGATACATGCATCCCAATGCTCACAGCAGCATTATTTATAATTGCCAAGACATGGAAACAACCTAAGTGTCCATCAACAGATAAATGGATAAAGAAGGAATAGGATATATATACAGTAGAATACTATTTAGCCATAAGAAAGAATGAAATTTTTGCCATTTGCAGCAACATGGATGGACTTGGAGGACATTATGCTAAGTGAAATAAGTCAGACAGAGAAAGACAAATACTGTATTATATCATGTATATGCGGAATCTAAAAACTACAACAAATAAGTGAATAGAACAAAAAAGCAGCAGACTCACAGGTATAAAGAACAAACTAGTAGTTACCAGTGGGGGAGGGAGGGGCAATATAGGGGTAGGGGATTCAGAGGTACAAACTATTAGGTATAAAATAAGCTACATGGATATATTGTACAACATGCAGAATACAACCAATATTTTATAATAACTATAAGTGGAGCATAACCTTTAAAAATTGTGAATCACTATATCATACACCTGTAACATATAATATTGTACAGCAATTATACTTTAATAGAAAATAAAATAAAACACAGAATTATTTAAGTAATGTAAAATATAAGCATATAAGAGAATAAAAGACATCCAGAAGAAGATATATTAATATGTTAAGAGTGGTAGGCTGTGGATTAGATAATGGATATATTTTTCTTCATATTTATTTAGAGTAGCCAATCCTATTATTGATGACCTATTATTTCCTTAGCACCATGCTGGGTATTTTTTCTTACATTATCTAATTTAATACTTGTAATGTCTCAGTGAGATAGCTATTATTATATTCACTTTATAGGTAGAAAACTGAAGCTTAGAGAGGTGTGTAAATAAACCAACAAAGCAAAAAGTCAAAATGCCCATATTTTAACCTAGGTTAGATCTGAAACCAAAGATTTGCTATTTAATTTACAGTTACTTTCAGCTATTTTCGCCTACTTTAATTCTGCTCAACAGAATTGCTTTTTTGTCATCATAGGTTTAAAAATACGTCTTATTTATTCAGATCTTCCTAATGTTAAGATCAAAATTCAAGTTTTGCTATCAATGGGTATGTTTGCTTTAAGTGATGCTTTGTCTTTGAACATATAGACCATTTTTAATATCTATTTGTTTCAAGAGTAGAGGAAGCTGATTTTCAAAGTCATGCCCCTTTTCTCGATCACATTAGTTGGGATTGTTAACAATTAACCTCATAACACAGTACTTTTTCAATTGGCCCATAAGCTCCTGTCAATGTGACAGCCAACCAACAAAACAAAGCTGGTTCCATTCACACAGTGATAATGTTCCTCACCTCTTTGAATTTATACCATCTTTTCAACTTTTGGTTTCATAACCACTGCCAATGTCATAAAACAAGCTTCCCCGCATTTCTAATAGGTAGCTTGCTACTGAACAGCCATATATGGATTTTCAAAGAGATTGGATGATAAGTAGGGCTTGTAGTGGTAAATTTGGGCACAAAATAAGTTCACATGTAATAAGTACCCAGATAATTTTGATCAGAAAACCATGAATTATCGACTGAACCAGGGGTCGCCATTATCAATAAAAAAAATCTGCAGGCATGTGTCTTTTTATTTTATTCTTGTCTTACAAGTAGAAAGAGCATGGGCTTCAGAGTTAGACAGGCTTGAGAGCAATTGCTGGCTCCACTATTTATAAAATGTATTATTTGGGACAAATTAGTTAATCTCACTAACCTCTGTTTCCTCGTCTAAGATATGAAGATAATAACACTGACATGGTAGGGCTGCCGCCAGGGTTGCCACCAGTACTCTGTGTAAAGTGTCTAGCAAGGTGCCTGACATCATCATTGCTAAATAATGTTACTTCTTATTACATTATCATTTAATTATTATGGCCTATTCACAAGGCCTTTGAGGCTTGAGACTTGTAGTCTGGGTACCAGAGCTGAGTCTCAGCTAAGATACAAGTGAGATCCAACACAGACAGCAGTGGGACTCAAGGACTGAGCCTGCTGTCAGCTCCACCTGCAAATCGACTCTCAGAGAACTGGCAACCAGGGTTCAATCATTTCAGGAAGGAGACTGCAGGATTTCCTTTTGGGTAAATAGACCATACAACACACACACACACACACACGCTGATGTTTAGAGATGGCTCAAACACATTGTTGAGACCACCAGCCCAGACATAGGGAATTTTAATAAGCTTTTTAAAATGTGAAAATATATTAGATTTATTATGAACAAGTTTAAAATACCTTGTAAAGAAAATAAAATTATGTGTAGTCAATATTAATAATTATTCGTCTAATTTAACTATAACCCCCTTTACAGGTCTCTTGTGGAAACCTCTATTATTACGAAAGCAAAAACCTCCTTTTTCTCTACTTAAGAGGTGACTATGTTTTCCACTAAGATCTTTCTTATATTGGTGTGAGATTTTCTGATAGATTTTTTTCAAATGATTTACACATTTTAGTAAATCTAATTATGTGCCCTGAGACTTTTAAGAGTTTATTACACTGCACATAACACACCTGTACAATTTAAACAATCACTTGTGTCCTCTACTAGCATTTAGTGAGACTACTTTGAAGTTTGTTTCGAATGTTTTTAGGCATTAACTTCTTAATTACTTCTATTAATGCCAATTATTTTTCATGAAAATATCAAGATAATACACTTGAGTTTGTAGTTCAAATATCACTGTGTTCTAATACAAAAGAGACAATAATAAAACGCTTCAGATTCAATATACATTAGTATTAACTTTGGCAAGGTGCTTCCACAATCAGCATGTAACAGTACTGGACAACAGACGGGGCCATGTGATGTATAAAATGATCTTATTGAGAGGATGGATGGATGGTTTAACGCCATGGTGAGATGTTGGTAGTATTATTCTCATTTTATAGTAATGAAAAGACACTTAACCAAATTATGGATATGTGAAGACTGTTCTTACATGTTTAAATTTAAGATTGTCTTTCATTAAAGAAGAGCTTTTGTTATGTGTGTCACAGTATTTACGATAAGCTACATTTTAATGTCCATAAGAGGAACATGATACAAAGGAACACTGACTTCACTTGCCGAGAGTCACTGAGTCACTACATTGCCTTTCTGAGCCCTATGAGAATAAGGTGAGTAGGGGAAAATAGTAACATTATGCAAGCACTTTGACTCTGGAAAATGGTTGTGCAAAGATATCTCTGATTGTATGGTTATCAAGTGGAGACCAGTCGTGGTCCACTTGGGTCCACCTTGTGGTCACTCTTAACTTTTCATCATGGTAAGGAATAGGCCTACAACAATGGGAGCAGGGAAGAGGGCTTACGCTTGTAAACCAAAAATATCTGCTCCTGAATCCCAGTTTTATCACTTAGAAATTATGCAAGTTTAGTACTTTTAATGACAACACTCTGAACTTTAGCTTTCCTAGCTTTAAAGTGGGGATAATGTTACCTCTTTATGTAATAACTATAAAGACTGAATAGGATTAGATTTTGAATCTAACAAATCTAATACAGTTGTCCACAGCACATATGTACGCATAATATTATAAACATTAGCCCCTTTCCATGGAGGAAAATACCCTGGAGAAACGTTTAAAGTACAACCTTCATCTCAGATGGGTTGGACTGGTGACGATAAACTTATTTCTATATAAGAAAAGTATTAAGATCCTGAAGGGGAAGCTTTTGTAAGGAAATCTATTAAGAGTTAAATTATTATTGATACAGGTACTGAAGAGGAAAGCATGGGATTAAAGGTGAAACAGGGTGGGGTGAAGGCATCTTGAGGCAGACTGGTTCCCTAATACCGTTATCTCACAAATTAGAAAACTGAGGTTCAGAGTTACTAAGTAGCATTTCCAAGGTCATAAGGAGTAAGTGTTAGAATCAGGACTGGAGACCAAGATGACTGAGAGCATGCTCAGTGCTCTCTCTCATCAGGCCTCTTACTATTTCTGGGCTTTTCTTTCCTTACCCATGAAGTGAATGGGTTGGTCTTTACAGACACATCACTCTGTGAATGTGTCACGTGACAGTCAATATCTGGGCCAAGGCAGACATATTGGATAGTGTAATAGGTTTGAGTTAGAAAGACAAGTTCAGGACTTCCCTGGAGGCACAGTGGTTAGGAATCTGCCTGCCAATGCAGGGGACCCAGGTTTGATCCCTGGTCTGGGAAGATCCCACATACCACGGATCAACTAAACCCATGTGCCACAACCACTGAGCCTGCACTCTAGAGCTCGCGAGCCACAACTACTGAGCCCACATACCACAACTACTGAAGTCCGCGTGCCACAACTACTGAAGCCCACACGCCTAGAGCCCGTGCTCCACAAGAGAAGCCACCGCAACGAGAAGCCCGTGCACTGCAACGGAGGGCAGCCCCAGCTTGCCGCAACTAGAGAAAGCCCACGCGCAGCAATGAAGACCCAACACAGCCAAAAATAAATAAATAATTTTAAAAAATTAAATTAGAAAGCCAAGTTCAAACCCTGGCTATTTCTCTGTGACCCTGGGAAAGTTAGTTAACTTTAAAAAAAAAAAAAAAAAAGCTTCAGTTATATAAAAAACAAAAACAGAAACAAATGTGGTAGATATACCAGCCAACTCTCAGGGTTTTGTGGTAACTATATCTGTAAAGTGTATAATACTGTGCCAGGTTATATATAGTAAGCACTGAAAAATAGTAGATGCGATTTTTTACAACTATATTTTACAATATTCTTATTGATCCTTTATATCTTTTAATTTAGAAGCAAAAATATGGAGTTAGTTGCTTAGAAAAGCGCTAAGTGAAGCTTTTGCTTCCAGTCAATAAAAGCAGCTCTGGGCCATTTTATAAGCACTTCATACTTAACTTTGACTCTCCTGTGTTCCAGAGAGCCTTTAAGTGTGATGCTGGGGGCTGGCATAGTGGGAGGAGGGCCTTTCACACTCCACTCTTCCTATTTATATACATGGGGGAGGCAAGAATCTGGTGGCTTGAGAAAATTACAGTGAAATTCCTCACCTCAACATCATCAAAAGTCCTTGACACAGACACCCAGGAGCATCAAAAAAGAAATGAAAAAGGTTGCCCATGTCTGTCTGAAATAATTCACTACAGGGACCTTGGAGGATTTCTGTGAGCTGCTGAAATAGATTTTAGAGAGTTAAATTTGTATTTGTCTTTACATTTTACTGCATTTCCATCTGACCACAGTCCCTACAGATGCTGCTTCATGCTCCAAGTAGTTCAGCTACTGAATCTGAAGAAGGCTCCTGGGATAGACCTCTTTTAACACTCAACTGCTTTTTTTCACACTCTTTTTCTCTGGCATCTCAAGGAATCATTTTCCTTTGCACTTGAAGGGGCTTTTGTGAAGTGGCCTGGAAGTGAGATTGTGCATCCATCTTGCCAAAATTAATCCAGGAGTGAAAATGCCCAAAGGGAACCGCTTGTTTCTATTTTGAACACTTCCTTCAGTGGTCTGAACACAAAAGCAAAGTGCTTCCTGCCAGCCTCTCTGTAACTCCACAGAGGGTTATCAACCCCTCCTTCTTCCAATCAAGGTCTTCATCAAAGCTGATGGAGTCAAGTTCTTAACAAGCAGGGGACTTGATCTTACAATTTAAAAGAAAACCCAGAAAACAAAACCAGACAAAAAGACTGGTAGCCGAACTCATCAGTCAGTGGCGAAACTGCAATTGAAGTCTTTAGAAATCATGCAAGGGAATCCACGATGCAGAAGAAAACAGATTCATAAGGTGCTCAAAATGCATACACTCACAAAGCTTGCATGGGAGATAAAAGCATTGGCTTTGGGGTCAGACTATGGGGTCTCACAGGCCACTTTCCTAATTTACTTTCACGAGGCATTGGGTAACTCACTCTATGAGCTTCAGTTTCCTCACAGGTAAATAGAAATAACAGCAAGGTGACATATGTACAAAGCATGCAGGAAGAGTGAAGAATAGTGGGGAAGGTTTAGCTTTCATGGGGACAGGTTAAAGACAAGGATGGTGCATGGAGGAGAACTTTTTTCCAGAAGGCCTTGTGCTATAACAAATTTTGACGTGGATACAAGGCCCTCTGTGTGT
Source organism: Leucopleurus acutus (assembly GCF_964270905.1). Classification (NCBI taxonomy): domain Eukaryota; kingdom Metazoa; phylum Chordata; class Mammalia; order Artiodactyla; family Delphinidae; genus Leucopleurus; species Leucopleurus acutus. The sequence continues at coordinate 51,516,518 of NC_139151.1, read as the reverse complement.
CCCTCTGTGTCCTCTCCTTTGTGCTCCAGCATCACACTTGTACTGCGCTGAGAGCTTACTTTCCTTGCCTGCCTCCCTGCCATGTCTGTGAGGTCACAGAGGGCAAGGACTATGGCTGATCATGCCTTCCCCAGCTTTCTATTCTTGGCATCTGCATAGGGCCTGGAACTGAGTAGCCACTTATCCAAAACTAATTTGGTAGATACACTAAGCATTTATGAATGAATGGATACTGTTTTGTTAAGTAACAGACTATTAGAACTGTAAGAGAGGTCTGTCATCATCCACCTGACCCTTCTTTTTTTACATAGGGTTCCTTGAAGCCCAGGGAGTCTGACTGGCCCACATTCACACAGTAATTTAGAGGTAGATCCAGAATTAGAACGCTCATCTCTAGCCTTCTGAACACTGGGTCTTCTCTGCTGCATTACACTGCCTCCCTTCATTATGCTTCTCTTGTATTCAGATGTCAGAAAATGAGGAATCAGGGTCTGCATGGTTTTTTATAAAGAGCTGCTATGACTGATTTTCTCCTTTTACTTTTTTTGAAGGAATCTTTATAAAGAAACCGCAACCTTTGCAGATAACTTTTATTAGGTGAAGTGGGTTCTGGGAATGTTTAAATTCGTTTTGACAGCATATTTTCTGACAAAGCACATGGACCAAGTACCTGACAAAACGCTGATTCCAGACAAAGAAAAGCTAGCGTTTTCTAATAAAACCTATAAGAGCATAAAGAAAAGCACAGTGTTATATTTAGGAATTGGCTGAATTAGCTTCTGATGAATGCATGTTAGAAATCTTCACTGGTTGGTAAAAAATAATTTCATAGCTGATCTTAAAATATGTATGCAGTTGAAATAGTGTGAGCTCCCATTTTCATACTATGGCATATAAATCAATAACTTAGACCTCACTGATTCAGGATTTGTGATAAGTATGACTGAGAAAAGTTGATGTTTACTCTTAAATTATCCTAGGAAAAAAAAGGCTATTAAGCAAGTTTTCATATAGATTATACTGTCAGAGCAGTGATTAAATTCCTTAGGTGAAAGTTTGTTTTGTCCAGTTAGATATAATATTAGTTTTGAGGGCAGAGCTCCTCCTGTTTGAGTTCAGGTCTGTCACTTAGTCATTGTAACTTGGGATGACTTAGTGGGTTTAATTTAGCATTAACTTACTTCTCTGTAAAATGGGGATAATGTTAATGATTTTGCATGCCTCATGGGATGGCTGTGAAAAATGAATGGGAAAATGTACCTGCATTGTAAAATGAAAATATGCTCAGCCTCAGCTATGATTATCAGCAGTAGTAATATGATAATAATCACAAATTATTATCTCTCATCAAACAAATCTAGCTGTGACATATGTTTTTTGCTTATTTTATGCTTCTGGATTTACTTGAGAATATCAAAACTGTAATTTACAGCGTATTGTTAATTCAAAGCTGTCTCTAATTTATTCTAGCCTATCTCCTAATTATTTATTAGTGAGATTTCCTCACATCTAAAATGCTCAAATGTCATCTTCCCCAGTGGACTGAATCACTGCTCAAAATATTTGCTGTCCTCCCCTCCCCCACTCCACTGGCCAGGGTTATTTTCCCTGAGGAAGGATTATGTGTGTGTTCTCATATACCTAAGAGTGGCCGTGTGATTTACTTTGCCAATGAAATATGGATAACTGTTATAAATGCTATTGGTAGGAGAAGTTTTATGTACAAGCTCATGGTTTTGATGTCTCTTTTCCCCTCTCTGCCACCAAACTGCCCAAGATAGAGGCAGTTATGTGAGTTTGGGATTCAGAGAAAGAATGGAATAGAACAGGGCTGCATGTGACCCATCATGAACATACGACATATACTAGAAATATATTTTGAAGTATTAAGTCATTCAGATTTTTCATGTTGTGTGCACCTCAACTTCCTCTGATCCTAGAAGATGCACATTTTCCTGAAATATCCAGCTCAAATCATTCTTTCTCCATATAGTTGGACCTTGTACTCCTTGATCCTGAAAGACATAAATAATCCATCCCCAAAGCCCTTTCTGCCTCTGTGTTTTCTTCTATAAATACACTTAGCACAAGATATCAAGTGTAATGCTTTCACTTCAGGAGAGCAGGTCCAGCATCATATTTACTTCTATCTTCCTGAGGATGCCTAGTACAATGCAATAAATGTTGATTTACATTTCCTTCATTTATTTTAAAATGAGAGGAATGAAGACACAAACAATATGTTGGAAATGGAGGGATCACATTTTGTGGCCTGAGGAGATTCACACTTCTTAGGTGCCAGTTTCTCTCTCAGGAATGGCAGTTTTTTTTAGTATCAGAAAGTGCTCTGAAATTATCATGTGAAGCATTAAAAGTAGAAATTGTTAATCTTATTTAATGTGATTTACAAACATATTTCATTAGCTCTCCCTAAGTCCCAATTGGGCAAGTATGAATAGGGATTTTTATTGACAGAACTCTTTTAAAAAGGGAGTTGTCTCATCAATGTGTCAGAATGTAGTTGAAATGTTCTAACCTTTTCTATTTTCGTTCAGTGACATACTCCTACCCTTATAATACTCTCCTGAACCCTGTACATTCACAAGCAACTCTCTAGAGTTAAATTAGTCATATCCTGGGGGCTGGGAGAGGCAACAGTTGTCCAAGTCACAGGCTTGTTGGAAACTTGCAGACAAGGATCACTTTTCAAACTCCACTGAGAGGCCCCACCTAAAATAAAATTGCTACTGCTACACATCCTTAAAACATTTCTATGAAAGACTGGCATTGTACCGCTCACTTTAGAGATGAGGAAATTGAGGCCCAGCTTTCTGATCAGGTACTCAATACAGTGAGATGGGCAACATCACAAGGTAGGTGCCCGACACGTGAGATTAAAAGAATGACACTGGGCTCGGAGCTCTGCCTTCAGAAGCTTCCAGTCCAGTGGGGAGAGTACCTCATAGAGTAAGAAAAGAAATGTTTTGCTCAGATTTATAACAGAGGTAAGAATCAAGTGGTAGAGGGACACAGCAGAGAGCAAGTTATTCTGCCTGCAGCTGGGGTAAGAAAAGGTAGAGGAGTGGATGGGGTAAAGCTAAAGGAAGGTGATATTGGACTGGACTTTGAAGGATGACTAGTACCATATGGAAATGGCAGAAGACACAGCATGTGCAATGGCATGGGGATATAAAAACACACAGTGCTTTTGGGAACAATGAATGCCTTATTTCTGAATCATACAGAAAGAAGGTAGAATATATATTGATGAGTGATCGAAAATATGGTCCCTGGTCCCACATTGTTATCTTTTTTTACCAGTCTTTTTTGTGCATGAATGGTGAGAATGTTTAAGATCTATTTTCTCAGCAACTTTCAAGTATACAATACACTATTGTTAACTATAGCCACCACGCTATAACATTATGTCTCCAGAAGTTTTATTCATCTCATAACTGATCTTTTGTACTCTTTGACCAATCTCCCCATTTCCCCCACACCCCAGCCCCTGCTAACCACCATTCTACTCTCTGTTTCTATGAATCCAGCTTTTTAGATTCCACATATAAGTGAGATAATATAGTATTTGTCTTTCTCTGTCTGATTTATTTCACTTTTAGCATGATGCCCTCAAAGTTCTTCATGTTGTTGCAAATGGCAGGATTCCCTTCTGTTTTATGATCAAATGATACTATATTTGACATCATATATATATGTCACATTTTCGTTATCCATTCATCTGTTGACTGATAGGCAGGTTATCTGCATGCCATGGCTATGGTGAATAATGCTACAGTGAACATGGAGGTGAAAATAGTGATTTCGCATTGATAATATTTGAATCCTGTCAGTGTAACCCCTCTAAACAATAGCTCCATCATGATGGATGGCTTTCAGACTTGGCCAGGAGGTACAGACTTGAGAAAAGGACATTCTCAACCTTGGAAGGATAAGGGCAGTCAAGTGCAAAGCACTCTAAAATTCTGTGGAACCAGGCCTCTTTGTCCATACCAGCCAGTTACCACGGTAACCAAAAAATTGCCTCGCCCTCCAGGCATCTTAGTCATACAAACATCCAGACACCACAGACCACAGTGTTTCCAAGACTGGCTAATTCAGTGACCATAGCCCAAGGATGAGCTATCATGTGACCTGCTAAATTTCATTTACAAAAAATTTTAATGACATGGAAAATATTTACAATATAATCTTTTTAAAATATGGAAATAAAGTTATAAATAGTGTGATTCCAGCCTACGAAAACCAGGCATAAACATAAATGGTTTTAAAAATTAAAAGGAAATATATTAACATTGCAGCAGTGGATTTCTCTGTGTAGTAGTTCTCTGAGTGATGATTTTTTTTTTTTTATTTCCTCATAAGCTTCTGTGCTCAATAATTTTTTCTAGAATGGGTATGTATGTTTAGAATCACACACATAGGAAATACACATTGCTAAAAATAAACCTATAAAATACAAGGATGAGTATCACAGTTTGTCCTTGGTAAGATTAGTTTGGTTTCTAATAGGCAAGGCAGTCCACTCACCAGATTTAGACATACTCATTGGAAATAATTGAATCTTATTATCAAGAGTGCTTCATGAAACTCATGATTTACCTTGATCAACGGTTCAAATGTGTTTCTACTTCAAGAATTGCCCTAATGCCTTACATAATGTAGGACTTGGTTGACCTTTTACATAGGATTAAAGCACCGTATAATTAACCTTTTTATATACAGAGTTAAAACTTAATGAAAACGTGAGATGAAATGCCAAGAGTCAATTTGCAGACTCCTTTCCTATTTCACCTCATGAGCTGCTAAGGCTTAGTTTACTGCTCTCTTTCTCTCAGGTACTTTGCTTCTGACCAGGACAAGATTTGCTAATTGCATCCAGGTAGCCCACTCAGAAAGAGAACACAGAAAAAGAACTCAGAGATGTGGAGCCACAAAAGAAAGGGGGAAGGTCAAGCTCCTGGGCCCCGCAGGCTCCTTGGTATTCTGCCTCAGGAGTCAGGCCAATCTAAACTCTAATCTCAGCTCTTCACTTACTAGCAGTGTAATTGTAGGCACGCTACTTAATCTTTAAACCCCAGTTTTATTATCTTAAAATGAGAATAATAATAATTGCACCTTATAGAATTATCTGGAAGATTGAATAAGAGTACACATAAATTGTAACTGGCACATTTTTAAAGGCACAGTAAAGATTTATTGTTGTTCACTGAAGACTCTTCATGTGTGGCCCATGACTATGCCTCCAACTTTAGGTCACACCATTTTCAGTATCATCTCTCTCCTCTACCACTTCTAGTACCTTCAGTCTAAGTCACCAAGAAATACTTGCTATTCCTTGAACATCTTACTGTTTTCCACCTACAGCCAAAGCTATTGTTTTCCTCAAAATCCAATCTCCTCTTCTTCCACAATAGTGTAATTTTCACCTGACACATGGCCTTGAGGAACATACACTACAAAGCACAGCCTCCTTTGCAGCTAGATGCCACTAGGTTTTGGGAAATTAGATATGGAGTGATTCCCCAGAATCTTCTTTAAGAGAGAGTTCAGACACATCCTTTGCCCCATATTTTTCTTCTTTCCTTTATCCTGCTATCAAAATAAAGATGTGAACTTGGATCAAGAGATGAGGGTCATACCCAGAGAGAGTAGAGAAGTGAGTTAGAAAAAGCCTGGATCCTCAAGGACTGTGCCAGTCCTGGAACTATATTTGAGACAGAAATAAACATCTCTCTTGCTTAAACCAGTAGTATTTGATACATACATACAGGCAATGTATGTATGCCTGATAAATACAGGCAAACTTTTTCAGTTTGCCTGATACATACAGGCAAACTTAATCCTACCTGAGAATGCCAAGCTTGTCACATATGAAAATGCTACATAAACACTATTTCCTGGACCTATTTCTCATAGACGTTTTCAACTACTTTCTATAAAAATGCAGCCCGAGTAGTGCCTCCTCCAGGATTCCTTCCCAGATTCCATAGACCTGTCAAGTCTTGGCATGTACAGCATCCCTACCATGGCAATTCTCACTGTGTATTTTAATGATTACTTTCTTTGTCTGTTTCCCCCTCTATACTGTGAGATCCTTGGGGGCTAGTCATCGTATCTTATCTATTTCTTGATTACACATGCCCTGTAGAAAGCTCGATCCACACAGGCACTTGAAACTTGTTGAATGAATGAATAAGTAGGTGAATGAATGAATGGAATGATTGATTGGGAAAAAAATCATCCATGAGAATTTCTCCATTACCAGTCAGCCAACATCCTCACATCACTCAATTTGCTTCTCATCTACTCACCCCTTCCCCCAGCAAGAGAAAGGAGCTGCTTCAACATTGAGTAACAATTGTCTTCAGAGTTCCTTAGTCACATCAGAATGCCCTCTTTCAAGGTTCACTGTAAATTCCTATTGATTCTTCTACCCAGAAATCTCAGATTCACTGATGTGACTGCAAAGGAAAGTAGGAAGAACAGTGTGAAATCCATTCCCTACCTAAATCTTCATTACCTTCCGCTGTTCTTGTTCCAAGATGATTCAATTACATATTGTGCTCTCAAGTTCTTTTTTTTTTAACCTTAGGGCTGTTTATGAAAAATTAAGCTGGTTACATAAAAGAGATTATATTGCCGTTCTTCCACATCTCAGGGAAAAAGAAAAAAAGAATCATCAGAAACTAAAATAGACCTATACAAGTTATTTTGATTTAAACCTCAGATTAGTTCACTGGTGGGGTTTATATGCTAGCATATTGCTACTACAAATTTTCCTAAAATATCAATACAAAAATGTGCTTAGATCTTCTTTCAAGGTTTTATTTCCTCCAATCTACAGAATATAAATTGCTTTCTAAAGATGCTCTTTACCTTAGCAAATAATCCATATTGCTTAAAATTTTATACGTGGTAAACACAGCCCTGACTATATTATCACAACTCAGACACATTTAAATTCAGATTCATTTGGATCCAATTATGGTGGCTTCAGCAATTGAAAAGGGATTTTATCTGAAATATATGCTTTCAGTGGTTCAGAGGATTTTAGAATTTGAACTCCCCTTTCTCAGTTAGCTTCTTTAAGTGATATGGGAATGGATAAGAGAACACAGGCTCCCCTTGATGACAGCATAATTCAAACTGAACTATTGGTAACAATGATTCAGAAAGCCTTTAAGCAATTTGAACTGGTTAGTGTTAACTCTTTATAGACCAGGGCCCAATCTATTTATACAGTTTTATATTTGGGGGAGCATCCTAGAGTCATTCAGTTCAATTTAACAACTTTTTGAGCACCTACTAGGTGCCAGTCGCGGCCAGGTAGTGGGCAGAATTCCCTCAGATAAACACACTGCAGCTCAGTAGATACTTACAGTACAGTCTGACAACTTATAAAAGGAAAAGCACGGAATTTAATGAGCAACATGAAAGAGGCAACTGGCTCAGTCGCGGCTGAATAGATGCATCCTTTCCAGAAGACCTGATATCTACGTTGAAATTGTAAAGACATACTGTGATTATTCAAGTAAAATGGTGAAGGGAGAAAGTGCTTCACACAGAGGAGGAGTTGAGCGGAAAGAGATAAGGCAGGAGAGATAAGGACAGGCTACGTTACCCACCGTCTCTTCCATTTCATAATTTTGGATCTGGTTTAACTTAGTATAACTCAGTACTCCTGCTGACTGGGGAGCAGGACTCTTTCTCCATCCCACCCTGAGAGGGAACGTGCTATATAGTATAGTGGGTACGTATATAGATGCTAGAGTCAGGCCACCAGGGTTTGAAAGCCAGCTCAACTACTCCAGTCATCTATCCATGTGTTTATTATTTAATCAAGAATCATCTATTGAATGTTCATTGTGTGCCAGGAATTGTTCAAGTACTTGGAATACCGCCCTGAACAACAGTGACAAAATCCCTGCTCTCGTGAAGTTTATATTCTACTAGGGGTAGATAAACAACATAAACAAGCAGATTATTTGGTACCTGAGGGAAGCATATAACTGGGAATGCTATGGGGTATCTAGTGCTGTAATTTTAAGTAGAGTGGTTAGAGTGGGCTTCAAAGGGAAGGTGACATATGAGCAAAGACCTAGAAGGAGGTGAAGGAATTAGTTATATAAAGGTCTTAAGATGAAACTGTGTCCTGTTGTATAACCTTTGGCAGGTTTACATCTCACTCTCTCAGTTTCTCTATCTGCAAAATGGGAAGGATAGTAAAAATGAAGTCATAGGGTTATCATAATAATAAAATGAGTTAATATACATAACTTTGCTTAGAGTAGTGTTTGGCACAGATAAGCATTTATCTAAGGACTCGCTACTATAATTGTTGTTATTGTTTAAATTGGGTCCCTTATGTCCACCCACTCCCTTTCAGAAAGTCTGCAAGAAGTCATTCCTGCTTTCTCTCTTTCCCTCACTCTCATTGACCTAATACAACAGCAAGTGTTATTATTCGGTTATTCAGTGTCCAAAGTATGTCCTCAATCTCTCTGCTTCCCACCTTCTCCACTGCCAGGATCCTAATCTAAGGTGATGGAGATTACACAAAAGCCTCCTAGGTTGTCACCTTTCTTGTTCTATTACAGTACATTCTTCATTCAGTACTCTTTTTAAACATAAATCAGATCATGTTACTTTTCTGCTTAAACCACCAATAGCTTCCCATTGCACTAATAATAAAATTTGAATGTTTTCCTCCAATCTACAAAGGAATAGACCACAGAGGTGGTTTGGATCTGTCCTCCCTCTGCTCTTCGGCATTCGTCTAACTGACTTTCTCACGGTTTCTTAAAGAAGCTGAGCTTGTTCCCTCCCTTGGGAATTTCTTCTTGCTCTTCCCGCAGCCTGCAGTGGCCTCCCTACTTGCCCTTGCTTAGATGGTTCTTTCTTGTGATTCAAGTGTCAGCTTCGAAGTCATCTCCTCAGAGAGACTTTTAGTAGCCACTCAATCTAGGGTTGACCTCCAGTCACTCTCCAACATGTTACCCTGCATTGTTTCTTCATGGGGTTATTTTTCTATTTGTTTAGTATCTGTATCTGTCTCTTGGCTACCAGAGAGCAAAAGCACACATCTTGTTTGCCTTGCTCACCCGTTTCCCCAGGGCCCAGTACTGCAACTGATCATTTTAAATCAATGGGTGAATGGATGAGCAACATTTTCTTGACTGAAGGTTCGGAGATGAATAAGACACTGAATCTTCTCTAGATCAGAGTCTACACATAAACGAATGCTGATAATTACTACCAAGATGAGGAGGGAACCCTAATACATCAGTTCTCTAAGCTTCACAGTCTCTTCAGACTCCTTTGGGTTCTGCTGTTCTATGAACTGCTGAGGACTGTTTTCTACATTGAACAACTTACAGTTTCCTGATCACGTTCTGTTGATAACACCTCATTATTTTTGCACATGTTTAGAATACATTTTCCTACCTTATCCAAGTGGAAAATTCCAAGTATCTCTTAAGAACCAACTTAAACATCATCTGTTATAAAATTATTTTTCTGAACTACCTGTTCTATGCCAGCTTTGGAATTCCTGCAAACCTTAATTTTGGTATTTGTCATGTTGTGCTGCAACTGTTCATCTACAGACATTTCTTTCCCTTATATCTGTGAATTCTTTGAGAGCAAGGGAAATATATTAATAACCTTTGTACCAAAATGCTTCATGCATAGTAGGTGCTCAGTGCTCGGTGGATGAGTTAATGAGGGACAGGTTATCTGTTGTTCATCCCATATATTATGATGGTATTGTAAAAATTGTGCTGATGTGATCAGTAATCTAAAACCAGAATCTGAAGTTTCAACAGTCACACTCTTTTTTAAAACAGAGGATCCATGTATTCATATTTGTGGTAGATTGGCTCTAAATAGCACTTTGATGCAGAAATGGGTGTGACAGTATGAGCTGTAAAAATTGAACTCATGTTTAATCTTAAAATGGAGTACTGTTCATTCAATTATCTAATCAATAAATGAACTCAATTGCCTTAGGAAAATTAAAATTTATCCTAAAGCTAAAATTAAATATTATAGAATAAAACATAGCTTCATAGCTTTGTGTCACAAACGTCTATATCTGATGTAGATAAAGACACATAAATCTCTCTCTCAATCATTTAAATGTGTCATAAAATATGCAGTTCAAACCCAGCTAACACAAATGGGCCAAAATGTATAAATGGTTTGTAATATAATGTTAAAAATTGTTTTCTAAGGGTTTTTATGGGCAAGGATGAAGTCAGTTTTGCAGAAGACAAAGCAAAGCATAGATGATGCCAGTAATCATCAATTTTAATCATGTTGTAAACACTTTCATTCAATTAAACCAAAGGTCTTTTCAAAAAGAATTTAAGGTAATTTACAAAAGTCATAATAGCAAAAAGAAACATAACAGATATAATTAGAAAAGTTAGAATTAAGGATTTTTTAAAAGAAGCAATTTTAGTCATCTTGGGATGATCACTGGAGCTGTGAGCTAAAATTAAAATTTGGTTTGCATTTCCTGTCAGCAATGACAAAAATAAAAACACAGTATTATACATATCTCTATCAGTAAAGAGGGTGTTTGCTTCAAGAAAATAAATGGTTTTCCTAATGTTAATTTTAAGATAAACTTATCACCTGCAGAATTTGATATAAGAGAGATCATATGCCCTAGTGTACAATGTTTCTGGAATCAATGAATAAAATCTGAATAGTTGCAATAATACTAAAGCTACTACTACTAATAATAATGGAAGCAAGAATACAGATTCTAGGATATTCATGGGATACCCAACATATACCATACTGTATTTTAGGGAGTTTATAGAAATCACCTGTATTTTTTCCCTACAATTTCAAGGTCACTGTTTTATAAATGAGAAGTTTTCAAGATGACACCATAAATAACACTTCCAACACTTTTCTGTTTTACTCCAAGATTCATACCTTTCCCACCATAATGTTTCTATAATAAATGCAGAAGTGGTTAATAGTCCAGGTTGTAAGATTAACACGAAAGTCATTTGTTAAAAAGCATATTGCTTTCTGCTGGTTTAACCTGATATATGAATAAAACTGAACAACCACTCTGCTAGGCTCTTACATCTCATTTAACCTTACCTTAGTGAATAGTGCTTTAGTGCTTAGTGCATAGTGCTTTAGTGAACCTTAGTGAATATCTACTATAGTATGGGCATTGGACGGAGTATGTAACTCTACTTTGATTACAAAAACGCCAAGTGGAAGAGTCAACATTTATTATGAGTTGAAAATCCTACCCAATAATCTGGCCACAAATCTCTATAACTTGTATGAGCAGTGGGAGGTTTAGCATCTATCAGAAACATTCAACAGAATTTTTATAATTTACAAACTTTTGCATAAGCACACAGAAATGGATACATAAATGAATCTATAACTTAATTCAAACTTCCATCACTAATGCTCCCCAAACCTTGAAGTATTATTATACAATTGCCAAATCAAAGCCAACTGTTCTCATAAACACTAGGAAAAGAGAAGTAACAACTACCATTTATCTGGGGAAGACAACTTGGTGACATTTAATGCAACAATTAACATGCTCCCTAGAAATAAAACGGTATGTGAGAGCACAGACAATTCTCTGGTTTATTTCCTTGTCCATCTACAACAATCTACAATCAATGCCCATCTACAACAGAAGCTCAAAAATTCTCTAGCCAGAAAAGAAATCTTCAATTGCATGGAAATTGTACTTCAAACATCGGCTACTCTAGAATGTTACAATTTGTGAAAATTGCTTTGGAGTTTTTACCTCTGCGTGTGCAAAGGAAACGTCTCATTATTATCAGTCACAGGAATGTACTTCTGTGTAGCATTATGGAACTTACTCTCTGAGGGAGATCTTGGAACAGGTAAGGCAAGCGTCCTGAATGCAATTATCCAGCATTAAAGAGCATCATTATTGATATCTTATACTTCACCTGAGTAACCGCAGTAGGTAAGAATCATGCTACCGGGACTTCCCTGGTGAGGCAGTGGTTAAGAATCTTCCTGCCAATGCAGGGGACACGGGTTCGAGCCCTGGTCCGGGAAGATCCCACATGCCGCGGAGCAACTAAGCCCGTGAGCCACAACTACTGAGCCTGCGCTCTAGAGCCCGCAAGTCAAAACTACTGAGCCTGTGTGCCACAACTACTGAAGCCTGCACGCCTACAGCCCATGCTCCGCAACGAGAAGTCACCACGATGAGAAGCCCGCGCACCACAACGAAGAGCAGCCCCTGCTCACCGCAACTAGAGAAAGTCCGAGCGCAGCAACGAAGACCCAACACAGCCAAAAATAAATAAATAAATAAACTTATATATATATAAAAAAAAGAATCATGCTACTTAAATTACCAGAGTCAGTCCTCCTCTACTCTTCTCTTTCACTTACCTAATGTGTGGCTTTGGAATTTAAGTCTAATTGTCCTGAGCTGGAAGTAAATAGCAAATTCTTCCAAGCAGGCGGTAACACTCAGAGTGATAAATGCCTAGAGCTTGCACTCACCATCACCTGCTCCTCCCCACAGTAACTCTGCTGAGTCTGTATTAGGTATTTCCTTCAGAGGACTGGTATGCTGGTTTTATTCTCGAAACAGAGTATTTTTAATTTATTTATCCAAAAAGGACTAGGTGGTACTGAGTTACCATCATACATAGATCAGCACAGTTTATTTCATAACAGGGATTTATTTTATGCTGTCAGAAAGAGAATACTCTAAATAAATTGAAACCAGACATTATTGGTTTCTCTCCTCCAAGAAGAGGAAATTATTTTGCTGGGGTGAGGTAGGATCATAAAGACAGCATTATTACTCCTCTGGATGCTTTGTTTAGTAGGCAGGGAGAGGAATGAAAATGAACATTTATTGAGTTCCTGTAGAGAAGCCAGGTACTATGTTTGGCATCTATGTGGATGATATTTCATTGCAATTCTGTAAAAACACCAAGAGGTAGGTGTCACAATTCTAATTTTCCAGAATAAAATAATAGTAGCATCTGACATTTATTGAGAGCCTACTATGTGCAGGCCAGTCATATCAGTCAATATACTAGATTCTTCTCATGCACAACAGCAGTTAATCCTTATAACAATTTTCTGTTGAGAGTCGGTGGTAACAACAGTCAAATGTCCATGAAGAATATAAAGCTAAATGAAATAAACCTACCAACTTAAATTATCTAGTAAAATTCATATGCTTTTTATAATTAACTTTCTGCGTAAGGAAACGAGGAGACAGGTCACACAATTACAAATAAAATAATTTAGGAATAATTTCTGAGACCTAGGTAAGTGACAGTTTTAATTCAGTAGGTAGAAACCAGATCAATTTCAGTATTAACTGTCTAACTAAAATCTGTATGAACAACCACAAATTAGTTAATCCAATGTAGAACCAAAATGTAAAGAACAGATACAATTTTGCTACTTGGCAGAATGATCTATGGTTTTAGAAATTCTGATATGTCTCCCGGACAGTAAGTTACAAGAGCAGATGTGAAAATCACTGAAGTTGAGATTTAAAAAAAAAGAGTGTCAAAGGCTTTCACTATTCAAGGAATATGGATACAAACATCTCTACTTCCATGACAAGTCTACTTGTCAAAGGTTTAGGCATCCTCAAGGCTATCCTCAACTCACGTTCAGGGGAGAAAAGAAGCAATTTCCTTAAGTTTAAATAAGACTTCTGAGTCCTGAGTTCTAGTTTTCCAAGCAACGTTCTGACGATAAAATCCTTGGGTCAGAGTCAGAACAATGCCAAAAACAGCAGCATTTCTGTCTACAGGACAGTTTACAATTTTCATCACAAATTAATAATTTATTATCTCTTCTCTCTCTCTTTCTCTCTCTCTCTCACACACACTCCTCACAGACCTCTATCTCCTAGAGAAATGAAAATACTATGAATGTGTCAAACACTTTGAATTCTGGGTCAGCAATAACACTGTCACCAGACCTCAGATGATGACAAATTCCCTAGAAGTCAATGTCTCCTTGGTTTCCTACCAAATGGCCTGCTTCATCCTTGCTAAGAGGACCGTGATATTTTTCTCGTAAGGGCGTGTGTGTTGAAAGGGATGAGAGGTGCCTCCCCAGGTCCATATGGTGAATCTTGATTAGGTGAAATCAATCTTAGTAACTCCATTCCCCTTGCCTAGTGATTGCCTTAGCCCTGGCAGTGAGATGCAAATCCGGCCCTTTTGGCCAGATTTTGTGAGAGCAAGTCTGGTAGGGGTTTTGTGGAAGCTCTGCCTACTTTCCTCAAAAGGTACACAAAACAGACTTTTATTTTCTTCCTCTGGTCAATGTCCCATGATTATTGTGTGGGGAACAGCTACTTTGGAACCATGAGAGGAGCCACAGTGAAAGGACTAGAAAAATAAACTGAGCAATGATATACAGAAAGACAGGGAGAATCTGCTCAATGAACAATCCCTACCATCTACCCCTTGTCATGTGAGCTAATAAATTTACAATTGCTTATTTTAGTTGGGCTAATCTGTCGCCTTGAGCTAAATACATGAGAACTAAACAACAGAAGTTCCAGTCATCCTTCCTCCCTCTGCAAAGGATATATGAAGCAGTCCACAATTGATATTAGTATCTTCTTTTCTCAGATGAGTAAACTGAAGAATCAATACATAGGAATGTTGTTAACATTTCCCAAGAGAGGTGGTAGAGCTAATATTCTGACATGTCTCTGGCTTAGAACAAGATCTTTCTACTACATAGTGCTTTGGTGAACAGTGAAAGGGCCATTCACTATTTGAGGAAGTTGTAGATATAAGGAAGTCTGGGAATTCATAAAATGGACATAAGTTGGATGTACATGTACATATCTTTTGAAACCAAATAATGAAACAGTTAAAAGAAATCCCAGGGGTCTCCAAATACTCAGGAGATAGAGTGAATATATGAAGCTCTTAAAAATCGTGTTGCAGTAAAGATGCAGTGTCCCACTAACAGTGCTAATATCAACATTAGGGTGCATCTGTCTTTCTGAATTAGTGTGTTTGTTTTTTCTGGATATATACCCAGGGGTGGAATTGCTGGATTTCATTTTCATTTAGTTTAAAAAAACCATTTTTCTTTGTGATTCATTCTTTGACCCATGCATTAAATATACATATTTTGTTTAATTTCCAAATATTTGGGATTATGCTCACATGATTATAATACTAATTGCTGATTTAAATTAGTTGTAATCAAAGACCAAAATCTATATAGAGTTGGTCCTCTGTATCTGCAACTTTCACATCCAAAGACTCAACTGCTAATTGAAATTTCCACCATGGATACTGAAGGCCACTGTAATTTTAATATTTTAAATACATTAAAAAAATTATGACCAAGTATGGTTTATTTCGATATACATTCTGTGTGTACTTTAAAATAATGTGCATTATTTTGTTGTTGAGTAGCATGTTCAATAAATGATAATGAAGATGAATTAGTTGATAGTATTCATGGAATCTCCTCTATATCTTCTGTCTACTAGTTTTTTTCAATTACTGTGAAAGGAGTAAAAACATTTCCAACTATAAATATGGATTTCTCTGTGCCTGTTTTCAGTTGTTTGTTTTTTCCATGTATTTTGAATTTTGTTTTTAGGGGCATACACATTTAAAATAAGTATGGCTTCTTGATTCACAGAAAGATAGACAAGATGAAAAGGCAGAGGGCTATGTACAAGATGAAGGAACAAGAAAAAACCTCAGAAAAACAACTAAATGAAGTGGAGATAGGCAAACTTCCAGAAAAATAATTCAGAATAATAACAGTGAAAATGATCCAGGACCTCGGAAATAGAATGGAGCCAAAGATCGAGAAGATATAAGAAATGTTTAACAAAGACCTAGAGGAATTAAAGAACAAACAGAGATGAACAATACAATAACTGAAATGAAAAATACACTAGAAGGAATCAATAGCAGAATCACTGAGGCAGAAGAAGGGATAAGTGACATGGAAGACAGAATGGTGGAATTCACTGCCATGGAACAGAATAAAGAAAAAAGAATGAAAAGAAATGAAGACAGCCTAAGAGACCTCTGGGACAACATTAAACGCAACAACATTCACATTATAGGGGTCCCAGAAGGGGGAGAGAGAGAAAAGGCCCAAGAAAATATTTGAATTTTATAGTAGAAAACTTCCCTAACATGGGAAAGGAAATAGCCACCCAAGTCCAGGAAGTGCAGCGAGTCCCATATAGGATAAACCCAAGGAGAAACAAACAGAGACACATAGTAATCAAATTGGCAAAAATTAAAAACAAAGAAAATTTATTGAAAGCAGCAAGGGAAAAATGAGAAATAACATACAAGGGAACTCCCCTAAGGTTAACAGCTGATTTCTCAGCTGAAACTCTACAAGCCAGAAGGAAGTGGCAAGACAAACTTAAACTAATGAAAGGGAAGAACCTACAACCGAGATTACTCTACCTGGCAAGGTTCTCATTCAGATTCGATGGAAAAATCAAAAGCTTTACAGACACAAAAGCTACGAGAATTCAGCACCACTAAACCAGCTCTACAACAAATGCTAAAGGAACTTCTCAAAGTGGGAAACACAAGAGAAGAAAAGGATCTACAAAAACAAACAGAAAACAATTAAGAAAATGGTCATAGGAACATACATACCGATAATTACCTTAAACGTGAATGGATTAAATGCTCCAACCAAAAGACACAGGCTTGATGAATGGATACAAAAACAAGACCCATATATGCTATCTACAAGAGACCCCCTTCAGACCTAGGGACACATACAGACTGAAAGTGAGGGGATGGAAAAAAGATATTCCATGCAAATGGAAATCAAAAGAAAGCTGGAATAGCAATACTCATCAGATAAAATAGATTTTAAAATAAAGAATGTTACAAGAGACAAGGAAGGACACTACATAATGATCAAGGGATCAATCCAAGAAGAAGATATAATAATTCTAAATATATATGCACCCAAGATAGGAGAACCTCAATATATAAGGCAAATGCTAACAGCTATAAAAGAGGAAATCGACAGTAAAACAATAATAGTGGGAGACTTTAACACCTCACTTACACCAATGGACATATCATACAGACAGAAAATTAATAAGGAAACACAAGCTTTAATTGACACAATACACCAGATAGATTTAATTGATATTTATAGGGCATTCCATCCCAAAACAGCAGATTATACATTCTTCTCAAGTGTGCACAGAATATTCTCCAGGATAGATCACATATTGGGTCACAAATCAAGCCTCAGTAAATTTAAGAAAACTGAAATCATATCAAGCATCTTTTCTGACCACAAAACTATGAGATTAGAAATGAATTACAGGGAAAACACCATAAAAAACACAAACATATGGAGGTTAAACAATACGTTACTAAATAACCAAGAGATCACTGAAGAAATCAAAGAGGAAATTCAAACATACCTAGAGACAAATGACAATGAAAACAGGACAATCCAAAACCTATGGGATGCAGCAAAAGCAGTTCTAAGAGGGAAGTTTATAGCTATCAAGCCTACCTCAAGAAACAAGAAAAATGTCAAATAAACAATCTAACCTTACACCTAAAGGAACTAAAGAAAGAAGAAGAAACAAAACCCAAAGTTAGCAGAAGGAAGAAATCATAAAGATCCGAGCAGAAATAAATGAAATAGAAACAAAGAAAACAATAGCAAAGATAAATAAAACTAAAAGCTGGTTCTTTGAGAAGATAAACAAAATTGGTAACCGTTAGCCAGACTCATCAAGAAAAGTAGGGAGAGGACTCAAATCAATAATATTAGAAATGAAAAAGGAGAAGTTACAACAGACACTGCAGAAATACAAAGCATCCTAAGAGACTACTACAAGCAACTATATGCCAATAAAATGGACAACCTGGAAGAAATGGACAAATTCTTAGAAAGGTATAACCTTCTAAGACTGAACCAGGAAGAAACAGAAAATATGAACAGACCAATCACAAGTAATGAAATTGAAACTGTGATTAAAAATCTTCAACAAACAAAAGACCAGGACCAGCTGGCTTCACAGGTGAATTCTAGCAAACATTTAGATAAGAGCTAACACCCATCCTTCTCAAACTCTTCCAAAAAATTACAAAGGAAGGAACACTCCCAAACACATTCTATAAGGCCACCATCACCCTGATACCGAAACCAGACAAAGATACTACAAAAAAGAAAATTACAGACCAATATCACTGATGAATATAGATGCAAAAGTCCTCAACAAAACACTAGCAAATAGAATCCAACAACATATTAAAAGGATCATACACCATGATCAAGTGGGGTTTATCCCAGGAATGCAAGGATTCTTCAATATCCTCAAATCATTCAGTGTGATACACCATATTAACAACCTGAAGGAGAAAAAACATATGATCATCTCAATAGATACAGAGAAATCTTTTGACAAACTTCATCACCCATTTATGATAAAAAAACTCTCCAGAAAGTGGGCCTAGAGGAAACCTACCTCAATATAATAAAGGCCGTATATGACAAACCCACAGCAAACATCATTCTCAATGGTGAAAAACTGAAAGCATTTCGTCTAAGATCAGGAACATGACAAGGATGTCCACTCTCACCACTATTATTCTACATAGTTTTGGAAGTCCTAGCCATGGCAATCAGAGAAGAAAAAGAAACAAAAGGAATACAAATTGGAAAAGAAGATATAAAACTGTCACTGTTTGCAGATGACCTGATACTATACATAGAGAATCCTAAAGGTGCCACCAGAAAACTACTAGAGCTAATCAAAGAATTTGGCAAAGTTGTAGGATACAAAATTAATGCACAGAAATCCTTGCATTCCTATACACTAATGCTGAAAAATCTGAAAGAGAAATTAAGTAAACACTCTCATTTACCACTGCAACAAAAATAATAAAATACTTAAGAATAAACCTACCTAGGGAGACAAAAGACCTGTATGAAGAAAACTCTAAGACACTGATGAAAGAAATTAAACATGATATGAACAGATGGAGAGACAAACCATGTTCTTGGATTGGAATAATCAATATCGTGAACATGACTATACTACCCAAAGCAATCTATAGATTCAATGCAATCCCTATCAAATTACCAATGGAATTTTTTTATGGAACTAGAACAAAAAATCTTAAAATTTGCATGGATGCACAAAAGACCCTGAATAGCCAAAGCAGTCTTGAGGGAAAGAAATGGAGCTGGAGGAATCAGACTCCCTGACTTCAGACTATACTACCAAGCTAAAATAATCAAGACAGTATGGTAATGGCACAATAACAGAAATATAGATCAACGGAACAGAATAGAAAGCCCAGAGATCAACCTAACCATATATGGTCAACTTATCTTTGATAAAGGAGGCAAGAATATACAGTGGAGAAAAGACAGCCTCTTCAAGAAGTGGTGCTGGGAAAACTGGACAGCTACAAGTAAAAGAATGAAATTAGAACACTCCCTAACACCATACACAAAAATAAACTCAAAATGGATTAAAGACCTAAATGTAAGGTCAGACACTGTAAGACTCTTAGAGGAAAACATAGGCAGAACACTCTATGACATAAATCACAGCAAGATCCTTTTTGAACCACCTCCTAGAGAAATGGAAATAAAAACAAAAATAAACAAATGGGACCTAATGAAACTTAAAAGTTTTTGCACAGCAGAAGAAACTATAAACAAGAGAAAAAGATAACCCTCAGAATGGGAGAAAATATTTGCAAATGAAGCAACTGACAAAGGATTAATCTCCAAAATTTGCAATCAGCTCATGCAGTGCAATATAAAAAAACAAACAACCCAATCCAAAAATGGGCAGAAGATCTGAATAGACATTTCTCCAAGGAAGATATACAGATTGCCAACAAACACATGAAAGAATGCTCAACGTCACTAATCATTAGAGAAATGCAAATCAAAAGTACAATGAGGTATGACCTCACAGCAGTCAGAATGGCTATCATAAAAAAATCTACAAACAGTAAATGCTGACAGGGTGTGGGGAAATGGGAACTCTCTTGCACTGTTGGTGGGAATGTAAACTGATACAGCCACTATGGAGCACAGTATGGCGCTTCCTTTAAAAACTGAAAATACAACTACCATATGACCCAGCAAGCATCCCAGTACTGAGCATATACCCTGAGAAAACTATAATTCAAAAAGGGTCATGTACCACAATGTTCATTGCAGATCTATTTACAATAGTCAGGACATGGAAGCAACCTAAGTGTCCATTGACAGATGAATGGATAAGGAAGATGTGGCACATATATACAATGGAATATTACTCAGCCATAAAAAGGAATGAAACTGGGTTATCTGTAGACATGGATGGACCTAGAGACTGTCATACAGAGTGAAGTAAGTCAGAAAGAGAAAAACAATTATCGTTTGCTAATGCATACATGTGGAATCTAAAAAATGGTAGAGATGATCTTATTTGCAAAGCAGAAATAGAGACACATGTAAAGAACAAACATATGGATACCAAGGGGGAAGGGTGTGTGGGATGAATTGGGATTTTGGGGTTGACATATATACACTATTGATACTATGTATAAAATGGATAACTAATGATAACCTACTGTATAGCACAGGGAACTCTACTCAATGCTCTGTTGTGACCTAAATGAAAAGGAAATCCAAAAAAGAGGGGATATGTGTATATATATAGCTGATTCACTTTGTTGCACTGTATAACCTAACACAATATTGTAAAGCAACTATACTTCAATAAAAAATTTTTAAAAACAATGTAGACAAAACATCCTTCTATTGGAATAAGATGTCATAAAAGTCTTTAATAGCTAGAGAGGAGACAATGACTGGCTTAAAAATTTCAAAGGATAGGGTAACTCTCTTGTTGTGGGCGAATGCAGCTGGTGACTTTAAGTTGAAGCCAATGCTCTTTTACCATTTTGAAAATTCTTGTACCCTTAAGAATTATGCTAAATTTACTCTGCCTGTACTCAATAAATAGTACAACAAAGCCTGGATGACAGCACTTCTTTTGACAACATGGGTTACTGACTTTTTTAAGACCATTGTTGAGACCTACTGCTCAGTCAAAAAGATCCCTTTCAAAATATTACTGCTCCTTGACAATGCACACAGTCACCCAAGAGTTCTGATGGTGATTTAGATTAACCATATTTTCATGCCTGCTAATACAACATCCATTCTGTAACCTGTGGATTAAAGAGTAATTTTTATTTTCCAGTATTATTATTTAAGAAATACATTTCATAAGGCTATAGCTGCCACAGATTGTGATTCCTCTGATGGATCTAGACAAAGTACATTGAATTGGCTTCACCATTCTAGATAACATTAAGAATATTAATGATTCATGGGGAGAAGTCAAAATATCAACATTAACAGGAGTTTGGAAAGTTGATTCCAACCCTCATGGATAACTTTGAGGGGTTCAAGACTTAGGTAGAGGAAGTAACTACAGGTATGGTGGAAATAGCAAGATAAGTAGAATTAGAAATGGAGCCTGCAGATGTGACTGAATTTCTGCAATGTCATGAGGTAACTTTAACAGATCAGGAGTTGATTCTTAGGGATGAGCAAAGAAAGTGTTTTCCTGAGATGGAAACAGCTCCTGGTGAAGATGTTGTGAAGACTGTTGAAATGACAACAAAGTTGATAAAGCAGTGGCAAGGTTTGAGAGAACTGACTTCAATTTTGCAAGAAATTCTACTGTGGGTAAAATACTACCAAACAGCATTGCATGCTGCAGAGAAATCATTCATAAAAGGAAGAGTCAATTGATGTGGCAAACTTCACTGTTACCTTATTTTAAGAAATTGCCACAGTCATCCCAGTCTTCAGTAACCACTACCCTGATCAGTCAGCAGCCATCAACACTGAGGCATGACCCTCCACCAGCAAAAAATTACTGGCTGAAAAAAAAACTGGCTGAAAGCTCACATGGTAGTTAACATTTTTTAGCAATAAAGTATTTTTAATTAAGATATGTACATTGTTTTATTAGACATAATGTTATTGTATACTTAGACTACAGTATAGTGTCAATATAACTTTTGTATACATTGGGAAAACAAACATTATATATATATATATATATACACACACACATATACACACATACACATATGCTTAAATTTGGATAGTTTCCATTGCTATGACTTCAAGTTTACTGATCTTTCTTCTGCAGTGTCTAATTTGATATTAATACCATCAGCACTTCCCTCTCCCCCCACCAACTCTTTGGATATTTCATTCCTGTAACTAGAAATTCTATTTGGGTCTATTTTATATCTTTTTTTTTTTTTGCGGTACGCGGGCCTCCCACTGTTGTGGCCTCTCCCATTGCGGAGCACAGGCTCCGGACGCGCAGATTCAGCAGCCATGGCTCACGGGCCCAGCAGCTCTGCGTCATATGGGATCTTCCCAGACTGGGGCACGAACCCATGTCCCCTGCATCGGCAAGTGGACTCTCAACCACTGCGCCACCAGGGAAGCTCTATTTTATATCTTTTGAGTAAAGACATGGAGGAAATGTAGGCGCTAACTATGTAGATATCTGGAGAATGAGATTTCTGGGAATAGTAATAGAAACTAGTGCAATGGATCTAAGGTATGTGTGTGCCTGAGAAGTTTAAGGAACAAGAAAGGAAGAGAAAGTGAGAGAGGAGAGCATCAAGAGCTTGAATTGGGGTGAAAGCATAGAGAAATTTAAAGATTATAATAAGAACTTTGATTTTACCTTCAGTCAGATGAAAAAACTAAAGGAGGTCAAGGGCAAAAGCGGGGACCTAAGTCAGGAGGTCACTACAATTACCCAGGAAATGCATAATGATGGTGAGGGCCGGGGTACTTAACTGTCACTTACTAGTTATGAGAATTGGCGTGCTTTAAGATATTTAGAAAATTTCTGAGATGTATGTGTTACACATGTACACATACATGTGTAACATGTATGTATTCTCTGCCCTTCCAAACAAAACAAGGCAAAGAAAAAAAATGTTTTTGTTCCTCTATAGTTGGAAGGCTTTAATTCTCTAATTAACTATAAAATTAAAAGCAAAACAACAACAAAAAAAAACCAAGCTCATCTAGAGAGTACTACATATAGTATCTTCTCTCATTGGCTCATTTGTACTCTCTTGCACTATCAAACCAGTGTTGCTCTGGGGGTAAAGTTTTTCTGTTAAAAGTTTTCCTACCCAATTTCCATTTGGAGTATACATATTCTTTCTAAATCTACATGATTAAAGATTAAAACAATTTGTTTTCAAACTTGCCTATTCCTTTGATCTTGCAGAGTTAAACCACCAGTCAAAGAGCCACTATTGCAACCTGGGTTCTAAGAGGGCGGAACTAGAAAAGGGACTTCTTCCATAGGTAGCAAGGACTGTAGTAAAACAGAAGAGTGAGACAAGTGGCGATCTATTAAGGAGAATTGAGGATCAAATGCCGGCATGAACAAATACAAAAACAATGTCCAAGGAGCCAATGTCAGATGCTTAATTTCAGAGAAGAGATTGAGTTGGGAGGAAATCCTAGTGAAAGAAAGAGGAGGTACTAGCTAATAATCAACTTCAATCTGAGGTAATGGAAGCAGTTGTTGAGAATAACTGTTGGGCAGTCACTGTTTCAGTGACTATATGTATGTTTGTGTGTGTGTGTGTGTGTGTGTGTGTGTGCATGTGTGTATGACTATGAGGGTATAAGTTGCTCTGGCTGAAACTGCCAGAAGCAGGACTCATAGTAGACATAAAAGAGATAAAACTACATGCCTGGTGGATAATGTATTTATGAATATTTAAATAGAATGCACTCCAAGGAGCAAAATCATACACCTTTCAGAATGCATAATGTAGCTAGACGTGTTTCCATATCAGAGTTATACATATCCAATATAACACACAGACAAAACTCAGTTTAAATGGGTAGTTCACTCATGCAAACAACTAAAACAGACTTTTTTATGGAACCAAGGTGAGGGTGGGGATTGGAATCCACTCCCTGCTGTTTTTCTGATTTGTTCCTAAGCTCATTAGATGCTGGGTGCCTCCTCCAGGGGATGAATCTCATCTTCAGACAATGTTAAACTAATTCTCTTGAGCAGAGGTGAAAAAGCTATTTCCCCACTGGAGTTTTCAAAGGCAAACATTTCCTGCAGAAAATCAAACAGTTCTAGGACTTGACAAGGTAGCTAAGTATATTCAGTTTAGCAGGTAGTGGTCAGTGGAAACCTCTGTACACCTCCACACGCAGCCTCAGGCCCCTCCTGGGGATGACAAGGCCATTAGCTTTTAAAAAAAGGAAAAATCTTGACAAACTATCTTGCAGCAAACTCAGGTACAGCCAAAATAGAAATGAATAACCTCAAATGATAGAGATTGGATCCCTGAGCAGCTTAATTTCATGACTAGCATATACATGAATATGTATATTTTGCCTTCTGATACTAACATATATGAGAACATAGTCTTTGAATTCTGGGTTCTTAAAATTAGCTGCACGTAACTTATGATTACTGTTTCTGCTTTTCTTCAAATTTCACTTCTCTAACAGTATTATTTGAATACTAAGTGTCTGCCAGGCATTTTGATGGGGGCTGGCTACACCCAATGGACAAGGAGGCACAGTCCCTGCCACGATGGCCTCATAACCTACTGCTGAAGACTGAAAATATATCAGTCAACAAATGCATCACACACTGTGATAAGAGCTAGGAAGGAAATGAGCAGAGATGAAAGTAAAACTAGGGAAGCTTCTTTTATGTAGAAAGGCCAAGAACAGTATTTCTGAGGGTGTGACACCTAAACTGAAATCTAGAGGCTGAGAAGGTGGCAACTTTGAATGGAAGCAGGGAGATGGTTTCAGACAAGGGAACAAGACCAAAGACTCTCAGGCCAGAACGTCTGCATGGCAGTATCAGAGCAAGGAAGGGGAAGCCTAGATTAAGAGAAGGCTGGACAAATTTCAGGTCCAGATCCCATTAGACCTTTTAGACAGTGATATGTCATTAGGGTATTATATACAGAGGACAATAAACAAACAACTAGGAGTATTAGTCAAGCAGGACATTTTGTTCATTTATATGATGCTCTGTTTTGCCAAAGATCCTTTCTCTATTATTCCACTTTCTTCTTTAGCCCAACCAGTCTCTCCATCCTCTCATTAGAATTGTACCTCTTCAGTGTGGTACATGTACACAGAGGAATACTACTCGGCCATGAAAAAAGAATGAAATGATGCCTTTTGCAGCAACGTGGATAGACCTAGATATTATCATACTAAGTGAAGTAAGTCAGAAAGAGAAAGACAAATACCATATGATATCACTTATATGTGGATCTAAAATATGACACAAATGAACTTATCTATGAAACAGAAACAGACTCACAGACATAGAGAACAGACTTGTGATTGCCAAGGGGCAGAGGGGAGGGGGAGGGATGGATTGGGAGTTTAGGGTTAGCAAAGGCAAACAATTATATATAGAATGGATAAACAACAAGGTCCTACTGTATACCAGGGAATTATATCCAATATCCTGTGATAAACCATAATGGATAAGAATATAAAAAAGAATGTATACATATGTATAACAAAATCACTTTGCTGTATAGCAGAAATTAACACAACATTGTAAATCAACTATACTTCAATAAAATAAAATAAAACAAAGAAAAAAAAGAATTGTACCTCTTCAGAGAGAGAGAGATACATTCTAAATAAATCTGAACTAAAATGAAAATACTCAATTCCAGAAATGATGACTAGAAAAGTGAACAAGGAAATAAGAATTGGTAAAGGTATCATCCAAACCTGTATGATTTTCAGAAAGTTAAAAATAGGTTCTCTATATACAATGGAATATTACTCAGCCATAAAAAGAAACGAAATTGAGCTATTTGTAATGAGGTGGATAGACCTAGAGCCTGTCATACAGAGTGAAGTAAGTCAGAAAGAAAAAGACAAATATCGTATGCTAACACATATATATGGAATTTAAGAAAAAAAAATGTCATGAAGAACCTAGGGGTAAGGCAGGAATAAAGACTCAGACCTACTAGAGAACGGACTTGAGGTTATGGGGAGGGGGAAGGGTGAGCTGTGACAGGGCGAGAGAGAGTCATGGACATATACACACTAACAAACGTAGTAAGGTAGATAGCTAGTGGGAAGCAGCCGCATGGCACAGGGATATTGGCTCGGTGCTTTGTGACAGCCTGGAGGGGTGGGATAGGGAGGGTGGGAGGGAGGGAGACGCAAGAGGGAAGAGATATGGGAACATATGTATATGTATAACTGATTCACTTTGTTATAAAGCAGAAACTAACACACCATTGTAAAGCAATTGTACCCCAATAAAGATGTTAAAAAAAAAATAGTGTATAAGAAAGAAGCTTGTCACCAGCCAATAAAAATAATTTCCCTCTAAAAAAAAAAAAAAATAGGTTCTCTAGGGCTTCCCTGGTGGCGCAGTGGTTGAGAGTCCACCTGCCGATGCAGGGGACACGGGTTCATGCCCCGGTCCGGGAAGATCCCACATGCCACGGAGCGGCTGGGCCCGTAAGCCATGGCCGCTGAGCCTGCGCGTCCGGAGCCTGTGCTCCGCAACGGGAGAGGCCACAACAGTGAGAGGCCTGCGTACCACAAAAAAAAAAAAAAAAAAGGTTCTCTTTCTAAAAAGACTCTCCTAATGTAATTTCTCTCCATTATACATTTCTCACTCCGCCCCTTTCTTTTTATTCTTCAGCTCTCCAAAGATTATTTGGATCGTTGTACATATTTTCCTTGCTCAGAGATCCTCACACTTAGCTGATCACCAGAGTCTTGTGGGTATTTTAAAAATACTTATTACATGTGCATGTGTATACACAAAACACACACAGAGAAAGAGATCATTCCTGGTCTCTCTTGGAAAATCGAACTACTGGGGTGAGGCTTAGTAATCAACCTTCTACCCCTATCTCACTTTTTCTGAGGTGTTCTCAAGGAAGATTCACTGTCCTAACTGGTCTTTCTGCCTCCAAACTGTTCTATCATAGTCCTCCCTCCAATCTGACAACAGATCAGCTCATGTCTAAATCTAATCATATTACTTCTCCATTCCAAAAAATTATTTTATTCCATACAGAATGAATGCAAAACCACTTGTGATGGCTATCTGCAAAGCTCTATGGGTTTATGATGATGATCACATTGTCATCATCATCATAGTTAATTACTGTAATGTTAAGGTCTAGGAGGAAGCCTAACACACAGGTATGTCTATTAAAAAAAAATGGTTGCATGTTTGTTTAAACAGCAAAGTGCAGTAGCTAACGACAGTAGATTTAGCAGTGATTAGGTAACCTGAAATTCACAAAGAAAGGAATTATCTTGATGTAATATATGTTTATCTGAATCTATATTTGTTTACCTGAAAAATATACTGGCACCAGAGTTCCAAGTATAATAATTACACACTACTTATATAGATAAGGGTACTTTATATATTTTTATTATACAAGTAATATTTGAGTATATCTTCATTATTAAAAATGCAAACAAGAAGAAAGTGCATAGAGCCAAGAGTGAAAGGCTACTTGTAGCCTTACCAATCATTCCACTCTTAGAAGAAATAAGAATTAAGAGTTTTCCTTACATATTTCCAGATTTTTAAAAATTTATGTGAGTAAATATATATAATAAAAATATGTTTGGCTTACTAGGGATTTACTTTTCTTTTTAAATGTTTTCAAATATGGGAGATCATGTTATTTTGCTATTTTCTTTTTTCAGTTAATCTAATAATGTGTGTGTGTTTGTGTGTGTGTGTGTCTCTGTGTGTTATGTATTCTGGAAGGTAATATAAATGTATATATGTATGTAAATGTATATATTTATATCTATCTCAACCTTTTTAACTCTTGCATAATATTTCACAGTGTGAAATACCAAAAGCTATTTAACTACTCTCTTCCTAGCTGGATAGTGAGATTGTCTCTAGTCACTCAGTATTACACAGGATAATGCAATAAAAATCCTTTTACACCTATTTTTATATACATTAAACTTTCAAAAATATTTAAATGTTTTCTATATCTGTAGTTATGCCCCCTTTCTTATTCCCAATTTTATTTATTTGAATTCTCTCTTATACACTTTCTCTCTCCTTCCCTTCTTTGCTCGTTTTCTTTTGATAATTTAACTTAACAAAGATTCTCTATTTCATCATTTATTTCGAAACACTCACTCAAAAACTTATTTTATAAACCAAATCCACTTCTATTTTCTTTCTCTAATACTTCTGAGTTTGTAACTTAGGTAAAACTTACTCATTTTGCTTTCTAATAATTTCATTTAAGTCTATATGTTTATATTTGACTGTTACCAAAAGCATGTGTAGTGAACTGATTGGTTTTCATTTCTAAAGAGTTGGTAATTTCAGTTGTGGTTTTCTTTTAAAGTTTGTTTTGTACCCAATTATTGTGAAGGGTTTTGAAAGAAAAAGTAAAATTTGATTGACTTTTGTTTTCTCTGGGCATTTTCTTGTTGATTTCTAATTTTACAAGCAAAAAACAATTCTTACACTAGATAACATGGTAGAGATTTCCAATTTGTGGCTTCCCTTCCAGAAAAACAAACAAACAGCTCTACTAAAGAATGTGTACTTTACTAAGACCTAACTCACCCTGTAGGGCACTGATAAACCAGACCTCCACCTTGAGATCAGTTTTTTATGCTAGATTATAAGCACTTTATATTTCATTTTGAGCAAACCTATGAATTAGAATTAACCTAAAATCTGGGCAGGATGATGTGAATGTAGGTGTGCACTTCTGGAATATTACATATGAGAAAATGTTGTCACTCTTTCAACAAACACTTATGGAGAGGCTATGACATGCAGGGTGTGTTCCTAAACACTTGAGACTCATTAGTGAAAATAGAAAAGTAATCCCTGCCCACGTAGAGACTGTGTATTATTAGGAAATCCAGACAATAAATAATAGAATACATAAATTATAAAATATTTTTGAAAGCCATAATTACTATGGATAAAATAAAGAGAGTAAATAAAAGGGCTGGGTTTCTTAACTGTGATTTAGAAATAAGAGTGTCAGTCAGAGTGGCATTGAGCATTGAGGAGGCAGATATCTGGCGAAAGGAATTTGAGACAGAAAGGAAAGAAGATCCAAAGGCCCTGTGGTGGAGAGCGTTTTGAAGGCCTGAGTAGCAAACCAGAGGGATGGGAGAACTGAGCAAGGCAGGCAGGCAGGCAGCTGTGGAAGGTGAGATCAGGGCTTAAGGGGAGGTGATGAAATCATGGAAAGCCTTTGTAGGTCATGAAAACTTGTGATCCACTGAAGTTTAAAAATTAAAATTTTCCCTGAAGGTATTTTGGCCCAGGTCTTCCTTCCTTGGATTTAAAATGTAAAAATGTCTTCATCTTTAATTAATAGATGAAGAAAGTCCAGGACCTGTCACAATCCACCCTTGCAGTCTAGGTTGTACTCCCTTTCCTTCAGCACTTTGGAAGGAGAAAAATATGAACTTCTGCATATTCACAAATACAAGTATACTGTTGTACCAACAATGCCCAGGTGATTAGAGAATGGGCTGATTTTGACCCTAAATGTAGTCCAGGGCTCTGGGTACCATTTCACCTTCTCTGTTTCCCCATCACTGCAACTTCTCCTATAATGTAACCATCTGAAGCTGTCATAGACTTCTGATGTGGTGTCAGATGTCAGTCTGGCATTTTAATTAAGCACAGACAATGACTTGTTTCTGGAAGTCCCAAGGAAGACAACTATTGATTTGCTTTTCAGTTTAGCATTTGGACAACGTACCAGATTGACAGCCACACCAACTTGAGTTTTTCTTTTTTTTTTTAACTTTCTGTCCTGGATCCTACCTAGCTCAAACCTCAGCCAATACTTTCATCTTTCCTCAATCCAGAACAGATGTGGTCTATGCTAAATGAAACAAGGTATTCACAATTACAAAAATAAAAAATGAAACAACCAATTAATATCAGATGACAGGGACAGTATAAATGAGAGACTGACAGCCCCATGTTTTCAGGAACTGTAACTGTTTTGTTTACTACAAAATAAAAGTGCTTCCACAGAAACTGATTAAATATTTGGGGAAATAAATGAATAGATGGAAAGTAGATATGTTTTCGCAATAAGAGAAGTGACCATTAGTAAGAAATACTGTTTTCCACTTACTAATTATGTGTCCTTGGCCACTACATATAACTTTTCTATGCCTCAGTCTCTAGCTGTAAAATGGGTATAATAATGTCCATTCATGTATTCTGATAGCAAAACAAATAATTCAGTGCAAGTAGAAGCCACCTAGCACACATTCGACCCTTACATTTTACTTGTATCACTTCTCATACTCCACCATTGTTTCCTTGAACACACACCCATATATGACTGTCAGCACAATTCTGTGTCTGAAATATTTTACTAAGCTCCTCGGATTTGCCTGTTGACATCTCATTTATTGTTCACGACCTGCCTGCTTGAGCAGCCTCCCCGGTTACCCCATCATCTGAATATGTCTAGAACTTCATTTTCAGCAGCCTGTGCTATTGCTTGTCTCCTGTTGCCTTCTGATTATGAAAATCTGCATAGGCAAGCATTCCAGAAGGCTTCCCATGGGGAAGTCAGCACTGAATTTAAATAAAAATGTTGAATTAAATTAATTATGTAAAACTACTTGTGTGCGTTCAGCTTTCAGACTGCTAGGATTACTGTACACTGCACATTGATAGCCCAGCCTTCCTAGTCCAGAATCAGACTTCCATGAATCAGCTGACAAACAAGGATAGCTAGAACTTGGGAGAGTGCAACTTGAACATTTACTTTTGGAAGTGTCACTCTTGGGCAAGGTATTTTAACTTGCTATTCCTCAATTTCTTCTCCTTTAAAATGAGACAAAAATTATACCTAATTCATAGAGTTGCTGTGGGACTGTATGTGTTAATACATGTAAAGTACATTGAATTATTTCTGGCCCATAGTGAATACTTGTATATTATTGTTGTGTTATTATATTTATTTGCTATTATATTCACACTGGGGACAGCATTAATTTTAAGTATTTGATTGCACCATACCCTTATCATTAAAATAAAGTGATCCTAACTTGTGGTTCTCCATAAATAGGAATTACCAGTATTTGACCAAGATGGAGTAATCAGGAAATATTTCTTGAAGAGGTGAATGCCAAACCTAACATTGTCTGGTTTCCTACCCATTTCCTGCCTTTCTCCTTATGTGCCCTACTCTTCAGGCATGGTATTTTCTCAAGAAGACTGTCCTCACTTCCATCATCCATTTTTTTGACTTGGTCCATTCCTAATTCCACTACAAAATCTAGTTCAAAGCACTTTCGCAGTGAGCCTTTCTCAGCCAACTGTATTTATCCAATGCCATCTTAGTGTAGTATATGGGTCAAAGCCCAGGCTCTGGCATTAAGCAGCCCAAGGCCTCCATCCTGGCTCTGCCACGTATCATCCATGTGCAGTAGTGTACGTGACTTACCATCTCCAAGTCTCACATCTCAGTTCCTTCTTATATTAAATACACCTACTTCTTGGGGTTGATATAAAGATCTAGTGAAAGAATACATCTATGGGCTCAACACAGTGTTTGCAGACACTAAGAATACACCTTTATAAATACTGGCCATTTTGTGGTCATTTTAATTGATGTATTTCTTGACTTTCACAATATTTTTCACCTTGCACTATAATCATCTATATCAATATGCACATGCATCTCAGACAGTAGGCCCTCTGTAAACATTTACTGGCTAAAGAAAAAATAAATGCATTCCCAGAGGGCGGAGTATGTCCCAGCTCTGCAAAATCAGGTTGGCAATGCTAAGCACATGGACCCCTGAAGTAGAGTTGCCAGATTTAGCAAATGAAAATACAGGGCATCCAGCTAAATTTGAACTTTAGTCAAAAAACAAATCATTTTTAGTAAAAGTATGTTCTGTGCAATATTTGAGATATACTTAGAGTAGAAATTGTTTATCAGAAATTCAAATGTAACTGAGTGCTCTGCATTTTATCTGGAAACCCTGCCTTGAAGCCACTTTCAAATCCATAAATCTTTCTCTTCCTGTGCCAAGATTGAGAATGGGGACTCAAGTCCATCCATGGGACACCCAGTCAAAGTCATGATAAACGTAAATGGAATTTAATCCTGTATTATTCTTCTATTCAATCTAAGTATAGGTAAAACTCACTTATCTTGAAGTAGCCACTACTATTAAATTAACTTTCATTCCTCAAAAGAATATAATAGACAATGGTATCTTTGTTTTTTTCTATTGAGGTAGCAATAAAGACTTTCATAAAATCTTCCAAAATTACAGGAATCTCAGGTCTTTAT
The DNA here is from genome assembly GCF_964270905.1 of Leucopleurus acutus. Lineage (NCBI taxonomy): Eukaryota > Metazoa > Chordata > Mammalia > Artiodactyla > Delphinidae > Leucopleurus > Leucopleurus acutus. The sequence continues at coordinate 51,484,062 of NC_139151.1, read as the reverse complement.
TTGCCTCTTTTATTTGATCAAATCTAGGGAAGAAGAAGAGTTTGTTGGGTGGTCTTGGTCACCCCAAGTTATCTTATTTGGGAAGCTACTTAGTTAACTTAATAGTTTACTGCTCACATCCCTGGCATCAGTGACACTTTTCTTTAATATAATTTAGTACTTAGACATTTTCAATCTGTAATGGTTATTATTTAGCACAGGTTGTTGCTACATGCAGTATATAGGTTCCATATGTGTCTTGTTCAATTCTTTATCCCTAGCTCCTAGCAAAGTTCTTGACACAGAGTTGAAGGTCAGTACACAGTTGGTAAGTAAACAAGTGGTTAAAAGCTCAGACTGTGGAGACAGACAAAACCAGATCCAGATTTAGACCCTGTCACTAGCTGGATGACCTTGAAAAATTCCTTATTCTCTCAAGACTTAATTTGTTGTCTATAAAATGGGGCTACAAATAGTAGCTAGGACATAGGGATGCTTTGAAGATGAAATGAAATCTTGCATTTAAGCTATTTAGGAAAGGGCCTGACACTGTGGCAAGTGCTTCAGAATGGAGTTGATATCACATTACATTTCTGATGCTACTGTAGGCACAGTGTCAACGAAATACCACCCCTGCTGCATGAGAACCACCTTGAGCTAATTCTCTAGCTCAGCTACCCTGAAAAAACTGATAAGAGTAAGAAAGTCAACATGTTTCTAGGCAACATCGCTGATGTTAAAAAATAACCCTGGGGGCTTCCCTGGTGGCACAGTGGTTGAGAGTCCGCCTGCCGATGCAGGGGACACGGGTTCGTGCCCCGGTCAGGGAAGATCCCACATGCCGCGGAGCGGCTGGGCCCATGAGCCATGGCCGCTGAGCCTGCGCGTCTGGAGCCTGTGCTCCACAATGGGAGAGGCCACAACAGTGAGAGCCCCGCATACCACAAAAGATAAATAAATAAAATAACCCTGAGTGTTAAAGTACATCTGGATTGGGAAAAACTATAAACAAACTATAAATACATAAATACACCATGCTTTGGGATTCTCTGAGTGCTGTGTAACATGTGTATTGTATGAATATGTGGTGGTCACCCTGGAAGCTATTCATGTGGGGTGTTAAGACAGATATTGACTCTTCCGGAATATGAAGCTTCTAAGCCAGAGCAGCCCTATACCCACCAATCTTGTCTCCTTGGACCTGAAGTTGTCATCTGGAAAGAAGACAGTTTTTTTTTGGTTTTTTTTTGTGGTATGTGGGCCTCTCACTGTTGTGGCCTCTCCCATTGCGGAGCACAGGCTCCGGACGCGCAGGCTCAGCGGCCATGGCTCACAGGCCCAGCTGCTCCGCAGCATGTGGGATCTTCCCAGACCGGGGCACGAACCCGTTTCCCCTGCATCAGCAAGCAGACTCTCAACCACTGCACCACCAGGGAAGCCCCGAAGACAGTTTTCAGATGGCTGTGTGACCTGCTACCTGGACTGCCACAAAAGGAAGAGTTGACATGTCCTGTGGGCAAGCTGCATCTCCTCTCCTCTTGTCATCCTGGTAGATTCCCAGTGGGGCCCCTTGTAGTCTCAAGATTCTAATGCTCACTTAAGCCTGAGAAAATGCCTGGGTGTTCTAGCGCTGTTCAGTGGAAGGGACATCCTCAATAAATTGCTCAGTGATCTTAGAATCTTAGGACTAGAAGCAGTCTTACATGCCATCCCCTTTGACAATTTATCCAGTGTTGGAAGCTCTTCTGCAATATTTTCAATAACTGGGCAGCTGATCTCTTTGACATTTTTTCAACCACAAGTACAGATATACCTCTTAGGAATCCATTTCATTGCCACGCAGTCCTCATTATAAAGGGCTTTGTTCTATATCGAAATCTGCCTACCTGAAATATCTAACCATTAGTTTTATATCTTTCCTGTCATGAGAGCTACACATAAGTTTAGATTCTTCCCCATGACTAATATTTACATATTTTCAGGCATCAATTTTATCCTCCATTAATCTCTTATTTTCAGCAAAAATATGCCAAGTTTCCTCAACTTTTCCCTATTGTCTTTGACATCTTTCTGCCCTTCTTCCTAGACTGAGCCATCACATTAATCTTTCAGTGTAGTTTCTAGAGAAAGTGGCACTATCCCTAACTCAGGGTAAAGGTCTACTTCTGGAAGTAGGGCAATTTATTTTAAATTATGGGAATAAGAAACACTTATGATTTTATAAATTAAGGCAGAAATTGCAGAGAAGAAAACAAAAACACTAAAACACATGACAAAAATACATATGTATTCATGATATGAATGATCATAATTGATAAAAGAAAACAGCAACATAGTGCTATGCTTGATTTCATGTTTTGGAGAAATAACACCTGTATTCAAATTCTGGCATGCACATTTGGAAAAGCTATTTAATGTCTCTAACCCCTAGTTGTCCCATCTGCAAAACAGCAAAAGTAATGGTATAGATTGCACTGGGTTCTTGATGACAGAAATAAATAATCAATGTAAAATATTCCATATACACTTGGTTGAGAGTAAACTGTATGGAAACCAGTATTGCATTCTGATAAAGACTGCTACCTCTCAGCTTAAATCTCTGTTCTACCATTTACTAAGAAATCTTAGGCAAGTTATTAATCCTTCCTCCATCTCTATTTTCTTAGATGAAAAATGGAGATTGTAGCAGATTATATTCTATAAAGATCAGTGGAAAAATATTTCCAGTCTGACACCTCGTCTCAAAACTTGTCAATTCCCTCATCAAGAAGTGGAGTCTCTGCTTCTCGCTTTCAACCTGGGTAGGCTTTTGTGACCGCCTGGCAAGTAGGCATGGAGAAATGATGTCACATGACTTGCCAGGCTCGGTCATAAAAGGTGATACAACTCATGCTTCCCTTTCTCTCTCTCACTCTTTCCCCTTGGATTTTTGCTTTTGAAGCTGTCCTCTAAGAAGTCTGGCTACCCAGAAGCTACCAGGATGAAGAGGTTAGAGAGAATTAGAAAGAGATGTCTCAAGAGTTGCAGCTATTCCTGCTCCCCAGCCACTAAGTCTCCATGGAACAGGCCACAGACATATGTGCAAATGAGCCCTCAGATCATTCTAGCCCCATCATCTGACTGCAATCATATAAGAGACCCTGAATGAGTGAAAGCATACTGTGAGGTTACTTAACCTCAGAATCATGAGACAATGACACAACGATTGCTGTTGTTTAAATTATTTATTTATTTATTTAAAGGAACATTTATTTATTTATTTTTTGGCTGTGTTGGGTCTTTGTTGCTGTGTGCGGGCTTCCTCTAGTTGCGGCGAGCAGGGGCTACTCTTCGTTGTGGTGCACAGGCTTCTCATCGCAGTGCCTTCTTGTTGAGGAGCACAGGCTCTAGGCACACGGGCTTCAATAGTTGTGGCACGCAGGCTCAGTAGTTGTGGCTCACGGGGTCTATAGCACAGGCTCAGTAATTGTGGCACATGGGCTTAGATGCTCCGTGGCATCTGGGATTTTCCTGTACCAGGGATCAAACCCATGTCCCCTGCATTAGCAGGTGGATTCTTTTTTTTTAATGCATGTGCTTTTTTTTTTTTAAAGGAAACTTTATTATTTTTATTTATTTATTTTTGGCTGTGTTGGGTCTTTGTTGCTGTGTGGGCTTTCTCTAGTTGTGGTGAGCAGGGCCTACTCTTCATTGCAGTGTGTGGACTTCTCATTGCTTTGGCTTCTCTTGTGGAGCACAGGCTCTAGGCTCATGGGTTTCAGTAGTTGTGGCACATGGGCTCAGTAGTTGTGGCTCATGGGCTCTTTAGCGCAGGCTCAGTAGTTGTGGCGCACGAGCTTAGCTGCTCCGTGACATGTGGGATCTTCCCAGACCAGCGATCAAACCCATGTCCCCTGCATTGGCAGGTGGATTCTTAACCACTGCACCACCAGGGAAGTCCTCGATTGCTTTCGTTTTAAGTCACCACATTTTGGGATGACTGGTTAGGCAGCAATATATAATATATAATGCAAAGCTAGAATAGTATCTGACTCATAAGGCTTATGAGGATTACATGAGATGACTCATGTAAACTACTGAGCATAGAGAAGTGGTTCTCAAACTTTAGTGTCCAATTCTATCACCTGGGGGCTTATTACAAAACAGATTCCAGGGCCCACCCCAGAATTTCTGATTTACTCAGCCTAGAGGGAAACCTGAGTGCTTAATTTCTTTTTTGTTTGTTTTTAATTTTTTATTTTGTATTGGAGCATAGTTGATTAACAATGTCATGTTAGTTTCAGGTGTACAGCAAAGTGATTCAGTTATACATATACATGTATCTATTCTTTTTCAAATTCTTTCCCATTTAGGTTGTTACAGAATATTGAGCAGCGTTACCTGTGCTATACAGTAGGTCCTTGTTGGTTATCTATTTTAAATATAGCAGTGTGTACATGTCATTCCCAAAGCCCTTATCTATTCCTCCCCACCCCCTTACCCCCTGGTAACCACAAATTCGTTCTCTAAGTATGTGAGTCTGTTTCTGTTTTGTACATTAGTTCATTTGTATCTTTTTTTTTTTTAGATTTCATATATAAACAATATCATACGATATTTATCTTTCTCTGTCTGGTTTACTTCACTTAGTATGATAATCTCTGGGTCCATCCATGTTGCTGCAAATGGTGTTATTTCATTCTTTTTTATGGCTGAGTAACATTCCATTATATATATATATATATATAAAATGTGATATATATATATATGACATCTTCTTTATTCATTCATCTCTCGATGGACATTTAGGTTGCTTCCATGTCTTGGCTATTGTAAATAGTGCTGCAATGAACACTGGAGTGCATGTATCTTTTTGAATTAGAGTTTTCTCCAGATATATGCAGTGGAGTGGGATAACAGGATCATATGGTAACTCTTTTTATTTTTCTGAGGAACCTCCATACTGTTCTCCATAATGGCTGTACCAATTTACATTCTCACTAACAGTGTAGGAGAGTTCTTTTTTCTCCATATCTTCTCCAGCATTTATTATTTGTAGACTTTTTGATGATGGGCATTCTGACCAGTGTGAGGTGATAACCTCATTGTAGCTTAGCTGATGCTGATGCTGTTGGTTTAGGGACCACATTTTAAAACCATGGCATACAGCAAACACTCAATTATTAATTTTATTCTTACTACTGTTTTTAGTACTCACTGTTTTTATTTTATGAAACTTAATTAAGTATTGCCAGTTTTTGGGGGGTACAAAGGAGAGTTACACCGAGTTTCTCTCCATAACTCACAGTCTAATTTATCGCTTTTATCCCTAGTTTTGATCACAATGACTATCACATAATAAGTGCTTAAGAATTGCTTGTAATAGGAATATGAAGGGTCCCCACATCAACTTATGGGTATATGATGTAATGAAGTGAGACAGTATAAGAAAGAGTAAGGTACAGAGAAAGGAGAGGAAAGGGAGAGAGAAGGAGGGAGAGAGAGATAGGAAGGAAAGTGTGGGAGGAGAATTTTACTCTCCTTGCTCTAAAACCTTTTTCTTCACACTATGACAAGTTTTCACATTGTCCTTTTCTAATTTTAAGATGTGCATTTCATGACAGGAGCATCTTGTCTCCAACCCCCCTTTCATTTCTTCAGTTTCTTTAAAATAGAATGGTAAAATCATTGAATGATTGTGTAACAGAAATAGTAAAAAAGAAACCAAAAAACTGTTATCAGACTCTTGTTTGATTTTATTTTATGGCTATTGTCTAGTCTGATAAAAAATGCATCAATTATTTGGATGTTTGAGCTCTGCCTTTAGCTCAGGATGCTGGTACATCAGCATTCATCTTATTGACAAGATCTTGTGGATATGAAAGTATAAAAATATGACTGGACAGAACAAGACTCAAGGATTCCCTGGAGGCCTCTGGTTTCCATATAGCCCAAATTGTAAATGTACTTACAAGATCAGCCATGTCTGTGAGCCCTATCGATTTCAAAGCACGTATTTAATATCTGGCTCTCTCCTTTCCCATCCCACCTAGAGGAAGATCATGAGAACATACCACACAGTCTATATAAAAGCTCTCCAAGCCTGTAGAGCCCTACTTATATACATTTAAATTAATTAATACCTTGTTCCTTTATTTGTAACAGCTTGTAAGTCTTATTGAGAATTCAAATGTTAGTTTGCATACTATACAACTTATGTATGATGCGTTGAGGATTATTCTGCACCTATTAATTTTTAAATGCTTAGGGAAATGCACAAAAGGAGAAAATGCAGCCCCTGCCTTAATGGAAGACATGATTTTGAGAGAAAGACAATATTTTTAAGTGAGACAAGATTTGCCTTTGTTAAACAGTCATGACATCATGTTGTTTTCCTGCTAAAAGCCTTTTAACACCATATTGCTTTTAGGAAACAAATAAACAAACTTTATGGAATGACTGGCAAAGCCTCTATGATCTAGTTCAGTTTTCCATCTAATCAGTTTCAACTTTCTCATCTCTTCCATATATCTACCACCCCTTAGACTTGGCAGTCATTCCAACACCCACCATCTCCTTTCATATTAACATGGCTTTGCACTTACATTTTTCTTTCCTAGAAGCTATCATCATTGATGTTTACACAGTGTATGATACATAGTAACGATACCATACAAAAGATTTCTAGAATTGCTTATTAATATTGCCCTGTTACTGTGTTATTTTAACCTTTGCCTATGCCAACAGACTGCAAGATAAATGGTAGAGTTGTTTCCAACCTCACTTTTGTATCACCCCATAAAATCTAGTGGGGTTCCTGGTTAATTGAACAAAAGAAGGAAAATACACATATTCAAAACAATTAGGATAAAATGAAAAATAGAATTTAAAAAATACCATGTGGTAGGAAGAAAAGAGACTATGGACCGTGATTAAACTAGCAATACATTTTAGCTAAGGATGACTTCCAGGAGGAGGTAAAACGTTTTATCTTAATGAACCTATGTCAAATTGCACATCCAGAAGCCAGTTCATGCTCTGGTGGCAGTACCTGCACCAACAACTCAAAAGCTTGCATTAAAAAAAAAAAAAAAAAAAAAAAAAAGCTTGCATAACCATCAACTTATTTGTAAGAAGAAAAACACAGGTATAGAATTAGGAAACTCACAATTGCTAATTGCACATGATGTATCAATATGTCATTAAGATTTGGAACAATCCTATAAGATATGAACTTATATCCACTTTAATAGAGGAGTAATCAGAGTCTTCAAGAAGTAAATAAATTATACAATGCCATACTTTGAGTGTCAAAGCTAGGATTCAGACCCAAGAGTATGCAGAAGCTCATGGTCTTTTCAATATATAACAATGTTATTCAGTTACTAAGAGAAAGAGAAGGAACATAGTTTTCCCATGGTAGTGTGTTTTCTAGGAAAGGAAGAAAAACTTATTGAAACTACTATTCATTCACTTAAGCTTTTAGTAAAGCTACATCTTGGGGATGTAATGGTAAGGATCAAAATAACACAAATATATAGCCTCTGTTCTTGTGGAGTTTGTGAGAAGCAGGCATAAGTAAAACTCTACATAAATAAATGCAAAATTACAACTGTGTTCAATGTGATTAAAAAAATAAAAGAGCTGTATAGTACTTTGAATTTCCTAGAACGGAAAGAACAGCTCTTATCTTGTCTTTCCTTCTGATGTGTTGAAAGAATGGTGATCTAAAAGAAAAGCTGGGATCCACAGGAATGTGTGTGTTGGCAGAAGAGAGTACTCAGAAGGAAGAAATATTTCAGGCATAGGAAATAGCACAAACAAAAGCCTGGGAATGGGAAGGATGGTCTTATGTTTAAGAAACTGAGGGAAGAATACTGTACTCTACTTTTTGACCTAAGAGAACATTATATAGAAGTCCTCTTACATTAAAATCTGGGAAAATAGGAAGATTTTGTGTCTACGAAAGATCACCTCTGACTTGAAATAAAGCATCAAGCCGGGCTTATCAAATGTCTTTCCTTCTTTAACCGTCATGCTTCTCACCCCATGGTAGAGATTTTAAACACTTAAGCCACAAATGCCCAAGCTGCAGCATAGGATGGATTTGCTTCAGGATAATCACTAGAAGGATTGTTATCAATTTCCTTAATAAACAAGTAGAGATTGTTCAGAAATCTGGGACATATAACAAGAATAAGCTGAGTCTGGATTGTGCCTGATTTGGGCTCAAACCTATAACTTTACCAGCTAGGTCAGCTTGGGCAGTCAACAATTGATCTGAGCTTCAAGTTCTTTGTCTGTAAAATATTGTAATGAGTAAATAGGAGAAGAAACATAAAGGTCTAAGCACATATTCAATACTTCACCCTTTCTTCCCCTGTTCCTTCCTTTATTCAATTCCATTTCATCTTCTTAGACTATGTGTACTGCTTTCAGTCTTCTGACAAAATGCCGTCTACCCACCTTCCCTTCACCTTTTTGGTTTAGTATCTTTTCTCTTTTATTCCTGGTGATGAATTTAAAAAGACCTTGTTTTTATTACCTTCATGCTATATTGAATCCCAGAGAATGTTATTCTATCATAAACCAGGACTAATCTCTTCCTTATTGAAATGATACTGTATAACATGCTGTATAATTACATTGTTTTCCATAGCACCAAAAGAGAATCATGAAAGAAAATGACATTTTTGTCCATTTCAAAGACAAAAGGTTTCCAGAAAACTGTGTTGAATCAGTGATACTCACTTGAGAACGTGAAGTCCTTTGTATGGGGATGGGGTGAGTAAAAGGAATGGGCTACATTTGCATTTGTCACATACAGTTTTGCTTATGTTTGGGGTAATAGTTCATAAAGATATGTCTTTTCCCCCTCAATTTACAATAATCTCTATTTCGTCAAAGTCACCACTTAGATCCATGTTTTCTTTTAATTGTTTATGCATTATTAGCAGCACTACAAAGACAGGTGTCAGGCTTGGGAAGGCCAGGTGTCTTAGGGAATGCGCTTGGTGGTTAGTTAGAGATATTTTGCAATTCTTTGCTGAGCCTTTGTATTTGTGCTGGAAATAGCATCCCTGTTCTGGAAGCAAGTCCCTCATGTCTACAGTCAACACTGCCTTCATGTTAATCCAAAGGCAGCAACCTAGCTCTTCTTCTGAATGTTGTTTTTAAGAAACACAGCTATGAAAAAAGAAAGACGGTCCCATCTCATTCTTTCTATATATGCAGTCAACACTCCACTTTCTCCCACATTTTTATTTTCTTATCTATAACTCCCTCACTATTTGGTAAGCTCCTTGAATAAAGAGACTTTATCTTGTCTACAATTGTATACCTAGCACTTAAGTGTCCAATAAATAGGAGTTTAATTACAAAATAGGAAAAGATTGCTCCCTACTTCAATGCATCCACCATTTACTTGCAGTGGGTCTTAGGGTCTTTTAATTCATACAGCCTTTCACAGTATTTATCACAGGAAGAAACAGAGGAAAAAAAATTGCTTAGTACTTGGTATGTGCTAGGTACCATGGTCTGCATTTTTCATACATTAACTCAATGTACACCACAACTATGGTAGTTAAGTATTTTCCACCTGCCTCGCCTTACAGAAAAGAAAACTAAGGCTCAGAGAAATTAAGAGACCTTATCAAGGCCACATAGCAAGAAAGTGTCAGAACATGAATTTGAAGACATGACTAAGATGGGAAGAACTTGTATTTTGCCTTAAGGGGTGGGTGGAGGGGCTGATACTGGGAGGGGAAAAAAGAAGAGAACAATGAGAAATAAAGAAAAGTGGTTTCAAGAATTCTAACAGAAAATGGTTATGAAGAACCTAGGGGCAGGACAGGAATAAAGATGCAGATGTAGAGAACGGACTTGAGGACACAGGGAAGGGGAAGGGTAAGCTGAGACGAAGTGAGGGAGTGGCATGGACTAATATATACTACCAAATATAAAATAGGTAGCTAGTGGGAAGCAGCTGCACAGCACTGGGAGATCAGCTGGGTGCTTTGTGACCACCTAGAGGGCTGGGATAGGGAGGGTGTGAGGGAGACCCAAGAGGGAGGGGATATAGGGATATATGTATAGCTGATTCACTTCGTTATAAAGCAGAAACTAACACACCATTGTAAAGCAATTATACTCCAATAAAGATGTTTAAAAAAAAAAAGAATTCTAACAGAAGGTATAAGTGAATGGGATGATGTACTTTTTGAATAGTACAGCTTCTTGAAAAAAGTCTCAGCAATTTGAATTTTAAATTATTGGATCTCTAAGTATACTTTGATTATCTGTATATCTAGTCTTGATCCTAGTCTACATTTTCAATAGAATGATCTATAATGAGGCTAATGATAAAACAGTTGTTTTAAGAGGTGTTTATTATTAAATTCTTATATACCTTACACAATTAGAGTGGGGAAAATTACCCTCATATGGTCCTATGCTACAATTGCTAGGTCTGTGATTTTGTGAGTCAAATAGCTTGGCATAGAGGACCTGGGTTCCCTCCTGGGGCTGTTTTGAGGAAAATTAATCAGGCAGTGATGCAATTATAGCACCTGCAAATATTATTGTAACCTTTTCTACCCACTCTCTACCTCAGTTTGGGTTCCCAAGGAAGCAAAGTCTGAAATGGAATTTAGCATGCAGGGTGTTTATTTAGATATGCCCTCGGGAGCAACACCTGTGGAAGGGATGGGTAGGAAGTGTTATTTGGCACAGGGAGAAGGCAAGCAGCCATATGGCCAACTACAGCCTCTGCACCTACACAGAGAGTTCTGGAGCTAGACTAGCCCCTCTGAATTGTCCCAAGGTGGGTAATGTACAGGCCTTTACACTCCTCAACTGATTATTCACTCAGTGTGGGCCATGCCAGGAAAGGGTTTGACCTTGGGTGGGGCAGCTCTCTGCAGCCAAGGCAGTCTCTGAAGGAGCTGATAGCTGAAGGCTCTAATAACTTTGCCCGACATCAGCAGCTGGGGAAACATGTTCCTCATGGAAGAGGAATCTGAGTGGTACTGGAACATACAGTGTCCACCACAGAGTCTAAATGATAAAATCCCCTACCAAGATGTCTTTACCAATGTAGCGATATCCAACCACAGGAAGCCATCTCTTCCTGTGAACAAGAACAGTGGCTACACAGTATTTCGAGTTTGCTTGCATTTATTTATGAACCTTATATCCCGTTTACAGTTTTAATTTAGGTAGAACAAAGAGGGATTTTTTGTGAGCTTTAGGTTTTATTACAGATGAGCTTACAGACAGACTTTACATGGTATATTAGTCAGCTCAGGCTACCATAATAACATAAAACAGACTGGGTGGCTTAAACAACAAATGTATTTTCTCATAGTTTTGGGGGCTAGAAGTCCTAGATCAAGATTTGATTTCTGATGAAGCCTCTCTTCCTGGCTTTCAGATGGTTACCTTCTTTCTGTGTTCTCACATAGCCTTTCCTCTGTGCATGCATGGAGAGATAAAGACATCTCTGGTATCTCTTCCTCCTCTTATAAGACTACCGCCTTATCAGGATAGGGCCCATCCTTATGACATCATTTAACATTAATTACCTCCCTTATCTCCAAATATAGTCAGATTGGGGGGTTAGGGCTTCAACATATGATTTGTGGGGTGCACAATTCAGTTCATAAGACAAGATAATTGAGAATTATATCTAATTCCAAGTGTTATACAAAATGAATGTTTCTTTGGTTATTTTCTTTCTTTGTAGAGACCTAGTAAATATTCTCTAAGGCTAATGGATAGTGCCTTAATTGCTGATTTTAATTGGTTTTCTCTTTTATTTAAATTTAGGCTTACTCTAAATTTATTCTATCGTTATGTATCAGGGCTTTACGCGCCTAACTTCAAGAACCTTTCTTCTATAACTGCTCATTTAACCTGTATGTTGTTCTGCATATCCCTCAAATATCTGATCATTTCTTGGTATACAAATTGCATTAGAACAGAGATGTATACACCTATTTTCTCACAAATAAGTTGGGAAGAAAAACTGATGATGACTTAGGGAGAAAATTCTGCCAATTTAGATGTAATGAGTGAGCATTCAAATTATTTCATTACAGAAAGATTTCATTCACTAGGAAGCCTTCCCTTTGACTTCGTAATTCTGTTCCTAAGTTTTTGCCTGTAAAAAGTCACTATATATACATACACACATATAGAGAGAGAGATAGAGGTATATGTACACACACACACAGACACAGACACATATAGACACAAAAGGATGTTTGTTACAGCATTATTAATCAAATTGAAAAATTAGAAGCCATGTAATTGTCTAATAATAAAATTCTAGTAAAACAATTTATGATATAGCTGCTCAAACATAATATACAGCCACAAATTGCCTAGTAAATAATATTTATGACAAGGACTACTTATCATAAAACTTATTTAGGTTTCAAAATAGTTTATATAAATATCTCTATATGAATATGAGTATTTGTACATAGGAAATATAGAATGGTATACAGCTAAATATTAATAGATGCTATCTCTGAGGGGTAGGAATATAGATTTTTTTTTCAAGTTGATACATGATGAAGAATGACTAAAGGAAATAGAAATTGACATGAGAGAGCACATGACAGATTCTTAGGTCTGGAAGTCCATCCTTGGAGGATTAATCTAATTTCCTTGTTTACAGATGAGGACAATCTTTTTCAGAGGGGAAAAAATTATCTGTAAAGTCTCCCAGATTTACAACTAGAACCCAAATCTCTACTCTCAGTTTACAGCTTGTCCACTCTAACAAATTATTTTCCATAATAGATCTCATTCCTTTATGATTATTTATATTTGAGGCAGAATTAGCCCATTTGGATTTTAAGATTTCTCCTAGAGCACAAAATTTCTGAAATGTTTAATCATACTAGGCAGGGCCAGAATATATTCTAGATGAGAAAGTACTGGTAAAGCATTTGAATTTTATTCAACTCTATAAAGGAAACAGCGATATGAATGATTCTTAAAAACATTATGCTAAAAAAAATGCCTTACACAGAAGAATATATGTTACTCTGATGTGCTAGAACAGGCAAAAACAAAACAAAACAAACAAAAAGAGAAAAAACAAATGAGAAGGAAAATCAGATCCATAGTTATCTCAGTTTGAAGGGGGGTGGGGGGGGAGGTGGGGGGGTGGACTTTTGGGAAGAGGAATAAGGAGAATCTTTAAAGTGATGTTCTGTTTCTTGATTGAGGATTGGGTTATACAGGAGTATGCATGTCTAACTCATTGAATGCATGCTTAAGATTTGTTTATTCCTAACATGTAAAATTTACCTAAAAGATAAAAAAAAAATCATGGACAAAGGTTGTACTCTTATTGATATGCATGTTCAAGTACTTCAGAAGACATGCATGGCTGTCTACAATTTATTCTGAAATATAAAAGGAAAAAAAAAGTCCATGGACGTCCCAGAACGTATGCTGCCAGTGTCTTTGTCCCCCTGGGGAGCCACAGCCACCCCCTGCCTCTGAAAGAGTTGCCCAAGCACACGGCCAAGAAGGATCTGCTCTGATGAGACGTGACTTAATGGTCAATGCACCTTCCTCTGCTATTTTATTCTAGCGTAATCTGAATGGAGCTCTTGGGGGCAGCCGTGTGGATGAAAGGCTCTTGGTGCTGCAGCCAGGAGTCAGTCCTGTGACTCTGAGGTGGGAGGGCTAACTTCAGGACACTGGTCCACAAGAGACGTCCCAGCTCCACGTAATATCAAACAGCGAAAATCTCCCAGGGATCTCCATCTCAACACCAACACCCAGCTTCATTCAACTACCAGCAAACTGCAATGCTGGACAACCTATGCCAAACAACTAGCAAGTCAGGAACACAACCCCACCCATTAGCAGAGAGGCTGCCTAATCATAGTAAGTCCACAGACACCCCAAAACACACCACCAGACGTGGACCTGCTCACCAGAAAGAAAAGATCCAGCCTCATCCACTAGAACACAGGCACTAATCCCCTCCACCAGGAAGCCTACACAACCCACTGAACCAAATTTAGCCACTGGGGACACACACCAAAAACAACAGAAACTAGGAACCTGCAGCCTGCAAAAAGGAGACCACAAACACAGTAAGATAAACAAAATGAGAAGACGGAAAAACACACACCAGATGAAGGAGCAAGATAAAAACCCACCAGACCTAACAAATGAAGAGGAAATAAGCAGTCTACCTGAAAAAGAATTCAGAATAGTGATAGTAAAGAAGATCCAAAATCTTAGAAATAAAATACAGAAAATGCAAGAAACATTTAACAAGGACCTAGAACTAAAGAGGAAACAAGAAAAGATGAACAACACAATAAATGAAATTAAATAATACTCTAGAAGGGATCAATAGCAGAATAACTCAGGCAGAAGAACGGAAAAGTGACCTGGAAGATAAAAGAGTGGAAATAACTACTGCAGAGCAGAATAAACAAAAAAGAATGAAAAGAATTAAGGACAGTCTCAGAGACCTCTGGGACAACATTACATGCACCACCATTCGAATCATAGGGGTTCCAGAAGAAGAGAAAAAGAAAGGGACTGAGAAAATATTTGAGGAGATTATAGTTGAAAACTTCCCTAATATGGGAAAGAAAACAGTTAATCAAGTCCAGGAAGCACAGAGGGTCCCACACAGGGTAAATCCAAGGAGAAACATGCCAAGACACATATTAATCAAACTGTCAAAAATTAAACACAAAGAAAACATATTAAAAGCAGCAAGGGAAAAAAAAACAAATAACACACAAGGGAATCCCCATAAAGTTAACAGCTGATCTTTCAGAAGAAACTCTGCAAGCCAGAAGGGAGTGGCAGGAAATACTTAAAGTGATGAAGGAGAAAAACCTACAACCAAGATTACTCTACCCAGCAAGGATCTCATTCAGATTTGATGGAGAAATTAAAACCTTTACAGACAAGCAAAATCTGAAAGAGTTCAGCACCACCAAACCAGCTTTACAACAAATGCTAAAGGAACTTCTCTAGGCAAGAAACACAAGAGAAGGAAAAGACCTACAATAACAAACCCAAAACAATTAGGAAAATGGGAATAGGAACATACATATCGATAATTACCTTATATGTAAATGGATTAAATGCTCCCACCAAAAGACACAGACTGGCTAAATGGATACAAAAACAAGACCCATGTATATGCTGTCTACAAGAGACCCACTTCAGACCTAGAGACACATACAGACTGAAAGTGAGGGAATGGAAAAAGATATTCCATGCAAATGGAACCAAAAGAAAGCTGGAGTAGCAATTCTCATATCAGACAAAATAGACTTTAAAATAAAGACTATTACAAGAGACAAAGGACACTACATAATGATCAAGGGATCAATCCAAGAAGAAGATATAACAATTGTAAATATTTATGCACCCAATATAGGAGCACCTCAAAACATAAGGCAAAAACTAACAGCCATAAAAGGGGAAATCGACAGTAACACATTCATAGTAGGGGACTTTAACACCCCACTTTCACCAATGGACAGATCATACAAAATGAAAATAAATAAGGAAACACAAGCTTTAAATGATACATTAAACAAGATGGATTTAATTAATATTTATAACATTCCATCCAAAAACAACAGAATACACATTTTTCTCAAGTGCTCATGGAACATTCTTCAGGATAGATCATATCTTGGGTCACAAATCAAGCCTTGGTAAATTTAAGAAAATTGAAATCATATCAAGTATCTTTTCCGACCACAACACTATGAGAATATATATCAATTACAGGAAAAGATTTCTCAAAAATACAAACACATGGAGGCTAAACAATACACTACTTCATAATGAAGTGATCAAAAAGGTATTCAAAAAATACCTAGAAACAAATGACAATGGAGACATGATGACCCAAAACCTATGGGATGCAGCAAAAGCAGTTCTAAGAGGGAAGTTTATAGCAATACAATCCTACCTAAAGAAAGAAGAAACATCTCGAATAAACAACCTAAACTTGCACCTAAAGCAAATAGAGAAAGAAGAACAAAAAAAACCCCAAAGTTAGCAGAAGGAAAGAAATCATAAAGATCAGATCAGAAATAAATGAAAAAGAAATGAAGGAAACGATAGCAAAGATCAATAAAATTAAAAGCTGGTTCTTTGAGAAGATAAACAAAATTGATAAACCATCAGCCAGACTCATCAAGAAAAAAAGGGAGAAGACTCTAATCAATAGAATTAGAAATGAAAAAGGATAAGTAACAACTAACACTGCAGAAATACAAAAGATCATGAGAGATGACTACAAGCAACTCTATGCCAATAAAATGGACAACCTGGAAGAAATGGACAAATTCTTAGAAATGCACAACCTGCCAAGACTGAATCAGGAAGAAACAGAAAATATGAACAGACCAATCACAAGCACTGAAATTGAAACTCTGATTAAAAATCTTCAACAATCAAAATCCCAGGTCCAGATGGCTTCACAGGTGAATTCTATCAAACATTTAGAGAAGAGCTAATACCTATCCTTCTCAGACTCTTCCAAAATATAGCAGAGGGAGGAACACTCCCAAACTCATTCTATGAGGCCACCATCACCCTGATACCAAAACCAGACAAGGATGTCACAAAGAAAGAAAACTACAGGCCAATATCACTGATGAACATAGATGCAAAAATCCTCAACAAAATACTAGCAAAGAGAATCCAACAGCGCATTAAGAGGAACATACACCATGATCAGGTGGGGTTTATTCCAGGAATGCAAGGATTCTTCAATATACGCAAATCAATCAATGTGATAAACCATATTAACAAATTGAAGGAGAAAAACCATATGGTCTTCTCGATAGATGCAGAGAAAGCTTTTGACAAAATTCAACACCCATTTATGATAAAAACCCTGCAGAAAGTAGGCATAGAGGGAACTTTCCTCAACATAATAAAGGCCATATATGACAAACCCACAGCCAACATCATCCTCAATGGTAAACTGAAAGCATTTCCACTAACATCAGGAACAAGACAAGGTAGCCCACTCTCACCACTCTTATTCAACATAGTTTTGGAAGTTTTAGCCACAGCAATCAGAGAAGAAAAGGAAATAAAAGGAATCCAAACCAGAAAAGAAGAAGTAAAGCTGTCACTGTTTGCAGATGACATGATACTATACATAGAGAATCCTAAAGATGCTACCAGAAAACTACTAGAGCTAATCAATGAATTTGGTAAAGTAGCAGAATACAAAATTAATGCACAGAAATCTCTGGCATTCCTATACACTGATGGTGAAAATGCTGAAAGTGAAATCAAGAAAACACTCCCATTTACCATTGCAACAAATAGAAAAAAATATCTAGGAATAAACCTGCCTAAGGAGACAAAAGACTTGTATGCAGAAAATTATAAGACATTGATGAAAGAAATTTAAGATGATACAAATAGAAGGAGAGATATACCATGTTCTTGGATTGGAAGAATCAACATTGTGAAAATGACTCTACTACCCAAAGCAATCTACAGATTCAATGCAATCCCTATCAAACTGCCACTGGCATTTTTCACAGAACTAGAACAAAAAATTTCACAATTTGTATGGAAACACAAAAGACCCCAAATAGCTAAAGTAATCTTGAGAACGAAAAACGGAGCTGGAGGAATCAGGCTCCCTGACTTCAGACTATACTATGAAGCTACAGTAATCAAGACAATATGGTACTGCACAAAAACAGAAATATAGATCAATGGAACAGGATAGAAAGCTCAGAGATAAAGCCAGGCACATATGGTCACCTTATCTTTGATAAAGGAGGCAGGAATGTACAGTGGAGAAAGGACAACCTCTTCAATAAGTGGTGCTGGGAAAACTGGACAGGTACAAGTAAAAGTATGAGATTAGAACACTCTCTAACACTATACATGAAAATAAGCTGAAAATGGATTAAAGACCTAAATGTAAGGCCAAAAACTATCAATTTCTTAGAGGAAAACATAGGCAGAACACTCTATGACATCAACCACAGCAAGATCCTTTTTGACCCACCTCCTAGAGAAATGGAAACAAAAATAAACAAATGGGACCTAATGAAACTTCAAAGCCTTTGCACAGCAAAGGAAACCATAAACAAGACCAAAAGACAACACTCAGAATGGGAGAAAATATTTGCAAATGAAGCAACTGACAAAGGATTAATCTCCAAAATTTACAAGCAGCTCATGCAGCTCAATAACACAAAAACAAACAGCCCAATCCAAAAATGGGCAGAAGACCTAAATAGACATTTCTCCAAAGAAGATATACAGATTGCCAACAAACACATGAAAGAATGCTCAATGTCATTAATCATAAGAGAAATGCAAATCAAAACTACAATGAGATATCATCTCACACCGGTCAGAATAGCCATCATCAAAAAAATCTAGAAACAATAAATGCTGGAGAGGGTGTGGAGAAAAGGGAACACTCTTGCACTGTTGGTGGGAATGTAAATTGATACAGCCACTATGGAGAACAGTATGGAGGTTCCTTTAAAAACTACAAACAGAACTACCATATGACCCAGCAATCCCACTACTGGGCATATAACCTGAGAAAACCATAATTCAAAAAGAGTCATGTACCAAAATGTTCATTGCAGCTCTATTTACAATAGCAAGGAGATGGAAGCAACCTAAGTATCCATCATCGGATGAATGGATAAAGAAGATGTGGCACATATATACAATGGAATATTACTCAGCCATAAAAAGATATGAAGTTGAGTTATTTGTAGTGAGGTGGATGGACCTAGAGTCAGTCATACAGAGTGAAGTAAGTCAGAAAGAGAAAAACAAATACCTTATGCTAACACATATATATGGAATCTAAGAAAAAAAATGTCATTAAGAACCTAGAGGTAAGACAGGAATAAAGACACAGACCTACTAGAGAATGGACTTGAGGATATGGGGAGGGGGAAGCGCAAGCTGTGACAAAGTTAGAGAGTGGCATGGACATATATACACTACCAAACGTAAAATAGATGGCTAGTGGGAAGCAGCTGCATAGCAAAGGGAGATCAACTTGGTGCTGTGTAACCACCTAGAGGGGTGGGATAGGGAAGGTGGGAAGGAGGGAGATGCAAGAGGGAAGAGATATGGGAACATATGTATATGTATAACTGATTCACTTTGTTATAATGAAGAAACTAACACACCATTGTAAAGCAATCATACTCCAATAAAGATGTAAAAAAAAAAGAAAAAACAATGTCCATGGAATGATGGGTGGACAGAGGGATGGCTAGACATTTAATAAAGCAAGCATAATAAAATGTTATTTGTAGAATATAGATGGTAGTTCTTCGTAAAATTACTTCAACTTTTCTGTGTGCTTAACATTTTTCATTAGAAATCTTGGAGAGCAGGACATGCAGAGTTCAGTAGAAATTCATTGAAGATAAAGGTTTCTACATTGGAGGACTGCCAGTGCTCTTTATAATTAAATGTGAATTTTATGTCTCCCATAGAGGATAGAGACACAGTCACCTAGTTACTATATATTTATTGGGTGTTTGTTTGATATCTATCAGTATCTGACAGTTATTGGGAGGGAGAGTGGTAAGCAAAGCAACCATGATCTCTGTTATCAAGGCGCTCAACATACACTGAGTAACTATTTACAAGAGCGATGGGCATGATTATGGAGAAGGATAGGGTGCTATTTATTATGGCATATAACACTTTACACATTTATTGACCATATTACACCATGGGATATACTGGGATACAGGAATAGTGCTCCAGTGGTGGTAATATAAGTAGCCACCAACCTTTAAAGGAAGAAGTGATGATTTTATCTGCTCCTGCCCATATGTCAGACATCCCTGTGGGGGATATTTCCTTGTTTCTCCCAAGTTGCAATAAAATAATATCTTCAAAGAATGAATCCCCAAAGGTAAACTAAGTACCAATAAAGGTTATTCAGATCAAGACAGAGGTATGTGAAATGAAAAGCAATCTGTCTTTAAAGGGGAATTGATGAAGGTTAATGTCAATGTTAATGACAGAGCTGCTCAGGAAGGTTACCCCACAGCCTACAGCTGAGAAGCCACAGCGAGGATCTGAAAACTGGAAATTACATGACATGTCAGAGAATTTTAAAGTAATGACTACAGGAATTAGATATAGTTGTGAAAGTCCAAATCCTTGAAATTTATATCCAGAATATTCTACCTTATAAACACAGTACGTGAAATGTTTGGCATTAATATGAGGGCAGCAAGTGAAAGGTAGTCAGTCAACCTTATTTCATTTGAGATGCATATATATATTTTTCACAGAAATTTGTCTAATATGTATAAAACTTTGGGACTTAAAAATCCTAAACCTCAGTTACCTCATCAGACAATTCAGGTTAATACTGTCTCACCTCCCGTAGTTGATTTGAGTATCAAATAGATGAACACATGTGAGTAATTGCTAACTACATTCAAAATGCAAGATACTATTTTCAGTAAAATGTATTGGTTCTATAGAAGCCTTACTTATTAGGTGTCAAAAAAAAGTTTTGAATTTCTGCCTCTTTACCACCATGTTTATAGCTTCTACATGTCCTTTTCACATCTTCATTAGGGAAGTAAAAGGTTACTTCTTTTTCACATTCAATAAGAACTATTACTATGTTCTCCTTCAACATACAGCTGTGTCATTGTGGGTGAAAGTCATTTTGAACTGTTTCCACCCTTTTCCTAAAAGTTACTTTAAATGTCTTCCAAGCCCTTTACTGCCTCCCCTGGTTTTGTATGAGCAACCAACAGGGTAAAAAAGGCACTACCAGTTCACTTGCAGATATGGAAATGCAGTGTCCTTAGATATTGTGATGTGGTTAGGCGGAGAGAGAGGGGGTTAAGAATTGCTCCGGGGCTCTTCATTTGAGACCTGAGTCCCTGCTATCTTAATAGGAGTCAGTCTCCAGATGGAGAATGGCATTCATTCATACATTTATTCATTCAGTTATTCACTCCTTCAATGACTTCTAGAAGGTGCCTCCTATATGCCAGACCCTGTGATACAGGCTGTGGATACGAAGACACATTTGTAGAATCCACTACAAACACTTTTTAGAGTTTGGAAAACATAGCTCAGATTTAATTCTTTCCGAGAAAAATATCACTGAGAGATAAAAATAACAGAGGAGCGTGGAGATAAAATATTGTTATTAACATAAATAATAATACATATTGATGGATTTTTGTCCTCTGCCATTTGGTCACTAGGCGTACTCATGTTCGATTGTATATAATGTTCAATAATAAAATGCCAAATAAAAACATGTGAATAAAAGATCCATCAGGCATGCATTTTCTATTGTGTAATGCTTATTTTGTCAGACTCTGGGAATGCAGAGATGAATAAAACATAGCCCTTGTCATCCATGAGATTGTGATTTGATAGAGGAGAGTGACATATGCTAATATTTTTAATACTAGATTTTTAGGGCCTGTAGAGATTTTTACTAGTTACAAAGTTGCACAAATGAGAATGAACTATGTTGAGGTGTGGACAGTCAGGAAAGGTTTTGCTTAGAAGGCCACATTCTAACTAGATCTTGAAGGGTGATGATGATCATGATGATAGTAGCAATGAGAACATACTATTTGCCAGGGACAGTTCCAAATGTTTTGCCAGAAATAAATAATTGAATCTTTTTAGAATCCTATGAGGTAAGTACTATTTATAATTCTATTTTATAGAGGAGGTAACCAAGGCAAAGGAAGGTTAAGTAACTTGACCAAAAGCACACAGTAAGTGCTGGAGTCAGCATGGCAACACAGGCAGATAGCTTCCAAACCCAAGAGGAGGGAGAACATAATGGAGACTTTATTTAGAGTTCAAGGGGAAAATAAACATACCCATAGGGAGCAGGCTAGAAACCTAAATGAGAGAAGGTTAACTAGATAACACACGCCCAGTCTGAATTGGCTAAATTACTCACGTGTCATTGACTATTGCCAGGTGACAATGAAGACCTAGTGTTGCCAGAGTTCAGATCTCATAACTTTTTAAAAATGTTAGCAACTGAATTCTATTATTTCAAAGATATCTGGGTACCAAAGAAAGTACTTCTGTGTATAGAATCAGGCCTATTGATGATCTCTTCATTTAGAGGATGGACTGAAGGAAAACCAAACTTTTACACCCGACAATGAGGAAATAAGGCCTGAATGTTGGTGGGGTCTATCTGTCCAGTCATGGTCACAGATACATGCATTGACATGCAGTTTATGTATAGAGAGCATGACTTTGCTTACCCAGTGGTCCCTTCATTTACTCTAGAATACACAGACTTTTCCCACTGCTTCTGTTTCATGTCTCATAAATCATTTAGCATCTATTCATTCATATGGCTTTTATCATTCTCTCTCTCTCCTGTCAATTCTTATATTTTCTTTATTCTAAGGCACAGTTTGTCAAAATAATATTCAGGACAGGATATGTATTAGAACTAGTATGCTCAACTAAATAATGACAGTGGTTGTTTTCTCCCAACGAAAAGTTGTTATTAAATTGACTGTCCATCTTATGTGCATGGCTTCTTAGAATGGAGGAATTACAGTACCTTTTCAGATGTATAGGTTTTATTCCCATGTAGATTATGACTTGTATTTGATTACTGCCCCCATAGCATCTGGATCATTCATACTCAGGGTACATTTACTGTTTTGAGTTGTTTTGAAGTGAAAGTCAAAATTTCTGGTGGAACTAAGGCCATTTTTGTTTCTGTTATGTGAAATGGGTAAAACACTCCATGTACAGGAAGAATGAGCTTTACTTCCTGGAAATTACAGCAAAGAGAATAAGAAAATTATAGCAAAGAGAATAAGAAAATTCATTTATTTATTCATTTATTCAATTAATAAGAAGTACCTTGAGGAAAGGTAATGGAAAGCAAAGGAAGAGAGAACAATGGAAGTAAAATATTGATTAGAATGTCAGTGGAAGTCTGAAGAGATTGCATTGCATGAAAACCTGAATAAAATTATGACGGAAGGGTCTTCCGTCATAAGGTATATTATATAATGACTAAGATACTGCAACAGCCTAATAAGCCTTTCTGTTCTTGTCCATCTTTAATCATATCTGTATCATAAATGACCAAAGCAGCAACTTTTAAGTTAATATCCTCCAAGGCTTCCCATCACACTTAGAATACATTCAAAATTCTATCTCTGACTTACAAGACTCCCCATAATTAACTCCCGAATCCTCTCACCTGCAATTCTCTCCATTCAGCTACCCTGGCTTCCTTGTTGATGCCTAGTAACACCAAGCTCAGACCTTGCCACTGGCTTTTTCCGTTGGCCTGGAATTTTTTTTTTTCTCTAGTATATATTTACATTTCTTCCTCATAATTTTTTTCTTCCGTCATAATGTTGTTGTTGTTGTTTTTTTTTTGTGGTACGGGCCTCTCACCATCGTGGCCTCTCCCGTTGCGGAGCACAGGCTCTGGACGCGCAAGCTCAGCGGCCATGGCTCACGGGCCCAGCTGCTCCACGGCATGTGGGATCTTCCCGGACCGGGGCACGAACCCGTGTCCCCTACATCGGCAGGCGGACTCTCAACCACTGCGCCACCAGGGAAGCCCTTGCCTTTTTAAAAATTATTTTAATAGGGTTTAATATGCATTATATACCCAATGGCTTTTTAGTTTTTCTCACTAGAAGTTTAGAGTTGGGCTTCCCTGGATATGCTCACTTAACAGTTGTCTATCTACTTCACAGCTCCCAACATTTATTGCTTTTATCTCTTCTCCTTTCCCTTTTCCTCTGTGGGTTTGTATAATTTAGGACATCCTTTATTTTCATTTAGGGAATAAAGATAAATGTGGTTTTCATGCCACTATATCTACCTAGAGTCCATTAGTATGAATTATCACAAGGGCCACGTAAAAGTAGAATACCTCCTATTTTACAGAGGCAAAAATCAAGCTCAGAGAATTTAAGTAGTCCTTTTATACTCTCAAGGTTAATAACTGGTTGAATGAGGATTCTTATCCAGTTCAGGAAAACTCCAAATCTGTGGCTCTTCCTGTCACACGCTGCTGCCTCAGTTATCACCCTTGTTTACAGTGGACCAAATGCAAACATACTGTTCATCTGCCAGGAATGGTTGTGGCTTATCACATTACCATGTGTCCTGAGCACACATCCTATTGACTTTGTCTCCTCACCCCTACACGCTGACAAGTCTGCAAATCTCCACTTTCTAATTAGTCAAGTTAATGAAGCTCCTTAAAGAAATCCATAAAGCCTGCCTCCATGGTCCTGACATTTAGCAACTTCTGGATAATGCTTTCTGGGCCCCTTCTCCATTAAAATATTGTATTGAGTCCTCAAGTGCTGACTCTGAGACTTTATTAGAACGGAACAAGGAGGGGCTCCCTTTGAGCCTTCCCAAACTCCAGTATAAATACAGAAATGGCACTTTTAATAGTCAAGCCCACTGAGAGACCGCCCTTCATGAAGTTGGCTCCTGTCAGGAAAGCTATAGTTTTCTGAGTGAAGCAGAGCAGCTGGACACTGAAAGAAAGGGGGAAGAAAAATAAGCCTGGAGTCATGTCTTAGGATATTGACAGAAGGCCCACAGATAAAAAGATGACTCAATTAGTAAAAAGACCACAGGCCATGAGCCAGACTCCTCAGCACCCAGGGCAATGTAACGCCTTGATGCCTCAGTTTTCTCCTCTGAGCAGTAGGAATAATAATGCCTTGTCTTACTTCAGTCTTTTGGTGAAGATCCAAATGAGAGCAAGAGTGGGGATACATTACTCATATGGAAGGAATTAAGTTAAAAATTGACTCTGTAACATTCACATTCAGTGTGGACAGTGTGGATAGGCAATTCAAGTCACACATTTCTAATATTTCATCCACAAATGTTGGAGACACTGCATCCCCTTTGTCAATAGCCCCTTTTAGTCACATACCCTTATAGCTTGCTGGAAGCTTGCTTTGACTTTTCACTTCAGTCTCTCATTTTGATCACTTACTTGCACCTATCTGTCCAGCTTGCCCTCATTGTATTCATCTAAATCTAATTAAATAGTATATTAAACATAAACTATTCTCAGGTGCTTTTTGACTACATGTATGTTTTGCTTTCCTCTTTTAGATCAGAAGCTAAGACAAGTCAGTTAATATGTCACCTCTGGTCATTTAACACCTATGCTGAGGCTGCATATTACCATTTGCTCCTTCACTTAATATTTATTGGTACCCTGCAATGTGCCAGACACTGGGTTAGATGCTGGGGACAGAAAGAAAACATGATTCTTGATTGACGTATTATTGAGAGGGAAAGAGACTTTTAAATTCCTTTTGTACTCCACATCCTGTGTAGTACAGGATTAGAGATAAAAGGGATTGCTACCCTCAGGAACATCCCTCCTATAGACCAGAAGCAGACATATAAGTTAACATTTCCAACATAATGTGATTTGCTGGAGGTTGAAGGTGGTCTTTGAAGGCTGATGGGCACAGAGGAGGAGTTTCTGTGTGTGTTGGTCTCCAGGAGTAAATCACCTTGAGCCAAGGGCTAAGCAGCGGTGTCGAGACATCTAGTCAATGTTCCCAGCTTCTATCATCCCTTTGCCTTTACTGATACTGGTGTTAAACCAATCCCTTCTGCATTTGCCACGTGTTGAGTAACATCTATGGCCTTTAGAAATCTACCCTAAGAGGTTAATTCTTTACCTATCTCTTGCTACATACAAGTACAGTGGAGCAAAGACATAGCTGAGGCTACAAGAGCTGCACCTAGCACTCTGTCATTTCTGATGACCTATGTGACTCCAAAAACCTCTTGCTCTCTCTTGCTCATATGATAAGTTTACTCCTTACTTTTTCCATCTGGTTAAGTATTATTGTACAACAAGACTCAGATGGAGGGGAAAATTTCTTCATGTCTCAGGGCAGAGGAAATAGTTACTTTGGTATATGTCTATAGCAATGTGGACAGACCCTAAACTTAATTATTAAACTTAATTATCTTTATTCCACAAACTAGGAGCTACTTGAGAGCAGAAATAATGTCTAATCCATCTTTGATCCTTCTCACCATCACTTAACCCAGTACTTGGCCCATAGTCGGCACTCAGTAACTATTTGTGTCATGAAGACAAGTCTGCCATCAGCCATTCCCATATAAAACTGACATTACAGTTCTACCCAAAAGCACCGTTTTCCTTGTTAAATGTAATCCATATTTTCAATACATCATGACTTACATGATTTGATCCCAAACTACTTCTGTCATTTGATTTCCTATCTCTCTTCCTCTCATTCATTGCTCTCCAATAACCCTGTGAGGTAGGTAACATATTTCCTGCATTTTATAAATAAGAAATTGAACCTCAGAAAAGTCATTTATTTGTTTGTGTTTATCCCTCCGGGCAGCAGCAGAACAAGCACTTGCTTTCTCATGTTTTGCCTTTCAATCTGGTGCACTTTCCACTACACTATAGCTACCCTTGACTCGTGCTTTCATCTGTTCAAAGGTGGGGCATTTTGGTGTTAGTTAAGATCCCTCTTAAACCATGAAGTCTTAAATTTACTTATTTATTTATTTTTGGCTGTGTTGGGTCTTTTTTGCTGCACACAGGCTTTCTCTAGTTGCGGCGAGTGGGGGCTACTCTTCGTTGTGGTGAGTGGGCTTCTCACTGCAGTGGCTTCTCATTGCAGTGGCGGAGCACAGGCTCTAGGTGTGCGGGCTTCAGTAGTTGTGGCCCATGGGCTCAGTAGTTGTGGCTTCCAGGCTGTAAGGCACATGCTCAGTAGTTGTGGCGCACAGGCTTAGTTGCTCTGCGGCATGTGGGATCTTCCTGGACCAGGGTTCGAACCCGTGTCCCCTGCATTGGCAGGCGGATTCTTAACCACTGTGCCACCAGGGAAGTCCCTTAAATCATGAAGTCTTATAAAAGCACTCTAATCCACAGAGACTAGACTACATTCTAAAGTAAGTAATGAGCATCTAGGTCACTGGAAATCACTTACTTTTCCTAAAGTCTCCCCTAGGTTTGCATTTATTTTTACAGAAATTTATTCTTAAATAATCTTCCATATGCTTATACTGTCTCTCTCATACTGTGTGAGAAACAAAGGGTGTATATGTATAGGGTTTAGCACATTGTTTGGAATTTAGTAGATGCTAGTCTGAGATTATCTCCTCAAGTACCAACCCTCATTTACAATTGGCCTATGAGTCATGTTTGGAACCCTGAAGACTTAGAATGGTGTGACATGCAACTGATGGATAAACCATGAGATTAGGGCAGGAGGTGGGATGAGGTAGAAAGGTCCAAAAGATATTGATGTCAAATTTCCACTTTCTTCATAATAAATCTATTTTCTGCACCATTAAACCTGTATGCCAGAGGTTAAGGAGAAAATATTTTCTTTTATAGCAGAATCCTGAAGTGATAAATATGACCTACACTTGACTTTGGGAAATTCCTCCCTTTGTTTCTAATCTCTAGTATCAAGCTACCCATATAGTGACAATTAGAAGACCCTCCCACCCTGATTCTTATATACAAATTATCAAAATATATCTTGATTTAAAGAAAGGTTTTCATTATAAAAGATTAATGTTCACTGTAGAAAATTTAAAAACAAAGAGAGGCTGTAAGAGTAAAATGAAAACTGACCCACAGTCACAACACCCAGAAACAATCACGGTTGGCATTTGGTGCTAGTATTGGTACTAAGCAAATGTACAAATTTTTTTTCTTTTTTTATGGGGTCATAAAGTTTATACTATTGGGAAACTAGCTTGTTTCAGTTAACAGTGTACCATGAACATTTTTCCATGTCATTAACTATTCTACAATATCATTTTAATGACTACATGAATACCTTTTTATGTATTGCAGGAATATAATAAACCAAACCACTATTATTAAATAGTTAGGCTTTGTCTAATATTTTGTTTTGTTATTACAAACAATGTGTAAACTTTAACAGGTTTTATGGTTTCTCTGGCCCTCAGTTTTCTCATTTATCAAATGGAGATAATAATAGTACCTGTTCAGAGGGTTATATAAGGGATTAAATGAGTTAATTTATGGAAAATCACAAGAGGTCAGTGATTATTAACCATCATTCTTATGTTGTCATAAACAATGTGCAGTAATTTCTTTGTACAAATTTTTTTGTGCACTCTGATTTCCTTGGAATTTCTAAGTTAATGGTATTATAGTTTTATGCCTTTTGATACATAATGGAAAACTTACTTTCCCAAAAATGTTGTGATGTACATACCCATCAGCAAGTGTGAAAGTATCTATTTCTCTATGTTTTCACTAACCTGGTTCTTGGAATTATTTACTCTTCTCTGGCATGATAGATGTAAAACAATTATCTCTCTGCTATTTTAATGCACATTCCTCTGTGGAAGAACGTTCTTACATTGGTTTACGTATCATTTCTAATTCTTCATTTATGAATTCTCAGTTACTGTCCTTTAGCCAGTTTTCTAAAGAGCTTTTTATCATTGCTTTTATTGAGTTGCAAAATATGTTTATATATTCAAGGTAACAACCTGTAATTTTTTACATAATAATTTTATTTGTTTTTGAAATCTTACAATTTTATTTGTTTTTGAAATTTGATTATATACACCCTTTCACATCCATGCAGGAGGCATACATTTTTATGTAACTATATTCATAAATCTTCCTTCTTTTGGAGTCATGTTTATAAAGTTCTTTCCCATTCTAAGACTATGTAAATATTCAACTATATATTTTCTTCTAGAACTTGCATTGATTCAATTTCTATTTATCATTTTAATCAAAGTTTATGGTGCAACATAGACATATGTCTTTTTTTTCACAAACAGTAAGCTGATGAGTTTAATATTCAAGAATTTTGCAGTTATTTGAAATGATACTTTTTATTATCTTTTTCTGCCTGGATTTTTTTTAACTAATAATATGCTCTGTATTGTTTTAGACCTAGTAATATGTTAATAAAATGTTTCTTGGCAATTTTTAGTTTTTTCAAAATTATTCTTTTAGCTGTACTTTTAACTCTGAAATGGTGTTAAGTATTATTGAACTGCATTAAATTTTAAATTAATAATAAAATGTGAAGTCTTTTCAGTGTTGTTTTCTAATTCAAAAATGTCAAAATCTCTCAGTTAATATATGTCAATATATAGTATATATCTTAATATATAAAATATTCCAATAATATTCTGTGGTGCACTTGATATTGACACTATGTATTTCTTAAGTTTAGTCATAGATATTTTATAAATTTTATCATAAACAAATGTTTTCTTATATTAATGTAAGCAATAACTAGTTACAAACACAAAAAGAAAACCATTTCTCATGTATAATTTTTCCGTCACTATTTTCCAAATTATTGTCATTTCATATTTTTTCAGAAATGTTTGGAAAGTTTTATTTACATGTTTTATTTTCACTTTTAACCAACAGCAAAAAACAAATTATTTTATCTTGCTGTTCCAGTCATGGAAATCACTTCAGAAAGGATATGGCCTATGCATTTGCAGCTGAGATGTGTATGCCCTGCCAGGCATTTCTTTTTGTTTCTTAGAACATTTTAGTTGAATTTCTTGGCCATTGCAGGAAGAAAATCACATAACCTAAAAAGATTTATTGTATTCCAATTTACAGTTTATACACATTATATAGTTTTCTTAGTTTATTGCATTGGATAGAAAGTCCAATCTTTTTATTCATTAAAAGCTCATGTCACCCTATATGCTGAAAATTATTTATATAGTTAGAAAGTCTGTAGAACCTCAGTACTACCACCTTACACTTAGCTCCTTTCAGTTTTCAAAAATCCTTTAACATCTTTTATCTCTTTTTACTTAACAAGTATGTGATATGGGAAGGTCTTATATTTTTCTCATCTAGAATATGGAAAAAAAACCTTGGCTTTTATATAACTTATCCAAGGGACTACAGTCATTAATTTTAAAAAAGAGGAATAACGTTCAAGTTTCCCAGTTTCTAGGCTAGGGCTCTTTTCAAAATAACAATTCTGCTAGCTGTCTCCTCTTGTGTAAATCATTTGGGAAATCTTCCAATTTTGGATGTAATAAAAATATTTTTGAATATATAGACATTTGCTTTATATGACATCTTATTTGTTATTTAGTAAATAACATGCATTTGTATTTCACTGAACAACATGTAAAACAGCTGAATTACCACGAGTTAACATCAATTCAGAAAGTACTGTTATGGACCAATCCCTTAGGTACTGGGATATAAGAATTGAGAAGACACAACCAATGTATTAGTCAGAATAGACTAGGTTTTGCTGTGATTAATAAAATAATAAAAAATTATTTCTATTTATTTGAGATTTATTAAAAAATCTCAACTCTTTGTGGCTTAAAATTTTATTTCTCTCAAACTACATGACCCATTTTGAGTGAGCAGAAGTGTGTTGTGTTCCTATAGTAACCTAGAAAACCCCACTGCTTTATTTTTTATTTATTTTACCATAAACCTGTGTCAGGGGAAGAGAATATAGCACATGGCTCTCTGGTTATTGAAGTTATGGTACAAAAGTGGCCTAGATCACAAGGCTATGCCTAACTTGAAAAGAGGTAAGGAGGTACAATCCTATCACATGCTTGGAAGGAGGAGCCAGAGTATTTATGAACAGTCCTAATAATTCTCTAAACCTCAGTACTGGAGCTATTCAAAGCATTTTGAGAAGAGAGAAACTAAACACATAATTATAGTAATTACAATATAATAAGATAAACTGGACAAACTATAGTAGGGGACAAAGTAATCTGTACAAGCGGAAGGCAACAATTCAACGTGCTTGGAGAAGATAGAAAATACTTCTTAGGGAAATCGGCACGTAACTTGAACTATAAAGATAAATTTACCAGATTGATCAAGAAAGAGAGCATTTACTCATAATTTATACTTAAGTGCAATAGAGAAATAGCCACTTAGAGAAAGAGGCATAAAGACAGACCAAGTTTCAGAGGTCTATTCGCAATAAGTTACATCAGTCTAGATAAATTACTTTGCCTCTCTAGACCCCAAGCTTCACGATAATATAAGGAAGTTTAATAATATTTTTTCAGCTCTAACATTCTATGTTGGAATTTTTTATGTTGGAAACTTACTGGTAATTTTCAAGTCTTTATATGTTGGTAATCATCCCACATTAAAGAGAAGTCAGAAGAGAGAGCAAATGATTTTGCACTATGTATGTCAATCCTAATTACTTAGAGGGGGCTAGAATACTTGATTGTGTAAGATGCAGCCTGAGTAAGAATGGTGAGGAAGATTGTCGATGACTTTCACGGACCCAGGACTGGGTAGTACAGAAGTAAAGGTGAGAGTGAGTAGGGATGTAGAAGGAGTGGTTATTTCCATGGGTTCTTGTTATAGAAGTGGCGCCATTTCAGCAGTTGTTAGGCCTGTGATAAAAAATATATATATATATATTTTTAGGCCTGTGATAAAATATATATATATTTTTATCACAGGCCTAACAACTGCTGAAATGGTACCACTTCTATAGTGATATATGTACCACATTTTACAGTGATATATATATATATATATATGTATGCATATATATGTGTGTGTGTGTGTTTGTATATCCAGTGTGATACATGAAATTTTAACATCAGTGATTAGACAAGTCAACTAGTAGCCAAAAATTCTCCTCTCCTTTATTTAACCTGCATGCTTACAAGCACTCATAAATGCAGAAGACTAATTTACCCAGAGCCCAGCACTCAGGTTTAACCAGCCCCACCCAGTCCCAGGGATTCTCTTCCCTGTACTGACAAACTTGTCCATAGCTGTAGGATCATGCATAAAAAATTGATGGAGAAAAAGAAACAGAAAAATTATACTGTATATGAAGAGAATAAAGTAGAAAATACAGGTCAAAGTAGAGAATGCCTTTTAAAAAGTGGATACAGTATTTTAGTTCCTTCCATCCTTTAAATTAACTATTATTGTTTTTATGATATTTTTTTTCCCTAGAGAAAGTAAAGTCTAAAATCTATTCTCAGAACATCTCATACTTTCCAAGTCCTTCCCTTAGTGACATAGGTAGTAATATAGCATTATGTAAGGGCTAGCAAATGAGAATTTATCATCATATAAATAATTATTAAAACAGTAGGCCATTGACTTTACTTTCAGCCAAGCACAATAATTGAATGAAAAATACTTGTCAGGAAATGTACTGTCTTTTTATTAAATAGAATAATACAGGTTTAAGTTGCCCTCTTCTAGTAAATAGACTACTTCCTGTGCAACTCTGTCATAAAATGTGCATTTGAGATTAAAATATATAAATAGAATAAGTCCCACTGTACATTTTTCCCACTTCACATCAGTGCAAAACTCCTTTTCAGAAGTCAGCAACTGTGTGTAATTTTCCAGTGTATCTTTTTCTAAAACATTTCTTAGTTTAAGTTTTATAACAGTTTATTTACTTGTATCCAGTCCTTGGAGATTCAAGACTTGTTCTGTTCATTACAACTAAACCAAGTATAGGGAAAATAAGTGTAGAAAACACTGGGAATTGACATGAAATACATGGGTGAAAATGGTATATAAAAACATAAGTTCTAGTTTCAATTGCCCCCAAGTAATACTAATTATTTCAATCTAGTTTACAATAGAAATCTAATAGAGAATATAGAAATATTTCAATTAACCCATCAGAGTATAAACTTGCTTAAATTATTATTCAATTACTGCTCGTAAATGGATAACTTTTAGTTATGTTGACATGGGTAAAATAGCTATAACTAGAAATAACTAATTAATAATTATATACCATAATTACACCTATGTTTATTTTTTAATATTTTCTAAGGCTTTGGATTCTTTTATACTCTACCTTTCCAAACATATTTACCATGCCCACACCTTAGAAAAATATATCAGCATGCAAACACCATAATTTTTTTATATGATAGCAAATTGTATCTGGCTGCTAGCTGTTGTTATATTTGTTTATTATATATTGGGTTCATTTGTTTTTGTTTTTTTTTCTTGGCAGCTTCATGATATCTAGCAATACTTCCATACAGATAGCCACTTACAATTTAAGCATAACCCTTTGACACCAATGTATTTTGATCTATACAACGAATCGCCATGATGTATCATTTATGAATATTATTTCTCTAATTCTACCAATGGTTTCTGTGCTCTTAATCTTTGAGGAGGACGAGTGATTATTATTATTATTGTTATAAAAATGAGAAAAACTGAAGCTTAGATAAATTAAATGAATTGTCCAGTGTCAGCAGTTAATGTAGTTTACTCAAATAAGGTCTACCAACTTATATAATGTTTTTTTCTTTATGCAGGAGAAAGTTATCGCAAATATTTTTTTTACAGAGATAGTTGTATGAATAGCAAACAAACGAACAGACTAAGGCCATGGGAAAATGTAAAAATCTTAAGCAGCTATTGGAGGAGTTTGCCATTAAGTTAGGAATTCTAACAATCTAACTATAATAATTAATTACCCTTAATTACCTGACTAGAAAACTCCATGTTCCTACTACTTGCAAACTGTACTTCCAGACCAGTACCATCCACTACGATAGCCACCAGGCACATTTGGTCATTTAAACATAAGCGTAAGAATTGACAGAAAGTAAACGTAAAAATTTAGTATCTCATTTGTATTAACTACATTGCAAGTGCTCAACAATCACTTGTATTAAGTGGCTACCATAAAGGGCAGTGCTGACAGAAATTTCCATTATCACCAAGTATTATTAGTGTGTCTCTAGATAAAAATTCTAAAGAATATTATTGCTCATTGTGTCTGTATTTTTATGAGGTAAATCGCGTAAGCTCTATCTACATTTTATACTTCCCACACATGCAACTGTAGTTGAACATGCTACATTAGTCACAGGTTGTAATATTACAGAGTAGGAAACACACGAGGCCTTTGATAAACTTTGGTGTTGCATAATCAGTTAAGACAACAAAAATTAGTTAAGAACTTTTAAAAAATTATTTATTCATAAGACCCAAATTTAAATCAACTCATTTACTTAATACCACACAACCTTTGACAGTTCAATGATATACACTGTACGTGTAGTGAGTGTGTGTGTGTGTGTGTCTGTGTGTGTGTAAATGTGATCCAGTCATACCTGGATCAAGAGTACAATGATGGGGCTTCCCTGGTGGCGCAGTGGTTGAGAGTCCACCTGCCGATGCAGGGGACACGGGTTCGTGCCCCGGTCCGGGAAGATCCCACGTGCCGCGGAGCGGCTGGGCCCGTGAGCCATGGCCGCTGAGCCTGCGCGTCTGGAGCCTGTGCTCCACAATGGGAGAGGCCACAACAGTGAGAGGCCCGCGTACCGCAAAAAAAAAAAAAAAAAAAAAAAGAGTACAATGATGGCCTTTCTTTTAAGCTACATAACTAATAACCCTCAATGGCTTAATGAAGGGCATCTGAAACATAAATTTAATGTATTTCAAGTCAAATGGAGAGGCATGTGAAGTTAAGAAAAAAATATTATTTACTATTATGTTCACTAATATCTTTGCTAACAATTGCTTTTTTTTTATTGAATGCTTTCCTTCTGGTTCAATATTCTTTTTCCTTAAGAATATTATTCTTTGGATCTTTTAAGGTCAGTCAGGATTAATTTACTCTCTCAAACTTGGCTAGTCCAAAAATGGCTTTAAGTATTAAGTTACTAATAATTTAGCTTAGTGTCAAATTCTAGGTTAATAATTATCTTCTTCCGGTACCTTGAAGATATCAATCAATGGTCTTATGCTATTCACTATTCCTGAAGAAAAGTCTATCTTCAATTGATTATATCTTTGTTATTACTCTGTAGTAATCTTTGTCTCAAAATATTTAACATTATTTTCTCTGTTTTTTGTTCTGATGTTACACATTTTCATTATGAGGTGTCTGGTGTAAATATCTATTTTTCCTGCTCAGGATTCATTGTTCTCCTTCTATATCAAGAGTCAAATCTTTCTCCAATTCCGGGAAATTGTTAGTCATTATATATTCAAATATATAGGGATTTTTCTTTGGATCTTTAGTGTCTCATAAGTTCACTCATATTTTCTATTTTTTATTTCTCTGAACTACGTCTTGAGCTATTTCTTGAGTTGTATCATTTAGTTCAATAAATATCTATAGGATTTTATGTCTGGTCTACCCTTTAAGACATCAGTTTAGGTTATTGCTATTTTTTTCAATAGCTATGTATATGTTTGGTCTAGAAGTTCTACTTGATTATCTTTCATATCCCCTGATTTTACCATTATATTTTGTTACTGTTTAAATTTCTATTTTGTCTTTATTTACTCACTTAAAAATATCTCTTTCAGTTGTACTGATATCAGTTGTATTGATATCATAAATTCTCCACTGTGTAGTATTGACTGATTCTCCCCATTGTGGATTGTGTCATGTCACGTTTGCAATTTTTGACTGTGGGCTCAACTACAGGAATTTTTATTTTATTGGTGTGTGTGTGTATGTGTGTGTTATGTGAATCTTCTCTATCCTGAGTCACCGAAGGAGAGTTTCTGATTTGCTTCAGTGCAGGCCCTAAGTCTCCATCAGTTCTTGATCAATTTCTGCATTAATTTCTCAATTTGTAGCTATAAATAGGATGATATTATAATTTATTATCCAAACAGGACACTTATGAAAGTGAATGGGAACTTTATACCAGACGTGTACCAGGATTGTCCAGGACCAACTAGGATATATGGCCATTTTATTCATGCACCATGAGAATACTGAGAATGAGGCTAGTATAACCATGGATAGACTATGCATAGTGTAGATTTTTTTTTTCTTAGCTGTAAGCCTTGTGGCAATGGAAAATTTCTATCAAGGTACCTGTAGAAGAGGTTTTATATTCTCATTTTAGGGACTAGACAAGTTCAAGTTCATAAATAAG
Organism: Leucopleurus acutus; assembly: GCF_964270905.1. Lineage (NCBI taxonomy): Eukaryota > Metazoa > Chordata > Mammalia > Artiodactyla > Delphinidae > Leucopleurus > Leucopleurus acutus. The sequence continues at coordinate 51,448,125 of NC_139151.1, read as the reverse complement.
TTATATTTGAGCCTTATCCTAATAGTTCAGTTTCTGTGGCCTCTCCATGTGGGCTTTCTAACTCCAGCTTCTAGTTCTTGAAGGGCTTATACCTAGTTCTGTTCTGAAACTGAATGATTCTACTTCAGATTCAACTCATGTTTACTGCTCCTGGGCATTATCCTGATTTGGTTTAAACTCATAGTTATATTTTAATTTTTACAGTTATTTGTTATTCAGCATTATATGTATCTGCTTGGAGTAAAATTTGGATTTTTTATATCAACTTAGTCTACTGTACTTGTAAGTACAATTTTAGATAAATTATTTTAATATATTTTAAAAGACCATAATATAACCATAGGTTTTGTTCTATTTCTTTTCCTATACATCTATGTTTATTTTTCTCTTCATTAAAGGACTGATAATTTTGTCATTTCTTTACTAGTTCACCGGCTGTATTCTCCACATTCTTCCTATTATTTTCCCTTTTTTTTCTGATTTATGGTTTCTCCAAATATAGTAACAATTCACATACAAATCAAGATTCTCTACATAAATGTAGAATTATGATATTGATAAACCTCTGAAAAAGGGGAGAGCCAGTATCAAGGGTCAGCATACAAAGTCCTATGAGCCAAATACAGCCCACTGACTCATTTGGAGCCTGTGAGATAGGGGTAATTTTTATAGTTTTAAAAAATTGAAAAAAAGAGTCAAAAGAATAAGATTTTTAAACAATGAATGTGATACAAAATTCAATTTTTTGTCTATTTATGAAATTTTACTGAATTCACATGCATTCATATATGTATTGTCTTTGGCTGCTTTCACATTATAAGGGCAGAATTGACTAGTTACAAAAAATGCCATATGACTCACAAGTCTAAAATATTTACTATTTTGTGCTTTACAGGAAAAGCTTTCTGACCCTTGGCCTATATAATTAAATAAACAAGGTAATGACATATTCTTTTTAACAAATCTAGAATTTCTGTGATTAATATCAATGAATGCATTTTAATTGAACCTGTGGGGTAAAAATAAGCTTACGTGACATTGTGCTTTAGAGACTGGAATGAAAGAGGTAGTAGGAGTGATATTTTATAATTTATCATAGTAGAAGTTCTGATAGTTCCAAAATCAATAAGAAAAACAGGAAATGACACATAATGAAAAAAAAAGAGTAGAAATGTTCGTGTATATTTCTAAAATAGTTTTCTAATAAGTATCAGTATTTTAGAGCACGGGTATAAATAACAAGTCTAGCATTGGTTTAAAAAGAATTCATCATGCAAGAGCTTGATGTTTTGAATCTTATGACTTCATGAAATACGGAAGGATGAAAAAATTTGACTATATTAAGTATAGATCAACAACAATCATACTAAGAGAAATGAGAGTCTCATGCTCTTCTGGGGAAAAGCTCAAAGCAGCATAAAAAAAAAGAGAAAACTGATTTTGGCAAAAGGTTTGAAGGTTTCCTCTCCTGAAGGCCAGATGAGTTTTTTGTTTGTTTTTAAAATCTTTATTGCAGTATAATTGCTTTACACTGGTGTGTTAGTTTCTGCTGTATAACAAAGTGAATCAGCTATACATAGACATACATCCCCATATCCCCTCCCTCTTGAGTCTCCCTGCCACCCTCCCTATCCCACCCCTCTGGGTGGACACAAAGCACAGAGCTGATCTCCCTGCGCTATGCGGCTGCTTCCCACTAGCTATCTATTTCACATTTGGTAGTGTATATATGTCCATGCCACTCTCTCACTTTGTCCCAGCTTACCCTTCCCCCCTCCCCGTGTCCTCAAGTCCATTCTCTATGTCTGTGTCTTTATTCCTGTCCTGCCCCTAGGTTCTTCAGAACCAATTTTTTGTTTTGTTTTGTATTTTAGATTTCATATATCATTAACATATCTAGGGAACTGATGTACTGAGAAACAACTGGTTTCAACAAAAAAATAAAGTATAATATAAAACTAAAAACTATTTCTATGTCATTAATAGACATCATTTCTTCTGTATTCATTATTTAGTAGGAGACAATCAAGGAGTGCTAACCTCTTTAAATAATGAAGGGCTTATAATTGCTAAGGTAGCCTTTGGAAACAAATTTTATTTTAAAATCTGAACAACTAAACCAAATTAAAAATATATTCTTACTTTATGTGCTCTTCAATTTAGAAAAATATTTTTTATAAGTTAACATTTTATTTAATTATATTTAAAATGTATTTTATTTTATTTTATTCTTGGCTGTGTTGGGTCTTTGTTGCTGCCTGTGGGCTTTCTCTAGTTGCGGTGAGCAGGGGCTACTCTTCGTTGCAGTGTGCAGGCTTCTTATTGCAGTGGCTTCTCTTGTTGTGGAGCACGGGCTCTAGGCACGTGGGCTTCAGCAGTTGTGGCACGTGAGCTCAGTAGTTGTGGCTCACGGGCTCTAGAGCACAGGCTCAGTAGCTGTGGCACACAGGCTTAGTTGCTCCAAGGCATGTGGGATCTTCCTGGACCAGGGCTCGAACCTGTGTCCCCTGAATTGGCAGGTGGATTCTCAACCACTGTGCCACCAGGCAAGTCCCCAGAAAAATATTTTTAAAATGTGTTTTTAATCTATTTTTCAACTCCTAAGGAACTGTACTTCTCTAAAGGATTATGGAATTTGAGGAAAAAACGACCTTCATTGATAAATGTTCATTAAGTGTCCAATGAGAAATATGTATCATAATTGGATTCACAGTTCTAGGGCTGGATTGAGGGGAGTAAAGGAGCCTGTAGGGAGTGATCACTTTGTTATGGGCATTGTACTAAGTGATTTACATGGATTATTTAATTTAATATTCACAAGACATTGACAAGTTGTTCTACTTTATACATGAGAAAATTGAGACTCACAGAAAATAAATTACGTATCTGCTGTCCAGTTAGCAGAAAGTAGTAGAGCTGAAGTTAGCAATCTAAAGCACACTATTCTCAAGACACTGCTCTGTTTGTATTTATGGCAGGATTTTCCCAGAACAAGCTATAACTCATAAAATACAGCCAAAAGGTAAAAAGCACAGGCTTTAGACTCAGACCCAGATTTAATGTTCAAGCCAGATAATACCAAGTCCTAACTGGGAAATTATTTAACCTCTTGAACTTTAGTTTCCTTCTTTGTAAAATGGGTATAATATTATCCATTACACAGAATTTTTTTTTTTTTTTTTGCAGTACACGGGCCTCTCACTGCTGTGGCATCTCCCATTGCGGAGCACAGGCTCCGGCCGCGCAGGCTCAGCGGCCATGGCTCACGGGCCCAGCCGCTCCGTGGCATGTGGGATCTTCCCAGACCGGGGCACGAACCCACGTCCCCTGCATCGGCAGGCGGACTCCCAACCACTGCGCCACCAGGGAAGCCCCTATTACATAGAATTTTGAAGGTCAAATAAGCTCATGTAGGTAAGACACCTAGTATAGTGCCTGGCACATAGAACCTGTCAACTACATGACAAACTATCATTATCAATGTCAACTCTGTCATCATCACCGTGGTTTCTATGAAGTTCCTCATTCTTTCCCCAAGTAGTTTGACTCTTTTTACTTGATGAACTTATCATCATTTCACTGACCTTTAGTATTGTACTCAGCATAACATGGAACAATGTAGCAGATCTTAACTCATTATTAAAACAGTATTTCATTTCATAATTAGTTTATTAACTCATCCAACAATAAATTAATAGCTTTGGTTAAAACTGAAAGTTTTTTTTTTTCTCCCTCATAAAGCACACAGATAGTAAATAATTAACAAACCAAAAAACCAAACAATTACAAGTAATTACAAATGTTACAAAGAAAAATCAAATAGGGTAAAGGGATGAAGAGCACATGTTTCAGAAAGGCCACTCAAAGGTTGCTCTTCTGAGCAGAAAGACTTCAATGAAGACAAAGAATGAGCCAAGCCTACATCCAGGAAAAGATTACACCAGGCAGTGGGAACAGGAGGTGTAAGAGTCTGTGTGACCCAATGTAGTAAGCTAGAGTAGGAAAGTAGGAGAGGAAATCCAGAAGACAGTAGGGTTCCAACTTAATTGTCTGGACTGTAATCTAAATGTTACAGGAATCCACTGGAGAATTTTAAGGAGTGAGGCACATGATTTAATTTGTGATTTTTAATAGATCCTTCTGGTTGTTCTTTGGAGGAGGAGGGGAAGAAAGAGGTCAGTAATGAATCTACACTGGTCTTGTTGAGGACAGTTGGAATTGTGGCTTGGACTGGGACTACAGATAGGGTGGTGAGAAGTGCCCTGATATGGGGAATATTTTGTAGGTGGAGATAAGGACTTATTGCTAGATTGGACATGGGATCTCAAACGTGTTCTATATTGCTTTGTAATGAGAGCTGTTGATCTCATTGCTTGTGTATATAGTGACAAATATGAAATTTATGAAAGTACAAGTCCATGAAAAGTAAAGTTTTGTTAAAACCTGACCCCGTGATAGCTGCAGAACCACATAAACTGCTTATAAATAGCTTTTAAAAAGTTTTAAAGTTAAAATGCTTAACATTTATAAATTCAATGCCAGAAGGGAATTGGCAAGATACATCGGGGGTGTTTGGTCACCCACTGTCTACATCCCCAGGCACCAACTTCCATCTCTGCTCTTTTTTGTGATATGATCAATGAACATTTTCTCTGTTTTCTGTGAAGTGCTGCACTAATGCTGTTTCAAGCCCCTTTCCCATTTCCAATCATATTGCTATGCAGTCTAAGCACTTCCTAAATATGAACTCAAATATTCACCAGCTAACCAGAGTGCTGATTTTTTTTTCTGTTACATGCCACATACTTGCTTGATATTGACTAATGTGATCATATGACATCTCTGTTCACCACTATCTTGAGAAAATAAGTCTTAAAAATTAATTAATTAGAAAGGATGGAAGATGACCATGTGATGGAGCTCACCTCCCTTCCTAGGTGACTAGGGCTGCACTCCTGGTATATTGGGACTGTCAGTGTGTTTGAGCCTGTTAGTCTGGTAGAATAGAGAGGGCTGCCCAAGATAATGGGTCTGGATTGATGTGCCTGAAATAGAAACTCTGGAGCTCTCTTTGGGTCCCAAGTAGTTGGTTTATACTTTTTATCCCTTTTAATATGTCTGATCAACTTATGGTAACCTTGTTCATCCCAAGTGATCAGTTTGATCACTTTAGGTCATTGCTATATCGGGACTGGTTAGTCTAGGCAGGTAGAATGTCTTTGAATGTGTTCTACACCTGGGCCTGTGTAAAGTGGTCCAAAGGTTTCCATGGCAGCATGGAAATAAAAGTTGGGGTGGAGGGATTGTAGGCTTTTTGTAGGATTTGGGGTTCCCTGACACCAGAAGTGTCCCTCTGGTTTTATGGATCCTATCTTTTAAAAGGATAGCCTCTAGGACCTGAGAGTGGGAGAACAAATACCTACCCCTCCCCATCCGATCCATCTGTTACCTTCAGACCTAGATACCACATAGCTAGGGTATTGCAGGTGGTCTGACCTGATGGGCAAGAACTGTCCATCTGCTCCAATCACAGCTTGACTAATAGGATACCCATCTTTCTCACCATGGCTCTCTCCCAAGCTTCTCACAGAGTGTACAGTCTTGTCCATGATCAAGAGTCTCTTGAGAGACTGTATTTTCCCAAAAAACATATTTTCTTTGCTTCAAAAACAGTGCATTGTCAGTAGCAGCACATGAGCAAGAAGTTTGGAGTCAGCCATCCTGGATGATTTAATTTACCTTAGGTAAGTGACTTAACTCCTGCGATGCTCAATTTCCCAATTTTTGAAACAAGGATATCATTATTTCTGACCTCACGGAACTCTTGCAAAGGGTGGATCCACTTAGCTCATGCCTGGCATAGTGTTAGTGCCCAACAAATGATGAATATTATCTTCTTTTTTCTGTATTAAAAAAATGAATGATTCAGTGTACTTTTCCTAAGTACACGATGTGATTTTCATGCTATCACTATATTTGTCTGTTTCTGTTGGTGGAGTAAACAAATGAAAACCAAGCCTTGGGAACTTGGAGGAAACAGTTGATAACAACATTTGGTTTCAGGAAACACACCTCAGAAATTTTAAAAGACAGATTTACACTAACACTTGTCCTTTCGATGATGAGTTTTATGAGCATACCTATATTTGACCACAGCAGTCTCCTCTTACCTACAGGAACGCCTTCCAAGATGCCTAGTGGATGCCTGCAACCATGGATAGTGCCGAATCCTATACATACTATGTTTTTTCCTATACATACATGACTATGATAAAGTTTAATTTATAAACTAGGCACAGTAATGAGATTAACAATTACAGCTAATAACAATATAATGTAATAAAGCTATGTGAATGAGATCTCTCTCTCTCTCTCTCAAAATATCTTATTGTACAAATTTAATGCCTTTCCAATCTTAACTAAGCACTTACACACCATGGCTATAACTTCTGCAGTTTGAGGTACAACAGCAAAACTCACATGAATTTCTTTTTATTTTTCTTTCTTCACAATTTCATGGATAGGAGATTTGTTCCTACCATAGTTCTTTGCAACTTCAACACACAATTTTTTTTTTCTTTCCTTAAGCTGAGGACTTTCAACTTTTCACTTAAAAGAAGCACTTTACAGCTTCTCTTTGGCATATCTGAATTGCCAGCATCACTACTCTTGTACTTTGGGGTCATTATTAAGTAGAGTAAGGGTGACCTGAATACAAGCACTTTGATACTGTGAGAGTCGATCTGATAACCTAAATGGCTACTAAGTGACTAATGGGTGTGATAAGCTGGACAAAAGGATGCTTCATGTCCTGAGCAGGATGTTGAGAGATGTCATTATGCCACTCAGAGGGCACGTAATTTAAAACTTATGAGCTGTTTATTTCTGGAATTTTCCATTTAAAATTTTGTAACAAGGTTGACCATGAGTAACTGAAACTACGAAAAGTGAAACCTCAATTAAGGGGCGCTTGCTCAAAACTTACTCATAATCCACACTTCAAATATCCTTCTAGGATTGTATGCGGAACTGAATAAGTGCATTTTTGTTCTTTAAATGAAATACAGATCCTAAATAGCAGGAAGAGTCTTTTATCAGACAATTAGAATTAATGCATATATTTTACTTATTTTTAATTGAGGTACAATTGTCATATAACATTACATTACTTTAAGGTGTACTAGATAACTATTTTATATGTTTATATATTGCAAAATGATCACCACGATAAGTCTAGTTAACACCTGTCCCCATATGTAGTTACAGAATTTATTTTGTGTGTGTGTGATGTGAACTTTTAGGATCTATACTCTCTTAGAAACTATCAAATATGCAATACAGTCATTCCTCAGTATCTGCCGGTGATGGGTTCCAGGACCCTCACCCCAAAAAATACCAAAATCCATGGATGCTCATGTCCCTCACTTAAAATGATGTAGTATAGTCAGCCTTCTGTATCTGTAAGTTCCACATTTACAGATATGGAGGGCTGACTGTACAGTATTAACAACTATAGTCATCATGCTCTGTATTACATCCCCATCAGTTATTTATTTTATAACTTGAAGTTTGTGCCTTTTCACTCCCTTCACCCATTTCACCCACTCCCACCACCCACCACTGACAGCCATCAATCTGCTTTCTGTATCTGTAAGTATGAGCTTGTTTTCTTTCTTTCTTTTTTGGGGGGAGGGGGGAATTCCACATATAAGTGAGATCATACAGTATTTGTCTTTCTCTGTCTGACTTATTTCACTTAGTAAAAAGCCCTCAAGGTCCATCCATGTTGTCACAGATGGCAGGATTTCATACTTTTATGTGTGGATATTATTCCATTATCTATACACACCACATTTTTTATACATTCATCCATAATGCATATACTTAAAAATTCTATTTGGAAGTGCTGACTGACACACAGAAGCTCTCAAGAGATGCCTGGCCTAATGCTGAAAGAGTGAGGTAACCCAGCTCTCTTTACAAACCATCTGTTGATTGTGTGGTCATTGACAGAGAGCAATTTAACTAAATATCAAAATCTGTCTAAAAACTGTTTCTAAATGTCTATTTTGGAAGAATCAATGTTCTTCTAAAAACTACTGTATTCATTTGATACACTATAATTTAAAAAACTCTGCTTGCCTTATGCTCAACAGTGTTCTCAACAGGCAGCACGAAATAGTACATAACTCTACCATAACTCTAGAATGAGTCAGGGAAGAGTTGAACCATTCAGATTTCCTGGTAGTAAAGAGACAGTGAATAGTCAGTGGTAATGGCTACACACAATTGGTCAAAAACAGTCATGGGGAAACAGAATGGCTCAGATGACAGCAAGGGCCTGTGGCTATACTAAAAAGAACATTTATTTAAGAAAAAACAAAGATTACTTCTCGCCCAATGAAATACTTTTGAGCAAATTAGAACAAGGCATCTTTTCATCAGGTGAATTTTTTAAAAATTGCACTTTTCAGCTCCTCCACAGCTCTGCTCAAGAAAACTTTTCAGAATCAGGTAGTAGCACACTGGCTGTCTGCGCACACATGCCCCAAATGTAGCCTTTTCCACACACACCCCAGACATTACAAGCACACGCATACCATTACTACAGAACACATGCTGTTCCCTGTTATTCCCCCACTCAGGTAAGATGACTGTGTCAAATTCAGAATAGAAAGAAGAGAATCAGGCCTCAGAGTAAGTGTAGGTAAGAGAAAGCAACCTCAAGGTACAAGTGGAACACAGTTGGGACAAAAGCACGGCTGAACATGAATGGCTGCAAGGTAGGTTCTCTCTTGCTGCTCTACAACTTCGCCTGATAGCCCTGAATCTCCACATGTAAGATGTGAATATCATTCGCCTGAAGTGTGCCTTCTTTGTATAGTACACAACCTGAACACCCAGAAGTAACAGACATACCTGTAAGAAAGCAAAAGACATTTGCACACTTACATCTAATATTCCAGAGGAAAAACTATGCCCAGACACAGAGCATGGTTTAAGAAAGAAAGGGAGATAATATAAGTCTGATCGATCAATACAAGTTACGTATTTGAAAAATACATGCTGTTATATAAGGGTATGTATTACTTCTGAAATTTTTTCACATATGTTTCCATTTCTATGTAATTTATGTTACTTGGTTGTACTTTATGTTACTTGGTTTGTCACATGGAATGTTAAAACTACACTGGGATTTAGAGATAACTGCATTTTAATTGCTTAATTTAATAGGTGAAGAAGTTGACATCAGAAAGATTAAGGTGCTCAGGGTGACGTAGCACCAAGCGGGAAAACAGAACCAAACTCCTAGTTGCCTGATTTTCGGCCTCGTTTTCAGGAGTATGCATATTTATTAGTCATTTTATGAAAAGATAATTGTTTATTAATTTTACACATGAGTTAAATAATGATTTTGTATTTTGCTAGTCATGCTTTTTGTCTCTCCCCTTCACTTTACCTCTCACACTGTTATTGCTATGATCATTCCAAAGCACAAATAACAGAAATAGAATCATGCACATCTCTTGCATGTGCTCCTGTTCTATAGGTATCAATGTATTCATTCTTTCAAAATAATATCTATCATGTATATGAAAGATGCTGGTTATACAATAATGAAGATACATGATCTCTGACCTCATGGTATATTTAAAGAGAGACATATAGCTTGGCCAAAAAAAAAAAAAAAAAAACATCATACAAATAAATACATAATTATAAATTTTTCTTAATGATAGTAAGAAAAACAGGGGTTCTACAGTTGACGTTGCAGAACAAAGAGGTTCACCTCCCAGTCTTATCTCTATCCTTTCTCCTACTTGCTCCACAAAATCTTCACGTACCCCTCCTTGAAGTATAATTCCCTTTCTGTTGCTGACAATATAATTCAGCCTCTAAGACCCAGTTGAAAAAATACCTACTGTTTCAACAAACCTGTAGGCAGAACTCATTTTGCTCTATCCAGTGCTCTCACATGCTTTGCAGAGATTTCATTTACCACCGTGTACTTTGCTGATTTATTTGCATTTATTTTTACCATTAGACTGTGAACTCAATGAGAATAGGAACTATGCTTTATTCATTTTTACATTTTTTTCCGAGGTACTTAATACACATTTGTCTAAATGCATGAATAATGAGTTATATTCCTCAAGTCACAAAGTCGCAAGAGAATTAGTTACAAAGTCAGGATTAGAACCCAGAGCTCTATAATCTCCCAGCTCAGATTCACCTGGCATTCTAAACACACGAATTGAATGTAACTTTACAACATGGCATGGTATCAAGAAGACAAACGCAATTTATACAGAGTTTGAAGAGGGAGATAATATTGGTTCTCTCCATGCAAATCTAAGAAAATGCGTTTGGAGAATGACATAGAGCACTGCTGAACTGCATAAACATGAGGTCACAGAAAAGAAAAACAGAACGTGTTAAGCAAACGAACAAGCTGACTTAGCAAAGAATCATGCAGATTCACACCTGAACTGGCCACTTGACATGAAGGAGAAGAACAGTGCAGCATATAAGCAAGAGAATGAAATATCTGATGTTTTATCAAAGGAGAAAATAAAATCAAATCTTAAGCCAAGGTTTATTAAAATTAATTATTGTAATAAATAAGTAACATATAGTAGATATAGTTCTTAAAGTGTATCTATATTCACTGTATGAAAACTGCAGAATAAGGTAAGCTTAACCTGTATTCTGATCTCCATTAAACAGCTTGTGAAAAGGGGTCTGACTTGCTAAAATTCATACCCCTGGAGTATGGGGTATGAATTCTAGCAGTATGATTCTGCTAGAATTATATGTGAATCATCCACCTCCTAGGAGAGTGTGCTAACTATTATACCACGATGGAATCAACCGTCTGTAAGTGCAGCCAAGGTGAATTAAACATGAGAAAAATAGCCAGGAGTGACAGGCTCTGCCTTTGGATTTTGATCATTTTTCTGAGACATGTTCAGGCATGTCCTGGTGCATCTTACTTTAGACAAGAGATTTGTTTCTCAGCATCTCTACATAAATCAGTGTTCTTTTTTGTAAATTATATTACATTATAAATGCATTAAGAAATCTTACAATTAAAATATCCTAAAATAAAACCTGCAACATAATCATATAATTTTTTTAACATCTTTATTGGAGTATAATTGCTTTACCATGGTGTGTTAATTTCTGTTTTATAACAAAGTGAATCAGCTATACATATACATACATCCCCATATCTCCTCCCTCTTGTGTCTCCCTCCCACCCTCCCTATCCCACCCCTCTAGGTGGTCACAAAGCCCCGAGTTGACCTCCCTGTGCTATGTGAATCATATAATTAAAATTAATTTTTTAGTCAACTTTATAATACAGGCACCTCGTAACTTGCACATTTTAAAAAGCAGAGGCAACTTTGATTTGTGTTATTTTCATACTGCTTTTGTATCCCACCATTCAGGAAAACATTTTCTTCCTTCCCTCTGTTGCCCTCTCACTTGTACCTTCATGTTTTTGTTTTCTGTATCTTTCCCTGGATTTCCCCATCTCAGAAATCATATGATGCTTATTCTTCTATCATGAGCATATTTTAAAATTCTGCTTCTTTCCAGAAAATAACTTTGATGATTTGAACAAAAGAGAGAATGACATAGTGTACATCCCTGGTTTTGATATTCTACTCTGATTCAGAATGAAGAATACAGTCATTACTAGTGCATCACGCTGGGAACAGAGTTGTGGGGCCAATGTCCATGTCAACTAGTGACACGACCATGAGCAAATTCAATCATGTTTTGTATCTCCCTGGAGGTGTTTTTTTACAATCTTCCAGAGCTTGAGAAGGTTGAGGGGCTTGATGTGAATATACTTGGGTCAGGAGGCATTTTTCTGATTGATATTCATACACCAAATCCCACCTTCAGGATGGGACCAGCCTTTTTTGGCACTTGGTTGAAGTGATGAAAAGGAGATAACAAAGTTGTCATTATTTGAATTTCTATTATCAGACATAATCTTATCTGAACCATGTGGGCACTGCTGAAATGAAGAGGGTTCTGCTCATCGGGGCATTTGATTGGCAATGACAGCTCTCAGATGATTCTGTTAGGGCCTAGATTTTGGACTTCAGGGTTGGAGAACAGCTTCTCCCTTCCTTGTTTTCTTCCATTTTTTGCCTTTTATTTTTTCCTTATTTTAATTCAAAAGAGCAAATTCTAAATTGCATTTCATGGTTCAGAGAAGATGGAAACAGAGCTCAATTATTCTAAGTTTATTTATCATTTGTACCAATTGGATAAACTATCATATTCTACACTACTAAAGCTCAAAACAGCGATTTTAGTTTATTTTGCAATGTTTAGCAGATTCCACCCAAGCCAATTAACTTCAGGTCAGAGGAATCTGTTGTTTTAGAGATAGCTTGTTTTCTTAAATTCCTTAGCACTTGACACAGTTAGAAGAAAACTTACAGAGATGCAATGGTGAGTGAAAAGAAATGCACTACTCATGATCCTGAAGCTTATAATTGAGGAAGAGAGTCGAATATAAATGAACAAACACGATTATATTTACAGTTATACACTGAATTAATTGATCTGAAGAAAAATATCTGGGGCTAGGTAAGAATAAAACAAGGGCATCTAATTAGGTTAGAATTTTAGAGAAGGCTTTGCAGGTGAATAATTGATTCATTTAATCTTAGTAACATTGTCAAATAGCTTAATATCATGCCCACTTGATAGATAAGGAAAGATGGCTGAGAAGGCTTGAAATAACTGTCAGAACTGATCATCTAAATTTTCCTTGATCCCCAAGGCAGTATTGCTTCTAAAGTCTATGCAGATTCCACTTCACTTCAACATTGTGATGGTCTTTTGGATGAGTCACCCTGGCCAGGCTATGGGTTCCCAGGCATTAATCAACATGAAGCTAGGTGCTAGCTATAAAGATATTTTGTAGATGTAATTAAATTCCATAATCAGTTGAATTTAGATAAGGGATATTATCCTTGGTAATCTTGATGGGCTTGATTCAACCAATTAAAAGGACTTAAAAGCTGAACTGTCCCTGAAAGAGGAAGCAATCCCACCTGTGGACAGCAGCTTCCACTCATGCCGAGTTCCAGGTTGCCCTTCCCAATAGCCTGTTCTAAGGGTTTCAGGTTTGCTTGCAAGGTCCTCCAATCACATCAGCCAATTCCTTTCAAAAATCTGTCTGTCTACATCTCTTACCGGTTCTTCCCTTGTTGAACTCTGATTCAAACAACCAAATTCATACCTGATACAAAGAACATGTAGGTAGCTCTTCAAGAATCAGTAGTATATTTTGGAAAGAAGTGAGTTAAAATAAATATTTAAACCATTTTTAGAAGGATTTTAAAAAATTATTTTGAGGTGTTACCATTTGTTCCTTGTTTTAAACGCAGTTCTCCAAACTTACATGGTGCCAAGCTAAAGAAAGGAGTGAAACAATGGATACACCTTTCTTGGTTTGGGGAAAGTACATTACAGTAATATAGAGAAGATTTGGTTGTAGATCTCAATCCTGCTACTTTCTAGTTTGTTACCTCAAACAGAACACATAACTTCTGTGAACTTCACTTTTCTCAATGTCAAATGAAGTTCATAATTTCTGTCTTGCTTACGTCTGGGTCTGTTGTGAGCATTAACAGAGACTATGGATGTGAAGGTACTTTGCTTAGCATTAATGCTTTTAACAAAATACTGATCAGAGCAACATGGCAGATTCAATTCTCATTTTGTGTCATATGCTTGATCTGCAGCGATGCCTCAGCAGGTTTGCACAGCATCAGGGCACAGATGTTTTCTTCTTATTATGACTTACACGGATGCAAATTATAGGCAACAGAATAATGTGGGTATTATATGTCAAAGCACAATAGGAGATAGAATGAAAAGGTTATAATCAAGCCACACAATCTATTCAGACATCTTTTTCTCTGAATTATGTCAAATGTTATTTCCTGGAAATTGAGGCACATGATGACTGAGATCATTAGAAAGTACATCTACTTCAAGTGGTTCCTACTTATAAAGACTTAGTAATAAGAAACAAACACACAAATACAAACACAACACACTCACATCCACAGATTATTATGAATCATTTTCCAGATTTCTACTTGCCACTATCTCATTAGACATATAAAGAATATTTTGTATGTCTCTTTACCCTGGCACTGAGAACCTTGTTGTATTGAGGTTTTATTTTATTTTGTGGTCAGGAAAAGCAAAGGGCTATGTAAGAAAGGGCAAGAAATTAATCTAACAAGACCTCTGTGGAGGAATTTATGAGATACTATAAAGGACATAATACAAAATACAAACATATTGAGAATTATATCACAACAAGTATAGTAACTTAGTATTGTAAAGATTTCAATTCTCTTTAAGTGATAATTTCAAAATGATTTTATTTAATAAAATACCAACATGATTTTTTAAAATTAATAAGATAATTAAATTTTATGGAAGAATAATATTGTTCCAATATTCCAATAGCTAAGACAATTTGAAAAGTAATATCAGTTGAGGGCTCTCATTTACCAGCTATTAAGATGTATAGAGCCCCAGTAAATTAAATAACCTGATACATTGAAGCAAAAGAGAAATAAACCAGTGGGTCAGAATATGGGTCCAGCAAGTGACCTATGTATATTTGGGAATTTAGTTCATAATGGATTGACATCAAAAATCAGTGTATTGGGCTTCCCTGGTGGCCCAGTGGTTGAGAGTCCACCTGTCGATGCAGGGGACACGGGTTCGTGCCCAGGTACGGGAAGATCCCACATGCCGCGGAGCGGCTGGGCCCATGAGCCATGGCCGCTGAGCCTGCGCGTCCGGAGCCTGTGCTCCCCAATGGGAGAGGCCCGCGTACCGCAAAAAAAAAAAAATCAGTGTATTAATGTGGAAAGAGTGAGTTATTTTGTAAAAAGTGTTGAAAATATTGGTCCATTGTTTAATAATAATGATGATGATATTAACAATAACAGTACGTATATGGTAAAAGGTCAAAGATTTATGCATTCTGAAGAGAAACCAGAGTATAACAGTACCTATATGGTGTTCAAAATGTGTCAGGCAGTGATCCAAACACTTTAAATGTACTAAGCTTTTTGATAAAACAGTCCATTAAGACAGGCATTATTATCACTTGAATTTTACAGATGAGGAAATTGAGGCATAGAAAGTTTGGGGGTTTTATTTATGGAAAATAATCTGAAAGACAGTATATATATAATTAATATTATATATATATATATATATATATCATGTTGCTGTACACCTGAAACTAACACAACACTGTAAAGCAACTATACTTCAATAAAAAATGATAATAATATCCCCTTATTTAACTTTGCAAACCTATTGTTCTAATTAAATACAACAAAGTGTATGAGGCTGCTCAGTCAGTGAGAACCTGCCATATAAATATAAGTTGTTAAGAGTGTTACTGCCAAGACTCAATCTTTTCAAAACTGTTGAAATGAAATTTTATTCATACTCTCAAGACCACCCCAAGGATTATCTCCTCAGGGGCATGGTCCCTAATCACCCTACATAGAATTGACGCTTTTCTTGTGAAAACTCCCTATATACTTGGTAGCAGAGTAAGGATACAAACTCAATGGTTTAGCTACAGTTTTCTCTTATCCATTGCACTTTTCTGCCTCTACAGGTGAAAAAATTAGTTAGATCCCCTTCTCTTGCCATACACACAAATTAACTCCAGACGATTAAGGATTTACATATGAAATGTAAATCTAATAGAATTAAATTTAGTGGAATATACAGAGTAAAGAGATGGATTATTTATTGTGAATTGAGATCTGTATTTTCAGTAACCAATTATATTAATATCTGGAACATATAAGAAATATCTGCAAATTAGGAAGGAAAGGTCAATATAAAAATAGTCAAATAACTAAAAACAGGCAATTTATCAAAGGGAAAGACTGTACTCCTAATAAGAACATTAAGAAATGCTCAACCTCATTAGAAATTAGCAAATATTTTAAAGATGAGATATTTACATATATCATATGTAAATGATATATGTTACAGTTACAGTAAAAATTATAGTATTTGCATGTTTAAATATATATTCAAGCATACATATTTAATATTATATATATTTAAACATGCAAAAATACTATAATTTTTCCCAGATGCACATAAGTCCTTCATTCTACAGGGAAGACAGACATTGAACAGATAATCGTAAGAGTAATATATCTTAGAAAGAAAAATAGGTGTTACGGAAGTGACCAGCAAAGGAAAACAGAGGCCTGGTTGCACATCTTTGATACTTCTGTATTGTCCATACATGGCACTCCATAGCTCATCTGCAAATGTTTGTTGAAACAAATTAAATTCTCATAACCAGCATCCTTCAGTTTTCTATGCTTTTTAGATCCTTTTCTTCCCCCCACCCGAACAACCTAGTTATTTGCTTATTATGTGTGTGTATGTATGTGTGTGCATGTTGAACTTATTAAGTCAGAAATAAACTTAATTTTGTCACATGTATTTTTCAAATTAGAGAAGACATGAGGGAGTAAGAATATTTCTTCTATAGAGACTTAATTAGAAAGTTATTAAAATTATATTTCTATATAATGTTTTACTAACATAACTTGGAAATCACACTTTTACATTTCAACAGTGCTTCTTTGACTCATGTAGAAAGAATTAATACAATCAAATCCATTAAACCATCTTCTTAAAGAATGAAAGATAATAAAATTTAACCCTTATATTCTAATCAAATATATTTTATAGAAATATAAATTAGGAATCTTTTTGATAATTGTTAAATGACAATTCATAAGCAAATAACCTTTAAAGTAGAAATTCTAATGCCTATGTGTTTGTGTTTTAAACCAAATTATCTGAATTGCTACACACACGTATCACGGGGCGAGTTCAAGAATAGTACTCTAAAACAAACAAAAAACAACAAATAAGTCAACCTTCTCCCCCAAAGTGCATTTAATTCCTTTCTCTATTCAATTGGGATAACAAAGCAGATAGTACCTTGTAGAATTTTAAGCCCTGCTGTACCTTTATGTCTGCTCCTAAATCTTTTTGATAAAATGTTCTGTTCCTTAAGAGAGGAAAAAAAAAAAAAAAAAACTATAAGAAAAACAAAAGAAGCACATTTCTGAGGATGAAGCTTCTATTGTTTACAATTTAATGTTTGGATAATCTGATTATGGACATGAAGTCTCCTAATATTTCTCACTCATATTTTCTTCCAGCAGATAATATTTTGCTGGAATGATACTGGGCACTGGAATCCAAGATATCTGGATTGAAAATCATGCTCTATTATTTGCAAGATGTTTGGTATTTGGCAAATGTCTTAGCCACTGAACTTCATAGATATTTTTCTTAGGATTAAATTAGACGGTGATTTCTTAACTAATAGTATAGTTCCTAGCCATAGAATAAAATCAGAAAATGATGATTATTAGTAATGGATAGGATTGTAATGTCGGAGTTGGAATTGATGATGATGATGATGATAGAATGGAAGCTTGATCATATCTTTTTACTAAAGAGTTTTTGACTCATAAATATGAGCCAAATAAACTGCACTGTAGAGAAAATGGCATACAGCTCCTACATGAGAGAACTGTCATCACATCTGTCAATCAAAGAAGACACGCATTCTTAGGTATATAACAACTTGGTTTCAAGCCCTGTAGAGGAAGGCCGGAGCTGGCTTCATGAATATATGATCTGTGCAATTGTACTAGGCACCGAGCTCATAAGGTCTCCACTCTTACTTTAATGCTCTGTTGTCTCTATCTTGAAATTCTTAATAATTTGTGAACAAGGGTCTCTGCATTTTCATTTCATGCTGGGCCCAGCCAGTTAGGTAGCTTGTCCTGGGAAAGACTACACATAGGAAAAAACCCACGGTTTTAAAATTCAGAAGTTCTTTCCTTTGCATCAGGGCAGATACTTTACACGTAATAGTGACAGGCTGTGTAACACTCAAAAGAAGCAGAAATCTTGGTTCCTGTCCTAGAAGAGCTTATAATCTTGTTAAGTAGAATAGAATACATAAATACTAATATACATGAAACAAATAGAGATTATGACACTTTAAAAAGAAATTCTCCATCTCATGATCTGGGGGTTACAGTAGATTTGAAATATTCACCAAGTATATTACTTCAAGGCATGTTAAAGTTTTATCCTAAAGAATTATTGAACCCTCTCAATCCTGTGTTACTAAAATGCTCTCTGGCATTGGGAACTTTAATCTGTCTTAATCTACCTGCCCCCCAGATGCATCTCTCAGACATACTGTTGTATCTGGGGGGATTAAATAACTGAGCTTGACACTTTCACACTTCTTTTCCTAAATTTTGATCAATACGTAAAATTTATTGTTGCCACCACTAAATATAATTCTTAGCATCATGGCCTAAAGAAGACATAAAATCATCATGGTCTCCTAAATAAGACTGCCTATATTCAAATCGTAGCTCCACTACTTACTGGCTCGTGACCTTGGACACATTGTCTAAACACACTAAAACTTGTTATTCTTATTTATAATATGAAGTTAATAATAGAACCCTCGTAAGGACGGTGATGAGGAATTAATAAGGCAATTCATATAAGACATTTAGTAAAGGGGCTGGCAGATGGTAAATATGCAATACATGTTAGAAATGATGATAAGGAGGAGAAGAATGATGATAATAACCGTGATGATGATAAATGGGATGATGATATTTGAGTATTGAACTGAGTAGATTACAGACATTTTAGAGCTAGGCACCTTCTAGTTAGAAGTATAACACATTATACAGCGTCAGTCTGGCAACAAAAAAGAACATTCACAAACTTACATTCTGAGTAAGAGATATGTTTACGGAGTTAACAGTTCTACACAGATAATGAATGATGTAATAATTTCATATACTTTATATAGAGACACAGTAATGGTGGTTGTGTTTAATTATTCCTGATACACTATTATTTTGAGAGTTTTAATTACTTAAAGTGTGTCACCAATAGTTTTTTAACAAAAAAGCCTGAACAGTGTGGAATCATCATGAATAAGGGTACAGGAAAGTGAGACATAACATTTATTAAAAATCTCTTCTAGGTACAGGGTGTGGCCTTTCCACATGTTTCAGATGATCATCGTCATAGTCTTTTATAGTCTTTGAGGCAAAAATGTTTAATAAACTCTCATAGGTGAGGAAATTAGACTGGAAAAAAAAAGGTTGTGTAACTTCTCCAATGTCATATATATATGATAAAATGATTCAGTATCAGAACTCAATGATAAAGGCAGAATTCACCTCCTTCTTTCCATTAACTCTCTTTATTCTTACCCCATAGGAATTATCACTTTCCTCTACAAAAGACAGAATTATGAGAGATAACTGCAGACAGATCTTCTACAGACAGGCTGCTTTTAAGTGACGTTATAATTCCCTAGCGAAAATGGCATCTATCTTAGAAGAAAGGGGTACAAATCAAGTGAATTTTTAAAGGTTGTCATGGGGTTCAAAAGTATTCTTGTAGAGTCAGATTATAAAATCTACAGTTGCCACCTATGCCACAGTAGAAAAATATATCTACTCAAGGGCCAAGAGAAAACTTAATTAAATTTTGAATCTATGCTTGACTTGGGCAATTTACCTCATCTTTCTTAGTCACGATGTCTCTGTTTACAAAATAAAGAAAATATATAATTTAACAAATGATTATCTGGCTTTAAATAAGTAACAGAGTAGAAAGTACTGATAAACTCTTAAACATTATACAAATGAGAATTATGATGATCGTGTTAGCTCAAAATTGAACTAGAGGTTGGACAAATTCTTATGAAGACTAAGAATTATTAATTAGGTTTATCAATCTGACGGATTGTTAAAATATTTTTTTATTTGTAAGTTTTATTCAAAAATTTCTTCAAGCCCACTGTTTTTGTTTGATAATGTTATACAGTATCTATATACTCTAAGGGCACAAACGTGTTTTAAATTTTGTCCCCACATTCATCTGAAACATTAATAATTACTTATTCATGATTATACAATCGATCACAGTACTGGTAAGTTATAATATCTTCCTAAATTTCCTAAACCCTACACAAATGCATAATCTCATCTCAAGGCAGACTTATTTGTAAACTATACTTCCCACTGTGACACTGGAGCCGATAACACAAAGCAACTCACAGTGGGCAGTGGGGAATGGGTTTGGTTAGAAGGAATTAGAAAGAGTTACTTGGGTTAGGGAGAGAAAAGAGAGGCTGGATGGCAGAGAAAGACTGTATTTTGGAGAGAGGCATTGGAAGGGGAAAAAAAACCCAGGAATAAAATGCCCCAGAGTCTTGGGAGCACATCCTTGAATATATTCAGAATGAAGAAGCTGAGATATACATGAGGGACTGGTGAGAATAGAGGCCAGAACGGCTTGCTCTGCCCCCTTGTCCTTTGGCATCATACATGCATGTGATCATAGGTGCAACGAAAACTGGAAACAACCTTACAATCCTTTCTCACTTAGGTGAGAAAGTAAAGTTTATCCTAAATTGTTTCATACAATCCGCAAGATACTTAGGATTCAAAGAATTTCAACAATACTCCAATATTTAACAGTCCACTCTGCAGTTTAAAAGTATAAAAAAATCTCGTCATCTGACCTTGAACTTGGTTTTGAAGACCAATAGAATTAACATTTTAATAGATGAATTCATTAAAAATCTGAATACATATTAAAAGTGACCAAATAGGTAGGCTTTTCGTTATGTCAGGGTATGTAGGGGTCATTTGGGGAGGGGTATGAAGGTATGAATCAAATACGAAAGCAGAAGACACGTTTTAGAATTCCAGGAAAATGCACCTGGATAGTCACTCAGGATGGGCACATTTTACTAAAATTTTACTGTGCTTATATTTCCAAACGGTTATTTATGTGATTTAGTCTAGTGCTGCCCAAATGAAAAAAAAAAATTCTCTTAATAATCATGAGTTGGAGGTGATCTTAAATCTAAAGAAGCCACTAACCAAATGCAATTCTTTAATTAGTCCTCGAAAGACTGTATATTATTTCAATGTAGTTCACCCAGGTCCTTGCATAATGCCTTTCACATAACAGAAATTTAGTAGGTGCAAGCTCTAGAAAGCCTTTCCCTGGTAAACAGAAAGGCTATACACAATCAAGCACTCGCAAAACCTGCTTTTTTAGGAGACTCTTACATGATGTTAAACATTTTTAAAGTTACAATTTGGATCCTTTTATCCCATAAGATGTATTCAAAAAGTCTCCATGTTAGGTATATAAAGTAAAAGATAGGTGGGCAAATACTGCTGAGGTGCAATGCAGGATCGAAGGCAGAATATAGATGACTTGACATTGTCTTCTTTTTCTGTAGTGACTTTTTATCCTCCTAAAATTATTTGTGTCCACATGTATAAACCACATCACCATGCAATCTATTTCTATATGGTATCATCTTTACAACATATTGCTCAGTTTGAAATGCAAGAGAAGTTATAATTGATGTATATAAAAGAGAATGAATTCAGGTGTTAGAAAATTGTAAAGAAAATTTACCAACCTATCTGAAACGCAATCACATGATTCCCGCTGGAAGTTACAGAGGTGCTACGTTCTGGAATCATTCTCCAAACCTCAGACTCCCTATCTCCAGAGTTAGGGACTTAACAAAACCACAGGACTTTCCTTTTAAAACTAAGTTAGGGCACTTTGCTTCTCTTCTTTGTAGACATACTCTAGTGGAGGTTTGGTATAGCTTTTCTATATTAATAACTCATTACAATGATTCTGTTCATTAAAAATATAAGTTGCATTATCACTTAATCTCAAACAAGTTTAATTTCTATCTAGTGAAGAATATAGAATATAAGCCCTTTTCCAAACATTTGTTTGATGTTATCTTTTTTAAATGTGATACTAAATTAAATGGAGATTGCATGGTGGTCGTTTTTTGTTTTGTTTACTAACAAAACTGTTTACTAACAGTATTTAGCTAATTTGGTCAAAATGAAAATATCTGTTTATAAAAATGCTAACAATGCTACTGCCACCACCACGTAGTATTTATGTATTACTTTTTTTATGTACTATTTTATGCTTTAAAAATTTAATTCCTATAATACACAGGTGACCTCATAAAAATATACAAGGATAGCATCATCTTCATTTTATATGCGAAGAAACCAAGCTCTTAAAATTTCCGCTGACATAATCAAGATCCCATACCTAATAAATGATACAGTCTACACTAGAATTTATGTCTTCTTTCTCCTGATCCAGTGTTTATTCTGCCACATGAAGTCACCTCTGAATGTTTTTATAAAGCTAATAGTTTTATAAAAGAGGCAAAATTGAAATGAAATACAATAGCATATTTCACCATGTCACCTCAAGGATGAACCTCTAGTAAGAAGAACTTTTGGGA
The DNA here is from genome assembly GCF_964270905.1 of Leucopleurus acutus. Taxonomy (NCBI): domain Eukaryota; kingdom Metazoa; phylum Chordata; class Mammalia; order Artiodactyla; family Delphinidae; genus Leucopleurus; species Leucopleurus acutus. Next base: position 51,425,651 of record NC_139151.1, on the reverse strand, counting down.
AGGAACATAAATTCCATATATATTCCCTATATTAATTAAGCAGAAGGTAGAGGGATTTTCCCATATATCCCCCACTCTACACATTCATAACTTCCCTCCTATTATCAACATCCCCCAGTAGAGTGGTGCATTTGTTACAACTGGTGAACCTACACTGACACATCATAATCACCCGAAGTCCACAGTCAACATTCGGGTTCACTCTTGGTGTTGTACATTCTATGGGTTTGGACATATGTATAATGGCATTATTCATCATTATAGTATCATACAGAGTATTTTCTCTGCCCTCCAAAATCTTTGTACTCTGATAACATGCTAATTTTTAATATTATAAGTCAAATTACAAATGGTGCTATACACGCTCATGTAAGTTAGCCTTTCTGAGTAGTTACAGTCTTAAAGAGACACCTTGCACTATACTGTTCATTTAGGGTCAGAAAGAGAATTCCTTAAAAATATGGGATCACATAATGCAACAATACATGCTTGCTTAAAAGATACTTTATAAGAATAGAACACACAGCTCAGAAAAACTTCTATAAGAGTGGGGCAGATCAGGAACCATACTGAAATGTAAAAGAGAAAACCTTCTTTAGGAAATTTCAATAATATAAGTAATGTATAAATGTGCTTTTCACAGATGAATGGCAACAGGAAGAAAGATTGTGGACCTACTCCATTGTGGGATATGCTCATTTTAGGGCAAGAAAAATTTAGGTTGAAATGAGATAGAAGGTTTACTTATTTTACTTTTTCAGGTAGACATTGCATTTCATGTCGGTTTATAAAAATGTTAGTTTAGGATTTATATACCTAAATGCCTGTACATTACTCAAATGAGCTTATGTTCATTATTTTAGATGGTTTGTTAGTACCTGTATTTTAAGCACATATGCACATTTTCTCTTATATTTAAAAGTTCTATAAATTTAAAAAGTTACAAAACTAGATAAAAGTTTGTTTAAACATAATGTCAAATTAATGACTTATTGTTAACTGTTGCCAATTTCATTTTTCTGGTAATTGGACAATTTCCATATTCAAATACAGCTTTACTAAATCAAATATGATTATTGGATTTGATGTACTTATTCCAAATTCAGGATGTCATCTAGTTTTTCTTTAAATACATAAAATCCAAATTTCTTCATTTTGTTTTGCCTTTTTTTGCTCGAGTGTAGGATATAGAAAGACGACAACTAAACATCTAACCTTACTCAACTGAGATTTGATTTAATCATGGTTTACGATCATGATCTTGTCATGGGATCACTGCAGCTATTCCGGAACTGAATAGTCGGTATTTTTTTATTTAAAAACTAATTTCTCAATTTAGTCATTCAGATGTTAGTAGTCATCTAAACTATGGAATTTTTATTATATGGAAACATATTTGTTTATTTCACTCTATAATATTTATTTTTCATAGTTTTCAAATTTCCCAATTTTGAAGCCATCTATACAAAGCATATTTACTAGAATTTAACACAAAACTGAGTTGTAAACATCATGGCAGTCAAGAAAAAAAGGAAAACTCAGTGGGGTTTTTTTGTTGTCGTTGTTTTTTTTTTTGGCTGCATTGGGTCTTCATTACTGCTCGTGGGCTTTCTCTAGTTGCGGTGAGGGGGGCTACTCTTTGTTTCAGTGTGGGAGCTTCTCGTTGCGGTGGCTTCTCCTGTTGCGGAGCATGGGCTCTAGGTGCACGGGCTTCAGTAGTTGTGGTGCGCAGCCTCAGTAATCGTAGCTCACAGGCTTAGTTGCTCCACGGCATGTGGGATCTACCTGGACCAGGGATTGAACCTGTGTCCCTTGCATTGGCAGGCGGATACTTAACCGCTGTGCCACCAGGGAAGTCCCTCAGTGGTTTTTATAGCTTATAAGATGCTAATGTATAAAAATATGTATAGAAATGTCTTCTTGATGCAAGGATTTAATGCTATATAAGAAGAAAGAATTAGTATACTCAACAGTTTCCAATAAAACTCAGGAATAGATTCAGAACAAGTTTGTGAAGCAAACTGTTATTAGGATATGGAAGGAAGAAAACTGTCTCAGGGCAACCCAAGGAAGGCGCCCAGAGGAGGTGCGGTTTAGGTTTGACTTAAAGAATGAGTAAGAGACAGCCAGCATAAAGAAAATGTTATGCAATGGAAGCAACAATAATTATTGGATCAAAGGATGCGTGACGCTTTATAAAAATATAAACACCCTTCTCTGTCTTCATAGCAGATGCACCATGTGATGGTACTGACAACTGTAATTATTTAATTCTTCCAAAATAAGGCAGAGATATCCTTCTTATAATAATGACAACTGATGACATATTATGGCTGCCACTTTCCAAATTACAGAAATGTAATCACACATACATACAGTCACACACAACCAGGTATACATGCATCCCCCACTTCCTGGTCTTTCCTGTAAATGTATTCATCATTATTCTTCAGCCTGATAAAAGACTCTCAGAACTTCTACCTTTACTCATTCATAGAGTCACCAAGAAATCCAAAACTTAGGAGACTCACAAGTAATTCTTCCTGTCCATTACTTATTGATTATTGTTCCCATTACCTACTTCTGTGCAAAAAGTAGCCCAAAACTTAGTGACTTATAACAATAACTTTTCTGTTTTGCTCATGATTTTGTGGGTTAGGAATTTGGGCTTGGCTCCATGACATTGATGGTGTCATTAGATAGTATTAAACGGGTAGTTGGGCTGATATGAAAGGTCCAAGATAGATTTATTTACATTTCTGATGCTTGGCAGTACTGGCTGGAAGGCTAGACTCAGCTGGGGCTGTCAACAGGAGTGCTTACATGTGGTCTCTTCAGCATAGTGGACTCAGGGTAATTGGACTTTTTACAAGGTAGGTCAGGGTTCTAAGCAAGTGTTCTGTGAATAAGTCAGAAGCTTCCAAGTCTTATATGACTTAGCATCAGAAGTCATTTGGTGTCAGTTCTACTATATACTATTAGTCAAAGCAGTTGTAAGCCTGCCCAGATCCAAGGGGTAAGGGCACATAGACCTCACCTCTCCCTGGAAAGAGTGTCAAAGAAAGTGTGGCCATGTTTTAAAACCACCACAGTGGGCTCCATTTAGATCAAAGTGAGACTTGAATGAATGTCTTAGATATGTACTCAATAATCTTTGTCTTTGTTTGCAAGAACCAGGCAAACCCATTTTCCTTGTTTCCCCTGATTAACCATCACAAAATTCACCACTTTTAGACAATTAAAAAAATTGCAGCGTGTCATGCAGATATACCTGTCTTTTATATGCATCTATTCTCATAAACATGACTTGAAATAATCAGGTCTTTTTAACACAGATGTCTATATCATCATCTGTACCACACTTTGGACAATGTGCTTGAAGTCCTCAAATTTCACTGATTATTTGGAGAGTCCATGGACATATTGAGAACACAGGTCATCTGCCACATGTTGGCAGCTAATAACAGCAGGAAGAACATTCTTAGCTTCCAAAAATCTGGTCCAACAGTTTTCATACTGTGACATCAATTATTCACTTCATGAGACTATCCCTTTGATCTTAAAATCAAAGGCAGCGGGTGGGCATATTCTCTGTTAATCATTAAATGCAAAGGAAATATAACAAATAATTTCCAGACACCAGGACATTCTGGAACACAAACAGGGGGAGGACTGTACATAGGTGAGTTGTCATAGTGATGCTATTTTAGGCAGTCTGGAGATGGTTGGCATTGACAAAATAGAAGAGGGCACAAAAGGAGCGGTCATGGTATGAGAATACTAAGAAGAGTTGGAAAAAGAGGAGTTTAAGGGAGATAGTATTTTTCCTAATAAGAATATTAAAAAGGAGAAGAAAAGGGGGGGAAAATCCCTATCTAATAGAGGATTATTCAGTAAGCATTCATCATGTGCCAACACTCATGCTTAGGTTTTTTAGAAGAGAAAATGAACTTGTTCCAGGTCTTAAAGGTGGAGATGAAAGTACCAGGATTCAACCTCAGGTTTATCTGATGCTTTAACCATGCCACCTAATTCAAAAATCCTATGCCACTTAAACTCTCAGTTTTAATAAATAGTTAATTTATTAATAAACAGTTTGAGTAACATATTTGGGTATTATGACTGGGCAGAGTTTCCAGAAGATAACAATTTAACTATTGTTTACAGGATACTCAAGATTTTCTAAACAATTTAACTATCGTTTACAGGATACTCAAGATTTTCTAAGTGAACAAGGAAGGGAACCATGTAGAAAGGAACCATTGTGAGCAAACATCCAGAGGTGTAAAGTTCAATCTTACAGCATATGATGTGTGACTAAATAGAATAATAAGAAATGAGTCTGGAAGAGGCACAGGATAGTTTGGAAGGTTCTCAGGCTTTGGAATCAAATAGAATGAGTTAAAGTCATAACCTTATATACTTTACACAATCTAAAGTTATTTTTTCTCATTTATGCATGTATGCATTGATTATTATTTCAACAAATATTTATTTGGATGCCTATTATGTACCAGACAATACCCTAGATACTAGGCATGTACTTGTGAATAGAATAGACACAATCTCTGTTTGTATGGAGCTTAGAGTCTGATGAAGGAGGCTCATGCCTGATTGCCAGCATTGAGCTTCTAGCTTGCATGTGTGAGAGTCAGTTGTGAAAGCAGCTAGTGTAGGCCACCGCAGCTTCTTGTGCTTTGGATCTCAGCTGCAGTGGAGTGTCTTTCAATTCAATAGTCCAGGGTCAGTCCCCTGACTTCTGCTGCCCCAGCTCTTCCAATGATTTTGTAAGTACTTTTTCTTTTTCTATATTAAATCTCTTTCTGATTAAAATACATAGAATCTTTTTTTCTGTTTCCTGAAATAAATCATGACCATAATAGTGAGTCAGACATATAAATAGACAAGTTACACAATATGTTAAGTGCTATGCTAGCCAAAAACATAGTGATAAGACAACCAAGATTTACTTTTAATTGACCCATGGATTGTAGCACTGAGCACCACTGAAGAGTTTGTGAAGAGGCTTCCAGGGAAAAAGGCATGGCAATACGAAGAGAGAGGACATGAAATATCATCCTGCCATCAGATGTCACTCTGACCACCCTTGCCAAGATTGTGGACTTTTCTGAGCTTGCGTTTCCATAGATGCAAAAGCTTGAGATTAAACTGAGCTCCCTTCCTGTTCTAAAATTCCACAAATCTACTAGAACAACTCATTTTACTCGTAAGAAAACATTTTCAAACACATCAATATTTCGTAAGATAGTTTCTTTCCTAAGGAATATCATTAGTCTTTACTTGACTCTTACAAGGATGAATGTCAAATTAGTTGTTATAATCGGAGGAAGTCATTTGGCTGTGGGCAGTTTTCAGGTTCTAATGAAATTAGGGTAAAATTGATATGTCTTCCATGTGAACAATGGTGCCCAGGTGTGAGAGAGCTTTACCACTGGAGCCTGTGGAGTGAGATAACTACATTTTAAGCTTTTCATCATAACACAAGTTACCTGTTCTCACTGCCAATTTATTATTTAAACCTGAGAAAATGAGCATCTCCAGTTCAGGAACAACTTATATCTGTCTTATGAGAAAGGGAGACTGGGAGCAAAAGAGATACTTCTGTATCTTCCAGGCACCATAATTTCTAAGCAAGTTTGAAGATAAGCCAACACGTCAGTTGTCATCATCCTCTACCCTCAATTATAAAAGATTCATGAATAGAAATTATTATTTAATAACAACTTTTACAAGCACCAAAACACTGTAGCTCCTCAGTTCAAACTCGCATGGGCTAAAAGTAATTGTACAACCAAAAGACATTCTTTTCCTATGCAAAAGTATCTCTAAAACTACTGCTGATACTGTTGAACTCCAATACTTGGTGTTTTTATTCTTTACTATCCTTCAGTCTGCAGGCATAACAATCTCTGAAATAAATGTAACCTTTTGTCAAGAAGGAAGAAGGAAGATCTTTGTACTTTCTGCAATAGGTTTTTTTGGAAAAGAATCAGTGACCTATGGATTGGGTAGTATGGCTGGGAAACGTGTGTGTGTATGTGTATATATATATATATTGTTTTGTTTTCTCCCATAGAATAGGCAGGTCACTACATTCTGTTTAGAAAAGAGTGACGGTCCTTCTAACAGAAATCCTTTCCACACCCTGAATGTTTTGTTTTTTGTTAAGCTGTTGGACTCTACAGTATAGTTCTCTAATAGCAGCAGAAGGAAAAAGAGTTCCTTGATAGCAGAGGAAGTGTCTTCTTTTTCTCACTCTCTCCAGCACCTACCCTAATGCTTGGCAATTTGACACAACTCAATAAATTTGACTAATCATCTTGAAATACATACAAATGCCAATTAAAAAGATCTGACCAATTTAGTCAGGCCTAACAAACCTAAAGGGAAAAAAAAAAACATTTTTCCATAAATTTTTACATAGGGAATGAGTAGGAAGCTAAGTAGTCACAGAAGGATGATGCAATTCCAAAAGAGAGCTTGGTCAGATGTGTAAGCAACTGAGATGATCCGGAATAAGAGAATGAAACTAGTTAAAACGACCAGGTTTATAGCAACTGTGTGATGTTAAAAAGTGAAGGTGAAGCAAAATCCAAATGTTTTAGTATAATAAACTTGGACTTAAGGACACACAAAATTGTGTCAACTTCAAATCAAGGCTGAGTCCTTAAGGAGATGTGATGGTTAATTTTATGTGTTAACATGGCTAGACGATGATGACAAGTTGTTTGGTCAAAAATTATTCTAGATTCCATATATATGCATTAACATACGATACTTGTTTTTCTCTTTCTGACTTACTTCACTCTGTATGACAGACTCTAGGTCCATCCACCTCACTACAAATAACACAATTTCATTTCTTTTTATGGCTGAGTAATATTCCATTGTATACATGTGCCACATATTCTTTATCCATTCATCTGTCGATGGACACTTAGGTTGCTTCCATGTCCTGGCTATTGTAAATAGAACTGCAATGTCCACTGTGGTACATGACTCTTTTTGAATTATGGTTTTCTCAGGGTATATGTCCAGTAGTGGGATTGCTGGGTCATATGGTAGTTCTATTTTTAGTTTTTTAAGGAACCGGCATACTGTTCTCCACAGTGGCTGTATCAATTTACATTCCCACCAACAGTGCAAGAGGGTTCCCTCTTCTCCACACCCTCTCCAGCATTTATTGTTTGTAGATTTTTTGATGATGGTCATTCTGACTGGTGTGAGGTGATACCTTATTGTAGTTTTGATTTGCATTTCTCTAATGATTAGTGATGTTGAGCATCCTTTCATGTGTTTGTTGTCAATCTATACATCTTCTAAGGGTAAGCTGGGATGAAGTGAGAGAGTGGCAGGGACATATATACATTACCAAAAGTAAAACAGATAGCTAGTGGGAAGCAGCTGCATAGCGCAGGGAGACCAGCTCGGTGCTTTGTGACCACCTAGAGGGGTGGGATAGGGAGAGTGGGAGGGAGATGCAAGAGGGAGGAGATATGGGGTTATATGTATATGTATAGCTGATTCACTTTGTTATAGAGCAGAAACTAACAGAGCATTGTAAAGCAATTTTACTCCAATAAGGATGTTAAAAAAAATTAGTCTAGATGTTGCTGGGAAAATATTTTTTAGATACAATTAACTTTTATAATCAGTTGACTTTAAGCAGATTGCTGTGCATAATTTAGGTATGCCTCACCCAATCAGTTGAAGGCCTTAAGAGTAAAAGTTTCCCAAAGAAGGAATCTGGACTCCAAACCGCAACATAAAGATTCTGCCTAAGTTTCTAGCTTTCAGAATCAAAAATGCGAAATCAACTCTTACTTGAATCTCCAGACTGCTAGCTTGCCTCACAGATTTTGGACTTTCCATCTCCCAATCATGTGATCTAATTCCTTAAAATCTATCTTTCTTTCTGTCTAGCTAGCTACCTATCTATCTACCTGTCTGCTTTCTATCTATCTGCCTATTAGCTCTGTTTCTCTGGAGAACTCCAACTAATAAAGGTGATAACATAAACCAGGAACAGAGAGACTTAGGTTACAGACAGGCCCAAGCAGCCTATAGACCTAAAAGTCCACCATTTTCTAATGATAACTGATGGTTGTCATTAACATATGTGTCTTAGATGACTCCTAAAGCATTCCTTCTTTGGATACTGAGAACATTTTTGAAGTACATCCTTCAGAGGGTTTGAGCAATAAACATTCTTTCTAGCATTCCCAGTTCGTGATTCCCTCCCCATCTTTTCTATTCATACTTCTTTGCCTTGGTGGGAGTATATAAGTTTCAACAGAACCATAGAGGCAGCCTCCTATAACTCATTCTCCTCTGCGTCACAGCCCCTCGGAGCCTAACCTCACAAGACAGACTTCTGAAAAGCAAATTTGGTTTATTTCTCTCCTGTTTAAAAGCTCTCAGTTATTCCCCAGATCCTTCAGCAAGAAGACTAAACTGTAATATGACATCCACAGTCCGCTGTAATTATGGCTGACCTCTCTCTCTCTCTCATATCAAGCCTCAGTGGACTTGCTGGTTCAGTGACCTGCTTTATCACCACACCGTGTCTTTGAAATGCTTAAACCTCATACACTTTTCAACCTCACACACTTCAGGGTTGGGAGTAAAACTATCCCCCATGTGAAGCCTTTTTCACTCCCAGGCAGAATTAGTTCTATCTTCTCCCATGGACCCACTGCTTTTTGAGAGCAGTCCACCTTCACTAAAGCAATTGTCAAAAGCCCACGATGGTTAACTTCCATAGCTACTTCCCTACTAGACTTTGTCCTTCTTGAAGGTAGTCTCCATGGATCCAGAGTTGCATCTGAAGTGCATGTCCTAGTGTGTGGCACACAGACACTCCATGAATTACTATTGAGTAGATAATGATAGAAATGTAAAGAGGTTTTTCTAGTAATTGGCTTTAGTGTAATTCAGAGCATTAGGTGTTAGTTGTTTCTTCCTTGGCCAAAACCATTTCCTTTATTTCCATTTTACAATATGGACTGTGAAAACCTAACAAGTTTACTTTTCAATAGCTGAATTGCATCAATTTGGTGAACTTATAATGGGTTTGTTTTATTCATCACCTTGTTTTTTTCACCATCTTCATTTGTAAATTCTTTTCATGGGGTTTCTATGGTTTAATGATAACCAGAAATGACTCAAGCAGTTAAAGAATTCACTTCATTAGCGCAGAGTGTACTAATTTGCATCACAAAACAATTCATTTAAATACAGAACGCTGCTCTGCATGTCTCTTCTTCATGCCTAATATAATTGTACCTTTATTAATGCAAACTCTCAAGGTATCCATCTTAACTTGCTTGTTCTCCAGCTGTCAGGGAGAATGAAGACCAATATTTTTTCTCATGTTTTTAAGATGTGAAGAGAGGTCAATGCTATAAGGTAAAAATCTATGCTAATTAAGTATAGTGCATTCACTTTTGCAGTAAAATAGCATGAATGACCTCTGTCTTACAGTAGCAGAATCATGGCAGGGACCTGAGTTCAAATCCTGAGTTCAATGTTTCCATCAAATCAATTTATAAATGCATTTAATTATCCCAATTCTCTCTCTCTCTCTCTCTCTCTCTCCTTCTGTAAGTTGTTTCAAACCAAGAAAACCTCTGTTCAGGTGTCTACAATGATACTACTGAAGTGTAATATTATGATATTGTAGAAAAAGCATGTGTTTGGAGTCAGCAGACCTAGGATAAAGTTCTTCTGTAGTATGCGTTATCTGCATAATTTAAACTCAGTCTTTATTGTGTGGTTGTGAGGATAGAATGAGAGGGTGAATACAAAGTGCATAGCAGAGTGCTAGGTGCTCAGCAGATGATGGATAAATGTTAGGGGACCCATCCAGCGATGAATTAGGCAGTATATGCTGTATTTGTCTCTCTCTCTCTCTCTCTCTCTCTCTCTCTCTCTTCCTTCCTCCTTTCTGTATATATCCATTAATTATCTTGGGTACAAACCCTCATAAATTGAGGTTCATGTTCAAAACTGTAAAGTAACTTCTGTACCCATAGTCTTCATTGCTGATGTCCCTCCCTTTTCTCTTCAGAATGAGTAGACACTTTTCTGATATACAATCTTCTAACACTGAACAGAAAATTATCTGCTAAAATCATTTATGACTTGATTGATAGTCATTCAAATTAGACTCCTCTCCGTGTTCTGAGTGCTTCTGGAAAGGCATCTGATACAATCAAAGCTGTTGGAGGTGATTGCTAAGAGGATGGAAAGCATTGGGAGCAGCTGCCATTTTATGAACACCTACGACATGGACAGCTCTGTGATAGACATTGAACACAATCTCGGTCTACGTTTCATAGCCACTGTGAAGGCAAGTGTTTCTGTATGTAATTCAGAGATGAGAAACTAAGGGTCAGAGAGAGAAATCATCACTTGATCAAAGACACATAATTAGGGAAAAAAATTCTTATTTTTCCTCTGTTTTATGAGCAGCATATTTTTTAGTGAATCATATTTGCCTGTCACACCTGAACTTCTCCTATGATGAAGAGGGAATCTGATGCTTTTAGGAAAAATGAAAGCTGTCTACTGGACTTAGACATCTGCTTCATAGAGCTGCTGGATAAATGTTCAAACATCACAGGCTTCATGTGTGGGCCTTCTCTCTCCTGTTCTTTAATGTTTACTCAATCTCTTTCTGAGGCCCAGGGAACTACAGATGGAGGACCACACACTGTCTCTCTAAACATTTAGTAGCTATAAATCAAATAATGACATGGTTAAAGGTATTCCATCTTCTAACCTGAAAGATCAAATTGAATTTAGAACTACTGCACTTCTTGGGATTCTGTGGTGGTGCCAGCAAATACGTTTCCTAAGCCACAATCCCCAGTCCCATATTTGCAGCCCCATGCCTTTTCTGTTACCCCTGGCTCATCCCACAGTAAGGAGGGCCTTGGGGACATCTATGTGGATCTCCCGCCCACACATCCAAGCTCCATCCTTATCCCCACACGCATCCATCCTGTGGCCATGTGGCCCTAAGATGAGCCCCCATACAAGTACAGCAGCGGGAGGTCATGGAAAAATTTAGACAATAGATGTTGAGACCCCAAGAGTCCAGAGCACACGTATCCATTCATGGGCTCCAGGTGGTTATGTCTCTGACTCCACTGGCTCTTCATCACATAAGGAAGTGTGTGTTGAGAAGAGGCCAAATGCCCAGGGCAGGGACCAACCATTCTTGACCTCGTCTAAAGCCGGCTGGCTGTGTGTTTTGCCCTTAAAGGCCAAGAATCCAGGGCCAGTTCTCATTACAGTCTCTGAATTCCATGAGCCACCATTCCTATTGGAAGTTCCATCCACTGCTGTAACTTGGGAATCATGCTGATTTTATCCTTTCTGCTTTCTCCGCTCTCTCTCTCCCCTTTGTCCTCCTTTCCTCTCTCTTTTCAGAAGCATTACCTCAGGAATCAGGTAGCTTGAGTTCAAATACTGGCTCCCTCACATGTTACTCATATGGTCTTGGGTTACTACTTGGTGCCTCTGTGCTGCAGTTTCTTTAGCCTGTGTACTAAGAGCTCTGATCTTATTTGACTGTGGTGGGGATTGTAGAAGGCCATGTATGTGAAACACTTAATGTGGTGCCTGCCACAGTTTAATGACTTAATAAATATTAGCTTCCTTTCTCTCCTTCCTTGCCTCCCTCCCTCTTTACCCCCTTCCTTTCATTTTTTTGCTCAACTTGTTCTCCCTTGCTTCCTACTTCTGTTATTGTTCTCTCTGTTCCTTATTTAACCACAGACTCCTCTCTAACTGCCACAGTTCTAGGTCAAGAACCATAGGGATTCTCAACTGAGGATGGTTTCCATCCCCAGAGGATGTCTAGCAATGTCTGGAGACAATTTTCTTTGTCACTACTAAAAAGGTGATAATGCATCTGGTGGGTGGAATGAGGGATGCTACTAAATGTCTTATAATCCATAGGACAGGCCCCTACCCCAAACAAAGAATTATCCATCCCAACATGTCAGTGGTGCTGAGTTTGAGACACCTGTTCTAGAGGAAGGTATCATTTTCAGAGTCTCCAGGTCTCACAGGAGAGACAGATAAAAAGCTAACAATGTCTTAAGTAGCAAGTACAGACCTATAGAAATAGAAAGGGGATGCTGTTGGATTCCATATAATACCCCAAAGTCTTACAAAACAAATGATATTTAATAAATAGTAAACAAATGAATTTATTAAATTAAATATTAAATAAATTTCTACTTTCTGAGTGCCTTCTACATACTAGCTATTGGGCTAAATCCTTTCCATGTACTATGAGAGAACCTGTTGTTGGTGAGCTTCATGTGGGGAGGAATAAAATAGTCTTAGCATCTGTACCAAAGAAAGGTATATATTAAGCACTCAATAATTATATGTTGAATGAATAGATGGATGTAAATATCTTAGTTCTGAGCTTAGAATATAATAAGCACCCAGTAACTAATACTTATTATTTACTGTATCTTTTAGTATTACATAATATATGTTTTATTAACTTAACTAGGTCATATACTAGTAAATTTTAATATAAATTGTTTTGTGACTTCAAGGTTCAAGCTCTCAGCAGTTAAGCCCCAGAAATTGTACAGGAATACAAGCTAAGAACAGGAGAAGGATAACACATTACAAATGGAAAAACATATGCTCAGTCATGGAGATAAGGGCTATCAGGAGGTAATGGTGACTAGACTACATAAGGACAGCAGAATTTGTGAGGCAAAACAGACATGAGGCTGGAAAGATTGGCTGTGATGAGATTGTAGAGGCCCTTGTATGTCATGCTAGGAGCCTGAGATCTAGGCTACTGACAGCTTCATGGGTAAGTACTTCTTCTGCATTTACCCCTTCAGTCCATAGACATGGGGTAAGGTTCAGGAGGCATTCATATCCCTGCTCAAGTCACAATGAGAAGTTGGTAAAAGAAAGGTAATTGGGAAAAAAGATGGCTTTAGGAGCACTGGCAGGATAGAATATCCTAAGGAACAGGGAAGAGTAAGCCAGTGTATAAAATAATTGTACCCAGGAAACTGATTGTACACAAATCCAAAATTATATGATGCCAACCTCATTGTCTAACATCTTTCGTGAAATTAAGATTTCAGTATTAAGATTTTTCTAAGTTTCCTGTCATTATCACCCTTTGTGCTAACAGTGTTTTTCCATCACACAGGTGTGACAGGTGCAGACATTTTGGTACCAAATACTTAAGATTGTTGCCAGAAAGTTTTGCCACACAGCAAGACTCCCAAGTTCAATCAGGGCCTAATTTTGATTCTTAGCAAGTCTCTTCTCTGTGAGACTCCTCAACTCAGTTTCAGAGATGAGACCCTAAAATAAATTATTCCTGCTTCATTGAATAAGGCCAATGACCAGAGAATATCAGTCAGTAAGTCGCCCTCAGACTTGTCAGTCTTAATTCTACTTATTCTTTAAGGACCAACTTAGAATATTAAGTACTCTTATGTATTATATAGTTATCATATAACAAGAACTTGCTAAGTGACATATATAGATACAGACATAGATATTGATATAGATATATCTCATGTAATCCTCCCAACAACTCTGTGAATAGATAATCTTCATTTTGCAAGTGAAGAGAGCCTTAGAAATCCAATAATAATAACTAATATTTATTGATCAGGAAATAGATGGCAACATTTTTGATGCTTTTTCATGCATTATCTCATTTTATTCTTATGAAATCTTTTCTGTAGACTCATTCTGACTATCTTTTAATACACTTGCACCAGAGTAATGCACAGAACTATTCATCTTCTACCTCTATCAACCTGACCCTGACTGCCACATAGCTGCTCAAGCAATGTATAATGAAGAAAAGAAGGAAATAAGAAAAGGAAGGAGATGGTAGATTTTTTAAAAAAGAAGGTAGGGGGTAATGAACTTCATAACACTGTAGTGAAAAATAAAAATTAGTAGAAGAATATGTAACACTCAATATAGTCAGCTCTACAGTGGAGGTATACACAAGATAACAATACAGCACAAGGGAAAGGTATTACATCAGTCTGGGGATTCATGAAACACTTCCGTGAGGATGCTTTGCTTGGCTAAGTCCTACACAATGAAGAGGAATTGCCTGGACAACAAAGAGGGACAAAGTCAGTGGCCCATATGTGGTTGAACAAAGATGTAGGCATGGAAAGGCACTCACTAAATATTATAGAATCCCAACAACCATTCCTTTTGGTCAACTAAAGACGCCAGTTGTACATACATTGGACCTACTCCTTAACCCTAGTTAAGGACATTTGCTCTAGTTTGAGGGATATTTGACAAGGACCTTTAGGTGTACATATGCAAAAAATCCTCAGCAATTAAAGATTTGGCTTCACCTACATGTGAGCACTATACCACTTGGCCCCTTAATTGCTTCAGCACCTTGGATCACAGCCTGAAGTGCTGAGTGTTAGCTACAGCATGGTCCCCAACACAAATCCCCCCAGCTGACCTGTGGCTGTCTTTGCAGTGCTGGTCAAGGAGACTGCCTTATAAAGACACTGATTTAGAACCACCAGGAAACTGTGATTCTTACCAATAGCCTAACATTTAATCATTTATTGGAGTTATTTACGAACAGATGCTAACTCCTCAAAAAAACAATAGAGACCCTGAGGTTTGGACCATAATTAACACGTTTTGTTCCCCCATGGTATACGATTTAGTGCCATGTCCTTAGGAAAATCTTACTGAATATATGCTGAATTAATTAATTAAAGAATGAAGAGGTTAATTCTTCAACTCTGCACAGAGTTTTCTACAAGGGAAAAATCTGCCTTCCAGTCACTGATTACAAAAGTTGAATAAAAGATAATGTAGCAGAAAAAACAAAAAAAAAATACCATGAACAACTGGAGAAAATACATAAAGCTCAGAGAATCACAACATTAATGGTAGAGGCAGATGTTTATGTAATATGCTAATCACAGAAATAGGCAATATTGGAACATAAAACAGGTTAGAATTCGAGACAAAGAAGAAACAAAGAAAGTCGGCTTGTAAGAGTCAGAAAAAGATTATAGTAATAACTGGACATTGAAATATTTACTGTGGTAATCACCACCTTGCCCCTATGCTACAGACACATTATACGCTCAGGACAAAACAAGAGACCATAGTCATATGGGAGCCTTAAGAAAAGTGCAATGGATCAAAATTTAATTTAGCAATTCAGCAAACATGTATTATGTATCTACTCTGGACCAAGAATTGTGTTAGGCTGTAAAAATGCAAAGATGAATGGGACAAAGACAGATGAGCTCATGATTTACTGGGGCTAAATAACATACATTATAACGTTTTGTTAACAATGTGTTAAGTGTTATAATAGACGTGTATGTGCAGTGCATTGGAAACAAAGAGGAGAGAACAGTTTAATCTATCTGAGGCAGTCCAGGAAAAAAAAAAAAAAAAGCCTATGGGAAACAAAGACATTAGCAATTGCCATTTAGTGTTGATGAAAAGTTTCCCAAATGGACAAAGGGGAGGAAAGAACAAATTTTCTATGTCAGATCAAGACCATGAGCAAAGGCAATGAGGCATACACATTTTTTGGTGTGCTGGAAAAACCTTTCCTAAAGTAGCAGAATGTTGCTGAAGTATTAGCTACACCTTTCAGGAAAAGGCAAGTAGTAGTTGGGTTATAAAAGTCCCTGAATGATATGCTAACAAATCTGGACTTATTTACTGATTTTTTTCTCTGGACAAAATATTAGAAGCTTTGTAATGAGAAGTGTTCAGAGAATGCTTTAGAAAGTCAGTCTTGTGCCATGGTCAAAATAAAGAGAGCTTGGTGAGGTCTTAAGGAGATTGAGGTAAGGAGGTCAACTAAGGGGTGATTTTTAGGAGATTCAAACTGAGAAAGAAAGGGGGAAATAAATGTAGATGTCCACAGAGCCAAATATGGCATAAACTCTTGCTAGTGCCCTTTTTAAGAAGAGTCTAGGTATCTAACTGTGTGGGTATTTGTAGATGACATTATATTGGGTGGGCCAAAAAGTGCCTTTAGTTTTTTAAGTAAAAATAAAAGACACATTTTTCATTTTCACCAAGAACTTTATTGAACAATGTATTCACCATTTTGTTCCACTACCTTCTGCCATTTTTCAGGCAACTTCATAATTCCATCTTCCCAAAACTTTTTATCACTTTGAGCAGAGAACTGTTCCACGTGCCTTTTACAGTCTTCCAGAGAATTGAAATTTTTTCCATTAAGAGAATTTTGTAAAGACCGAAATTAATGGAAATCCGAAGGTGCAACGTCTGGTGAGTACGACGGATGAATCAGAACTTCCCAGCTAAGCTGTAACAGTTTTTGCCTGGTGGTCATCAAAGAAACATGCAGCCTTGCGTTATCCCGATGGAAGATTATGCATTTTCTGTTGACTAATTCTGGACACTTTCAGCGAGTGCCGCTTTCAGTTGGTCTCATTGGGAGCAGTACTTGTTGGAATTAATCGTTTGGTTTTCTGGAAGGAGCTCATAATAGAGGACTCTCTTCCAATCCAACCATATACACATCACTTTCTTTGGATAAAGACTGGCCTTTGGTGTGGTTGGTGGTGGTTCATTTCACTTGCCCCAGAATCTCCCCTGTTCCACATTGTTGTACAGTATCCACTTTTCACCGCCCATCTTAATTTGTTTTAAAAACAGACATTTTCATTATGTTTCAGTAGAGAATCGCATGCGGAAATATGATCAAGAAGGTTTTTTTTCACTTAACTTATGTGAAACCCAAACATCAAAGCGATTCACATAACCAAGCTGGTGCAAATGATTTTCAACACTTGATTTGGAAAATTTGATGTGTCGGCTATCTCCTACGTGGTATAACGTTGATTGTTCTCAGTTATTGTTTTGATTTGACTGCTATCAACTTCAACTGGTCTACTCAACCATGGAACATCATCCAGTGAGAAATCTCCAGCACGAAACTTCGCAAACCACTTCTGACACATTCGATCAGTCACAGCACCTTCTCCATACACGGTACAAATCTTTTTGTGCATTTCAGTTGCATTTTTACCTTTCTTGAAATAGCAAAGCACAAGATGCCAAAAATGTTGCTTTTTTTCTTCCATCTTCAATATGAAAATTGTAATTTTCTACACAAAAAACTACCAATTTTGATTAAGTCTTTTTTTAAATGCACCCTGATATGACAGCTGTCACATACAATCCAACAAAACTGTTTCAAATGAAGTTAAAGACAACTAAGTGCTACTAGAGCCATCTTATGGAAAAAAACCCAACATTTTGGCCCACGCAGTAAAAAAACACTTGTGGCCAACGTTATATAAAAGACATTTGATTTAAATGTTCTATAAAATGGTTGTGCTTGCATCCTATGGTTCTCATCCAGCACATAAATATACAATAGATATCTGATGTATGAATGAATGAAAGTGTCATATAAATTTATGTTCAAAGCTTTTTCTCTGTGAGCAACAGATTTAGATCCTTATAAGGGGGGTATTTATATCAGAGACACCTGCGTCTAGTGGACATTGAGCATGTGGGGCACCCGCAATACAAGTGGTGACTGATTTCATCAATAATATACTTTCTGAGTATGAAATTAATTTTCACCCATTTATGAAAGACTGGGTGAATGTAGTGCTAAGCATTAAAAAAACACAAAGCCTATAAACTCAACTATTTCTATGAACCAAAAATCCCAGGGTTATGAATAGTATTGGCTTAACTGAAGAATACACAGGCTTACAGACATCACTCTTTGGTGCATT
Source organism: Leucopleurus acutus (assembly GCF_964270905.1). NCBI lineage: Eukaryota > Metazoa > Chordata > Mammalia > Artiodactyla > Delphinidae > Leucopleurus > Leucopleurus acutus. The sequence goes on along the minus strand of NC_139151.1, from coordinate 51,407,829 downwards.
TTAGCAGAGCATGCGGACATACTTCTTTAAAATAGAAAAACACTTTAGTTAGTTTCATTTTAATATATAAGTTAGTATGATTTTTTGGTGTACACTATTTTTTAAAAAGTGTTTTTGCTTAACAATTTTTTAAAATAATTTCCCTATTTATCGGTATTAGAAAGAATGTTTTATTCAAAGGTGGATTCACATGCTAGAGCTTTTCTGCAACAGTTAATCTCTGGAAAGAAAATGAATTTCTTTGACTCTCAGATCTTTACCAATAAAGTGGGACTGATGACACACCCATTTTTGGAAAGAACAAATAAGACAATGTATGGAAAATGGCTAACTCTCTTCTTGAGCACATTTAGTTTCAAAATTCTGTTTTACCCTCTTTCTCTCTCTCATTGCTCTCACTTCCTTTCCTTTCTCCCCAGATGCACATATTTTCTCAAACAAACAAAAATTGCCACAGAGTTCAGAGAAAGTTCAAGTATTGATAATTAGATCGTACTCATATTTGATCTCAAATTTGAAACTCTGACTCCTTGAGAAGAATTCCAGATATTTTGGCAATAATTCAAACACCCAGAGCTTTTCCTATCTCAGGTAATAGTCTGTTCAAAACAATTTTAAGGAACAAAGTACTAAGATTCCTTGCATATGAGTGTGAGCAACATAGTTAGGCTAGGACTTTGAATTTCAGGGACAAAATAAACTTTAGAAATCTTAGCTCAGGGGGCTTCCCTGGTGGTGCAGTGGTTGAGAGTCCGCCTGCCGACGCAGGGAACACGGGTTCGTGCCCCGGTCCGGGAAGATCTCACATGCCGCGGAGCGGCTGGGCCCGTGAGCCATGGCCGCAGAGCCTGCGTGTCCAGAGCCTGTGCTCCGCAACGAGAGAGGCCACAACAGTGAGAGGCCCGCATACCACAAAAAAAAGAAAGAAAGAAATCTTAGCTCAGACAATGACGACACTATCAAACTACCCACTGCCCAACAAATTTGCTTTGCCAGGTTCTAAACAGGAGATCAAATATGTGTTCTGCTTAGCTATGAGATAACCTCCCCCCTGACCTAGAGATAGCAGTGTAATTACAGTCTAGATCCATGTTAAATATCTCCCAATCCCTCAATGCATTTGCCACGGCATGTTTGTTTAATTTGATGTTATCCCAGTGTTAATGGTTTTGTATTCATCCTGGTGGATCAAATTCTTTAGTCTGAACTTGTTTACTATAATATGTCTGTGATCAATTTTGTAGAGAACCACTATTTAAAGTAAGCAAGAGCTGGATCCCATAACGGTATTACTAATCTACTATTTTAAACTCTCCTTCAGGAGGATCTAATTGGCACTTTCCTGCTATCACACTGACAGTAAGTCCTATATCATCACTGGAGATTAAAAAGCCCTTGAAGGCACATTATGTAACCTTTATTTCTAGAAACATTTCTGTTCCTGTCTGGGGGAAAGAGTAGAATTATTTAAAGAAAAAGTTACAGCTGAGTCAGGGAGTGGAGGAGAATCTGGCTGAGATGTATTAGTAATAGTTACTAAAAGAAACTGAGGATTGGAAGGAAGGAAAGGTGGGAAAGGGATGGAAGAATAAAAATCATTGAATTTTTTGCAGTTCAGCCTGAGTTGAGGGAGGAAGCTGAGATACGCGACCCCTCTCTGGAAGACAGCTGTCTGCAGGAAGAAAGGAGCTGACTGTGATAGTGCAGAATGTCCTTGCTCAATTTTGCCCAGAATGGATTTACCAGGAATACTGTTAAAGCTGATTATAAACTGAGCTTCTTTTTCTCCATCTCCACTCCCTACACACATGGTCTTCCTCCTATGTTACTGATAAGGGTGAGCGGCACTTGTATCCCAATATGTGCTCAAACCAGAAATCTGGACACATCACTAAACTGTCTACCTCTTCCTCTGCATCCTTCCATCATCAAATTTTGTTGGTCCTACCTCCTAGAATATTCACACAGTCCACCTACTCTCTAAGCAGCTCTACTATAACTACCCAGGACCTGGATACCACTACTTTGTGATCAAATTATTGCAAAAGCCTCTGCCTCTATTCCAACCAGCTCTGATACAGATCCTACAGATGGAGTAGCCCTACTTAGCACAAATATAATCATACCATTACCCTATTTAAAACTCTTCAATATCTTCCAACTTATCTGAATAAAATCTAACATCCTCAAAATAATTCCATATTATCTGGCTAAGAGTATCCACCCTCATCAGCTTTCACAGTTGTCATTCACATTATGAAATTTTTTTCTGATCTTTGATTTCACTATGAACTTTATTTTCTTTATGCCTTTTTACATGCTTTTCTCTTTACCTGAAAAAAATTCCTCCTTCCCCATATCCCTTAAATCTTAGCTCCGCCATCAATTTCTCAGGAAAACTTTCTTGACCACACTAATTCTGGTCAGTCATTCCTCTGAGGTGTTCTTACATTATCCTATACGTCCCTTAATTAGTGCTTAACAGACTTTATTTACTGCATTACAGGTTTACCCATCTGTGTCTTTCATTTGTCTAGTAAGCTCTTCAAGAAAAGAAGCTAAGTCTGTTTTCTATCATGCCCTCAACAATTAAAACTGTGCCTGGAATTTAAAAAAAGGGTCAATAATTATTAGTGAAATGAATGACTAAGCAAATCCTGTACTAGGCTCATGGTATGAGAAACTGTGCTTGGATTCATACGGGAATTTGTTTTTATTTTTCATGGCCTAAGTAAATTATAAATAGGTAATTTAAATTTTTTTTTATCTCAAACTTTCAAACTTTTAGATCACTCTGTCCCTGCCCCGACATAAGGATCTAAGGTAACAAAATAATATTCTGTGATCCTTAGAAGATATACAGGCATATGTTTAAATATTCTATATTTTTTTCTGTTAATTGCCGTAAGATCACCCCTGTCTCTTTCACGTATTAGTCTACAACCTGGTTAACTGTGAACTGTCGCCCTAAGATGGCCAGGGAGCTATACGACATAGTCCACTTACCATTGAGATGGAATTCATTCATCTTGGCTTTGCCTATTTTCTAAAAGACCAAAGTTTATTCTAGGTAAATGTACCGAGGTCAGGACCAAGGGATTCTTGTGCCTAGATAGAGGAAATGTTTGTGACCTGAAGTTCATTGATAGGTGAATAAAATTATGTCAAAAGTTAGATATTTAAGAAGTAAGAAAAACAAATGTAAAAGATACTTGAGCTTGGAGTCTAAGGCTAAGCTATTCATGTGACGGAAGCAATCGTGTTACCTTGATCAAGACATTTAAAAAAAAAAAAAGACATTTTAGCTTTTGGTTTATCTCCTCTGTAAAATGAGGCTATCTGCTGCACCTTTCCTGCCACATAGAGTTTTTGTAAAGCTCAAACAGTGACAATGTTAGCTCTGTAAAATGTCCAAGTACTGAAGACTTGTAGTACCTAATAGAACTCTTAGAGGAGAGCTCCACAATAGAACTCAGTGGTTCCCATACTGTGAAGGTCATGCTGTCTCCCTGTACTATCTCCTCCCAGAAGGAAATGCATTTCAGGATATTGGAAGCAGTAACTTTCTTCTATTTCTGGTGGCTTATAAAATGTTTAGAAAATAATGTGTGCTTAATAAATGTTCACTGGACAAAAATAAGAGTTTATGTGTACATATTTTCTGATGCAGAAACATGAACAAAGATTTTGAGCGGAAAGAATACACATCTAAATTAAGCAGAGTACATTTCAAGGAAGAGGGAAAAGGGGCTGCTTTGTCAGAGCTACCCACTCTATTTCAGCTTCTGTGCTAATAACTTTAGATATTTTAATCCATTTGAACCCCTTTGACACAAAATGATATTTTACTGATGAGGCAACTGAGGCTCAGAGAGGTCAAAGAGACTTTTTCACAACTATTGAGGGTATAATAGGATTGAAAACCAAGTTTGCTGCTTCTAAATTCCATTTCCCATTACTGATGGACATAGGATTCCCAGGTAAGAAGGAAGATTTTCTATAATTTCCTTTTAAACATTCTGTACCAACTTACATTTCCAAAAAGCTATAGCTAAGGACCATTTTAATCACATCCCACTAGAAAGAATGGTGAATCACACTGTCTGGTCAGAAATCAGAGGATAAATTGGGTTCCTTGCCATAGCACATTTCCTTGATGCATATGTAATATCAATCAAAATCTCTCTTGATGACTCAGTGGGAAAGAACAGCAGGAAAATCTTCAACAGCCAGCAGGAAGGCTGGTCTGTAGCCTGATGCTAGCATTATTTGAGAAAGAAAAGTTTGCAGGAGGGCACAAGATTGGTCCTGCTAACTCACTACCAACCAGCTCTAGCTGGGCTGAGCTCAAACTTCCCCAACTTGTTCTGATGCCTTGTATTCCCAGGCCACTAATGTAAATTCAGGTAAATCCATTTCAAAACATACAAAATGCATGATCAATATTCACATGCTGCAAAAACATCGTGTTAATCGTGAAGAACATTTTTTGTTTCCAGCCAAATGGAGTAGCAGAAGGCAGAAGATAACCCTAAAAGTACTTTCTCCCTCTAAATGATATGCAGAAGTTAGTTCAAAGGCTAAATGTGTCAAAGGACTCAAGTGATCCAGGGGCAGCACAGCTCAATCCCCTCCTCCTTGTGGTCTCTAATCACAGTGGAGTGAGGTGAGAAGATACTGCAAGATTATTTGACTTGCATCCAATATTTGCCCAGTCCTGATATTTCTTTGCAGGGAGCCCTTGGCAAGTAATTAGTCCACCTAAGAAAACAATATAAAGAAACCATCAGGTTCTGTACTTTCATCTGAACTCTACATATACTTCAATACTCGAATACTGTCTTCTTTTGAATATAAATTCTACGTGGGAGTTTTCTTGTCTATTTTTCTATTCCCCAGCGACTATATAGAATAGGACCTGACTGATACTAGGCACTTTATCCATATTTGTTAAATACATGAATGTGAGGACCAGCCCTGATTTCCAAGGATAATATCCTCCCTGTGGCCCTGACTTTATTTTACATTTACCTATATTAGAGCATTGATAACATTGAACAACCTATATTTACTTAGATAACTGAGAGTAACTTTTCTTCACACCGACGGGTTAGTATTATTTCTATTTCCACTTTCTAAATGAGAAAACTGAGGCACGTAGAGGTTAAGAAACTCACCTGAAGTCTCACAATAACGGCCAGAACCAAGGTTATAAAGTCAGGTAATCTAGTTCCAAAAGCTATGCCTTTAATCATTACTTCATACTGCCTCTCTTTGGACTAGATATTTATGTGTATGTTTTCCAATTATCCCCTACAATAATTCTATAATATTGTTACTACTATGTCTTTTTAGCCAATGAGAAAATAGAGACTCAGAGAAGTCAGGTAATTCACTGTCAAATCTCACATCTATACACTGTCAGAATTTGCCTAACTACCTTTTAACTCCATACCCAATACTTAGTCTACTGATCACAATTACTGACATGTGAAATTAGCATTAATTGTTGTCCTATTAATTAATATTAAATGGTACCTACAGAAGTAATCAAGAGCCTGTGTATGCCAAAAACTGGAATTTGAGTAAGTTACAGATATAAAGATATGGGCTATACAAAGAGAATCTTAAATAAAACGTAACTAGAGATTTAAAGAAAATTTATGGCTTTGGGTTATTATTCACACAGCATGAAACTGAGAAGTAATTTGGTCTTGTGGGTAAAACACAAGAAGTTGAGAATTGTGGGTTATTTTTAAAATATTACTTTATATGACTTTCTTCACATAGCTTCTCAGTGTATGAATGGGGATAATTTAAATGTCAAAAAGAAGCAGCAAATTTTCCACTGAGAAACTCATACAAAGAAAGTGTGAGACAAATACCCATTATTCATAAGCCATCTAACTCTTTCCTACCTGAACACCTTTTGCATCTATAATCCAGTAGTACTTTAGAGATTTTAAGAAATGCAGAATCTCTGGCCCCATCCCAGACTTATGAAATCAGAATCCGCAATTTGAACAAAATACCCAGGTAATTCACATGCACATTAAAGATGGAGAAGCACTGGTCTAACATTCAAGATATTTTACATCCCTGTTTGTTTGTTTGTTTGTTTGCGGTATGCGGGCCTCTCACTGTTGTGGCCTCTCCCGTTGCAGAGCACAGGCTCCGGACACGCAGGCTCAGTGGCCACGGCTCACGGGCCCAGCCGCTCCGCGGCATGTGGGATCTTCCCAGACCGGGGCACGAACCCGTGTCCCCTGCATCAGCAGGAGGACTCTCAACCACTGCGCCACCAGGGAAGCCCTACATCCCAGTTTTGATTGACTTTTCCAACCTTCCAAAAACTCTACAAAGCTCCACTGATTTGTTCGATCTTTCTTTTGTTCTTTAGCATATGTTTGGTCTTATCAACCGTTTCTTTCTCTTATTGGGGCAAGAACACTTAACATGAGTACCTTGAGGCTGAGGCTATGCGGTGTTCTTATTTTATATCCCCCCACTATCATTCACAAAGTTCTTTAATGAGTTTTTACAAATTAATTTCTGGTTTAACTCATTAACTTTTACTATGTTACCCTGGACATCATAATTCATGTCTTGAACTCAATTTGAAAACTCAATGAAGAGAGTGAACTAGATGATTTTTTTAGGTCTCTTCTGGTCTCTAATTGTGTGGTTATCCTATTTCCTATTATAAAAACCAAGGTACAAGATGAATACAATAACATTCTCAAAATCAAAACCATCCTGGAATACCCAATCATGTCATATAATATCACGAGTCATAGAATGGAACAGAAAATTAGAGTATGTGCCCAAGGTTGGTCTGAAAACTTGACCATGATTTATTTCTACAAATAGGAATCCCTAACTGGTATGAGTAGTGGTTATATAAGCAGGAGTACAGACATCATGAAGTCTTTCTTTCCTTTTTTTTTTTTTTTAAAATCATGCTCTTGGCATTTGTGTTTGTTTTCTATCCTATCTTAATCTAATGTAACAAGGCAATTTAGTCTTCATATAAAACTACAAATTTAAAGAATCTTTAGAACCAATGAAATGTTCATTAGCCCACTGCATTTATGGTCAACCACACAGTAGGCTTTGAGTGCCTACCATAAGCTAAGCACAATCACAGGCTCTGTGTGAGAGAGAACATCCAGCATAAGACACAGCTCGTATCCAAGAATGATTCCTCTTCCAATGTCCCCATCCCAAACATCATTTCTTTGTGTCCCTCAATGTCAAGTAAGTGTCTCAAACTTAACTTTCTAAAATCAAACTTCTTATTGCTACCTTTCCCCCAAACCCATGCTACTACAAAATAATGACAAACAAACCCAAATTATGAATTTATCTTGCATTTTTTAATTGAAAAATTACTTCATGATATATCCAGAAGGCTAAGCCAGAAGCATCAGAGTTTATAATAGTGATGACTGGGGAAGGCCTGGCATTCTGCAGAGAAGACAGTCATTGAGTGAAGCCACACAAAAGCCTCCATCTCTCCTATGATGTTGGCTATAATAAAATACATAGGCAAGCAAAGAAAAAAATTGATTTCCTTCAGATGACAAGAGAAAGTGCTTTATATTTTCACTTGAAAAGTTTCTAATGTTGTTTTTACAATTAGCTTTTAATTAAAAACAGAGGAAGATTAGGGCTGCAGTGCCCACAAGATGATTGAAATAAAAGGTTTAGGAGGCATTTTAATATAATGGAATAAATTCATATTCAGGTAATGGGTTTGAGACTCATCTCCAAATATTACTAGCTGTGTGACTTCTACGAGTTACTTGATGTCTCTCAAACTTCTTCCGTTTCCTTATCTGTAAAACTGGTATGACAAGACAGCACTTATTCTGTAGAATTAAATGTCATCATTGGTATGAACCGTTTAGCAGAAAGTGTAGTACACATAGTGTGGATGCTTGATAAATGGCACATGATATTCATATGATCATCATGATTATCAACAGTGATGCTTCTGGTTGGCAGCAGCAGACGCCTATATGACTGGATTGCATTGGAAGAAATGGCATTTGCAAATCTCCTATCCTTTAGTTGAAGCCAAAGCACTCTATCCAGAAGATCTTGTTTGCTTCTCTGTGTAACTCTCCTTGGCCTCTCAATCTTGTTTTCTTCCTCCTTTCATCTTTACCCACTGCTGCCGGGCCAAGACATGCCTTCTCTCCCATACTTATATTGAGAGATCTTTGAAAGAGACAACCTGGGATATTTGTTGAAGTGAACCCACTGATCATCTGATCTAGTCACAGTCAGTCCTGGCTTGAGGATATCAAATATTTCCTCCATTTCAATTGACATTAATAGGACTCCAATGCCACACATAGATAGCACGTGTAACAGATGTTTGAATTAAATATACAAATTAAACATACAAATGGATAGGACTCTAACTTAGAGAGGTTTTCAGAGTCAGGTGGGGGTGGGAGTAGATGAATTGCTAATTCTTGCCAGAGATGGATTTTATCTTAATTATAAAAGTATCCTTGAATCATGAATATATAGTATCTAGAGAGATTGTGTATTGTTTCAATGTAATATGGGTTTGAAATTGGAGAAGACATAACGAGTATTACTTTCAATAAAAGAGCGCAGTGAGGTAACCAAAGAGATGTATAGATTTAAGCACATCATATATCTCTCAGTGATGTTTTAAAAGTCAAAATAAATCTTGACAAATAGTAGCAACAGAGAAAAAAGAGAAATCCAAAGAAGCACGTCTGTGAAGAGTGTGAGCAGCTCTCACCGAAAGCATTTTCTAAGATGCTGCTCTTTACTCTACAACAAAGGCAAATAATTTACATTAAAAAAAACACTCAATTAAAAACACAGTCACAAATATTCAAGCAAAAATTTATCCTGATTCAGTATATGACCTTCAATAGAGGTAGCTATTGGTTGACGATGGAAATGTCGACTGAAAACAAATGCACAACCTAAATGTTGCAAGTTATGTTTTCTTTGGAGGCCCTATTGAGGACTATAGCCCCAGAGACAGGTCCTCAGATCACTCTGCTCTAAGGAACTGTTCCAAAGAGGTAAAGTAGGAGCCAGGATAATAGGATTTTTTGCTGAAAAAATAAACAAAAACATCTTGTTGAACATCAAAAGGTTATTGCTAATCACTAAAACAAATATCTCAAGTTAATGATTTTAGTGATTTTCTATGTGTGGGAAGATGCAAGAGGCTGTACTCATTGAAATTATTCCTTTGATATGCATCTTAACTATCTAGGGCCACTAGCCTGTTTTTCTCCATCCTGAATTCTTCTCAGGGTATGCCATCTGATTCTGGGGTGGCTACAGTGGCTGAGACAGGCAACGTTTGTCATTTACGAAAATGACAGATAGCATTTTTTTTGGTCCACAGCAAGAAGTAAAAAATACTGCCATTTTTGTTCCTAAGCTGAACAGTGACCATCTTTATCTTCACAGAGGCTATCCTGTGATCTCTCTCAGGGCCATTTCTCATGTGTGGACCAAGTATCAAATCATCTTTCATTTCTCTTTCTTAAGACCAAAGGACTGCTTTCTTTCCCCCTCTTTTACTGAAACTTCCCATTTATCTTAAAGTGGGAATATGGGCAATTGTAGGAGTTCCCAGTAATTAAGCATAAGTTGGGTGTCAAGCATTATGCTTGATGTATATTCATTTATTCTTAAATCCATCTCAGAAAGTCATATATTCCCATCAGCTATTCATAGGTTTAGATTAGGTAATACATGCAACATGATTAATGTGGTCCTGGGGACAGAGTAAGTACTCAATTATTTTTTAATTATCATTATTTCTCTTTCAGTATAGAGATGAGAATATCTCACACAGAGGTGACTCTAGATTGGAACTAAAATCTGCCTTTCCCTTTGGTCAAGATTTTCCTAATATAACAAAACTAATTGTTTTGAGTGTTCTGCCCTCAGTTTTTCCAAATAGTCATAATTAGAAGATGCTACAAATTTCACAAATTAAACATAAAACAAAATTTGCAACAGAGTCATTTGAAAAAAGTATAGAATGTAGTAAGTAATGGAAAGTGGTTTGATTTTTTTTAAAGAATCTCATACATTGGTGAAAGGTACACTTAATTTGTATAATCGTGTGTTTTCTCTAATTTGACCACACAATTACTACACACACAATTACTACAACTATAATTAGCCAATAGAGACATGTTGAATGAATTGCAAACGAAGGCTAAAGTGTTACTGTGTTGTATTCATTTCCTATTGCTGCAGTAATAAATTAGCACAAATTTAGTGGCTTAATACAACATAAATTTTTTCTATGAAATATATGGAGGTCAAAGCCTAAAATCAAAATTTTAGCTTTCCTTCTGGAGGTTTCAGGGGAGAATGTTTCCTTATCTCCTCTAGTTTCTAGAGGCTACCTTTATTCCCTGGCTTACAGCCCTTACCCCCAACTTTGAAGCACATCACTTTGATCTCTGTGACCATTGTCCCAACTCCTTCTGCCTTCAACCTTTTGCCTCCCTATTATAAGGACCTTTGTGATTACATTGAGCTTACCTAGAATGATCCAAGATAATCTTTCCATTTTAAGACTCTTAACGTAATTACATCAGCCAAGTCCCTTTTGTCCTATAAGATAACATATTTATGGGTTCTGGGGATTAGGGTGTAGATAGACATTTTTGAGAGAGAGTCATTATCCTGTCTATCACACATACTAAGTTATAATCTCTGAGATTTCTGTGCTTGAAGATTATTGGGATGTACTCTTGAAAATGCTATTTGTAAAGGGGTGGAGGAAAGCAGGACTAGGGAGCCATTAAACTGGGATGCAGTTGCAACAGAGGGCTCAGCTGATCCTAGAGGAGCTTGGGAGTTGGGCTGGCCCTTCAGATTAGGCCTAAATCGAAGCAAGGAGGTTGGATCTTTGTATACCCCACATTAACCAGTCATTGGATTCAGGCTGCCCCAGGAGAGGTGAGGTGAATTTGGACCAAGCATCACCCTGCAGCAAACAGAAATTCCCAGCCTACCAGCCATCAGCCACCAACAATCCAGGAAGATGGGAAAATGAGTGTCTTAGTCAGAAAGGGAGAACTGGGTGGTGGACCACAGTGTCCACTATAGTCCACTTGACTCAGATCTACTTTCTTTATATAGTAAGTTCATCCCATATGGGACTAGTTCCTCCAGGATTCTTGTCAGTACTTCTTCCTGGGATCTACCTTAGAACTTTTTGTTTTTATCTTCTAACTCTTCTTCCAAACACCTGAACAACTAATAAAGTCATTTTCTATTGCTCAAGTTTCCATACATATTCTTATCTTGGGGCACTAGTCCTTCCAAACAGAGTGAATGACTAGGTATATCACAAGCAGCTCTTCTTGTAAGGACACTCGTTGCTATCTTTCTTTGTGAGCTGGTCCTAAGATACCACTCCCATGCCCTAAGCAGCCATAGATGTAACATGAGATAACTGAATATACCTGCTTTTGACTAAGTACCATCACCTGGCCTCTACTCATTGGGAATCCTGTTATCCCTAATACTATCAGGAAGTCCAGATCTGTGAAAGAATTTCCCATCATTACCCTGCTTCTAAGTGGTGCTGGTTCCTCTTTAATTAAGACACCCCTCAGAGCTTTGGTAAATGGATTGCCCTCCAGGCCCTCCTTTGCTGTCTTCTGGCCTTATGTACTCTATTCATGCTAACATGTCCATGGCTCTGAGCCATTTGATCCATTTTTCCACCATCTTCTGCAGTATTTCTGGCTTTCTTACTCTCTTGTCTTTTCTCCAAGTTTCTAAGAGCATGCATAACTTCCTAGACCTATGACTATCTCTCCCAGGGTCCTTGCCAAGGTGTTAAATTTGTATCTTGGGGGATGCACCTGTATCAATAAATATTTGTAGATAAGTTTTTCCTTATCTAATGTTTCACCCTTGCCAGGGCATCACATCCTCAGAATCCACATAGTCTCCTAGCTTACGTTAGTTAGGCATTTGGACTCTTTAGGTGTGTAATCACTTTCTTCCTATAGAAACAGCACCTCACTAGCCAAATTATATTGTAATCCGATCCTGCTGTTGGCTTGGTAGCCAGAAGGGGAGGTAGAGGTAAATCCTGAAGGGCGTGCCTGTTGTCTTGCAAGGCAAAGATTTCTGCTTCATCCTCAAGCAATGAGAAAGCACCACCTTTAGCAGAAGGGGCTGAGCCACTTCTGCAAGCTGGGAAGTTTCATTGGAATGTAAAGGCACAAAGTTTGCAAGTGGATCAACCCAGATATTCTCATTCTAAACTTTAATATCTCACTTCTCCCTATTCAAGGTCCTGACTTGGGCTTGCAGACTTGCTGTGTATGAGAATTTAGGAATTTTTGTAGTTCTATGACCCATTTAATTGAGTACTGGACCTGAGCCTTAACTGTGTCTGCCCTCCAGGTGTAGCAGATGAGAATCTTTTTATATGCTGCCAAGGAGGCCCTCTGGCTTTGACAGTTTGGCTTTAATTGGTGATTAAAAATTTCTAGTCTTTCATTATCTTTTCCAATCCATCAATAGCACCCAGCAAGAGCCATTCAATTGCATATTCCTTATAATTGCTACTTCTTCAAACCTTCCAAAGGCCTGAGCTATTGGGCCAGTCAGTGCATTACCTTCCCTGGTATCCCACTCCAGTTTACTACCAGAGAATTTTAACAATGCCAGGGGCTATAAGTACTCCATCTATCACTGTACTGCCAAGTGCCTGGAGGGTGATCAGCTCCAAAATCCCATTTTAAAGTCTGATTCCAGGACCATTTCAAATACCAATCATCCACAATTACATTTCCCAGGAAATTGACTCTTAGGCAGATATTTCTGTACAAGAGGTTTATTGGAGAGTGTTTGGGAAAATACACCTGGATGGGAGTTGCAGAAGTAGGTTTGGGCAGAGGGAGAAGTTGAACTAAGATGTAATTTTAACAGAGCCTTCAGCATATTCTGTGGGAACTCTTGAGCTAGGATAGCTCTTCAAAGTTATCTTGAATTAAAGCAAGGAGTTCAGACCTTTGTATTTCCCTTATCGACCAGGGATGTGGGCTTCTCCCAGGAAAGAGACATAACCTTAGCTGATACAACACACTTCAACTGAAGGTGTGGGACTCGAGGGACATTGTTCCAGCTAATGATTAAGAACTCTCCAGACAATAGGGGCTTCTTAGACAATGGGTGAATTTCCAGGATGTCCGGCCCCCTTCCGAGAAGGAGGGAGATAAACAAAATGTAAAAAAGGTATCTGTCAAAGACCAATCAGGAAGCTGGGGACAAGTTCCCTCTCTGGTCCGAGCCTAAGCCGGGACCAATCAGCAGGAAAACACAACCAAATCTATAATTTACATACGGGGAAGTGGGAACCTATAAAACTGACATATTCGCGCCCAAAAGGGGTTCCTTCTTTGACCTCCTGCATGAGGACCAAGGAACCCCGGTGCACCGGCCTTCAATAAACCTCTTGCGTTTTGCATCGACTTCCGACTCTTGTTGTTTCCTGGGCGAGTCGAAACTCCTAGGAGACCGCGCAGGTCTAACAAAGGCAATTCCTGGAGAAGGACTCAGATGTGAGATTTTAGCACCCAATACTCATGGCAGCCTACAATTAAGAAGGTGGGATAATGCCTCAGTAAATGCCTCCATTCTTAAGGGGGGATCTGGGCAGCATACCATAGCATCTACTACAGGAATCAATAAGATAGAAATCCTCTTCAGTACTTCAAAGTAGGTTACACGGTATGGCAGAAAAATCATAGACTGTAGCTGCACAAACATAGGTAGAAACACAATTTTCATCACTAAATTAACACTTTTAAACTTTATCATCAAAGTAAGGAGTTTATGTTTAAAAATACCTTCAATTCCATTTCTTTATACTGTTATTACATTCTTCTAAATTTATTTATCAAACATGTAATGAGCATCTACTAGGTACTCTGCTAGGTCAGGAAGATTAAAATGACCAAGCCCTAAACTTTGTTCTGAGAGAATTAGTAGTTTCATATCATATTTTCACATGATGAACCTCGTTATGTAAATGCTGTAGATCAAAAAACACATCCCTTTTCCTGAACCTTAAAGACTTACGTTACTGTAAATATATTCCAACATAAATATCTTCTTTCACAAGACAGAAATAAAATAGCCCTACTATTTATTTTCAAGAAATAGCAAAATACATGTAGGCATTGGAAAATCAGGAACTTTTAAAACTCTGAAATATTAAAACAAAATAACAGGACAAGAAATAAATAAGTTATGTCTTCTGTGTCCTAGGTTTATTGCAAAGATTAGAAAGATAAGGCAGAGGGGGCTTCCCTGGTAGTGCAGTGGTTAAGAATCCACCTGCCAATACAGGGGACATGGGTTCAAGCCCTGGTCCGGGAAGATCCCACATGCCGTGGAACAACTAAGCCCGTGTGCCACAACTACTGAGCCTGTGCTCTAGAGCCCGAGAGCCACAACTACTGAGCCCGTGTGCCACAACTACTGAAGCCCACACGCCTAGAGCCGGTACTCCGCAACAAGAGAAGCCACCACAACAAGAAGCCTACGCACCACAATGAAGAGTAGCCCCCACTCGCTGCAACTAAAGAAAGCCTGCGTGCAGCAACGAAGACCCAACGCAGCCATAAATAAATAAATAAATTTATTTTAAAAAAGAAGGATAAGGCAGAGAAGAGCCCCAGAGAAGCAGACAACAGCAACGCTCACACCATGTGCTGGTAATGATATGTATAAACTCTCACTGACAATCACAGTTTCAAGGTATTAGAATAAGTAGTAGACTATATTTTACGTGCAAGATCCCTATTTCGTAAGTGAAACGCTCATTCAATCATTCCCTGATAGATTTTAAGCTCATTAAGGCAGCGATCACGTTCTCTTGTTCACTACTGTCTCCAACATAGTACCTCTCACATAATAGGCATCCACTATGCACTTAATGAATAAAGGATTTACAGTATATCAAAATCAAAGGAAACTATGAACCTTATGTTCTAATATAGACCCTATTTTTGTTAACCTTTTATGTCCCCACAAATCTGTCTCATATAGGGCATGCCAAGTGTTACTTTCTAGAGTAAATATTAAAATTATTGTAAACCCATAATAAGATAAAATAGGATATTTATGTCTTAGGCTCTGGTAAAGGATTCTTGAATATTTATTAATTTTTCTAAAATACATTAGAATAATAAGTTAATTGAAGCATACCACTTGTCAGACTGACCAAAATGCTAAGCCTTTAGTCTTATGTTAAATGAATACTTTGATATTTTGAATGATTCCTCCAGATAAAGAGGCAAGGAAAATTAAGACAACTGCATAGAATAAAAAGGCAAAAGCTAATGGAGAAGAAATCCACATCAAGCTCCATAAGTATCATACTGAGACCCACCCTCATCAAATAGACACCCCAGTCTCAGGAAGAGGCTTTGGGCAAGATATTCTGCCCTAAATGTGGTTATATTTTTATCAACAAGAAAAAAAAGGTAACCAGGCTTTTGATAAAACGTTAAAGCACAATACCACATCTAAATAGTTTAGGGAGAAACTCTAGGAACACACTTATTCTTTACAAAATGTGAATATTCCCAGAATATTCAGATTTTCACACTGCCTGCATCAAATAGTCATAGAAAGCCAAAAACCAAAATGTGCTCTATAAATAGAGCCAGATTAAACACAGAGTACCAATTTGGACAAGGTACAAACATATGAATCCAAAGATATGAAGCCAGAAGATCTTAATTTAAAAGCTGACCCCACGTTGGCTGGCTTGTAATTTGGGGCAGGAAGAACAGCATCTCTGCCTCAACTTCCTCATTTCTGAAATGTAATGAACCACACCATCAAAGGCAGAAGATTATTGCAAAGAGCCAAGGGGATAATGGATTCAAAAGCACTTTGAAAATTATGTATCTCCAACCTACATTTATAATTATTGTTATGGCTGGTATTTCAAATTTACTCTGGGCTGGTGAGGTCACAACTTGATGGCAAGGGCTCAGAATTAAATATAAGCCTGGCAAAGGGAAATCTAATATTTCAATCAGAATGGTATCTATATAGAAAAGGAGAAAAAAAGCTCTCATATACTTTACTCTACCATGTGATCTGGACATTCTTTTTGCAGGGCTCCTTTTCTCTATATTTGGTATATTTCTGGTGATTTAAAAATACTTAATAATTACAAAGCTTTGTATAAAGAGGAGTCCTATCGCACTGTTACATGAGAACAGATATGCTTTAGACGAAAGTAACTGAAAGCTTTAATGCAATAAAATACAATTATGCAACTAAATTACTCCTTGAATTATTGATGCAATATTGACTCATTTAGCATCTCTCATAACAAATAGGCAGAATATACACTCACAGGTTAATATGCCCTACCAAAGGAAGAAATGCACAGCAGCCTAGGCTATAAATTCAGTAATTTTATAACCCTATGTTTCATTAAAATCCATTAGGTCCCTTCAGAGTCACAAGGTCAAGGAAGAACCAAAAAAAGGTGTTCCACACTAGTTTAAACAAGTTTAAATAAATACAGAAACAATGCTAATTATGTAACATTTGTCATTTTAACTTCCAACATCCATTTTCTGTTAATTCTCTGTAATGCAGAGATGTGGTTAAACAACAGAAACTGTTCATAGCTCATGGACATTTTGGCCCCAATTATCTATCTGCAAGGACTGGCTTTGTTTTTGCTGGAAAATTTGCTACATTTACTATATATCTGAGACATGCAGTCAGCCCAGAGACACACTTAAATACTAATGATCCCAAGGATTGTGTTGTATATACAGTATTTGATAAATACATGTTTGTTGTATTTAAACTACAGAAGACTCTTCATTTCTAAAGTGCGTGTATTATTTGCTTTTGCATATTTCTTCTTTCTTCCTAGCTATTTAGCACCTTGAGAACAGAGCCTGTCTCAAGATATTTGTGAACGCCTTGGAGATTCTGAAAATGCACTAAATCCAGAGAAATAGTAGTATGTACAGAAAGCTACTTAAAGCATTCAAATTACCAGTTGGCAATGAAGTCAAAGAAGATACTACTGTCAGCTTAATAGTAGCCTAAATATCAAGTTAAATTCAACCTTTACATCATATTTAAATATGATAAATATTTCCACAAAGAGTAGCAGTGAATATCCTCAAACAAGGTCTTTTTTTTTTTTTTTTTCCGTACTCGGGTCTCTCACTGTTGTGGCCTCTCCCGCTGCGGAGCACAGGCTCCGGACACGCAGGCTCAGTGGCCATGGCTCACGGGCCCAGCCGCTCCACGGCATCTGGGATCTTCCTGGACCGGGGCACGAACACGTGTCCCCTGAAACGGCAGGCGGACTCTCAACCACTGCACCACCAGGGAAGCCCAAACAAGGTTTTTTGACCAAATATCTTTCTTTGGATAACTTGTCGTATAATGAGGTTCTGAGTATTGGTAGAATTCAGCTAAAAATGTTGAACTCTATCGAGTTTTCAGATAATTACTTTGAATAAATAAGAGCCTTCTGTGTTCTTAGATGTACAGGCGAGTGTTTGGCATTTCTGACATTTCGAAGTGAATGCCTCAAACTTTCATAGAATTTTTAGGACTTGCTCTTCTTCTTTACCTTTACTTTTTTCTTTTTCTTAAAGGAAGCACAGTTTGGCCACATATTACTGTATAAATTAGTCTATAAAGGGGAAGAGTCAGAAAAAAAATCTTTTTTCCTTTAAAGTATGTGTTCTGCATTCCATTGAATGGTTCTTTAAAATAGCAGAGTTGAGGTACAAATAAAGTGGGAACAAGTGTGGATTAGTTAAGGGAAAATAACAAAAAATATAATTGCTTAAATCATTTCACCATCCATTAAGCCTCTGCCTATGTAAAAAGGGGTCTTCGATCATGGCTGCTAGGGTAGACTGAAAATTCTATATTGCTCTGAGTATGTGGTATGCAGTCTGGTGGAATAAACTTCTGACTTCCTTCATAGTCTTGAGATCTTCGAGGCAATGTAAATAGCATCTCTTGAGCGTGATGGCTAATGCACAGTTTTGCATAGTTTAAACATCTACGCTACGTATGGAATGCATTCTGACTTTTAATCTGGGGGATTAAACCTAATTAATCATAAAGTAGGAGACTGAGACACTGTTTGTAAGTTATGAAAGTCCTACTCCCCTAATCTGTCTTGTACCCGCTTCATTCCACTGCCACGCGCAATCAAAACCCAGTTTATTTAGATACCTCGACCATCACCATTATCCCCAGAGAATAAATCACTTCTTTATCTGTGCTACCTCTGTATCTGATCCATGCTTCCACTTTTGTACTTACAACACAAGAATGTAACATACAGGCGGAGGGGAAGATGGCGAAAGAGTAAGACGCGGAGATCACCTTCCTCCCCACAGATACACCAGAAATACATCTACACGTGGAACAACTCCTACAGAACACCTACTGAATGCTGGCAGAAGACCTCAGACCTCCCAAAAGGCAAGAAACTCCCCACGTACCTGGAGGGGTTTAAGAGCGCTGCTTAAAGGAGCTCCAGAGACCGGCGCGAGCCGTGGCTAAAGGCGCGGACCCCAGAGACGGGCGGGAGACGCTAAGGCTGCTGCTGCCGCCACCAAGGGGCCTGTGTGCGGGGACAGGTCACTATCCACACCCCTCTTCCGGGGAGCCTGTGCAGCCCGCCACTGCCAGGTTCCCGGGATCCAGGGACAACTTTCCCGGGAGAACGCATGGCGCGCCTCAGGCTGGTGCTCAGCCCGCACTCCACGCCCCTCCCTCCTGTAAGGCCAACTGGCCCGAGGCAGGGGAACACAGTCAGATTCACAGGTTGCATCAGACCGAAATTCTCCGGACCACCCAGTTCCAGAAACTGCCCTGGAGACATTCCGGACCACCCAGTTCCAGGAACTGACCTGGGGACTTTGAACCCAGCCCAGCCTTCCTGACTTTCGAGGGGCGGGACTAACGGTCCCCCAGGATATCCTAAAACACCACCAAATAAGGAATACTCTGCGCCCTCCCAGATTCACCACACCGCTTTCCCTTCTTCCCCTATAAAATCTTGCCCAACCCTCGCCCGGGTGCGACTTCTCTGGCCCCTTTCTCTCGGACCAGTGAACCCCGCCCGGGAGCGCTCCCTAATAAAGCTCACTTGAAGCTTTCCTCTGTTTCGCGGTGCCGTTTGTTAAGATCCGACCTTACATCTCCCCCGCGGCCTGAGTGAGCCAGAGCCCCCAAATCAGCGGCTCCTTTAACCCCGTCCTGTCTGGGCAAAAAACAGACGCCCTCCAGCGACCTACATGCAGAGGCGGGGCCAAATCCAAAGCTGAGCCCCTGGGAGCTGTGAGAACAAAGAAGAGAAAGGGAAATCTCTCCCAGCAGCCTCAGAAGCAGCGGATTAAAGCTCCACAATCAACTTGATGTACCCTGCCTCTGTGGAATACATGAGTAGACAACGAATCATCCCAAATTGAGGTGGACTTCGAGAGCAAGATCTAGGATTTTTTCCCCCTTTTCCTCTTTTTGTGAGTGTGTATGTGTATGCTTCTGTGTGACATTTTGTCTGTATAGCTCTGCTCCCACCATTTGTCCTAGGGTTCTATCCGTCCGTTGTTTTTTTAAATTTTTTTCTTAATAATTAATATTAATAAATTTATTATACTTTACCTTTTCTTTCTTTCTTTCCTTCTTTCTTTCCTTCTTTCTTTCCTTCCTTCCTTCCTTCCTTCCTTCCTCCCTCCCTCCTTTAGACAACGAATCATCCCAAATTGAGGAGGTGGACTTTAAGAGCAAGATTTATGACTTTTTCCCCTTTACCTCTTCCCCTTTTCCTCTTTTTGTTGAGTGTGTATGTGTATGCTTCTGTGCTTCTGTGTGAGATTTTGTCTGTGTAGCTTTGCTTCCACCATTTGTCCTAAGGTTCTCTCCGTCCCTCTTTTTTTTCTAAATAATTATTTTTTAATTTAATAACTTTCTTATACTTTATTTTATTTTACTGTATCTTCTTTCTTTTTTTCTTCCTTCCCTCCTTCCTTCCTTCCTCCCTCCCTCCCTCCCTCCTTTCTTTCCTTCTTTGCTTCTTTCCTTCTTTTCTTCTTTCTCTTTCTTCCTTCCTTCCTTCTTTCCTTCCCTCCTTTCTTTCTATCTTTCTTTCTTTCTCTCTCTTTCTTTCTTTCTTTCTTTCTTCCTACTTCTACTAATTCTTTCTCTCTACTTTTTCTACCTTTTATTCTGAGCCATGTGGATGAAAGGCTCTTGGTGCTCCAGCCAGGAGTCAGTGCTGTGCCTCGGAGGTGGTAGAGCCAAATTCAGGACACTGGTCCACAAGAGACCTTCCAGCTCCACATAATATCAAATGGCAAAAATCTCCCAGAGATCTCCATCTCAACACCAGCACCCAGCTTCACTCAACGACCAGCAAGCTACAGTGCTGGACAACCTATGCCAAACAACTAGCAAAACAGGAACACAACCCCACCCATTAGCTGCCTAAAATAATAATAAATCCACAGACACCCCAAAACACACCACCAGACGTGGACCTGCCCACTAGAGAGACAAGATCCAGCCTCATCCACCAGAACACAGCACAATCCACTGAACCAACCTTAGCAACTAGGGACAGACATCAAAAACAACGGGAACTACGAACCTGCAGCCTGCAAAAAGGAGACCCCAAACACAGTAAGATAAGCAAAATGAGAAGACAGAAAAACACACAGCAGATGAAGGAGCAAGATAAAAACTCACCAGACCTAACAAATGAAGAGGAAATAGGCAGTCTACCTGAAAAAGAATTCAGAATAATGATAGTAAAGAAGATCCAAAATCTTGGAAATACAATGGACAAAATGCAAGAAACATTTAACAAGGACCTAGAAGAACTAAATATGAAACAAACAATGATGAACACAATAAATGAAACGAAAAAGACTCTAGATGGGATCAATACCAGAATAACTGAGGCAGAAGAACGGATAAGTGACCTGGAAGATAAAATAGCGGAAATAACTACTGCAGAGAAGAATAAAGAAAAGAGAATGAAAAGAACTGAGCACAGTCTCAGAGACCTCTGGGACAACATTAAAAACACCAACATTCGAATTATAGGGGTCCCAGAAGAAGAAGAGAAAAAGAAAGGGACTGAGAAAATATTTGAAGAGATTATAGTTGAAAACTTCCCTAATATGGGAAAGGAAATAGTTAATCAAGTCCAAGAAGCACAGAGAGTCCCATACAGGATAAATCCAAGGAGAAATATGCCAAGACACATATTAATCAAACTGACAAAAATTAAATACAAAGAAAGCATATTAAAAGCAGCAAGGGAAAAACACCAAATAACACACAAGGGAATCCCCATAACATTAACAGCTGATCTCCCAGCAGAAACTCTGCAAGCCAGAAGGGAGTGGCAGGACATACTGAAAGTGACGAAGGAGAAAAACCTGCAACCAAGATTACTCTACCCAGCAAGGATCTCATTCAGATTTGATGGAGAAATTAAAACCTTTACAGACAAGCAAAAGCTGAGAGAGTTCAGCACCAACAAACCAGCTTTACAACAAATGCTAAAGGAACTACTCTAGGCAGGAAACACAAGAGAAGGAAAAGACCTACAATAACAAACCCAAAACAATTTAGAAAATGGGAATAGGAACATACATATCGATAATTACCTTAAATGGAAATGGACTAAATGCTCCCACCAAAAGACACAGATTGGCTGAATGGATACAAAAACAAGATCCATATATATGCTGTCTACAAGAGACCCACTTCAGACCTAGAGACACATACAGACTGAAAGTAAGGGGATGGAAAAAGATATTCCATGCAAATGGAAACCAAAAGAAAGCTGGAGTAGCAATTCTCATATTAGACAAAATAGACTTTAAAATAAAGACTATTAGAAGACACAAAGAAGGACACTACATAATGATCAAAGGATCGATCCAAGAAGAAGATAGAACAATTGTAAATATTTATGCACCCAACATAGGAGCATCTCAATACATAAGGCAAATACTAACAGCCATAAAAGGGGAAATAGACTGTAACACATTCATAGTAGGGGACTTTAACATCCCACTTTCACCCATGGACAGATCATCCAAAATGAAAATAAATAAGGAAACACAAGCTTTAACTGATACATTAAACAAGATGGACTTAATTGATATTTATAGGACACTCCATCCAAAAACAACAATACACATTTTTCTCAAGTGCTCATGGAACATTCTCCAGGATAGGTCATATCTTGGGTCACAAATCAAGCCTTGGTAAATTTAAGAAAATTGAAATTGTATCAAGTACCTTTTCCAACCACAACGCCATGAGACTAGATATCAGTTACAGGAATAGATCTGTAAAAAATACAAATACATGGAGGCTAAACAATACACTACTTAATAACGAAGTGATCACTGAAGAAATCAAAGAGGAAATAAAAAAATGCCTAGAAACAAATGACAATGGAGACACAACGGCCCAAAACCTATGGGATGCAGCAAAAGCAGTTCTAAGAGGGAAGTTTATAGCAATACAAGCCCACCTTAAGAAGCAGAAAACATCTCGAATAAACAACCTAACCTTGCACCTAAAACAATTAGAGAAAGAAGAACAAAAAAAACCCAAAGTTAGCAGAAGGAAAGAAATCATAAAAATCAGATCAGAAATAAATGAAAAAGAAATGAAGGAAACAATAGCAAAGATCAGTAAAACTAAAAGCTGGTTCTTTGAGAAGATAAACACAATAGATAAACCATTAGCCAGACTCATCAAGAAAAAAAGGGAGAAGACTCAAATCAATAGAATTAGTAATGATAAAGGAGAAGTAACAACTGACACTGCAGAAATAAAAAAGATCATGAGAGATTACTACAAGCAACTCTATGCCAATAAAATGGACAACCTGGAAGAAATGGACAAATTCTTAGAAATGCACAACCTGCCAAGACTGAATCAGGAAGAAATAGAAAATATGAACAGACCAATCACAAGCACTGAAATTGAAATTGTGATTAAAAATCTTCTAACAAACAAAAGCCCAGGACCAGATGGCTTCACAGGCGAATTCTATCAAACATTTAGAGAAGAGCTAACTAACACCTATCCTTCTCAAACTCTTCCAAAATATAGCAGAGGGAGGAACACTCCCAAATTCCTTTTACAAGGCCACCATCACCTTGATACCAAAAGCAGACAAAGATGTTACAAAGAAAGAAAACTACAGGCCAATATCACTGATGAACATAGATGCAAAAATCCTCAACAAAATACTAGCAAACAGAATCCAACAGCACATTAAAAGGATCATACACCATGATCAAGTGGGGTTTATTCCAGGAATGCAAGGATTCTTCAATATACGCAAATCTATCAATGTGATAAACCATATTAACAAATTGAAGGAGAAAAACCATATGGTCATCTCAATAGATGCAGAGAAAGCTTTTGACAAAATTCAACACCCATTTATGATAAAAAAAAAACCTGCAGAAAGTAGGCATAGAGGGAAGTTTCCTCAACATAATAAAGGTCATATATGACAAGCCCACAGCCAACATCATCCTCAATGGTGAAAAACTGAAAGCATTTCCACTAACATCAGGAACAAGACAAGGTTGCCCACTCTCACCACTCTTATTCAACATAGTTTTGGAAGTTTTAGCCACAGCAATCAGAGATGAAAAGGAAATAAAAGGAATCCAAACCGGATAAGAAGAAGTAAAGCTGTCACTGTTTGCAGATGACGTGATACTATACATAGAGAATCCTAAAGATGCTACCAGAAAACTACTAGAGCTAATCAATGAATTTGGTAAAGTGGCAGGATAAAATATTAATGCACAGAAATCTCTGGCATTCCTATACACTAATGATGAAAAATCTGAAAGTGAAATCAAGAAAACACTCCCATTTACCACTGCAACAAAAAGAATAAAATATCTAGGAATAAACCTACCTAAGGAAACAAAAGACCTGTATGCAGAAAATTATAAGACACTGATGAAAGAAATTAAAGATGATACAAATAGATGGAGAGATATACCATGTTCTTGGATTGGAAGAATCAACATTGTGAAAATGACTCTACTACCCAAAGCAATCTATAGATTCAATGCAATCCCTATCAAACTACCACTGGCATTTTTCACAGAACTA
This sequence comes from Leucopleurus acutus, assembly GCF_964270905.1. Taxonomy (NCBI): domain Eukaryota; kingdom Metazoa; phylum Chordata; class Mammalia; order Artiodactyla; family Delphinidae; genus Leucopleurus; species Leucopleurus acutus. The sequence goes on along the minus strand of NC_139151.1, from coordinate 51,383,601 downwards.
GAACAAAAAATTTCACAATTTGTATGGAAACACAAAAGACCCTGAATAGCCAATGCATCTTTGAGAACGAAAAACGGAGCTGGAGGAATCAGGCTCCCTGACGTCAGACTATACTAGAAAGCTACAGTAATCAAGACAGTATGGTACTAGCAGAAAAACAGATCAATGGAACAGGATAGGAAGCCCAGAGATTAACCCACGCACATATGATCACCTTATCTTTGATAAAGGAGGCAGGAAAGTACAGTGGAGAAAGGACAGCCTCTTCAATAAGTGGTGCTGGGAAAACTGGACAGGTACATGTAAAAGAATGAGATTAGAACACTCCCTAACACCATACACAAAAATAAACTCAAAATGGATTGAAGACCTAAATGTAAGGCCACAAACTATCAAACTCTTAGAGGAAAACATAGGCAGAACACTCTATGACATAAATCACAGCAAGTTCCTTTTTGACCCACCTCCTAGCGAAATGGAAATAAAAAAAAAAAATAAACAAATGGGACCTAATGAAACTTCAAAGCTTTTGCACAGCAAAGGAAACCATAAACAAAACCAAAAGACAACCCTCAGAATGGGAGAAAATATTTGCAAATGAAGCAAGTGAGAAAGGATTAATTTCCAAGATTTACATGCAGCTCAATAACAGAAAGCAAACAACCCAATCCAAAAATGGGCAGAAGACCTAAATAGACATTTCTCCAAAGAAGATATACAGACTGCCAACAAACACATGAAAGAATGCTCAACATCATTAATCATTAGAGAAATGCAAATCAAAACTACAATGAGATATCATCTCACACCCGTCAGAATGGCCATCATCAAAAAATCTAGAAACAATAAATGCTGGAGAGGGTGTGGAGAAAAGGGAACACTCTTGCACTGCTGGTGGGTATGTGAATTGGTTCAGACACTATGGAGTATAGTATGGAGGTTCCTTAAAAAACTACAAATAGAACTACCATATGACCCAGCAATCCCACTACTGGGCATATACCCTGAGAAAACCAAAATTCAAAAAGAGTCATGTACCAAAATGTTCATTGCAGCTCTATTTACTATAGCCCGGAGATGAAAACAACCTAAGTGTCCATCATCGGATGAATGGATAAAGAAGATATGGCAATATATACAATGGAATATTACTCAGCCATAAAAAGAAACGAAATTGAGCTATTTGTAATGAGGTGGATAGACCTAGAGTCTGTCATACAGAGTGAAGTAAATCAGAAAAAGAGAGACAAATACCGTATGCTAACACATATATATGGAATTTAAGAAAAAAACATGTCATGAAGAACCTAGGGATAAGACAGGAATAAAGACACAGACCTACTAGAGAATGGACTCTAGGATATGGGGAGGGGGAAGGGTGAGCTGTGACAAGGCGAGAGAGAGGAATGAACATATATACACTAACAAACGTAAGGTAGATAGCTAGTGGGAAGCAGCCACATAGCACTGGGATATCGGCTCGGTGCTTTGTGACCGCCTGGAGGGGTGGGATAGGGAGGGTGGGAGGGAGGGAGACGCAAGAGGGAAGAGATATGGGAACATATGTATATGTATAACTGATTCACTTTGTTATAAAGCAGAAACTAACACCATTGTAAAGCAATTATACCCCAATAAGGATGTTAAAAAAAAAAAAAAGAGTGTAATGTATTTGTGGCACATGTCACCTCCAATAGACTGTGAATTTTGAAGAAAGGAAATCTGTCTTATATGTCCTTGTATCACCAGCAACAAGCATGATCCTTGTCATTTAGTAAATTCTTAATAATTAATTGCTATTATTATCAAAGCCTCAATAAATATTTGTTATTAAAAATTTTCTGTCACACAGCCGCTCATGTGAATTCTAATTTTTCAGCTGAGTAAACAAAAGGAATAAGGTTAACCATGTTTCTAGGCTAAGTCTATAAGTCTAGTGTAACTGAAAAGGCAAGGGAACTGTGTGAAGAACATCTATAAAGAGAAAGAATTAAAGGAGGATATTCCCCTTAGGAACTTTGGGCTAGAGAGTCCTTCTGTCTAGAAGGTTTTTTCTGTGATCTTGACATATCTGGATATATTGTGTAATTTAGATCTCATTTATCTCTTAAGAGAGGTCTCTCCCTTAAGTACCCAATATATAAACTAATCACTTTATTAAGTCACCTTATTTTAATTCCCTGCACTATATTAATCATGGTCTGGTTATTTCTTTCACTTATTATTTTTATGTATATATTTATTTACTGCCTGTCTACTCTCCCACCATAATGTAGGATACATAAAACAAAGCTGCTGTTCACCGTTCTTATGTCTAAAACACCTCTTGGCTCAGAGTCAGAGCTTAGTAAATATTTATTGAATGACTGATTTAAAAATTAAATTGCTTGCAAAAGTTGGTATTTTTTTGCTAATAGCAAATTGCTTTTATATACCTAACATTCAAATGCTCCCTAAGAGTATGTTTCAAGACTCTCAGGTAAAAATAGAAGAATTAGGAAGTCAAGGAAAATAGAATTTGTTGGTCTCAGAGAGTTATCCACCTGAGTGAGAAAGGAGGGACAAAAGTAATGGAATTCAAAAGCACCTTCAGGGTAGAGAATTGCAATGCTTTGAGGGACAATCAGGGAAAACCTATGAGGAAATAAGGATAATGTAAATGTCTCCCTTGATAGCTGACTGAACACAATTATACATATGTGAGGAGACTATTTTGGCCAAATTAGATGAACATCAAGGTTGTTATTAATCAAACAGGGAAGCCATTAGATTGAGGTGGCTTTAATGTCTTACTACCCTACTAAGCAAACTGAAACCTGAGTCTAAAATGCCTCAAGGTTAAGAAATCAAAACATAAGAACAACCCATCAAAACAGCCTGGTAGATTTTCCCAAATAATGCAACTAATTAAGCTATACTCAAATACTTTCCTCACTTTTTTTTTTTTCATCTTTTTTGGAGTATAATTGCTTTACAATGTTGTGTTAATGTCTGCTGTATAACAAAGTGAATCAGCTATACGTATACCTATATCCCCATACCCCTCCCTCTTGAGCCTCCTCCCATCCTCTCTATCCCACCCCTCTCCTTGCTTTGTCTCTCTACCTTTTCTCTATAAAAATCTTTCTTCTAGCTTCTGTCAGTGGAACATTTCTAAACACTTGTGGTTGCCACTGCCCTATATGAATCAATTTCTGCTCAAATAAACTCTTAAAATGTTAATATGTTCAGTTTATCTTTTAACAAGGTCAATTTAAATTTGCTCAGAAGTATAGTACTCATATGGATTTGTTTTTATCTATACGGCAGAGAAAAGAGTATCAGTCCACCAATCCTGATTCCTTTTCTCTTTGTGCCCACAGTCTACACTACGCATAGTCCTGTGGTCTGGAGAGCGGGATGTGGATGGAAATGTTTACCACTTCCAGGCTTGTTCCTTAAAAAATTCTCAAGTGATCTGATACTTTCTCCCCTGAAGCAAACTCAGTGGAGGTTCTGAGGTGCCATTGTATAGAAGGCTACCTACCAAACAGCCCGTGGGACTGGGAAGTAAAGGAGAAATAAACTCTGTCATTAAGCCACTGAAATGTTGCTACAGTACATGCTGACATGTACTGATTTTTTTTCCCCGACTTGCTTCTCCTCTCTTCCTCTCTGAACTTTCTTCTTCATCATTCTATGGAGACTAGTGATCAAGGTGCTCTGTCTCAGGGTTGATTTGTCCAACTGTGGAAATAAGGCTCAGGTCAAGGCAACTGAAATCCTACTTTAGGATTTTTTTTTTTTTTTGCGGTACGTGGGCCTCTCACTGCTGTGGCCTCTCCCGTTGCAGAGCACAGGCTCCGGACGCGCAGGCTCAGCGGCCATGGCTCACGGGCCCAGCCGCTCCGCGGCATCTGGGATCTTCCCGGACCGGGGCACGAACCCCTGTCCCCTGCATTGGCAGGCGGACTCTCAACCACTGTGCCACCAGGGAAGCCCCTACTTTAGGATTTTTTGATCTGGAATCTAAGGAAGAGTTTCAGACCCTCCACTATGGTGAGGTTGGAATATATGCAGGTATGTAGTCTCTCTGAGAGACTGAAGCAGAAAGACAGAGGAATACAAAGATGAGCATTCTGGAAGCATTTGAATTATTGGCTTCATGCATTCCAGAGGTCCAGCTAAAAACCTTACTTTTCTACAATTTTCAGAGATTCCCCATTATTTTTCTAATAAGTTCTCTTTTTGCCTAACATGTTTAGATTTCTGTTACTTAAAACCAAGAATTCTGTTACTTAAAAAATAAGAATTCATGTATAATACAGAGATTGAGTAGCATTGTATTTTAGCAAATAGAATTATATTGGATTTGTCAAAACCATTCACACTGTTCTTTCCCTCCCTCATTACATGAGTAAACTTGAGCCATAAAGCACCACTACACATTTTAGGATGTAGTTTCTAAAATAGGTGAAGACAGGGTCCACCTGCTATAGAACAGAAAGGAGAGGAGAAATAACTGCAATTCACCAATTAGGCTATTTCATGCTAAAGTAGTATGTCTCAACCTCTAATGTGCATATGAACTACCTAGAGATTTTCTTGAAATGCAGATTTATGTTCAGGTCTAGGTCAGGGCCTGAGAGTGTGTATTTCTAAAATGCTCCCACATGATGCTAAACTGGCCCACTACCAAAATTTGAGCAGCAAATTCTAGATTGGATTGTGTGCCCTGTTGTTGCTCCTTCGCTGTATATGACTCTGAGTAGGGACAACTGGAAGAGCTACATATTACTCCTCAAAAACTCTTGTGGGACTCACAGTGTGGTCCTCAGACCAGAATCACTGACATCATCTTGGAGCTAATGAGAATTGCACATTTCTGGTCTACTTCAATCTACTGAATCAGAAGCTCTGGGCATGGGCTCTGGAAACTGTATTTGTAAACACTGTAGACAAATATTATGTTCTTTAAAGGTTAAAAGTTTTATAGAAACCATGGGCTGGGAGCTGACAAACTATCTTCAAATAAACATCACTTTCATTGGCCTTAGAAGCTATGGTAAGACTAAGAAAAACAGACAGAGGCCAATCAAAGACTTTGATAAAGCCTAGTCAGCCAATGAAACATTAGCCCTTTAAATGTTTATATCAGGAGCAAGGCTCATGAATGCATCAATGCCATGACCCAGCATGAGGGTCTGGGCAATGTGAAAGAGACCATCAGAAAAGCACTTTCCTGATAGACAAATGGGGATTATTACCACTTTTCCCTACCCAACTGTCAGAGAAAATGGGGAGCACCAACTTTGATGCTTTATATATTGCATCAAAATTCTAACTGCTTGGGTACCTGGTTGTAGTTAATATTTATGTAAAAAGATATTTCAATCAATTCTAACGGGGTCATTATATATCATGGGGGAAAAGGGGAGAATTTACGAGATGAAGGGAAATAAAAATAATTCAAAAAAATAGTTTAGAAGAAGAGGGCAATTGACCATAAGTGATCTCAAAAATGGCTTTATGCAACAGACAGAGAAGAGCTGAGCCCAGAGACATTGGCAAAACCTTTAATCATTGTCTCCTTCTGTACCTTTCTTCCACCAACCCATGATTAACATGAATGGCTGTATTTTGACTTTAACTATGAAAGATATGTATTTTCCAACATAAGGCTGTGAGGTCCTTGAGAAATGATATTTTATTTATTTTGATGCAATTTATTCTGATGGGTTTATTTGAATTGGGTCTATATAGGGGAAAGGAATATCATCTTGAGAGGAGGGTGCAGTATAAGGAAAGCTATTTTGCACAGGGAATATACCTGCATGCCAATTACTACACTTTTATGCCCAGACCCAGCCCAAGGAAGCTGAGAAGCTGAGTGGATAAAATCATAAAACAAAGACACCAAGGGAAATAATCCATCATCAGTAGCCTTTGACCTAACCTGGACAACACCTCAATGAAAACAACTAAAAGGAAATGAAGATTAAATAACTAAGTAGGAAAAATGATGTTTTGTACCTTATGTTTCTGAGTAATGATACACAGCATCCCTGAGATTTCAGTTAAATTAAGTTTACAACGTTTTTTTCTTCTCCCAGCTCACATCTCTCACAGTTCCCCTTCCCCACTCCCAGCCCCTTTTGTTGTCCACTCCAATTTAGTTTGTACAGGGTAAGTGACTAATACGCAATTTGTGTCCTTCTCTGAAATGTTCATGAAGACAGAGATGGTCCCTCCAATGACCTTTGTTGAATCCCTTGATACCTGCCCCCGCCCCCGCCCCCGCAGCGGATGTTTTAGCATTTACAAATCACTTTCATTTTCTCCTCGCCTGCCAAATGGGTTTGAATCTCTGTGGTGGCTTTCTTTTCCAAACACCATTGTTTTTTAAAGGACCAAATAAAGTTCATGGTGGCTTATCTCAATTTCCCCGGGATAACTCACATTTCAAAATGAAAAAGTCAGAATAAATCAACAGCAGTAGCGAGCAGTTATAGAGGTCTCTATCCAGGGCAGTTGCTTTCTCTTCTCTACCTACTATGAGGTACGTTTGAAGCTTGGCCTCAAGGAGATAGCAGGGGTGGGTCGGCAGTCAGAAAGCATGATGGAGGAGATTAACAGGTGAGTGGGTACAAACACAGCATCCAAGAAAGGCAAATATGGAAAGGGCCTATAAGCTTATTACGCTTCTGCCTGTGAAGCAGTTGTTACAGATTAGCAAATCAGGATGGGGGAGGTAGGGAAGAGCACAAACTAAGAAATGAATACTCTGCCTAAAGACTGTCTGGCAAGCAAATGACTTTCTAAGTAGAAAGGACAGAGACATTCTGATTATTTCGGGTTATTGTTACTTGTAACAAAATATTTTTTTCATCATTTATTGAGTGCCTACTATTGTACTATTTACTTTAAATGTATATTTCATAATCCATGCAATCCATAAAGTATGTTATGATTATGCTCATTTTAAAGACATAAAAGCTATGGCTCCAAGAGATTTCAGATGTCTTTTTTGCCTCACCTTGTAGCTTGCCATATCTTAGTTCTCCCACCAGGGACTGGACCCGCCCCCTTGGCAGTGAAAGCACTGAGTCCTAACCACTGGACCACCAGGGAATTCACTCAGATATCTTTTGATACCATACAGAACCAGGTTTCAAAGTACATCTCTAATGTTAAGACAGTTATTTAATATATTTTAAATAATTATAGCTTGCTATATCATTGTTCTCCCTCCAATTCCTTATGTATTATATATACTAGTATTATAGTATATAATACTATATATAATATATATAGTATTATATATACTACATTTATATATATGTATTTATTATATATGTGTATATACATATATGTATATGTAATATATAATATATATAATATATATATAATATTTGTAATATATATATTATATATCTATAGTTTTAAACTTACCTGTGAACTGTGGAATAAGATTATGGAAATAAATCATTTACCACTGATTATGGTAATATGTAAAAAATTAAATAATGGTAGGATTGTAAGTAATTTTACTATATGCCTTTAATTTTATTGTTATATAAATTTTCTAATTCAGAACAAGAACCATGCTCATCACGCATGAATATGTAACTTTCTTCTGTTTTTCTGTCTTGACAACAGGCGAGAGTATACGCGAAGGGGAACAAAAGTCCCTAGCTGGGGCCTGCCACATGATGGGCAATGCTCACTGGGTAATAAGGGAAGCAGAGTAAACAGAGCTGAGAAAATTATCTCCATGCAGGACAGCCCCAGGGAGCCTCTCTTGTACCACGCTCAGTGAAGAGCATTTACTGGAGCCATACCTTGAGAATGGGGCCTTAGGTTTGTGCAACACTGTGGCCCTGGACAAAAGGAAGACACTTGCAAATGATCTTGAAGCAAAACAGCACTGATATGTCGTCCTCAGTTGTTATAACAAAGGGATTTTAACTCCAAGACTCACTTGCACAGAAAATACTGCAGGAAATTCTCTACACTTATTCAAGAACTAGTTGAAATGTCACCTCTCTAAGGGGCCTTTCCTGACACTTTCAGTTAGCCTCAATGTCTTTGTCATCTATGATTCTAATCCAATTTGTTTATAACTGTAGCTAAGCATGTCAACATTGAATTATATGGCCTTCTACTCTATGGGACCATGAATTATTTGAAACTAGCAACTATGGGGAACTGGTACACCTCAAAGCCATAGATGTGGGTTCAAAACCTGAACGAATCATCAGCTCTTATATTTTCTGAATTCTATGTCCCTCCACCTTTAAAGGGGGGTAATTTATGATACCTGATTTCATAAAACTGTTCTAGGATTATGTAAATGGAAAGGTATGAAAATATTGTTGGATAAGCTGTATATTAATAAAATTCCTTACCTAAAACTAAAGGGTACTACTGGTATGGGGGAATTTCATTACAGTCTGGAATTGGTTTTCTATTATCTCTTAAATCATGTCACCCAAGGAGTTGCCCATAACTGAAATTATTGGTGGTGTTATAAGTAAAGTCTTCTACATATTATTTTTTCATATTGTCTTACTTTTTCAAAACTTAAATTGGCCTAAAACCCTTTAAATACTACTTCTAATACAAATTCCCAAACAAATCATTTTAACAAAATTTCCACATAGACACTCATCCTGTCTTCTTAAGGGCATATTGTAACCTCTAAAGATGCATATGTAGACATGCTTAAATAACACCTGTACCCAAAGATGAACAGATGATAGAGAACAGGTTAACAGAGTTGATACACAAAATAGACTAATTTTGATTGTTCTCTCCCGATACTTGATTCCTCAGTAGTATGGAATTGCATGCCCTTTTCTGTCCTGACAAAGTCTCAAGTAATATCAGAACTTTCAAGTGAAGCCTCTTGTCTCTTCTAGGAGCATGTAAGGACATTTCCTTCTAAGGGATCACTTCATAAACAGCTTTAAAGAATAATAATCTTTTTGACTCAAGTTCACTGAGGGTGCAGATCTTGCCTGTCATCTCTAGGTGGACATTTTTGAGCTCAGGTCTGATATGAAGGATGTACTCATTGTGCTTGCAAAGTGAATGCATGAATAAATGGACAACCAGTCACATCACAGCTACCCATAATCTTACCCCCAGCAGCAAAGCAGTAGCAGAAATGATGCCTAAAAGCACGGTAGCTTCCACTATTATCTCATCTTTTCTGCCTCATGAACTAATAGGTAGATAAGATCAACTTGAAATTCCCTTTTCTAGATCTACACTCTACCATAGTAAATAATCCTTGCAGGTAGGCATGCCTTGAACTAGTAAGGGGGCTGGTGAGCTACTAGACCAGAGTACATCTAGGCTTCGGGTAAACAAATGTCTTTGTGAAGGAGAGCCATAGCATCAGAAGTAAAATAAATGAAAACTCCTTCAAGACACTGTAAACAATAAGCAAACTCATTGCACAACTATACATAAGAAAATGTCCTTTTTAAAAACTTCCCTTTAATGAAAGTAGCATTCTGTTCAAATATAAAGTAGTCTTGATTTCTGATGACACTGATGGAAAAAATTCAAGATGACAAACAGATGAAAAGATGTACTGTATTCATGGATTAGAAACAGTAATATTGTTAAAATGACCATGCTACCCAAGGCAATCTACAGATTCAATGCAATCCCTACCAAAATACCAAGGGTATTTTCCACAGAACTAGAAAAAATAATTTAAAAATTTGTCTGGAAATACAAAAGACCCCAAATAGCCAAAACAATATTGAGAAAGAAGAACATAACTGGAGGGATCATACTCCCTGACTTCAGACCATACTACAAAGTTCCAGTAAGCAAAACAGTATGGTACTGAGACAAAAACAGACACACAGATCAATGGACCAGAATAGAGAGCCCCAAAATAAAAACATGCACTTATGGTCAATTAATCTACAAAAAAGGAGGCTAGGATACACAATGGAGAAAAGACAGTCTCTTCAATAAGTGGTGCTAGGAAAACTTGACAGCTACATGTAAAAGAATGCAATTAGAACATTCTCTAACACCATATACAAAAACAAACTCACAATGGATTAAAGACCTAAATGTGAGATTTGAAACCATAAAATTCTTAGAAGAAAACATTAGCAGAACAGTTTTTGACATAAATTACAGCAATTTTTTTTGGTATCTCTCTCCCTAAAGTAGAGGAAATGAAAGCAAAAATAAACAAATGGGACCTAACTAAACTTAAAAGCTTTTGCACAGAAAAAGGAAACCATCAAAAAAACAAAAAGACAACCACTGAATGGGAGAAAATATTTGCAAATGATATGACCCATAAGGGGTTAATATCCAAAATACATAAACAGTTCACACAACTCAACCTAAAAAATCAAACAACCCAATTAAAAAATGAACAGAAGACCTGAATAGGTATTATCCAAAGAAGAATTAAAGATGACAAACAGGCACATGAAAAGTTGCTCAACACTGCTAATCAGAAATGCAAATTAAAACCACAATGAAATATCACCTCACACTTGTCAGAATGCATATCATCAAAAATAACACAAATAACAAATGTTGGAGAGGATGTGGAGAAAGAGGAATCATCGTACATTGTTGGTTGGAATGTAAATTAAGGCAGCCACTGTGGAAAACAGTATGGAGGTTTCTCAAAAAACTGAAAATAGAACTACCATAGGACCCAAAAATTCCACTCCTGGTTATTTATCTGAAAAAAATGAAAACACTAATTTGAAAAGATACATGCACCCCAATGTTCATAGAAGCAATTATTTATAATTGTCAAGTTATGGAAGCAACCTAATTGTCCATCAACAGATGAATGGATAAAGAAGAAGTGGTATATATATATATACACACACACATACACAAAGGAACACCACTCAGCCATACAAAAAATATGAAATTTTGCCATTTGCAACAACATGGATGGAATTGGAGGGTATTATTCTAAGTGAAATAAGTTAGACAGAGAAAGACAAATACTATATAATACAACTTATATGTGAAATCTAAAAATAAATAAATAAAACCAACTAGCAAATATAACAAAAAAGAAGCAGACATAGATAAAGAGAACAAATTAGTGGTTACCAGTGGGGAGAGGGAAGGGGGAGGGAGAAGAGAGGGCTAGGGGATCAAGGGGTTCAAACTACTAGGTACAAAATAAATACTGTGTTGAATTACATAGTTTAAGGCTTAAAACCTTATTAATAGAAAATAAATGTTATTTAAAAAATAGTCTTCATTTCAATCAAATTCCTATAATCCTACCGCCATGTTTTACAATTATAATAAAATATTTTGTATTTAGATGTACTTAGTTCTTTTTGACCTTTTCACATCATGTTTTTTTTGTTGTTTTTTTTTTTTTTTGCTGTACACGGGCCTCTCACTGTTGTGGCCTCTTCCGTTGCGGAGCACAGGCTCTGAACGAGCAGGCTCAGTGGCCATGGCTCACAGGCCCAGCCGCTCCACGGCATGTGGGATCTTCCCAGACTGGGGCATGAACCCGCGTCCCCTGCATCAGCAGGTGGACTGTCAACCACTGCGCCACCAGGAAGCCCCACATCATGTTTTTATTGTAATAAAATATACATAACATAAAATATACCATTTTAACCATTTTTGAGTGTTCAGTTCAGTGGCATTAAATTTATCCACATTGTTGTGCAGCTATCACCGCCAGTCATCTCCAGAACTTTATTCATATTCCCAAAATGAAACTCTGTACCCATTAGACAGCAATTCCCCATTTACTCTTCTGTGTAGCCCCTGTTAACCTCTACTCTGATATCTGTCTCTATGAATTTAATGACTAGAAAAAGCAAAAATAGCGAGGCAGTAAAAAAGATGAGTGATTCCAAGGAGTTAGAGGGGAGAGATGTTAAATAGGCAGAACAAAAAGGATTTTTAGGACAGTGGATAGTATATGATACTATTATGGCAGAAATGTGTCATTGTACAGTTGTTCAAACCCATAGAATGTACAAATACCAAGTGTGGACCCTAATGTAAGCTATGGATTCTAGGTGGTGGTGTGTCAAGGTAGGTTCATCATTTATAACAAATGTAGCACTCTGGTGGGGGATGTTTAAAATAGCGGAGACTATGAATGTGGGGGGGCAGCAGGTATATGAGAAATCTCTGTATCTTCTGTTCATTTTTGCTGTGAACTTAAAACTACTCCAAAAAATTAAGTCTACTAAGAAAAAGAAAGAAAATTCTGACATATGCTACAACATGAATGAACCTGGAAGTCATTATGCTAAGTGATATAAGCCAGTCACAAAAGGACAAATATTATATGATTCCACTTATATGAGGTATGTAGAGTAGTCAAAATCATAGAGATGGAAAGTTCTTCTGGATTTTTAAATAATTTCTAAGAATTAAATTCAATTTTTAATTTTTGTACAAGTAATGTAAGGAACATTAAAGAATAATTTATAATACAATGTTTTAATTCTAATATAGCTATTGCTATGCATACATTTTTGAATACTGACAATTTATACTTTGCATATATAAACTGAAAGTGCTGTAGTCCTCTAGTTGTTTTGTGTCTTCTTCATTTCATAATGATTTACTTATAATATCAGAATTAATTCTGTATCTAATGTTACATAATTTTATTTTCAATTGATATAGTTAATAATTTAATCATTCACTTATTAGAGTCTTTTTTTCTATTTATTTGTATTGAGAGCAAAGACCAATTCAAGGATCATCTTTATGCTGACACACTTCTCCCTCCTTTTGGAATCATTCTTTTAAAGACACCTCTATACATTTTTATCTATTACATTATCTTGTTTTAATTCATAGCATTTATCCCATGTGAAGTTTGTGTGTGTGTGAGCACCTTTATGCATGTGTGCTAGCTTTCTCCCCTGACTATAATGCTTGTTTATTGAGGACTTTCCCTACATTTTCACTATTATATCCTCAACCACTGTAACATTGCCAGATACATGTTATATATTCGTAAGTGTGGAGGAAATTAACAAAGTAATAATTGAATGAATATATAAATGAAAAGCTTTGGACAAACAATAGTTATTTCTTCACATTTCAGAGCAATATTTGGCATCGGTATTTAGAAATTTTTTATAAACTGAAATCTGTAAGAAATTTTGAAGTAAAATTTATTATATTATCTCTAAATCTCTCATAAAATGACATAATATCTAGAAAAATAGAGAGACAAGGAAAAACGCTCCAAATTCCCATTATTCAAAATAAATACTGAGGTTTTCATCAACTTTATTTCCGTTTTTTTTGTTCATGCAAATTTACATGAAATTATGAGTTAATTAGCTTATACTATATACACAAATTGAATTTCTAAGCATATTTCTCTTCATGTGTTGGATATATTCACAAAGAAACATTTTGAAGACTGCTCTTATATAAGGTATAAATAACATTATATACATCTTATTGAATTTATGATTTATGCTGTATTCAGGAAAATATGCAGAATGCATCATGTTACCAACAAAGGAAGGTTAAAATGCTAAACATGGAGAATGTCATTTATAGACATTTTAACTGTTGTAGAAAAGTATAACCATAAATCCGCATGCTACACTAAAAGCTTTATGAAATGAAAAGGCTTTTAAATGCCTATTTCAAGGTTGACAGTGTCATGCTATTTCAACCAAAATATCTTTTTTTGTTCAGGGCACAAGGCAAAGATGCCAGTAAAATCACCCACAAAAAATCAGGAGGAAAGATAACATATGAGCTCTTAGAAATCTAGTCTCTCTAACATTATGAACAAACAAAAATATCCCCCCAATGTCAATATTCTCTGTTTGCTAGGGAAGTAGTTTTAGAAGTTAAAGAAAAATTGTTTTAAATTATTGTTTACAAGTAGAGTAATTTGGTGGTGTAGAAAGAGTGAGGCTTGAAGTCAGATGTTCAAACTCTAGCTTGGTAATCAAAGCAAGTTACTTATTTTTCCAGGCCCCAGATACCTTATTCCTAAAATTAAAAATAATATCACTTTCCTCATGAGCTAATTGTGAGGATTAAATAGAAAGTACACATTAGGTGCCTACAAGGCTACCGGCACATAATAAGCATTCTGTAACTGGCAGTCCCTTCATGATATCGGATGCTGGAGTCTACTCATGAGGTGAGGGGGGACACATTCATCCCATGTGGTTCACTTTATCCTGGGGTTATCAAGAGAAGCCAAGTCATCACACCAACATTTCTTTGGGAAGCTGTATATTTTCAAGGCACTAACTTTTTTGTATTAGTAACACTGTTGTTAAAAATAACAATGAGGAAAAAATGTCCAAACCAAACAAGTTTAAAACTAAAAACAAAGTATTTTATTAATTCAACTAGTTAAATTTCAGAGGCAGTTCTTTCTCTAAACATTGCTTAATTAGAGGATCAAAATCTGGCATTCAGAGAGAAAATGTCTTTGCCCTCCTTCCCCAAAACTCAGCAATTTAAGATCAGATTTGTTGTTTTGTTTTCTGATTGGCTTGAACTGGAATCATATACCCATTCCTGAACTGGTCACTGTGGCCTGTGACATGGTCAACTCTGACTGGCCCATCTCAACCCACATGTCTCAATTGTAATTTGAACTGAGCGACAAAAAAGGATGATACCACAAATATACCACAAAGGTACCATGCTTCCTTATATCTGTCAAACCTGACTGCTACTCTCAGGAGCAGGAAACTTAAATATTTTTGTGGGAAAAGAATAGATTTCTACCCAAATGACCCAAAGCAATCTAATGCAGATGAAGTAGGGACTGTGGAAATCTATTATGAGATTCAGATCCATAATGAATCATACTTTTGTTTTGTTGAATACTCAGTAATCCTGTCAGAAACCCATCTGCAGCATTTAGCAAGACTAGCGAGCATTACAATCCCAGAAAAGACAAACAATAGTAAGCATTTCTTACTATAACACTAACCATTCACTTGTTCCTTTTCCCTTTTCCTACCTCTGTTCTTTCTATCCTTCATTCCCTCCTTCCTTCTTTCTCTTTCTATCCAACCATTCTTTTCTTTTTCAGACATGCATTGATCACCTCCTATACACAATCCTCATATAAATTGACACAAGACTTTGCTGTCTCCAATGAAATTTATGATCTAGGCGGAAAGGTACTACAAAAGTAAGTATGCTATATTGTAAACAAACAAAAAACAGAACAAAACAAAAAACATTCCTGGATAAGATGATACAGGTATAATTTTGGAGTGTAGCTATAATGTTATAATGGAATTAAAATATAGCTTGGGGTCAAAATCCCTAGATTGTATTTCTAGTTCTGCCTCTCATCAGCCATGTGAATTTTGGAAAGTCACATAAGCAATCAGAACCTCCAGCTTTTCAATCCTGTAGTAGAGATGATGATGCCTGCCTCACAGCAATGTTGTGAGGATCAAATGAATGACATATGCGAAAGTGCCAATAGCATTCTCTGACACATAACTGATATCACAGCATTTCTAGATGAAGTGTTGTGGATTTTCATAAGAAAGAGAAATATTTCAAGTTGCAGGAATCAGCAGAGACTTCTTTGGGGTGGCTTTAAAACTGACAGATGCATAGCACATATGGAAGAAAAAGACCACTCTGGTATCAGGAGAAAAGGAAGCAACACAATGGAAACAAGAAAAAAAAATATGTATATATAGAGAGAGAATTACATGTTAGCGAAAATAGTGATGTTTTATTTGTTTGTTTTATTTTTGTTACAGAACTCCTTTCCACAGTGAATCTTTTGCAGGCACTTAATACATAAAACAGTTAGAGGGCCTGCTCTTATTGAAGCAGGTGTGAGAAGACTCCTTAGCCCATAATCCCAGATACCCTAAGGAAATCTAGAGTTTTAAAATCCACAGCTTTAAAACCAATGCAGTGTTAACAGAAAACAAGAAAACTTTTCTGGGGATCAAAGACAACATTCAGCAACTGACAACAGACATAACTTGTAGTTTTGCAAACCACACTCTCTCATCTCCCAGACCTCTCTTACTGGAACACATCCCTCCTGAATTCACCTGCTTCTTGTCCTTTAAGATTCATTTCAGCAAAGCTTTCCTTTATCTTTCTCGTCCATCCTTTAAGCCTCCTGCTGAACTAGGTGCTAATTCTCTAAGCCACTTGCCAAACCCAGCTTATAATTTTTTAAAAGATTCTTTATGGACATTAACTGAATTGCTCCTTATTAGGAAACTTTTCTCTTTTTTTTTCTCAAATTTCTAACAGCTTCATTGAGGTATAATTGGCATATAATAAACTGCACATATTTAAAGTGTACAATTTGATAAGTTTTGACACATATATGCAAACATGAAAACACCACCATAGTCAAGTTAATGAAGATTGCATTCAAAGTTTCCTCATGCCAATTTGTAATTCCAACCCCAGTCAACCACTGGTCTGCTATCTGTCATCAGACTGTTTTGTATTTTCTAAAATTCTATATAAATGGAATAATCTTTTTGGGCTTGTTTCTCTCAATCAGCACAATTTTTTTGAGATTCATCCATGTTTTATAGTGTCTGGCCTTACATTTAGGTCTTTAATCCAGTTTGAGTTTATATTTGTGTATGGTGTTACGGAGTGTTCTAATCTCATACTTTTACATGTACCTGCCCAGTTCTCCCAGCACCACTTATTGAAGAGGCTGTCTTTTCTCCATTGTATATTCTTGCCTCCTTTATCAAAGATAAGGTGACCATACATGAGTGGGTTGATCTCTGGGCTTTCTATCCTGTTCCATTGATCTATATTTCTGTTTTTGTGCCAGTACCATACTGTCTTGATTACTGTATCTTTGTAGTATAGTCTGAAGTCCAGAAGACTGATGCCCCCAGCTCCGTTTTTCTTTCTCAAGATTGCTTTGGCTATTCGGGGTCTTCTGTGTTTCCATACAAATTGTGAATTTTTTTGTTCTAGTTCTGTGAAAAATGCCATCGGTGGTTTGATAAGGATTGCATTGAATCTGTAGATTACTTTGGGGAGTACAGTCATTTACACAATGTTGATTCTTCCAATCCAAGAATATGGTATATCTCTCCATCTGTTTGTATCATCTATAATTTCTTTTATCAGTGTCTTATAGCTTTCTGCATACAAGTCTTCTGTCTCCTTATGTAAGTTTATTCCTAGGAATTTTATTCTTTTTGTTGCAATGGTAAATGGGAGTGTTTCCTTAATTTCTCTTTCAGATATTTTATCATTAGTGTATAGGAATGCAAGAGATTTCTGTGCACTAATTTTGTATCCTGCTACTTTACCAAATTCATTGATTAGCTTTAGTAGTTTTCTGGTAGCATCTTTAGGATTCTCTATGTATAGTACCATGTCATCTGCAAACAGTGACAGCTTTACTTCTTCTTTTCTGATTCAGATTCCTTTTATTTCTTTTTCTTCTCTGATTGCTGTGGCTAAAACTTCCATAACTATGTTGAATAATAGTGGTGAGAGTGGGGAACCTTGTCTTGTTCCTGATCTTAAAGGAAATGGTTTCAGTTTTTCACCATTGAGAATGATGTTGGCTGTGGGTTTGTCATATATGTCCTTTATTATGTTGAGGTAAGTTCCTTCTATGCTTACTTTCTGGAGGGTTTTTTATCATAAATGGGTGTTGAATTTTGTCAAAAGCTTTTTCTGCATCTATTGAGATGATCATATGGTTTTTATCCTTCAGTTTGTTAATATGGCATATCACATTGACTAATTTGCATATACTGAAGAATCCTTGCATTCCTGGGATAAACCCCACTTGATCATGGTGTATGATCTTTTTAATGTGCTGTTGGATTCTATTTGCTAGTATTTTGTTGAGGATTTCTGCATCTATGTTCATCAGTGATATTGGACTGTAGTTTTCTTTCTTTGTGACATCTTGTCTGGTTTTGGTATCAGGGTAATGGTGGTCTCGTAGAATGAGTTTGGGAGTGTTCCTCCCTCTCTATATTTTGGAAGAGTTTGAGAAGGATAGGCGTTAGCTCTTCTCTAAATGTTTGATAATATTCGCCTGTGAAGCCATCTGGTCCCGGGCTTTTGTTTGTTGGAAGATTTTTAATCACAATCTCAATTTCAGTGCTTGTGATTGGTCTGTTTATATTTTCTATTTCTTCCTGGTTCAGTCTCAGAATGTTTTGCTCTTCTAAGAATGTGTCCATTTCTTCCAGGTTGCCCATTTTATTGGCATATAGTAACTTGTAGTAATCTCTCATGATGCTTTGTATTTCTGCTGTGTTGGTTGTTACTTCTCCTTTTTCATTTCTAATTCTATTGATGTGAGTCTTCTCCCTTTTTCTCTTGATGAGTCTAATGTTTTATCAATTTTGTTTATCTTCTAAAAGAATCAGCTTTCAGTTTTATTGATCTTTGCTATTGTTTCCTTCATTTCATTTTCATTTATTTCTGATCTGATCTTTATGATTTCTTTCCTTCTGTTAACCTTGGGGTTTTTTTTTGTTTGTTTGTTTTTTGTCTCTCTCTAATTGCTTTTGTTGTAAGGTTAGGTTGTTTATTTGAGATGTTTCTTGTTTCTTGAGGTAGGATTGTATTGCTATAAACTTCCCTCTTAGAATTGCTTTTGCTGCATCCCATTGGTTTTGGTCATCACGTTTTCATTGTCATTTGTTTCTAGGAATTTTTTAATTTCCTCTTTGATTTATCCAGTGATCTCTTCGTTATTTAGTAGTGTGTTGTTTAGCCTCCATGTGTTTGTATTTTTTACAGATTTTTTCCTGTAATTGATATCTAGTCTCATAGTGTTGTGGTCGGAAAAGACACTTGATACAATTTCAGTTTTCTTAAATTTACCAAGGCTTGATCTGTAACCCAAGATATAATCTATCCTGGAGAATGTTCCATGAGCACTTGAGAAGAAAGTGTATTCTGTTATTTTTGGATGGAATGTCCTATAAATATCAATTAAGTCCATCTTGTTTAATGTATCAATTAAAGCTTGTGTTTCCTTATTTATTTTCATTTTGGATGATCTGTCCATTGGTGAAAGTGGGGTGTTAAAGTTCCCTACTATTATTGCGTTAGTGTTGATTTCCCTTTTCATGGCTGTTAGCATTTGCCTTATTTATTGAGGTGCTCCTATCTTGGGTGCATAAATATTTACAATTGTTATATCTTCTTCTTGGATTGATCCCTTGATCATTATATAGTGTCCTTCTTTGTCTCTTGTAGTAGTCTTTATTTTAAAGTCTATTTTGTCTGATATGAGAATTGCTACTCCAGCTTTCTTTGATTTCTATTTGCATGGAATATCTTTTTCCATTCCCTCACTTTCCATCTGCATGTGCCCCTAGGTCTGAAGTGGGTCTCTTGTAGACAGTGTATATGTGGGTCTTGTTTTTGGATCCATTCATCCAGTCTCTGTCTTTTGGTTGGAGCATTTAGTCCATTTCCATTTAAGGTAATTATCAATATGTATGGTACCATTTTCTTAATTGATTTCCATTTGTATTTGTAGGTCTTTTCTTTCCCTTGTGGTTCCTTCCTAGAGTAGTTCCTTTAGCATTTGTTGTAAAGCTGGTTTGTTGGTGCTGAATTCTCTTAGATTTTCTTGTCTGTAAAGGTTTTAATTTCTCTGTCAAATCTGACTGAGATCCTTGCTGGGTAGAGTAATCTTGGTTGTAGGTTTTTCCCTTTCATCACTTTAAATATGTCCTGGCACTACCTTCTGCCTTGCAGAGTTTCTGCTGAAAGATGAGCTGTTAACCTTATGGGGATTCTCTTGTATGTTATTTGTGTTTTTCCCTTGCTGCTTTTAATATGCTTTCTTTGTATTTAATTTTGATAGTTTGATTAATATGTGTCCTGGTGATTCTCCTTGGATTTATCCTGTGTGGGACTCTGTGCTTCCTGGACTTGATTGACTATTTCCTTTCCCATATTAGGGAAGTTTTCAACTATAATCTCTTCAAATATTTTCTGAGACCCTTTCTTTTTCTCTTCTTCTTCTGGGACCCCTACAATTCGAATGTTGGTACGTTTAATGTTGTCCCAGAGGTCTCTGAGACTGTCATCAGTTCTTTCATTCTTTTTTCTTTATTCTGCTCTGTGGTAGTTATTTCCACTATTTTATCTTCCAGGTCACTTATCCGTTCTTCTGTCTCAGTTATTCTGCTATTGATTCTATCTAGAGAATTTTTAATTTCATTTATTGTGTTGTCCATCATTGTTTGTTTGCTCTTTAGTTCTTCTAGGTCCTTGTTAAACATTTCTTGTATATTCTCCATTCTATTTCCAAGATTTTGGATCATCTTCACTATCATTACTCTGAATTCTTTTTCAGGTAGACTGCCTATTTCCTCTTCATTTGTTTGGTCTTTTGGGGTTTTACCTTGCTCCTTCATCTTCTCTGTGTTTCTCCGTCTTCTCATTTTGCTTAAACTTACTGTGTTTGGGGTCTCCTTTTTGCAGGCTGCAGGTTCATAGTTCCCATTATTTTTGGTGTCTGCTCCCAGTGGCTAAGGTTGGTTCAGTGGGTTCTGTAGGCTTCCTGGTGGAGCACACTGGTGACTGTGTTCTGGTGGATGTGTCTGAATCTTGTCTTTCTCGTGGGCAGGTCTGCGTCCGGTGGTGTGTTTTGGGGTGTCTGTGACCTTATTATGATTTTAGGCAGCCTCTTTGCTAATGTGCGGGGTTGTGTTCATGTCTTGCTAGCTGTTTGGCTTAGGGTGTCTAGCAATGTAGCTTGCTGGTCATTGAGTGGAGCTGGGTCTTCATGCTGAGATGTAGATCTCTGGGAGAGCTTTCACCGTTTGATATTACATGGAGCCAGGAGGTCTCTGGTGGACCAATGTCCTGAGATCGGCTCTCCCACCTCAGAGGCACAGGCCTGACACCTGGGAAGAGCACCAGGAGCCTGTCAGCCACATGGCTCAGAGGAAAAGGAAGAGAAAGAAAGAAAGAAAGAAAATAAATTAAATAAAATAAAGTTATTAAAATAAAAAATTATTTAGGGCCTCCCTGGTGGCGCAGTGGTTGGGAGTCCACCTGCCGATGCAGGGGATGCGGGTTTGTGCCCCAGTCCGTGAGGATCCTGCATGCCACGGAGCGGCTGGGCCTGTGAGCCATGGCTGCTGAGCCTGCGTGTCCAGAGCCTGTGCTCCGCAGCAGGAGAGGCCACAGCAGTGAGAGGCCCGTGTACCACGAAAAAAAAAAATTATTAAAAAAAATTAAATAGTAAAAGAATATGGACAGACAGAACCCTAAGACAAATGGTAAAAGCAAAGCTATACAGACAAAATCACACAAAGAGTCATACACATACACACTCACAAAAAGAAAAAAGGAAAAAAACATATATATATATATATATATATATATATATTTTGGGGGGAAATCTGAGGTCTTCTGCTAGTATTCAGTAAGTGTTCTGTAGGAGTTGTTCCACATGTAGAGGTATTTCTGATGTATCTGTGAGGAAGAAGTTGATCTCCATGTCTTACTCCTCTGCCATCTTGAAAGTCTCCTTCCTGGATGTTTTTATTATTTTTTTTTTTGATCATTGCTTTAAACATTTTATAATGATGTGCCTTGGTTTATTTTTCATCTTCCTTGTAATTTGTTGAGCTTCTCATATATATCACTTTATAGTTTCCCTCAAATTTAAAATTTTTCAACCATCGTTTCTTCAAATTTTTTTTGACACCCTCTATTTATGGGACTCCAGTTACACATATATTAGGCCAACTGAAAATGTCTCACAGCTCACTGGAACCTTTTCTACCTCCTCCTCCCCTATTCTTTTACACTTTGGATAGTTTTTATTGATACTTTTTATTTTCAAATTTTCTAATCTTTTCTTCTGCAAGACTAATTTGTTGGGAATTCTACCTAATGCAATTTTTACCTAAAACATTCCAGTTTTGATCTCTAGAAATTCAATTTGATCATTTTCTTACTTCTTCCATATCTTCTAGATTTTTAAACATGTTCATGGCTGCTAATTACATCTTTTTCAGTTCTGGCTTGGTTTCAAATTATTGATTTTTCTCTTCATTATTGGTTGTGTGCTCCTAATTTTTTCATGCTTGATGATTTTTGATTGGATGCTAAATAAAATGATTATTACCTTGTTTGGTGGTGGATATATTTATATTATAATATATAGTCTTGAGCTTCATTATGGACTGCCTTGAAATTACTTAGAAACATTTTGATCTTTTTAGGTGTGGGTTTTATATACATTATCCAGGATCAGGGAAGTGCTCAGTCTAGGGTTATTTATCCCCCACTAATGAAGTAAAACCCTTAAGTATATTCTACCCAGTATCCCATGAATCATGAGTTATTCTCATATGGCTGATGGAAACATACATTATTCCTGGCTCTGTAGAAATGCTGGGTACTGTGTGTGTGTGTGTGTGTGTGTGTGTGTGTGTGTGTGTGTGTTTCTTTCTGTAGCCTCAGGTAGTTTTCTCATATGTATGCACTGACCAGTACTCAGTTAAGCACTCAAAGTGGATCCTTTGCTAATCTCTGAAGTTCTCTCTCTGTGCAGCATTCTTCTCTATGGTATCTGTTCTGTGAACTCTAGTCATTTTGGTCTCCCAGACTGTCAGCTCCAACTCTTCAACTCTAAGAATGCACCACGTGTGGTGAGCAATTATCTTACTTGGCCTAGAACCAAGGGACAGTCTAGGGCAAATCGGACCATATTTGTTACCTTATCACTATGTTCTTCTTCGAGAGTAAACAGAAAGGCTACATTTCTCAACAACTTTTATAGTTATTTTGTAAAACATGTGACTGAGTGTGGCCAATACAATGTGAGGAGTGGGGTTTCAATCTACTTTCAAACTTGGTTGTTAAAAATATCATGTTTCTCTGTCTTACTTCTCTACAACAGTGACAAATGGTAGTGTCACAAAGTTCAAGGAGCTAAAAACTCTGAGTCACTGTTTGGGGGGAAAGCCTCAACTGAGACACTCAATCTGCACTAAATTTTGCATAAGCAAGAAATAAATCTTTATATATTTAAGTCACTGAGACTTAAGAGTTTGTTACTGCAGCAGAGACTATCCTATCCTAATACACTAAAGAAATCCAGTTTAAAACAATTCTTTTTGTTAGTATCTATTAGGTTTTTAGCATTTTGTGGAGATTAGAGAAACCGAAATGAAGAAGAGCCTCTAATGGCTCAAAGAAACAAAATTATATTGCCAGGATAGTTAAGCTGTTAGATTCTAGATTGGATCTACCAAAGTTCCAAAAACATGAAATTCGAACTTTGCTTTAATTTTAGTGTTTCAAAAAAGAAACTGAAATTGGTAGAGAAATCCAATGAGTCACTCAATACACATAGTACTATTAGTATTTAAATTTTGTAGATGAGTGTTCTGAGATTCAGAGATATTAAACAACATACCCAAGGTTACATAGCTCATAAATGGAAGACACTGAATTTGAACTCAGATCTGTCTGACTGCAAATAATGTCTTAAGTTACTGTAGTCTAGTGAGCATAATTATCAATATTATTTTATATATTATTATTAAATGATAATATTATTATTGAGCAATATTATTATTAAAGTTACAAAATAGTAAGTCCAAAAATCTAATCTTTTTTAGACAAATGCATAGCTAAGCTACCTAGTTTTGCTCACTTTCTTAGTTCATGCCTTTAACTCTAAAAATTCAGTGTGTTCCCCAACACTGAGATGCTGACACAGGAGAAATTCCTAGGTATTAAAAACACTCTATCAAGTTATAGAAACTTCATTTTCTTAAATAAAACAATCATAACCTTAAAAACATGTAATTCATTTTAGTATGTAAAGTCTCTTCCATATACTTATTTTCTCATCCTACTCATGGAGGTACATACATTTAATAGCAGAAGAATGAAACATTATTGCCTTAATTGAATTCACTTTTTAAATCTAAATTTACAGAAAAATCCATTTAACAAATGTTAGTGTTATATGCAATAACTATTTATGTACTATCCTTGACCCCTCTATCAATCTTTAATTTCTCTTATTGAAATATTCCATGTTTTCAGATTACTTTAAAAAATGAGGAGAGACATCAACGTATCATGGTTCTTACTTTTTTAGTTATAAGTTTTCCAATAAGACAATTCAGTCATTTTCAGTCTTTAAGTTTTGTTTTATTTTTTGATTTTTTGTTTTTAAAGACATCAGCCTTTGTTCTATTTTACTTCCATTTGAAATTGTGGTAATGCTGAAACACTGTTATTTGTTACTGTGATGAATCCCAAGATAAGTCCCTCAGGAAAAATGATAGCACATGGAAAACCTAGAAAAATGTTGCCTTAAAGCACAGTTCTGTTCATGTTGCAAAGGTTCTTTTTGTTTGTCTTTCTTGGATTCTTTCCTTATAAACCAGGGCATTTGCATAAAATACACATCTTGTTGAGAATGCAGCCTATCTTTCATGAGAAGTCAAACAATGATATCAATATACTTTCAAAAGATGAAAAACTCTGCAGGTACAAATATTAGAATAAGAATATAGAAAGATAAAAAAAAGAATATAGAAAGTTAGAGATTGAAAAACCCATCTTGGGCTACATCTTAATTTTAATTATTACTGAATCTAGAATTAAGCTATACAGATCTAGATTTTGTTGTTCTGTAACCCCAAGGATCTGGAATTCCAGATATATCTTTAAACATGGTCTATATTCTTACAAAAATAAATACATATATACATAACAAATGTGTATATATATATATAATTTTTGCTATATGATACATATAATTGAATATTTCTGTATGTTCATATATATGTGTGTATATACATATATGTATATGTGTATGTATGTGTGTATACCTACATATGCATAGACACACACACACACACACACACACACACATATATAACTCTTGGTTGAGCGCCACAGCATGGATAAAATAGTGCTAAAATTATATACTATATAAAAAGGCTCCTCAGAAAATTACTCCATTTAGAAATATAAAAGCTCATAGGAGTACATTTAAAATCTTAGAAATGAAAGAATATTTTATCAAAATAACTAATGAAATTTTAAACAAAGGTTCTACTTTCACACCAACACCTTTGATGATAGAGAACTAAAAAGAGCAGGAAAACTACCTACAATAACAAGAAGCAGCAACACTGATAAGCAAATCCATTCAGCCTAGAGTCAGGATTGAACAGAGAGAAATACTGCACTGCGGAGTACAAGAGAACTAATTTCAAACTGCTCTGATGTTAATTTCTATGATTCTGTCAACAATGGTAACAATATTTTTTGCTTGAGGTGTAATGGATGGCCTTCCTTTTTAGAACTGTCTCCAGTTTCTGCAATTGGACCAGGTACAGCTAGGCAAAGGAACAAATACACTCTTTACAAATTTGAAGATCCTTTAGCGTTTCACCACCTCAGATATCAAGGTCAACCTCCTTACTATGGCCAGCAGAGCATTTACATTGTATCCCCGTTGACCTCAATCAAACTTCTTGGTCTCATGTCCCACCTCTTTCCTCGTATGGTTCCTGTGTCCAGCCACTATACATGTGTCATGCGCTGATCACATGGAGCTACTTCAGGTCTCAGTGCCTTTGCACATACAGCTTCCCAAACTTGTGACAATGACCTAACAGGCTCTCCCTCTGCATTTAAGACCCAAAGCAAAAGCCATTTCCTCTGTGAATCCTTTATGAGAAAATCCTCCTCATTTCCCTCAATTTTCTCTCCCAATTTTGACTCAATATTCCCAAGGAGAAAGTAGAGTATGTGTTTAGGGATCTAAAACCAAATATTTAAATATGGATTTACTACTTATTGCAACAGTGACCATACTCAAATTATTTATTTAAAGTTTCAGTCTATCCACAAATAAATCAGGCATGATAAAATCAAAATTATAGGTTTTTCATTAAGACTTAAGGAAATATACAAGTGAAAGTCCCTAGAAGAGGCCTAACACACAATAGATGGTCAAGAAATACTCTCTTCATTCACTCTTTTCCCTACATCCCTGTGAGCTTTTCACAAACCAAAGTAATTTATCCTACTTTCCATATGCATATATACGGGACCTCCTGGTCATTAACAGCTTGATGGAACAGCTATAACTGATGGAAAGCTATTCCTCTTTGCACCCTCAAACTCGGCAAAACAGTGTAGATCTTCAAGGATCCTTATTAAGTGTATCAAATAAATAGCTCCCTTTTACTATGTTTTGGGTTTTTTCCCATATGAATGCATATACTTAATATAAAATAATGAAACCACAGATATCTTCAAACCACGCTTTCATTTTATCTTACTATTGTCATTGTCCATTTTGTTCCATAATGCTCTTAATTATTATAAGAAGAGTACTTATTATTTTCATGCTGAGTGATATACCATAAATTCATAGCCTCCCAAATGTTGTTAAGTACCCAGTCTCTTATTTTTTACTATTAAACTGACACTTTAATAAGCATCTTAATGGATACATGTTTTTTTCCTTCAAAATATAATTCATAGTGTGCATTATCAGAATGCAGTGATAGGTCAAAGAAGGAGTGAATATTCCTTTGGCTCTTGAAATGATTTGCTAAATTACTTTCAAAAAGATTTGTGCCAGTCGTTCACTCTATCGCCAGTCAGGCATGTGTATGTCAACTGCACCAAAATCTAGTGAGATCTACATTTAATCTTTCAGCAGACACCTACTATTTCATCTGCCCTTCACTTCCCCCCTTCCTATGGGAACTCCTACCATACACCAACCATGTCCTTCTATTGGAAGTTATTTGTTAACTTAAACCCTGTCTTATTAGACAGAATTAATTGCTCTAATAATAAGTAACTGGGCCAATATTCCTCACTGAGAATTTTCAAGTTGGTAATGAAATAGGGAGTCAATCTCTTTCTTAGGCTAGGAGGTAAAGGTTGTAAAGTTGAAGCCTTTTCATTTCACTCCCCGATGCTTGAAACTTAATATGGTTACCTCCTCCCATTATGCTCCATCACTTTCTAGTTACTTTCTATAGTACTACCTGTATTTTTTATAGAATATGTATAAAATGATTTATGGCTCAATTGTTTATTTTCTCTCTCCATATCCCCCCATCCTTCTGTAGTAGCAGATAATCTTCATGAGGGCCCGTAGTTTCAGTCTTATTTGTTAATGCATCCCTAACACCTGGAAAAGTACCTGGTGTACAGTAGGTTCTCAAGAAGTATTTTTTGAATAAATATTGCATTAACATGTGACATATCCAGTATTCTGTCAAGAAGTTGGAACTGAAGTTGATTCACAAAAGAATTTTGGTTAACAAAGACCAAAGTTTTGAGTCTTGCTCAAAGACAGTATCTGCTTTCATTTCCTTAGTTTTCATTGCTTAAAAAGTAAAATTCAGGGCATGCAAGAATATAACTTCTTCCAATGAGGAATTTGTGGAAATACGTACAGAAATAAACTCTCTTGTAATCAAGGCCTCTTGTCAAGTTCCACCAGCCATTTGTCATGTCGTTAATTCTCTGTCCAATTTCATATGGAGGAAAGGAGTTTTACAACAAGAGCTCATTGCAGAAATTAAAACTCAAACTGGCTGTCCCCTGTTCATTTGCCACACGACACAGGTTTCTGGTGACATTCAGCTAATGAATTTTCTTCATGATTAACTACCCATTATAGGTGGCCACTATAATGGAAACATATTCAGCCTGAGCTGTACCCCTTACAAGCAAGATAGTTGTGTAAAGGGTCATTAATATGAGTGAGCTGGGACAGTCTTCTTTTATGAAGTCAGAGAAAAATGGAGCTGGAAAAATATTGCTCACAATCAAACAAATTGCTGAAACAAAAAATATGCTCTGCTGGACTGTAACATCTATTCTTTTTTATTAGGATAGAAGGCAAAAGTTATGCAAAATTAGATAGTATATGCAACAGGAACAATTTTTCTTAATTTAATTCTTCAAGATACATTGGAGAAAAGGCAAAAAGAAAGAAAAAAAAGTCAAAGCAACCGCCCGATTATTTTTCTTTAAATATTAACATCCTCTTGTATTTGCCTACCTTGTCAAAAGCCTCTGTAGAATTTACACTGTGGGAAGACTTTCACCGTCGCTTAATCTGTAGTGACATCTGGTGGCCCAAATTACTCAAGTGGTTGGAGAAAACTCTCACATCTTCATTATACATCTTTTAAGACTCCGTAGTGTATATGCCTCTTTACGTGGTCACCACTAAGAATGAGTTAACCCTTTCTTGGATTCTAAAGCCAAGTGTGCATGTGTGATGTGTGAGAGAATGGAGGGATAGCAAAACTAAATTTATAAAGACTATAATCATGACTTATTCTGGGATTAAAGTGAAATCTCACTTTGTTTATGATTCTTTCTCATTTACAAATTATTTGTTTTTGTATATTATTTTGAACTAAATTAATAAATAAAATACTGAATTCTTACTAATCATCAAATACTATGGATACTTTGCCTCTTTGAACTATCACTGATTCATTCAACAAATATTATATTGAGCATCTACTATGGACCACATTATTATAAAAGTTAACTCGTAAATAGATTTAATCATCCCAACTTTATCAGTGGAAAAATCAACATGTGATTTTCAACATGTGATCAACATATGATTTTTTTAGTATGTTTTTTACTTTTTCTCAATCCTCAGAATATTGTGTGTTTTGGCGCATTTAGCAATTATCCAAGATATGCTTGATAATTGAATGCCTTTGATTACTGGTATACTGTGCATTTCTCATATATTCGTCCATCATTAATAGAATAATGAAGCATCACATTCTTATTCTATTCTCCTGTTCTCAATAAATTGGTACACTTTTCATCCACTCACACAAATAAAGAACCTAGGAGATATCCTTGATCTCTCTTCTTTCTACAAGCTTAAATCCGATCCTTCATCAATTGCTGTTGATTTACTTCCTGAACAGATTTTATGCCTATTGAAATCTCTCCATATATCATAACCTTAGTGTGAATTCTCACAATCTCTCAACAGGACCACAAACAGGACTAACTAATCTCTTCACATTTACTTTTATCCTCCTCCCAATCTCCTCTACTCTGCAGCCAGAGGCATCTTTTCTAAACAGAATCTTTTTGTCATCTCCCTGCTTAGAATCCTTCACTGACTTTCCACTGCACTGGCAAAATGATACAAATATTTAACCACGCAGTCTTACTGAGTCTTACACCTTCAGCCTCAACCCACAAAGGAGTCTTCTTCGAACACCTTAAACAATTCATACTCTTTCAAGTCCCACAACCTTTGTGAACCCTGATTTCTCTTAGAATACTCTTCTTAACCCACCTTACCTAGGAAACTCCTATTCATTTTTCATGTACACACTTACAAGTTACTTCTTCATAAAAACCTAAGCTGGACTTCCTGTCCATATTACCTCCCGCCCCCAACACACACAAATTATATACAAGCATTTACCTTTCTTTTCACACTTATCACAATGGTAATTTAACACTTCTTTGATAAGTGGATTAATATTTGCCTCTATTCCTAGACTGCAAGTTCCTTAAGAAATGGAAATGTGTTTACTTTTGTTAAACATTGTATCCTTAGAACCTAGACCAAGATCTGGCATACTCATTGCACTTGTTCATTAAATATCAACTAAAAGGATCTCTCTCTCTGTCTCCATATTTTTTATGTATACACACACTCACACGCACACATACACACACACATATATATGGTATATGTATGAATGGTATTGGACCATTCATACAGAATGGTATTGGACCGCAAAACCCTTCAGCTCAAAATCTGGTGCTGTTGCTTTCTAGTTCTCTACATTGATACCTTACTTCCATTTTGTAGGAAAGTGTGTAAGCAGGACCCAAGCTGAGCTCCTCTGGAATACTCTGCATCACACAGCAAATTTATCTTATGAAAGGATGAAAGGGATGAAAGGATGGAAGACAGGTGGTGGAGGAACCAAGTGGTGACCAGCAATTCTACTGAGAAGTACGAGTGTAGGAAGAAGGAAGTGCAGTAAGCAGGAGAATTATGATTTTACACATATACACACACACAGACACGTGTGTGTGCTTCTGTGTGTGTGTGTGTTCACTTTTAACAACCATAAAAGCTTTAAGAGACATCAACTATGGATAGAGGATTTGCTAAGGAAGTACAGATGGTGCCCTTGTAAGGCTGAAGGACTTTAGGACTACTAAGAAGTATACCCTGGAGAGGCACACTAAGAAAGAGGTCAGAGAGTTTCCCAAGACAGAGGTGGGTGATAAGGGAGCAAGTTACACTCTTAGCTTTGAATGACAAGGTTAGAGACCTGGGTCAGGGAAACCCCTACCTGTTTTCTAATGATTCCTTATTTGTGTATAGATATATGTAGACAAAAGTAGTACATCATGCATGATTTATATTTCTAGTTTTACTTGGAGATTATTTTCCTTGTCCTCTGCATTGTGTGATAAAGAACATAGTTTAATGAAACACATAATTGGGTATTTAGAAATACATAGCAAAGATATGAAAGGGTAAGACCTAGGATATATCTTTTTAAAGTGCTGACTGTAAAAACCACAATTGTTTGTAATAAATCTATTTAAGCCTGTATACTTCTTCTCATCCTTCATTTCTGAGGAATTATTTCTGGTATGTCTCAAAAGTGTATTATGAAAGCAGACATGGAGAAAAAACTGGGAAGCTCCAAAGATATACCAGAGGAGAGAGGAAGCATACACATTGACTTGACAATTAACAAATAGCTGTGGCTTTTAATTAAGTGGGCACAACAAAAATACATGTCCAAACTCTAACCTTTGTCACTTGAAATAGACTCTCTAGGATGTGGAGCCAAGATGTATCTGCTTTGAAGAAGCTCCCCAGTGATTTTTCTGAGCATCCTTGTTTATAAGAACTCAGAAATATAGACTAGAAGCAAAGAGTCGGAGGAAGGGATTATTACCCTGTTAGTTTATGCAGTACATTCCAAGCAACATTATGGGTTCCAACATTCAAACCCAACATTATGGGTTTTCATTTTTCCATATGTTTTCCTTGATGTTTCATCAGTCTCAGTAGCCATTCTGTTTTCCTATTACCAGGGCTTTAAAGCACCCTTCCATGTAAAGTTTTCCTATGTTCTTTAGTCAGAATGAATCCCCACCTTCCTTCAAGTTCCCATGGCTCTTTCAGTTTGATTACAATCATCATTTTGCTTAGCCTCACAATACTTAAGCTTGTGTTCTCTCTTTAGGTAAAAAGCTTATTTAGGTCTACAGCCCACCAGGCCCTTTGCATAGAACTTTGTGCACACGAAGTGCTCAATTAATGTTACTTGAAAGAAATAAAGGATGACTAAGTTAATGAGTGATTTTTGCTTTCAATTTTAAATTCATATTCAAGAAAGTATACCATAGTGGTTTAGATGTTAGACTCCAGAGTCCAAGTGTCTGGGGGCTTATGCCAGTTTGGCCATTTATTTAATTACTTAGTACTTCAGCTTTCATATCTGGTAAACAAATATTGTAATAATGTCTACCTAAAGGGCTGTTAGAAATATTAAACATTAGCATATATTAAATGCTGAGCATCTGGCATGTAGAAAGTGTTCAGTAGATGTTGGCTGCCTTGATGGTACTGCCAGTATACAAAGACATTGTTCTCAGTCATAATCAGAACAGTTGGAGAGTGTTTGCTGTATCTCTTCTTTTTATCTCAGTTTAAATTACGTTATAATAAAGTGAAATCTCATACTGAATTGATACAGCTTCTTCTCAAGGAGTCCAACCACTTTCTGGAGATACATTAATCTTAATAAATTCTGTGAAGCATTATCATAATTAATATTTATCAAGCACCCAGTGAGGAATGTACAGCATACAGAAGACAGATAACTTGAATTTGTAGGATACAAGTCTAATATTTTTCTACCTCTGCAATGGCGTTTTAATCAAGGATTCCAGTAGACAGCCCAGAGAGCCTTTGCAGAATCCACACAGCTTCTGTGACTGACAAAAGTCCCTCATGTGCCCCATCTAAAATAATTTGAGAGGAGACTAGATATAACAGAAAAAGCCTGAGTGGCACGAAGATGTTCCTGGGTTTGAGATCAAGATCTAAATTTGGCTTTATGGTTTTGAGCAAGATATTTCACCACTCTGGGCTCCAGCTATTTTTACCTTTAAAACTAGAATTATAAAAATTACATGGCAGAATTGGTACACGGCAGGCATTAAATGTCATGGTTATTATTTTTTTCAGTCAGTTAAAAATGATTTGTTTGAAATGTCATTGTGTTTCTAAGATCCAATGTTCTAGGAACTCATCCTAGGTCATCAGACTTACTTAAATATTTGCATGAAGAATTTCAGTTGCTCAGAGTCACAAAATTTCATATTGGTCATAAGAATTGTCAGCAGCTGCACAAAAACCAACTTCAAAGCCCTTTGCATTAATAGCACATAGTCTGGTTATGGGGTGATGTTTCTCTCACCCATAATAAATGACCTGCAGGGCAAAGAAGAGTAATCGTCCTTGCAGTCACTGGCTTTGTAAGGTGACTCACCTTCCTGCTTCAGAGATTTCTCTACCAATGCATATTTAGAGAAATGAGAACTGTAAAGAAGAAGAAAGCACATCAAACATTTATCTCAAGAGTTTCATTTTCTAAGGAATAGCAGGTGTGTCACACAATTTCTCAGAGGGGCAAAGACCCCGAAGCCTCTCCTGGTACTCATGGAGATGGATGGCATAGTGTATGTAGCGTGGGATGGATAGCCAGGGATAAATTCTCCACTTGGAGACACTGGGTCCAAGCACTACAAGACTCATAAGTCTTCTCACAAGATTTAAAGTCTCAGAAACAATTAAATTGCTGTGAACAAAACAAAATAGAAAACTCCTATAGGAGACGGTATTAAAAATGGACATAAACTCAATTTGGACTACCTTTAAATCACCAATGTTAAAAACTCACCAATGATGGCCTCTGAGTCATACTTCTCTATCTGTCCTCTATGCCTCCAACCCACCACTGGTACCTGCACTTCTACACACTCATAAAACCCAGAAGCCAAATTTAGCACCCTGCCACTGCTGCTACAGTTTATTTCTTTTTGCTATTAAACCAGGCCAGTACCCAAATATCTAAAAAGGATAATTAGTGTATATAAAAGTGTCTCAAGTGCAGCGTGCTTTGTAATTATTATTTAACCAAGAAAATATCCTTTCACAGAGATAGTCTTTCAAACATATTTTTACCTGGAGGTTTTCTTCAAATAATGATTTTTAATAGGTAGCGTTCCCTGAACACTTAACCACTTACCAGACACTATTCTAATTGTTTTCTATTTAATAATTTATTTAACCACCAGAATTTTATGAGGTTGGACTATTATTAGTCTATTGTTATCATTATTGCTGTTGCTGTTGTTATTGATGAAGAAACTGAGGCTAAGATGAAGTAACCCAGAGTTAAATAGCTAGTGAGTACTGAAACTAAGTTTTGAACCCAGTCTGTTTCTAGAAACTTCACTCCTAACATTACCCAACATATAACAAAACAAAAGCAGAGAGGCTCTGGTAAATCCACTTATTCAACAAATATTTAGTACCTACTCTGAGCCTCGCTGTATGGAAATCGTTAGAAGTAGGGCGATGTCCTTGTTTATATGAAGTAGGGCAATGTCCTTGTTTGTATTAAACTCGTTTTATAGTGGGAAGACAGACAATAAAACTAACCATACACAGGAGAAAGCAAATAGAGAGTAATGGTGATACTCAACTCTGGATTCCTATTCTACACCCCAGTGATCCCTAACATAACATAAGACCCCACGACTCACCAAGTTGTTCATTCCTCAAGTTTATGACTCAACTCCAATCAACATTCTGTCAGCTTTACCTTCAAAATATACTTCCAATTTGACTTCTATCAGTGCATCTCTAATATCATCCTAAGGCAAGCCACACCACCTCTTACCCAGGCTACTGCTCCAACGTCCTCTAATTCTTCCCTCGGAACAATTCTCAATCTGCACCTTCATTATTATTGTCCTGATTCAGTTGCACACCTATCAAACTCTATCAGTGCTAAGTCATCACTCTTCAAATCACCGAGGAGCCCCAGAGTTATTGTAAGAGGTCTCTGGAGGCATATGTGCACATGAAACTTAACGTAGTTTCCATAAGGGCAAGTACAGCTGCCACCAAGTGGGAATATGGGGGAAAAAATACATTTAAAATGGACTTCCACCTTGAAGAGTTAGGAACCACTGACTTAGACCTCTTGACCAATGGCCTTTGGCTCTTGTTTTGGCTACGCTTTTATACATTATACACTTTCTTCATTCCTGGCACGGTTCCTCTCAAGTATATAGATCCGAGCATGTCACTATCATGCTAAAACATAGATAACTTCCTATTGTCTAAGAGAAAATATCTTAACTCCTTAGTCTGTGGTTTGGGATCTCTTCTGCACCACTCTCTCATTCTTGCACCCTTGCACCTTCACTACTATACCTGTTTATTTGCTGTTCATTAGATATTAAAAACTATTCATGACTTCATGTTTTAGTTCATGTCTTATTCATGTTTTGGTTCTAATATCTTTTTGTATTCTTTATCTTCTAGACAAAATATTTCAAGATGAAGCTCAATTGCCTTTTCTGTGGAGTTTTCCCATTCCTTCTATGCAGGATAAGTTAATCATTCTATCAGAAATGCTTCTATAGTCTTATGAAGTAGTAATTTTATCATAATTTTATTCCCTTGTTAGGATGACGTAAGAGCAGGAACTTTAAACATCTTAAGTATCACCAGACCCTAGCATGTATTCTGGTTCATGGTATGCATGTCTATATTTGGTATTTAAGTAATATCTTTATCCATTACTTAATTTCAAACTGATAAAATATGCAAACTGGGTGCCTTCAAGTATCATCTTATTTTTAATTCTTGCTTACAAATTTTGAAAGCAAATATACCTGTATTTATTAGTCTTGATTCATAACCATACTTAATTAGGTTGGAGAGCCTACTATTTGAACTCCCTTTCTTAGGCTCACCTTTCTCCAAATTCAGTGACTACTTTATAGACGGAGACCTATTTTCAAAATCAGAAGTTTGATTGTGTTCCCCTTTGCAATGCAAATCCGTGCATGTCCCAAATAAAGTACAAACTCCTTTCCACGCTTTTCCAGATCCTTCCTTCCTGGCCCCTATTTATCTCTTCAGTCTTTCCACTCTCCACTATATCTACCCTAAACCCTTCAAATGCCACTTTATGCTTCAGACATGTCAAACTTGTTTTAGCTTCCCTTTTATCACATGCCTTTGTGAATATTGCTATTCTAGGTCTCTGTTTATGGCTCCTCCTCCTATCATCTCTCCAATTCCTTGATGTCTTTTAGGCCTATTTCTTGACCTAAAAAAATAACCAAAAAACTATCCCATTGTCTTTGCTGACCAACTGTATACCTTCCCTTCCAGCAACACCCAGTAGCGGTCCTTGCTCTGTCTCCCATCGTACCCTGCTCTTGCCTCTATCATAGCATTTACCAGGGTTTAATTTTACTTCCTGTTTACTTGTCTGTATAGCTCTTCAGAATCTTTGAGTCCTTGAACTAGCTTATCCATCACAGTGTCTCCCTAACCTTGCCCAGTCTCCGGCCATAGTAGATATTAAGGAAATATTTATTGCATGGATGAATTTGAATTATTGTTTAGACTTTGGACTCAGCCAAAATTTCAAAAGCAATGTGGGCTGAGAAAACCATAATTCAAAAAGAGTCATGTACCAAAATGTTTATTGCAGCTCTATTTACTATAGCCAGGACATGGAAGCAACCTAACTGTCCATCATCGGATGAATGGATAAAGAAGATGTGGCATATATATAAAATGGAATATTACTCAGCCATAAAAAGAAATGGAATTGTGTTATTTGTAGTGAGGTGGATGGACGTAGAGTCTGTCATACAGAGTGAAGTAAGTCAGAAAGAGAAAAACAGATACCGTATGCTAACATTATATATATGGAATCTAAGGGGAAAAAAAGGTCATCAAGAACCTAGGGGTAAGACAGGAATAAAGACACAGACCTACTAGAGAATGGACTTGAGGATATGGGGAGGGGTAAGGGTAAGCTGTGACAAAGTGAGAGAGTGGTATGGACATATACACTACCAAATGTAAAATAGATAGCTAGTGGGAAGCAGCCACACAGCACAGGGAGATCAGCTCGGTGCTTTGTGACCACCTAGAGGGGTGGGATAGGGAGGGTGGGAGGGAGGGAGATGCAAGAGGGAAGAGATATGGGAACATATGTATATGTATAACTGATTCACTTTGTTATAAAGCAGAAACTAACACACCATTGTGAAGCAATTATACTCCAATAAAGATGTTAAAAAAAAAAAGCAATGTGGATATTAGACAAAAATAAATAAAATCATCTCAAGCTGGTTTCAAAGTTTCTAAGTGAGTAACACTCTCAAGCCAAAGGTGATTCTGAGCCTTTGGCTGGGACAAAGGGGTTTTACCCATAGAAAAATGGATACCCATGGTGAATTAGACCTTAAGGAACCAATCTGGTTTGATAAGTCCTAATCATTTAAAACTGAAAACCTGCTTCCCCCCAGAAAAACTGAGCAGGTACGTGTTGGTTTCCTTAATAATATATAAAGGAGAGAAGACATATTTGCAAGGCAGGAAACAAAGATTATATGTCTGAATTGGGTATGTGACCTTGAACAATTCATTTCTCCTCTTCTGTCCTGTTTCAACCATAAAGTAAGGAAATAAATTCTGGATTTTTCTCCAGGATCCCTGATGACTGATTTCTGTTTAATGAGTCTAGAAGACAGCCCTTGTCCTCTGTTACCTACTATTGCAAAACCTCCTTATTGGTGTGCCATATTCTCTCTTGATACATCCTCTACACAACCAAAAAATTTTATTTCTGAAACGAAGAAATCATATCATCAATGGTTTATACATTTCAACCATTCCTTGATGTTCCAGCTCGAGCATGGACCCATGTCCAAATCAATCAAATAATTCACCTCCTCCTCAGATTTGTGCATGATGGACCCATCAGCTTAAGGCTTGGGCCAGAACAATTAAAAAAGGGTGGTTTTCTTGCCATGGGTGTTGCCAGGCTGGTAGGATATCAGCCTCAAAGTGCAGCTGTGAACATGTGGTTAGAGCCAACCTGTAAAGAAAGATTATATAAAGGAGAGCAAGGCAGAGGTGGGATGAGGGTAAGACCTGTTCCTGATGCCCAGTTTGAGTCCTTGAGTCCAGCCAAGTGCTAGTGCTTCCTTGTGGTTTTCGGTTGTTGTGAGTCGGTTTACTATCATTTCAACAGTCATATTAAATTTAGGTTTTCAGGTAAATCACAACATCTGTGTTTAACAATGGGGAAAATGGCACCTCCTATAAGGTTGTTTTTAAAATAATGTATAAGAAATTTAATAGCATAATATGCTGACTTGCTAGAACATAAAATAAAATTGTACTGGTAGATGGAGAATGTTGGAAGATAAAATTGGAGAGGTGGGTTGGACCTTGATATTAAAGGCCCTTGAAAGTCTAGTTAAAGAGGTATACAGACAAGTAAACAGGAAGTAAAATTAAACCCTGGTAAATGCTATGATAGGGGCAAGAGCAGGGTATGATGGGAGACAGATAAATGCCACCTTCTTTCCTCTCTTCCCTTCTACCTTCTCTCTCTCTCTCTCTCTCTCTCTCTCTCTCTCTCTCTCTCTCTCTCTCTCTCTCTCCCCCTCCCTCCCTCCCCCCCCCATTCCTGGTTGTTCTACTATTCTTCCCATGGTAAGTAAAATTACTCTGTACATTATGAAATAAGTAAGTTCAATTTACAAGGCAAAATGCTTAGTTAAAGTGTAGACTGAAAAGCTTAATTATGCGAACAAGGAAAAGTCTCAAGCACTGGAGGCATGCTTGGTCTCTACATTCTTTGAATCCTATAGTCTATATTGCTTAATGCTCTTTTATGTTAACTATCACAGTATAACCCTATTAGGGAGGTCTCTATTATGCCTATTTTTAGATGACTAAACTACAGGAGTTTCCTTGCATTTTCCATCTTCTAGAGGTTGCCTGCATCCCTTGGGCTCCCAGTCCTGCATCACTCCTACCTCTGCTTCTGTAATGTCATCTCCATATCTGACTTGGACCTCTTATAAGGACTCTTGTAATTACATCGGGCCCATCCAGATAATGCAGAATAACCTCCCGAAGACCCTTAACATAATCACAACTACAAAGTCCATTTTAGCATCTCAGGCAATGTATTTACAGGTTTCAGGGATTAGTATATGGACATCTTGTCAGGGAGGGTTGGGCATTATTCAACCTACTATACAAACCAATTCTTATAAAAATTAAAAGACATGCTCAAAGTTACACAGATGGTTACTATGAAGGTGAATGTCAACTCCAGCCAGGACTGTCTAATTCCAAAGTGTGTGCTCTCATCTATTATGTCTATGATACGGAGATACCATTTCATGGCACCCTTTATGATGCTACAAAAATGTATCAAATAGTGTGGATTTACACTATTGTCAGTCTCAAGAACTGTTTGGTCCTGCCTGAAGCCTTTTTCTCAGCCATAAGCTGTAGAAAAGTGAATCTGTTGCTTGGAAAAGTGCATCTGTGTGCTTCTTCTGGTCAGTTGCTAGACCTTCATGTCCTTATGATTTAAAATGCATACAAATCCTGGCACCCAGTTAGTTTTCTGTTGGCAAAATGACTTCACTACATACATCATTCTTATCTTAAATGTTTGTGAAAGTCAGTCAGTCAACAAGCATTTATCGAGTGCCTAAAAAAGCGTTTCACATAAATCAATGTGCTATAAGTCAATTAAGATAATCACTCAAACGTCACTAATAAAAGTGGCATTCCTCAAAGGAAAGTTTTCCAGAAACATGTGCAGATTGTGAAAACACACACAAAAAATGTGACCACATGGCCAAATTATTTTTAGTGATCTGAAGCCTTAGAAGATGCCTAAATGCCTCTACATCTTTGTCTCTGTCTCTCTTTCTCTCTCTCTCTCTCTCTCCCCTTAGCTACCTACCTATCCCTCTACACACATACACACACACTCAGGGCACATATGTGTCTAAGTAAAATATTGTAAGTGAATCAAAACGTTCATTTTTTAGATGTAACACCCAATGCAGTGATATGATCACAATAACCAATTCATCAAAAAAAATTTGCAGAACTAGGGGATACTATGATTTGGACCCTTAAGCGCAAAAATGTGCTGTACCATTGACGTCCTCTTAGTTAGACAGAGATCAGAATGCTGAATTATATGCCGCTCCCTGGATATATAATACTCATATTTAAGGGTCCTTTAAAATGGTATTCTATCTGATTGGAATGTTCTTTCCAACCTCTTTACCTAGTTAACTCATACCAACATCTCAAGTGTCACCTTCTCCAAGGTACCCCTCATTTCTCTACAATGAATTAGATGTCCTATTTACATACTCTCATAGTACTCAGTACTTGCCCCTGTGGTGACACAGATTATCATTCAAATTAGCTGGTTTTTTTGTTTTTAAAAATACTTTTCTTTATTTTTTATTTTATTTAAGACTTAGGTTTTTTTTAGAGCGGTTTTAGGTTCACAGCAAAATTGAGAAAAAGCAAAGATAGCCGTTATACCCTCTACCCACACACTGCACAGACTCTCACATTATCTACATCCCCCACCTGAGTGGAATATTTACTTTACCACTGATGAACCTACACTGACACATCATAATCACTCAAAGTCCACAGTTTACATTAGGGTTCACTCTTGCTTGAACATTCTATGGTTTGGAAAAATGTATTCATCATATGGTATCAGACAGAGTATTTTCATTCCCCTAAAAATCCTCTGTGCTCTTCCTATGCACCCTGCCCCTGCCCCACCCCTGGCAACCACTGATCTTTTTACTGTCTCCATAGTTTTGCCTTTTCCACAATGTTATATATTGAAATCATATAGTATGTATTCTTTCAACATTGACTTTTTTCACTTAGTAATGTGCATTTAAGGTCTCTCCATGTCTTTTCATGGCTTGATAGCTCATTTCATCTTAGCAGTAAATAATATTCCATTGCCCAGGTATACCACAGTTTTGTTATTCTTTCACCTAACAAAGGACACCTAGGTTACTGCCAAGTTTATCAAATTAGCTGGCTATTGCTCTGTGTTGTCTACTGTACCATGACTCCATGAAGACCAGACTGTATCTCATCTACTGGTTTGCAGTCCCCAGCCTACAGCCTGGCTCATAGTAGAAAGAAAATGTTATGGGAGCTAGAAGATGAAAAATCTAATATTGTGTAGAGACATTTTTAAAAAGTTTTCTGCAGTGTTGGCATCCTCAATGCAGCTACTCAGAACCATATTCCCACTTTCCCTAGTTGATGAAACCCCTTCACTGTCACTGAGATTAGTTCAAAAGGCAGGAATCAATTTTTCCCTTAAATGGAAGCATATAGATTGTATGTGTAATTCTTCATGGATTGTAATGAAAACATCAATTAAGTAAGGACTATAGCCCAGTAAGAAATTAAGCCTCGCCAATCAGCAAGGCAAGACTCTACTGTACGTGGACAGTATCACTGGCAGAGGCATGCCAGCCCCCACTCCTTAGGGATTTGGGAGCCAAGGGAATACGACTGAAATAGACTGCATCTGTTCCAGTTCTGGGTGGCCAAACTCATTTCTCATAAGATTCTCTATCCTTGATTAAATAAATGGAGAATTTAATCTATCACTCTGCATTGTGGGGTGTGTATGTGTGTGTATTTGGTCTGTCTGCGAAATTTGAAATTACACAGAAAGTCAGGAAAAGCTTTATAAAGGAAACAACATTTGGAAAAAGGAATTTTATAGAAGGCTAGAATTTTGTCCTGTGCAGGAGTAGTTATAAGAGCCTTTGAGGTAGAGGTAAAATGTACAAAAATACAGTGGTGTTCAGGAAAAAAGAGAAAAAATGATGGCTGGGACAAAACTGGACTGGTAGGTAAAGAATGCTGGACGATAAGGTTGGAGAGGTGTATTGGGCCTTGACATTGAATGCCCTTGAAAGCCAAGTTAAAGAGTAAATGATAGTAAGAAATGACATGAAATGATTATTTTTTGACAACAGGATATTTAGTTAGTAAATTAATTAATATTTAAAAGCGATTTAGGGTTAAGGCCATTTTGTTGATTGTTCAAGCCTCTTTAGTTTAACTACTCTCCACTGTTCATCTTCCCCAGAATGCCGCCCTTGCTATTTTCTGATGCTGACATATGCATAAGAAATTTCACAATAATGTGACATCATTCAGGGCCAGGCATGAAACAATTCCAAATTCTCACTCATTACGTATTCTTTCCATTTCAAGTTTCTGAAATGTATCATACTTTATAGCATTAGAGTTAGTTTTGTTTATGTATTTTTCCTACTACAATATGAACCCATGAAGCATAGAAGACGTCTGACTTCTAACAATAGCCACAATAAAAACAGTAATAATAATCACTAATAAGTACACAATGCTTACTGTGTGATAGGAACATCTTTAAGCACAGTACAAGGATTCATTCATTCAGTACTTGGAGATGACGAAAATGTAACATAGAGATGCACAGGTTATATACTTTGTATAAGCCAGAATTATCAACCGGAAATTCTAGATCCAGGGTCCTTGCTTTTAATCATAGGCAATACTGTTCCTTTACCAAATCCAAGGATGCTGTTTTGCACATACTATAACTAAAACAATAATAATAATAAAATTCTCTATTTACCCAGTCTTACCCTCAAAAATATTACTGATTAATGTATTAAATCAACAGATACTTATTAAGGTCCATTATATTCCAAGTACTTTCTGTTCAAGTACTTTCTGTTCAATAGTAAACCAGAGTCTCTACCCTCATAGACCTTACAGCCATGAGACATTATATAGCTACAACATTTCACTTACAAGTAAACTTTTACTCATTTACAGTAGGTATCAACATCTAAATTATGCTTTCAGTCATAATTTTTAATGACAAATGTCAACCTGAAACAGTGCTGATTATTTTAGTGAATCCATATATATTTTTGGACTTTTAATTGATATGTGACATTATCAAGAAAACAAATTTTAGTAAGAGTTGTGTGCTTGGGAAATGCTAACAAACTACTTTAGACAAATGATTTTCTTGTTCATCAGGGTTTATATATCAGAAAGAATATCCAAGCCAGTTAGAAATTCTTACATTGCAAGAGGGAGTCATTTCAGACTTGAGAGTAAGACTTTGATACAACCATTCTTCACATCTGAATTCATCATGTTATAATTGTTTGGGAAATAGATGCTTACTTATAAAAGTTAGACATACTCCTTCATCCATATGAAGTATTTGAATCATATGTGTCAGTTTCTCATGTTTCGAGTTCAGTACCACAAATAAACCATTATTTTTGTCCTGATTTAACACATAGATTTATATATTCCTTATGAATGCTTTATTGTGGTGTTAAATAAAATATGAAAATACCAGTACTAAATATGGTTGTCCTTTTGAGAGGTGAGAAGTGAAGGAATCAAAACCCAAGGCTGCTTCTTTGGACCCATTAAATGGCTGTTCAACTTCACCAACACGGCTAGTTAATGACTAGTTCTTCCCAGACTAAATTTCAAGAGACCCTTTATAGCATTTTTCTGCAGTCTCCTATACTATGATTCCCTCTAATATAACTGCCAATTAGATAGTTCCTAGTTAAGATGACGAATTCATGTGGCACATTTTCAAGAAAGATGCATCAACACATATCATATATTTTATTTAAATACATTAATATTAAAATATACTAAACAACCAAACATATCACCAGATACCCTAAACTTCTACTTTATGGATAGCATTTTCACATCAAAATACTCTACTCTGTAAATAATAATGTGGTCTCTCACTTTGCAACTCCTATATTTTATATTTATTGATTTAATTTATTTGCATTCTCCTTTTATTCATTCTAATTTTTCTATGTTTTCATGGGCCACTTTTAAAAATTCATAATGCTTTTATTTCAGCATGTTCTCAACTGATACATATAATGTGGGTTGTAATTCCACATTTTCATATTTGCCTGTGGTCATATGAGACAGCATTGTCTCACTTACAAAATAAATATGTAAAAGAGAAATGCTATGGGAGCAAATCAACTACTATAAAATGATAACGAGCAGGCTAGGTGGTGTAGAATAAGCAGTATTATATTTTGACTCCTATAATAAT
This sequence comes from Leucopleurus acutus, assembly GCF_964270905.1. Lineage (NCBI taxonomy): Eukaryota > Metazoa > Chordata > Mammalia > Artiodactyla > Delphinidae > Leucopleurus > Leucopleurus acutus. The sequence continues at coordinate 51,340,294 of NC_139151.1, read as the reverse complement.
ATTTCCTCTTATATCCTCAAAAGAGATGATTAAAAATGTATTGTTAAGCTGTCTGTCCAAAAGAAAAATACCATATATAGATGTTATATAAATTCCAATTTCTAAATCATAAATAAAATTATATGTAATTGTATTTCCAATGACTCTCACAAGATATCTTACATTATTCAATGAAGTAATAGAGAGATGCAAACACGAACAATTCCCCGTTGAAAAACCCACCTGATTTATTATACACTTAAGTCAAGAATAAAATTCTTCCTGTTGTACTGCTTCTCAGCTAAGTTACTTAGATACATAAGGACATAAGGACATAAGGATACATAAGGATACATAAGGACACAGACATAAGGACACAGACATAAGGATACATAAGGACACAGACCATCTAAATTATTTACCAAGAAAGAAACTAGATTTACCCCGGTTCATCATAAAACCTGTGGCTTCACAATTATTGTTATTTCAACTTGAACGCTACATGAGTAACAACAGAAAATACCATCTGTCATTAAAATTATTAAATTAACTCTCAAAAAATACTCAGTTTGAAATTGAACCCCAGATAAAATTAACAAGTTCTTGTAAACTTGATTATTAAATGTGCACGCTACAATATCTGAAAACCTAACATTTTCTGACAAGAGTTTATTACTTTGATGCATAAAAGAAACAATACTTCATCCCATTCATATTCTAGAGCAAGAATGGATCACTCATTTCCATATTTCTAAGCCATATATGAGAAGAATTTCAGAGACATTCCATATTTTTCATGCAGTGCTAAAAAGTTTAAAAAATATAAAATCCATGCAAATTACATTGTTTATAGAAATTAACAATCCACAGTTCCTCTCAAGTTAGTTTCCCTATTTTTCTTCTTTCCCGTTATTCATATGAACCCTTATTTTCCTTTAAAATATAATTTGTGTCATGATGACACAAACATTAAATGTTCTATAACTCATTAATTAAATTATTTTTGCCACTTTTCAGACTGAACTGTTTTACATTTCATATTATTCAGTGAAGGATGAAAAAACAAACAATAAAAAAAGTATTTCTGTAGATACCTTATCTGCACATCTACAGGAAGAGAACAGAATATTCCAATCCCCATAAATCATGGCTCTTGGTTTAAAGCTTTGAGGGCCAGGGTACCAGAATATCTATTTCTATTAAAAAAAAAGTGCATCATATTAAGAAACGTGATGTCACTTACCAGTCAGTTTACATCTTAGCACCCAACTCCAAACAAAATCGACACTGAAAGAATAAAAACATAATTAAAATATGAAAGTAAACATATAAAAACTGAGTATTCCATAGTAAACTTAGAAGTCATACTGTTAGAGCTACATTAACACAACTACATGTTAAACACATTTTTTTAGACAAAATGCATTTCAATGATAATAATGACCATTGATAGACAAATCTGTACAAACTGATCCCAAAAGTTTACGGCAAAGAAGTAAATTCAGGAAATTTTTTAAAGGCATCAACTAGGATTATAATGCATTAAGGATAAAAATAGTTCCAGTGAGAGTCTATGCCCACTTAGATGTTGTCTAACCACGTATAATAAAAATAGAGATTGTCATATTTATTGTAGCCTTTTTCATAACATGGGGATTGACAGACTTCTTCTGTAAAGAGACAATAAATATTTTAGGCTTTATAAGCCTGCAGTCTCTTCTTCAACTACACAACTCTGTGTATGTAAATGAATAGGTATGGCTGTGTTCCAATTAAACTTTATTGACAAAATCAGGCAGCTGACAAAAATTTGGTTCCAGGACATGGTTTACTAACTCCTGGCAAAAAAAAAAAAAAAAAAAGAAAAGAAAAACAACCCGCTGAGAGTTCCCACTCAGAAATATCAATCCTCACATGTGGCAGACAATGAAATATGGAGAATCATGGGGACTGAATAATTAGAGCCCTTAGCTTCAGAATAAACTATGTGATTTAAAATGACCCTATAAAAACCTGTGGAGTTCTCAGCCCCAGAATGATGATATATGAGACTCAGAGTAATTGTTTTGAATGTTTACAGTAAATATCAAAAACATATTGTTCATACAAGGTAGATATCTAAGAATGTGATAGTAAATAGAAAATATTATATTTTTAAAAGAAGAAAGACAATTGATTTTTATTTATGCTTTAAAAATTATGCTAAGTAATAACAAGATTCCTGGGACCTAGAGATCAAGGAGGTCAAATACTAAATGAGAAAGAATAACAGATTGAAATTAGCCAGAGAGATTCATCAGGCTGGCTTTACAATCCTTGGGAGATGCATTGAAAAGATGAGTCTGGAAAGTGTTCTAGAGAAGGGTCTGATGTCAGTCTGGAAGGCTGCAGTGATAGGCTCCCTGTGACAGTATAATTACTTGATCCTTAGTTATCCAGTATGTGATACTGTTAAAAGCAAGAGGACAGACTGAATTGTCAACACACTCAGCTATTCAGTGAAATATTAATTTTACTCTTTTTGGCAATATGGGATGAACTCAAAACTGGCAAACAGATTATATGAGAGAAACAATTCTATTTGTGACAGAAAAGGGGTTAGTAATAAGAAATCTTGCCATTATTTCACAGTTATAACTATTCTGTATTCATTTTTGAATTTTTGAAAGTGCCTCTGTATACCTCAAAGTATATTTCAATATTTAGTGAACACCCACCCACCCACTTACACTCCAAATGAGTATTTTCCATTCTGCATGGCTCGCTTGTCCTAGTAACTTTACCTTTATACTCAAAGAATGGCTCTACTTATGAGAGCAAAGAAGTATTGAGATGGCATCTTGAACAAACATAAATAATGGATTTCTTGTTGTCTTCATTCATATGACTCCCAGGTATGGGCTAAATGTGTCCCCTCAAGATTCTTATATTGGAGTCCTAACCTAGTTCCCCAGCATGTGACTATGTTTGGAGACAGGGACTTTACAGAAGTAATTAAGTTTAAATGAAGCCATTAGAGTTGTCCCTCATCCATTATGACTGGTGTCCTTATAAGAAAAAGAAACTCAGAGACAGACATGAGCTCACACAGAAGAAAGACTATGTGAAGACACAGGGAAAAGACAGCTACCTACAAGCCAAGGTGCAAGGCCTCAGAAGAGATCAACTCTGTCAACACCTCGATCTCAGACTGCTCGCCCCAGGACTAAGAGAAAATAAATGTCTGTTGTTTAAGACAACAGGTTTGTGGTACTTTGTTATGGCAGCCGTAGCTAAGCTAAACTAATACACTTCCTCTCTCCCATGCCCAACTGTAATGCCAATCAAGCAACGGCAGCAGCAAAACAGACTTTCCCTGCTACCTTAAACCTAGCTAAAAGCCAACTTACCCCACCCGCTTCCGCCAGCAGCTACAGTGACTGCTTGCAATTAGAGAAGTGATGGTGTTACACGCTTGGCCTGAAGGAAGAATAACTGGCTGCCGGTGGAAGGGGCAAGGAAGAAGGCTCATTGTAAAAGGCAGTTCTCCATTTTAAGAGAAGCTATAAATGAATCTTGAATATGTAGTTGGAATCCACATGGTCAGAAATAACACTGTCCCTCCTTTGGTAAACTCCCAGTTCTTGGCTAAACTCCAGAGGCCAGATGCTGGAATTCCAATTACCATGAAACTGTCAAAATGAAAGTTGTTTCATGAGACCTTGACAGTCTGCTTATCATTTCAGAGAAAATTGGGGCTCTTAATTAATTTGCTCAAAGTCACAAAGGTAGTGATTTGTAGATCCTACATTCATTACAAAAATCACATTGGTCTTTTTCCAAAGTTTATATACTATGGAAACCCTGCCTCTGTGAGCAGTTCATTCATTGGTTCAACAAACGTTTACCAAGTTATGTTACAGACACACTTCTTACTATTTAGGATACAATAGTAAACAGCACAGTCTAAGAACTTACCTCCTTGAGTTTATATTCTAACATGGGTGATGGGCAGTAGATAATATGTCTTTACATTACATGATTTGTTATAAGATTAAAAGTGTTAGCAGAAAGGAAAAAGTATAGTAGAATAAAGGGATTGGGGGGTTGTAGGGTAGAAATTGACATGAAGTAAGGGAGGAGGGAGTTTTCAGTCTTAAATTGGGGGTCAAGGAAGGCTCATTGACATTTCAGCAAACAACTGAAAGAGATGAGGGTGGTAAATAGATGGCTATTTCCATAAGGATTGATTCCGGGAGAGAATTCCAGTACAAAAGCCAGGCCTTAGGCTTTAGGACTGGAACCTACCTGACTTTTTTGAGAAATGGCAAAGTGACCAGTGTGACTGGAGTAGAATCAATGAAGGGGGAAATGGTAGGAGATGGAGCCACATCAGGAAAGGGGTGGAGAGATCTTGTTAGGGAGAGCCTTGCAGTCCATTGGAAAGAGATTGAATTTTTTTTTTTTTTTGCGGTATGTGGGCCTCTCACTGCTGTGGCCTCTCCCATTGCGGAGCACAGACTCCGGATGCACAGGCTCAGCGGCCATGGCTCACGGGCCCAGCCGCTCCGCGGCATGTGGGATCTTCCCGGACCGGGGCACGAACCCGTGTCCCCTGCATCGGCAGGCGGACTCTCAACCACTGTGCCACCAGGGAAGCCCTGAATTTTTCTGTAAGTATGATGGGGAGCTGTAGCAGGGGTTTGTCTAAAAATTAATCCTTATTAAAAGGTTCACCTTGGCTGCTCTCTTGAATATTAGATCCAGGTTTTAGGCAAGGTGTAAGCAGGAAAATGAGTAAAGTTACTGCAGTCATCCTGATGAAAGATGGTGCTGGCTTGGACCATGGTAACAGTGATGGAAATAGTGAGAAATGATTATTAATTTGAAAGATATTATAAATTTGAGAATAAATGACACATCAGATATGGGTTTTGAGAGAAAGAGGGGAGAGAAATCAGTTATTTTAGTATAAGAGCTCGTTCCGTTAAGGTTTCTTTTGTATATAAAAGATGCTGTATGGCATGGTAGAGCATCAGTTCTGAAGGAAGAAAAGTCTGGGGATGATTTCTGGTTCTATTATATACTAGGCATCCCCCTTTTCCACAAAACAGTGCTGTAGTTAAGAGCTCAGGTCTGAAGTCTTGTGACCTTTCCTGTGAATTCTAGCTCTTCCATTTACTAACTTTAAGCAACTGACTTCGACCCTCTAACCCCCACTGTATAATTGGGATAATAAACATATTTATCAGAGAAGGACAGAGAAAGAGGCGGAGGAGGGAAAAGAGAGAATGTATTACATCTGCTAAGGCGTGTGAAGCAGTTATCAGCTCAGTGCCAAACACACAGCAGGTGTGGTAAATTGAATCAATTACTCCATTCCTCCCCCAACCCTATAGCCACATTCCTTACTCTGTTAACTTTGCAGTTGCTTCTTCTAAAGAGGAAGATTATACTTTCCCACTCCTGAGTTCAGGTTGAACCCTGTAACTTACTTTGGCTGTAGAAAAAGGTAGAGATGACAGCATGATGATTCCAAGCCTAGACCGTAAGAGGCTTCAGGTATTTCTGCTTTTATTTATTTTTTTGGAGGGGGGTACGCGGGCTTCTCACTGTTATGGCCTCTCCCGTTGCGGAGCACAGGCTCCGGATGCGCAGGCTCAGCGGCCATGGTTCACGGGCCCAGCCGCTCCGCGGCATGTGGGATCTTCCTGGACCGGGGTGTCCCCTGCATCGGTAGGCAGACTCTCAACCACTGCGCCACCAGGGAAGCCCCGTATTTCTGCTTTTGCCTTGTCTCCATCCTAGCCCTGGATTGCCCAGAGGATGAGCTATGTGGGCAGAGCCACTTCCGTTGACCCTTTACCTGCGGCTGGAAGCAGAATTGCCCAGCCAAGCTCAGAGGAACCGCAACCAACCCAAAGACACGTAAGTGAGAATAGTTCATGTTTTCAGTCACTGAATTTGAGGATGTTCCCTTGCATAGCAATAGCTCAGTGATGTGACAGGCATTAAATAATCCCAGCCTATTTCCTTGGGATTTTGGTTAGAACAAAATTTAAAACAAATAACACTTCCCAACACCCCCCCCCCAAAAAAAAAACCTATCTGTCTATTGAATCACATCTTTTTGCTTTATCGTTTTTGAATAATTTAGTGCTGAGAGCAGATTGGAAGTTAAGACACAGGTCAAATTCTTCAACACAAAATATCAAATTTTACATTAAGCCTCTGGAGAGTCACTTAACTTCCCCCTCTTTAAGTTACAGAGTACCTTGGAGAGATTGATAAGTGCTAGAAAGCTTTATATGGGATCAGAAGCCAAAGACAATGAGTTTGAGCAATATCCTTGACTATGTCAGAACACTCTTTCTTATTCATTGTAAATCCAATGGGGAAATGAGCTGCTTTAAGCTAATTCTTTCCAAATAAAATATGCCTTAAAAATAAAACATTCTATGTTGGGGAGGGTATATTGCTGTCACTGAGGATATTACTACATTTTAAATAAATTTTAAGTGATATGAATAGAGTGTGTCTATCTTCATTATTTGTGGATTCTGTATTTAAAAATTTATGTACTAGCTAAAATATATCAGTAACCCCAAAAATCTATACTTATGGCACTTTTGCAGTCATTTGATATGCACAGAGTGGCAGAAAGTTGGGGTCACCTGGTGCACCTATTTCCAGGTGAGATCAAACAAGGCAATGCTCTGCTTTCTTGTTTGAGCTCATACTGAAAACAAGTGTGTTCTCTCCGTGGTCTATTTAGTGCCACATTCTTCTCATGTTTGTGCTTTGGATTGGTGATGTCACTGTTTAAAATGGCCCCCAGTGCCACTGTGCTGTCAAGCCTTCTAAGCTCCAGAAGGCTGTGATGTGCCTTATGGAGAAAATACAGGAGTTAGACAAGTTTTGTTCAGCACTGAGTTATAGTGCTGTTGACTGTGAGTTCAAGGTTAAGGAATCAACAATATATAATCAATAAGATATCTTCACACAGCAAAGAAGGTCATATACTGATCATTCAAAAAAAAAAATGTGGGCTTCCCTGGTGGCGCAGAGGTTGAGAGTCCGCCTGCCGATGCAGGGGACACGGGTTTGTGCCCCAGTCCGGGAGGATCCCACATGCCGCGGAGCGGCTGGGCCCATGAGCCGTGGCCGCTGAGCCTGCGTGTCCAGAGCCTGTGCTCCGCAATGGGAGAGGCCACAACAGTGAGAGGCCCGCGTACCGCAAAAAAACAAAAAACAAACAAACAAAAAAACAAAAAAATATGACCAGAGGTTCACAGGAGCCTAACCCTATGTTTCTCCTAGGAGTAACAGTTTAGTTTTTGCTAGTTTAATATTTGTGGTAACTTTATAGAATATAAAAACTGCTGATAGTGAGAATGGGCTATATGTATACATGTACTTTGTACTTCTATACATGTATCTATATATTTCTCTGTATATATGATATGTCTCCCTTAGAATAGCATTTTAACTATATCCCCCAATAGCTCCAGTCACCAAACAATTCTGTACAGAATTTCTCTAAGGAAAGCCAAGGACCTTTCATGAAAAGATGATGATGAATAATATTCCTAACTGTATTAGTCATTCAGATCTTCATCTTTTTATACTTCTTGGGTTATTACATTTAAATGAGTAAGATTGTTACCATGAGATTCAGTAGGAGAAGAAAAACCTGAAAAAAACCCCAAACTTAGTCAGAAAACAGCATTTTGAAAAGAATATTTCTAACAGTAAAACATCTCATTAAAATGAAGATTTCATGAAAAGTACTAGGGGCAACTGTTTAGCCCCAAAATAACCATTTCTCACTGAATCCCCCTTTCTTTTACAGTATCCTCTATCTATCTCATTATTGTACCTAAACTCCATCGCAGTGATCATTCTACCTTTCTCTTGCCTGTGACCTCTCCTCAGCCTGTAGCCCAGTGTCTGCCACATAGCAGGTTCTCAATGCAGGTAGTAAACTATGATTATGGAATATTCAATTGTCATCACACTACACAGGGGCCTCCTACACCTTTTATATGCATGTATATGCATAATTTGTAATATTTAAAGTGTAATATTTACCTCTGCATAAACTATCCCAAAGTCACATATCTTACCTCACACTCCCTAGGAATTTCTTTAAAATTTCCAACCATCACCTCAGTCTAAGCCAAGACTAGTTGTAGGAGGAGGTCACAGGGAGGACGTTGACCCATGAGCTGGACCCAGGCAGTCAGAGGCTCCTCACTCCCTCCTGTATTCTTGGAATATGTGTTCCGCCCATTGTTCACATAGCCAGGGAGGCATTTCAAGGACACAGCTTTGAGAGAGTAAGGTGCTGCTGAAACCATCTGGACTGAATACATAAGTGAACCCTGTTAAGGCCTCCATATAAACTTGTAAGAGTCTGGCAGGTGCAGAGATCTAGTCCTCTTGGGGCTGCCTAGGATAAGCCTTGTATGTAAGTTCCCTTGCTTATTAAAACCGCCATCTGACAATCTGGAATGTTCTGCCTCTTTGGCCTCTCGATGCCCTCTGTATGTAGGGGTCAGTTTGCAAACCAACACCGGTATAGCAGAAAGCACTTGATATTTGGTTAAAAAGGGGTTTACATTCTGGCTCTATCACTTAATGATTGTGGAACATCCAAAAAGCTACACAACTTTTCTAATCTTCAGCTTCTTTATATGTAAAATGGGTGGCAGAATCAGACCCATCAGACCACTTATGGGATAGCTGTGAGGATTTTGCTAGATCTTACAGGAGAACATGTCTAGTATACATGTTCTTTCATGTTAGCTTTCTTTCCTCCAAGATCTTACATGCATATCTTCAAATAGTTTAATGATAAATTTGCTTCTCATAGAGATGATCCTTGTCGTTGTTTTAATTTTCAGAAATGTAGGAATATGGTTGCAGCTGGAGGGCTGTGAATTATTTTTAAAAAGCCTCAAATTATTGCCTATTGCTATAGGCAATAATTTTAATGTTAATTAACTCCATCTGGAAGGAAAAGCAGGTGTGGAAATTGATCGCTTAAGTACAGAAAGCAAGGGCTGTTTACCAAACTCTCCCTAAATTAATTTGGCTGAGCTTGTGGTTCAATTGCTTTCAAGCCACTTTTCTATAAATTCCTTACACCAAATGCTGAAATTGGAAAAAGAAGTAGACCAAGCATATTTTAATGAAATGCAACAAATCAGACTGAAAGGTTACCTAAAAATAAAAATTACATTTTAAAAATGAAAAAAATGCAACAGTTCGTTTTGCTTCAATAGCAGATGGAATTTGAGCAAAAATCTAAAGCATTTCCCACGTGTTATTCACAAATCACCTGAATCAAAGCAAAATGAGTGCATGAGAAAAGGCAGAATCCTGGGCTCTCTGTCAAACCTTAGTGCATCAGATATGCCTGTGAGGAGGAGGGATCTGCATTTAACAACTGCTCAGCTAATTTCTTTTTTATATTGGAGTATAGCCAATTAAGAATGTTGTGACAGTTTCAGGTGCACAGCAAAGTGACTCAGCCATATACACATGTATCCATTCTCTCCCAAACTCCCCTCCCATCCAGGCCGCCACATAACATTGAGCAGAGTTCCCTGTGCAGTAGGTCCTTGTTGTTATCCATTTCATTTTATTAAAAAAAATTTTTTTTGATGTGGACCATTTTTAAAGTCTTTATTGAATCTGTTACAATATTGCTTCTGTTTTATGTTTTGGCTTTTTGGCCGTGAGGCACGTGGGATCTTAGCTCCCGGACCAGGGATGGAACCCACACTCCCTGCACTGGCAGGCAAAGTCCTAACCACTGGACCGCCAGGGAAGTCCCTCCATTTTAAATACAGCAGTGTGTGCATGTCAATCCCTAACTCCCTAACTATCCCTTCCCCCCACCCTTCCCCTGATAACCATAAGTTCATCGTTCTCAGCTGATTTTTATTCTCACTACAACTTAAGATAATTGTCCTAAGGACAGAGAAATACCAAATCATACGATAGTGATACAGGGTCCTAGAAAGATGACAAATTAGGACAATGGTTGTCTGAGAAGGTAAAAGATAACAGAGAAGCTTGGAAAATATTATTAAGAATCTGGACACCAAAATCAAATCTGTACCATTTAAGAACATTCTGATGTATCGGTGGTGTTCATCTGATTTCTTTACTTTCTGTCATTACCTAACTTCTCAATAGAAAGCCCAGATTCCTTAAACTTCTTTTCAAGACCTTCCATGATCTGATCTGATTGTCCATTCCACTTCAAAGTGTGGAACATCACAGCAACATCAACTCACCCAGACTTAGAGAATCAGACATTCTGGGGGTGGAGCCCAGCAACCTGTGTTTTAGCAAGACCTCCAGGTGATTCTGATGCACATAAGTTTGAAGATTACTGTGCATCCTTCATGATTCACCATGATTCACCAGACTTTAGTCAACTGCCATGAACAAGGCATTAGAGTTGAGACTTTTAAGGTAGGAAACCTAACTGGGTCTCTTTTTTTCCCTTTCAGATGGAACAGAGATTGCCAGACCCTGCTAATGTGCCCAACCATGAAAGAACCAACACTTACTGAATATTTACTACATGTCAGTTACTCTTCTGAGTGGTTTACATTTATTACCCAGTTAATCCTCACTACAACCTAAGGGTATAAGTTTATTATCACTGTATTACAGTGTGATGCTGAGGTACAGAGCGCTGAAGCAAAAACCCCAAGGCCACACAGCTGTCAAGGGATAGAATCAGAAATTGAACATAGCCTGTCCCTCCAGCTCACATACTTCACTACTCTACACACCACTTTCAGGAAATGTTAGCAACTCCCAAACACAACCTGAAGAATTCTTAACCCTGGTCAGGAAAAAGACAATGCCCAAACTTGAAAAAGAAGTAGGACTAAACAGCCTTGAATATTTCCAAGATCATCACTGTAGATATTTGGACAGTTGGGGTAACTTTGTTCCCAATATGCCTCCATTCATAAATCACCTCAAAGCCTCCTTATCTTTAGGTTCCTATTAAAACATGACTTTATTAAAAAGACCTTTCAGCTGTGTGAACTTGAAGCAAAACAGTGTCAGAGACTAGGTTTCCTCATCAAAAGACTGAAGATAATATTATTTAACCATGGAGAAATAATGAAAGGAGGGGATATGTGTGAAAGTTCATTTGAAACTTTAAACATTAACTATTTGCTTGTAATGTGGTGTCACAATATTTTTTATACCGAGGATTTTAGGCATTTATTGATTGGGGAGTGTTTCCTTTGACCTTTTATACCACCATCAGCATCATCTTTATAGACAGGTTGCACAAAGTGCTTTTGTTTTAGCAACTCATTCATCAAATCTCAACCTTCACCCTCCCACCCCATAGTAGCACAATTTTTCAAACTTTCCTTACTATAACTAACCTGAGATGCTTTTCATTAAGCTATATTCTCTAGCATCTCCCCTGGAAATTGTATTTATTTAGGTCTGGCATAGGATCCAGGATACTATACATTTTAAGAAATATCCCAAGTGATTATGATGAGCTGAGTGTGGGAAATACTACAGTAAATTCTAAAATTCTTCTGGAGATTTAAAAACACAGACCAAAGAAAGTCCTCTCACTTTCTATCTATTAATAGCATAAAGATTATTTGGGGGCATAGGTCTGTTCATTTGTTCATGTAGTTATCAAAATATTTATTTTTCAACAAATACTAGGTTATTAGTGCTTTACCCCAATACATCTGTCAGAAAGGGTAGAGAGTACTTTTTTTTTTTTTCCTGAAAAGGTATGCTTTAGGAAGGCATTCATTTGGATAGACCAAATTATGAGAGCAGTAAATTAGACCCTAATTAATCCTCACTACAAATTCTGTGGTATATTATAATAACTAAATCCGGATCATGCATAGTACATGTCCATTGAGGGTTAGTAGGGTTTAGAACAAGGAGAATGGAAGACTTGCTCCATGTGGCCACTAAGGGAACCATACTGAGTTGCGGCCACCTTGTAGTTATACCATCTGGGTTGTCAAGAGAGGGGAAGGGGGCTTCCCTGGTGGCGCAGTGGTTGAGAATCTGCCTGCTAATGCAGGGGGCACGGGCTCGAGCCCTGGTCTGGGAAGATCCCACATGCCGCAGAGCAACTAGGCTCATGAGCCACAACTGCTGAGCCTGCGCGTCTGGAGCTTGTGCTCCGCAGCAAGAGAGGCTGCGATAGTGAGAGGCCCGCGCACCGCGATGAAGAGTGGCCCCCGTTTGCCACAACTAGAGAAAGCCCTCACACAGAAACGAAGACCCAACACAGCAAAAATAAATTAATTAATTAATAAACTCCTACCCCCCAACATCTTCTTAAAAAAAAAAAGAGAGGGGAAGGGAGACACTGCGAAACCAAACTTGGGTGTCAGTGCCTCAAGCCAGAAGTGACACAACACTCAGTCCTTAAGTTCATTACCCTAAACAGTCAAGCGGTCTAGTCTAAACGAAAGGGGGCTTGGAAATGCAGAGTGGCAAATGGAGTATTTTGCAATCTTGACTATTTCTACCTCAGTCTACTTTAAGTATAATGAGTACTCTAAATAAATAATCACCTAACTTTAAGCAATTTAAAGTTACCAAGCCATGTGGGAAGAAGAGAAACTTTAAGTAATTTGGTCTCTCACCCCCAAAATTTTAAACTTACTTAAGCCTGTAGGAGAGTAAATCATTTAATTACAAGGAGCATGCATTAAAGAAATAACTTGTGTGACACACGCTTTGACTGCAAAAAGTGGACACCTTTGTAAAGCAGAGCTTCATGAAAGTGGGTAAATTAGAGCCATAGATTTAGAAAAAATCTGGGATTATATAGGTATACCCTAAACTTTGAGGGAATCATCATTAGAAAAACACAAGGCATGCTTATGTAACAACACATGGAATAAATCATGGAATTGAGTACATGACTCAAGCAACTATAGTATGACTGTTATAGGAAGGGAAGAAAAAAAGAACAATATTTTTAAGAACCTTCCATATACAAGGACACTGCTAATGCTTTGCCTATGTTATTTCTATTTTATCATCACCAAAAATCCTCAGAAGCAAGAATTATTTCCATTTTACAGATTAAATCACAAATATGAAGCAACTAAACTAATACCACACAACTTGTAAATAGCAGAAATAAGATTCAAATCTATGACTGTGGGTCCAAGGTGGTATATGGAGATGTGTATACTTTTCCCATTACATTAAGTGATGCTATGCTAACCTATAACCTTCTTCACTAATATCCTGCCTTTATAAAAAAGAAAGAATACACATCTCCCTTGCTTTATGACGGCATTACATACCAATAAACCCATTGCCTGTTGAAAATATCCTAAGTCAAAAATGAATTTTTTGACCTACATCACAGCTTAGTATCTCCTACCTTCAACTTGCTCAGAACACTTACATCAGCCTACAGTTAGTTGGGCAAAATCATCTACACAAAGCCTATTTTATGATGGTGTTGAACATCTCATGTAATGTATTGACTATTGTACTGAACATGAAAAACAGAATGATTGTACGGAGACAGAACAGTTATAAGTGTATTGGTTGTGATCACCTTGCTAACGGGCAGCTGAGAGCTCGCTGCCGCTGCCCAGCATCATGAAAGACCATTGTGCTGCATATTGCTTAGCCAAGCAAAGGATCAAAATTCAAAATTTGAAGTATGATTTCTACAAAATGCATATTGCTTTTGCATCATTGTAAATTCGAAGAAGTCCCACCAGCATAACTCAGGGACTGTCTGTACTTCTAGGACACTACATTAGTAATTTTTAATGAAGTCATAATCTGTTCACAGCCATACTCAGTGAGCCTGTGATAACTTTATGTATAAAATTTCTGTACTATAGGACTGTGGACTTGTGAAACAAATAGACGAGATCATTGACGCATATTCCTTTGAACAGTCCTTCTAAACTGCACAAGAACTGACAGCTAATTAGCAGCTCATTAGCAGCATTGACAAACCATGTGACAAAAACAAATGCTGTGCGAACAGAAGGAACAGGGCTTTCCAATGAATATGAAATAGAATATAGGTTAAAAGCAAATTGCTGAAATGAATTTCCTATAGATTTCTAAATGATTCTTATTTTATTTTATGTTTTCTTAGTCATTCATACATTCAAATATTTATAAATAACCATGTTCAAAGCAATGTTGTAGTTTTTGGAGATGAAAAATATGTGTCAAACAATTCTTGCCTTCGAGAAGCTCATGATATAGTGAGATGATTATGGAATCAACACATTTCCTTTTTTTGCACACAACCTTCATCAAACCTGAAAGTAATCTTTTTAGGTAAAACTTGGCATTACATGGATGTATCCACACAGGTACATCTAACCACATATCTGCTGGGTAGACAGACTGCTGTTAAAGTAAGCATAAGTTTAGGCTAAGAAATCCATGGCTCCCAGATTAGTAACAGTTTTTGATGCATACAAGAATTAGATCTATGAGATTAAAGTGTTTTGAATGACCAGACTTAGTTTTCAGGACAATCTACTGTTCCAATCGAAAGCATCCAGTTATTCTCCATTTCTGTTAAAAGGAAGTTCTAACTCCTTAAGTTCTAACTCCTTAAAATGGTACACAAGGTCCTGACTTATCCTTCCACTCTTCCTGTGTTCTGTCCTAAACTATCTGGGTTTCAGAATATGCAATACTATATCCCATCTGTGTTACTCCCTTTACTTTGAATGACTTTCTCCCAACCTACCAATTCACTTTATCTTTACAATTCCTCCTCACACTTCAAGATGCAGGTAACATCATTAAAAACAGAAAGAGCTAGATTTGCCACCCTTTCTATCTACCTACATTGAATTTGCCAGGCCAAATAATATATATCTCATTTGTCTTCTATTTCTCCCTTTGGACTTATTGAAAGCAGAGTTTGGGTCCTTTCATCTTTGAATCTTTGCTGGCTAATACTGGGCTGGGATATAATGTGAATTTAATGAATATTTGAATGATTAAGTGAATCAATAACTGTGTGCTATTGCAATTCACATCTATAATAAAAGTGTATGAATGCTGGACCAGTAGGTATCATGGTCACAGGAGACTCTAAGCTATAGATATGGTTAAAAGAAAAAGTCACATATAAATATTTCCCTCTTGAAAGAACTAATCCAGCTATTTTAATAAACTAAACATCTAATCCTAAAGAACAAAGATTTAAAGAAATAAATGAAGTTTTTTTATGGTTCCTCTCAACAAAATTTATACTTATTATGATCATAGCTAATAAAATGATTCTATCTAGAAGACTTGATTAGAATTACAGAACACTTACAATTCTCTCCTTCAACAGATAGCAGCTATTAACAATGCATGAGTTTTCTTTACAACGTGCCTTTGCAAAAGATCAAACACTTAAAATGAGTATATCTTTCTTTCTTTCTGAACTTTCCTTAACTGCAAATAGAAAAGAAAACAATCTTACATTCATACAGCTATAATGAATGCAACTTAAAAATTGAGCTCAACGTACCTGTGAAGCAAATAAAGAAATTGAGGAATGAAAATGAGATGACTTGTGAAAAGTCAACCTGTGAACACCACAATAAAAATCCGTTATCTTACTTCCCACTTTAGTATTCTGCCCACTAAATCACCTTTCTCATTCCCTTTACCTATCCTGTGAGTAAATTTCTTCCCAGAACTGGTAGATACTTGTAACTAAGGGATTCAGGCCAATGGATATAAAAGCAATTGATTTACACCTAATTTAAAATGGCAACTAATTAGCAGCCTTTGACACATCCTTAAATTTCAACTTTCCACCAATTTTTATGATGATACATTAAAAAAAAGAAATGGAGAAAAGATGGACAATTATTGGCAAAATGAAGAAAGCTGTGATATCAATTCGAGAGTGTGGTGGTCAACTTGTGCTTTGTCTCATGAAAGAGATTAACACATCTTGCAAAACTGAAGGAGGAAATATACTTCATTTTAGTATTCCATCAGGGTACATTAAAATCAGAAAACTGTTGGTGGTTGTGGTGGTATTCCTGAATGACAGGAAGAAAAAGCAGTAGGAAGTAAGACTTCCACCTTGGTCTAGTAAAGCCACACCAGATGAGTTTATATGATAGCTACACATATAGATTGCCTTCCAGATGTTAAAATGAGACAGGGTTCCATAAGAATTAAAATATTTGGATATAAGATTTAACAGTAAATCCTCAGACCCTGTCTTCTGGAAAGCTTCAAGTCTGTATACTTCTATCATTGGCTTTATGTGGGTGAAAAAAAAAAAAAACTTTTAGAATAAATTCTAAAAAGTAAAAGGATATGTGTTCTTAGAAAATCAACATAGACTTTAAGAAAATTAGAATTTTCAATAGAAGGCAAAATTACATTTCCTTGTTGAAACAGGATAAGAAAACCAAAAATTAAAATGAGGTTAAAAAGAGAGGACAATATTTTTCTTCTTTTAAAAATCTCTTAGAAAAATAGGCCAGAGCATCAAACTTATTTGAATAAGAGTGCATATAATATAAAATTATATTACCTGTGTCAAGAAAGCCGATGTAAAGCTACAAGAAGTCTAGTCAATAACGCAAAGAACAGACTGAGAAGTCTCTTGAGAATGCAGGAAAGAAAAGTGTGACGAAGATTAAAATAATGAGAAAGATAAGAGATACAGAAAGCAAAAGAATAATATCAGATGTTGAGATCTTAGGATTTCAGGATAAATAAAATTGTATGATATAATAAATAGTGACAAAGTTGAAGAAGTTTCTCAGGAAGTAAAAATATGATTGTCTTTAAACTTTTCAGACAAAACTGAAGAGAGATGTCCCATGCCAAGATTAATTTTGAAAACTAAAAAAGTTTGAATTTCAATGATAAAGATTTAAAAAGACACAAACATTAAAATAGTATCCAAAAATATATGGGATTACTCTGATTCAACCATCCCCTGTGACAATAAATGCCCCAAAACAATGGATCAAAATTTAAAGAATTTTGAGTCTGTGTATATAAGATGTTTCAAAGGCCAATAAATATAGAGCAAAGATATACTAACCTATATCAGATAGTTAAATATACTCAGAAAATGTTATTTTTTGAAACAATAACAAAGGTATTTTCCATAATAGTTGAAATAAAAAAAAGAAAAGGAAATTACACTATACAAGGGTCAGTAAAAAGAAAGATACAAGTTTAACATTAAATTAAATCTATATTTAGTAAACACAGGTAAATTTGTTTCTAAAACAGATGTAATATTACAAATGCTTGAAAGAAAAGCTATTTTTATAAAAACACTAACATTGAAAATCAGGTAGTTGTCAAAAACTAGGAATGTGCTCTCATTAGGACAGTTTACTTCACAGTTATCTAATTATTAATATACATCTTTATTGTAGAAAACACTTAGAAGTAGAAAGAAACATATGCATATGTACATGTGTATGTGTGTACGTATGTGTATACACTCACACACATGCACAAACACACACATACATTTAAATCCAACTCCCCAGTGTTAACCTTGCATACTTTGTAGCACGAGGTACCTAAGTCAAGGTTATGTTCCCTGTGTGTGTGTGTATGTGCGTGTGTATGTGTGTCATTGAATCTAATGACTCGTTGATGAGATGTTAAAAAGCCCAGGTCTCTTTCCTCAATTTTGGTCTATTCTTAAAGGCTAGACTAGCTCCGGAGCTCCCCATGGGAATTCCTAAGGCATCTGTTGCAACTTCCTCATTCAACCAGTTCTGCTTCCCTTACTCCAGATATGTGGTATTCATGAGACACCTTCACCCCCACTTCCACCCAAAAACAAACCGACAAATCTACCTCAAGCAAATCTCTGGCTCATAATGTATCCTGAGGGAACCAAAGCTAAAGCAGGAAGTAAGCATCCTACCTGTGCTACTGATGAGACTGCTATTGCAAGGTATAGACAGGATGCAGCATGTTCACAACCCTGCTTGAAAATAAAACTCGAATTGAATACAGCTCATAAGATGTTGTTTATTAATGTCTTTGGCCATCACAGTAGTTTTACCTTCTTCAATAGGCTTCAAAGAAAGATAAATCTAATTTAAACATACTTAAATTCTGATGTGAATATAAATACATATGTGTATACATTCAATAAGAAACAGAAGTGGATAGGAGGTTTTAAGTTTCAAAGACCAACTCTTACTCCTGTTTCATAATGATGCATGTGGAAACTGCTAGCCCAAAATAAACCCCTTTCAACTTCCAAATGAGTAGACTTGAAGTCCTTTCATAAGCATTTTTAGGTATTTTCTCATCTTCAAACAAAATTCAGAGAGGTATCCATATTCACAGAAGGAGAAAATGAAGCTTGAAGAACTTAAACAACTGAATTGAAGCCACAAAGCATCAAGTGGCGAGGCTGGGATTTGAACTAGTACAGTTGACTTCAAAGTCTTAATTATTTGATCCCTTTTATGATGTCACTGCTCCAAAATACGATTTAGAGACCTCTTAATTTATTGGGAGAATGGAGGAATCCAAATCCCATCAGTATCTGCACTCATAAGTGATTACTTTCCTTGAGGAATCAAGAACGTATAGTATAGCATGAGAGCTCTGTATTGAGACACCTGGGTTCAAACTTGGACTTGGCCACTAAATGGCTGGGTGACTGGCTAAGTTACTTGACCTCTCCAAGTTCCATCTGATTTTCTTCATCTGAAAATCAGGGCAATTATAAGCTCCTAGAGTTTTTGTGGGGTTAAAACATGCTGATGAATTAAAGTGCTTAGCACAGTACTTGGCACATAATAAGCACTCGATAAATGTGAACTATCACCACTATAACTAGTCTAGATAAAAACTATGAAAGAACAATATTGAAAGATTATTTGATTTTCTGTTTTTGATATATGGTAATATGACATTAGAAATCTCAACAACTGACAAGGTGTTTCAAGGTCAAACATTTAACAATAACTAATTATATTTTCCTATTAGTAAATCATTATCAGAAGGAATCATTAGGTGACCTTTTTTGGTTACAGCAATCCAATAAAAACTACATTAGCCAGTGTTTCAGGAACATTAGTCTAATGTGCTTTTAGAGATCACCTTCTCTGAGCAGTATAATAAGTTTGTGTGAAAAGCATAAAGCATGTAATATATAATAAGATTTGGACTTTAATGAACCATCCTGGCAAACTGACTGGTACTATAATTCAAAGGTGAGCTTTCCTTAATTAATGAATTTAAAAAGCCAAGAGTATTCCCTAAATGCTACACTTGATTATGCTTTTACTTATTTTCCATTTTTAACAATATACCCCTGATTTGTTGAGTAATATGAAATAAATCCTAAGTGACCTTGGCTATGAAAATAATAGGGAAGAATAGGAGCAACTTACAAAGAGATGGCACGAGTAGCAAGTTGTGTAGCTCCCACAGCATACATTTTCCCCTAAAAATATTAGCAAATTTGACTTATATTTAACTTGAATTGCCTCAGGTATTTTTCTGAAACTACCCCCTACCAGGCATTTACTAAAAAATGGATGTTACTAAGCCACTGGGTCAGACTTAGGTAAACATCCACATTGAAAGATTTCGAGATCATAGACTAGTAGATAATTTCAAAGAATAACTTCATCTCTCTTAACCCTATAGCCTTTTAAAAGAGTTATGACAGTTTATTGTATTGTGTATCTAACTCTTCTATAAGGTAGTAAGCTCCCAAGAGTAGGAACTTCTCAGAACTGCATGGTATTTATGACATTAAACAAATGCCTAAGAAATTGTCTTAGAATGCAGTGAACGTAGGATTGCTGAAGAAATGAATATATGAACGAGAAAGTGATAAACAGCAAGTACACATCTTCATTTGGGTTAAAATCTTTTCCTATTAATATACAGAAGTTAGCTATTACATAAATATAATATTTCAACAAGTTTAAGGTGTTATGAATTATAAGAATCATTAATTTATGTGAATTTAAGAAAGAAAAACAAAACACTGACAATTTAACTGGGATGTGCCCTCATTACTAAGATATATCCCATTTTCAGGGATGTAAAATTTGTATAAAAAACCTTAGAATTAATACTATATTCTTCTTTTAAATACTTTTATGTGAATAAGCTTTAAACTTTCGTTAAAGACAAAAGTAAGAAGAATGAAATAAAAAATTACCACCACTTGGTGACAAAAAAATGAGTTGAACGAGGCCAGTAAAGCTCTCTTCAAATAAATAAATCTGCTCTTTAAAGATTTTTTTCTGGAGCTAATTCTGCCAAGCTGAAGATCTACTAGAACTTTTGTGGAGGAAATTGAGCTTTCTACTGTACTTGGAGTCAGCAACTGTTAGAACTGTAATATTTTTCTAAGGTTCTTCTAAGGAGCTACACCATGGAAACAACAATTGTAACAGCTATTGCAACCCCCCAGATGTTGTACTTAGTTTGTAATAGAAAGGATTTAGCTCTAGAAAAAAAGATTATAAATTTAGGAAAGTTTATTTACATCTGGTGTAACTAATGATAGCTACAATTTTTAAACTACCACTTTTTCCTGTGCTAACAATACTGCATTGCTTTCTGTAACTATATAAATCATATAAACATAGATAGTCATAGAGATTTACAGCTTATGATTTCTATTTTAAAGTAAATAAAGAGAGAGCCACACATATTAGAAAGAGTCATCTTTTTGGACCTCTGGTGTCAGGAAACCAATTAATGGTGAATTTCGAGAGGACAAAACAGGCTTTGGAAAAATTGAATGTGCCTTGTGACTTTAGGCTTTAGCGTAACAAAACCAGATGACAACCTGATAAGCCACCAGCTATTTTAGATAATATGGAGGTAATTTAGTGCATTATATTGAAATAAATAAACTTCTAAGGCATTGCCTTATTTTCTTTCATATAAAATGCGGCTTCTAAAGGGAGGCATTCTGGTTTCATCTATTTTCTTCTTGAAGAGGGAGTTATTTTATCTCTATGCTCTTTCATGATAAACCTTAGACAACCAGGGATTGAGTTAATAGTTGTGCAAACTTCTAGAATCTTCATGCTCCTTATCTGTAATAAAAGGACACCTGCCCACTGCACGTGATATGCTGAAAACGAAACAAATTTGTAAGGTCTGTCAGGCATGGGCTCCTGCTTCTCTCTAGCCTCCCTGTTAACTGAAGGTAACAATGGTAGCAGTCATAACTGAACCCTCACAACTTCAGATTGTGATATGGTTCTTCCTAGAAGTATCAACTAAACTGCCTAATTATAAAAATCATAAGATTTTAATGGAGGAATGTATTTTTTTAATCTTTGTACCCTCCAAAGTCCTTTGGAGTAGGGCTGTCCTGCTTCTTGCCATGCTAGTTCACATCTGCCCAGCAACCATGGGACAAAACTGCTGCTATCCTTATCGGTCAGAGGCTGAGATATTCATGGGTCACCTCTTATTGGTGGATCTGGAAAAACTGACTTACAAAGACTTGGCGATACTCATCTTCCCTCATTCTGTACATTCAGAGACAGTAGGCTTTCTTATACCTCCTCTCCCCCGGGGATAAACACACCCAAGACAGTGCTTGCCAAGATCTTGCTTGCCAATTTCTTCCACTTGAACATAGGTTAGCTTAGTAGCCTGGCAATGCTTGCTAGTGACGGCCTGGTAGAATTATCGTGAAGATTAAATGAGTTAATACACACAATGTGGTTTGAAAAGTGCCTAGCCCATATGATGTTGTCAGTAAATGTTGGCTAATGTCATTATCATCATTATCATTGTTGATAAGCAGAGCTTGAGTCTACACCATATCTCAGGCTTTTTAGATTCAATGGAGCAGGAAGAAAAAGTCCTATTTAGCCTTCTAAATACAAGCTTATCTACTAACAAACTTTAGTAACATCACTAGCACTTTATCTCATCTGGCTATTGTCCTTATGAAGACGATTTTTCGGGCTGGAACCTAAGGATAGGTTGGGTGGTAGAATATTCAGACATCAGAAACCCTAAGAACTCTTAACCACAGTGATTATTGTCAAATTCCTAACAAATACTTGAAAAAAGTATCCCTAGATTTTATTAGCAACTAACGATCTCTACTGTGCAAAACAAACAATAAATACTCTGAGACTGCAATCTTATATTCTATGGATTACATATTTGTGTGTATAGCAATAGATATCTACATATATGTAATATCTAAAGTTGGGGGCATGAGGAAAGAAATTTTCATTTGAAAGAATACTCTAGGATAAATTTCTACTTTACTACTCTACTAGTGGTGTTGCTTAAGCAAACTAATGTTGCAAAGTCCCAGTTTACTTATATGCAACATGGAATTATTATCAGCTACTCTCCTTACTGTTAAATTGTACTTTCAATTTGATATCTCATATGAAGTAATGCATAAGAAAGTTTTTTTATACTGAAAAGTAGTATGCAAATATAGGGGCTTATTAACTGTAATATAATATGATAAACACTGAAGTTAAATTTTATCGATTGTGTTGCACTGAGGGTAAAGGCATCTGTCTTTCCCCAAACACTAATCCCATTTGTAGTACATAATTGCACAACTTGGAAAGAAAAATGTTATGAAAATCCCAGGTGGTTCCTATTCACATTCATTAGTTATTTCTACACTTGCCCCAGAAAATGAATTGTTAATATGTGTATGGAAAATAATTTCAGAAACTTGCACAAGCCTCTTTGATAGCCTCATCTACCAGAGGGCAGACAGCAGGAGCAAGAATTACAATCCTGCAGCCTGTGGAACAAAAACCACATTCACAGAAAGATAGACAAGATGAAAACGCAGAGGGCTATGTACCAGATGAAGGAACAAGATAAAACCCCAGAAAAACAACTAAATGAAGTGGAGACAGGCAACCTTCCAGAAAAAGAATTCAGAATAATGATAGTGAAGATGATCCAGGACCTCGATCCAGGAAAAACAATGGAGGCAAAGATCAAGAAGATGCAAGAAATGTTTAACAAAGATCTGGAAGAATTAAAGAACGAACAAACACAGATGAACAACACAATAATTGAAACGAAAAATACACTAGAAGGAATCAATTGCAGAATAACTGAGGCAGAAGAACGGATAAGTGACCTGGAAGACAGATGGTGGAATTCACTGCTGCGGAACAGAAGAAAAAAGAATGAAAAGAAATGAAGACAGCCTAAGAGATCTCTGAGACAACAATAAACGCACCAACATTCACATTATAGGAGTCCCAGAAGGAGGAGAGAGAAAGGTCCTGAGAAAATATTTGAAGAGATTATAGTTGAAAACTCCCCTAACATGGGAAAGGAAATAGCCACCGAAGTCCAGGAAGTGCAGAGAGTCCCAAACAGGATAAACCCAAGGAGACAAACGCTGAGACACACAGTAATCAAATTGGCAAAAATTAAAGACAAAGAAAAATTATTGAAAGCAGCAAGGGAAAAATGACAAATAACATACAAGTGAACTCCCATAAGGTTAACAGCTGATTTCTCAGCAGAAACTCTACAAGCCAGAAGGGAGTAGTATGATATACGTAAAGTGATGAAAGGGAAGAACCTACAACCAAGATTACTCTACCTGGCAAGGATCTCATTCAGATTCGATAGAGATATCAAAAGCTTTACAGACAAGCAAAAGCTAAGAGATTCAGCACCACTAAACCAGCTCTACAACAAATGCTAAAGGAACTTCTTTAAGTGGGAAACACAAGAGAAGAAAAAGACCTACAAAAACAAACCCAGGTCTTCCCTGGTGGCGCAGTGGTTGAGAGTCCGCCTGCCAATGCAGGGGACACGGGTTCGTGCCCCGGTCTGGGAGGATCCCACATGCTGCGGAGGGGCTGGACCCGTGAGCCATGGCTGCTGAGCCTGCGCATCCGGAGCCTGTGCTCTGCAATGCGAGAGGCCACAACAGTGAGAGGCCCGCGTACCGCAAAAAATAAAACAAAACAAAAACAAACCCAAAACAATTAAGAAAATGGTCATAGGAACATGCATATTGATAATTACCATAAAAGTGAATGGATTAAATACTCCAACCAAAAGACACAGGTTTGCTGAATGGATGCAAAAACAAGACCCATATATATGCTGTCTACAAGAGACCCACTTCAGGGCTTCCCTGGTGGAGCAGTGGTTGAGAGTCTGCCTGCCAATGCAGGGGACATGGGTTCGTGCCCCGGTCCGGGAAGATCCCACATGCCACGGAGCGGCTAGGCCGGTGAGCCATGGCCGCTGAGCCTGCGCGTCCAGAGCCTGTGCTCCGCAACAGGAGAGGCCACAACAGTGAGAGGCCCACATACTGCAAAAAAAAAAAAAAAAGTGACCCACTTAAGACCTAGGGTCACATACAGACTGAAAGTGAGGGAATGGAAAAAGATATTCCATGCAAATGGAAATCAAAAGAAAGCTGGAGTAGCAATGCTCATATCAGATAAAATAGACTTTAAAATAAAGAATGTTACAAGAAACAAGGAAGGACACTACATAATGATCAAGTGATCAATCAAAGAAGATATAAAAATTATAAATATATATGCACCCAAAATAGGAGCACTTCAATGCATAAGACAACTGCTAACAGCTATAAAATGGGAAATCGACAGTAACACAATAATAGTGGGGGACTTTAACACCTCACTTACACCAATGGAAAGGTCATCCAGACAGAAAATTAATAAGGAAACACAAGCTTTAAATGACACAGTAGACCAGATAGTTTAAATACATATTTATAAGACATTCCACCCAAAAACAGCAGATTAAACTTTCTTCTCAAGTGCGCATGGAACATTCTCCAGGATAGATCACATCTTGGTTCACAAATCAAGCCGCACTAAATTTAAGAAAATTGAAATCATATCAAGCATCTTTTCTGACCACAACACTAAGAGGTTAGAAATCAATTATAGGGAAAAAAACATAAAAAACACAAACACATGGAAGCTAAACAATATGTTACTAAATAACCAAGAGAGCACTGAAGAAATCAAAGAGGAAATCAAAAAATACCTAGAGACAAATGATAATGAAAACATGACAATCGAAAAACCTATGGGATGCAGCAAAAGCAGTTCTAAGAGGGAAGTTTATACCTATAGAAGCCTACCTCAAAAAACAAGAAAAATCTCAAATAAACAATCTAACATTACACCTAAAGGAACTAGAGAAAGAAGAAGAAACAAAACGCAAAGTTAGCAGAAGGAAAGAAATCATAAAGATCAGAGCAGAAATAAATGAAATAGAAACAAAGAAAACAATAACAAAGATCAATAAAACTTAAAGCTGGTTCTTTGAAAAGATAAACAAAATTGATAAACCATAAGCCAGACTCATCAGGAAAAAGAGGGAGAGGACTCAAATCAATAAAATTAGAAATGAAAATGGAGAAGTTACAACAGAGAAGAAATACAATGCATCCTAAGAGACTACTACAAGCAACTCTATGCCAATAAAATGGAAATGGACAAATTCTTAGAAAGGTATAACCTTGCAAGACTGAACCAGGAAGAAATAGAAAATATGAACAGACCACTCACAAGTAATGAAACTGAAACTGTGATTAAAAATCTTCCAATAAACAGAAGTCCAGGATCAGATGGCTTCACAGGTGAATTCTATCAAACATTTAGAGAAGAGCTAACACCCATCCTTCTCAAACTCTTCCAAAAATTGCAGAGGAAGGAACACTCCCAAGCTCATTCTATGAGGCCACCATAACCCTGATACCAAAAGCAGACAAAGATACTACAATAAAAGAAAAGTACAGACCAACATCACTGATGAATATAGATGCAAAAATCCTCAACAAAATACTAGCAAACAGAATTGAACAACACATTAAAAGGATCATACACCATGATCAACTGGGATTTATTCCAGGGATGCAAGGATTCTTCAACATATGCAAATCAATCAATGTGATACACCATATTAACAAATTGAAGAATAAAAACCATATGATCATCTCAAGAGATGCAGAAAAAGATTTTGACAAAATTAAACACCCACTTATGATAAAAACTCTCCAGAAAGTGGGCATAGAGGGAACCTACCTCAACATAATAAAGGTCATATTTGACCAACCCACAACAAACATCATTCTCAATGGTAAAAAACTAAAAGCATTTCCTCTAAGATCAGGAAAAGACAAGGATGTCCACTCTCGCCACTATTATTCAACATAGTTTTGGAAGTCCTAGCCATGGCAATCGGAGAAGAAAAAGAAATAAAAGGAATACAAATCAGAAAAGAAGTAAAACTGTCACTGTTTGCAGATGACATGATACTATACATAGAGAATCCTAAAGATGCCACCAGAAAACTACCAGAACTAAGCAATGAATTTGGTAAAGTGGCAGGACACAAAATTCATGCACAGAAATCTCTTGCATTCCTATACATTAACGATGAAAAATCTGAAAGAGAAATTAAGGAAACACTCCCATTTACCATTGCAGTAAAAAGAATACAGTACATAGGAATAAACCTACCTAGGGAGACAAAAGACCTGTATGCAGAAAACTATAAGACACTGTTGAAAGAAATTAAAGATGATACCAACAGATGGAGAGATATACCATGTTCTTGGATTGGAAGAATCAATATTGTGAAAATGACTATACTACCCAATGCAATCTACAGATTCAATGCAATCCCTATCAAATTATCAATGGCATTTTTTACAGAACTAGAACAAAATATCTTAAAATTTGTATGGAGACACAAAAGACCTCGAATAGCCAAAGCAGTCTTGAGGGAAGAAAACGGACCTGGAGGAATCAGACTCCCTGACTTCAGACTATACTACAAATCTACAGTAATTAAGATAGTATGGTACTGGCACAAAAACAGAAATATATGTCAAAGGAACAGGATAGAAAGTCCAGAGATAAACCCACACACCTATGGTCAACTAACCCATGACAAAGGAGGCAAGGATATACAATGGAGAAAAGATAGTCTCTTCAGTAACTGGTGCTGGGAAAACTGGACAGCTACATGTAAAAGAATGAAATTAGAACACTCCCTAACGCCATACACAAAAATAAACTCAAAATGGATTAGAGACCTAAATGTAAGACCAGACACTATAAAACTCTTAGAGGAAAACACAGGAAGAACATTCTTTGACATAAATCACAGCAAGATCTTTTTTGATCCACCTCCAAGAGTAATGGAAATAAAAACAAAAATAAACAAATGGGACCTAATGAAACTTAAAATCTTTTTCAAAGCAAAGGAAACTACAAACAAGACGAAAAGACAACCCTCAGAATGTGAAAAAATATTTGCAAACAAATCAACGGACAAAGGATTAATCTCCAAAATATATAAGCAGCTCATGCAGCTCAATATTTAAAAAACAAAGAATCCATTCAAAAAATGGCCAGAAGACCTAAATAGACATTTCTCCAAAGAGGACATACAGATGGCCAAGAAGCACATGAAAGGATGCTCAACATCTCTAATCATTAGAGAAATGAAATTCAAAACTACAATAAGGTATCACCTCACACCAGTCAGAATGGCCATCATCAAAAAATCTACAAACAATAAATTCTGGAGAGGGTGTGGAGAAAAGGGAACACTTTTGCACTGTTGGTGGGAATGTAAATTGATACATTGGAGAACAGTATGGAGGTTCCTTAAAAAACTAAATTTGTGGGCTTCCCTGGTGGCACAGTGGTTGAGAGTCCGCCTGCCGATGCAGGGGACGCGGGTTTGTGCCCCGGTCCAGGAGGATCCCGCATGCCGCAGAGCAGCTGGGCCCGTGAGCCACGGCCGCTGAGCCTGTGTGTCCGGGGCCTGTGCTCCACAACCGGAGAGGCCACAGCAGTGAGAGGCCCGCGTACCTCAAAAAAAAAAAAAAAACTGAAAAAAAACTAAATTTATGCCTATCACAAATTCTTACAGGAAAGTAATAATTAAAAGTGCGCAACCTAAAGAATGAATTATCTATGAAACAGAGAGGTACCCACAGGCCAGAGGCCTGCAATTTACTCCCTCTGACATCTCTGCAGTCCTGTATAACCAAAACACACACAATACCTACACTTAATCCTGGGTTCTGCCACCTGTTAGCTGGGTGACTTCAGGCAAGGCACTCAATGGTCCTAAGTCTCAGTTTTCTGGTCCATATAATGGCATGATAATATTGATCCCTTGAAATACATCATGAAAACTGTATGTGAAAATATTGCAAAATCACGACTCTGAAATTCTGCTTGCTGCACACTAAGTACTCAGTAAATGGTAGCAGTAGCTATAATTATTTTATGAGACATCCACATTTACAAATTAAATGCTGTCATGATTTGTTACATTTTGGAACAGAAAACACACTAATTATATAGCAACATTTTTTTACATATAAACAAAAATAGAAAGTGACAAGTAACTGCTGGAAACTGTGCAGGTAAGTTTCACAGACTCTTCAGAATGATTGCCTCTTTCTTTCCAACTTGCAAACAAAGGTAATCTGTTTTCCAACTGTTTTGCCACTTTCCCCCCATCTTTAGCAGTGCCTTATTTACTTGTTTTCTAATGACTTCCTGCTGCTTTTTTCATCAGGTTGTCTCATCTGGAACAGAACATAAGTACTGCAGGCCCTAATTAAGGCTAACTAAAGTACCTCTCGCTTCCTGTTTAATCCAATCTGCCAGCAATCAAGAGAAATAACCCTGCAATGGCAAGGTCGGCCGCAGCTCGGCTGCCTTGCTGACATGGGCCGTGGTACCCACATCAAGTGTGAGCCCAAAATGGTACCGGATGAGAATGAAAAATGACACAGTCTCTTACACGACAGATTGCACTTCCTAATAGGAAAGAGACAGTAAGCAAGCGTTTAGTAAAGCCACAGAAAAAGTATTCGGTAGAAATTGGAAAAATAGAGTCCTTTGAAAGTAAGAAAACGGGTAACTTCCTGTTAGGTCATTTTCCACTTCTCAGTCCTCCATATCGCTTGAAGGGAGATTATTTAATTTTGATTGACTGATGTCCTGTTTTACCAAGAAACTAGTTAAAATGTTTAATATGGCTTTTCTGACCCTGATTAAGCTCTAAGAGATTTTGAGTCAGTGCTTGGACACGCTCTGAGTGTTGTCTTTTTTTAACTCATGAGGACTGTTCAATCAATTGCGTGCCCCTCAGAACCAACATTGAGACTCAGATAAAACTAGTTACTTGGTCTATACCACTTTGCTCCCCTCAAATCCAGCTATCATAGGCTCATCCATCCTTGGTAGGTCCCTGCAACGGCACCTGCCAGGCAACCACTGCAACAGAGGCAGTGATTCCTGAAGAGGTGCTGCAGTGACAGTTTCGACCTCGCCACGGGCATGTGTTCTTGCCCTTATGTCTCAGTCACACTCACGCTATTTTATTCTTTTTAGTCTTTTTTCACCCTCCTCCCTAAAATCAGAGGAGTTCCCTGTGGCAGGATAACTGGGGTCTTTTCCTGGATGGTTCGTTCTGTTTGTTACCGAGGGTGGAGGGAAGGAGGATGGGTGTTGGATCCAGACAGGCCTGGACTCACCTCTGGATTCCTTTATTCTTGTCTACGTTTTCCTGGGAAACTCCCATTTTTTTCATTCTCCACGCTATTATATGAGCTTTTGCTTTGGTTTAAAACATTATATAACACTAGAATGGTTGGTGATTAACTGATAAAATAAGTTTATAACACCTATAATGCCTGATATATAGTAGGCATATAATATATAATTTTCCTTCATTTTTTTCAAATTATATATAATTATGTGATATGGAAACCATATCATTCAGCTATCTTCCAACTTTACCACTAATCACAACCTCCTAAAGGGCAAGGGACCTAATTCCTAATTTCTGTTCAGCTACCCATGACACTTGGGTCCAACAAACTCAGGCCCTACTGCTCTATCAAATATTATGAATCTACTGCCTGGGTCACATCCTTTCATGCTGAAGAAAAGGCAGGGTTGTAGCTCCTCAGAACAATGTCAGAGCACATTTATTTGAAGTCAGAAAATTCCTAAGTCATTGAGCATCTTTGAGGAGCTCTACTTTTTTATTGATAGAGTTAATATACAATTAGTATATAAATATAAAATTAGTATATTAGTCTCAGGTGTACAACATAGTTTTTTTTGATATTTTTATACATTATAAAATGATCACTATCACAGTAAGACCAGTTACCACCCATCACCATAGAAAATTGTTACCATATTATTGACCATATTTCCTACGTGTACCTGATTTATTTATCTTATAACTGGAAGTTTGTGCCTCCTCATAATCCCCTCCACCTATTTTGTCCATCCCCCCCATCCACTCTGGCAACCACTAGTTTGTTCTCTGTATCTATTGTTCTCTGTATCTGTTGTTTTATGGCTGTTATCCAAAAGACAAGAAACAACAAGTGTTGGCAAGGATATGAAGGAAAGGGAACCCTCCTGCACTGTTGGTGGGAATGCAAATTGGGGAAGTCACTATGGAAAACAGTATGAAGTTTCCTCAAAAAACTAAAAATAGAACTACCATATAATCCAGCCATTCCACTACTGGATATTTATCCAAAGAAAACAAACACACTAATTCGAAAAGATATATGCATCTCTATGTTCATTGCAGCCCTATTTACAATAGCTAAGATATGGAGGCAACCTAAGTGCACAGCAATAGATGAACGGATCAAGAAGATGTGGTGTATATATATACAATGCAATAACTCTCAGCCATAAAGCAAGATACTGTAATGAAATCTTGCCATTTGTGGCAATGTCAATGGACCTGGTAGGTATTATGCTAAGTTAATTGTCAGACAGAGAAAAACAAATACTCTATATGATTTTACTTATATGTGGAATCTGAAAAACAAACGACCAAACCAGAGGTGGTCTACTTTTTGCTTAGAATAAAGCTCATCCTCCCAGGCATCTTATGATGGCCTCTTAATTACCTGGTTCTCACAGACCTCTTTCTGCTCATCTTCAGCAAGTCCCACTGCCCTGAGCCACTCACATCCACCACAACCTTTCATCTGCCTCTGTATTTTTTTCTCACTGCATCACCCTTCCCACCCTCTTTACAGCCTATTCATTTCTCAAGACTCAAATCAAAGATTCATTAAAAATTATTCTTTAGAAATCCCTTAAGAATAGAAGGTGATGTTCTAGCCTAGCACCAGGCTTGTCACACGATGGGCAATCAGTATCTGTATACTGAGCAAACTAGGTAGATAGTGACACAGCTATTTAAATTTCTCTTATACACAGTTGTACTGCTAGGTAGGTAAAAAAGATGGAGCCACATGAGATGATACACACATGAACTGGGTTATCTTTATAGGAAAGGCAACAACTTTTGATTTTATTCATAATAACATATTTAATATTTATCATTTGCAAGGCAATGTGCTAATATATATGTATTATATATGCATATATAATGCATAATATATGCATTATCTTATGTAATCAGTATTACAACTCTGTAAGGTAAGTATTGTTATACATAGAGGGGCTGCTGGGTTGTCAATGCACAACTCTAGAGGCTGATGAAGGTGGGAAAAGAATCAGGTCTCTATGAAGCCCAAGCCCAAGCTATCAATGATCTGCTATACTGTCCAGCACTGTCTCTATGGATGATACCCTCCTTCCAGATTGTCACTTGTAGAGTAACAATATTAATGCTCTAAAAGGGATACCCAAACAGCTTATAGAAATGCCAACATCAAATGACTGAACCATTTCTGGGAAGAACTGTAAGCTTCAGGAGACTTGAGGTCATTAATTGGAGTTTGGTGAACATGCCAAACATCTGGTACACTGAACACAAACACAGTGGGGCAAGGGTTGCAGCATGGTCATATTGTTCACAATCAGAAAACTGTGCATTGTGATGCCTTGAGAAGGGGAGAATAGAGGAGGCCTATTGTATTTACTCATCATGATAACTTTATGTTGTGGGGCATTAAATTTCACTGATTAACAAATTAGCTCATTCAATCATGGTAAGATAATTTTTCAAAATTTAATTTCTGCTTTGTTCTACTTGATGTTGGAATAAGAACTAAAGTTTTCCCTCATTTCCCCCTCTTGCTCCAGTTCTGTTATCAAGGTAGGGGTGGAATAGGAATTAATATCTTGTATTTCATAGAGCACTTCAAAGGCCACTATTGCCATGCCCGCCATGGCCCAGACCTTTCATTAGCTGGTATGGTGGCTGGAAATTTGAGAAGGACAGAGTTGCCACTCAACCAGTGGGAAGAGGGTTGGCTCCCTGTAACCTGGGAACACTGAGTGTTATGAGTTCTTAGAGGTGCTCTCTGAGCATCACTCTCTAACAGCACCCCAAGAAAATAGAAACTTGGGGCACATTGATTCCACAGGTGTTTTTGGAGACTGGGACTCAATAAGTATTCCTGTGTCTAGCATAGGAGAGTGGAACAGAACATCTTTCAATGGCCCATGTGAGCCCAAATAGTGGCACCTATGATTAATTTAAAACCAGTGGGGGGCTTCCCTGGTGGTGCAGTGGTTGGGAGTCCTCCTGCCAATGCGGGGGACGCGGGTTCGTGCCCCGGTCTGGGAGGATCCCGCATGCCGCGGAGCGGCTGGGCCCGTGAGCCGTGGCCGCTGGGCCTGCGCGTCCGGAGCCTGTGCTCCGCGACGGGAGAGGCCACAGCAGTGAGAGGCCCACGTACCGCAAAAAAATAATAATAATAAATAAATAAATTAAATAAATAAATAAAACCAGTGGGTACTTCTTTAGTTATTCTGAACTGTCAGAGCCCAAGGTTTCCTGAATGATCTCAGGGAAAAATTTCTTGATCCTTCCCTCATCTTGAATAACTGAGGTTAGATTTCTAGGCAATTCTAGAATGTGGAAATGACTCTTTGCATAATTGGATACAGGGCATAAATAAAGAAATTAGTCATTTCCTGCAACCTGAGTATCCTGATATATAGTTATGTTCATTATATACTTATTTAACAAACCTACATTAATCACCAAAATGTTTGAGGAATTCTGCAAACACACAAGGGTAAAATAATGATCAAGGCATAGCTTCCAATTTTAAAGGGCCAAGTACTGGGAAGATAAAGATAACTGGCAAATATAACACAGCATAGAATACTCAGGACTGAATAAGTATAAGCAATTAGTTTTAAAGAATAATAAAAGAGAGACTGCTGATTTCATCTCTCAAGATCAGGCAAGGCTTCCTGGAAAGGAAAAAGAAAAACTAAAACAAAACAAAAAAGAAGAGCTAAGCAGAGATCTGAAAGGAAATGCAAAGTTGGGCAGGTCAACAAAGGTCAAGGGGTATGGGCTAAGAATGATTAAACAACTTGCACATCTTAAAAATGGCAGTGCTTCAGTCCAAAGTCTATGCAATCTCTACTAACACACACTGTTAGGAGAAGGCCTTCATCTAATGAAAACAGGAGTAGATCAACCAAACAAATAGAAAAGAAAACCAGACATCAGCTACTGAGGCCAACATAGAACTCCTTGTTGAGGCCCCATCCGAGGTCCAATCTCCAGAAACAGATGAGCAGGCCAGATGTACATAGTTAGTCTGCTACCTTACTGGTTCAATAATTCTCATTATAGTGACTGCAGTCAAATGTTGGTAAGATCCAAGGCTCAGAGTCTCTCTTTCTCCCTTTAATTCCATGACGAGAAACAGAACTGCAATTGAATCTCCAGACTAGAGAGGAAATGCTACTTCCTCTCTGGATGGACCCCTGCTGATACATTGACTAGAAAATGGTAAAACAAAAAAGGAAGTGTTCTAAGTCCCTAGACTTACCATATGTATTATACGAAGCACACAGGAATAGCATACGCGAGAGGATAATACATGCTGTGCGGCAGCCAGGGCAGCAGCCAGAGCAGCAGCTGTAGACAGCTGGGGTAGAGCCACTATGAATTTGCATGAGAGATAATTTTATTAGATGGATGGCCCGATTTGATTAATTACAGCAACTGGTGGGAAACAATATTTGCATAGAGCATCTCTTTTCCATCCTAGCATCCATTGGTATGTGAGACATTCAACAAAAAGCTGTTAGGAAATGGGCGGCAGGCGCATAAAAGGTTTATGTTGTTTTTAGGAACAAAATTGCTGTTTACTAATACCACACAGCAGGTTCTCTGTTTTATGGACAGAAATAATTCACTCTGAAGCTATAAAGGTCCCAGAGAAATGGGTTTGCTAATATCCATCCCATTTTAAATTATAAGAAACCCATGCCACCATCCTAGAGACTTCCTTGCACCTTCCTGGCCATGCTTTGAACATTCACGCACACTAGTGTCAAATGATGAATCAGAGCTGGGGAGCCTTAACGGTCACAGTCCATTTATAGCACGTTAGCTAAACGTCATTATTCTTTGCAAAGTGCAGGCAAACACAGAGATTTCTTTAGCAAAAAAAGCCTTACTCTTCATTTTTCCAAAAGGGGTATGTTTCAGGCGATTTCAAGAGCACAGGAGAATAGAGATTGCAAGCAAATAAAAAGTAATTCCCATTGTGAAGCACTTTTGAAACAATCTTCCTAGCTTAATTTTGTTTTTTCCCAAAAAGAATCTAAAGTGTAAACATTTGCTTTGGCCTATTTTAAGTGTTCTTTATTCTCTTTCACTTGAAACACTCAACTACTTCATTTGAAAACTGGGATTGGCTTTCAAACTTATTATTTATATTACTAATTTAGTAGGAGAGGGAGGATCTCCCTCTTCTGCCCAACTATTAAAGGCATTTATAGGACTCCTCGTTCAAAATGGCAACTAAGCACACATTTGGCCTTCCTTCTATAGTAACATCTTATTGACCACCAGAAAATATTATTACAACAATAACAACAAAGAATAAAATCCTAACAGGGCTATAAAAGAAACAACAATCTTTATTGATTTTACAAATTTTAGAATTAATGAATAACTGCAAATAAAACCTAATAATAATTATGGAATAGAATATAAACATCATATCATAAAATTTTAAAAATGAGTTGGAAGAAAAGAGAAATGGTAGAAAAGAAGGTAAATGTTAAATTTTTAAAATTGCACCATCAAAAACTAGACTATGTTATTTCAAGTTATAATGTTAATAGTTTTAAAAAAAAAACTAAATACAGGGAAGAGTTTGTTTTTCATATCATATTCATTTATATTGTCTTAAAGGTTTAGTTCCATATGCATGTATTTCCACTATAAATCAAAGCAGGAGCTATCTGGCTAGATAACCTTTGGTAATTACATAAAATTGCATGCTCTGTTATAGCGTAAAATATTATATATGTCAATCTACACGAAGACTTCCACAATATATTATTAAATAATAGAAATTACTAAATAGCATATATATATATATACACACACTATGATTCCAACTATGTCAAAAAGGAAAATATAATTTAATATACATAAAATACAGTTGCTCAGCTGTAAAAAAAATGAAATAAGTCATTTGCAGCAACATGGATGGACCTAGAGATTATCATGTTAAGTGAAGTCAGAAAAAGACAAATATCATAGATATCACTTATTTGTGGAATCCAAAAAAAACAATGATACAAATGAACTTATTTACAAAAGAGAAATAGACTCACAGACCTAGAAACCAAACTTATGGTTACCGAAGGGGATGGCAGGGGAGGGGGAAGAGATAAATTAGAAGTTTAGGATTAATAGATATACACTACTATAGATAAAATAGATAAACAACAAGGACCTACTGTATAGCAAAGGGAACTATACTCAGTATTTTATAGTAACCTATAATGGAAGAGAATCTGAAAAAGAATGTATGTATATAAGTGAATCACTTTGCTGTGATCACTTGAAACTAACACAACAGTGTAAATTAACTATACTTCAATTAAAAATTACATTATAAAGCTGGAGTTCTATAAAACTTCAAGGTAATTAATTTGTACTGACTTATTTTAGTTCCCTTTTTAATGTCCTGTGAATGTTCTAAATGTTGTAGACATGAAACATATAGTTAAAATGTCTTCTACTTTACTAATTAAAAATGCTACAGTTGAACTGAGGGCAATAGCCATAATGGGAAGAGGGGCTGATAGGGCCAGGAGTGCAGCAGAGGGAAGGCAGAAGCACCGTCACTTGGTGTATTGCCTCAGTTTCCAAGACAATGCTGGGTGAGAATTTTTCCCTCTGTGATAAGTGAACAAATTTGGCTCTCCTGAGTAAAGTGTGTATAAGAATTTTGAAAGTGGCTGTGGGGCCTACATAGGACAGTTGTAGGACATGAGGGATCCACTTCTCACATCCTAGCGTCCCCACTGGCAGTTCACCCTGGAGGGGACCACACCCTCGCTCAGCGTCTACTAGAATGAAGAGAAGCTCACCTCTTCTTCATCCTCATCAGATCAAATGGTGGGAGTCCAGTATGCTTCACTGATGCCTTCTCTCTCTGCCCTGCCATGTCATTCCGGTTTCCTATGCTCATTCTATCTCTGCACAAACATCCATCTCAGATGAGCAAACACACAGGCTAAGCAGGGACTCATCCTGGAACTGTGATATCAGAGTGCTGGTTGTAGACGTCTCAATCTCACGATTGATTCTCTTAGAGGCCACATCACTTGGATTTAGGGAGTGGAAATCCTCTCAAGAGAAAAACTGCATTTTGTACACCACCTCTCCCCTATAGAATCTTCTTTCAAAGTCTTTTTCTTATAATTGAGTAAAGGAAATTATGCTTTGTAATAGAAATGGTTCCTGCCCTACCTTCTCTCAAAAAGCTAGGATCAGTAGATGGCCTTAACTGCAGGTGACTCCTTGACTTTGGAATGGAGAATGCCTTTGTGACTCAGCCCAGGCCTGAGACAACAAGAAAGATCCCTCTCTATACACCTGGTTACAAGGAGAGATCAGTTCAGCAGCTATTACAGTGTTCTCATTAAGGGATGATAAAACTGAGTTAGGGCAATGACTGTTAGCATGGAGGTTACAGAGGAAATCCTAGTGACATTTATAAGTAGGGCCATGTGAATAATTCAAATGCAGGCGAGCCAGAGGGACTGAGAGAGGATCAAGAGAGTATACCAAGGATACTGACTCAAGTAGCTCCGTAGGCACCAACCCAGAAGGCAAATATGGTAGGACAGGTTGAAGGGAACATAGATTATGACCACACTATGTGGGAAATTTCAGTTTGACAGATCTGTAGCACACCCTGAACAAAATGCTCATCAGATAGTTGGTCTGAAACTCGAGGTGAACAATCAGAGCTGGAGTCCTATTTGGAAAGTCTCATGTATACCTTTGGTGAATAGGACCACAGGGAAAGATGAGGAAAACTTTTTTCAGAGAAAGGAGAAAAAAAAGAGTCTCTGTTATTCCATAACTTTTTTCAAAGTAAAGGAGTAAATAAAGGATGGGGTTTCTTTTTGAAGTATTAAACTCAAACTAATGTTGCCAGTTATCCAACGGTCCCAGTACTTCTACCAGAAGTACTGAATTAGCTGGTAAATAAAGCTCTTTGAAGGCAGCTGCTGCAGGGTTGCCAGACACCCTTCTTTGGCATTTTTCTAGAACAGCAAGCAAGGTATATAATAGGGAAGAACAAACCTGACTCCATATTGATCTTTTTCTTATACTTTAACCTTTTATTCTATTGCTTTGGCTACAAGTTAAGAATGTTGCCTATCACCTGAAATATACAGGATAGCCCATTCCCAAGGCTCTGACCTTTAAAGGTGTAACAATTTTCCATTCATATGGAGATAAAAAGTTTAAGAGCAGAGAATAACATTTGTCTTATTGGAGGATTACAGGAACATCATGACCTGACCTACGTGGACACCTGCAAAAACAAAGGATTCTGACACCAAGAAGTTTGCAACAACCAATCATGCCCCCTCCCCTTTTAGTATAAAAGAAGCCCAAATTCTAACTCAGGTAAGATGGTTCTTTGGGACACTAGTCCACCATCTTCTCGGTCTGCTGACTTTCTGAGTAAAGTCTCTATTCCTTGCTCTCACAACTCATCTCTCAGTTTATTGGCCTATCATGCAGCAAGCAGTATGATCTTGGACTTGGTAACAGGTAGGATGGTATGGAAAATATGACTCCTGACTTTGGATGAATAAAAACTTTCTATATGTTGTTTTAAATGTTATTAAGAACACTTCTAACTTGAAACCTAGAAAATGCTATTTTCTTGCTCTCTTTAGTTGGATCATTGAAATGCATCCTAATCATACCAAGAGAAACTTAGCGACAGAGTTAAGCCATGGTTTTGTTCCAATAAATTATTATAGGCAGGACATTTCATTAGAAAACGAGAATTTCATTGCCATCCATGCAACAACCTCCAGGGCCAAAATAACTGGATGAGGCTTGTAATATCTCAGGCATAATATTTTAGTGGCTGAAAAAGCTGATGTCATCACACACCTTTAATCCATAGATCAATAAATTATCCTGTCATCTTGCATCACGGGGGATACACAGAATATAAATTGATTTTATGATTACTCAGTTTAGTCATTAGAAAATATCGAACACAGGTGCTATGTGATTCTTATTGCTAATTCAGATGCTATGCAGATGTTTTTTGGAGTGTGGAGAATCAATCAATAAATATCTGTTTGTTTGCCAACATTTTCCCCACTCCCTCCTTCATCCTGCCCTCCATAGCCCTCTGTACAGCAACTAGAATGTTCCAGAATCACAGTGAGACAGATAAAGAAATCAAAGATAGGAGGTTCACAACTTAGCTGGGAAGCAAGATTAAAACAGTTAAAGAAGAGGAGGTATGGGTATCAAATTCTACAATCCAGACCGTAAATGTGCTAGAGAATCTGTTCAGGGAATCAAGAGAACAAGAGGGGTATAAGAAGTAATAATGCCCTTCATGGACCATGAGCTACATCCTGAAGGGTAGAAATGATTTGAATAGTCAGAGAGGAGTACAAAGACAATCTCCGGCTCAGAGAAAACAGGATGAATTAATGTTACGGAGTTTTTTTTTTTTAATAATTATCTGAGCTTAGAACTTTATTTCACTTTACATAGCAACGAAAGTATTGTTGTAGTGTTAATACAAAATAATAATAGTTTTTTCAAGAATGTAAATCAAGAGAAAACTCATACTTTTTGTTGTTATTCAGAAATTTACAAAAAGTTGTTTATAATTTCAGAAAATTCTATAATTTGGCAATAGTGCTCTGAGTCTCTGGAACCAGTAACACTTTTCTATGTATATACATTTGTAGCGCTCTCATCCAAATAATGCTACATTTCATGTTTGACTGCTCATTAGGGAAGCTGATTTGACCAGATGAGAAATTTCCTAATTATTGACTACTTGTATATTCTTTGAGAGTTTGCTCTTCCTTTGCCTGTGTTGTAAAGCTTGGTTTCTCAGAATGTATTGGAAGGCTCTTTTGATTTATTATACTTAACTTCTTGCAGGATCTTATCTACTCCCACAACTTCAACTACCATATTTATTCTTATTATTCCCAAATCTGCACCACAAAGATGGACTTGTTGTGATGCTTCAGACCCGTATTTCCAACTGCCTATCTCTACATGGCTACTCCATTCTGTGTCTCGGTCAACTGTATAAAATGTAACTCATTGTCTTCTCCTCCACTATCTTGTTCTCCATAAATTTATAAATGACCATACCACCTACCCAAATGCCTAAGTGAATAACCTGAAAGTGACTCTTGACAACTCCTGCTTTTTCACACTGTACATTCAATCACTGTGTCCTAATAAGTATATTTCATGTTAGCTCAAACTTATTACCACTTCTGCATTCCCACAGACAGTAACCTATTGAGTTTACAATCTAGTAGCAATCTATAGTTGTAAAATGTTATGTATTGATATTACATAAAACAAAAAAGAGTACTTTTTCATAGGACAAAAATATAGATAAGACAGCTATTTTTGTTTATTTTTTACCCTGGGATTAGTATGAAAATGATGGTGCCAATAACTATTAATATTTAAACAATAACAATCCTTATTAATGATAACTACAATTAATTCAGCAATGAGTACTGAGTTCTGTTCCAAATATATCATGTCTGAGTTTGCAAAGCAAAAAGTAGCAGTGGGAATGAGTTAGAAGGCGTTTGTGCAGCAGACCTTAAACGGAAAATTTTCAAGCTTTAATTAACAACTAGAAGGATGAAGAAAAAATAATTTAGATACATTTTTAAGGAATTCAACCCATGCTCTAAGCTGGTAGAACTGAAACTATTTATCTTGAAAGAAGATTAGTCTATCTCTGAAATGGAGTCCTGAAACATTGGAATGATTCTAAGATGGATGGAAACAAATTTTCCCCATAAGGAAGGGATTTAGCGGTCAAAGCTCTCTGAAAATGGAACTGCTTTAGGCTGTAGTTCTCTTCCACTGGAGGAACTGATCCAGAAGCTGGGCAATCACAAAGCAAGAAGACACTCAGGGGATTCACGCATGGATGGGTAGACCTTGACGATCATCCAGTCCAACTCTGCTATCTCTGACAAACATGACCCAGAGGTTCTCACTTTCTTACTTTATAAGGCTTTTAACAATTTTGAACCTTGTGTGAATAAATAGTACTCTAGTTCTCTCCAAACCACCTAGAAGCTGCACTCAAGTACAGATCTGTGTCCTGCTGAGATGCAAGGAGAACCATTCCCAATTGGAAGCTTCAAGGATAAATGCATATTCTTTGTGGTGTTAATTGGTCACTTGTTGATACCTCTTCCCCATATGCAATTTTAAAACAGCTCAATGTACTATTCTTACTATTGAAGAGGATATTTTTACTGTGTGTTTTCAGGAGATCACATGGCTGGTAAGAACCAGCACTCTCTATTTCAGTAGAGTGAACAAGCAAATAGCTGAACTGAATTATGACTCACTTGAGAGCATCCAGTGTGAAAAGATCAATTAATCTCCTCCTCTGGGGCAATATTAGGATTTCATAAACCATTTGTGGACATAAAAAATGAGAAGGACACAGTCCAATCAGTCATTTATTTTAAAAAAGACATACTAAGCATCTACTATGGGCTAGCAAACCTGACATTGAATAGATGAAGAAAACAAGGTCACTTCAGAGAAACTCACAGCATAGTGAGCTTAATAGATACATGAAAAATTCAGTGGCAGCCTGACTTGTAGATTGCATAGGCTTACGCAAATCTAGGAGGAGTGATTAACTTGATCTGAAGAAACTGAGAAAGATTTCACAGAGATTACATTTCAACTGGGCTTTACCAAAATATATTCATTTGTTCATTCATATATTCATTCATTCATTTACTCATCCACTCATTGATCTATATTTTTAGTCAGCATTTTCTATACTCCAGGCATGCCCTTGGATAAGGAAGATAAAGACTTTAAAAAACAGTCTTGATTCTGAAGAGCTCACAGAAATAAAAAGAAAATTCAAATACCAAACAAGTGCTCTAATGATACAGAAGAAGATAGATA
Organism: Leucopleurus acutus; assembly: GCF_964270905.1. Taxonomy (NCBI): domain Eukaryota; kingdom Metazoa; phylum Chordata; class Mammalia; order Artiodactyla; family Delphinidae; genus Leucopleurus; species Leucopleurus acutus. The sequence goes on along the minus strand of NC_139151.1, from coordinate 51,298,825 downwards.
GATCATAGTAAAGTGAGAAGCATGAGTTTCAGAGGAAAAAATTGGCATCTGGTTAGTGGTAAAGGACCAGTGGTGGTGTTTATCAGGTCTGGGGTGTTGGGAGAGACAAGGGAAAGGATAAGGATGTTCTTCTTTATATGGATAAGAACATGTAGTTAGGAAAGATGACATAAAAGGATAACTGGGTAGAAACGGCCAGGTGTGATGAGGCAGGATGGAAGATGGGCTAGAAAGGAAACTTTGGCTTAATTCTAGAAGTCCTTTAATGTCATGTCAAGGACTTCAAATTGAAAAGAATGACATAAGCAAGTTTTTGTTTGTTCTTCTGGGTTTTTTGTTTGTTTGTTTTTTGTCTTTTTGCTTTTCAGATAGACTTGGTGGCAGCTTGGAGAATGAATTGCATTCCATGGCAAGGAAGAAACTAAAGATTTTCAGGTACCCCTACGTGGACCGACTAGGACAAGTATCTATTCTCTATCTGCATCATATTGTTGGACCTTTCCTCATGGGAACTAATAGCTTTGGGTCAAATTTTAAAAACCTTGCAAACTCAGTAAAAGAAAGGGCATAATGTAGATAAGATTTTAAAGGAAATTCATAGCGTCCTGAAAGAAAAAATGTTTTCAAAAATGTAAGCAGCAAATTCCAAGCAAGCAATAAATGTACTGATTTGACAGGTATTATCTGTATATGTAAATATTAAATATAGCCATTTCCCTACCCATTGAAATATATGTTTTTAGACATGATAAAAATTAATTTCCTTAACAAGACACTTGCCATTTAAGACCTTTGTAATTTCTCATTTTCCCTTTAATTCTAATGATTGAGAATAATATGTAATAATGGCCAAAGGTGCACTCAGGTGGAAAGCCATCAGTTCATCAGAAGATTGACAATGACTAGCTGCTCAGGTTCACAGATAAGATTAACTAATGTATCATGGAGAAACCTTAAACCTTTAATTAAAAGATCATAGTAAACATGGGATACTTTAGATAAACATCTCCAGAAAACAGAGATTTTCAAAAGTATAGGATTATTAGAAATAATGCCAAAGATCATTAAAGGTTTTGATAAAGGCCAACACCCAGAATCATTAGATGCAATGTACCTATGATATAGAACATACAGCCAAAAATGGTGGCATGTAGTGACTTGACTTAGAGATTTTTGCAGAATGATGCCATATCAAGGGATCAAGTTTTTGAATAAGAAACATAGTTTCAAATATAATTGCTGATCTTACTGTTTTTAATGTAGACATCAACATTACGTAGAAACCATCACCACTTTGCAAATGAAAAAAAACTGAGACTCCGATATAAACAGTATGCTCAAGGTCAACATCACATAGCACATTAAAATCTACAATTTAAGGGCTTCCCTGGTGGCGCAGTGGTTGAGAGTCCGCCTGCCGATGCAGGGGACATGGGTTCATGCCCCGGTCTGGGAGGATCCCACACGCCGCGGAGCGGCTGGGCCTGTGAGCCATGGCTGCTGAGCCTGTGCGTCCGGAGCCTGTGCTCCGCAACGGGAGAGGCCACAGCAGTGAGAGGCCCGCATACCGCAAAAAACAAAAAACAAAAAACAAAAAAAACTACAATTAAAAAAACATATATTGTTCTTTTTACATATCAGATGCTGTCCTTAGGGCTTTATAATTATATAACCCTTACAACAACTCCATGAGATACATACTAATGATGCCCATTTTAAAGATGAAGAAATTGAAGCACAGAAAAGTTACATGCATTAACTCATTTAATTCACACACACACACACCACCGATATCCTAAGAATCTTTGTTATCCTCCTTTTTCTGATGAGACGATTGTGGCACAGGGAAAGCTAAACTATCTCCCCAAGACAACAGGACTAGTAGATTACAAAGCAAGGATTAGTGTGCAGTCTCATCCCAGGGCCAGGCGCCCCCAGACAACCAGTGGTGTCCAACTACTAGCGTCTCAGTACCTTTCAGTAGCATCTGCATATAACATCTTCTGGGACTGCCATTATTTTTTAAACCAATTTTTATACAATGGTGAGAAATTTATGTTTTTAGAATTCATATGATTTGTTTATAGTGCTTTCCTTTGTCAGCAAGGCTTCCCTAGATGATACTGCAATGCTGCTGGGCTAGTTAGTTAGTTAGTTAGATCATATTTCTGAATTTTAAGTAGATTTTACTCTGCATCTCCCATACTTTGTCCAGAGGGTCTACCTCTTCTCCTCATGAAGCCTTCTTCAGTCAAGTCTTGTCTTTGACTTGAATCCAAATATAACAAGGTCCTCTTGGAGCTTATCAGACTGCCTTCTAAATGGAATCTTGGGTGTTAGTTATGTTGCTGCCTAAGGATGTTAGGTATAGAAGGATTTACATAGCATGGGATGGTGTGAGGTGGAGAGTAATTACTAAAGCAGGGTTAAGCTTGATGGTAAAGTTGAAAGTAGACTGGATGACTAAATATTTGGTTGAAATACCAGCCTCATCCCTCATGTCTCCAACCATAAGTAAGTCACTTACTTCTCTGAGATTCAAAATCTTCATCTGTATATGGAAGGTTACTTAATTCTATCTTATACAATGTTATAAGGATTAGAGATAATATACGTGAGATGTCTCTCAAGTCAAATAGCAAAGACTTCAGGGCTTTTTGGTCCCTCGTGGTCTGTGGATGTAATTCAGAGTGCTTGTAAACTTGCACAGAAAAAAACTGCATCCTTATTTTTACTATTACCAACTGAAATTTAGCATTTTTTCAACAATAAATATGGATAGTATAGGTAACAAACAATATTCTTAGCAGTACTTGTGACTTTGTTACTAATAGAGATCAACACAGGTATTTTTATATCACATTACAAGTATTGTGGATATATTAAAATATCAGTTGCAATAATTACGATTTTGAAGTTATGGTATAACTGTCATATTTTGCTATTTAATGAACTTAAAAGGAAAAACACATTATTAATAATTCTTTAGAAAATATTACTATATGAATTACATTTTAGAAAATGTACCAGCATGTAATCAATTGATATGTACGTTTTATTTTATGAACTTGAAGACATTTACGAAATTCTTCTGAGGACACAGCCCATAAACTTCTCAAGATTGCCAAAGGGGTCCACGACATAGAAAGTATTAAGGACTAAAGTTTTGGTTGTCTTTTCATCGTCTGTTAAGTACTTAGAAATCTTAGTTCCCAACAGCTATAGACTTTGGAACCAGGCTGAGAGTGTAAGCAGGAGGGAAGCAAGGTTTCCTAGCATTAGGGGGGCTCTGAATGTTTGATGCTAGAAATTTAATATGAAGTTGGAATTGTTTACTTCACACCTGTTTTTATTATCTCAGTGCCAAGAATCAGAAAACCTGCCAATCTTCAAACAAACAGGTTTTCTCATATTCAGGTATTGAGTTCTCAGCTGAGTCCAGCTGCTACCTTCATGAGTTGGTGATTCAATATGAATCTTTCCTTTGTCTTTATCACATGTCCTATGATTTAGAGTGGGGACACATATCATTACATAAACTTACATTTGTCTCATCTCCCATTCAATCATATCGTGAAGCACCTTCACTTAAATTGGGAGAATAGGAAGGCATTTGAGGCACCTCCTGTTCTAACAAGACACTATCATAGTGAATAGCAGATGAGATCAGACATATCACACAGCTCTGAGTATAACTCTCCACTCTACCATTTACTGGATGCATGTCTAAAGAAGCTGCCTAAACCTCTGAGCCTCAGTATACTCATCTGCAAAGTGAGAATACCAAAACCCATTTCACAGGGTAAAGAATGAATAGATACTCAATGATTGTTAGTTCCTTTCCCTTTAAGCAGGGCACTATCTCAAGTACAGCTAAGGTTTACTTCCAAACCCAATTATGCTATTTCTGGAAAATCCATTTTTTTCCTTCAGGTTTGTTTTCTTTTTCAGAATTATTACTCCCTGAACACCTTCTGGATCAACGACTGTATTAAGTTTTTCCTTTAAACAATGTTGGGAAAAGCTGATGCACTTTAGAGTTAGTAAGCCCTGCACTTAAATTCCAAAACCAATGTTTGCTGGTTTTGTGGCTTTGGATATTCATTTACCTTCTTTGAATCTCTCTTTTATTAGTAAAATAGTTCTAAAAATGCCCAAGCCAGGCAGCTGTTGTGAAGGTTAATTCACATATGTGAAATACCTGACACACAGCAATTTTTAAAAGCTAATTTCCTGGTTTTAGAGTAGCATTTATCAGGAACCAGTTTTATGTGTGAGAGGGAGATAGATTAGTTTTCTCTGATAAAAGATATAGAGAGATATAGATATATGATATATTACATCATAAAGGAGTCTATGATAAAACTCTCAAGGGATATACTATGTTACTCAAAGTATTATCTGGTTATATACATATGTATATATATAAAATATTTCTGTGGGACCAAAAAAGGAATATTTTTACCATTAATATTTAATATTTTGTATGGCATGTGTATGTATGTATTTTATAAATACACACACACACACACACACACATACGTGGCATCTCAGGGAATTTAGTGGGTATTCTGTGGGAGTCCCAAAGGAGGATAAGAGGATTATATATATATATATATATATATATATATATATATTCCTAACCTAATATATTCCTAACCTAATGAGTATATATATATATATATATATATTCCTAACCTAATATATATATATTCCTAACCTAACCTATATATTTTTATATATATATTCCTAACCTAACCTATATATATATATATTCCTAACCTAATATATATATATATTCCTAACATATATATATTCCTAACCTAATATATATATATATTCCTAACCTAATATATATATATTCCTAACCTAATATATATATATTCCTAACCTAATATATATTCCTAACCTAATATACTGTTTCAATCCTAAACTTATTTTAATAGAAAGCACCTTAGCATAAAAATTTTGGAACAATCCTAACTTCTAGAGACACGTTTTACATGCAGCACTGCAATTATGGAGAAGAGCTTCCGCCTTCTAACGAGGGCGGAGAAAAAATACATAGGTTAACGGGAGAATTATTTGACAAGAGGGTCAAGTGTTTGAAACAGATCGATATTTAGAAAATTCAAAGGGAGAGAAAAGTTCTTGTTAGGATGTGCATTAGCCAGAAGAAACATCCAGTGATATCCAGTGTGAAGATGAATTTTGACTCACAAAGAAACAGACGAAACACTTCCCAAAAAGTATGAGGGAAGAAGAGGTAATGCTATTCATAAAATTTCCAATATTAGGTGTCCTGTCACTATATTTAAAAATGCCTAGGGCTTCCCTGGTGGCGCAGTGGTTGAGAGTCCGCCTGCCGATGCAGGGGACACGGGTTTGTGCCCCGGTCCGGGAGGACACCACATGCCGCGGAGCGGCTGGGCCTGTGAGCCATGGCCGCTGAGCCTGCATGAACGGAGCATGTGCTCCGCAACGGGAGAGGCCAAAACAGTGAGAGGGGCCCGCGTAACACAAAAAATAAAATAAAATAAAATAAATAAATAAAATAAAAATGCCTAAAAAGATGTTTAAGGTTGCCTAAAAAGATGTTTAAGGTTGCCTAAAAAGATGTTTAAGGTTGCCTAAATTCTTGTATTTATTAGATCTGTGAACCAGCTTTGCTGCCACTATGAGAGTGTCCTTACCATGGGTACTGTTATGGTTCCCATAGTGACAGATAATCATAAGTAATCTGATTATCACTGCTAGTTGGCGAAGAGAGGAACATTTGCTATTTTGTCATTAATATAAAACTGTAAAGGAAGAAAAATTTCCAAAAAAAAAAGAAACTATTGGATTAACTATTTTTGAAGTATCACAGTGGCAGTTATTAACCTAGATTCTGTGTCCCTATCAAACTCAGAAAACTGAACAACATCCTTAGTGTGACTAATGCAACCAAGTCCAGATCTGCTCTGCCAAATCTCAACAGGGGATGAGACTAATACTTAGGAGGCTTACAGGACAAGTTTCCCTTTTGTCACAACCCATGTGGGGTGAGCTTTATTACACTCATTTTATAGAAGGATAACAGGCTCAGAGAGGCTAAGTTATTTATCTAAGGTTAAAAAAACTAGTGGAACTAAATTCAAATTGTATCTGCAGACACTAAAATATATCTTCTTCCTTACTTTACAGCAATGCCTGGGCAGCACGGATATGTTGTGATTTCTTACTATGCAGATGAGCAGTTCTTATATTCATTTCATAGATTCTTCTTTTCCTCCTGTTCATTCTCTTCTTTTCTAACTATCTTTGGTTCAATTGCTTACATGAGGTCCTCTATAAAATAGTCTCAACATAAGGGAAATATTTGATCTAATGTTTTGGCTATTTCTGTGAGACTGAAAAAGGAATATATCTTACCACTAATATTTAATATTCTGTACAGTCAAAAATAGGGTTCAACCTGGTATTGGGACCTAGGACAGTCTTCCAATGGGAGCAAACCCAAAAGGCCTTTGCCCTAGTTTGCACCTGATTAACTACTCCAGTAATGATCTCAGAGTACAATTACGTTTAAGTACTTCCTCAGGTGCTTTGCAAAAGCTGATTCTGGTGTAGTTAAACCCATCCAGGCAGGCAGGGGTAAATTGAATCATGTGAAAATAGTGTCTTTGTTTTGTATAAAGTTGATCTGCCCCTGCTGTTTATTACCCACCTGAAGTCATATGCTTGTGCTTGTGCTACCCTAATGCTTGTTGTATAAATGATGATTAATGTAGAAAATAAGAAGTGCAAGCACCTTTTTTTTTTCCCCACACAGGTGTTACTAGCAAGTGAGGAGGAGCTTCTAACAAGGGAGAGAGATGAGAATGGGACTCAGATTTTTAATGACATATTTCCTCACACAGGCTCTGTAGTTTAAATGAAATGGAAACCTTGAGACCTCTCTGCCTTAGATTATTGGTAATTCCCCGGTGCCCCAGAAGAGCCTCATAAAGAGACAATTTGGCAATCAGAAATGTCCTCCGACAATTTGCTAGAAGGAACCTCATCTATTTAGTTTTTTTTTTAATCTCATTCTCCATCTGATGGTAATTTTAATAGCGAGTGAGATTCAAAGCATTTGCCTCGTCACTAATTATTCAAACCCAGAGTACATTCCCCAAAGTCCAATTACAGCAATGCCTCAGAGAGTTAATACTGATTTAAGTATATGGATCAGTCAGTGTATCAACTCCTGGCTATATCTCCAGTTTGGAGAGGTTTGATTATTTCACTGGATATTTACCTGTTATCTCTACTTGTCTGGCCAACTTTTCTTGCAATATTCACTCATTCATTCAAAATACTGATTAAATTCCTAGCGCATGTGAGGCATTGTGCTGGGGCAATATAGATGGAAGAAAACATTTTTTGTCACAAGGAAATTAATATCTAGTCTAAAGACATTAAATGTAATCTCATATTGAAGTGATTGAGAGATATGGGACAGTGTGACATAAGAGGGAGGCAAGGTGGTGAGAAGGTTCACTTCCATCTAAGCAGAGAGAGTTAGAAAAAGCATCTTAGAGAAGGTGACTAAACTTTTAAGCTGAACACTGAAGATGGCTGTCTGTTCAAGACATAAACCGGAATGAGAAGTGCCTATGAGAATTCTTTCTTGACAGAGGAAAGAGAAAAATCAGAGGTGTGAAGGTGGAAATTTACATGGTTTATTTAAGAAAATAGGGCTGGGTACATGGCTAGAAATTACAATAGCTAACTTTTATCTGTGTATTCCAGACACAGTAGTAAGTACTTTATATGTATCCATTCATTGAAAATTCACATGCTTCTTATGATGTAGATATTATTATTATCCTATTTTTACAGATGAGTAAACCAAAAGTTGGGTGACTTGCCCAAGATCATACAGCGAGTGAGAAAAAGTAGCAGAATTCAAGCCATGTTGTCTTATTTCAGAGCAGTGGTCTCCACCTCGATGCTGAGTATTCAGGGTGAAGCTAACAAGTCATGTCAAGGACTTTGCCACAATCCCATTTGTTGTTTTAATCAGAAAGATGCCACCACCCTATTTTCATTTTAAGGGGAAAAATCACCAAGACTGCAGTGTAGTACATGAAACACTAGTCAAGAAAAAGGTTATTTCAGTAATCTAGACAAGAGCTGATAAGGTCTACAATTATAATAATGGTAGGAAGAATGGAGCAGGACAGATCTGTGTTGTGGTAAGGGGATCAGACTGAGGGTAGATTGTAGAGAATGAGGGTAAATGAGAAATGGAAGTTGGCACAAAAGTTTCTGGCATGGATCACTAAGCATAAATGAATTCCTTACTTAATTTTCAGAATTGATGAGGAAACAGTCAACAGCTCACCTTACATCTTAACTCAGCAATATCCCTTTATACCTATGGTATAAGATTTAAGTACTTTGCACATCTGGAGACCATTCCCTATGCATTAAGTTTCGTTCACCACACTGCACTGAACAGTCTTTTTTTCTTCTCATAATATATACAGAAAATAATTCTCCCTCATCAATCTCACAAAACCTGCTCATCATGCTTTCAGCTCTACAATGACCTTTTCTTATTGCCTTAGTAATGCCCGCCTAGCCCATTTTGTAACAAATACAGACTGCTTTCCTTCTTTTTCTGTCTGGTGATGAGCTGATTAATAACAGCACAAGTGGCTGCTCCTTGAGACTAATTAATCGCCTGTCATAATTGTTCAGCAGCTAAATAACTATTAATCTGGACGCCAGTCAGAGTGAAGGTTGACAGGGTTAGGAAACAGGAATGTTCTTGCCATGAAATTAAGGCTAAGCTTTTGCTAAGATGCTGCTTCTAAAAATCAGAAGATTGTGCTGTGTTTGGGGAAGAGACTCTTAAGGGCTTTGCACACATGGAAACTTAAAGGATTGCAGGTCACTGCATGCTTATTATTTAACTACTATAGTGTGTCACATGAACTAGTATTATAATTAGCACCGTGTGAATAAGCAGGTGGCAGTGATCTGAGAGCTGTGGGTCAAAGCTTTATCTGGAAAGGGAGGCAGCCCTTAAGACACAGAAAGTATCAAAGAAAGGAGCTTCACTGAATGCATGGAGACTAGGGGAAAAATAAAATACTTTGCCTTCCAAAACACAAAAAAGCAATAGAAAAGGGAAATGTGATGTAGGAAGACACATTTTTGCATTATTTTCTGTTTCTCCTGCCCATATATAACACTGGAGTAGGTGTAGTAACAATCATTCAGGAAGCTCAGCACACAGATGTAATTTGCTTCTGGGTTCCGAAGAGGCTGCTGCTGCCCACCCAGAGATCTAGCCTCCAGAACTGTGAGACAATAAACTTCCATTGTTCTAAGTCACCTAGTTTGTAGTACTTTATTATGGTAACCCTAGGGAACTAATACAATAGTATATTATTTTCTTTCTACATATTTTTACCTCTTTCTCAAATATTATTCTCTTTTTCTATCTGCAGAATTTTTTTTCTTGCAAATACATCACAAACATCTCTTCAGAGAACTCCCAGGTAGGACTGTTTAGGCTTCTCTTTATTATATATTGAGTTGGCCAAAAAGTTTGTTGGGGTTCTTCCATAACACCTTACAGAAAAACCTGAATGAACTTTTTGGCCAACCCAATACCATATGGCAAAGTCAAGACTGAAGTGAGAAGATTCAGGATATTAGTAAAGTTTGCTAGTATCCAGATCTCCTTTTTATAGACTATTAATGCATATTATTTGAAAGCATTGGTCTGTTTTAAAGCCATAGGTTCTAATTTCATTATTTTACACATAGCTGTCCAGTTTCCCAGCACCACTTATTGAAGAGATTGCCTTTTCTCCATTGTATATTCTTTCCTCCTTTGTTGTGGATAGTTGACCATAAGTGTGTGGGTTTATTTCTGGGCTCTCTGTTTTTTTCCATTGATCTATGTGTCTGTTTTTGTGCCAGTACCATATGGTTTTGATAATTGTAGTTTTGTAGTAAGTCTGAAGTCAGAGAGTGTGATTTTTCCAGTTCTGTTCTTCTTTCTCAAGATTCTTTTGGCTATTCAGTGTCTTTTGTGTTTCCACACACATTTTAAAATTATTTATTCTAGTTCTGTGAAAAATGTCATTGGTAGTTTGAAGTGATTTCATTGAATCTGTATATTTCCTTGGATAGTATGGTCATTTTAACAATATTAAATCTTCCAAATCCAAGAACACAGTATATCTTTCAATCTGTTTGTGTCACTTTCAATTTCTTTCATCAGTGTCTTATAGTCTTCTGAGTAGAGGTCTTTTGCCTCCATAGGTAGGTTTATTCCTAGGTATTTTATTCTTTCTGATGCGATGGTAAATTGAATTTTTCTTTAATTTCTCTTTCTGATAGTTCACTGTTAGCATATAGAAATGCAATAGATTGCCGTGTGTTAATTTTTTTACTCTGCAACTTTACCGAATTCATTGATGAACTCTAGTAGTTTTCTGGTGGTGTCTTTAGGGTTTTCTATGTATAGTATTATGTAATCTGCAAACAGTGAAAATTTTACATTTTCCTTTCCAATTTGGGTTCCTTTATTTCTTTTTCTTGTGTGATTGCTGTGGCTAGGACTTCCAAAATTATGTTGAAGAAAAGTGATGAGAATGTGCATCCTTGTCTTGCTCCTGATCATAGAGGAAATGTGTTCAGCTTTTCACCATTGAGTATGATGTTAGCTGTGGGTTTGTCATATATGGCCTTCATTATGTTGAGGTACATTCCCTCTATGCCTACTTTCTCAAGAGTTTTTATCATGTATGGATGCTGAACTTTGTCAAAAGATTTTTCTGCATCTATTGGGATGGTCATATGATTTTGTTATTCAATTTGTTAATGTGGTATATGGCATTGATTGATTTGTGGATACTGAAAAATTCTTGCATCCCTGGGATAAATCCCACTTGATCATGGTATATGATCCTTTTAATGTATTATTGGATTCAGTTTGCTAATATTTTGTTGAGGATTTTTGCATCTATGTTCATCAGTGATATTGGCCTATAATTTTAACACCACATACAAAAATAAATTCAAAATGTATTAAAGCCCAAACGTATGACTGTAAACCATAAAACTCCTAGAGGAAAACATAGGCAGAACACACTTTGACATAAATTGTAGAAATATTTTTTGGATCTGCCACCTAAAACAAAGGAAATAAATGCAAAAATAAACAAACGGGACCTAATTAAACTTAAAAGCTTTTGCACGGCAAAGGAAACCATTGACAAAGTGAAAAAACAACCTGCTGAATGGGAAAAAAATATTTGCAAATGACATGACCCATAAGGGGTTAATATCCAACATATATAAACAGCTAATACAACTCAGCATTAGAAAAACAAACAACACAATTTAAAAATGAGCAAAAGACCTGAATATACATTTTTCCAAAGAGGACACGCAGATGGCGGACAGGCACATGAAGAGGTGCTCAACATCACTAATCATCAGGGAAATGCAAATCACAATTTGCATGAGATATCACTTCACACCCATAAGGATCCCTATCATTCAAAAAAACACAAATAACAAATATTGGAAAGGATGTGGAGAAAAGGGAACACCTGTAATTGCTGGTGGGAATGTAAATTGGTGCATCCACTGTGGAAAACAGTCTGAAGGTTTCTCAAAAAACTAAAACTTGGGCTTCCCTGTTGGCACAGTGGTTGAGAGTCCGCCTGCCGATGCAGGGGACACGGGTTTGTGCCCCAGTCCGAGAAGATCCCACATGCCGCGGAGAGGCTAGGCCCGTGAGCCATGGCCACTGAGCCTGCGCGTCCGGAGCCTGTGCTCCACAACGGGAGAGGCCACAACAGTGAGAGGCCTGTGTACCGCAAAAACAAAAACAAACAAACAAAAACACTAAAACTAGAACTACCACATAACCCAGCAATTCCACTCCTGGGTATCTATCTGAAAAACAAGCAAACAAACAAAAAACACCAATTTGGAAAGATACATGTACTTCAATGTTCATAGCAGTATTATTTTCAACTGCCAAATATGGAAGCAACCTAAGTTTTCATCAACAGAGGAATGGATATTGAAGATGTGGTATAAAAACACACACAATGGAGTATTACTCAGCTACAAAAAAGAATGAACTTTTGCCATTTGCAACAACATAGATGGACGTGGAGAGTATTATGCTAAGTGAAATAAATCAGACAGAGGAAGAAAAACACTGTATGATATCACTTATATGTGGAATCTAAAAAAAACAACAAACTAGTGAATACAACAAAAAAGAAGCAGACTCACAGATATAGAGAACAAACTAGTGGTTACCAGTGGGTAGAGGGAAGGGGAGAGGGGGAATATAGGGGTAGGAGAGTAAGAGTTATAAACTCTTAGGTATCAAATATTACAAGGATATATTGTACAACACTGGAAATATAGCCAAAATTTTTAAATAACTATAAATGGAGTATAACCTTTAAAAACTTCAAATTGTATTGTACTTCAAACTGTATTGTACACCTGTAACTTATATAAGATTGTACATCAACTATGCTTCAATAAAAAACAAAAAGCCATAAGTTGTTGGAGGTTTCTGGTCTCTCTACATTGAATTTCTTCCCCTCTCTGCTTTCTTACCTTGACCCCAAAGTATCTCATGCTATACAACATTTAAGCATTTATAGATTCCCAAAGGCCAGCATCTAGGTATATAAGAAGAAAAAAACTAAATCTGCCTCTGTATAGCTTTTTGCTTATGTGAACTGGCCAGAGTTGAAATACACTTGAATTATGACAGATGTCTCCTCATCATATTTAAGCTTATTAGTGAACTGCAGATATAAGAAATGCATTTTTCATCAATGCCTCAGTTATTCTGAACCAAGCATTTGTGAGACTTGACCTATAAATTACCCTTTCAAGAACACCAGGATTTAACAAAAGAATGTATTATGATTAATGGTCTGGTGCCAACAGAAGTAATGATTTTCTGTTAAGAAATACTACACTCATGAGTCTTGGTCATGAATGTATGAGATTCCATTAAACCATTTACCCTTAATAAATTACTGTTTTATATACAAGTGTGGGTACTTCTAACATGTAGCTGAACCTGGATGTAGAAAAACCTTCTAAAACTCCCTAACATGCTTTAACAGATATCAAGCAGGGATGATTGACAACTTTTGTATACTTTCAGTTGCCTTCAATATAAAGTCAAAATTCCTTAAAATGTCTTGATGTTCTGTCCTCCACCTATTTCACCAACCTCATGTCTTTTGGTCTTTCTACTGTATAATACTACAGATATTAAGAACTTGCTCATTTTAGTAAATATGCCATTCTGTTTCACATTCCTGTCCCCCCAAAACTGCTGCTCTCCTGCCCTGGAACATTCTCTTGCTACTTGTGTGCTGAGGCTCCTCAGTTCACAAGCTACCTTTTCCAGAATATCTGAACTGATTACCCTGGCAAGTCAATGTGCTCTTTCTCTTTTGCTCTCATCTTATATACACATTCATTCTAGCGCTGTAATTATTCTTTATCCATCTACTTCTACAGTAGCCTGAAAACTTCCTGTGAACAGGGATTTTGTTTTGACCATCTTCCTGTGCTAAACACCTCACATGATAATTTGCATAGAGTGATCTTTCACTATGATTGTCTTTGAAAGTTTGGACTGCTATAACAAATTACCATAGTCAGGGTGGCTTAGACACAGGCATTTATTTCTCAGAATTTTGAAGTCTGTGAAGCTCAAGATCAAGGAGCTAACAGATTTGGTATCTGGTTAGGGCCTGCTTCCTGGTTCATAGACAGCAGTCTTCTTGATGTGTCTTCATATAGCAGAGAAAAGGAGCTCTACACTCTTTATCCTCTTATAATGGTACCAATCTTATCATGGGGGTTCCATCCTCATTACCAAATCCAAACCTAATCATCTCCCCAAAGGTCCTGTCTCCAAATACCATCACAATGGGGATTAGACTTCCAAATATGAATCTTTTAGGGAGACACAAACATTTGGTCCATATCAATGGGTGAATGAGTGAATAGGTGAGTTAATGAATGAGTGAATGGAAGAGTAACTTAGTGGGAAAGATGAATGGATAAATTGCAGAGATAATTTCCTCTAAAATTTTGTTTTTGTTTTTTTCCTTTTTTTATTTTTACAACATCCAACTGTGGTTATATTGATTGGACAGTCAGAATGGCTCCAATACTACGTGCACAGGAAATTTTGTTGAAGCTGTAGGGCAAGATTTTGCCTAGAGCCAATTCTTTAAGCAAATGGTGGTCTCTGTGACTGGAAAGAACCAAAGGGGAGGGCCTGAGTAAAAACAGTCTCCCTCTCCCTCTCCCTTTTAGACAGGACTATGAAAGAGCCAAAATGATTGATCAGAACACTTGAGGGTATGTTCTATGCTGATTAGTGTCACCACATTTCTGGGAAATAATCTCATGCTAGAAAGTGAGGGAACTTGAAATGGAGTCTGTCTCCTGTTTGGAGTTGCGGTAGAAGTGAAGGTCTAATGGGCACTGGAAACAATCTTAGATATGGTAGGAAACACAAAGATATACTTGTATGATAGACTGTTATTATCTCTTAATTTTTTGCCTATGATTCTATATTTATCCTTGATTTTTTTGGATAATGATTTTTGAAGGATATAGATTATCTCAGCTGTGCAAGCAGATCTAAGTGGATCTTTGGCCTATATGACTTCAACATAGAAGGGCTTTAGCTCCATGAAGAGAGCCCAAGAGCTGGACTAAATTCATGAAAATAGAATTAGATATTCTTGGTCTAGCTGACTTTCTTCAGTGTAGCTGTCTCCGTTCAGAGCTGTATATCTGGGTTTTACAGCTTAAGAAAAGTTGTATCTACTAACATATGCCTTCAGGATTATCACTGACACAGTGCCTGGCACAATGTATGCACTCAATATATGTGAATGATAACTGTGGTTATGAAATTCTGGAGAATTTTCTTAATTAGTTAAAACTAACAAACATTTCTAAAAAAAAAACTCTACCTTTTAAAATAATTGTAATTGCCACGCTCCACAGGATGTCAAGGACAAAAGAAAAGCATTAACATCATTAAATCATTGTTAAGAGTTCTGACCCCAATATTTTCCATGTTACTATGGTTAATAACTTAATATTTCTAACCTCCATTTGATTAAATAGGGGAGGTAAAATTTATTATGCCTACATTAAAGTTTATTGTGAGAATTAAATGGTATAAATTAGCACCTTAAGCTAACAATAAACCTAATTGTTAAATTAACATTTGGAGCAGGGATGACTAACTGACCCCAAAGATTTATGCTCCTTTTCTATAAGGTAGAGACATTCTGAGATTTAACTGTCCAAACAAGAACTATAGGTCTCAGTCCCCTTACATCAAGGTAGGATTAAACGAAAATTATAATTATTGCCAGCAGAATGTAAATGGAAGTGATGTGTGTCACTTTCAGGCCTAAGGGTTTAAGAAGCAGATACAATTTTCTCTACATCTCATCTCTCTGCCTCTGTCAGCCTGATATCAATGTCATTGTCAACCTTCAAAACCACTATCTGAAAGATATTACAGCTTCCATCATTCTGGATCACTGAATGATTGCCTACCACAGAGCCCTATAGCTTTCCAGGAGCACTCAAATTAGATAAGTGAGAAAAAATTTTTATTGTGTTAAGCCCCTGAAACTTGGTGATTATAATAGCAGTTTCATTACTCTAACTAGCCTGTCACTTGAGATGTAGTGCTATTCGACAACCTACATGATGTTGGCTTATTGATTAACCAGCGGGCATCAAGGAAGTAGACAAAGTAGTTTGGAAAGAAAAAGAATTCTGTTTTACTGTGACAAAATATTTGGTGAAACAATTTGCCTACAGGTCCTACAGTTCTAGAGGAAATGGTTAGATTGAGTCAGAATCTTAGTATGTGTGGCCACTACTGGCTGTCCAGAGTATTCTAAAAAGAAATGAACTCAAGCAAAGATTGCAAGAGTTTCAAGCAGAGATCAAAGGAATTACAGAGAGTCTAGAGATTAAGGGCATTACAGATTGGAAAAGTTTCCTGCTTTGGGGCTCACAAATAGCAAGATATCATGTTGTCAAAGACTTTGTGCATCAAAGAATCACTAAATCTCCTCAAACTAAATAGTGCTTCAGCTCTGTTGCAAATACCACATTAAGAATGGTACATCCCACTTAAGTCCAGTGTTTTAGGTGGTTTCAAGCTAGAATGTGGATGAGAAAGTCAAGAAATAAAGCAAATTTAAGAGACAAAACTAGGAAACTATGTTAGATATAATTACTTGCCCATGGAATTGACTACAAACACATAGTTGAAAATATTCTAAATTTCAGAGGGGATTGTATTGCTAAAGGAATCAAAGCACAAATTAAAAATTATAAAAATAACCCTTGACCATTTAAACTTTCATGGTCATAGAGTAGGTTGTGAAAATTTTAGATATGTCATGAAAGAAAAGAGGAAGAAACTTCAAGACAGTGAACCCAGGAACAATTAAGGGCAATAGGTAATATAATTCCTCCCAAGGATCAGTATCACTATCTAATCAAGGAAATCTCCCAACCACAGGATAGGGGTCCTTACAATGCCAGTCCTGGAGGATCTCATTATTGCCATAGACTAGTGACTGCTATGTGTCTCTTATTCTTTTATTTCCAGAAGGGAGTTTTCAGTTTAGTATTCTGTCCCTGTTTTCTGCATTGTACATTATATCTGATTTTATGGAAAGTATTGTGATGATCCAGAGATTCAGTCTACGAGATGAGTAAAGTATCTGTATGGAATCTGAGACTTTCTCCTCTGTGGAGGGAGCAAGATAGAAGTAGGGAATATGTTCTATGCTTGGGAAGAAGGGTGCACAAGGAAATATGATGACCGTAAGGATAGATCTTAGTAGAGATGGGAAGCTGTAGAGAAGTAGAGAACATCCACCAAAGATCTACATTCTCTTCCATGAAGTACAGATTTTTTTTTTTGAGAAGCAGCTGCTCAGTCAAGAACTATATTTTCTAGAAGATGCAGGAACTGGAGCCGAAATCTTGATGACCCTTTGATTGCTTACAATCAAAGGATTTTATACAATTTTCCCAGATAGGCCATGGATTTGTTTAGGTTATTGTGTATCTATTCTTAAGATAGAGTAAAGCTTTTCTTTTTTGGAAATCCACAGCTTTAACAGTACAACAAAGAAAAAGAATTGCCTGACTTTTTTTCCTACCTAGGCTCAAGCTATTTAATGATGGAAGCACGTATTTTATTAATATTGTTGTTAGGTTGCTTTGTAAGGTACTTCCTCCTGTTTAAAACTGTACTGTCCATATCACATTCAATAGTCAATAAGGGAAAAAAATAATTATCAAGCTTAAATTAATAGGTATACACCCCAAATAATTGAAAACAGGCATTCATATAAATGCTTGCATATGAATGTTCATAGCAGCATTATTTTCAATAGCCAAAAGGTAGAAACAACCCAATGTCCATCAACAGATGAATGATCAACAAAATGGGGAAAATCATTCAACCACAAAAGGAATTAAATTCTGACACTTGCTACCATGTGAATGAACCTCAAAACAATTATGCAGAGTGAAAGAAGCAAGACATAAAAGATAATGTATTGTACGATTCCATTTCTATGAAATATCTAGAATAGCTGAATCCATAGAGACAGAAAGCTTATTTAGTGGTTGCCAGGGGCTGAGGAAAGGGGGGAAGGAGAAGTGACTGCTTAAGGCTTAATGGGTATAAGGTCTCTTTTGGAGGTAGTGAAAATATTTTGAAACTAGGCAAGAGTGATAGTTGCAAAACATTGTCAACATATTAAGAACCACTGAACTGTTCACTTTAAAATGGTTTTGTTCTGTGAATTCCACCTGAAAAAGCACAAAAACATAAATGAGCCCAAGTTTCAGAAACTCTCGAACTTCCTTGGCCTAATGTTTCACCTCTGACCTTAATGACCACAAGGCCAACTCTTCTGGAAGTCTATCTACTCTCCATATGAACTGAGAATCTTAGCTCTCTGGAAGTACTCCAACCATTCCTGGACACTCCCTTATCACAGGGTGATATAAGTTATCATTACAAAGGATTCTCCCAGTGCACCCAGCCTTAAAACCAACACATACAGCTTTTTTTCAACATACTAAATAAATTTTAAAAAAAACAGAAAAACAAACAAAAAAACAACTCTTCACAATTTTAAACTCAAAGATTTCATCTGTTGTGAAAAACCTCAGAGAAAAATTAATCTGGAGCTTCGATGGAAAGGACTTTCTAGGTACTGTTTTTATCCTATTCAGTTTTGGAACCCAGAGTACTTACTCTTGGATCTATGTATCGCAATTATAAAGAGATGTAAGTCAACCTTTAATCACCAAAAGACTGTTCCAAATTATGACCTCAAATTAAGGATTCTTAGGAATGCTTAAAACTGCATTAAGTTTATAAAGAAACTATACTCCAGTAAAAATTTAAAAAGAAAAAAAAGAAAAAGAAATCCCAAATAAACTGAAGAAACAAACAAACAAAAAAACTGCATTAAGTAGACAGCACTCTGCCTGCCAGTTCTAAATATCAGAGAAATGCAAATCAGAAGCACATTGAGCTATCACCTCACACCTGTTAGGAAATCTGCTATCCAAAAGACAAAATATAATAGTGTTGGCAAGGATGTGGAGAAAAGGGAATGCTTATACACTGTTGGGGGGAAGGTAAATTAGCACAGCCATTATAGAAATCGGTATGGAGGTGCTTAAAAATTTAAAAGTAGAACCAGTCTATGATCTAGCAATCTCATTTGTGGGTATATATCCACAGGAATGGAGATCAGGATTGTAAAGAGATATCTACATCGCCATGTTCATGGACGCATTATTTACAATAGACAAGATATGAAAACAATCTAAATACAATCTAAATGTTCTTTGACAGATGACTGATTTTTAAAATGTGATATATATATATATATATATATATATATATATATATATACACAAAAATGAAATAATCAGTCTTAAAAAAGAAAGAAATCCTGCCATTTACCACAACATAGATGGAGCGGGAGAATATTATGTTAAGGGAAATAAGCAAGACATGGAAAGAGAAATACTGCACGATCTCATATATGGAAGCTAAAATAGTCAAATTCCTAAAAGCAGAGAGTAAGATAGAGGCTGCCAGGAACTTATGGGAAAAGGTAATGACAATTCATTGTTGGTCAAAGCGTACAAAGTTTCAGTTATGGGAGATGAATTAATTCTGGAGATTTAATGTACAGCATTGTGATGATAATTAACAATATTGTATTGTATAATGGAAATCTGCTAAAGTCAGGTCTTAAATCTTCTCACCACACACACACATAACACACACACAGGGAAATGCTAACTTTGTGAGATGATGAATATGTTAATTAAGTTTATTGTGGTGATCATTTCACAATGTATATGTATTTCAAAACATCAAGTTATATACCTTAAATATAGACAATGTTTGTATGTCAGTAAGACCATAATAAAGCTGTTAAAATGAATGCACATTATATTTTTGTATACTTTTGAAATGTAGCCAAACTGAACAAATAAATGAGGATTTTATTTCACAAAGTGTGCAAATTATTCATCCGATAACCCACTACCCCAAAATGTGGTTCCAAACAAAATATCACAAGATTAGTAGTACTTGATAAAATCTTAAAACCAAAAAATAAAATTAAATAAGTATATTAACTTGGCCCATTCCCAACTACTAACCCTCTTAAAATAATTCACCTTAAACCATTCAAGTCTAAACTTAAAGATCCTATAAATGCCCTTCCTCATGTCCCCATTTTGAGACAGTAGTAGGATCTTGTCCAAGTGCTGTGCTCACTTCCTACAGTTTTGTTTAAAATAACTCAACTTTGCTTGATAAACAGATTTCACTGGTGAGTCTTCTGTCATAGCCTACTACCTATGTGACAGCTACACTTAGATATCCAACAGACATTTTATATTTAATATGCCTACAACAAAATTCTATTTCACACCCACCTGTCTTCCTCCACCTCTTCATTTCCCATCTGAGTCAAGAACTACTTCATTCGTTCAGTTACTCAGGCTCCGAATCATGGAATCATTTTTGGTTCCTTTATTTCCATTATGCTCTACAGCCAATTACTTCATCAATCCTCTCAGGATTGATGCCTATCAAAACATGTCTGCCCTTTCCTGATGCAACACTGGAGGTGCATTTTCTAGATCTGAAGAATCATGTACTGTACTGTAACATGTATAGTAGTACTATTATGAATCTGACCACTTCTTCCCACCTCTGTTGTTAACATCCAGCTCCAAGCAACCATTTCTCTTACTTGGATTATTATAATAATCTTGCTGGATCTCCTTGCCTCTGCCTTTGACCCCACTCCCAATGGCCTGTGTTAAGTACAGCGATCAGAGCTCTCCTGTCAAGTCATGTCAAGTCTCTGCTAGGAACACTCTAGTGACTTCTCAGCTTGTTCAGAGTTACAGCCAGATTTCTATGAGGGACTTGCTTTATCTGCTCCACCCCTTTTACTCTCAGGCTTTATTTCTGGTAGCCTTCTCCTTGATCATTCTGCTATAACCACATCAAACAACTTGTTGATCAAAAACAACAGGCTGACTCCTTTTTGAAGAATCTGTGCTTCCTGTCTCTGTAATTGAAATGTTTCCTGAAATATTTACATGACTTCCTCACCTCCTTCAGCTTTTTACTCAAATGCCAACTCTTTAGTAAATTCTTCAAAGGCTACCATGTTCAAATGGGGGACCCACCCCTACTCACCCTTCGACTGCTTTGTATTTCTCTTTATCGCATATAGTTATCTAATATTTTTTGTACATGATGGGAAGGAATTTGTCTCTCTCTAGTTTTATTTTTTTACATTGCTGTCTCCCCAGCATATAAAACAGTGTCTTAATAAACAATTGTTATTGTTTATTAATCTATACACACTATGCTATATTAACTTATGTTATACATCACGGAGGCCTGACTGGGGGCATTTCGCCTCAACCTGTAAGTTCTGATTTAGACTATCCATTGCTGGTGCTGTTTAATAAAGCACCTCTTGATTTTGTTTTAGAAAGTAATGTTAGCTCATCTACTTAAATTTATTATCACCCTCAAATTATCATCAGTGTGTTCCTTGTGCTTTGCTTGAACATTCCATTGTTAGTGATCATGACTCAAAGATACCCAGCACTGTTCCATGACCTAATATATCAGCCTATGTACTATCTAGGCAATATTTACTGTACACTGCCTTGTAACATGATCAGCTTCTTTCCCCTCCTTGCCCATCCCCATTTTGCCCCTTCATATGTTGAACCTGTTTCCCCCAAGTGGGTAGCACTCTGGAGGCCTGACTAAATGCCTGGGGCATGGTGGTTTCTTAGGAGGTGTTTGAAAGTGTGGAGGAATAGTGCTATAATTTCCTGCCTTCCCTCTTGTCGAGGCAAGCCCTATGTTATCATTGTGGAAGGATTTACCCTAATATTCCCTAGCTCAACACCTAATAGGTCCCAAGAAAATTTATATACCCTTCATATTTATAATTCCTAAATCAAGTATTCAAAGTGAAATCTCTTCAATCAACAAGTGTTAATTTCCCTGTCTCCCATAATGTACACATTATGTTATCTGAGATACCTTGGTATTCTTCCCATACATCTCCATGTCTTGTCCGAAGTCAAGTATGTTCTGTAGGAAACACACGTGGCAATACCCTCATCTCTTAGACCCTGCTGTTCTTGCTTTGATCTGTTTGCTATTATATGTGTAGAGGTATGTCCTTTTATCTTTGTACCTCAATTCTACTTCAAACTAAAACCTTCCTTAAACTGTCTGCTTAGCTTTCAGTATCACTCTGTACATGGAGATGCACAGTACATTGTTCTGCTCTTAACCTAGTGCCTTAGGCTTCCCTTTGTTAGGGAAGAGGTTTAGATAAATACTGAGGGTTATTTGCAAACATAAATTACCTTTGGGAAATATTCACCTTGATATTGTACATGAGGGTATAAAGGCTACCAGGAGACAAGATACCCGCATACAATGTATTAATATTTCATTCTACTACCAAAATGATGCTCCTGACCTTTCTAGACTTTTTATATACTATTATCACTCACAAATGGTATTCTGACTAATACTAATATAAATAGGGGCTCCTATAACCCATATCAGATAAACGACATTGACTTTGTAATAGAATGCAATTATTTTCTACTTTCTCATTACTTTGTAAATATATCTATTTCATAGGGGGAGAGAAAAGAGCTTCTGGCCAATTTTCATAATAATGAATTCCAACACATCCCCAACCTCATCCAACTTGCGAATGTGACTATATGGCCCCGTAACAACATTCAGAATTAACAATATTATCCAACTCTGTCCCACATGGGGAACTCAAAGCAAAGTTTCATGGCCCAGAAGTACAATATAATTGCAGCCCACACGACCCAGAAACCTGAATATTGAGGTATGAGCCTATTTTGGATCCCAGACAGAACCAGAAGCAGCCAGTTGCCCAAAAATAATTAATTAAATAGCTAATTATTTCCCCACTGATGCATAATCTGAGTAAATCACAAACAAAAGACATATCTAAGAATTCACATATAATCCCAATATGATTAATTCGTTTTTTTTTTTAATCCATGGACGAATACCAGTGATTCAATTAGAAATGTTATGCCCCATGTATCCCTGGTATTAAAGTTGGGTGAGCCTCTGCGATGACTATAAGATAAAAGAGAGGGTATTCTTAGAGAGAAGCTGTCAACATCAAACAAAAGAGCAGAATGGCCTCAATGTAACATTATTATGCTCAGCAGCCCCTTTTGTAATAAATACACTAAGAGACAGAAGAAATATCTCAGGGAAATGTAGCTTCATGGTAACCCCAGTGGTCTTATGGACATGGAAAAAGAAGGGCTTTCAAATCTGGAAATCTCAAAACCCCTGAGAACCTGGTGAGCACTGCCTTAGACAGAGGACTTACATCTTGTCAGTGTATAGATCTGTTGGGTACAGCAGTACAAATTTGTGTATATAGAAGGTAATTGTGAGCATAAATTTCCAAAAAAAGTGTTTCAATTTTTCCATGACTTATTTTCACATTACAGACTGTCCCCATCTTCTACAATATTTTTACAACTCTCTATATTCCAGCCAAATTAAACCATTCACCATTTCCTGAAAGTATTTATAACTTTCATATTTTTATGCTATTCCTGTCTTTAATGTTCCTTTTCACTCATTCTATCAAAATTATACTCGTTCTCCCTAGAGTCCAATTGCAATGTGACATATTTCATGAAAAATTCGTAATTACCCTAGGCGTAATTAATGGATCCTTTTTTCTACATTTTCACAGCAATGATATTATACTTCTGTTTATCATTTATTTTTATGTCTTACATTATACTAAGTTATTTTTATGTTTATCACCACCAACTTAATTCTGAGGTCCGTTGAGAGAGACTTTTCTAGTTCATTGCTGAACCTTAAGCAGTACCTAGCACACTACCTATTATATAGTATGTATTTAAATATTTGTATCACAGGCAAATAAATGAGGTTTATAGAAGTAGAAGTAGTTAAACAAGTGGATAAGAAAAGGGAAAAAACATATATCAGTTGTCCAGTGTAGACTACGTGCTGTAAAAACATTCCCAGTTAATATTGGGAACTCCATGAGTATGTATCATGTCATCAGTTATTTAGAAATAGGAAAAAAACATAAGAGGAAGATATAATTTGTCCAAGGTCATGTGCGTAGGACACGGCTGAGCCAAGATTCAACTTGAATATCTCTCACTCCAAGGCATGCCTTCCTTCTTGGGTATCACACCAAATCTTTGCTCCCAGCCTCTCTGTCCTGTATTAAAAGAGTGGAGTAATAACAACTTCTGTTCAAAACATTATAAATTAAATCATCTAAGAGTGTAGATTGGAAAGCTATTTGAGTTATCCACTTATGGAATTTTCCAAGGAAGCACTCACAGTCATAAAACAAAGGATAATTCAATACTAGATGGCATTGGGCAGACAAACTCTGTAAGATCTCAGAGAAGAGATAGAGCCATGTGGACTTGAATGATCTGAAAGACTGAAATTAGGATTGAAATTAGGAAAATAAGGAGGCCGTATGGAGTCTATGTGTCAGGCACAAGGCTACGTCTTGTACCAAACTGAGTAAATGATATATTCAACCCCATCTGAGCATTTAGTCAAGTGTTGAAGAGTCTTGCATGGATCCTGCACCTTCTAATTTGGGGTAAATGTTGCCAAAGGTTGTCTTTTATTACCTTCACAATGCTGCCATAAAGGTAATAAGGGAGATATTCATTTATTTATCTCTTCATCCATTAATTAATTCATTCATACTTTGACTCATTATTTTATTCACAAAGAAAATTACTGGAGATTTACTTTGTGATAGGCATAGTTCTAGGAGCTTTAAGGTACAAATAGAAAATAGTCCTTGGTGTTTAGTATCACTATTCTTATTTCAGACTGACAATTTGAGTCCATGATTAGTGAATTGACTTATCCAACCATACAGAATTATTGAAGAGCAGGGAAGGAATTGCAATCATATTGTCTGATTCTCTATTAGGTCAAAGAATATCCTAGTCTTGCCTAAAAAGTGCAACAAAATTAAATAGGTAAGTATAATGACTACAAGATTGGTAGATATCTGGACACTGTTCCAATCTCATCAACTATTTTATCCTCTCTTATTCAACTTTCCCCTCAGGACTCCTGGTTAAAGCTCTTCAGTCTTTCTGGGCTATATTATCCATACTACTCACTAGATTGAACAAAATAATTAGTTTTTTGTTAATACAAAGGTGGGCACTCAGAGGCAAAAGCTGAGTGCTGCGGAGCTGGAATTTGCTACCTATCACATAAATTAAGCTGCTGATAGATTCAATATTAGGGACTAGAGCTTTCTTTCTAAATTCAATTCTCTCTTAACTATACCCAAGAGCCATTTCAGTTCAATGAAAAGACACTCCTAAAAAGACACAGTGTTATCACATATGCAAAGGACACTTGGCAGATCTCCTTCATAAAAATATTCCATTTAAATAGAAATATACCAACAACATAAGGTTTGTCCTTATACAGGGATAATGTAAGGCATTATAACATCTCTTTGAAGAGTTTCAGGATAATGGCTTGTTCAGATTGTGACTCCATCGAGCCTATCTTTGATGTTTGAAATTCACATTTCATTATGCTGAGAAGTAGGAGAAAACATGTATTGACCATATACCAGACACATATATTATCCAATTTTTAAAAATCTCAGAACAATACTATTAATATTATTAATAGT
The DNA here is from genome assembly GCF_964270905.1 of Leucopleurus acutus. Lineage (NCBI taxonomy): Eukaryota > Metazoa > Chordata > Mammalia > Artiodactyla > Delphinidae > Leucopleurus > Leucopleurus acutus. The sequence goes on along the minus strand of NC_139151.1, from coordinate 51,273,398 downwards.
AGTAGTAGTAGTAGTCATCCAGGGTTTCAGGGTCATATATAGTATACATAGAGTAACCATAATTTAACTTGACTATTGGGTCACCTTCCTCATCCATATAAAGGGGCCTATTATTGTGAGTTTTCCAACCAAAAGGATTGTGAAGAGGATCAAGGGAGAAATAAGCTTTGTAAATTGATATACAATTGAAGGTAAGGTTTATTAGAAATGCTACCTGATTCCAACAGCAAATGGGCCTGCCTCAAGTGGTGGATCAAGGGTATTACAATCACATCCTAAGGCCCACTTTCATCTAAGTAGTCACTCTGACTACCTTTTCAAGGATAAGTTGGCATTGAAACATTTAGTTCATATTGTCTTTATCAGTAGGATAGGTTTTCCATGCCTATATTCACAATATTAAGTAAAGAATCAGTCCTGACAAGAGCTATTAAATAGTCTAACATTTTAAAGTTCTGACAAATACAAAAATCCATTGGTGTCTGTCTGAATGGTTTTCCCAAATGTTAGTGATATATAATACACCTGGCACAGAAATCTCTAACTGCATCAGTTAGAGCATTACACCTCAGTGTCTCTTTCATCTAGCCCAAGGTACTCGGTGATATTTTAACAGTTGAGGCAGAATCATAAAGACATAAAACATTATGTTTTTTTTTTTTTCTTTTCTGTTGAATGAACATAGGATAACAAGGTAAAAAACCCAAATTTATTTACTTGGATTGATATTGATCAGGGTAAAGGGAATATGTTCCAACCCATTTGTTAAGTAGTTACTACATGCTATCACAGTGCTAGCTGTTATAAATATATGTGATTTATTCCTCACATATCATTTGCTCAGACAGAGAAATCAAGATGAAGAGATACTGAATAAATGTCAAAGACCACACAGAGAACAGAATGGAGCTATGATGAAAACCTAGGTCTATCTGACTCCACTCAGCTAATAATACCTTTTCCTAATCTCCCTTATTATTTCATGGACCACAGAATATGAAAGCTTTTGTCATACAGAGAAACTGGATGAAAATTAAAAATTCATTATGCAACTATTTTTTCATTTATTAATAAATCAAAATATAATAACACCAGTCAGTACTCTGACCAGCTTAGGATAACCAGCTCTACCACAATGATTTGGCAAAATAATAGTTAAGAAATAATCTTAATGTATGTTTAGTTATTCGGCCTTATAACAGAATTAAATTTCTGTGATGCGTCAAAAATTACAAAATGTCAAAAACTAAAGTTCATACCTTTTCAGAACCAGAGGTTTTGGAGTTGGGAACCAGTAACTTAAGGACAGTATGCTAAGTTAAGTATACCCAGAGGTAACTGCGATGAATGACTCTTCTACTCAGTACTGGATGGGGTGAACTGGAGATGAAGGAGGCATACACTACCTAAAATCAGCTCTTGGCTTTCCATGTTTTCAAGGGTCCCGAGACTGGGCTAGACTAAGAAGTAGGTTCCTAGAGATTCAGGTTCAAGGATCATCTTCCATTCTACATCCAGGTAGAGTTCCCTTCCTAATCCACCCCCACCCCACTATTCCTCTCAAGTGTGCCTGAGCAGTTAAGGCTCTGCCCAAACTTGAATCACATTTACAGTCATTGTCCTAATCTCACGTACCCAACTTATACCTTCTGATCAGTAAGAAGCCCTGTATTTTCAATAAGCCTTTTAAAAATATCCAACTCTTTTTGAGATTCCCAAACACAGCAAATCTTCGTATCTCAAATATTCCGTAAACCCTTTCAGTAAGACAACTTACCTCTTGGTGTAGTCCCTTTGTAATATGTTATCCATACTTAGACTCTTTTGAGAGCAATAGGGGGCTCTTACCCAATGAGGCAGCAATAACACCTGCGAAAACTCAGGCTGTATGAGCAAGCCGGTAATTAAGGTCATCGTCCCTCCCAGGGATCCCTTAGAAGCAGACAGTGTCACACGACTCTCATCTGTCCCTTAGAAGCAGAGAGTGTCACATCTACTTCAGATTCCACATTGACTTTCAACACACAGCAATGCTTCAAGGGCCCTTGGTGGCTTTTCTGAATCTATAGAATTTGATTGCTGGGGCAGAGAGTTATTCCTCAGTAGAGAGGGTAGAGGAGCAGTATCCAGATGGAGATATGTCCATCACCTTTTTTTTTTTTTTTAACATCTTTATTGGAGTATAGTTGCTTTACAATGGTGTGTTAGTTTCTGCTGTATAACAAAGTGAATCAGCTATACATATACATATATCCCCATATCTCCCCCCTCTTGCATCTCCCTCCCACCCTCCCTATCCCACCCCTCTAGGTGGTCACACAGCACCAAGCTGATCCCTCTGTGCGATGCAGCTGCTTCCCACTAGCTATTTATTTTACATTTGGTAGTGTATATATGTTCATGCCACTCTCTCACTTCATCCCAACTGACCCTTCCCCCTCCCCATGTCCTCAAGTCCACTCTCTACATCTTCGTCTTTATTCCTGTCCTGCCCCTAAGTTCTTCAGAACCATTTTTTTTTATATTCCATATACATGTGTTAGCATACGGTATTTGTTTTTCTCTTTCTGACTTACTTCACTCTGTATGACAGACACTAGGTCCATCCACCTCACTACAAATAACTCAATTTTGTTTCTTTTTATGGTTGAGTAATATTCCATTGTATATATGTACCACATCTTTATTCATTCATCTGTCGATGGACATTTAGGTTGCTTCCATGTCCTGGCTATTGTAAATAGTGCTGCAATGAACATTGTGGTACATGTCTCTTTTTGAATTATGGTTTTCTCAGGGTATATGCCCAGTAGTAGGATTGCTGGGTCATATGGTAGTTCTCTTTTTAGTTTTTTAAGGAACCTCCATACTGTTCTCCATAGTCAGCCTCACCTTTTATCTCTGACTCCCAGATCCTATTACTTGGGCCATGCAATTCAGCATGAGTTTCTACCTTTCCTGAGGTGATTTTCTTTAGAGCCCTGCAGCCATGTGCCTCCTTCATCCCACCAACTCCACAGTTTGTCAGACATAGCAGTACTTATCTGAACGACTTTCAGACATGGTTCAAATACTTCCCCTATTAGCCACCTAGAACCCATTCAGGTGCCACCTACAATTTTATGACTTAACTTTCTGGAATATTCTTTGACTATTAGGAGGGTGGTCAGTCAAGGGTTAAATCCACATTTAAGAGAATTCTACCTCAAGCTCAGTCGATATGGCCTGTTATAGCATTATTACCTACACCACACAACCTTAGTTCATAGCCATTTCTTCATCAGCCCTTGGTGTGTTTCAGAAAAAAGATTTGGTGTTGTCAGTCTCACAAAGAATTTTTTAAAGTTTTGTTCTATTTGAATATTTTGTCAGAGCTATTTTCTGTTCTTCCTATTCCCCAGTTATCACATCATTTTAGTGGCATCACTGATACTGTCAGTAACAATAGAGGGTAAATTTAAGAAACCAATTGTATAAGATTACATACTCTGATTCATTTTAGATGCAGAATCTAAAAAAGTCAGTAAGCATTATTTATTACTCCATTTTACTGCAGAGAAAACTGAGCTTCAGAGAATTTTAAAATATTTCCCAGGGTCTAACAATTAAAAAGTTACCAAGCCATAATACAAAGTCTGTCTTGCGGAGCCATATTTTGTGCCCTCCAAACACTGAAAAGAGTTCATCATTGCAGCAACTTTTTTCAATGGCCTTCACCAACACCAATCACAGGAAGTTGAAAGACATGGATAAAACACCAAGGTGAATGCCAGTCACTAGCCAACAGCCCCTCTTCGTAAAATGTCCCTTTATTTTTCTGCTTGATGGATCTCTGTTATGGAGTCAGCTCTCTTTTCCTGGCAATATATCTGGTTTGAATACTTCAGCTTTGACCTTAAGTTTATGCCCCTTTATATTCTCTTCGACAAATGGCATCCCTTGGGACACAAAAATGGTTGTCTGGTACCTTTTTAATCATTAGTATTGCCTTTTGAATATCTTGCTGGTGCTAGAAACATCAGGGCTTCATTTTACACAGATCAGCAATGCTGTGAATACCGTTTAAGTTACTTTGCAATTGTGGCAGAGTAGTATTGCACTCATTTCCCTGTAGATAAATTCAGTTGCATTTTAAACTGATTTTTCACATCTAGAAAATGCACCTCCACTGCTGCATCAGGAAAGGCCAGACATGTTTTGATAAGCATCTGCAATATCTCTGATCAGTATTAGAATATGTATTATATTGTGTAGAATAAGGCTTTGGATTTGGGTTGAAGGTCTAACTCTATCACTAATTCATCTGATGATGGGCAAGTTACGAAACTGCCCTGAGCTCATTTTTCTCATCTATCCAATGGTCATTATGATTTCATGCCATGTTTATTAAAATGTCTGAGACAGTTTAAGTGCTGAATAAATAGTAGCTCTCACTAAAATTAATAGTAATGACCTCTATTGAATCAGTAAGTAATTAATACATTTGTTTTGTTTTGTTTAAAGAAGGTAGACAATAATGGATTAGAAGCTGTAATGGGTAACAAGTTGAGATGGTACCTCAAATACTGTCCTTCGACACATGCAGTGTCAAAAAGTAAATTAGCTCAAGGACTTGTGGGCTTTGGCTGCAAAAGTCCTGCACAGATTAAAGCCACTTTACCATAAGACTCAATTCAGAAAAAAATAACTCTTTCCTAAAACTTTTTACTGTTTCCATTCAGGTGATTAACAGAGTTGTTTTCGTTAGATAATTGATCCTTCACATACTTGTTCATGCATTTCTTTTTGTTCCAGACTATTTTTTCAATCATACTCTCATAACTGAATCCTCTGCAGTACAATGAAACAATCATTTAACTCAGATAAGTGGTGGGTGGCATTTTATTTAACGAAGTTGGAAATGTAAATTCGTTGAGGGCACCAAAGGATGGCACTTTTATGGTAAGAGCATTCCTCAAGCAGAAAGGTCACACAGGACAGAAAAGAGAGCACAACTGCGAACTGGAAGACCAATCATTAACGATGTGTGAACTTGACAACTGAGTGAATCCCTCTGGGGTTAAATCTTCTCATCTATTAAACAAGAGGATGGTGTATTTGATGAGCTGTGATGTTCCTTGTTGAGTTTTAATCATTAAACATTGAGGGAAAGTTCCTAGGAATTTTTGTTTTTCTTTGTCTTTATTCGAAACTCAGATGCAGTGAATTAGGTTAATCGTGAAACAATGTTGAGCTCTTTATCATCACTCCATTTACAGAAGTTTATTATTTTTATAGCATCTTGGTTTGTTTCTTTTCCTATCATCTCTGATACCTCCATTCCTATCCTCTTCACCATAGGTACCTGCTCTAATAAATTTAATATATGTTTTCAGATGATTTTTTAGACATATATTTTTCATTACATAAAGAACTTTATGCTATATGTTTCATTCTATTACTTATGTTTGCCCCAACACTATGTTACTGTTCGTCTCTCTAGTTCATTGTTTCTCAATGCCAGCATAGTATTACACAGCAAATGGCTTCCATAATTAGCTATTCTTCTAGCACAAGACAACTAGATTATCTCCATCTAAGTATTGCCCCAAATATACAGACTTTGCCAGGCTAATTCTTAGGTAATTTGTAGTTTTATTGGTTTTTGAGCAGTATCCTTTTTTGCCCCTCTAAATGTTTTTATTTTTTCAACTTTTTATATTTGGTAAGGAAAAACACATTGATTTTTTAGTATCTTGTATTTGAACATCTTGCTTAATTTTCTTATTGGTTTTAATGGTGTATAAGTAGATTCTGTTTGATTTTTGATGGATAACATGTGAAATAGAGGTTTTGTCTCTGTTTCCTATTCTTATGCCTTTTATATCTTTTACTTTTCTTATTAAAGTCGTAAAAACTTCTGGTGGCAGTCATAGCAGGTTTCTCTCCTTCATAATCTTCAAGGGAATGAGTCAAAGTTTGTCCAATGAATTCGATACCTACTCTATGTTTTCATATATAGCCTTGATTGAGTTAAGGAAGCTATAATCCATTATTAGCAGTAAAAACACTTCAATATAAATAGGTAATAAACTTGATCAAATACTTTTGCTACATCTGTTGGTATTGTCATATGATTTTTCTCTTAATTAAAATGGTATTCATGTTGACAGATTTTGCGATTTTAAAAAATCTTGCATTTCTGGGGAAAATGTATTTTTCATACACAGATGTAGTAGTATAATATTTAAATGAAATAAGACTATACTTTTCTTTTATATACTGTCTTTATTTTATTATGGAACTCAAGGCTATTCCAGCCTCATGAAAAACTTAACAGATTTTCCTTAATTTTTATATTATGAAACAGATTGTATAAAATTATCTCCTTAAAAATATTTCTTAGAACTCTCATATGACATTACTGAAACTATATCATTTATCTTCTTTTATGGTGTGGATTGTTGAGATGGTTGATGATGTTTTCAAAAAATTGAATGGTTATTAGTCTATTCAAATTTTGAATTTTTATTTGTGCCAGGTTTAGCATTATATGTATTTTGAGAATGTATTCATTTTGTCTAGGCTTTTCAAAGTCAAATTTCAAATATCAAACATATTTGGCATATATGTTTACATCATTATTATTGAATTATATTTAAATTTCTATTTTGTCTTTATGAGTTTCCCCTTTTTATTCTATATTTTACTTATTTGAGTATTCTTTTCTCATGATCTCACTTCCACTTACCAAAAATAGAAAAGCATTTACCAAAAAAAAAACCTGTATGTATATCCATGTAAACTACACATCCATTCATCACACTGTCAGGTTTATGGGAGACCATAAATATTTACTGAAAGAGTAGATAACAGAGTTATTTCTTCCACGTTAGTAAGGTCTTGGAAATCACCAAGAATTTGGTGGAAACAGCATGCTATTCGTAATTAAGAGACTCAGATCCAAGAAGAGATTACAATAATTCTTATCAGTATGATTCTGATCTAGTTACTTAAAATCAGGAAGATTCAGTTTTCTTAGTATAAAATTTACTCACACAGTGTCATCATGGGGATTAAATATGCTGCATATTAGAGTACTTTGTAAATATCAATTAATTATAAATATTTAGAGGAAGGAAGGAAAGAAGGAATAAAAAAAACAAATGAAGGAAGGAGCATGGTTTTACATAAAAATGGCACAAGGAGAGAATTCTGAGGATAATAGCAACGTTTATTCTAAGTAGAACAAAACCAGGATTTGATGCAAAAGATGGAGATTTTGGCCCCTACTGATTCTATTTGTTTGATTTTAGATAATTCTCTAAACCTCCCATATATAAAATTGGAAATTACATTTAACTCATAGGATTCTTGGAGTCTCAAACAAGAGAATAGATTTTTTTAAAGTATGTAAACTGAATAATGTTTCTTATGGCAAATCATTTAAATAGAAATACTCTAGAAATGTGTCCAAATATTGTTAGAAAACCAGTTCTAACAAGATTTTTTATATTGCCATTAAAAACCTTCCTATTTTTCAGTTTTTGAGGGACCTCCATACTGCTTTCCATAGTGGCTATACCAATTTAAACTCCCACCAGCAGTGTAGAAGTGTTTCCTTTTCTTCACAATCTCACCAATGCTTATCTCTTATCTTTTTCTTATACTCAGAGTTCTATTTGTACATTAGTTTGACATTTAGCTATTCAGATTTATGTTTTTTTTTATTGGAGTATAATTACTTTACAATGTTGTGTTAGTTTCTTCTGTACAATGAAGTGAATCAGCTATATGATACATATATCCCCTCCCTCTTGAACCTCCCTCCCTACACATCCCACCTATCTAGGTAGCCATGTGGACAGGTGTGAGGTGATTATTCATTATGGTTTTGATTTGCATTTTTTCTGATACTAGTGATTTTAAGCCTTCTCATACACCTGTTGGCCAGTGTACGTCTTCTTTGGAAAAATGTCTATTCAAGTTCTTTGCCCATTTTTTAATCAGGTTATTTAATTTGTTGTTGTTGTTGTTATTCATTTTGTTTTATATTTGGTATTGAGTTGTAGAAGTTCCATGTATATTTTGGATATTAATCTGTTATGAGATATATGGTTTGTAATTATTTTCTCACATTCCATAGGTTGCCTTCTATTTTGTTGATTGTTTTCTTTGCTGTGCAAAAGCTTTTTAGTTTGATGTGGTCCCACTTATTTATTTCTGGTTTTGTTTCCTGTGCTTTTGGTGTTACATACAAAAAAAAAAAAAAAATACTGCCAAGACCCATGTCAGTGAGCTTTGTCTCCATATTTTGTTCTAAGAGTTTTCCAGTTTCAGGTCTTACAATTAAGTCTTTGATCCATTTTGAGTTAATTTGTGTGTGTGGCTTAAGATAATGGTCTAACTTCATTCTTTAGCATGTGAATATATATTCTGCCCAACACCATTTATTAAAGAGACTATCCCTTCCACATTGTGTATTCTTGGCACTCTTGTCAAAGGTTAGTTGACTGTATATGTGTGGGTTTATTTTAAGGCTTTCTATTTGTTCATTTGTCTGTGTCTGTTTTTATGCCAAGACTATGCATTTTTTATTACAATAGCTTTGTAAAGTGATTTGAAATCAGGGAGTGTGATTCCTATAGCTTTGCCTTCTATCACAAGATTCTTTGGCTACTTAGGGTCTTTTGTGGTTCCATACAAATTTTAGGATTTTTTTTTTCTATTTCTGTGAAAAATGCCTCTGAAATATTCAGTGAATCTGTAGATTGCTTTGGGTAGTATGAATATTTTAATATTATTAGCTCTCCCAAAGCATGAACACAGGATACTTTCCATTTATGGGTGTGTTCTTCAATTTTTTTCTTCAGTGTCTTATAGTTTTCTTATAAACCAACAATCTCAATTCTGGGTATATATCCAGAGGAAATGAAATCAGTATCTCTAAGACATATGTGTACTCTCATGTTTGTGGAAGCACTATTCACTATATCTATCTACACACACACACACACACACACACACACACACAATGGAATGTTATTCAGCCTTAAAAAAAGAAAGAAATCCTGCCATTTTCCACAAAATGGATGAATCTAGAGGACATATGCTAAGTAAAATCCAGACACAGCATGACAAATACTGTATGATCTCACTGATATGTGGAATCTAAAAAAGTCACATTCATAGAAGCAGAGAGTAGAACAGTGGTTGCCAGGGACTGGGGGTGGGGTAGAAAATAAGGAGATATTGGTCAAAGGGTACAAATTTTCGATTGTAAGATGAATAAGTTTAGGGACCTAACGTACAGCACAGTAATTATAGTTAATAATACTACATTGTATACATGAAATTTGCTAAGTCATTAGATCTTAAGTATTCTCATCTCACACACACACACACACACACACACACACACACACACACAAAGAGGTAAATATGTGAGGTGATGGATGTATTAACAAGCTCGATTGGGTAATCATTTCACAATGTCAACATATATTAAATCATAATGTTTTACATCCTAAATATATACCATTATTTTTTGTCAATTTTACTTGAATAAAGTTGAGCGGGAAAAGCCCAAACTTTGTCTGTTATACCAATAAAGCGGGGGGAACAAAAAGTCCCTTTCTATCGGATCTAAGAAAGATACCATTTTTTTTTTTTTTTTGCTGATTTCAACACTAAATTTTTATATACATGCAACTGCTTAAGTAGTATGTGTTTCCTTCAAAGACAATTGCTGGGCATCTATAATTAGCAAAAAACTAAGCAATGCAATGATTACAAACCTCACGACAGAGAAATTAAAAATCCAAGAAGGGAAACTATGAATGCAAGTAAGAATAATAAACCTCAAAACATGCCAAAACTTATAAGCAAACGTGAGGAAAAAAGCTATGGGAGTTGAAAGGAGAGGAAGCCACTTCTTAATATAGGGGTGTGGGAAGTCGAGGGGATAGTACATAGAGGGATTTATTTAAAATGGGTCACTTTCATATGTGTTTGGGAGTGTAGGTGAAGAAGGACATGTGCAGAAGAGGAACTGGAACACAGCTATGAACCTGGGAGAACTCTGACTATATTGAGAAATTAAAAGTTTCCTGGAGGGCTTAAATGGGAGAGTTCATGGTGTGGGCTCAGAGATCATGAGGAAATTTAAGTTCATATAATCTGAAGTCTGACATGCCACACTAAAGGATGTTGACTGTAACTAGAAGGCAATTTGAAATCACAGAAGGATTTTCAACAGAAAAGTGATGTGATCAGAATCAAACTTAAAACAAACAAAAAATTAATGGCTGGGAGTCCCATTAGTAGGTCACTGAAATAATCCACATGTGAGCAAATGAGCTATGGACATGAGGTAGTGGTTTGGGGAAAGAAAAGGTATAGATGTGAAAACTTCTTAGTGGGTATAATTGTGAGCTTGGCATATGATTCATAAATTTAAAATATCAAACTAATAGAAGGAGCTTCAAGATGGCGAAAGAGTAAGAGGCGAGATCACCTTCCTCACCACAAATACATCAGAAATACATCTACATGTGGAACAACTCCTACAGAACACCCACTGAACGCTGGCAGAAGACCTCAGACCTCCCCAAAGGCAAGAAACTCCCCACATACCTGGGTAGGGCAAAAGAATAACAGAGACAAAAGAATAGGGACGGGACCTGCACCAGTGGGAGGGAGCTGTGAAGGAGGAACGGTTTCCACACACTAGAAGCCCCTTCGCAGGCGGAGACTGCGGGTGGCGGAGGGGGGAAGCTTCAAAGCCGCGGAGGAGAGCGCAGCAAGAGGGGTGCGGAGGGCAAAGCGGAGAGATTCCCGCACAGAGGAGCGGTGCCAACCAGCACTCACCAGCCCGAGAGGCCTGTCTACTCACCTGCCGGGGCGGGCGGGGGCTGGGAGCTGAGGCTCGAGCTTCGAAGGTCGATCCCAGGGAGAGGACTGGCGGCGTGAACACAGCCTGAAGGGGCTAGTGTGCCACAGCTAGCCGGGAGGGAGTCCGGGAAAAAGTCTGGAGCTGCCGGAGACGCAAGAGAATTTTTACTGCCTCTTTGTTTCCTGGCGCGTGAGGAGAGGGGATTAAGAGCGCCGCTTAAAGGAGCTCCAGAGACGGGCGCGAGCCGCGGCTGCGCGCGGACCCCAGAGACGGGCATGAGACGCTAAGGCTGCTGCTGCCGCCACCAAGGAGCCTGTGTGCAAACACAGGTCACTCTCCCCACCTCCCTACCGGGAGCGTACGCAGCCCGCCACTGCCAGGGTCCAGTTAACCAGGGACAACTTCCGCAGGAGAACGCACGGCACGCCAGGCGGGTGCAATGTCACGTCGGCCTTTCCGCCGCAGCCTCGCTGCGCATTCGTACCCCTCCCTCCCCCGCGGCCTGAGCCAGCCGGGGCCGCGAAACAGCTGCTCTTTTAACCGCGTCCTGTCTGAGCGAAGAACAGACGCCCTCAGGCGACCTACATGCAGAGGCGGGGCCAAATCCAAAGCTGAGCCCCTGGGAGCTGTGAGAACAAAGAAGAGAAAGGGAAATCTCTCCTAGCAGCCTCAGGAGTAGCATATTAAATCTCCACAATCAACTTCATGTACCCTGCATCTGTGGAGTACCTGAATAGACAACGAATCATCCCAAATTGAGGATGTGGACTTTGGGTGCAACGATATATTTTCTTTTTCCCTTTTTCTCTTTTTGTGAGTGTGTATGTGTATGCTTCTGTGTGTGATTTTGTCTGTATAGCTTTACTTTTACCATTTGTCCTAGGGTTCTGTCTGTACTTTTTTTTTTTTTTACTTAAAAAATTTTTTTCTTAATAATTATTTTTTATTTTAATAACTATTTTATTTTATCTTCTTCTTTCTTTCTTTATTTTTTTCTACCTTTTATTCTGAGCCGTGTGGATGACAGGCTCTTGGTGCTCCAGCCAGGCATCAGGGCTGTGCCTCTGAGGTGGGGGAGCCAAGTTCAGCACACTGGTCCACAAGAGACCTCCCAAGTCCACGTAATATGAAACGGCGAAAATCTCTCAGAGATCTCCATCTCAACGCCAAGACCCAACTCCACTCAACGACCAGCAAGCTACAGCGCTGGACACCCTATGCCAAACAACTAGCAAGACAGGAACACAACCCCACCCATTAGCAGAGAGGCTGCCTAAAATCATAATAAGGCCACAGACACTCCAAAACACACAACCAGACGTGGACCTCCCCACCAGAAAGACAAGATCCGGCCTCATCCACCAGAACACAGGCACTGGTCCCCTTCACCAGGAAGCCTACACAACCCACTGAACCAAGCTTAGCCAATGGGGACAGACACCAAAAACAACAGGAACTATGAACCTGCAGCCTGCGAAAAGGACACCCCAAAACATAGTAAGTTAAGCAAAATGAGAAGACAGAGAAACACACAGCAGATGAAGCAGCAAGGCAAAAAGCCACCAGAACTAAGAAATGAAGAGGAAATAGGCAGTCTACCTGAAAAAGAATTCAGAATAATGATAGTAAAGATGATCCAAAACCTTGGAACTAGAATGAGGAAATACAAGAAACGTTTAACAAGGACCTAGAAAAACTGAAGAGCAAACAAACAGTGATTAACAGCACAATAAATGAAATTAAAAATTCTCTAAAAGGGATCAATAGCAGAGTAACTGAGGCACAAGAACAGATAAGTGAACTGGAAGATAAAATAGTGGAAATAACTACTGCAGAGCAGAATAAAGAAAAAAGAATGAAGAGAATTGAGGACAGTCTAGGGAACTCTGGGACAATATTAAATGTACCAACATTTGAATTATAGGGGTCCCAGAAGAAGAAGAGAAAAAGAAAGGGACTGAGAAAATAAATGAAGAGATTATAGTTGAAAACTTCCCTAATATGGGAAAGGAAATAGGTAATCAAGTCCAGGAAGCACAGAGAGTCCCATACAGGATAAATCCAAGGAAAAACAAGCCAAGACACATATTAATCAAACTATCAAATATTAAATACACAGAAAAAATATTAAAAGCAACAAGGGAAAAACAACAACTGACACAAAAGGGAAACCCCATAGCTTAACAGCTGATCTTTCAGCAGAAACTCTGCAAGCCAGAAGGGAGTGGCAGGACATATTTAAAGTGATGAAGGAGAAAAACCTAAAACCAAGATTACTCTACCCAGCAAGGATCTCATTCAGATTTGACAGAGAAATTAAAACCTTTACTGACAAGCAAAAGCTACGAGAACACAGCACCACCAAACCAGCTTTACAACGAAGGCTAAAGGAACTTCTCTAGGCAGGAAATGAAAGAGAAGGAAAAGACCTACAATAACAAATGCAAAACAATTAAGAAAATGGGAATAGGAACATACATACAGACAACTACCTTAAATGTAAATGGATTAAATGCTCCCACCAAAAGACATACTCTGGCTGAATATATACAAAACAAGACCCGTATATATGCTGTCTACAAGAGACCCACTTCAGGGTCTCTCTCTCAGGGGGCATACAGACTGAAAGTAAGGGGATGGAAAAAGATATTCCATGCAAATGGAAATCAAAAGAAAGCTGGAGTAGCAATTCTTATATCAGACAAAATAGACTTTAAAGCAAAGACTATTACAAGAGACAAAGAAGGACACTACATAACGATCACGGGATCAATCCAAGAAGAACATATAACAATTGTAAATATTTATGCAGCCAACAGAGGAGCACCTCAATACATAAGGCAAATGATAACAGCCACAAAAAGGGAAATCGACAGTAACACAATCATAGTAGGGGACTTTAACACCCCACTTTCACCAATGGACAGATCATCCAAAATGAAAATAAATAAGGAAACACAAGCTTTAAATGATCGATTAAACAAGATGGATTTGATATTTATAGGACATTCCATCCAAAAACAACAGAATATACATTCTTCTCAAGTGCTCATGGAATATTCTCCAGGACAGATCATACCTTGGGTCACAAATCAAGCCTTGGTAAATTTAAGAACATTGAAAACGTATCAATTATCTTTTCCAACTACAATGCTATGAGACTAGATATCAATTACAGGAAAAAATCTGTAAAAAATACAAACACATGGAGGCTAAACAATAAACTACTTAATAACCAAGAGATCACTGAAGAAATCAAAGACAAAATAAAAAAATATGCAGAAACAAATGACAATGAAAATATGACAAACCAAAACCTATGGGATGCAGCAAAAGCAGTTCTAAGAGGGAAGTTTACAGCAACACAATCCTACCTTAAGGAAAAAGAAACATCTCAAATAAGCAACGTAACCTTACACCTAAAGCAATTAGAGAAAGAAGAAAAAAATACCCCCAAAGTTATCAGAAAGAAAGAAATCATAAAGATCAGCTAAGAAATAGATGAAAAGGAAATGAAGGAACCGATAGTAAAGATCAATAAAAGTAAAAGCTGGTTCTTTGAGAAGATAAACAAAATTGATAAACCATTAGCTAGACTCATCAAGAAAAAAAGGGAGAAGACTCAAATCAATAGAATTAGAAATGAAAAAGAAGAAGTAACAACTGACACTGCAGAAATACAAAAGATCATGAGAGATTACTACAAGCAACTATATGCCAATAAAATGGACAACCTGGAAGAAATGGACAAATTCTAAGAAAAGCACAACCTTCCGGAACTGAATCAGGAAGAAACAGAAAATATAAACAGACCAATCACAAGCACTGAAATTGAAACAGTGATGAAAAATCTTCCAACAAACAAAAGCCCAGGACCAGATGGCTTCACAGGAACATTCTAGGAAACATTTACAGAAAAGCTAACACCTGTCCTTCTCAAACTCTTCCAAAATATAGCAGAGGGAGGAACACTCCCAAACTCTTTCTATGAGGCCACCATCACACAGATACCAAAACCAGACAAAGATGTCACAAAGAAAGAAAACTACAGGCCAGTATCACTGATGAACATAGATGCAAAAATCCTCAACAAAATACTAGCAAACAGAATCCAAAAGCACGTTAAAAGGTTCATACACCATGATCAAGTGGGGTTTATCCCAGGAATGCAAGGATTCTTCAATGTATGCAAATCAATCAATGTGATAAACCATATTAACAAATTGAAGGAGAAGAACCATATGATCATCTCAATAGATGCAGAGAAAACTTTCAACAAAATTCAACACCCATTTATGATAAAAACCCTCCAGAAAGTAAAGTAGGCATAGAGCGAACTTAACTCAACATAATAAAGGCAATATATGACAAACCTACAGCCAACATCATTCTCTATAGTGAAAAACTGAAACCATTTCCAGTAAGTTCAAGAACAAGACAAGGTTGCCCACCGTCACTGCTATTTTCCAACATAGTTTTGGAAGTTTTAGCCACAGGAATCAGAGAAGAAAAAGAAGTAAAAAGAATCCAAATCAGAAAAGAAGAAGTAAAACTGTCACTGTTTGCAGGTGACATGATACTATACAAAGAGAATCCTAAAGATATTACCAGAAAACTACTAGAGCTAATCAATGAATTTGGTAAAGTAGGAAGATGCAAAGTAATGCACAGAAATCTCTTGCAGTCCTATACACTAATGATGAAAAATCTGAAAAGAAATTAAGGAAACACTGCCATTTACCATTACAACAAAAAGAATAAAATACCTAGGAATAAACCTACCTAAGGAGACAAAAGACCTGTATGCAGAAAACTATGACACTGATGAAAGAAATTAAAGATGATATAAACAGATGCAGAGATATACCATGTTCTGGGACTGGAAGAATTAATATTGTGAAAATTACTATACTACCCAAAGCAATCTGCAGATTCAACACAATCCCTATCAAACTACCAATGACATTTTTCACAGAACTAGAACAAAAAATTACACAATTTTTATGGAAACACAAAAGACCCCATATAGTCAAAGCAATCTTGAGAAAGGAAAACACAGCTGGAGGAATCACACTCCCTGACTGCAGATTATACTACAAAGCTACAGTAATCAAGACACTATGGTACTGGCACAAAAACAGAAATATAGATCAATGGAACAGGTAGAACGCCCAGAGCTAAACCCACGCACATATGGGCACCTTGTCTTTGATAAAGGATGCAAGAATATCCCGTGGAGAAAAGACAGCCTTTTCAATAAGTGGTGCTGGGAAAACTGGACAGCTACATGTAAAAGAATGAAGCTAGAACACTCCCTAGCACCATACACAAAAATAAACTCAAAATGGATTAAAGACCTAAATGTAAGGCCAGACACTATCAAACTGTTAGAGGAAAACTTAGGCCGAACACTCTATGACATCAATCACAGCAAAATCCTTTTTGACCCCCCTCCTAGAGAAATGGAAATAAAACCAAAGATAAACAAATGGGACCTAAGGAAACCATAAGACGAAACGACAACCCTCAGAATGGGAGAAAATATTTGCAAATGAAGCAACTGACAAAGGATTAATCTCCAAAATTTACAAGCAGCTCAGCATCAAAAAAACAAACAACCCAATCCACAACTGGGCAGAAGACCTAAATAGACATTTCTCCAAAGAAGGTATGCAGATTGCCAACAAACACATGGAAGAATGCTCAATATCATTAATCATTAGAGAAATGCAAATCAAAACTACAATGAGATATCATCTCACATCGGTCAGAATGGCCATCATCAAAAAATCTACAAACAACAAATGCTGGAGAGGGTGTGGAGAAAAGGGAACACTCTTGCACTGTTGGTGGGAATGTAAATTGATACAGCCACTATGGAGAACAGTATGGAGGTTCCTTAAAAAACTAAAAACAGAACTACCATACGACCCAGCAATCCCACTACTGGGCATATACCCTGAGAAAACCATAATTAAAAAAGAGTCATGTACCAGAATGTTCATTGCTGCTGTATTTACAATACCCAGGACATTGAAGCAACCTAAGTGTCCATCGACAGACGAATGGATAAAGAAGATGTGGCACATATATACAATGGAATATTACTTAGCCATAAAAAGAAACGAAATTGAGTTATTTGTAGTGAGGTGAATAGACCTAGAGTCCGTCATACAGAGTAAATTAATTCAGAAAGAGAAAAACAAATACTGTATGCTAACACATATATATGGAAAGTAAAAAAAAAAAAAAAAGTCATGAAGAATCTAGGGGCAAGATGGGAATAAAGATGCAGACCTACTAGAGAATGGACTTGAGGATACAGTGAGGGGGGAAGGGTAAGTTGGGACAAAGTGAGAGCGTGGCATGGACATATATACACTACCAAACGTAAAATAGATAGCTAGTGGGAAGCAGCCGCATAGCACAGGGAGATCAGCTCAGTGGTTTGTGACCACCTAGAGGGGTGGGATAGGGAGGGTGGGAGGGAGGGAGATACAAGAGGGAAGAGATATGGGGACATATGTATAACTGATTCACTTTATTATAAAGCAGAAACTAACACACCATTGTAAAGCAATTATACTCCAATAAAGATGTTCAAAAAAAAATCAAACATAACAAAGTGACAAATGTATATATGAATTATTATTATCAGAATTACTGTGTGCAGAAGCAAAGGAAAGAATGAAACAAGATGATTTGTATATGGTGGACTTGTACAAAAATAGGAATATCTGAGTTGCAGATGTGTAGCCAACCAGGACTAAGGATTAGAGAGATCAATACTGCGACTTTTTAAAGGCTATTACAAAACAAAATTGACACACAAAACAAAACAAACAAAAAAACTAAATATAAAAAACCATCATTTTACAATACAGATGGATCCAGTTTTATAGGGCCTAACACTTAGGCAGTGCTTGAGATCTGGCCCTCTTTAAGAAACAGCATAAAACTAATTAGGATAAAATAGTCCTGAAAATGATATTTATTTAGATTTTTGAAAGAAATAACACATTTGAGAACAAATTAAGTTTTGTGGTGAATAACATACCACAAATATCACAAAATCCAGAAAAAGGGGCTCTAGAATACTTTCTTATTGTTTTCTAGATTTTTTTAATCAACTCTTTATATAACACCAATTATAATATCCTTTTCCTTAGGAAATAAATCATTCAGTCATTCTTTTATTTTTATTTTATTAACGATAGTTTAGCTTTTTAAAATTTTCATTTTACAAATTGTTACAGGAGGTGTGATGTAAATTTTCAAGATTGCTGTCAAATTAGAAAAGTGTCAATTTCTTTATCATATATGATTTTTAATACCTGAAAAAAATTTTCACAGCCTAGTTTCTAGCTCTGTAATTTCTGTCTCCTCCCCTACCCACATATTTCTGCTCCTATGTTGCCTAGGGCAATTTGAGAATATGACTTTGATCTCTTTGCCTTTGAGTCAGCCCAGCAGACAGTAGGAGCATTCATGGGAGCTCTTCTGACACTGGGATGGATCTGAATAATTTTACCTCTATATGGATGTGACTGTGAACAATATAAGTATATCCCACTATACACAAACTAAATGTATCCCTTCCTCTACCTTAGTCAGGTCCCCAAATTGTTCTTGGAGACTTCAATACCATCTGCCAAGAAAGGAAGTATGACAGAAAGAAATGTGGAGTGGAAAGAGAAAGCTGACCCAAGAGGAGATTGTAATTATATTTAAAATTGTAAATTTTATATATATATATATATATATATTATATATATATATATGATATACACATATATGGTTATAAGAAAACCAAGGCCTTGAAAGGGACCCATGCAAGTGAGGAGCCTGGAAAAATACACTTTGTTGGCTAAAATCATCTCTGAAGATATAATAAAACCATATTTTGTGATATTTTTCCATAAAATAGGAATTCTGCTCTAAATGGGCTGAGGATGAGAGGCCAGCAGCACATCTAGGGAGAAATATCCAGTGCACAATAATTATAAATTGGAGACACTGGAGGGGAAGTAGACAGAAAGGCAACCATCTTTGGCAAGGTGGTCGCTGGGGGATACTAAATAATTGACTATTAAAATAACACAACCTCTTAAAGAGAGATAGATTTGAAGGACTGGCACACTAATGAACTGTGTCCAAAAGTATACAAACAGCAATGGAACTGTGGCATGGGGCTAATTTCCTCTCCACTGTGACCATATGCTTGATGAAGGCATCAATGGCACTGATTTTTCAGGGACAGCTCTGTGAAGTGCATTTTACCTGCGTTGCTGACAAATATCCGAGAACACAATAAAATCTCAAGATTGCTGTTTGCGGCCCTTTCACAAATCAGCTACAATTTATTTCAGTACAATTTGATATTAAGAGAAAAGCCTACTCTCCCATCTGCATGGACCAAATAAATCTCCCTTCAACCCAGAAGCAAAGGTCCTGCAGATTAACTCTTCATGGATGGGTTGCTTGTCGCCATTTCTGAGTCAACACAGATGGGTGTGTGTGCTGTAATTCTGTTCCTGAGCACAATCCTCTGATTACTCTAAAATAGCAAACAGTGGAAATAAGATGACAGGCAGAAAATGAAAGACTTTAGATACTTAGGGAGTCCCTGAACAAAAGTAAATCAGTGTTGTTCCATTTCTAAGTAATTGGCTATTAAGAAACTCGGGCTTGGCACAATTAAATTATCCAACTAAACTAGAAGTTGTGTTTACCCACAAAACACATGTAACATCATGGTAATTAGGCATGGCCTAGAGAGCTGACAGCTAAGCCGAGGACCCCATATGATTCTGAAGTAGCACAGAAAAGAAGATACATGGATTGATGGGAAAGAATGCCCTTCTCCCTAACCCCTAAAGTCAGAATTAGCTGTCACCATTGCAAAATGTCTCTAGAGAAAAGGGAAGTCAGTGGCAAGCCTGCAATGAAAATGTGAAGGCAAGAGGAGAAAAACTGAACTGAGTTTGTTTGTTTTCCTGTCTTCTTTTTCAATTGCCAATGACTTTCCCTGTATTTTGCAGGATTCAGGATAGGTAAATGTGGCTACACTGGACATTATAGAATTTTGAGCATTTTATTGCATTCTATTGTGGCTGCAGTGACAAGTGAAGCATGTTGTAGAGGTTGAATGGTTTAAAAAATCCCCATGCTCTCAACCACTGTGATCAAGATGGAAGATTTACCATTACCATCTTTACAGCCGGCTCATGACATTATGATACTGTGTATCAGTATGACACTTTGCAAAGAGAATGTACAGGAGGTCATCCTCAGGGGAAATGAAAACACTTCCTGGGTTAGCATATTAGGCATTTCTACAATATGCTACCTACAGAACAAAGTTGGATATTCTTCTACTAGAAGTCATCAGCTGAAACTTCCATGACTGTAGCTGTCAGATAGGAGGTATATACCGTTTAGTGGTCCTACCAACAATCAGTGGTAAAATTTACATGAGCATAAACAACTGAGGGCAGACTTAGAATTGATATACCTAACAGTGATCTCCCCAAGGGCTGTCACACATGGATGTTCAGGTAGTGCTCTACCCAAAAGTGCCCCAGCAGAGGTGGGCAAATGGAGATGGGAATCTTGCCAGGCAGAGTGCCCAGTGTATCAGCCTCCAAGGGGGTACTTCTGCAAATTTGCTCAAAGACCTATGCATTGCATAGTCATCTCACAGGTTGTATATGAACAAGTCGTTTCATCCTAAATCACCCAGATCAGCAATTTTTCATGACGGGGCAAACCCAAAAGGGCAACATGGTATCTATGAGACTTTCCCCTCTAAACAGCTCCCCCTCTTCTTAGTACCTTATGATCAGTAGAACGGTGGGAGAGAGTAACAGACTTTTAAATAATATAAGTAGACTTGGTTCCAATTACAACCACTATTGCCATTCAGGGATGTGTAATCTGAGACAAAGCATTTGACTTCTCAGAGCACAAGTTTCTGCTTCCCCACCTCACCTTTCAGAATTGGAGTCTTCTCTAAGGAATCAAAATATGGGAAGTAGGAGCAGTGAATTTTTGGACTCAATAACTGTGTACATTGGTGATGTTATTTGTCTCAACTATCCCTCCTGCATTTTAAAGTAATTTTGTTTTTGGCATAACTGGTATGCTTATGCTTTCTAATTAAGCAGCACTTCTGATTGGCATACTTTGTTCAAAACCTTTTACTTGTAAATTGCAGTTTCCTAAAACTAGTGAAAAAAATCCTGGCAATATCCTTTCGCCTAGCTAAGGGAACAGTTGGGGGAAGAGGCAGATCCATCACTTGGCAGCTTCTCAAGAGATAAGGGAAGAGCATACAAAATAATTGCTAATGTTTCATTTTTTAAAAAATCCAGGATTTGTCATTCAAACTCCTTCAAAATCCACATGCACTTAAATATGTGTATATTCCTCTATAGAAATATCTTCCAAGCAATACCAAAATGACACCTCCTCTCAAGATGCTTTCACTCCAGTGAGGGAAATAGCCATATAACCAAGGGACTATAAAGCAAGTCATTCATTTATTGGTGAATCGATTCACTCATTTAAATATTTATTAATATTTATTGAGCATTTGACATGCCTTAGAAACTGTACCAGATGCTAGTGACAGTGAGATGCAGCGTATCTCCTGCATTAAAGGAATTCACAGTCTAAAGGGAGAGAGACACAGCTATGTCAATCATTACACTCCTGTGTGACAAGTATTAAGTTGTGGAGATTTGTGGAACAGGGCTAAGACCTTTATACGTAAAAGTATGGAACTGTGTTTCTACCAAGACTCTAGTATGAAACCACTTTTGAATCTTTGCCCAATGTTAATGATTCTCACAGCTCCTTGTCTTTCCTGTTCCATTTGGCCTGAATGGTCATTTAAGATCTCTCCTTGAAAATTCTTCCCATTCTCAAGGGCTTTTTTTCAACTGAGATTGAATTGACATATAACATATTAGTTGCAGATGTACAACATAGTGATTCAATATTTGCCTCTATTGCGAAACGATCACCACAATAAGTCTAGTTAATGTCTGTTAACGTACATAGCTACAAATTTTTTGTGTGTGATAAGAACTTTTAAGATCTACTCGCTTGGCAACTTTCAAATATGCCGTACAGTATTATTAACTATAGTCACCATGCTATACATTCCATCCCAGAACTTATTTATTTACAACTGGAAGTTTGTGTCTTTTGATCTCCTTTACCCTTCTTGCCCCCCTGGCTCTGGCAACCACCAATCTGTTCTCTGCATCTATGAGTTCATTATTTTATGGGTTTTGTTTTTAGAGTCAACATATAAGTGAGATCATATGGTATCTGTCTTTCTCGGTCTGACTTACTCACTTACAGTCAAGGCCTGCTTCTGTCACAACTTCTGCTATGAAACTTCCTCTTAATCTTTCAGGCAGAATTTCTTGCTCTGCCCGATATAAATCCATATTCAAAGATAGCAGTTAAGTCTATTTTATTATAGTCGTTAAGTGAAGTCTTATTTGTTCATATTACTATTTACCCCATTAAGCTGGGGGCCTCTCAAGGCTGCCTTCTCCTTCCTTCTGGAGACTACAAATGTCTAGCATGGTACCCAGTGCATGAAAGTCTTAGTGAAGGCCTACAGAACAAATAAAGAGTTTTACTGAGACTTTTGTGGAAAAACATAGAGTTCAAGTGTAGAGTCTTCTTTAAATACTTTGAAGATAACTTCACTTGCTCACATTTATACATAAATGATTGGAAGTAATTAGATAGGCTCTCATTCCTAAGTGTAAATGCAGTTTTAACAATGCTCTCCTAGAGAAAATAGCATGGGCTCTGGGGGGTCACCAATAGAGTTCAAATCTCAGTTTTTCATTTATCCTTATTATGATTTTGTCCAAAAATCTGAACCATTATGAACTTTAGTCTACCTGATAATATTTCTTGACAATTAAATATTAATCTACTTCATTCAACTGAAAAGATTGGCTTCGTTGAGGCATGTGTATTTGGAGATTATAACAAACTCAGGCAACACATTATTGTAACATTGCAATGCAATCCTCATCTATTTGGATTGTCCCTTCCATGACATTCACCAAACCTTGTATATTTTTTGATGCAAGTGAATTTCCTAAGAAATGACTTTTAGATCTATGACAAGCTGGCACTCTATATGCTGCCAGTATTAAAGGAGATGCCACCTTGAAGGCCGATTGACCAGGGAGGGAATAGCATCATAGAACCCACTACCAAGAGGCCTAGGAAAAACGATTATTTCTCAGTTTTATTTCAGCATTTTAAATCTGCATTTATGAAATATGACTTTGCAGAATGACTGTAGTTCATATCAAATGGAATATTTAGTGAACAGCCTCCTGAAGCCCAGGGAAAGCTGGTGGGGCAGTGATGTAACAGGCTTAGTATAGACTGCAGAGACCTTTTCATACCTCAATTTCTATTATTATACAAAGAATGCGTTGTACTGCATTGATTTACCCTGGCCCCGGACTTCTTATTGCATGTCAGCTACATTTCCCATCATAGCACCATTCAGTCTCTTCCACCAAGAAACTTGTATCTCACTGCCCTCCATCTTCCTTGTGTTTGGGTATTTATCCTTCAAGACTTAAACACGATCTCCTCCTGGAATATCCCTACTAGGTTTCCAGACTGAGTGAAGTGGACCTTCCTTGTATATCTCTTTCATCACACTTAGGTCACATTTTATTTGTTGAATTACAGGTTAGTATTTCTCTCATTCACAATAATGGCTTTGCTTCACTCATCTCTTAATCATCTGAATCTAGGAAAATGACTGGTAATAACAGATGCCTATTTACATCTTATCTAAGAGCCCAGGAAGAAAGCAATGAGATTGTAACTCAGTAAGATTTGGTGAATTTGTAACTCTGTATCCATGTGCTAGATTACTTGTCATCACCTGGTATGTGGGTCCCTATCCCTTACATTTTATAGTCCAGCAGATAGCTTGAAATTCTCATTACTGTTATTCTTTCCAAAAAGTAATGAATGAGAGAAAGAAAAGAAAGAAAGAAAGAAAGAAAGAGAAAGAGAGTAAAGAAAGAGAAAGAAAGAAAGGAAGGAAGGAAGGAAGGAAGAAAGAAAAAGAAAGAAAGAAAGAAAGAAAGAAAGAAAGAAAGAAAGAAAGAAAGAAAGAAAGAAAGAAAGAAAGAAAAGAAAAGAAAGAAAGAAAAAGAAAGAAAGAAAGAAAGAAAGAAAGAAGAAAGAAAGGAGGAAGTGAGGAAGGAAGGGCAGGAAGAAGAAAGGAAAGAAAGCAGGCTAAAAATGATAAAATTGTCTTCTGAAATTCTGGAATAGATTCTGTTTTGGTCTCTGATTCCTTATGGAGTCATGCTGAAGCCTTGCTTAAGTGTGTCCATGTATTGATAATTGACTGAATTGGAGTTAACTAAGGATTTTTGTTTTATTTTGGTTTTTCCCCAGAGTCAATATAACCAATATTTTTTTTTGCATTCTCAGTAGAACTAATTCAATCCACCAAGCATTTATTGAGCACATAATATACACTAAGCAAGGCAAGAACAAAAATTTGAGCAAGTCATGTTCTCTGTGTGCACAGGAGGAAAATGAGTGAACAGATTTGTAACTGCTTATGTGCCATGCAAACTTTTGGTGTGAACATGTAATTAAATATGGGGGCATGTGTTCCCACATATTTAATTTTCTAGTCTGTGTCCCAGCGTCACACAGCCTGCCATGTGGAGGAGAAAAGGATAGCATATGGGCAGGCTGCATTCCCACAATCTACTCTGGACAGTAGGCAGGTCACCTTGAAGGATGAGTCCTCCCTTGCTCCTGATTTTCCAAAGTATCCAGGAGAAAAACACAGGTTTGTTTTTAAATGCAATGGGTTGGATTTTATTTTTTAGGAGGAAGATTTTTGTGTGTGTTTGGGTGAGATATTTTAGATAAACATCTTCATTCTCTAAAAAGAGGGAAAACTAACAATGTACCTCTGAGATTAGGTGGGTAATTTAGAACATCAAGTCATTTCACGTCCCTGGGGTGCACAAAGGCACATAGCCTGGCTCTCAGAAGCAATAATCAAAACAAATCCTACCCCAGCAGGACATATGGAATCTGTCCAGTTAATAAAAGCTTGAGCTCCTATTTTTATGTTTATCCTCACACTAGGGAGATAGTAGTACCGTAAAGGAGTTTTGTTCAAAAGCCACTAGCCCTTTTCAGAAGCGAGTTTTCCTTTAAATAGGCTTCTTTCCTTCTCTTTCTTTCCTTTCTCTCCTGTTATAATTAAAGCAGATTGAAAGGAAGGGTTCATGTTTTCGAAGCCAGATTTTCTGTTTTCAGGTTTGGCTCTGAGCTCTCTATTTGATGACTAAACCAGGCACTTCACATGCTTGCTAAACAAAGTATTTTTTGTTTGTTTGTTTTCCAGAAACCTCAGGGAACATAGGGATTTTGGAATCAACCGCTATGGATTCCTTGCCAAACCCCTGAAAGTCCCACTGTTGTTTTGGGGAGAAAAGATAGGGTGTCTGTGGTTAAAAATCTAGTCGGCTTCCAGGGTTTGGGTAAAATAACTACTTCTTGTACAACTGAGGTCAAAGGTAGCAGACAGTTAAAGTGCAAGAGAATGAGACTGGGCCAGGGGTGAAGCAGCACAGAGAAAATTATAGAACCAGGAAGGAGTGCATTTCCAGTACAGGTCTCTCATCAATCCAGAACTCTGCTGGGCTGTCCATGGCTTCTGGGGTTTGAGAGGAACCCAGAGAGTCCTCTCTTTAGTTCACAATGAAGCTCCCACTATGAGACGTCAAAGAAAAAAAAGTCTTCCAAAAATCACACTTGCAATTTAATCCATTTGGGGAAAGGACAGAACATAAAATTGAATACTCTCTAGTGAGACCAGCTTCCTAGTCACAGAATTGATCCTAAAAGGGAGTCAGAGGAGATAGAACATGGTCTGACTTCAGACAACATGGACTTTAGTCTTCATCTCGGCTACTCTCTGGGTAAAAATAAGGAAAATTATTTCATCTCTTTGAGCCTTAGTTGGCTCATTTTAAAAATAATGCATATGTTTTATTCACCATGCTTCTCCTATGCCAGGGCTTGTACTAATATCTTGACTAGTATTACCTCATTTGATCCTCAAGGGTAGAAAATATTGTTATATCTAATTTCAAATGAGGAAACTGAAGCTTAGAGAGATCAGCCCACTAAAACGTCAAGTGGGACTATCTTGCAAGGGAGTAGTTAAAATAGTAAAAATAAAATATTTTTGGTGTGCAGCAGCCAGAGCGATGCTAGTCATGCTGGGGGAGCTAGTGGCAGTGGTGGAGGTGCTGGTGGTTGGAACCATGAGCTGGTAACTAGCACACAAGCTAAGGAGTGAGGACCCAGGTGGAGGCATATACAACTTAGCTTAGTGCCTTGCATGGAGTAGCTATGCAACAAATAGGCATTGATTGACATTGCCAGGATTATGAGATGTTGACATGGCCAGAACTAGGTGTCGGCCATCAGGACTTTGGAGACTGGATGGCATTTTTATGGAGCACACACCTCAAGCCTTGCTTATCTAAACTGTACCCTATCAGAGAAGATGTGCACAAAGTTTGGTAAAGGCAAATCTGTGATGAAGAGCTATGGAACTCCATGGATGGTTCAGTGTGGGTAGCATACTAACACTTTCGGAAACGGGTTCTGCACTTTTCTAAAATTTTTCCTTAAGCAGCTAGGCTGTTTCAAACTCAGGTTTCAATAAAACTCAAACCACCTGGACCTTTTCAAACTCAGGCTTCAATATTGCCCAAACTACCTATAAAAATGCAAGTCCAGTATTAATATTAAGATTTTACGCTTGTGAGGAATAAATGAATTGAATATGCACACTTCGTAAATGTACTCACACTGATTATAAGCTTATGTAATTGAAAAAAATGGGCCCTTAAATGGCATTAATTGTAAAAATGAAGTTGCATGTATTTTAAAATACAAATTGCTTCAGGCAAAGACCTTCAGGTGGTGTTTGATGTTGGAGTTAAATATCTGGGGAAAAGGAGATGGGGACTCTCTTCCCAGGTTATATTTTCTCTTTTGATGATCAGCTGTCAATACAATATAAAGTATTAAATACCTATTATGATCTTTGCTAATGTCATTTAGTTTAACCTCACAAAAACTCTGCAAAGCAAGTATCTATCTTCCCTTTTGAGATGCTGAAGTTGGGGAACAGGGACTTGAAAGCATTGAGAGGTTCTGCAGGTCTGCAGAAGGGTTGTGATGGGAATGCAGGTTTGACCACAAAACCGATGTTCTCACTTAAAGCGAACAAACCACGGCGATACATCCTCTTGCTCTAGGTACTTTTTACAGTATGTTTGCCTTGTTTTCCTAGGCTAATTTTAGGCAAAATGTCTCTCCAACTAGAATCTTTCTTTCCAAGCCTGACTCCCTTGAGGAGTGTGGTGTCTTCTCCAACCCTCACTTTTGCCATGTATCTGGAATAGCATCTAGAGAAAGTTGGGACACCCCCTGAAAGCTATATTGTAAATGGCCTTTCCTGTATAAGAAAATGCCAATTAGAATCCATCAATATCAAGTTTGAAGATTCCCAGAAGGCACATCTAACTGGGAAAGACAAATGCCATCTAACTGGAGGAGTTCTGATCCTTCCCCTTCAAACATTCATGGTCTACTGAGAGAAGCAGACAATAAGCAGATGATCATTAAACAATGCAGGAAGTGAACATGAGGGCACCATAGGAAGAAAGAGAAGAGGCACCTAATCCAATCTAGGATTAGAGGGAGGTGATTTCTGGAAACGGGGTGCCTGAAATTGATCTTGAAGCTGGTTGTGGGATAGACATGAGAAATGGTGAGTGGTAGGCTAGGGGGAGACAGTGGCAGAGAGTACAGAATAAACAATCATTCAGGAGACAAAAATCACAGGAACTTCAAGTGTTTCTGTGTTGTTGGGACAGAAAGTATGATGTGGGCAGCGACAGGGCATGAGTCTGAAGAGATAAGGCATGGCCTGGACATTAAGGGCCCTGCACTCATGAAACGGAGCTTGGACCTTCACCTCTGCAGGACAGAAAGCCACTGAGAGGTCCGGCAGGAAAGCTGATTCTCAGATCTGTATTTTAGATTAAATACAATGTAATACTAATGTTAATACTACTAATAATAATTCTGTTGTTTCGAGGACTGAGGTTCTTTTCAGATTTTTTTATCCCAGGCTGGATGCCTTGCTTGTGTTTGCCTGGCTGGCTCACCACTGTGAACATAGTGCCTCAATATTCCAGATGTCTCTTTGGAGCTAAGCTAGTTCCTTTAGCCCTTTTCTTATTTCACTAGGACCTTATTGCACACCCTAGCCTGTCTTAGGCTACCTCAAATCCAAATGTGCTTTGCTTCCTGGGCATAAGTTACCATGACCTCCTTTGAGTGTATACCATTGTAATCCCCCAAAGTCCTGTTCTCACTTAAATGTGAGAGGTATGGGAGAGAAAACACAGTCATCCAAGTTCGTTTTCATGGATTACCTCACTAATTCACACAAAACAATGCATAGGTATTATTAATACCAACCACATTTTACAGATGGGGAAAGGAGGCACAGAGGCTGTTAAGTGGCAGAGCTGGGCTTCCACACACTATGCAACAGGTATATTAAGTCACTTCCAACTCTAACTTTAAGCAGTAATACTGGGACTGGCAGAACCCAGATCTTGGGTTTGTCCGCCAATTCTATGACAGATTTTTATCCAATTTTTATTTCATTTTTAAAGCTATTTTAATTATTAATAGAAACACCACTTTAGATTGTTTTCCTGCTCTGCAGCTTTCAAGCAGGTACATACATCCCCTCTCTTCTCCTGAATGAAGGTACATTGCCAGGATCTAAGAATCATTACATACAATGCAACAGCAACCCTACAGAATAGTTGCCATTTCAGAAATTCCCCAGCCATCGACAGGAGTGACAGCAGTCACAGAAATCAGATGCAGTGCCCAGGAGGTAGGTTGTTTGTAAAATATATCTTTCCTGCCATTTCTAAACTTCTCTCCTTCTAGTTGAGAGAGTAAGACATTTCTTCTCTTTAGTCAGTTAACTGTAACTAAACAGAGGACATTACCACAAGGAGAATAGCTCTGTGCTACTGAAAAAGCCAAGGCCCCCATGCTAGAAAAATATCTTCTAAAATAGAAATCCTATAAAGGCCTTTTCTAAAGCAGTATAGCAATATGTGATGGGGCTGAGGGGTTTTGTTACTATGAGTCTTCGTGATTCATAAAGACGGCTGCAGTGGCAATGGAGATAGAATTCTCTGGTTTCCAATTTCAGGGAGAGAGGCCACTGAGAGGAACAACAAATTATATCTTCATATCCAATCCTTCTGATAACTCTGTGGGCAAAAATAATAGCTGGTAGGAAATACAGACATCTATTCCCATGAAGAGACACCAAATCTGTGTCTCCTGGTGTGGAAGAAAGTGAGGAAAAACAAAACAAAGTACAAAAACAAAAATAAATCTGATTGAATGGACAAGTTCATTTGCCATCAGTACTATCACACTTGCCTGAACAACCTCTTAGCCTGAGGAGCTTCCCAATGATGCTGGAATTATTTCTTTGGACTTCTGCTTTAACCTTGGTACTTCTTTTAATTACTCTAAATTAGTTTCATTTTCTAAGAAGAAATTAATGTGAATCATCATCAGTTCTAGCTGTTATTGATTCTAACTGGACTTCATAAAAGCTAAGTGTCCCCAGGGAATTTTCTTGACCTTTACAATCTTCCTTTCTCTTATCTGCATAGTGGGGATGATACCTTTCTCCTACTCCATGGGGATATGGTGAGGGTTTGATAAGAAGGAAAACCACACAATTTAGTGCTGACAAACATCACATTTAATACATTGTACATTGTACAATTACCTTCTTAGTCCATGGAATGTAAAGAATTGCTAATTATATTTTATTATGATCACTCAGTGGTTGGGGTATTCTCCAATCTAGTGGTTCACAAACATTTCTCTCTCCTCTATCTTCTATAAATTGAAGACCCCCAAAAGCAGTTTTTTAAAATGTGGGTTATATATACCAATATTTACCATTTAGAAATTAAAACTGATTTTTTGAAGTTTATTTCTTCATCTAAAAATTACAGTATTATACTCAGACATTGACATACGTTATTTTTATAAAAAATAATGATATTTTCTAAAACAGAAACAGATTTAATAAAGAGAGTGGCATGTATATTTTTCACAAATCTCTAACGTCTGGCTTAGTTGAAGGCATCTATGTTCATATATCTGCTTCTGTATCTAATATGTTATGATACATACATATATATGTGTACATACACATATATATGTGTATAAACATAAATATATATATTTTTGGTTGAAGTATATGAGGAAATCTGTCTGCTTAAAGATATGTAGTTAGAAAAACATAGGTTCTTACAGATCCTCTGAAAGGTCTCAAGGATCTCCCAAGATGGAACTCAGTTTTATTCAAACACTAATTTCTACTAGCCTCTATATCTCATGTATCTTGCTGATAGCCCTATAGAAAGAGTACTAATCTGAAGGGTCAAGTGCCCAGTTATTGATTATGCCTTGACCATGGGTTAAAGAATTAGACACTTGGACATTTCTCTCTTTCCCAACCACATGATGGAAGTGGTAAGCTGACTCTCTGTACCATCTAGTTTATCACTTTGTATGCCAGGCCTGGTTCCCTTTCTTCCCCTAATTTGTACTTTGAGCCTGAAGTGAAGGCTATGGACACATAATATATATATATATATATATATATATATATATATATATATATATATATATATATATATATAAATAAAATTCACATTATACATTTTATATCTAATAGCTTTATTTTTATTTACAATAATAGTGTTAAAAATAAGAAACAGAAAGACAATCATCAATGGAAGAAAAAGATTAAGGAAGTTCTAAATGTTAAGAAGAAGATGAGGTCAAATCTATGGTAAAGACAGAACAGAGGAAAACAAGCCAAAAATAAGGAGCAAAAGCTATTCTTCACAACAGAGCCTTGGAGAAACACCAAATCCAAGCTCATCAAGCACATTATTTAAAGACCTATACCTACAACTTTTAGCTAGTTATATCTAGCCCTATTCTCTGTAGAGTCCAATAGAATTTTCTGTGGTGATGGAAAGCTCTGTAATCTGAACTGCTCAGTATGGTAGCCCCTAGCTACATATAGCTAGTGGGGCACTTAAAATGTAGTTGAAAAACTAAGAAACTGTCCTTTTAATTTAATTTAAATCAAATTTTAAAAGTCAAAAGTAGCTAGCGGTTACTATACTGAACAGTGCAGATTTAAACGAAAAAGAGCATATCTTCACATGAGAAGTGTTCATTAAATTTTATTTTATTCAAAAATTGGAATTCAATGTTGTTGTTGGAAAGAATGAGGTAAGTATATTAACCAACAGACAAAGATGTTTACCATGTGATTTTTTTTTTTTTTTTTTTTTTTTGCGGTACACGGGCCTCTCACTGCCGTGGCCTCCCCGTTGCAGAGCACAGGCTCTGGACGCACAGGTTCAGCAGCCATCACTCACGAGCCCAGCCACTCCACGGCATGTGGGATCTTTCCGGACCGGGGCACGAACCCGTGTCTCCTGCATCAGCAGGCGGACTCTCAACCACTGCACCACCAGGGAAGGCCCATGTGATGTTTTTTGTATGAAAAAAATAGTTGAAAAATGTTAGAGACAGTACAGTGTACATTCATAGAAAATTTCTGAAAGCAGATATAGTCCCTTTTTGGGAAGTGTTGGACTTTCACCCCTATATATTTTTAATGCTCTGAAAGAAAGATTGTGTAGTATACAGAAAAGAATAAACATGAAAAATTAGTCATGATTGTGTACCTACAGATAATTACTGTTAAGAGTTAAAGATATTTTCTTCATTTACCAAATACATTCAAATAGATTGTTTAAAAGTTAGATATGAAAATTGAGAAATTTAAAATAGAAAAAAATTAATTTACCTCCTCTTGATATTAGAGAGTCATTTTTAAGTTTAAAAAGAGTGGATAAAAAAACAAATTCCAAAGAAATGGTTCAATGTATTTGAAATAAAAAATGTTATATTTTATGATACATGGCAAGGAAAATTAAATTCAAATAAACTCAGTAAAAATATCTGCCTTGG
Source organism: Leucopleurus acutus (assembly GCF_964270905.1). Taxonomy (NCBI): domain Eukaryota; kingdom Metazoa; phylum Chordata; class Mammalia; order Artiodactyla; family Delphinidae; genus Leucopleurus; species Leucopleurus acutus. The sequence goes on along the minus strand of NC_139151.1, from coordinate 51,241,300 downwards.
GCTTCCCTCATAGCACAGTGGTTGAGAGTCCGCCTGCCGATGCAGGGGACACGGGTTCGTGCCCCGGTCCGGGAAGATCCCACATGTCGCAGAGCAGCTGGGCCTGTGAGCCATGGCCGCTGAGCCTGTGTGTCCGGAGCCTGTGCTCCGCAATATGAGAGGCCACAAGACCGAGAGGCCCACGTACCACAAAAAAAAAAAAAAAAAAAAAAAATCTGCCTTCCCAGTGATAAACAGGACAATGTGGTGCTACGTAGGGATCCTGCTGGTCTCATTCATCATTGTATGCCCAGATCACTAAACAGAGTGCCCAACAGAAAGCTATCCCTGTATAGATAGGTGTAAAATAAGAAGACATTTTTAGATACTAGAAAAGAACATGAATGAGTAATTCACACAAGAGGAAATGGAAGCAACTAATATAAATATGAAAAAGTTAAACTTTACTCATAAACAATATGTGCAAATGGAAATAACATTTATACACAAACTTTTATTTTCAGAAGAGCTATACCTCGAATAATGCTAGAGGGACTATTATAATATAAAGTCTTATCTGTCAGAGGTGGTCATGAAACTAGTAAATCTCTCTGAAAAACAGTTCAGTTAAATGACTTATGACATTTAAGAATAATGATGTTCAACCAAAGCATTCTTTATAGTAGCAAAAATAGAGGGCAAATTAAATAGGGAACAATTTCAATATTGGTTATCTATATGATGGTAATTATATACGATGGCATAATATATAATCACAAATATTTTAAGGAATTTTACATGGCATGGAAACTTTTTTTTTAATTCATTTTACTTCATGTCTGTAGGTTTTAACATTTCTTGGAACAGATCATTTTCCACTGAAAATTTATATACAAACGTAATATGTAATATACAAATGGTATAAATTTAAGTTAATATTTATACATTTTTTGTGTTAAAAATCTAACATTTATAGTACTACTACTTTTCAGTAAACTCAGGTGTGATAGATGGCACTGGCAACCATATGTAAGCTTCTACATCAAAACCATTCATTAGGGCTCTTTGATGAGCTAATAGTGGACTCTGGGAGGACTGAAACCAAGAAGTACTTCCCAGAACTTTGGCTGCCAGCGTCCTTGTCCTCACAGAGAGCCACAGCCACCCCGTGCTTCCGCAGGAGACCCACCAACACTAGCAGCCGTGTGGCTGACAGGGTCTTGATGATCCAGCCGGGTGTCAGGCCTGTGTCTCTGAGGTGGAAGAGCTGAGTTCAGGACACTGGTCCACTAGAGACCTCCTGGCTGCACATAATATCAAACAGCGAAAGCTCTCCCAGAGATATCTATCTCAATGCTAAGACACAGCTCCTCTCAATGACAAGCAAGCTACAGTTCTGGACAGCCTATGCCAAACAACTAGCAAGACAGGATCACAAACCCCCCCATTAGCAGAGAGGCTGCCTAAAATCATAATAAGGTCACAGAACCCCAAAACACACCACCAGACATGGTCCTGCCCACCAGAAACACAAGATCCAGCCTCATCCACCAGAACACAGGCATCAGTCTGCTCCACCAGGAAGCCTACACAACCCACTGAAACAACCTTAGACACTGGGGACAGACACCAAAAACAATGGGAACTACGAACCTGCAGCCTTCAAAAAGGAGATCCCAAACACAGTAAGTTAAGCAAAATGAGAAGACAGAGAAACACACGGCAGATGAAGGAGCAAGGTAAAACCCCAAAAGACCAAACAAATGAAGAGGAATTAGGCAGTCTACCTGAAAAAGAATTCAGAGTAATGATAGTAAAGATGATCCAAAATCTTGGAAATAGAATAGAGAAAATACAATAAACATTTAACAAGGACCTAGAAGAACTAAACAGCAAACAAACGATGAACAGCACAAAAGTTGAAATTAAAAATTTTCTAGAAGAATAACTAATAGATAACTGAGGCAGAAGAACAGATAAGTGACTTGGAAGATAAAAAGTGGAAATAACTACTGCAGAGCATAATAAAGAAAAAAAAAAAAGAAAACAACTGAGGACAGTCTCAGAGACTTCTGGGACAACATTAAATGCACCAAAATGCGAATTATCAGGGTCTCGAAGAAGAAGAGAAAAAGAAAGTGACTGAGAAAATATTTGAAGGGATTATACTTGAAAACTTCCCTAATATGGGAAAGGAAATAGTCAAACAAGTCCAGGAAGCACAGAGAGTCCCATACAGGATAAATCCAAGGACAAATATGCCAAGAAACATATTAATCAAACTATCAAAAATTAAATACAAAGAAAAAATATTAAAAGCAGCCAGGGAAGAGCAACAAATAACATACAATAGAATCCCCATAAGATTAACAGCTGATCTTTCAGCAGAAACCCTGAAAGCCAGAAGGGAGTGGCAGAACATACTTAAAGTGATGAAAAGGAAAAGCCTACAACCAAGATTACTCTACCCAGCAAGGATCTCACTCAGATTCGAAGAAGAAATTAAAACCTTTACAGACAAGCAAATGTTAAGAGAATTCAGCACCACCAAACTAGCTTTACAACAAATGCTAAAGGAACTTCTCTAGGCAGGAAACACAAGAGAAGGGAAAGACCTACAATAACAAACCCAAATCAATTAAGAAAATGGTAATAGGAACATACATATTCATAATTACCTTAAATGTACATGGATTAAATGCTCCAACCAAAAGACATAGACTGGCTGAATGGATACAGAAACAAGACCCATATATTTGCTGTCTACAAGAGACCCACTTCAGACCTAGGGACACATACAGAGTGCAAGTGATGGGATGAAAAAAATATTCCAAGCAAATGGAAATCAAAAGAAAGCTGGAGTAGCAAACCTCATATCAGACAAAATAGACTTTAAAGAAAGACTATTGTAAGAGACAAAGAGGACACTACATAATGATCAAGGGATCAATCCAAGAAGAAGATATAACAATTGGAAATATGTATGCACCCACATAGGAGCACCTCAAAATATAAGGCAAATGTTAACAGCCATAGAAGGGGAAATTGACAGTGGCACAATCATAGTAGGGAACTTTCACACCCCACTTTCACCAATGGACAGGTCATGCAAAATGAAAATAAATAAGGAAACACAAGCTTTAAATGATAATTAAACAAGATGGACTTAACTGACATTTATAGGAAATTCCATCCAAAAACAACACAGTACCCTTTCTTCTCCAGTGCTCATGGAACATTCTCCAGGATAGATTATATCTTGGGTCACAAATCAAGCTTTGGTAAATTTAAGAAAACTGAAATTGTATCAAGTATCTTTTCCAACCACAATGTTATGAGACTAGATATCAATCACAGGAAAGAATCTGTAAAAAACACAAACACATGGAGGCTAAAGAATACACTACCAAATAACCAAGATATCAGTGAAGAACTCAAAGACAAAATAAAAAAATACCTAGAAACAAATGACAGTGAAAGCACGGTGACCTAAAACCGTGGGATGCAGCAAAAGCAGTTCTATGAGGAAAGATAAAAATACAATCCTACCTCAAGAAACAAGAAACATCTGAAATAAACAGCCTAGCCTTATACCTAAAGCAATGAGGGAAAGAAGAACAAAAAAACCCCAAAGTTACAAAAGGAAAGAAATCATAAAGATCAGATCAGAAATAAATGAAAAAGAAATGAAGGAAACAATAGCAAAGATCAGTAAAAATAAAATCCTGTTCTTTGAGAAGATAAACAAAATTGATAAACCATTAGCCTGACTCATCAAGAAACAAAGGAAGACAAATCAATAGACTTAGAAATGAAAAAGAAGAAGTAACAACTGACACTGCAGAAATACAACGGATCATGAGAAATTACTACAAGCAACTATATGCCAATAAAATGGACAACCTGGAAGAAATGGCAAATTCTTAGAAAACCACAACCTTCCAGAACTGAACCAGGAAGAAATAAAAAATATAAACAGACCAATCACAAGCACTGAAATTGAAACTGTGAGGAAAAATCTTCCAACAAACAAAAGCCCAGGATCAGATGGCTTCACAGGCAAATTCTATCAAATACTTAGAGAAGAGCCAACACCTAAACTTCTCAAACTCTTCCAAAATATAGCAGAGGGAGGAACACTCCCAAACTCATTCTACAAGGCCACCATCACCCTGATACCAAAACCAGACAAAGATGTCACAAAGAAAGAAAACTACAGGCCAAGATCACTGATGAACATAGATGCAAAAATCCTCAGCAAAATACTAGCAAACAGAATCCAAAAGCACATTGAAAGGATCATATACCATGCTCAAGTAGGCTTTATTCCAGGAATGCAAGGATTCTTCAATATACGCAAATCAATCAACGAGATACACCATATTAACAAACTGAAGGAGAAAAACCATATGATCATCTCAATAGATGCAGAAAAAGCTTTCGACAAAATTCAACACCCATTTATGATAAAAACCCTCCAGAAAGTAGGCATAGAGAGAACTTACCTCAACATAATAAAGGCAATATATGACAAACCCACAGCCAACATCGTTCTCAATAGTGAAAAACTGAAACCATTTCCAGTAAGTTCAGGAACAAGACAAGGTTGCCCACTGCCATTTTCCAACATAGTTTTGGAAGTTTTAGCCACAGCAATCAGAGAATAAAAAGAAGTAAAAAGAATCCAAATTAGAAAAGAAGAAGTAAAACTGTCACTGTTTGCAGATGACATGATATTATACATAGAGAATCCTAAAGATGCTACCGGAAAACTACTAGAGCTAATCAATGAATTTGGTAAAGTAGGAGGATGCAAAAGTAATGCCCAGAAATCTCTTGCAGTCCTATACACTAATGATGAAAAATCTGAAAAGAAATTAAGGAAACACTGCCATTTACCACTGCAACAAAAAGAATAAAATACCTAGGAATAAACCTACCTAAGGAGACAAAAGACCTGTATGCAGAAAACTATGACACTGATGAAAGAAATTAAAGATGATACAAACAGATGGAAAGATATACCATGTTTTGGACTAGAAGAGTTAATATTGTGAAAATTAGTATACTACCCAAAGCAATCTACAGATTCAATGCAATCCCTATCAAACTACCAATGACATTTTTCACAGACCTAGAAGAAGAAACTACACAATTTGTATGGAAACACAAAAGACCCCAAATAGCCCAAGCAATCTTGAGAAAGAAAAAAGGAGCTGGAGGAATCAGGCTCCCTGCCTTCAGACTATACTTTGAAGCTACAGTAATCCAGACAGTATGGTACAGGCACAAAAACAGAAATATAGTTCAATGGGACAGGACAGAAAGTCCAGAGATAAACCCATGCACAAATGACCACCTTATTTTTGATAAAGGAGGCAAGAATATACCATGCAGAAAAGACAGCCTCTTCATTAAGTGGTGCTGGAAAACTGGACAGCTACATATAAAAGAATGAACCTAGAACACTCCCTAACACCATACATAAAAATAAACTCAAAATGGATTAAAGACCTAAATGTAAGGCCAAACAGTGTAAAACTCTTAGAGGAAAACGTAGGCAGGACTCTCTATGACAGAAATCACAGCAAAATCCTTTTTGGCCCACCTCCTAGAGAAATGGAATTAAAACCAAAATAAACAAATGGGACCTAATGAAACTTAAAAGCCTTTGCACAGCAAAGGAAAACATAAACAAAAGAAAAGACAACCCTCAGAATGGGAGATAATATTTGCAAATGAAGCAACTGACAAAGGATTAATCTCCAAAATTTACAAGCAGCTCATGCAGCTCAATATCAAAAAAACAAACAACCCAATCCAAAAATGCACAGAAGACCTAAATAGATATTTCTCCAAAGAAGATATACAGATTGCCAACAAACTCAGGAAAGGATGTGCAACATCACTAAAATTAGAGAAATGCAAATCAAAACTACAATGAGGTATCACCTCACACTGGTCAGAATGGCCATCATCAAAAAATCTACAAGCAATAAATGCTGGAGAGGGTGTGGAGAAAAGGGAACCCTCTTGCACTGTTGGTGGGAATGTAAATTGATACAGCCATTATGGAGAACAGTATGGAGATTCCTTAAAAAACTAAAAACAGAACTACCATATGACCCAGCAATCCCACTACTGAGCATACACCTTGAGAAAACCATAATTCAAAAAGAGTCATGTACCACAATGTTCATTGCAGCACTATTTACAATAGCCAGGACAGGGAAGCAAACTAAGTGTCCATCAACAGATGAATGGATAAAGAAGATGTGGCACATGTATACAATGGAATATTACTCAGCCATAAAAAGAAATGAAATTGAGTTATCTGTAGGGAGGTGGATGGACCTAGAGCCTGTCATTCAGAGTGAAGTAAGTCAGAAAGAGGAAAACAAATACTGTATGCTAACACATATATATGGAATCTAAAGAAAATAAAATGGTTCTGAACAACCTAGGGGTAGGACAGGAATAAGGATGCAGATGTAGAGAATGGACTTGAGGATGTGGGGAGGGGGACGAGTAAGCTGGGATGAAGTGAGAGATTGTTATGGATATATATACACTACCAAATGTAGAATAGTTAGCTAGTGGGAAGCAGCTACATAGCACAGGGAAATCAGCTTGGTGCTCTTTGACCACCTAGAGGGGTGGGATAGGGAGGGTGGGAGGGAGATGCAATTTGGAGGGTATATGGATTGTATGTATATGCATTGCTGACTCACTTTGTTATAAAGCAGAAACTAACACACCAGTAAAGCTATTATACTCCAATAAAGATGTTAAAAAATTGTTTTTTAGATTATTTTATGAAATTGTTATTTTTCTACAATTTTGAATGGTAAAAGAAGTTTTAGTAAACTGTTAATAAAACAAGTCATCTTATAAATTAAATGAAACTTATTCAAAATCTTAAATGTAGAGTAGTAAAACTGTGATTATAAGTAGAAATGATATAGCTGTATAGCTTCTAGATATTAAAGTTAGAAAAAAATAACCAAAATTTATACCTAATACTGGAACTCTGTATAATATGATATAATCATATAAGATATACATTTTTCACTGCAAAACATTATTTTATTCTGAAGAGAGGGTGTGCCTTGTTGAAAATTTGACCTGAGATATTGGGGTGATGTATAGGTGCTATAATAATGACCCCTTCTTGCACTCTGTGTAGCAGGCCACATTCAGGCTCCATTTATGTAGGACACTCATGTATATCTTTAAAGTTTCCAATTAGTTGCACATGAAAGAATATCAGTTATATCTTGAGAGTAGAAATAATTTCCAAGGTCTTCCTAAGATAGTCTGACACATTTGAATATGGTGGCATTTTTGTATGCTAATTTTAAAAATGGATAAAATGTATTTTTAAATAAAATTTTAATCAGCTACCCTAGAGCACTTTCACAGAACACTGCAATACAGAAATATAATAATTCTGCAGAATAGATAATATTGCTATCACTTTAAATGTAGATATAAATGTATACAGAGATACAATACAGATAAAGATATGCACAGGGGAAAAAAAACAAAGCACCAAAATATTGATAATATTATACATAGATTATTATATGAAGATGTGTTTTCACTTTCAATTTTCTTTATTTTTTAAGATGTCTATTATGAACAATTTCATGTTACCAAAATTTGGTGTTATAGATGAAAAGATTTCTTTTCTCAAAGCTGTTTATTTTTTCATCATTTAGATGAGCCATGATATAATTTGAAAAGAAAAACTATGAGTTAGTAGTATTGATAGATATTATTTCCGTAGAAGATCTTCTTAATTGCCATGAGCCTTTTATTCCATCTAATTATCGTGCTTTCATTTATTCATCATTATGCAAATCGTTTTTTGAGAACACACTATATTCCAGGAACTGGTGTATCGCTGAGGAAATTTTTTTATCTAGGCCTTAGGGCTGGCAAATAATTTTGCAGCACATTAATGATGATACTTGTTTTTGTACTATTATAGTCAAGATATGCCTAAAAGCATCTTGCATAGAAAACCAGCTACTGAACTTTATGCAAATAAAAACATGCATGAAGTGTGTATGTATGCATGTACATGTCCAATCCTGTGTGTGTCAGTGTGAAGCAAATTATTTGTATTAAAATAATCCTATTTTAAAAATTTGGACAAACATTTACATGTTAAGCTCTAATTTCAAAGTTACTAATTCATTATTATTGTTGTTGCTTTTAACATGCCATATGCCAAATATTACTGAACACATTAAAACAACTGATAATTTTAGCAAGACAAATGATATTACCTTATTTCCACATGGATAAAAATACAAGTTTTTTCAAATGTAAAGCTAAATTAAGTGAATTTTGCACTGAAAACCACACATAAAATACCGCTTCTCTTCTAGGTCAAGATGTGCTTGAATGAAGAAATACCATTTGTAAAAGTCTAATGCATAATAAAGAAGAATTTAAAGTTTTAGAGAGAACTGTCTCCTGAACATGCTTGAGATAACGAGGCAATTCACAGCAATACTGATGGACCAAACCATGAAATAGTTTGCATGTGTTTATTTCTGAGCCACTCAGAAGCTTTCTAAGTTAAAAGCATGGTCTGCAGCCATTCATTCCGGCAGTAGATTTTAATGTCTCTAGATGCACTATCACAGCTGAACATAAGAATGAACCCTAGAATTCTGGGAAAGATATGCCAGAAGCTATTAGTGAGCTGAATCTATAGCATAATATTCACTGAAGCATAATATTCACTGAGCTTCATTCACTGAAGCTCTAAGGCATCATTTTGTCCCCAGGAGCCCAATGAATGTATTCCTCCTTCTCTCCATATGTGTTAATTCCACCTTTGGGCCTTACTAGGATATCATAAAATTTGGATTATATTTCAGCTAAATCCATGTACAATATGTGTATATACATATATACTACATTTCTTTGGATTGTCTTAACAATTATTTTTCCAGCTGACATCAAATCTTCAGCTGACAGACATATTTTACAGCTAAAAATATAGCTTCTTTATAAAAAGGTAGTAATATTGTAACATTGATTCCACCTATCTCCTTAGAGTTTTGAAGCATTATAAATAATTTATTGTTATTTTTCTTAAACAAATCTATTATTTTATATTTTTGATAAATATATCTATAAGATACTGGTTCCTTGGATTTATGATTTTTAAAGTTATAAAATATGAGTTAGATGCAAATCTGAGCATGTTACTCCTTTACTGTAACTCTTTAATAACTCCTCATCATCTATAGAATAAATTTCTAATTCTTCCATGTAGCTCACTAGAAGGTCCATGATGAAGTGTTTCTCCCTATCCTCCTAGTTCATCCTCCATCACTTCTCCACATCCAGCCATTCCCAGCTGCCTGGGCACTCAACTTTCCATACCTTTCCTCATTGTTCACTGTGTCTAGAATGTCGTCCCCTGTTTCAATTGCAAAACTCATACTCTACCTTCAAGATGTTGTTCGAGTTCGGTCTCCTTTGGCTTGTCAGAAACTTACAGTAAATCACATTCTTCCTTTTATATATTATGACATGATCTTATTAGTATTTTTTGTGTATCTACTTCCTACAGTAGAGTCAGAGATCCTCAAGATTAGGGATAATACTTTACTACTGCCTAGAACAGGCCTGAAGAATTTAGGTATTTAGTTCATGTTTATAAAAATACATGGGTGAGCGAATAGAGGCAAGAATTTTAAAAAGTGGCAAAACACTAATAAAATAAAGAAGAGAAACTAATTTGCCTAATCAAGGAATGCTACACTTAAAAATTACTAAATGCAGGTACTGATCTCTTGCATACATAATGTAGAAGAGCCAAATGAAGCAAAGTTGATCTGTTGATATTTACAAAAGATGTGTACCCCAAAATTTACAATATGGTGCTAATATTATATATGTGTATATATATATATGTGTGTGTGTGTGTGTGTGTGTGTGTATAAAATAGTATCACCATATTATAAAGTGGATAATATAAAATGTATATATATTGATATATGTATATATGTGTGTGTATATACATGAATCCTGCCATTTTGTGCTATCTGATTTAGGCTCTTTCACTAAGTAAGTATTTGGAACATTATATATATTCATTCTCACTTCATACAGAATTCAAATTTATTTCTTTGGGGGAAAAAAGGAGTCCATTTTGTGAAATTTTTAATATACCCTATCGAATGGATGAATTTGAGGTGGTCATTTTATGAATGGCAAGATTTGCTCTACAATCTCAGACACCCCATATTTCCCTGTCTTGGTGGCCATACCTGGTGGGTTATGTTTTCTCTTGTCCCTCTACTATGTCTACATGTTTAAATTTTACCCATCTTTTAATAACTATCTCAAATTCATTCTTCTATCTTCCTTGACAAGATAAGAGTAACATATTTTAATTTCCATTATTATTCCATCTACCTCTCTCTGTGTGTTTCTATGCCTGATCAAATTATACATATTCATATTATACTTTATATACCACACTGGATATTAAGCTTATTCCCTGTTTCCAGTGAAGAACTAGTCTCCATATTTTTCACATATTTACTTTTTGTGCTAAGTTTGTTATCATAGGTTTTATATTTGTTGAAGAGCTAGTACTTAATTTTAGTGTAAAAATGCAGAAATCTTCCATGCTATAAAAATGACCTTTAAATAAAGCACTTACAGGTAAAAATTACCAAATTTTATTTAGTTTGCCCTATTATCCAAATGGCTGTTGTCAGATGAATAATTTCAATGTAAAGAAAGTTCAGATAAGTCTGCGGAGGTTGAGTTAACTGTATTTTTTACTAAGTTACATAGTTGATGTAAAACACTAGCGTTATTAGTAATGACATTCTGATAGTATTTAATTTTTTTTTAACTTTTAAGCAAGTTTCTAGTCTCTTTGGAAATGGGTTAGAATGTTTCCTGATTTTTAAAGAAGTAAGTGATTACATGCTAAACCAAACAAAATGGAGAAGGACATGCAATTGAAATGCAGAACAGAAACCTATAAAAACTGACATTTTTCAAGAGATTAGAGATATTAGGTAAAGTGTTCAGGTAATTAGGAAATACATTTCCCATTTCTGATTAAAAGGCAAATAGTTTCAGAACTAGATATAGGCTCCAATAGAGGATGGGGAAATACACAGGATTTGGAGTCAGAAGATTTAAGTTCAAGCTAATCAAGTTTTGTAGTCTTAGAAAAGTTAATCTCTTTATTTCCCTTTTTTTTCACATAGAAAGTTAATAAAGTCATGGTAAAAAAAGTATTAAAAAAATTTTAAAAAGACTCCAGTGAAAGTAAACTAATATTGTTCTTGTAAGAATTAAATAATATGTAAATATGGTCCTATACTGTAAGCACTATGCAGCTCTATGCTGTGTCATGTTATGGTATCTTTCTTTAAATTAATCTATTGTATTTTGGAAGGGAGATCTTCAGTAGCCAAGACCACTAGAGGGATGAAACTTGGCAGGAATTTAGCCTAACACTTGTGTTTGGCATATTAACTGGCTTTCAATATTATTTATCCAAGAAAGAGAGAATAGGATTATATAAGCCCCACATTCTCTTACAACAAAGGTAGAACGAAACAGAGAAACATAGGACCACATATGTTCAAGTTGTAGGCTTCTATTTGACCTGAAAATAAATACACAGTTGGCTGTTATGTAATATACTTACCTTCCTGGTGGCAAATGACTTCTGTCATAGCAACACTAACAAAGCTTTTAGAGGTATTTTTTTAAATAACTTAAAAATATGGACTTTGTTTAAAATGAAGGGCTAGCATGTTTTGAAAGCTTCTGCAGAGCAGAATACTTTAAAATGTTTTAAACATATTTTTACCACTTTAATTGGTTTCTTGACAGTTCTATTGTACTTTTTCTATAGAAAAGTACGGAGTCAGATTATCAACAGCTCTTCACAAAATTTGGACCATTTAATAATATTCACTAAGGAGAAGTTGAAAGCTTTAATAATTTGAAGCAATTAATTTACTTTGAAGTTATTATTCTCCTTTGGAAATTGCAATAAATGAGAACATTTGCTTTTGAACAAATTAGTGAATCATTATCTCAAATGTGTAAGAAACTCTTAAGAAGACAATTTTTGCTATGATAAAGGAACAAAACCAAAACAAAACCAAGAAATCACTTAATGTCATCTTTTTGTATGTTTGTTTAAGGAAGAGAGATTATCCCATTTATAATAAAAGGAAAATAGCTTGAAGTGGTGGAAAGGAAAAAAAAAAAAAGAAGGAAACTGTCAACTCTGGTTTCACCAGGGAGGAGAGTTTGAGTTATTCTGCAAAAGTATCCCAGGCCTCAACCACCCCTCGGGTTATGTTTCATTTCCCAGAGATTGTGGTCAAGGTAATTCCATTATTTAGGTGATTGTAAAATTTAAATGCTGACTCTAATTTGGATTGCCCAAGATCCTGGCTACACACCTTTTGTGCTAATTTTCACAAAACAGATATTGAAATTGAAAAAAAAAAAAAAGGGATTACCTAAATCGGATTTTCTGTGGGCACTGGGCCAATTTCTTCTTGAAAGTAAAGAATACCCGTGATCTATATATTTTTCCTATTAACATCTTTACTGGAGTATAATTGCTTTAAAATGATGTGTTAGTTTCTGCTGTATAACAAACTGAGTCAGCTATGCATATATATACAATCCTATGTCCCCTTCCTCTTGCGGCTCCCTCCCACCCTCCCTATCCCACCCCTCTAGGTGGTCACAAAGCACCAAGCTGATCTCCCTGTTCTATGTGGCTGCTTCCCACCAGCTATCTATTTTACGTTTCGTAGTGTATATATGTCAATGCCACTCTCTCACTTCATCCCAGCTTACCCATCCCCCTCCCCATGTCTTCAAGTCCAGTCTCTACTCCTGCATCCTTATTCCTATCCTACCCCTATGTTCTTCAGAACCATTTTATATTTTTTAGATTCCATATATATGTGTTAGCATACGGTATTTGTTTTTCTCTTTCTGACTTACTTCACTCTGTATGACAGACTCTAGGTCCATCCACCTCACTACAAATAACTCAATTTCACTTCTTTTTATGGCTGAGTAATATTCCATTGTATACATGTGCCACATCTTCTTTATCCATTCATCTGTTGATGGACACTTAGTTTGCTTCCATGTCCTGGCTATTGTAAATAGTGCTGCAATGAACATTGTGGTACATGACTCTTTTTGAATTATGGTTTTCTCATAGTATATGCTCAGCAGTGGGATTGCTGGGTTGTACGGTAGTTCTACTTTTAGTTTTTTAAGGAACCTCCATACTGTTCTCCATGGTGGCTGTATAAATTTACATTCCAACAAACAGTGCAAGAGGATTCCCTTTTTCCACACCCTCTCTAGCATTTATGGTTTGTAGATTATTTGACGATGGCCATTCTGATCAGTGTGAGGTGATATCTCATCGGAGTTTTGATTTGCATTTCTCTAATTTTAGTGATGCTGAGCATCCTTTCATGTGTTTGTTGGCAATCAGTATATCTTCTTCAAAGAAATATCTATTTAGGTCCTGCCCATTTTTGGATTGGGTTTTTTTTTTTTTTGATATTGAGCTACATGAGCTGCTTGCATATTTTGGAGATTAATCCTTTGTCAGTTGCTTCATTTGCAAATATTTACTCCCATTATGAGGGTTCTCTTTTCTTTTGTTTATGGTTTCCTTTGCTTTGCAAAAGTTTTAAGTTTCATTAGGTCCCAGTTATTTATTTTTGTTTTTACTTCCATTTCTCTAGGAGGTGGGTCAAAAAGGATCATAGAGAGTTCTGCCTATGTTTTCCTCTAAGAGTTTGATACTGTCTGGCTTTACATTTCAGTCTTTAATCCATTTGGAGTTTATTTTTGTATACAGTGTTAGGGAATATTCTAATTTCATTCTTTTACATGTAGCTGTCAAGTTTTCCCAGCACCACTTAATGAAGAGGCTGTCTTTTCTCCATTGTATATCCTTGCCTCCTTTATCAAAAATAAGGTGACCATATGTGCCTTAGTTTATCTCTGGACCTTCTATCCTGGTCCATTGATCTACATTTATGTTTTTGTGCCAGTACCATACTGTCTTGATTACTTCTTGATTACTGTAGCTTTGTAGTATAGTCTGAAGTCTGGGAGCCTGATTCCTCTGGCTCTGTTTTTCTTTCTCAAGATTGCTTTGGTAATTCGGGTCCTTTTGTGTTTCCATACAAATTGTGAAATTTTTTTTCTAGTTCTGTGAAAAATGCCATTGGTAATTTGATAGAGGTTGCATTGAATATGTAGATTGCTTTGGGTAGTACAGTCATTTTCACAATGTTGATTTTTCCAATCCAAGAACATGGTATATCTCTTGATCAGTTTGTATCATCTTCAATTTATTTCATCAGTGTCTTATAGTTTTCTGCATACAGATTTTTTGTCTCCTTAGGTAAGTTTATTTCTAGGTATTTTATTCTTTTTGTTGCAGTGGTAAATGGGAGTGTTTCCTTAATTTATTTTCAGATTTTTCATCATTAGCATATAAGAATGCAAGAGATTTCTGTGTGTTAATTTTGTATCTTGCTGCTTTACCAAATTCCTTGATTAGCTCTAGTAGTTTCCTGGTAGCATCTTTAGGATTCTCTATGTATAGTATCATGTCATCTGCAAACAGTGACAATTTTACTTCTTCTTTTCCAATTTGGATTCCTTTTATTTATTTTTCTTCTCTTACTGCTGTGGCTAAATGTTCCAAAACTATGTTGAATAATATTGGTGAGATAGGGCAACCTTGTCTTCTTCCTGATCTTAGTGGAAAGGCTTTCAGTTTGTCAACATTGAGGATGATGCTGGCTGTGGGTTTGTCATATATGGTCCTTATTATGTTGAGGTAAGTTCCCTCTATGCCTGCTTTCTGGAGGGTATTTATCATAAATGGGTGTTGAATTTTATTGAAAGCTTTTTCTGCATCTATTGAGATGATCATATGGTTTTCCTGCTTCAGTTTGGTAATATGGTGTATCACATTGATTGATTTGCATATATTGAAGAATCCTTGAATTCCTGGCATAAAACCCTCAATCATGGTGTATGATCCTTTGAATGTGCTGTTGGATCCTGTTTGCTAGTAGCTTGTTGAGGATTTTGCATCTATGTTCTGCAGTGATATTTGCCTGTAGTTTTCTTTTTTTGTGACATCTTTGTCTGGTTTTGGTATCAGGGTGATGGTGGCCTTGTAGAATGAGTTTGGGAGTGTTTCTCTTTCTGCTATAGTTTGGAAAAGTTCAAGAAGGATAGGTGTTAACTCTTCTCTAAATGTTTGATAGAATTAACCTGTGAAGCCATCTGATCCTGGAATTTTGTTTGCTGGAAGATTTTTCCTCACAGTTTCAATTTCAGTGCTTGTGATTGGTCTGTTTATATTTTCTATTTCTCCCTGGTTCAGTTTCAGGAGGTTGTGCTTTTCTAAGAATTTGTCCATTTCTTCTAGGTTGTCCATTTTATTGGAATATAGTTGGCTTGCAGTAGTCTCTCATAATCCTTTGTATTTCTTTGCAGTGTCAGTTGTTACTTCTCCCTTTTCATTACTAAGTCTATTGATTTGAGTCTTCTCCCTTTTTTTCTTGACACGTTGGGCTAATGGTTTATCAATTTTGTTTATCTTCTCAAAGAACCAGCTTTTAGTTTTATTTATCTTTGCTATTGTTTCCTTCATTCCTTTTTCATTTATTTCTGATCTGATCTTTATGATTTCTTTCCTTCTGTTAACTTTGGGGTGTTTTATTTGTTCTTCTTTCTCTATTTGCTTCAGGTTTAAGGTTAGGCTGTTTATTTGAGATGTTTCTTGTTTCTTGAGGTAGGACTGTATCGCTATAAACTTTCCTCTTAGAACTGGTTTTGCTGCATCCTATTGGTTTTGGGTCATCGTGTTTTCATTATCATTTGTTTCTAGGTTTTTTTTAAATTTCATCTTTGATTACTTCAGTGATCATTTGGTTATTGAGTAGTGTATTGTTCAGCCTCCATGTGTTTGTATTTTTTACAGACTTTTTCCTGTAATTGACATCTAGTCTCATAGTGTTGTGGTCAGAAAAGATACTTGATATGATTTCAATTTTCTTAAATTTACCAAGGCCTGATTTGTTACCCAACATATGATCTATCCTGGAGAATGTTCCATGAGCACTGCAGAAGAAAGTGTATTCTGTTGTTTTTGGATGGAATGTCTTATAAATATCAATTAAGTCCATCTTGTTTAATGTATCATTTAAAGCTTGTGTTTCCTTATTTATTTTCATTTTGGATGATCTGTCCATTGGTGAAAGTGGGTGTTAAAATCCCCTACTATGATTGTTTTACTGTTGATTTCACCTTTTATGGCTGTTAGCATTTGCCTTATGTATTGAAGTGCTCCTATATTGGGTGCATAAATATTTACAATTGTTATATGTTCTTGTTGGATTGATCCCTTGATCATTATGTAGTGTCCTTCTTTGTCTCTTGTAATAGTCTTTGCTTTAAAGTCTATTTTGTCTGATATAAGAATTGCTACTCCAGCTTTCTTTTGATTTCCATTTGCATAGAATATCTTTTTCCATCCCCTCACTTTCAGTCTGTATGTGTCCCTAGGTCTGAAGTGGGTCTCTTGTAGATAGCATATATATGGGTCTTGTTTTTGTATCCATTCAGCCAGTCTATGTATTTTGGTTGGAGCATTTAATCCATTTACATTTAAGGTAGTTATGAATATGTATGTTCCTATTACCATTTTCTTATTCGTGTTGGGTTTATTATTGTAGGTCTTTTCCTTCTCTTGTGTTTCCTGCTTAGAGAAGTTCCCTTAGTATTTGTTGTAAAGCTGATTTTTTTGGTGCTGAATTCTCTTAGCTTTTTCTTGTCTGTAAAGTTTTTAATTTCTCCAGTGAATCTGAATGAGATCCTTGCTGGTGCTGGGTAGAGTAATCTTGGTTGTAGGTTTTTCCCTTTCATCATTTTAAATATGTCCTGCAACTCCCTTCTGGCTTGCTGAGTTTCTGCTGAAAGATCAGCTGTTAATGTTATGGGGATTCCATTGTATGTTATTTGTTGCTTTTCCCTTGCTGCTTTTAATATTTTTTCTTTGTATTTATTTTTTTATAGTTTGATTAATACATGTCTTGGTGTGTTTCTCATTGGATTTATACTGTATGGGACTCTTTGTCCTTCCTGGACTTGATTGACTATTTCCTTTTCCATATCAGGAAAGTTTTCAACTGTAATCTCTTCAATTATTTTCTCAGTCCCTTTCTTTTTCTCTTCTTCTGGGACCCCTGTAATTCAAACGTTTGTGCATTTAATGTTGTCCCATAGGTCTCTGAGACTGTCCTCAGTTCTTTTCATTCTTTTTTCTTTTTCTGCTCTGCCGTAGTTATTTCCAGTATTTTCTCTTCCAGGTCACTTATCCGTTCTTCTGCCTCAGTCATTCTGCTATTGATTCCTTCTAGAGAATTTTTAATTTTATTTATTGTGTTGTTCATCTTTGTTTGTTTGCTCATTAGTTCTTCTAGGTCCTTGTTAAACGGTTCTTGTATTTTCTCCATTTTATTTCCAAGATTTTGGATCATCTTTACTATCATTACTCTGAATTCTTTTTCAGGAAGACTGCCTATTTCCTCTTCATTTGTTTGGTCTTGTGGGTTTTTATGCTGCTCCTTCATCTGCTGTGTATTTCTCTGTCTTCTCATTTTGCTTAACTTACTGTGTTTGGGCTCTCATTTTCTCAGGCTGCAGGTTTGTAGTTCCCATTGTTTTTGGTGTCTGCCCCCAGTGTCTAAGGTTGGCTCAGTGGGCTGTGTAGGCTTCCTGGTGGCGGGGACTGATGCCTGTGTTCTGGTGGATGAGGCTGGATCTTGTCTTTCTGGTGGGCAGGACGGTGTCCAGTGGTGGCTTTTGGGGTGTCTGTGAACTTATTATGTGTTTAGGCAGCTTCTCTGCTAATGGGTGGGGTTCTGTTTCTGTCTTGCTAGTTGCTTGACATGGGGTGTCCATCAGTGGAGCTTGCTGATTGTTGAGTGGAGCTGGTTCTTAACACTGAGATGGAGATCTCTGGGAGATCTCTCACCGACTGATATCACAAGAGCCTGGGAAGTCTCTAGTGAACGAATGTCCTGAACTTGGTTCTCCCACCTCAGAGGCTCAGGCCTGATACTTGTGGCTGCAGCCATATGGCCAGGTACATGGGTAGTTTCTTGCCTTTTGGGAAGTCTGAGGTCTTCTGCCAGCGTTCAGTAGGTGTTCTGTAGGAGTCGTTCCACATGTGGATGTATTTTTGAAGTGTTTGTGGGGAGGAAGGTCATCTCCATGTCTTACTGCTCTGCCATCTTGAAGGTCCTCTCGCCCCATGATCTATCTTAACACAAGTGAAGACCTTGACATCTGACAAAGCCTGCAATCTCAGGAGCTCACTGACCTTTGAAATCATTGCACTGAAAGGAAAAGGAAGACTTCCAAATGACAGAAGTGTGACCTTTTCCCTGCCATATTTTTAGTTTTAAAGCAATATGCTGAATACAGGTTCCTTTGCCTCTACCTCTTCTAGGCTTCATCAATGATGACTTGCCTTTGTGGTCTAAGCACCCAGGTAAGAAATTACTTAGTGTGTCCATGTTACAATCTAGACACAGTCAAGGAATTGCTGAGTCATCAGCTATTAGGAGGTAAAATTAGTCCTGCTTTCATCAACATAATATTCATAATGACATAATATTCATGATGACAGCTGCATTCCTTTCCTCACCCCACATTTTCTGTGTTGCCATACTCTTTACAGTAACAGTAATTACAACAACTACAGAAGTATTACTTTTTATCTCACCCATGTGAAGTACCAGGCATTAGCCTGGCACTTGGCATGCAAGGTTAATTATTCCTATCTCCAATATCAATGTTACCTTCTCCATACTACCTAGATTGAATTGAGGTTCAGTAAGGTTAGGTGACTTATTGAAGTTACATTGCTAGGGAATGGATTTATCTCTCATTTTCTCTATTTACCAATTGCCAATCTCAGCATTTTTATGCTAACTTACCTCATAATTTGAGCTTTTCCCAGTAAATATGAATGAAATAACCTTATGATGTCTTGATATCACCATCTCATTGTTCCCTGAAAATATAATACAATTTCTAACTCTGCTTCTGCTGTTTTCACAGACTGGAACAACCTCCAGTTAGAGAACTCTTCCCTAAAGCACAGTCATTCAAAACACAGCTCATATCCATCCTATCCAAAAGGTGTTGTATATTTTATTCGTTTCAATTCTGACCTGACAACTTTGAGATCTTGGCTCTGCTGACTTCATCTCTTAAAGTTCTTGGCTTTTACTTTATGTTCCAGCAACATGAAGCCACTGGGCACAAAATGTACTTCCTTATATTTTGGTTTTTCTGCTTATGCTCTGCCTCAGACATTTTATTCAAAATCTTTATTCATTGAGCACCTATTATCATCTTTTATAAATCATATTAGCTATTACCTCTTCTAGTGAGCCTATTCTGATTCTTAAGTTCTCAGTTTCTATAATAATAATCTATGCTTGCTCTTTAACTTGCTGAGCCCCCTGCTGTAGTAAAATTATTCATTTATCTGTCTTTCTCCCTCATAAGCCAATGTCTTGTTGCCTCCATGGCAGCTTGTCTAAAGCCTGATACATTTGTAAATAAGTACATGGAAAGAATATATCAAAATATTCCTCATAAATTAGTTACTTCTGTATTTTTCTATTCCAGTCTAAGTTGTCTGTCAATTAATCTATTCAATCAATAATGTACATGCCCTAGGCCAGTGGTCAAGAATGGAACTCTCTAAAGATTGTCTGAATCAAATCCTGGCTTGGCCAAATACTAGCGGTATGATCTTGGCCAAGTTATTTAAAAAATAGAGATAATTATAGTTCCTGTTCTTACCAAAAACCAGCACCAACTTGCCAATCATGTGAGGGAGTCACCTGGGAAGTGATTCCTCCAACCCTAATCAAACCTTCAAATGACTCAACCTTGGACTACAACCAGAACCATTCAAATTGCCTCGTGAAAACTGTAATTGATAACAAATATGATTTTAGTTTTATTCCACTATGGTTTGGGTATTTTATTGATGAGCAGTGAATCTATAAACTCCTTTGTTGACAACGTTTTACTTAGTTTCACTTCTCTTTTTTTAGCACTTGAAAACATTATTCCCATATGTTGTATTTCCTTCTCATGTACCTCCCTGGCAAGAGATTCTTTGTCCTGTTATTTTTTCCTTTATTCTCATTATCATCAGCATCTTTATCAACCATACTTCTTTGGAAGTCCTGATACCCTATTGAACATTCCACTGGCTTCTTCAGTGAAATCTCTCCTTCTCTGCAATTTTCCCCCTCTTTAATGGTTATTTTCTCTTTTTCTACATTTTTAATTTTCCCCTTCTATAAATAAACACACAAAAATTCCTTTTGTTCTGTAATCCTGCCACACTATCACAGTACTATTTACTCATTCATTTAGCCATTTATTCAACAAGTGTAAAATACCACTAAACAGTATCTGCTAGGTGGTTGGAAGATAAAAATAGTTTTCAAAGGACCATCACTACTTGCATGACCTTACAAACAATTCAGTAAGAAATTATAATTTAGGCTGGCAAATGCCATGATGAGAGCCAGAATGTTAAAAAGACCATGCACAAGGAGAATGAAGACACAAAATGATGGCAGGAATTAGTCTATAGAGGAGAAGCAAGGATCTTAACTTACTCATGGCCAGAAGTTATCAACAAGGGTGTGATGGATGGTGGTGTAGCCAGAGACTCAATGAAGACAAACTTTTCAGAGAGCTAGGAAGGAATGGTTATTTGGAATAGCAATGAAAGGTGTGGAGGACATGGTACTCATTTCTGAACACCAAAGTATTTAAGATATGAAAAAATAAGGAGGTTCCATTTGAAAGGACTGCAGGGTAAGTTGGATTCACAGAAGAAAACAATGTTAAGGTATGGGAAATATTCAGTGAAAAATTTGAGGAAGTAGAGGATTGTGGTAGTTATGAAATGGATTATCCATACAGCATAATAGAGGGATAGAGGGGCCCATTAATTATAGGAAGAGAAGGAAGTTAGATGAGGGTATAAGAATTAGAGAAAAATATAAGGGTGAATTTATAGTAGAGGACAGATGACCAGAGACATTCATCTCTTAAGTAGTGACCAATGGTAGTGCGATGTGAGCCATGACAAATATAAATAACCAGAATTTTTTACTGAAGTATTAGAAGCTCCAAACACTTCACACAATGTCTGACACGTAGAAGGCACTTAATTCAGTTGGCCCTTGAACAACATGGGTTTGAACTGTGAGGGTCCAACTTATACACTAATTCTTTTTCAATAGTAAATACTAAAGTACTGTATGATCTGTGGTTGGTTGAATCAGTGGATGTGGAACTGCAGATATGGAGGAACCACAGATACAGAGGGCTAGCTATAAATGATACGGGATTTTCCCCTGTACGGAGGATCAGTGCTCCTAACCCCTGCAGTTCTTCAAGGGTCAACTGTATATCTATGGTGAATGAGAAATCTCTGTGTGGGAGAAAGAGATTTGTAATTTTATTAAGCTACAGATGGTAATTCAAACAATGAGTATAACTGCCCAAGGGGACCACTGTGAAATTCACAGAGTCAAAAACCTCCTGGGGGAGGTAAGTAACATAAATGTTTATTTCAACATAGGAGTAAATTACTAGTATACTTACTTATGTATACTGGCATGCAGCACACCTCATCTAAAGATATTCAAATATATATATATGCAACCATTGATGTAGAAAAATGGAAAGATGATAGTTATAATGAAGAAATATGATTAGCTTATTTAATTAACTTACTTAAATTATTCAGCACACTTTCACTCTAAACTTAACATGCTGTATCTGAGAGCAGTAGTTTGGACCTGCGGTGTCAGAATCACCTGGGGACTTATAAGAAATACCAATGCTTCGACCCAACCTCAGAGCTACTGAGTCAGAAATTGGAAGTGGATCCCAGGTATTGACTCCTAAATATATAATTTAAATGTTGCCTTACACCTTGTCTAATAAGCAATTCTATATGTGTACCTTAGACTCATGCTCAGTTCCATTGGGAAAGTATTTGGTGTACTCTAGTACAACCCCTTCCTCCTCCTTCTCACGCTGCTGCAGGAAAATATCTACACCACTTCTGACAAATGGTTATTGTAATTTTAAAAACACTTAAGTGGTACGGACCTGACTCTTACATATGGACCATCCTATATTTTAATATTCTTGATTTTACAAAGTTCTTCCATTTTTTGAACTTATATTTGACTCTGAGGAACTCTTGCTTTTACATACTTCTAAGTGTAACCTTGTAAATGTATTTAACTTCTCAGAGTCACTCAGGATGTTATAATAAATCAGAGGAGAGATTTCTAGTCAACTGTGGGGAATGATTTGTGATTCTAAATTCCTCAGCACAAGATACTTTTTTTTAACCCCATGTGGAACTGAACTTTTAAATGCAACATTCACACACACAGACACACACACACACACACTTGGAGTAGGAAACCGTATATCAATAAATGTGTCATGTATTTACCATGTAAACATATCATCTTTAATTCTTTATCTTTTATCCTCTTAATTTAATTCATGTGAACTCTTTAAAAATGATTGTGCAAAAGCTCTATGTACATATGCATTTATAAATATGGATCTATGCTAAAAATTTTAATCTTTCCTAATTAACTGCATTTAAATATTTCTGTACCATATTTCATATTTACAGTCAGTTTACATGAAAACAACAGCTGCCTTAGAAAAATAATTGCTGGGAAAAATAATTGCTGGGAAAGAACCAGGGTATAACTAAGCAACTATGGGCATTTCCTGGTGAAATAAATGTATTTGATTGAAAGCAACTCTGCATGTTGAAATGGGAATAGAAAAACATCTACAGGTATGTTGCTCTCCCTCAAGGAAAACTGGATTTCAGATTTAATTAGATATCTATATTCTCCATCTGTATTTAATAAAAATACAGTAATAAACTTGTAAACCACCAGGATTCCATATTCTCATGGTGCACATGGAAAGAACTGATATATATTAGTATGGAAACACGAGAGACTGAACCTAAATTGTATCTATAGACTAACTTGATCAATCAACAAGAGCATTAAATGATTACTTATTAATTGTAGCTTCATTGAACCTCACGTTTGCTTCATATATTTTATTGGCTTTAAATCAGTCTTGATAAACCTGTTATTTGCAAGTTAGTGGACTATAAAGTGATATGTCCTGCTAATTAAAAAAAATGGAATTGAGCCTAATACAGGGAATGTACATAGCATAATTTCAATACATATTTGTGTTAAATTGGTCAATAGTAGGATGAGTTTTGATGCTAGAAACTAATGCAGTTCTACTTGTTGAATCTTGCTTTGATTTTCTTAATTCATTTGTCTCTAAAATGGATGTTTTAAAACTGTTTATTAAATGATCTTTTAAAATGTATATGATAAAAAAGATAAATTTCAAATGGTATGTAGTGAAAATTAAGTATTCCTTCCCCTTTAGATTGTCTGCCTCAATCTTCTGTTAATAGTATTCTTCAAAGTATTTTCTGTTCCCGTCCTTTTTCCCCTTTGTAGCACATAGTAGACAATATTTGAATAAATATACAAATATATATGCATGTGTGCATATATACATCTATCTATCTACATATGATATTACAAAAATAAGGGGTATATTCCATTCTGAACTTTATCTTTGTTTTGTTTTGTGGTTTGGTATGTATGCTCACTTTAGCTTAGAGGTGCTTACAGCATATATAGATCCACTTTTACTCTATAAGAGCATCCAAGTATTGCTGGTAGACCATTCCAAAATTCAAAATCTCCATTATACACCCCCACCTCTAATTTACTCCAAATAAACACAGACTATCAGTTAAAAAAAAATAAGTCTGCTGTTCAAACAGTTACTAGACAAGTCCTTTTTTCTCCAGTGTCCCCCACGTCCTCACATAAACACATAATCTAAGTAAAAATGTCATGTCTGTCAGGCAGGCATGGCTTCAACACATAGCCTTAGGCCCCTTTCCAATCAGATTGTCACACCTTTTCCCCTGCTCCAAAGGTGTTGAACTAAATCACAATCCTGCCAGCAGTGATTCTGTGCTTATTTATCCACAACCTTGTCAGCATTGCCTTTTCTCAAATGTGTTAATATTTGCCAATGTGTCAAGAAGCATCAAGGTTTCTCATTATTATTTTATCTGGCATTTATTTCATTATAAAAGTGACTGGGTATCCCACCCATTTCATTAAAACTTGAGATTAATTTATAAACTTATCTATCATTCTTCATCAAGAGTTAGACTAATTTTCTCATTATTGATCCAATATTACTACATGATATCTGAAGTCAGCACCGCAGGCCAAGTGATTTGTAAGCAAGTTTTATATTTAGAAGGTTAGAGGCAAGATCCTATGTGGATGGTAGAAGTGTCCCTGTGCACAGGTGAAAAGGCAGAGAAGTCACTAGAATGGCAACATGTAGGAAAACAACCAAACACAGGGAAGGTATGGTCCAAGCCTTGAAGAAGGGGAAATATAGCAAAAAATACTATTCATTGACCTGATGCAAAAAATTAGACACTGTATTAGATGATTTCCCTGCCTAGACATTTAAGGTAGAAGTTAGTGCTATAGTTTTACAGAGGAGGAAATGGAAGCTCAGAAATATTACTCACCCAGTTAATGATGGAGTGAAAACTCAAACCCCAAGTCTGTCTATTTCCACACCTGATATTCTTTTCACAGTACCATATTTTTTTTATCAACATGCAGATCTGATGAGAATCATACAAATATTTCAGAAATAATTATAACTATAGAGATTGATAGAACTCCAAGAAGGAATATAGAGGGGGATGGGGGCGGGGGGGAAGGAGAGAGAGAGCGAGAAAAGGAGAGACAGAGAGAGCTGTCTTTTGCATTTTACATGTGAGAAAAGGCTCCTCTACACATGAGTAAAGAAGAAAGGTCATTGACTTTGAATTGGACACCTTGACTTCATAAACTGTGCTCCAAACTTTCCCTTTTTTGCCAGATTTCAACATCTGCCCCTCTTATTCATTCCCAACAATTTCAATGTACTTGTTCCTCATATAGCTGTAGGTCATACAATAGTTTATATTCTCCCTGAAACTGAGTTCATTGTAAGTGATTTAATGTGACAGGAGACAGAAAATTGTATTGGCAGACTGTTACTAAACTTAATTACTCACCAGATCCAACTCCAATCAATTAACCACAGCATTAGACAACATAAATTCTGGATTAGCCACTACGAGAAAGGTTGCTGCTCCTGTTTCTTCTCAATTAACAGCTTCACTCCTTTCATTTACTATGCAGAGCCAGAGCCAGTAAAGCTGTGTTAATTTATAATAACCCATGCTTGATATTTATATGGCAATTGCCATTTTCAAAGCACTTTCATATCTACTAACTCAATTCAGCTCCATCATTCAATAACTCATTCATCAAAGCAGGTAACCTTATTCCCACTTCTCAGTTCAGTAAAATGAAACTTGAAGAGGTCAATGGTTCACCCAATATGACATGCTTAAGACATTTCAGACATCAGACAAGTCATATAATCCTTGGAGGTCTGAAACCTTAGATATATTTCTCAGAAAACTCCTATATATAAAACACATGAGGAAGCCAAGGCTAGGAAAACAATTTGTCCAAAGTCACACACCTAGAAACTGGCAGAACTGGGAAATGAATACCATTCTTGTCTCTTGGCACAGGACGGGCAATACTCAAATGATACTCAGACTCCTAACATTTAGAAAGAATACAAAAATCAAAGACATATAGGAGAAATTACGTTTCAACATCATCTACCAGGTCTATTACAACTCGTCTTGCCCTTGTGATACCTAAAAGTTTTAGGTCATATTTACAAAATGGCAAGAGTAATGGCAAAATTAAAAATTTTAACCAACCATTTGTTTCATCAACATGCCACAAAACAAAATATATTTTAGTTTGTTTCTCTCTGAACATATACTCCTTAAATTCTTAATTCTAAGCCACTTCCTTTCTAACATTAGTCTACACACCCACCGCTATTACTTCATCTCATTATCTCCCTCCCCTCGCCTACCACTGCCAGCAGCCTGGACTTGTGTGTATCAGTCACTCTGCCACCCTTCTCAGCCAGGCAGCCTTATATACTTTCAATTCAACATTATATCCTTTTACCCCACATGTTTTTTTCTGTGCCTCCAAGGTTCTCACTCGACACTCATTCTTACTCTGTGAACTTCGCCCATCTTCATTTGTCCCACTTCTGTCTAACTTTGGAAACCACTCATGTCTCACTTATTTCAATATGTCTGCACAGACTGACCAGTTCATTTTGATATTTCCTATTTCAAAACACCCAAATCACATCCTTGTTGGAGAAAATGAAAAGTGTGACTAAAATATAAGATAGCACCCGCTGTCTGCCAGGCACCATTCAGAGACTTCTGCAAGTGTTATTCTCACTGATCATCATAAACAGTCCATTTTATTTTTGGTAGAACGAGAAATGTTAAATGAATTGGCTAGCTCCATTAATTTAGAGAGCTAGCATTAGAAACTAGATTAAAATATTACTACTACTGAAAGTAACGATAATAACATTAACAAAATTGCCATTAAAGTTTTCTCATATACCCGAGAGTGCTAAGTGACTTACACATATTATGGAATTTTATAATCACAATAACAATCATCATAAATACTGCTAACCCCACTTACACATAAATAAAGCACAAAGTAGTTAATCATGCTATTCAAAGTTTTATAACTTATACGTAGTGAAGCTTGAACTGGAACCAAACCAGATGATTTTATAGCTCTTGAACTTTTTATCATGCATCTATACTTCAAAGAACATATATGCGGCAATATACCATGATTTATTATCAAATTTATTATCTGCTTGACTAATACATTCTGTCACTCTTTCTTGAAGATGGAATAGGCTTGACTCTTTACACTTTAAAATTGTGTTGGAAGTCAGAGTGTTCCTAAAATAACACTAATTTATGGATCACTTGTAAGTGCTAAGCCTTATATATGTTATATCAAATCACCAATCTTGTGATATAATTATGAGTATCCACATTTTATAAACAAGGAAACCAAGGTCTGTAATTATGCAACAATAAGTGGTTAAACAAGAATCTAAATCTTGTGCTACTACTTTCAAAGTCCCTGTTGTCCACTATTCTTCACTATCTCTCTTGCATTAATACATTGTTATAACACTGTTGGCAATTGATATATACTTGATAGTGGAACTTCAGTCTGATTTTGCTGAAACTGAAGAATCCTTTCTGTATGATAACATTTTCCTAAGCATAAATCAGAGAAAGTTGTGGAAAAAGCCTTTCCTCCACCCATGATCATATTTAATTATGTATTTAGAGACTTATTTATTTTGAAAATAAATTATACAACATTAAGACTCTCTAATCAATGTGGGGACTATGGCCATCATATGCGCAGCAGCACAAGTTTGATATAATAGAAATGATTAATGAAAACATTTTATAAGCTTAAGATGGGAAGCAAGTTCTTACTAAACTTTTGTTAAATAAGAAGTTAAAAAAATTCTTATGCACTCAGGTTTACATTCCATGCTAAGACTAATTAACAGTCCTGCCACTATCTCACCACCTTTAAAAAATAAAATTCTACAAGCATTTCACATGTTTTTTCAAGGTGATTTTCTCTTTTTCCTTTAGGAGGTTATT
This sequence comes from Leucopleurus acutus, assembly GCF_964270905.1. NCBI lineage: Eukaryota > Metazoa > Chordata > Mammalia > Artiodactyla > Delphinidae > Leucopleurus > Leucopleurus acutus. Next base: position 51,213,441 of record NC_139151.1, on the reverse strand, counting down.
AGCAGAAAAATGACCAGGCAAATCCAACTATTTGTGTCTCTCTCAGTATAAAAAGCATCTATATTATGGAGAAGAGAAACAGACGGAAATAATGCAAGATACTCTTTGTATCATTGTATTTAATATTTATAAAAATCCTGCAAAGTAACTATTATTACAATAAGTCCCCTACATACGGACATTCAAGTAGTGAACTTTCAAAGATGCGAACATGTGTTTGCATGTCCAATCACGTAACTTAGTTCATGTGTCTGGCATACATTGTCACGTGTGTGCATCCTCTACAAGTGGTTGTGCTTTTGTGTAATTTACCGTACAGTATTGCATAGAGTACAGTAGTACAGTACCTTTATTTCTAGGATGTCTGGAAGCAAGCATAAAAGCAGTGGTGATCCAAACATCACTGGATCGTTTTTTCAAGAGGGTAGATAGAATTAAATCCAGCAAGGAACCAGAACCTGTGCCATCAGCGTCAGGCATCAGTGAAACTGCAGCTTGCCCTCCGTCTCCCGCTGTTGATGATCCCTCAGCTCTACCATCTCCCACCCCCTCTCCCTCCTCCAGTCAGTAACTCTTCTTGCCTGTTCACTGGATGCCAGACCCTGTATGCCAGCTGTTGTACAGTACTACTATACTTTTCAAGGCACTGTCCGATTAAAAATGTTTTCATTATTTTTGTGTTGTGTTTTTATGTATTTGTGTGAAAAGTATTATAAACCTATTACAGTACCATGCTATATAGCCAATTGTGTTAGTTGGGTACCTAGGCTAACTTTGTTGGACTTACGAACAAATTGGCCTTAATGAACATGCTCTCGGAATGGAACTCATTCATATGTAGCGGTCTTACTGTATAATAAATTAACATTTAATGAAATTGAGCCTTAGAAGTGTAGTAACTTGTCAGACAATAAAGTGGGATGGGAATCCAGGGACATCTGGTATTGGAGACAGGGTCGGACCCTCTATTTTAAAGTCTTTACTGTGTGCCACCAATTTTAATTTTCCTTTCACTTTTGATACAATGTAAATGTGTCAGTTAACTGTGTCCACAAAATGCTGTGTAACAAATCACTCCAAAACTCAGTGGCTTAAAACAACAATCAATTATCTTTAGAGATCTGCAGAGTGCCTGGTGTCAGCTGCTCTGACCTAAGCTTTTTTGTGGAAAATGCCCTCCACAAGCCTCTTATCCTCCTGGAAGGAGCAGGCTAGCACAGGCATTTCTGGTGATGGCAGAGGCACATGTGTTAGCAAACTCAATTTTACCAGTGATTTGTCTGTACCATATTTCTAACATCCATTAGTTAAAGAAAATCACAGGGGTGAGACATTACACTGCACAAATCACTTATCAAATGGTGGAGATATGGAGAGGGATGGAGAATCATGGTCAGGAATGCAATTTACCACAGAAGGGGAAAAACACATCCACATTAACGGTTCTCTAACAGGAGTATGAATCAAGAACACCTGAGAAGTTTGCTAAAATTACAAAGTTTGTGCTACCTCCAGAGTTTAAATTCCTTTAAATATGTATTTTAACAAGTAGCCCAGTGATTCTAAAGCAGGGGGGGTCTATACCTCTTGACAGTTCTCACAGAAATGTTTTATTCAATGTACCAACCCAAGACCCATTAACCTTAAAATGTCACGTCTGTGACTCAGCAATCAGAAACTCAGTTTTCTGCTTCAGCTCCAGAGAAATGCCATTATTAAAATACTTTAATAACAGATTTGTTAATACTTTAATGATATTTTGATACCATGCCAAATACAACAGTTGGTCATAAGTGATGAGGTAATAGCCAACATCAAAAGAACTAGCAAGTGCAACCCAACTTTGGAGATTGCAAGACAAGATGAAGGGAAGAGACACATATATGAAGTAATCTATTGAGAAATAGATTTCCCTTTCTTCCTTGTTCTGAAGCGTTCCTTGTATAAAACCCCATAAGTTCTCTATTATATTGATAATGAAAACAATAACTGGACAAAGTAGAATTTGATGATAATATAAGACATTTTGTGCTCAAATTTCTTCAAAATTATTTCTGAAACTCTCTCTTAATCCTATGATTTTATGAGAAGGTGTGCACTATAAGGTGCTAGTCTTTCTTTAATGCTTTGTATCTGTTAGACTTTCCTACAAAGAAAGGCTGATTTTTTTTTTTCTTTACAGGGACAGGAGTCAACAGAGGTGGCATGAATTGGTGATGAGCACTGAGGCTGAAGTAGTTCCAGAAAGATGAAGTAGAGGATACTATGATGTGTTAGAAGTCTCTTCTACAAAAATAGTCAAAACCAAACATTTTGATCTGACCTGAACTGAGAGAGGTAAATTAAGTCTTCTATTTTTAGAATGTTGTCTATTTTGTTTTGTATCTCCTGTTTTTCCCATTTGCTGAAAGCTGTTGCTAAGATATTATGGAGAAATGGGTGACTATCATATCTTCATTGCCAATTGTGATGTGTGCTTTAGAACTATAAAATATCCTGTTTTCCTCCTTATATACTTTTTATTCCTGACCTAACTGGTCTAATATTAATTTTGAAATCTCTCTTTTGTTTCTTTTTGTTTGCAGTTGTTTATAGTTTTGTGGGAAAAATAGGCAAAAATATTACTGGATGTCCTGTCTAGTATATTATTCTCTGTTATTCATGCCATTCATTGCCTCTGAGCTATTTTACAACTCTATAATTTAAAAAAACTGATCACAAGGCAAATGATTCTTATACATAGAAAACAAAAGAAAATCATGATCAGTGAAGATGGAATGGATTATTTTCTTGTAGATACTGACCAGTTTTACACTTATATATAAATTCATTTCAATATTCCTGATTGCTAATGTGTGTGTGCATTTTTGAAATCTACTTTGAAAGAACTATAACATATTATTTGCTCTCATTAGTTAATGAGTTAAATAAAATCTTTGCTATATGTTTATCTTATATGCACAGGTATATCATAAACAATTTTCATTAATCATTTTTATTTCCAAACTTTCTGAATCATGTTGTCTCAACTGTATCTCTTTGATACAGTATTTATTTGGGTTTTGTTTTTTGATCCAGTCTGTCTTTTCTTTTGAGTTTACATTTAGTTTTTTAATACAAATGATAAATTTTATCTTTGCTGAATTACATGTATATTATTATTTTTACTTTAACGTATACTTATTAGTGTATTATAAAAGCTTTTATAGTGTTGTCTTTTCCTAGAGATTTCTCATCTTTCCCTTGTTTGGGTGGAATTTAAGTAATTTCCTTGAGAACAGCTAATATGAATAATAGACCTTGAGAAACAGAGGAAAGACAACAGTCCTTAAGTATATTAAAAACAAAAAATCCTCACTTATTTTGAGAGAAATGTTAAGTACAGTCACACCGAGAAATCATTTTTCACTTATCATGCTGAAAATCTAAGTTCCACAAAAATTTCCAAACACTGGAAAAATTGGCTCTCCATGCATTGTTGATGTGAGTTCAAAATAATGAAACTTAAAAAAGGCAAGTTGTAAATATCTGTAAAAATTACAAATGCCTTTAATATTTGATCTAGCAATCTCACCTCTTGGTATCTTAAAAAATACCCACATACATTTGACATATGTACAAACTGTGTATTGCAGCATTGTTTTCAAATAACAAAATAATAGGTACAAAACAAATACTCATCGATAGAGGACTAGTTAAATAAACCAAGGGGCAGTCATACAATGCACTACTGAGCTTATCTTAAAAAATGAAAAATCTTTCTATATATTGATGGGGGAGGGGAACCCAAAACTCAAGGATGAATTGTCAACTAAAAAAAGAAAATTATAGTATGGGATATACAATGTGCTACCTTTTATAATTAAAAGGGTCAATGATACTAATATATACTCATATTTACTTTTACCTACTTAAGGAAATACTGAAAGGATATACAAGGAAAAACATAAAAATGATTACTTACAGAGACTGAGAGAAGCATTAGTGGGCAGGATAGAGGTGATGGAACACAACTGGAGTGATATTTAAATATATATCAAGTAGTACAGCACTATTCAGATGGGGACATTAACCAGTCTATTGGTGTATGGAAAATCAGATTAGATCCTGACCAGAAACAACCCAGATGACTACAGTGGAGAGTATAAACTGAATAAAAGCTCTAGTTTTGAATGTTGAAACTTAAAAATACATTATCTTCCAAAGCAATATAATTGTTTTAAGTTTAAATACAACTAAGACAAAACAAAACACATAATCAGGTAAAAAATTCTCATAGCTAGAGCACATGCAATAAAATGAATGATTTTACACTTTAAGGAATAACATAGGCTTAGCTATGAAAATACAGTAATGTTATATTCTTCAAATACTATCTCAGTTTACACAGTACTCTAGACTTTTCTAAGGCATAATTTCTAAGAATGTATACCAAGTTCTTACTCCTTATATAAGACTGCTCACAAAAATTTCCCAAATCAAATATATTTTTAAGTACTATATACTATGCCCTCAGAGAAAATAAAGACTATTGGCATCTTGAAGGCTCTAAGGATTATTGAACTAAAGAAATCAACTAAGTTTGTTTGAGATGTCTCCTTAATAAATTATATAACCATAGAATTATTTATTCTTTTGACAGTATTTTATTAAAAAATATATTTGATACTATTTGCTAACTTTTCTAACTGAACTTACCGATATAATCAGGACTATGCAGTCAAGTTGGCACTGCTTATGACCTGGAGCAAGGGTGTCCATCATTTTCCCCAATAACAGTACTTCTGAATGTTTCCATGTTTATCAAATTTAAAATAATTCAGTCATTTTAAATTTAAATTTTCGGAAAGGGCTTGCTAGATAATTGCCTAAATGACATAGCCTTAAAAGTATCCATTTTACAGCTGTCTGCTGCCTCAACTTTATTTTCAAAAGAGGTTATGAATAAACATACAATATGAAGGCAAAATTTTCTAGAATTAAAGGCAATATATTATAGCAGAAAATGTTTAGAGTTTGGTTCTAGACATATTTGGTTTGCAATCTTGCATCTGCTACTTATAAGCTACCTGAAAATTAAAATTCTCTTTTCTGCATTTTGATTTTCTCATCCATAAACATGTGTACATGCAACTTCCATGACTGTTGTCGGAATTGTACAAAATGTGTGTTAATTGCTTGACACAATGACTGTCAAAACATGAGAATCAAGTGAGATTTCTTCCTCCCTCTCAGGAAATGTAAGCAAAAATGAGTTATTCCTTATTAATTTATGATTCATTATAGAACATATACAAAGTTGTTAGGACATACTCTCGTGAAAAGTAGAAGCAAACTGGCTTGAATTTAAAGGGGGGAGAAAAACAATTAAAAAGGAAAAGGTGACTCGAAGTCTAAATATTTCTATGGGCAGAGAACAGGCTAACAAAACTTTGCAGCTACAAATATGGATGATTTCTTACAGAAAAGGAAGCATGACTCACAAGGCAGAGCTAAGACCCCCAGAGAACTACCCAAGGGGGAAAACTGGGTTCCTAATAAACATACCTTCGCTGCCCTGGAAACAGTAGGATTTGGAGCATGTGCGTTTTCTACCCCTTTTTGACTGTCTATTGCAGTTATTTTATCACTATCTCCAAATGATTTTTGTTTATTGGAGAAGATAAATTGTCTTTTTAGATCACAAATCTCTGCATTTGAAAAAAATAAAAATGAAAAACAAACAAAAAATGCCTGTGAAGCCAACACTGTTGTGCCTCATCCACACCTGGACATGATTTGGATACTGAAATGTTGTACTTTAAGCCTGAACTTGATGCTGTAACAAGATAAAACTTTTGGTGGTCTTGAAAGAGGGGGTATATATTTACATTTCTGGAGAAATGTGAATAATTTATGACCAGAGGGCAGACTGTGGTGGACTCAAGTTGGACCAAATTTGTTGCCATTCCTTCTTTTTAATCTAGTCTGCCTGGAATTTGCTAGACTTGATAGAAAGAGACAAAAGAGACTCTGTGTAAATTCTTAGAGTGAACTTCAAATGGGCTTTTAAGAAAGCTGTAGCTTACCTTTTTGATTCACTATTCCATGATCAGTGTCCACTATCTAAAAAGTTCAAACCGATAAACCTCTTAGATAGCCTCATCCAACAGAGGGCTGACAGCAGAAGCAAGAAGAACTACAATCCTGCATCTGTGGAACAAAAAAACGCATTCACAGAAACACAGACAAGATGAAAAGCAGAGGGCTATGTACCAGATGAAGGAACAAGATAAAACCACAGAAAAACAACTAAATGAAGTGGAGATAGGCAATCTTCCAGAAAAAGAATTCAGAATAATGATAGTGAAGATGATCCAGGACCTCAGAAAAAGAATGGAGGCAAAGATTGAGAAGATGCAAGAAATGTTTAACAAAGAACTAGAAGAATTAAAGAGAAAAACAGAGATGAACAATACAATAACTGAAATGAAAATTACACTAGAAGGAATCAATAGCAGAATAACTGAGGCAGAAGAACAGATAAGTGACCAGGAAGACAGAATGGTGGAATTCACTGTCATGGAACAGAACAAAGAAAAAAGAATGAAAAGATATTAAGACAGCCTAAGAGACCTCTGGGACAACATTAAATGAAATAACATTCGCATTATAGGGGTCCCAGAAGGAGAAGAAAGAGAGAAGGACCCAGGAAAATTTTTGAAGAGATTACAGTCGAAAACTTCCCTAACATGCGAAAGGAAATAGCCACCCAAGTCCAGGAAGCACAGAGAGTCCCATACAGGATAAACCCAAGGAGAAGCACGCCAAGACACATGGTAATCAAATTGGCAAAAATTAAAGACAAAGAAAAATTACTGAAAGCATCAAGCAAAAAACGACACATACAAGGGAACTCCCATAAGGTTAACAGCTGATTTCTCAGCAGAAACTCTACAAGCCAGAAGGGAATTGCATGACATATTTAAAGTGATGAAAGGGAAGAATCTACAACCAAGATTTCTCTACCTGGAAAGGATCTCATTCACATTCAGTGGAGAAATCTAAAGCTTTACAAACAAGCAAAGCTAAGAGAATTCAGCACCACCAAACCAGCTCTACAACAAATGCTAAAGGAACTTCTCTAAGTGGGAAACACAAGAGAAGAAAAGGACCTACAAAAACAAACCCAAAACAATTAACAAAAATTGTCATAGGAACATACATATCGATAATTATCTTAAACATGAATGGATTAAATGCTCCAACCAAAAGACACGGGCTTGCTGAATGGATACAAAAATAAGACCCATATATATGCTGGCTACAAGAGACCCACTTCAAACCTAGGGACACATACAGACTGAAAGTGAGGGGATGGAAAAAGATATTCTATGCAAATGGAAATCAAAAGAAAGCTGGAGTAGCAATACTCATATCAGATAAAATAGACTTTAAAATAACGAATGTTACAATAGACAAAGGAGGACACTACATAATGATCAAGGGATCAATCCAAGAAGAAGATATAACAATTATAAATATATATGCACCCAACATAGGAGCACCTCAATACATAAGGCAACTGCTAACAGCTATAAAGGAGGAAATCAAAAGTAATAGAATAATAGTGGGAGACTTTAACACCTCACTTACACCAATGGACAAGTCATCCAAACGAAAATAAATAAGGAAACAGAAGCTTTAAATGGCACAATAAACCAGATAGATTTAATTGACATTTATAGGACATTCCATCCAAAAACAGCATATCACACTTTCTTCTCAAGTGCGCACAGAACATTCTACAGGATAGATCACATCTTGGGTCACAAATCAAGCCTCAGTAAATTTAAGAAAACTGAAATCATATCAAGCATCTTTTCTGACCACAACGCTGTGAGATTAGAAATCAATTAGAGGGAAAAAAACATAAAAAAACACAACTACATGGAGGCTAAACAGTACATTACTAAATAACCAAGAGATCACTGAAGAAATCAAAAGGAAATCAAAAAATACCTAGAGACAAATGACAATGAAAGCACGATGATCCAAAACCTATGGGATGCAGCAAAAGCAGTTCTAAGAGGGAAGTTTACAGCTATACAAGCCTACCTCAAGAAAAAAGAAAAATCTCAAATAAACAATCTAACCTTACACCTAAATGAACTAGAGAAACAAGAAGAAAGAAAACCCAAAGTTAGCAGAAGGAAGGAAATCATGAAGATCAGAGCAGAAATAAATGAAATAGAAACAAAGAAAACAATAGCAAAGATCAATAACACTAAAAGCTCGTTCTTTGAGAAGATAAACAAAATTGATAAACCATTAGCCAGACTCATCAAGTAAAAGAGGGAGAGGACTCAAATCAATAAAATTAGAAATGAAAAAGGAGAAGTTACAACAGACACCGCAGAAACACAAAGCATCCTAAGAGACTACTACAAGCAACTCTATGCCAATAAAATGGACAACCTGGAAGAAATGGACAAATTCTTAGAAATGTATAACCTTCCAAGACTGAACCAGGAAGAAATAGAAAATATGACCAGACCAATCACAAGTAATAAAATCGAAACTGTGATTAAAAATCTTCCAACAAACAAAAGACCAGGACCAGATGGCTTCACAGGTGTATTCTACCAAACATTTAGAGAAGAGCTTCCACCCCTCCTTCTGAAACACTTCCAAAAAATTGCGGAGGAAGGAACACTCCCAAACTCATTCTATAAGGGCACCATCACCCTGATACCAAAACCAAAGATACTACAAAAAAAGAAAATTACAGACCAATATGACTGATGAATATAGATGCAAAAATCCTTAACAAAATACTAGCAAACAGAATTGAACAACACATTAAAAGGATCATACACCATTATGAAGTGGGATTTATCCCAGGGAGGCAAGGATTCTTCAATATACACCAATCAATCAATTTGATACACAATATTAACAAATTGAAGAATAAAAACCATATGATCATCTCAATAGATGCAGAAAAAGCTTTTGACAAAATTCAACACCCATTTATGATAAACTCTCAAGAAAGTGGGCATTGAGGGAACCTACCTCAACATAATAAAGGCCATATATGTCAAACCCACAGCAAGCATCATTCTCAATGGTGAAAAATTGAAAGCATTACCTCTAAGATCAGGAGCAAGACAAGGTTGTCCACTCTCGCCACTATTATTCAACATAGTTTTGGAAGTCCTAGCCATGGCAAGCAGAGAATGAAAAAGAAATAAAAGGAATACAAATTGGAAAAGAAGAAGTAAAACTGTCACTGTTTGCAGATAACATGATACTATACATAGAGAATCCTAAGGATGCTACCAGAAAACTACTAGAGCTAATCAATGAATTTGGTAAAGTTGCAGGATACAAAATTAATGTGCAGAAATCTCTTGCATTCCTATACACTAATGATGTAAAACCTGAAAGAGAACTTAAGGAAACACTCCCATTTACCACTGCAACAAAAAGAATAAAATACCTGGGAATAAACCTACCTAGTGAGACAAAAGATCTGTATTCAGAAAACTATAAGACATTGATGAAAGAAATTAAAGATGATACCAACAGATGGAGAGATATACCATGTTCTTGGATTGGAAGAATCAACATTGTGAAAATGACTATACTACCCAAAGCAATCTACAGATTCAATGCAATCCCTATCAAATTACCAACAGCAGTTTTTATGGAAATAGAAGAAAAAATCTTAAAATTTGTATGCAGACACAAAAGACCCTGAAGAGCCAAAGCATTCTTGAGGGAAAAAAACGGAGCTGCAGGAATCAGACTCCCTGACTTCTGACTATACTATAAAACTACAGTAATCAAGACAATATGGTACTGGCACCAAAACAGAAAGATAGATCAATGAAACAGGATAGAAAGCCCAGAGATAAACCCACTCACCTATGGTCAACTAATCTGTGACAAAGGAGGCATGGATATACAATAGAGAAAAGACAGTCTCTTCAATAAGTGGTGCCAGGAAAACTGGACAGCTACACGTAAAAGAATGAAATTAGAACACTCCGTAACACCATACACAAAAATAAACTCAAAATGGATTAGAGACCTAAACGTAAGACCAGACACTATAAAACTCTTGGAGGAAAACATAGGAAGAACACTCATTGACATAAATCACAGCAAGATCTTTTTTGATCCACCTCCTAGAGTATTATAAATAAAAACAAAAATAAACAAATGGGACCTAATGAAAGTTCAAAGCTTTTGCACAGCAAAGGAAACCATGAACAAGATGGAAAGACAACCATCAGAATGGGAGAAAGTATTTGCAAACAAATCAATGGACAAAGGATTAATCTCCAAAGTATATAAACAGCTCATGCAGCTCAATAACAAAAAAACAAACAACCTAATCCAAAAATGGGCAGAAGACCTAAATCGACATTTCTCCAAAGAAGACATGCAGATGGCCAAGAAGCACATGAAAACCTGCTCAACATCACTAATTATTAGAGAAATGCAAGTCAAAACTACAATGAGGTATCACCTCACACCAGTAAGTATGGGCATCATCAGAAAATCTACAAACAACAAATGCTGGAGAGGGTGTGGAGAAAAGGGAACCCTCTTGCACTGTTGGTGGGAATGTAAATTGATACAGCCACTATGGAGAACAGTATGGAGCTTCCTTAAAAAAGTAAAAATAGAGCTACCATATGACCCAGCAAATCCACACCTAGGCATATATCCGGAGAAAACCATAATGCAAAAAGACACACGCACCCCAATATTTATTGCAGCACTATTTACAATAGCCAGGTCATGGAAGCAACCTGAATGCCCATTGACAGACGAATGAATAAAGAAGATGTGGTACATGTATATAATGGAATATCACTCAGCCATAAAAAGGAACAAAACTGGGTCATTTGTAGAGACGTGGATGGATCTAGAGACTGTCATACAGAGTGAAGTAAGTCAGAAAGCGAAAAACAAATATCGCATATTAACGCATATATTTGTTACCTAGAAAAATGGTACAGATGAACCGGTTTGCAGGGCAGAAATTGAGACACAAATGTAGAGAACAAACATAAGGACACCAAGGGGGGAAAGTGGCGGTGGGGGAGCTGGTGGTTGTGGGATGAATTGGGAGATTGGGATTGACATGTATACACTAATGTATAACATGGATAAGTAAAAAAATTTTTAAATAAATAAATAAAAAGCTCCAACCATGTAGGGAGGTCACGTGGAGGGGAACTGAGGCGCTCTAGTTAACTGGCCCACGTGACAGCCAGCATCAATTGTCAGCTCTGTGAGGGGGTCTCCCAGGTGACTACAGCTCCAGCCAACAGCATGGAAAACAGAACTTCCCAGCCAAGCCCAGTCAAACCTTAGTCATGAGAGATAACAAATGGCTGGGGTTTTTTTGTTTTTTTTTTTAAGCTACTGAGTTTGGTTGTATATATATATATATATATATATATATATATATATATTTTTTTAACCTAGAGATGTAGCTATATACTCATAATATTTGTTTAATGAATCCTAAGGATAGAAAACAATATTTTTCATACCCTAATATACCTGTGAATTTTCAAAAGCTAAAGATTTCTCCACATGCTATGAACTCTCCTTTTGTGGACTTTCTCATGAAAAGTAGCAGAACTAGTTTTCAAAGTAACATGATTTGGTTAAGAGAGAGTTATTTGAAGTGAAAAATACCTGAGCTTGGAACTTAGCCAAACCATTTCTAATTGTGAAAACTGATTAAACTATTTAACATTTTGGAGCCTCAATTGTTACCTTTTAAAATGAAGATAAAACCCACTCTACAGGGTGTGAGTATTACATGAAATAAGACATAAAAATCATCCATCAAGAATTCTATAAGCACAGGACTTTATTTTATTCAGTAATGTTAACTGATACTATTATTATCTGACGAGAGAAAGTGGCTCCTTGTGTTGGGTCCATAAAGTGATTCTTTGTCTTTCACAGGAGAAGGAGGAGGATGACAGGAGGCACAAATTGTTATGGTAATTTTTTTTTTTTTTTTTTTTTTTTTTTGCGGTATGCGGGCCTCTCACTGCTGTGGCCTCTCCCGTTGCGGAGCACAGGCTCCGGACGCGCAGGCTCAGCGGCCATGGCTCACGGGCGCAGCCGCTCCGCAGCATGTGGGATCTTCCCGGACTGGGGCACGAACCCGTGTCCCCTGCATCGGCAGGCGGACTCCCAACCACTGCGCCACCAGGGAAGCCCTGTTACGGTAATTTAAATAAAGAATTTTAAGGGTTATTTTCCTGGGGAGGGATTTTACTTTCCTACAACTAGTAAACACTCGGGGGAAATTTACCAAACAGTTTCTTGGGACCTGGAATTAGGGAAGTCATTTTATAAAGCCACAAGTACATAGTTCCTCCATCCCAGCATGGGATGTGTTTGTGGGTAGATGACTGCAGAAAGGGTGCATCTGGGTCCTCTAAACCTAGACAGATGGGTTCCATGTCTTAGTAGCCAGATGCTTATTCAGTCAATACGAATCCTGACTACTTCATCTGCATGCGCTGTGTGGGAGGAGCCATGATGATTAGCAATCAAAGTACTGAGCAATAGACAGCTTTTCACTGTTTTTCCCCTCAACTAAATACAAATCATAATATAACTCAAAAACATTCCAGAAGAGGGAAATATCAAGAGCTAGAAACCTGATAAAATTGTAAAAACATGTGAATTCAGTTATGAATTTTGTCAGTGCTAAGTCTACTTGTCTCTACAAGCAGCAAACGTTAATAAAATGACAGGAGGCATCTTTTTAGAATCAGTCTCCTTGGGCAGGTGTCCTATGGCACTTTCCATATCCCTATCTGAGTGTTTTATGCCTCTGTGAAACATGGATTCAGATCCACTGTTGTCTTCTCCTGTGGGCACTGCTTTGGAATCTATTTCAGACAGAGTGGGAATGAAAAGTACATACGGACATATGGAGAGTTAGGAAGGTTTATTGCCTGCAGTGGTTTTCAAAGTGTGGTCCCCAGGCCAGCAGTAGCTGCAGCATCTCCTGAAGCTTGTTAGAAGTGAAAATTATCAGGCTCCACCACAGACCTGCTAACTCAGAAACCCTGGGGATAGGGCCCAGTAATCAGTGTTTTAACAAGTCTCCCAGGTTATTCTTAACGCTTAAAGTTTGAGAACTGTCAATGTAATGGACTGAGGTAAGGAAAAATTCAAAAACAAAAACAAAAAACCACAATCTCTCAAGATTGATTCCATCAAATAGCAAGGAAAGGCACAGGTATCAATATCGAATAGTTGAAAGAATGCTACTTCTAGAATCAGAAAGAACTGGAATTAAAGCATGACTCGACTCGTCTGACTTGACTTTTCTGAATTCAGCCTTATTGTTTGTGAAATGGAGATAATAACGTCTCCCTTAGTATGTATTAAATCAAATAACATGAAATACCTAGTATAAAGCTGTATATCTAGTATTCATTCAATTCATTTTAGCATTTGCTGAAGTTGCAGTCAGTAACTTCAACTCAAGACAACTAGAGGCTGCCTGCTTCAGGGTGGATAGAAGGTTGTGAGGAACAGAGACGGTAAAATGAAAGAAAAATATAGGCATTGATGAGTTTGCTGATTTCTTATCACTCAGGCAGCTTCTTCACAGACTAGCGTGGAGATGTAGTGGTAGGTTTACCGGTGGCAGTGAAGACAATGCGTCCATTTGCTGAATTTAGGGCCTCATTCATTTTCAATTATTGAATGCCTGCCCATAAAGAGCCAGGAACAGTGCCAGTAAATGAAGGTGAAATAGGATTGAAAAAGAGGCAGCACAGGATAATAATTAAAAACGAGGGCTTAGAGCCAACCTGACTGTTTTTTAATCCAAGCCTATTATCCATCTATTGTGTGACCTCAGGGAAGTCACTTAACCTCCAGGGGGTCTCAGCTTTTTCATTAAAAGGTGGTAATAATATCAAATACCTTGTAGGATTGTGTTCAGAATAAAATGAATTAATATACATAAAAATTAGTTGAGAATTCATGCAGTATACTCCCTTAATAAATGTGGATTATGGTCACCTCCTGCTGGGCTGGCAGAATTCACTCTTTTACAGGCTTTTCCTGACATCCCACTGTCTGCTAGATTGAGTCCAGAATTTTATCCTTGCAGACCTCTAGACTGGTACTTCCCAATCTTTAATATGAATAGGATCACTGGGAGTTCATGTTAAAATGCAAATTCGGATTCAGTAAGCAGAGGATAAGGCCTGAGTTTCTGCATTTCTAACAAGCTCCCAGGTGATGTCCATGCTGCTTTTCCACAAACCACAAATTCAATGCAAAACCACATTATAATTCCAACTTTAGAATGTAGCCCATTGAAAGTTGGAACATCGTTTTAATAGAGGTCCCAAAATATGCTGTGGGAAGAATGACTAATTTTGCTCACTTGGAAATCAGGCAAACTTGTTAGTAGGTCTTGGTGATAAGGAAAGATAAACTGTAAGATAAGAGAAAAATGTAAGAGTTTTCTGTGTTCTGACTTTGATGTCAAGGGCACAGAGTTTGAATCTGATCTCAACAGCGGCAGGAGACCAGAGCAATGACTGAGAAGCAGAATTGATAGGGTTGCAGGGCAGGGAAGGAGGCTTTTACTAACTGCTGTGCTGAGAGCTCTACCACAGAAATGGGGGGAATACAATTCATGGGCATGGAGTTATAGTAGCAGGAAGTAATTTTTACAGATTCTTACACATCTTACATTGAATTGTGGTGGAACATTATTGCAATACATGTTGGCTGAGCAGATTTCAATTTATTTTATTATATCACTTTATTTTATTTTTTAAAATAGTATTTGCCTCATGGAGTTATTATAAAGATGAAATGAATTAATAGATATAGAGTAATAAAGTTTTTAGAATAGAATTATCCCTGGCATGCAGTGTTATTTAATATTAGCCATTATTATTACTAAAGGATATTATCTTAGAGAAAATAATGTATATTACAAGAAATAAATAAAAGACAAGTTCTAAGTGTTATTTATTTTAATATTACAGAAACTTTAATAAATTAAGATGAAACAGGTAAAATGCATTGTTCAAAGCCACATTATTTGTATGAGGCGTAGCTGGATTAGAACTCCATCTGTACAGACTCACCGACATAGAGAACAGACTTGTAGTTGCCAAGGGGGAAGGGAGGGATGGAAGGGATGGAGTGCGAGTTTGGGATTAGCAGATACAAACTATTATATATAGAAAGGATAAACAACAAGGTCCTACTGTATAGCACAGGGAACTGTATTCAATATCCTGTGATAAACCATAATAGAAAATAATATGAAAAAGAATGTATATATACACACACACACACATATATGTATAACTGAATCACTTTTGCTGTACAGCAGAAATTAACACAACATTGTAAATCAGCTAGACTTCAGTAAAATAATTAAAAAAAAAATACTCCATCTGTCCTGATTTAGAAGTCTACATGCTTCCAAAACTGCATGCTGACTGGTTTAAGCCAAATGATTAAATTTTAGGTTATAGTTTCTTCATTTATAAAATGAAGATATCCTTTAGCAACCAGGTGATCATTTACGTATTAAGGTGTAAATGTATATTAAAAATTTTACAGATATAAATTATGATTGAGTTAACAGATCAGATACACTTGTGTCCAGCTACATACCCATTCTCAACAACTACAATAAGGGTTGTTTTTAATTAGATATATTCTCATAAATTAAGTGTATTATGTATTCTAGTCACATCAACAAGCCAAAAACAGGAAAAAACACAGTTAACTTCTACATTTTTCAGCTCACACAACAATTATTCCAAGAATAAAGCTACCACAAACAGTAAACGCCAGCCATATTAGCCTTCTTTCAGTTTCTCTAAGATGCCATACAAGTTCCCAACTTAGGATCTTTTTTGGTGTTTCCTTGCCTGGAAGACTCCATCCCTGGGTCTTGACATGGCTAACTCCTGTTTATCACTCAGGTCCCAACTACAATGTTGTTTTAAAATGTTCAGAGACCTTCTTGATCATTCATCTTACTTCTCACTCTCTCCATTCCCACATCTACACGTTCCATAACTGTGTATGATATACACCATTTTAATCATTTGAATACTCATCACTATGTTAAATCCTGTCCCTGTGTTTGTTTTTCTGCTCATTGAATGTCTTCTTCCAAGGAGAGTGTCAGAGTGTAACCATCTTGACAGCAAGGACTTCCCTTCCCTGTCAAGTCTAGACTGTGGTCCCTGAGCATGGACTTGGCACACAGTAGACCCTCAATAACTATCTCTTTAATAAGTAAATAAAGATAAATAAGACATGACCCCTGACATCATGAATCTCAAAACATCAAAACTTTAACAACTCCTAGACAGGTTTAGAATAGTTTAAAATGCAATTCTTTGCAAGTCTAGGCAATGCCCTTGATCCAAAATTAGCAGCAGTTAAACATTTATTTTATAGTACTTTTAGATTTGCAATGACATTTCTGCTATATAGTTTTTGGCTTGTAAGCAAAAGGTGAGGCAAGGACCTACAATCAATGGCTATAAACAGATCAAACTTGCACAGGTTTTACTGAGTATAAGTCCATTATTCTGAACACAGAAGCTCTGTTTTTAATTTTAGACACCCCTCTTAGCTATGAGTGAACTTGGGAGTAATGTTAAATCAGTATTTTATCACTTAAATTGTGAGTGAAATAGAATCTTAAATTGAGTACAATGGATATATATTTTTATGTGTTCTTATATATATTAAGCAATACCACTGTATATTATATCAACTTTGGTTAACTATAGAATTTTGAAATGTTGCAACCAAGTTATTTAATGTGTCATATGCATAAACCTAATGCTTTCTCTAAGTTATCAGCAGAAGAGAGGTACTTGTCAGGAATGGAGAAGGGTTTTATCGGGGGAAAAAGTCCCAATCTGGTATTACTATGACCCTATATACTGTGGTTATAGTTACTCAAATTTATACCTATGAAATACTCAAGAAAGTCAAAGGATATATAGCATTTATTTTCAATTTTGTGTATGAAAGGGAAAAAAAATGTTTTGTCAGAGTCCAATTCTCAGCGTTGCCTTTTCACACCAAAGTATTTCATTTTTTGAAAGGAACGTTCAATTGTATCAAGCCTCTATATATAATAATAAACTGTGAAAACAGAACTGCAGAGGTGATGTGGTATAAGAATGGTCTTTCTACAAATAATCTTTGATTGAAAGTAAAAATGTTAAAGCAGGTTTAATGTTAATACCCATAAAATGGCACATACTGTGCAATTAAATAATGCCCATGAAATTAACAGAACGCAATTTTGTGTTTCAGTGTTCAGTTTTAATTTTCACATTTATTGTTAATATTTAAATCAAAATCATCCCTCTTCTTGTTCCTTCCAAATGTGTCTTTGGATTGATGGTTCTATCTTTCCTTTGAGGTTATCTTATGCTCATGTTTTGTCAGTTATCATCAAAGATATACGGTGCCCTATATATTATTCATCTCAATTTCCAAACATTTCCTGAACACCAAATCTGTTCAGATAAAGATTTGTATAAGGTTCTAGGAAGGGTACAGAAATGAATGAAATATGGTCCTCTGCTATGAAAGACATACACATTGCTATGAGAGTAATGGGAAGAGATGAAAGAATAATTCACCTAAAAAGTAATATTTGAGATATGTTTCTTGAAGAGTGGGAGGAATTTTGATAGATGGAAGGGAATTTAGAGATAATGGTAGATAAGCTAAGTCACAGGCAGAAAAATTCATAATGAAACTAAGAAATTTTGAGAAAGTGATATGGGAATGGGATGTAGAATACAAGGCTGAATGTTAAGTTTGAGGAAGGATAACAAGTAAGCACTAAGATTTTTTTTTTTTTAAACAATGACCATTAAAACTTTTGAGCTGGGGAATGACAGGATTAAATATTTTCTGGATATTATCTCTTTTTTTCCTTTTCTTGTAAATCAATCTCTTCTAAATTGCCTCATCTTAATATTTCTTCCATCTTAGACAGCCTTAGTATATTTTGAATCCTTTCTTCTCTGATACATACCAGTTTCCTAATGCCTTAACTGGATTTACAAAAATGCCTTCTATAGCCATTCTTTCTTACTTCAAATCAATTTTCTACACCACAGCCAATAATCTTTGTAAAATGCAAACTTCCAGGTCACTTCCCTGCTTTAAAAATCTTTACTAGTTTCCCAATTCCCTCCACACTCCTGAGCATGATTTAGGAGCCCTTGAGTTCAACTCTTTATCCTCCCCAGCATCTCTTCTGCAGAGATCCCGCTGCCACTCACCTCTAAGTTTTGCCTATGCTCTTCTGTCTGAAATTCATTTCCTTCAACCCCTTCATCTTTAGACCTCAGTCCTCCAGGAAGAATTTCTGATTAATCATCCCCTCCTCTGTGCTCCCAATACCCTGTTTATCATATTGAATTATAACAGGATATTTACATGGTGAATTCACTCACAGAAAGCTGTATACTCTATGAGGCTGGACCACGATTACCTTGCTCATTCTTAAATTTCCAGGACTCAGTACACTCCCTGGCAAATAGGAGGTTGTAAACATACATACATGAGCTGTATGCATACAGAAAAGAATAAATAATGTGGAAACTGAATGAATGAGAAATGAACAAAATAAGAGATAAGGAAGGTATGCTTTTCTAATTTGTGTATTACTCAAAAGTTTTAGATCTTGTAAATTAATGAACAAATTACATAAACAATAATCATAATAACTGCTATTTATTGAGCCACAAACAAGTGCCAAATCAATGCCTGTAGTATTTTATCCATCATATACATACATATATATATATCGATTGACTGTTATCCTCATAATATCCCAGAAAACTATTATGTTTTCCCATTTTATAAACAAGGAAACCAATATTCAATGAAAATAAGTAATTTCCCTCAGATCACACAATAGCACTGCTTGTATCTAAATGTGAGTTTTTACTTATGTCAAAGTTTTCTAACATTTCTAAATATTCAAATCCTTTTCTCCCTCCCACAATAAAGCTTATCTATAACTCCAATATATGAGGCTTTTGAAGATGAACCTGCTGTGGGATGGGGCAATCCATTCCCACTGTCCCTTGTACACAATCTGGTCTCTGAGTAATCTCCAGGGATGCCAACAAGTTTATAGAGAGCATTTAATACTTCACTGGCCCACTCCTTGCTGCCTGCCATTACATGAATAAGGTCTCAGAGCAGCAATATTAAATATCTCAACTATATCTTCTTTTGACTTCCCTGCCAAAATATTTGCAATATAATGCAATATATTTGCATTGGTCTAATAGGGGGCCTTGTTATTAAATCAAAAAGATGAATACATGGAGATATACTGTCCTGGAGCATAGCCCAGCATTTCTGAAGTTTGCCCTTTAATATTCTCTAGGCATGGGAAAGTTAGAATTTAGGAGCAAAAGTTAGAACTAACATTGAGTATCTCTGAAAGTTAATGATATGGTAAAGTTGGGGCTCTAAATCCAAAAAGGTATTAAATTAGGATTATGCAGATACAAGTTACATATCTGAGACCAACTTACTTTCTTCTTACTCTAGTCAGTGCTTTCCACTTGACACTATGGTCAAAAAAAAACAGCTTTGGGGCTTCCCTGGTGGCGCAGTGGTTGAGAGTCCGCCTCCCGATTCAGGGGACACGGGTTTGTGCCCTGGACCGGGAGGATCCCACATGCTGCGGAGCGGCTGGGCCCGTGAGCCATGGCTACTGAGCCTGCGCATCCGGAGCCTGTGCTCCGCAACGGGAGAGGCCACAACAGTGAGAGGCCTGCGTACCGCAAAAAAAACAAAAAACAAACAAAAAACAACAGCTTTGGAAATTGATAGATCTGAATTTATGACTTAGCCTTGATAGCCTGCAAAAGTAGAGCTTACTTAAGACTATGTCTCTAATGTAGGTGATAATCTTGGTAAGTGACCTCAAGAACAGGAATGAAGGACTGAAAGAAGGAATGAGGGCAAATCCATCAAAATGTACATTATCACTGGGGATCAATTTGCCCAGGGTATCTCTAAGAGATAAAGTAGCACGCTAAGTAGCACATATTTTGAATAGTATTTGTCTGCATTTTATTCATGGCAGTGTTGTTTGTTTGAATTAATCTCTGGAAAGAAACGCCACCTTGAAACTTCTTTATAGATCCTAGGTCACAGCATTTATTGGAGTTCAAGTAATACTCGATTCAAAAGTATTTAAATAATAAGTAGTGTCCTCTTTTGATTTCTAATGAGAAAGAGAGACACAAACAGGAAGAGAGAGAGACAGAGAGAAATTGGGTAAAATAAAATACCTGGATTTCAGTTCTTTTCTTTGAAAGACTTCACAGTCACCTGAACTCAACCATTTTCAAGAATTAAATCTAGAGAAAATTCAATAACAAAAGTGGACATAATTCTGGTCTTTGTGCATATGGGGATACTGTGAATAGACATGTCCATTCACAGAAAGGTTTGTGCCCACATGTTCCATTATTGCACATGGGAGTTGATTCCATTTTTCTTGACCATAGGAATCCTCCCGAGAAACAAGACAAAAGGCTTAGATTGGGGAAATTATCTTTTGCCTGTTTCTCTACCCAGCAAAAATGCAGAAAGTAGCAATTCTATGTAATGTACTTTAGACACTTAAGGCTGCCCTTTGGAAAACCGTGAGTCTAATGAGCATTTGCAAATCTCTGTTAAAACCAAACGGATAAATTATATCCTCTGCTGCACATAATGAACCAAGCAGTTTGGTGTGAGGTTTTAGGAGAATCTCCCAGTGAATACAATGCTTTGGCCAATTTGAGAGAGATTTAGAAAAGCTCCAGGCATATCTTTGGAGATTTTAATTAAATGAAGAATTATGAAGGAAACTGGGAGAGTGAGGGTTGCAACATCATGCAACCTTTCTTCTTGGAGGACAGACCCAGGTAATGAAGCACAAATCCCACACTTACAGCTTGGCCCTGCCTCAACCTCTTCTTGGATAAGATTCAGACCCCTCCGCTGTGAACCAAGGGGTGCATATCCTTGTCATAGAACATTGGGATACTCTAGTACCAGAAGTCTCCTTGCAGGCAATCCAATGTAGGGATTCCAAATTCAAATGTCTTTAGAAGCCAGACAGATAGAATAAATGAATAAACAGGATAAGCATATGACCAAATATTCAGGATTCTAGTATCTATAGATCAAATTTTCTTTCTGGATTTGAAGTTTGAGTCCTATAATTCTCACATTTTCCTCTAGTGAAAATAATACAAAAGTTGAGATATATAAGGTTTGAGAGTCGATCTCATTTGGACTTTAATACAGTTAAACCATCTACTAGCTATAGAAGATGAAACAACTTGCTTAATATTTCTGTCTCCCTTTGTTCATCTGTGACACATAGAAAATGATACCTAATCTGGATTGTTGTTTGGAAGGTCATAATGTATCCATATCTCTAGCATCTGGAAAGTGGTAGAACTGAGCTTATAAACAAAAAACATGCTAATTTCAAGATGAGCAGTGCTTGTGTCACAATGATCCTAGGCCAGGAGATAATTCATTAATTGAAGATGAGTTGTGATAAGTTCAGGCTTTGGACTCAAGAGTGTTGACTTTCCAAACTATTTCTGCCCCTTCCTAGCTGGGATGCTATTTAATGTTTGTAAGCTCCAGTTTCTAAATTTATAAAGTGGAGCTCTAACTCACTAACTTCAAGGTGCCAAATCCATTTCTCAGTCTTTATTTGACCTATCAGAAGCATTTGATACAGTTGATCCCTTGCTCCTTGCTGAAGCCCTTTCTTCACCTCTCATCTGGGCAAGATTTCTTGTGGTCTCTCTCTAACTCTTGTGAGCGTTAAATAAAGCAATGTATATAAAGTGCTTAGCAGAACACCTGAAACTTAATAAATGATCAGTAAAATCAGCCTCTAACATCATCATCATCATCATCGCTATCAACATCATCATTTATAATCATGGTATCATGAATCTCCAGATTCCTTCTGTAGGCAAAATTATGTCCTCCATATTATGTGCTGTATTTTATGAGCTAAGGACACAGCAATAGAGAAAAAAAGGAACAATTCTTGCCTTCACAGAACTCATATTCTAGTGGGAGAAATAGGATGCTAAACAATAAATACATACAATATATACATACACAAAAGAAGATTATATGGAGGGTGAAATTTTAATTGGGATCTCTCAAAAAACTAATATTTAATTAAAGCTTCAAAAGATATGAGAGTATGAGTCACTTGGGTATCTGGGAGAAGCACTTTCTAGACAGAGCAAATAACAAGTATGAAAGCCCTGAGACAAAGATGTCCCAGGAAGAGATAGGAGCACTTTGACCTAAGGGGAGGGTAGTAAGAAATGATATACAAGAGAGCTTGTCAGTAGTTGTCAGGAACCTGGCTCAGCTCTTGTATGTGAGATAGGAAGTCATTAGAAGGTTTTGTGCAGAAGTCTAACAAAATCTCTCTGGATGCTGTGTAGAAAACAGACTGTGGGCAGCCAATGATGAAAGCAAAGAAGCCAGTTAGAATGCTATTAAAATAATTCATGGGAAATGCTAGTTGTCTTGGACCATAGAAGTAGCTATGAAAGTACTTAGAATAGGTTACATTTTTTAATATGAGGATAGAATTGATAGAATTTACTGAAGAAATAAATGTGGTATTTAAGAAAAAGATAATAGTCAGGAATGGCCTCAAGATTTTTGACCTGAGCAACTGGTAGAATGGAGAGTTGCTTACTGATTCTATGGGACAAACAGACTTTTGAGGGAATAGCGGGGTCTATTTTGGAGCATGTTAAAGCTGAATATATTAAAGATCAAGGTGGAAAAGACAACTAGGCAGTTGGATGCGTGTGTCTGAAGATTAAGAAGGAGGTCCAGGCTGGAAATACACATTTGGGATTTGTCATTGAATAGACGGTATATATACCCATAGGACTAGGTTAGGTCACAGACAATGAGGGCAGAAAGAAAAGGAAAAAGTCCAGGGACTGAGTTCTGAGATATTCTAATATCTTAAGTGCAAGCAAATTGAGGAGCGACCAGCAAAAGAGATTGTAACAGAGCATCCAACAGTAGGAAAAATGAAGAGAAAACTTTCCCAGAAGTGAAGAAAGTGTTTTGGTAAGAAGAAAGGGATCAGCGATATCAAATTCTCCTGATGGGTTGAATAAACTGAAGACTAAAGAATGAATTTGGTACTTTGAAGTTAGATGTTACCCCTGTTCTGTTATTTTATTTTAAAATTATCTTAGTGGTAGTCAAATGTTTTTTATATAAACTTAAGATAATTTTGTTCAGTTCCCTTAAAAATCCTGTGGAGGCTCTTGAATCACAATGGGTTGTAAAATAATTAACATAGTGTATAATACTGAGTATTCCCACTGAGGGGCATAGCTTATATACCCATTTGATCAAATTTTATTGCTTTGTGTTCCCCATATATTTTACAGCTTTATTCACATAGGTCCCATTTCTGTTTTTTACATTCATTCCCAAGTATTTTATAGAGTTTTTCACAATTGTATATAGAGTTATTTTTTTTTATTTATAGCCAGTATTGTTGGCATAAGGAAGTGTACTAATTTTTGCATGTGTATTTTTATTGTCAGTAGTTAGTGCATTGTCTTATTTACTAATATTTGAGTTGATATTGGGCATTGAAAAATGAAAACAGATCAAAGCTAGGGTCCCCACTAGCTAAATCAGTTTATACAAAGCATGCTATAATCTCTAAATTTTAATTTCTTCTACTGTAAAATAGGGATAATACAATCTACTTTTCCCAAGTAGTGCTTAGTAAATTTATTCAGTGTGAATTTCTTCCTCTCTTTTGTCCTCCCATTTTCTTAGGGATTTCTATAGCTTCATTATCACCAACATTTTGATGTCAAATCTCTTAACTGAGGTCTTTTCAATGTAATGTTGGAAAGTTGTAGAAAAGTGAGTAATGAATACTTCAGAAACTTAAACTCAAATCCCTTAGTATGATGTTCACAGTTTTTTTTCCTTTTTATTATTTTTTCCCAAAGTATTTCTCTGACTCAGTGTTCTATCATTACCATTGAAGGTGTTCTAAAACTGAATATAATTTCCACACCACAAAACTCCTTTTCACTGAGATGTCCTACTTTCCCTTTCCTCCCCTTCCTGACTAAACCACTTTTACTCCTTACACTGTTGTTAAAAAATATTTCATCTAGATGCAAAGATAAGAGATGTTCCTGGAATAATATAGGGACTAAAAAAAATGTTTACAGAAGAAGGATCTGCCTTTCCTTGTTAAATAGGTAACTGATACAGTTTTCATTTTTCTACTTGCTTAAAAAAATATAATCCCCCAGAAGTGTTTTCCACCCTCACAAATAAAATTTCTAAAATAGCCAAATCCAAAGAAATCAACTGAATAAAGTTAGAATTTCAAGATTTGAATTCCAACTCACTTTGAATTTTTAGTAAATTTTTGCTATGTTTATTTTTCTAATTCTCTATTCTGCCACTTAGTGAGTATACAGATTAATTTTGTTCTATAGCCACATTCATATAAATTTACTGGGGTAACTGGGAATATTCTTACTTAGAGGTCACAGTCATTCATTTTGCTTGAGTGAGGTCACCAGTGTCAATGAGACTGATGTAAGCAATTCCACTGAGCATTGTTTAATTTTGTTCTATGAACACAATGAGTTTCATTGAGAAAAATAATTTCATAATCAATCATGTGAGGAATGGTTTTCTTGTAAACATAAGACCCCTAAGAACATTCTGGATTTTTTCAATTGTACCTAATCATTTAAGCTCAGTTCATTTTATATCATTTCTTGGCACTAATTCTATGAATGGAATAAAGATATAGGATTTCATACTGCATTTTAGAATTTGGTATGATGTGTGTCATTTGTTTACATTTTTGCAAATTTCTTTAATACGTAGCTTCAATAAATACAGCTGAATTCTCATAACCGCTGCCATATTTAATCTTTTGCAATATCACATGTCATACAACCTCTGGAAAATGTCCACCTTACAATCATGAGAGAACAAGTGTGAAAAAGGCAAATATCACCTTAGTATTACTATGAAAATAGTTCTGAAACTGACAGATCCCCTGAAAGGGTCGTGGAGACCTACCGTGCTCTCTGGACTACACTTTCAGAAAAGCTTTAAAAATCAACAGCTTATCCTGCTCATTCTATTGTACCCCTATAAGTGAGTTTAATTGCCCTCTGATAGGACTGCAGTATTCCATATCTGACATCTAAGATGCATAATAAGCAATTGATGAAACACAAATGGGGCTAACTAGAGGTGTCTGAAATTTGAATTATTTTGCATTATGTCAGAAAGAAGTTTTAGTAAGGCAAAGAGTATCTCATTTTAAATAATTATAGGCTACGAAATATATGACAGGGACTAGAAAGGATAGACTCTGGAGACTTAAAGATGTGTCAAGACCTAGAGAAATTACTGGAAAAAAAGTTTTGTTTTCTGTTTCAGATTTTTTTTTTTTTTGGCAAGACTTCGAATGACATAGTCAATCTTGTGTGTCAATCAGCACAATGAAAACATTTTTCTAAGGTTCTTGAAACAAGAATGTACTCTATATAGCTAACTTAAGAATCTGTAAAACTGAAGAGAATGTTAGAGCCTGTAAGAGTTATATAGAAATTGTACATTGGACATGGGCCCGAATTGCTGGCTGAAGTTGAATACAAGTATACATCCACATACATTTTTCATTCCTCTTTCTCCAGTGGTTATAAGGGTATATGCTGACACAATGCTGCCTGCTGGCATCACTCCCATAAAAAGAAATACAGTATCAAAGTAATAATACATTTGACCTCCTTGGTTAATATTCAAAGTGATGGTCAAGAAGGTTATAAGCAAACGTCAGCTTTCTTTCACACCTCTTAGCTCATTCTGCAAATTAACAACATCATTTTGGGAGCATTCAAGACCCTGGATAATGAATGTTAACAGCAGTTCCTGTTGGCTGCATCTGAGGATGCATTTATTTTTCTCATTATCTTACACACAATCTTAAAGCTATTGTCTGCTACTGCTGCTCACTCAGGAAGCCAAAGAAAGTGCTAAAGATGTCAAGAGGCAATAAGTCTCATTTATTTTTACGGCCTTCATCAGCATTTTTTTTCTTTTCTCTCTCTCACTTTTTTTTTTTTTTTTTGACTTAAAGGCCTATAATAGAATCTGCTGATTAGGATCAGAGCCGTATCTAAGTATAGATATGAGAGACCTTTTCTGAAAGTGATGGGCTATGGAAGGGCACTTTGGCTATATGATACCTCTGGCAGATACTGATTCTAAGGTCAGTTATTAGGTATTTCTTCTTTCCTTCTTGGCTACATTCTAGACATTTTACAATTGATTAACACTATTAACATTATGAAAGTGAGTAAATAAAAGACTTGGATGAATGAAAAATAATAGGTGGATTAAAATATTGCCAGCAGGGAGATTCAGGAAAATATTATATGCAAATAACTAGAAAGCAAATATACTATATCCCTGTCATTTTTAATTTCTTTCCAGGTATCATTAAAAAATAAAATGAAAGCAAATGATTACCATAATGAAAGATACAATGAGATTAGAAATACAATTTTATATTGGAATGGAAACCTCTCTGAATTAGTTGTGGACATACCTGGGCATGTAGGCTATAGGACTGGGATGAATTTATAGCTCATGGAAACTCTTTTCTGTAATAACTGAACATGCAACCAGGGACACACATTGGAAGTCAATTTCTGAAGGAGAAACAAGTCCAGATGTAGACAAAAAGTCTGAACTTGCTTGTCAATCTGAGAAGATAAATGGACAGAAGGTAAGATACTAACCTCAAATTGATAGAGGGTAACAAAAAATCAAATCCTTTGGATCATCAATGTAGGTAGAAAAATGACAAGACTTGATGAATTCCTCAGGTAGGATGGAAGTTTAGGATCAACGATCTTTCAGGAAGGGATGATGGTGAAGGTGGATTTGAAGTATTTATATAGCACTTTATTTAGAACTGAGAAAACATTAACTGTCTATATCAAAGCAAGTAGGTACTGGTGAATATTATTAACTACCAATTACATTCACTTTCTTGTCACGATCACTCCTCCTATCATGAGTCCAGAATAAGTCAGAAACTGAGTAGGCATGATGCTAATGGTTTTGGGGTATTAGATATTTCTGATGGAGATGAGGTGGCAATTGCTGAGGGGATAGGAGACAGGTGTTACTGAGAAAGAAAAGAACTGACCAAATAAGAGTATTAATGACTTCTGTCAAGAATACATATCCTCACCCTTTGTTGCGGACATTTTCAAAACTCGATCTATACTACCACCATCTTTCTACTTCTGTACTGTGATTTGGCTACTTGATTCCAGCTGTTCTTAGCTGGTTTTTATCCATTATCAAACTATTCCAGGATGTTCTTAGTACCCATGGTCAGCTGCAGCTGAATTGTATTGCAGTTTGATCCTTTGTGTTCTAAACTAAGTTGTTGATGATCTAAGAGTCCCAGATATAAGGGATGGGAAACGAGAGTTGGTCCAGGAATGTGAGGAACTCAACAGGGTTTACAGGCTTTCAAAATCAAAGGGGAAATCTTAAAGCTGAAGGCTTCAAACGACCATCTTTATAAAAACCTACTGCAAATAAAAAAAAACTCAAAAAAGAACTACAGTGGGGTTTATTCCAGGAATGCAAGGATTCTTCAATATATGCAAATCAATCAATGTGATAAACCATATTAACAAATTGAAGGAGAAAAACCATATGATCATCTCAATAGATGCAGAGAAAGCTTTTGACAAAATTCAACACACATTTATGATAAAAACCCTGCAGAAAGTAGGCATAGAGGGAACTTTCCTCAACATAATAAAAGCCATATATGACAAACCCACAGCCAACATCATCCTCAGTGGTGAAAAACTGAAAGCATTTCCACTAACATCAGGAACGAGACAAGGTTGCCCACTCTCACCACTCTTATTCAACACAGTTTTGGAAGTTTTAGCCACAGCAATCAGAGAAGAAAAGGAAATAAAAGGAATCCAAATCGGAAAAGAAGAAGTAAAGCTGTCACTGTTTGCAGATGACATGATACTATACATAGAGAATCCTAAAGATGCTACCAGAAAACTACTAGAGCTAATCAATGAATTTGGTAAAGTTGCAGGATACAAAATTAATGCACAGAAATCTCTGGCATTCCTATACACTAATGATGAAAAATCTGAAAGTGAAATCAAGAAAACAGTCCCATTTACCACTGCAACATAAATAATAAAATACCTAGGAATAAACCTACCTAAGGAAACAAAAGACCTGTATGGAGAAAATTATAAGACACTGATGAAAGAAATTAAAGATGATACAAATAGATGGAGAGATATACCATGTTCTTGGATTGGAAGAATCAACATTGTGAAAATGACTCTACTACCCAAAGCAGTCTACAGATTCAATGCAATCCCTATCAAACTACCACTGGCATTTTTCACAGAACTAGAACAAAAAATTTCACAATTTGTATGGAAACACAAAAGACCCCGAATAGCCAAAGCAATCTTGAGAATGAAAAACGGAGCTGGAGGAATGAGACTCCCTGACTTCAGACTATACTACAAAGCTACAGTAATCAAGACAGTATGGTACTGCACAAAAACAGAAAGATAGATCAATGGAACAGGATAGAAAGCCCAGAGATAAACCCACGCACATATGGACACCTTATCTTTGATAAAGGAGGCAGCAATGTACAGTGGAGAAAGGACAGCCTCTTCAATAAGTGGTGCTGGGAAAACTGGACAGGTACATGTAAAAGTATGAGATTAGATCACTCTCTAACACTATACACTAAAATAAGCTCAAAATGGATTAAAGACCTAAATGTAAGGCCAGAAACTATCAAACTCTTAGAGGAAAACATAGGCAGAACACTCTATGACATAAATCACATCAAGTTTCTTTTTGACCCACCTCCTAGAGAAATGGAAATAAAAATAAACAAATGGGACCTAATGAAACTTCAAAGCTTTTGCACAGCAAAGGAAACCATAAACAAGACCAAAAGACAACCCTCAGAATGGGAGAAAATATTTGCAAATGAAGCAACTGACAAAGGATTAATCTCCAAAATTTACAAGCAGCTCATGCAGCTCAATAACAGAAAAACAAACAACCCAATCCAAAAATGGGCAGAAGACCTAAATAGACATTTCTCCAAAGAAGATATACAGACTGCCAACAAACACATGAAAGAATGCTCAACATCATTAATCATTAGAGAAATGCAAATCAAAACTACAATGAGATATCATCTCACACCAGGCAGAATGGCCATCATCAAAAAATCTAGAAACAATAAATGCTGGAGAGGGTGTGGAGAAAAGGGAACACTCTTGCACTGCTGGTGGGAATGTGAATTGGTACAGCCACTATGGAGAACAGTATGGAGGTTCCTTAAAAAACTACAAATAGAACTACCATATGACCCAGCAATCCCACTACTGGGCATATACCCTGAGAAAACCAAAATTCAAAAAGAGTCATGTACCAAAATGTTCATTGCAGCTCTATTTACAATAGGCCAGAGATGGAAACATCCTAAGTGCCCATCATCGGATGAATGGATAAAGAAGATGTGGCACATATATACAATGGAATATTACTCAACCATAAAAAGAAACGAAATTGAGCTATTTGTAATGAGGTGGATAGACCTAGAGTCTGTTATACAGAGTGAAGTAAGTCAGAAAGGGAAAGACAAATACCGTATGCTAACACATATATATGGAATTTAAGGGAAAAAAATGTCATGAAGAACCTAGGGGTAAGACAGGAATAAAGACACAGACCTACTACAGAATGGACTTGAGGATATGGGGAGGGGGAAGGGTGAGCTGTGACAAAGTGAGAGAGAGGCATGGACATATATACACTACCAAACGTAAGGTAGATAGCTAGTGGGAAGCAGCGCATAGCACAGGGAGATCAGCTCGGTGCTTTGTGACCCCCTGGAGGGGTGGGATAGGGAGGGTGGGAGGGAGGGATACGCAAGAAGGAAGAGATATGGGAACATATGTATATGTATAACTGATTCATTTTGTTATAAAGCAGAAACTAACACACTATTGTAAAGCAATTATACCCCAATAAAGATGTTAAAAAAAAAGAATATCAGTAGGAGAATTACAGAAGATTTTACAATACAGTTTCCATTCTAGTTCTTACTTAGACCCTTTCTCTGTACTAGTACAGTCAGAGCGTGCTTGCAGATTACAACTCCGATGTCTTTATGACTGAAAGGCAAATGCAGAAAGTCAAGAGAAAGACAATGGGAAAGGTATGTCTTCAAAACAAAATTAATTATAAAACTCTTCAAACATACTTTTTAAGGCCTAGGTGTATAACATAAAGAAGTACATTAGGCCTAGGTGTATAACATAAAGAAGTACATTAGGGAGAAGTCACTGTCTTCTAACTCAGTTTATAGTCCTCAAAGACCAAAAGACCCCGAATAGCCAAAGCAATCTTGAGAATGAAAAACGGAGCTGGAGGAATGAGACTCCCTGACTTCAGACTATACTACAAAGCTACAGTAATCAAGACAGTATGGTACTGCACAAAAACAGAAAGATAGATCAATGGAACAGGATAGAAAGCCTATAGTCCTCAATGAATTCTGTATTCCATAGGAATACAGAATTTTTATGCTGTTTTTTTTATAATAATATAGCAGAATAGTAAATGTTAAGAACTTTTTTATGGCTTCAGAAGCATATTGCTTGTATTATAATCAATTATTCACTGTGATAGATAAGAAAAATAAACTAAGCGAAAAGAACTAGAGGTATTACCAGCCTACTATGTTTTACAAAGTATACAACTGCATATATATATATATATATATATGTATATATATATATACACACACACACACACACAGACACACACACACACACAAAGTATACGACTGGCCTATGAGGGAAGTATTGTAACACTAAACTTGGGAAAACAGATGTTACAGAGTTGGACCATTTGAATGAGACATTACCTGAATTGGAAGAAGAACTCATTTTTTCTAATACTTTATCCACTGCCCTTGCCATTTTCCTGTTTACATGTTTTTATTACTGTGATTATTGAAAGAAAAGTTGTGTCTAATTTTTCTTTCTGCTCATATTTAAATCCTTGTTATATTTGGGTCAATTTGAAATCTGCACACTTTGTAATCCTGTAAATTTAGTGTTTGAAATCTGCACACTTTGTAATCCTGTAAATTTAGTGTCATTTGGCATTTCTATTAATATGCCATTTATTCCATCATTCTAGATCTTTAATAAAAATATTAAATAAGACCAGACCTAGCATTTGTTACTTTTTGTTTATAAGCCTTTCCTCGATTCTAATCTGACTGATTTTCTTGTCATCTAAGCTCATTTAAAACAAATTTGCAAGTAAAATATCATCAGACATAGTATCAGATGTTTTGCTAATGCCTAAATATATCACATTTTCCCTCCTATCCATTAATTTTGAGAATTTATCAAAGGAAGGAACTCAGCTTGTCTACCATGAATTTTCATTCATAAACTCCTGCTGTGCTAGGTCTATAAGCCCCTTTTAGTTGTTCTGAATTGTTCAACTAGTTTATAAAATAATTCTATCCACTCTTTTAATATGGAGAATTTCCTTCTAACATCATAGAAAAAAAAACTGGGATTGGGGGTGGAAGTAGCACCATATCAGTATGTGAAATTTCTAAATAAAATATTAGACATCAAAAAGAGAGGCCTTCTTAATCAAATACAGTGTAAGTTCTTGGTGGAACTCTGGTCTTTCAGTTCAAGTTACTGACTTGTTATTATGGATTATGAAAGATCGTGGTCTGCGTAAATATTTATAAATCATATCTCCTATCAAGTCTGTATCAGTAATAGTCTTCCAGCCTGAGTTCTCTCTGTGTTATTACTCTTGCCTGGGTTTAGACCTTTACCCTCGCTTAACTGGACTTTTCTGGTAATTTCTAACCCGTCTCTTCGAAACTCTGATCATACCTCCTCAGCATTACCAGCTATCCTTCCAAAAAACATTGGTCACTTATGTCCCATTATTTCTCATTTTCTATAGTGTCAAGTTTAAACTCCTTAACAAGGCATACAAGGCCCTTTAAATATGTCTCAGATTCTCTCCTTGCACATGGAGCTCCTCATTCTTTTCTAAGCTCGTTCTTTATTATTTGATGCCTCTATGTGAACCCAGAATACCCTTTCTTTCCTTCTTCACCTGCTGAACTACACTTCATCCTCCATGACCCTACTCTTTGGCATCTCTATGAAGTCTTTCGCAACCCCCTCAGGCAGTCAGGAACATCTTTTGCATGTCACAGTATGTCACTAATTTTACTCCCACTTACTCCTCTCATTGTGCCGTAATTGTTCCTAACAGAGCTCTGAGCTCCTTTAAGACAGACAGTTCTTCCTTATCATGCTTGCCCTATTTGCCAACAGAGAGCATTAAAGATGTGAATTATTATGAAAATACTCTAAAATGTTTGAACATATAGTAGATTGCATCTAGAAAATGGACACTTCCCAGTACTGATGCCTTTTGTTCTCACAGTTCATTTTTACATTTGCTACCGCAAGAGATACCAAATTGTCATCTCTATAAACACAGCACTGCTTACTTTGAATAGTGAAAACATTCTTACATAGCTTACAAAATCAAGCCCCAAAACTTTTGTGAGAGAAATTCTGTGCAATTTTTTTTTTTACCCTCTCTTCATCGGTAAAGGTGCTAGGATGCTTTACTCTTTTAAATTTGAATTTATTATAATTTCCCTAATGAGAATCTAGCATATATTCCAAAGCTAATAGCTTTCCCTGGTACATCAGTGATCACTACCAAGTTTTCAAAATATTTTATTCTTTTTTTGTTCTAAACAGTCTCTTTTTGCTAGGATGTTAAATTGATTTGTGTGACCTTCTTTATCTATCCAATCCTTCTTGACTCTAATGTCCTGCAGAAACTTAAGACTTCAGCCTGCAGGATCAGCCTTACTTAATATAGAAGTTATTCCTGAGCGTGCCCTGTCCCACTAGTCACTGGTGTCTGAAATTGATTTTGCTGCTCATAACTCAATACCTATTAGGGCTGATGTGAACATTTCTGATCCCCCCACACCCACAAATCTACAAAGAAACAGCTATTTCAAGTACACGGCATGGTCTTATCTGGAACCAGAGTCAAATTCTGAGCCAATTTCCAGTTCTCATTTCTTGGGTGTTAACATAGACTGGATGTTTGCATCCTCCACCCAAATTCATATGTTGAAATCTAACCCTCAAGGAGATGGTATTTAGGGCCTTTGGGAGGTGACTGGACATAAGGGTAGGGCCCTTATATGTGGGATTAGTGTCCTTATAAAAAGGCCCCTAGAGAGTTCCCTAGTCCCTTCCACCATGTGAGGACACAAGGAGAAGGAGGCTATTATGAACAAGGAAGCAGGCTCTCATGAGATACTGAATCTGTCAGCACCTTGATCTTGAACTTCCCAGTCTTCAGAGCTGTGAGAAATAGATTTCTATTGCTTATAAGTCACCCAGTTTGTGAAATTTGTTATAACATCCCAAACTAATTAAGACGGGGGGGACTCAGTTTTCATATTTCTACTCACCAGACGGGTCTGATCCAAACAAAAGGGATCCTCCCCAACTGTCTGCTACTAATAATGACTTCCACTTAGGAATGGTATAACATCCATAAGGCCTCTCATATATATTATTGCATTCAGTTCATACAATTCAGTGAGAAAGGCAGAGTATCAAAAAGAAGCACCTAATTTTTCAGTCATTTTCTAACTCAGTGGGAAATCGTCTATACTCAGTGCATTAGTGGTGGTTTCTGGAATTAGTCTTACTGCCTAAACCTGATAAGCACTGTACTCTGGCTAAACTAGTCAGATCCCTGGAAGTCATTCTTTTTTTTTTTTTTTTTTTTTTGCGGTACGCGGGCCTCTCACTGTTGTGGCCTCTCCCGTTGCGGAGCACAGGCTCCGGACGCGCAGGCTCAGCGGCCATGGCTCACGGGCCCAGCTGCTCCGCGGCATGTGGGATCTTCCTGGACCAGGGCACGAACCCGTGTCCCCTGCATCGGCAGGCGGACTCTCAACCACTGCGCCACCAGGGAAGCCCTGGAAGTCATTCTTGACTTCTCCCTTTCCCTATACGTTCAGTTAGTCACAAGATCATCAATTCTACCTCTAAAATATCCTTCACATCTGTCTGTCTTGCTCCTTTCTGATTCAAGCCACCAACATCTCTCCCCAGCCTCTACAAAATATGTCTCATCTCAGTCCTCCTTCACATCTCATCCTCTACAATTCTTTCTACACACTGCGATAGCCAGATTAATCTTTCTGAAATGCAAATCTGATATGTTACATCCCCCTTTAAAACCATTCATTGGGTCCCCTTGTCCTTGGGATCAAACCCAATCTCCTTAACCAGGTATCATAGAATTTTTCCTCAGTTTTACTTCTTTAACATATCTTGAGACAATCTGTCTTTCTCTTACTTCAATCCTATTCCAGACATTCCAAAAACTAGTTCAGTCTTTCACTTGTGCTTGTTTTCTCTCATCACTGGGTCTTCGTACATTATTTTCCCTTTATCTGAAATGTGCCTCTCTACATTCTTCTCCTTCTGGATATGTGCATACTTCTTGCTTTTCAGGGCTTATCTTAAAGAATCTCCTTCCTCTGAAGCCAGCCCCGACCTCCTAGATTAGGTTTACTTACCACAGCAGTCTGCAGTGTCTCACATTTCACTGTATTCATCATTTAATGGTTTATTCCCCACTAGATTGTACATGCTGGCAAGACAACAGACTTTTGTCTTATTCACTATTTGCTCCCCCATGCCTAACACATAGTTGGTGCTCCCTAAATACAGGTTGTTATTGAAAGACTTCTGTCTTCATCTCCTTGGACCTCAGGTTCCCACATGACTCATAGCTACCTCTCTTACATTCCAGAGTCTCTCATCTTCTCTGCTCTAGCTCCAAACAAAAGAAATATTAGTAATTCTCTTCGCTGTCCTGTAAAAGGGGAGAAGAATTTGGACAAAATGTTCATAAAATGCCTCTAACACTTTTTCCTTACAAGAATGATAGGCCAATTTCTGGCTAGTTGTGACTCATTCTGCAATTTTGTTTATCTGTCTTTATCTAAACTCTACAGAAAGATCTGTAGATCTTTCTGATAAATTACCCTGTCAAACCTGAATGCAAAAGCTCTCTATCTATATATACTTTTTACCCTTTATTTAAGTAATAGTTTTTTTTTTTTCCTAACCTTGTAAGAGAAAAAAAGTGAAAAACGTATCAGGATTCTATTTTTCTTTTCCATGGGTACACTTCTCTCTCTGTTTCATTGTTATCATCAAATTTGCTATCAAATGAATAGTAAGGTGGGTTAGTGATTGGATAAATGAATATAAAGTGATTTTAGGTTTCTGAATTACAATTAAAGTTAAAGTGCCATTTAGCCACACTGAATAGTTCTTGAAAGAGAACAAGGTATTTGAGTGTGAGGTAGAAATGAAATTACTCAACTGGTACCTAATTCTCAGACATTTTGCCTTAACTCTCTTAATAATAGCCCCATGCTTGCTGATCCCAACTCAGTCGCTTTGAGTTGAAGTTTCAGCTACTTCTTTACTTTCATAGGCATATTATTCTTAGAAATTCAGTGTGAGGTTGACACCGGAAATTTCCTTAGCTGTCATTTGTGAGAAGAACCTCTGTTTTCTTTTTCCACCTTGGAACAGACATCTGGGAAATCATTTTTAAGAAAATGAATCTTTGAATCATGACCTATAGTGGAACCACCAGGGAAGTCTTTTTAGTTGTGTTCTATGCATGTAGGTGTGGTCTAGCAGAAAATACTTCCAGAGCTAAGGAATGTTCTCATTGCAATACTGTCAATAGCAGGGTTATGCTTAGAAGAGCTAATGCTTAGAAGCATCACACAGGTTACCTAATTGCAGTCTCTCAACAGCCTTGTGAAGGATGTCAATATTTAACTCAGTGGTTCCCATCCTTGGCTGCACATGGGAATCACTTGGGGAAATTCAAAGATATAAGTACCTGTACCCCAATTTCAGGGGTTACGATGTAATTGGTTTTAGGTAAGGCCTGGGCATCTGGATTTTTAAAAGCTTTCCAGGGAATTCTAACAAACTGTCCAGGTTGAGAAATATTGCTTTAACTTTTTTAACTTAGAGCTGGAGACAATGATGCCTTCTAGGTGCAGGATTAATCCCATCTATCCAGTGAGTCAAGCACAACCAGGGCAGGAAATAAAAGTTACAGTCCACCAGCAGCTTTGTTGCTGTTGTAGTTTAAATGTTTATGTCTCCCTGCCTCCACCAAATTGGTATGCTATAACCAAACCCCAAAGATAATGGTATTAGGTGATGGGGCCTTTGGGAGGTGATTAGGTCATGAGGGCAGAGCTCTCCTGAAACGGGATTAATGCCTGATGTCTGAGAGAGCTCCCTTTCCTGCTTCCACCACGTGAGAATACAGGAAGAATTCTGCAACCAGAGGAGAGCCATCACCAGACAATGCAGGCACCCTGACCTCAGACTTCCAGCCACCAGAATTGTCAGAAATAAATTTCTGTTTTTATAAGCCACCCAGACTGTGGTATTTTGTTAGAGCAGCTCGAATGAACTAAGACAGTTGCCATATTACTTTACATTATGCACAGATTAAAATACAGACTTCTTACTAGGCATAAAAGACCAGGCACAAGCTGCTTATATTTTAAAATACATCTCATATCATCTTCTCCTTCACTCATTATGCATCAACCACACTGCTCTCTATCTGCTTTTTAGAGTTTGCACTTTCTCACGCTTTATTGCTTACGATTTTTACTGGGAATACTGGTTCATTCTCACGCTTTGGATAATAGTTCAGATGTCATCTCCTCAAAGTAGTCTTTGTCAACTGGCCTTATCCAATTACCCTTTATCTCACCACTTTATCTTGATTTTTAACAGCATAAATAATGTGACTTTCTTGTCTGTTTATTTACTATTTTATTGTATGCCTTTCCCACACTGCAAGGTTTATAAGAATAGATTTCTGTCTGTTTTGTTCATCACTCATCCCGGGACCATGCCTGTCACATAGTAGAAACAATAAAATATTTGATTAATTTACAGATTCATTTATTAAATGAATGAATGAATGAATGAATGAATGAAAAGTGGAATGAATAGACCAGTTTCAAAAATTCCTAAAGTATCTGAGTCACAGCCTCTTCCCTGATAGTGTCTGTGCAATCCACTCATCTTTTATTTCCTTATCTATGGATCAGATATAATATCATGGACTAGGAAAAACAAATATATGTGTGTGTGTGTGTGTATACATGTATAATCAGTTTTTCAAGAGTACCTCTGTATCCCCTTGCTAGTCAAAACCCACAGCCAAAGATGACCACACTTCCAACATTTGCTTAACCATATATTAGTTTCTCTTGCGTTTGAATTTTGTGAAAATTAATCATACTGAATGCATTATTTATGTTTCACTTCATTGTTCAGCATTACATTTGTAACATTCATTCTTACTGAATTTAAAAATTCTTTGTTCATTTTTATTTTTACTGCTTGCCTTCAAATAATATATAAATCTACTATAACTAAATTATCCATTCCACTACTGATGGACATTGGGTTGGTTCAGTATTTGGCTGTTAAGAAATGTCCTGCTATGATCATATTTATACATGCTCTTGGCATCTGTATACATTTCAGTTGGACATAGAGATCTATCTGGAAGTGAAATTGTTGGTCAAAAAAGTATGCATAGACTCAGTTTTAATAAGCAGTGCCAAACAATTTTCCAAATTGACTGCACCATTTTACACTGAGAGAAAAGTAAAAGAGTTACATTTGCTCTACATCTTTACCAATACTTGGTTATGTCAAATATGTATATTTAAACATTATTATATTTTATTTTATAGTATACATAATATATATAGTATATAAAATATAGTATATATACTTTTTCTTAATGATATGTTGTTCTTACATATTCTAGACATGAATTTTTTGTTAGATGAATACAGAAGAAATATTCTCTTAGTCTATGGCTTCTTATGTTACTCTTCTAAGTGTCTTTTGATGAACTTAACTTTAGTGAAGCCAACTTCATTATGTTTTTTTCTGAGGTATTTGATATTTTTATATGGTTTTAAATAATAATTTAAAATTTTTATTTCTTAGTTGTCACTGATAAATAGAAATATAATTTTATGCAGCAGCCTTGTTAGATTTACATTTTAATTTTACATGTTTATTTATACTTTTCAATTTTCAATATATACAGTTGTCTGTCAATATATACAGTTTCTTCCTTTGCAATCCTAATACCTTTTATTTATTTATTTGTTTACATTTATTTATTGCCCTATTGTTTGCACTAGAGATGCAGTACAATATTATAAAGAAATAGTAACAGTGGACCTCTTTGTCTTATTTTTTTCTCTCAGGGAAAGAACTATTTTACAGTTAAGTAGAATGTTGGCTTTTGATGTACATTACAGAAGTTTACTTTTACTCCTACTTTGCTGACAATTTTTATCTTGAATGTGTGTTGAATTTTATCAAGTACTTTTCCTGCTTCTTACAAAGGGATATGATTTCTTATATTTTATTGTGTTAATGCTGTGAATTGCATTAATTATTTTATTATTAATCTTTACCTTGAATTCCTGGAATAAACTCATTTTGGTTCTGTTATTATTTCACATATCATTGGGTTGAATTTGTTAATACTTTATTTAAGATTTTTTTTATTGGTTATGAGAGAGGATGGCCTATAATTTTCCTTACTTTAACTTCTGGATATGGCATAAGCTTTTTTAAAAATTAATTAATTAATTAATTTTATTTTTGGCTGTGTTAGGTCTTCGTTGCTGCGTGTGGGCTTTCTCTGGGTGTGGCAAGTGGGGGCTACTCTGTTGTGGTGTTCAGGCTTCTCACTGTGGTGGCTTCTCTTGTTGCAGAGCACAGGCTCTAGGATCATGGGCTTCAGTAGTTGCAGCATGCAGTCTCAGTAGTTGTGGCTCATGGGCTCTAGAGCGCAGGCTCAGTAGTTGTGGTACACAGGCTTAGTTGCTCCATAGCATGTGGGATCTTCCTGGACCAGGGCTCGAACCCGTGTCCCCTGCATTGGCAGGCGGATTCTTAACCACTGCACCACCAGGGAAGTCCTGGCACAAGCTTTTGCCGCTTCATAAAATTAACTGAGAAATATTTTCTCTTCTCCTACTCTCTGGAAGATTTTGTTAAGTTTCGTACCATTTCTTCTTTCAATTTTAGAGTATTTCGTCAATGAAGACATCAGGATCTGGAATTTTCTTTGTATGAAAAATTTAAATTGTGGATTAAATTTATTTAATTGATGTAGGGCTACCTATATTGTCTATTTCATTTTTTATCAGTTTGGTAAGTTGTATTTTCCTAGAAATTCTTCCATTTCATCTAACATTTCAGATTTATATACCTAAAGGTTTAATACATCATCTTGTTGTATTTGTAGTATATACTTAGGATCTGTAACACTGTATGCTTTTCTCAGATCTGACATTGATAATTTATGACATCTATCATCTTTTTATTTTTACCTTTCTATGGCTTGCTAGAAGTTCAAATTTTATTAACCTTGTTAAAGAATTAATTTTTGACTTTGTTAATATTACTCATTTGCATATTTTGTTATTTCATGTATTTCATTCTTTATTATTTCTCTCCTTTCCACCTTTTATCCTCCTACATATTTTGTTTTACTGAGATGGATACTTAAGCCATTGTTTTTCAACTTTTCTCTATTATATACTTTAAAGTCATGAACTTCTGCTTTATTACTGTTTTGTTTTTAACTGAGGAGGTTTGATATATATTTTTATTATGATTTAATTAAAGACCTTTTCTAATTTTTATTGTGATTCTTTTGGTCCATAATTAAGAAGTGTGTTCTTAGTGTGCAGATAGTTTGGGGTTTTCTGACTATGTTTGTATGGATGTTTAGAATAAATTTACTGTAGTAGGAGAATACAGTTTGTCTAATTGTATTTCTTTGGCATTTGTTGAGACTTGCCTTATAGCCCATTCATTAATTATTCTGGGTAAATGTTTCATCTGAACTTTGAAAAAATATTTGCTCTATGTTTTTTACGTGCCATTTTAGATATATATAAGTAAGGTCAAATATAGTAGTCATGTTTTCCAGGTTTTTCATATCTGTGTTTTTTGTATGTCCATCTTGTCAGAATAATATTAAAATTTCTCACTGTGATTATTGACTCATGTATTTACATTTTTAGTTTTATCCTAAATATGTAAATTACATTTACATATTTTCATCCTATGGCATTAGGCACATGCACATTTAGAACTGATTATACCTTTTCTTGTAGAATGACACTTCTGACAGTTAGAAATGCCCCTCTTCATCTCTAATAATACTTCTTGCCTTAATATCTGATTAGTCTAAAAATATAATAGCTAAAACAAATTTTCTTTGTTTAGGGTTTTAATGGTATATAATTTCATGCTTTATTTTCTCTGTCCTTAAATTTAAGGTGGTCTCTGTGAGCAATATATAATTGCATTTTGTATTTTTTTGTCAGTCTGACAATGGTGATCTTATTGTGAAGTATTTATTCCACTTTTAAAAATGTAGTTACAGTTATAATGAGTTTAAATAAACTCATTGTTTGCTTCCTTTTTTTTTTCTATTTTTTGGTGTGTGTGTATATATTTTGTTTGTTTGTTGTTATTGCTATTTCTATTCTTCGTTGAATACTTTAAAATTATCTATTTAACTAGAAATAATTCCCCTTTAATGAATTGCTACTTACACAGTTAATTTTTATTATTTTAGTGAGTGACATAGAGTTACAACATGTATCCTTTCTCTATCACAAACTGCTTGTATTTAGAACTTTATCTCTTCATGGATAGTTAAAGGACATTAGGTCACTTTAACTTCATTTATTTCCTCAAACTTTTTGCATCTTTGTTGACACAAATTTAAACTCTATCATTTTTAAAACTAATGCATAAATATCATTCTTTTGTACAGTCACTATTGATGTAGATTTACTCATATGTTTATCTTTCTTTTTTTCTTAACTCTCATTAGAATTTTTTAATGCTGCTCTCTTGGCAACAAATTCTGTCAGTTTTTATTTGTCTGAAAATATGATTATGAAATTTTCTTTCCATATTTCAAATACAACATTATTTTTTTGTATATAAACGATTCCATCGTTTCTGTAGAGAAATTAGCTGTCAGGTTTGTTTATAGTCCTTTGTGGGCAATGTGTCTTAGTGCTCTGGCTGCTTTCAAGATTTCTATTTATTTTATTTCTTTGATTTTTAATGTTCTTATTATGGTGTGTCTAGGTGTTAATTTTTATGCATTCTGACTAAGGGTTGTAGAGGGTTTTTATGTTTTAATCTTAAAACCATGGATGAATATTTCAATGTTTCATCAGTTTGGGAAAATTATTGACCAGTATCTCTACAAATATTGCTTTTAGACTTTGTTTTTAATCTCTCAAGGCACACAAACTATAGTTTTGTTAGACATTTTCACCATGCTCCAGCCTTGATATTTTTTATAGACCTGCTTTTTAGTTCACTAATTTTCTTTTTTGCTGTATCTAATCTGCTGTTAATTCAATCTATTATGTTCTTGAGTTCCCTTATTGGCCTTTTCAGCTATAGTGATTCCACCTGATTATTTTAAAAATAGATGTCTATTTCTCTGGTGAGATTCTCCCTTTTGTCATCTATTTTTTTATACAATTAATTGTATATATTCTAAAGACTGTGCATGATATTTCTAGTATTTGGATCACCTGTAGACTTGTTTCTGTACTTTTCTCCTATTGGCTTTAGGCCATTGGGTTTTATCTTAGCATTCCTGTATTTTTAAAATTGATAACTGGACATCATGTAAAAAATTATTCTCCCAGAGACACTTTATTTTTCTCCTTCCAATGGCTTAAACATAACTGGGACCCATAACCTTCATTGAAACAAAAATTGAAATAATGGTACTGAAAGCCCAGTGTATTTATTAGAGCCTCTGGTCTTTGACAAACTTCGAACACGTTTTTGTCTCTCCAGGAATGAGAGATCAAAATCATACTCAGTTTCTTAGCATCTTATCTAATACTTTTTAGTTGTCTCCTCATGCTCCAGCTGCATGTCAAATCAGAAAATAGGATTCAGAAAATGCCTGAGTAGGAAATTTATAAAGAATGTAAAGTTCACTTCCCAGTTGTTGCTTTTACAAAAGGAAAGTTGACTTTTCCTTTTGAGATCTCACCAAACTCCAGCGTTTGTCTTTCCTGCCCATAGACCACAGAAAGTTCTGAACCACCACTTTCTTCTCTTTCTTTAAGCTATGTAATGCTTTTTTTTTCTTTCTTTTTTTTTTTTTTTTTGCGGTACACAGGCCTCTCACTGTTGCGGCCTCTCCCGTTGCGAAGCACAGGCTCCGGACGCGCAGGCTCAGCAGCCATGGCTCACGGGCCCAGCCACTCCGTGCCATGTGGGATCTTCCCAGATCGGGGCACGAACCCGTGTCCCCTGCATCGGCAGGCAGACTCTCAACCACTGCGCCACCAGGGAAGCCCTGTACTGCTTTTTAAGGAGTAGATTTGTCAAGGCCATACAAAGACAAAGAGTATCCAACCAACCTCTATATATTTCCTTTCTCCCTGCAGTTTAGAAGCGTCAAGTCCTATGCCCTGCGTTTTGCATTTTGTCAAGCTATTCTAGTTTTTTTCTCAAGAAGGCTTGTCTGATACAAGCTACTCCATTATAGCTAGAAGTGAAAATTTTAGTTTTGCTTTGTTTTAGAATCAAACAAGTTATTGTAAAAGTGGCTACTAATCCTGACACCCAGTATTTTTTTTTTTTAATTTCCTCCTTCCAATTCACTGAATACCTC
Source organism: Leucopleurus acutus (assembly GCF_964270905.1). Classification (NCBI taxonomy): domain Eukaryota; kingdom Metazoa; phylum Chordata; class Mammalia; order Artiodactyla; family Delphinidae; genus Leucopleurus; species Leucopleurus acutus. The sequence goes on along the minus strand of NC_139151.1, from coordinate 51,170,283 downwards.
ATACCTAAACCTATGGGGCTGAATCCTTACTACCCTCAGAAAATTAGATCATATTCCTCAAGTTACTGCTGAAGTTTTACTGAGAATTGATATATGGAAGATATGGTCATTCCAAAGGAGGTGCTATCAGAACAACTGTTAAAGGATTAAAATTTTGCTCAAAAAATCTCCAGAGGCATTTATATCATTCTATAAATTTGAATTGGAATTCCCTAGCTTCTTTCTTAAACATTACCAACCCTATCACTGCCCTAGCCACATACCTCACAAAAATGAATATTGTTCTCAGTTCTCAGTAGGTCTGAGATATTTAAAATACATATTGTTTAAGTTTAACGTCTCTGCAGCCCATGCATAAATCTCTACGATATCATTATTGACTATTTCATGGGGAAAAAAAGGTTTATTTCAAGATAAAGACCAGTGTGTATATTTTTGCAATGATCTAATTTTCATGGCAAAAGAAAAAAATGGCAAACTAACAACAAAAAGCTTCAACACAGTATCCCTGAAATAAAAACTAAAGCAAAAACAAGCAAACAGAAACAAAGCCATGTAAAAAAGATAAAAGAGGGCTTCTCTGGTGGCGCAGTGGTTGAGAGTCCGCCTGCCGATGCAGGGGATACGGGTTCGTGCCCTGGTCTGGCAGGATCCCACATGCCGCGGAGTGGCTGGGCCTGTGAGCCATGGCCGCTGAGTCTGCGCATCCGGAGCCTGTGCTCCGCAACGGGAGAGGCCACAACAGTGAGAGGCCCGTGTACCGCAAAACAAAACAAAACAAAACAAAAAAAACACAGTATCTGCAAAGTGTAATAAAGTCAAGTGCAATAAAACCCGGTATGCCTGTATTGCCTAAATATTTAACCTTTAAAAAAAAATGATAAAAGAAAATGTATAGAAAAACACTCAAGTGATAGGACAGAAATACCACTAAGAATCCCATCATACTCTCAAAAATAAAATCACAAGAACACAGCTGGGAGATATAATAGCCAGAGAGAGGTACAAAGTCTAGGAAGTCTGAAAGTAAGGACAAACAGTTTTAGCTCCCCCTGCACCTGAGGACACTTTTTGTCACTGAGAAAGACTCAGATATGTATACTGCCAAAATGCATGCTTTGCACTTTACCCTTAAAAGGTAAGCAATATTTACTACTCAATTTCTACTCCTGTCTTTTTTCTCATCCTCTTGTGACTAATCATAAGCTCTTTAAGCTTCTGAGAGAAAGAGAATATATATATTTTGCAATACAGGTTTTCACCAAATTCTAGTTAGACAGTTACAAATTATTATTTTCCTAATATGGGCACAATATTTACATTTTCAAAAGTGCTTAAAATGAATCTACCAGGAAGTGGTGGGAAAGTCACTTACCTCATTTTAGTATCAGTTTCTTCTAAAACAAATTCCACAAAATAATGCTAGTTATGTCAACTGCACAAAGATGTTAGTGAGGACATTATTATGGGAGCAAAATAATATGAATTATAAGCACATTATAAATTAGTGTATTAATTTTTCAAATGCATCTGAATATAATTGCTATACACTTTTTTCACTGATATCTAATGTCATTTTACTTTTACCCCAAACAGATTTCTCAAAAAAAAATTATATTGACGTAAGGATAGAGGGGTTGAATTAATATTATTATTTGTACATAATAATGTTGATTTTTGTGGAGTTAAAATTGTAAAACTCATGCCTTTAAAAGCCTGGTATCATATGGTTGTAAGACAAAGTGAAGTTTGGCCAATTTTAAGCCTCATTTTAGGAGGCCTCAATGTACAATGCCTCATTAGTATGTCCTGCCAGAGTCTTTGACTTGGGTCTTTGGAATAAAAGATGAAAACTAAGGTTTCATTTCTGCTCTTGGCTGTCTGGTGACCTCGATGAAGTCACATTCACTGATTTGCACAAAAGATTAATTACTTAAAAATAGCAGAGCCCTGGAAGCCCCTAAGAGGAAGGAATTCTCCCAACGTGAACCATAGTCTCCTCTTTATTATTGTCACTGTGGTACCCAGTGGAGCACTGTGTACCTTCTCATCCCCATTTCTCCTCCCTGTGCTGGTCTCTTAATGTAGTATTATAAGAAAAAGTCATTATAAAAGCACACATGTTACCACATGTTACTTAGAGTGTTTTCAATATCATTTCACATTGTTTTCATAACATGTCCCACATAAGTACTCACTGAGTTAAGGAGGCAAACAGAATAGAAAGTCAAAAATCATTTGAGCCACTGAAAATTTGTTACAATAAATATACATCCATTTATATATGTATACATACTCATATATGTATAAATATATTTTCTTTCTACTTCTTTGACATTATATATATATGTATATAATTATTTTTACATATAAACTATCTATTTATATATAATTATCTGCCAAAGAAGAAGGAAGAAGATTTGGAATTTCATTAAAAGTGATGGTGTCCTACTTAGAAGAAAATGGATTTGGACAGGGAGGCCTGCAGATAAATGATAGATCTACTACTTAGGATGTCAGTCAAGTAACATTTAATTTGACTCTAGTTTCCCTCTTCTGTAGGACAGATACTTGGTATATTGCTTGCAGAAATGGCATCTGTTTTTCTCCTCTCAGGATCTATATCCCTTTGCAATGTGACTCTTCGGCAGTTCCTGTGTAGAGATGAAGTTTGTTTCTCCACCTCTTTTGACTCTGGGTTGGCCTTGTGACTTACTTTGACCAATGAAGAGAATATGGCAGAAGCAATGATTTGCTAGTCCTTAGCGTAGGCCTCAAGAGGTCTTTTTCTCTTTCAGTCTCTCTCTTGACAACCAGCTTAGCCAACACATGAGCAAGCTGAAGTAGCCTCCTGAAGGATGGGGAACCACATGGAACAGAAAATGAGGTGTTCCAACTGAACACCATCCTATTACAGCCAGCACCCAGCCAACTCCCTCAGGTGCCCACAGATGCCTGAGTGAGCCACCTGATACCAGAACTTTGCAGTTTAGCTTCACCCAGTGCAAACTGCCAACTTGCAGAATAATAAGCAAAAAATTTGCTGTTGTCTAGGACACTAAATTGTGTGGTGATTTGTTATACAGCAAAACCTAACTAATACAGGTATTATAGTATCTGGTTTTCCTTCATGGAAGAATTTAATTGAAATGAGTTACTATATAAAACAGAATATTATTTTGCCTAGTGAGGTGGTTATAACACAACTAACACTTCATGTAATTTAACTGGAAAAAAATTGATTTTCTGAGTATAAACTTAAGAACTTTTAATGTGGTTAGAAGAAAAAGAAAAAGATTACTGCAAGATTCTCTAGATCATAATAGTTTGAGCTTTTGATATTTTACTTTAAAAATGCTTTTGTTATGATCTGAATTCAGGGAAAAAATACAGTAAGATGGTCTCTCAATTGAGTTTTGCTACTATTTATGCAATGATTAGGGATTGTAAAGTGATTTCACAAAAAGTAGTTGGCGTGATATTATACTGACTTTTTAAAACTAATGCTCAGTGATGGTAAATGATTTGCTTGAATAACCTTATACAGTTTTGATGTGGCAAAGACAAGATTTGAATCCAGATGCTTTTGAATGTACCCTCATGTCATCAATAGGCCACAGTGCTTAAGATAATAGCCAAATTCAAACATACATGGATTTCCATTCTCACTTTTCCTCTTGCTAATTCTGTGGTCTTAGGCTAACTGCTTAACTGTGCAAAACCTGTTTTCTTATCTGACATTTGTTGTGAGGACTGTGAAATAATCCAAACACATTTAGGGGAATGTTCCTGACATATAAAGAATACAAAATGTTTTTCTGAAAAAAATTTCATAAAAGACCATGGAAAGCACAAACTTCAATCATATAAAATCTCTATGTCCTTAAATAATTTAGGATTTAACATAGATATTCTGAACATAAGGTCTACGTAGAATTCAGGAGTCTATAAATTTGTGTAAGATATTGTACTTTATTTTCACTAACTTCTTCCTGAAATTCAGCATTTCCTTCAATTATAAATATAAGCAGAAAACCCCAGTAGTAGTAACAGTACCTATAACTTTCTCATCAGTAGAGATTAAAGATATTTTAGAGCACATTATAGTTATTAAACGTATCCTAAAATATTGTTAGTGCCCATCACTATTTTGCAATTATTTATATTAGATTTAATACAAATGAATTCGGGAACATTCAATGAAACATGTCATTTGATTTATTGTATCACGGGAAAACTGATGCCTTTAGAATCTTTAATACACTCATTGAATTAACACCCTGAATTCCCAGCATTATGTCAATTTTTGAAAACACAAAGATGAAGCTCTATTGTTTGGGAAAGATTTAAACATAGTATGAAAGTTTTGTGATTTTAATATGCACAAGACACAATAAAAGCTCAAAGAAGGAGTAGCTAATATAGATGAGGTGAGGGCAAAGTCTTCTGAAGGGAAGCATACCTGAAATATGTCTTGATGGGCTAGTTGTTGTGTGAAGAAAGGATGAAGTTGATTTAGGGGGAACAAAAGATAATGAGAGAATATAATAGAGTCTGCTAGCTACTTGTAAAATGGTTTACTCTTTTTCCTGGGGCCTTAGCTAGACTATATTTCCCAGCCTCCTTTGCAGTTCTTTTGGTCACATGGCTGGGTCAAATTTTCATGAGGCTCACAGAAGTACTAAGGCCTGTTATATATAGGCCTGTTTCAAAAACCCTCCCACAGGTAACCCAATAAGATGAATTATAAAATTAATTTAAAAAATTATCTCAATTGTTTCAGTGATTCAGAATTCTTGTCAATTTTTTGGTACTCAAGTACCTTGATTACAAACAGTTAAGCAATCAATAAAATAGGAAATTTGAATAACTCAATGGGTACAAAACATCTAAATCAGGATTCCAAAGTAGTGTGAGAAAAATCTCATGATTTCTCATGAAACTGCTTATGAATGACTCATAGAAAAGAACTATGAATGGACAAGTAGGGGGTCAGACTTGGGCACCTATAGGAAAAATTTGACATTTGAATTGAATTCTCTGTATCCCAGTTTCTTCTTTTATAGAAATAAAGATATTTATATTTTACAGCATTTTAATGATTCCTTACAATATAGAGAACATGTAGCTTAGTACCTGATTTATAGAAGACACTAAATAAAATCACTTCCCTCTGCTAAATATATAGTGCACTCATTATGATGATGAAAATTTTTATGTATTTTTCTGATTGGTATGATTTAAACTGAAACATTTAAACTCATGTTGTTTTTTTTTATTTCAACAAGCAAATACTTTCAAAAATGACTGTATTAAATTAAGATTTCAACCTATAAAATATTTTCCTCTATGGGAAGGCACCGGCTTTACTTGCAATATGCATTAATAAAGCACACTGGATTACTTTACTTTAAAGTTTAAGTGCCTTTTTGCCCAATACTATAAATAGAATTTTAATGAAAAAGTTTGATCAAGTTGAGATGAATTACATTTCACACAGCATGCACTTAATACAATGTGGATTTTAAAAAACCCTTGGGCAGAAATTATGTCTCCAGCGTTTTATTTAGCATTAAGTATATTGTCAATAATCTCAATTGTTGATGATAAATAATAATCCAAAGGCATTTACAATTTTTCAGAATTCAGAGATTCTTTTACTCATTTTACAGTTGTCAGATTAAATAAAATACAGGTGAACCTACAACTCTGCATTTCTTTCCCTTTTTTTTTCTTTTAAAGGTATCTTATGCATGAAAAGATACAGCCTTTCAATTACTTTTATAAAGGTATAGATATGAACAGCATAAACTAAAATATTAGCACTAACATTATTTTCAAATACTTGAGCGAGATAAAACATATACTACCTAACAGCCTAATCCTGACTACATACTGATTTCATACTGAAGATCCCTCCAGCTTCTAGCCAGGCACCTTGCCAGTTAGAGTGAATGACTATCACCTCAAAATATCACAGATGTCTCCAAATATAATCCTCCCTTTTATTTTTCCATCCAGCATAGAAATGTCAATCAAGATTTTATGGAAATTTTGGGAGCCTCTATGTTCAACCAGGACAACATTGTAATTTAATGAATTATAGAAAGTACTTCTTACTGTGTGAAATTCAAGTTTTATGTTCTCCAGACTAACTTCTCTCAAACCCTGAGTTCCAGCTTCTAGTTTCTAGCTCTAGGAGGCAGAATTTTGGCCCCTTGATCTTTGACACTTGTTGGTACTTCCATGGTTATGCTTCCTTTCATGGCAAAAGGGACTGCATACATAGTTAAGATTACTAACCAATTTATTTTAAAATGAAGAGATTATTCTGGATTTTGGGGTGGACGCAATGTAATTATATAAATCCTTAAAAGACAAAGGAGGAAGGGAGGAGAGGAAGTCAGAGAGATTCAAAGTATGAGAAACACTCACCACCACATTGCTGACTTAAGATCGAGAGATCCATGTGAAAAGAATGGAAAAAAATTTGATTTCTGCCAACTAGCAGTGAGCTTGGAAGAGAGTCCCAAGCCTGAGATGAGAACTACAGCCCAGCTGATGCCCTGATTTCTGCCTTGTGAGCTTTAAGAATCTAGCCACACTGTGTTGGACTTGGGACCTATAGAACTATGAGATAATAATTAGGAGCCTGTTAAACTGCTAAGTTTGGGGTAATAAAAATAGAAAATAAACACATTTTTCTTGTGTGAGATGGTGGGTATGCCTATACCTTAGTCATATACATAATGGTACTATAGACTTTGAGTACATGTGGGCTTTACCTTGAAAGCTAGCGGAAAATCTTATGATACCTGGAATCTCTTGCATGCCCTCCTTTGGATTCTCTCCAGGGTAGTTTTGACCCTTTGCTGATTATTTAACCAGAATTTCACGCTACTTTGTACGTGCATATGCACCACTAATGTATACAGCCATCTTGAGGGCTATTTTTAGCATGGAATCATGTTGGACCAATTTCTGTCTATAGAAAACAGCCTATACAATAGCACCAATCTTCAAAACGTAATACTTGGTTTTAAGGAGAGTTTTTTTAAGGCATGAAAGAACAATACTGTGACACATAAATCTACTGAGAATGTGGGTCATGGTAACTGATGTCAGCCAACTAGTTTATATTCAACATCATTAATCTCTTGGACATGACAAATCTTGGTAGCAGAAGGGAATAAGTTCCAGATAATACACTTTTGAAGTAATGGATAACCCTTCCTATGAAGTACTTTCACGACTTTCCTTGTCAAATTTATGATTTTATTATTAACATTCAAAAATGGAAGCCCAAAAAGATACAGTTGCAAATCAGTTTCACTGTGCCTTCATAATGAGTTCCTAATTGAACTCAATTTCTGATACAGAAATTTCCTTCCATTCTTAATTTTAATGACATGTATAGAAGGATTTAGTGACTGGAAATTAAAAAAATTATTTTAACTATTTTTTACGCATTTAATAGGTGAAATATAAATCATCACCACATTAATATGATAATAGAGTGTATTTATGCATCTTTACAGGTTAGAGTATGATCACTTTGTTAGTGTTTCACTTAACTCATTAAAAATAGATGATAAGTAAGAATAGCCCCAAATGCTAATGCTTATTATATAAGGATCTATGGTAGAAGATTTACATTTGGAATTTTAATGTCTAATAAAAAATTACTGCTTTTTTTTAAAAATAGATTATTTGATTGGCTTTTCTTCTTAATCATTTACCTTGGGTAGCTGGCATACAGCATCTCATTTTTTTTCCTAGCATGATTTAGTGGAAATAGGAAAGGCAATGCTATCAAACAAACCTCACTTTTGCTACAGACTCTAAACCTTGCTAGCTGCCAACCTTGAAAAACTAACTTGAACTTCTTGAACATCACTTTCCTCATGTGAAAATGAGAAAGTATTTGTACTTAGAAGAATTATGAAGATAATTTTTGAAAATTACATAAAGAATTGTCTGGTATCTAGTACACATATGAAACTCAAAAAATATAGCTAATATGAAAATGAGGATAAAGATGAGATGATAGTAATGACTGTGATGATGGTGACTATGTCAGGAAATTTTCTTTGTTCTAATCCCCATCCCTCTTTAGAATTTTACTTGTTCATTATACACTTTGAAGATTAAAGCATTTCTTGACTACTGACTTTATGCCAGGTATTGTGTTAGGTATCAAGCATATGAAATCTAATAAAACATCATCTTTGCTAGGAAGAAATACTGCTAGCTATCCATGTACATTTTTTTCAGATTTATATAAAATCTGTAATGAGATTTCTAAGCCCTGCTTCATATTTTTACATTGTAATTGCTATCTTATCATTTCAGAGTTATATATATTATTTCCCTAACTGAAATATCAACTCTCACTGACAAGAAGATTTACTTTGACTTATTGGAACAGATAAGTCATGTTATTACTTAAAAATCCTTCACATGCAATGGCTACTAGATAAATAGTCAATGATTGAGAAAGCAAACAAATTGATGAATAAATTAATGGCTTCAGGTGACAAAATAGAACTTTACACCACTTAACCTTTTTCCATTTTAAATACCTCAAGCTTTAGAACAATAAGCCACTCAGAGATTCTTCCATTGTTTATCGTTTTTTCTTTTTGTTAGCACTCTCCACCTACATTCTCATTCCACTTCATTCAGATTTCTACTCCCTCTGTGCAATCAGAGAATTTTAATCATTCAAATACTTATCACCTTCTCTGTGTCAGGCACTGTCATGTGATGAAAGGCTACAGTAGGGAACAAGTCAGAGTTTTGGCCCTCACTGAGATCATTGACAAAAGGGCTGTGGGAGACTGAGACTCTGCTCTCAAAGGCCTCGCGGTAACACTCACTTACTCCAAGTCCCAGCACAGAGGTAGGAGCTTGAAAAACACCTGGGTCATACAAGAAGGAGACTCATTGACTAAATTTTAGGGTGTTAGCCCAAGAGGCAAGGATCTGGTGGAAATTTCTCCAGGGACTGAAGTACTGGTGGGTACCATTTTTGACTCCCCTTCCACCTAGCTGTCTCAGTGCTGGCAAGCCCCATTTCCATCACTCTCCTTTAACTGAGCTACCACTGTACAACCTGCCCTACCATTCCCCTGAGGACTCGACCTGCCTGCCCTGGCCAGGCTAGTCCCACCCCACTTATTGGGCAGCGTGCAAAGTAACCCTTGCTCCACGGCTTCAGCCCCACACAATAACATGCTCACAACAGTCACAGCTGTGCCTTACAGCCAGTAGGGCCAGGGTACAACGACATCCATTAGCAAACCCACAGAAATTGCAACCCAGTGAAACAGGAGGGCACATGCAGCCCACAAAGAAAATACCCTTTGAGCACCTGACTCTAGTTACCATGCCACAGGGTCCCAAAGGACACCTTTTACGTATGGTCATTCTTTCAAGACTGGGAAATGTACCTGATCTACCCAACACATAGAAAGAGAGAGAGCGAGTTAGACAAAATGAGTAGACAAAGGGATGCCTTCTAAATGAAAGAACAAGACAAAACATCAGAAAAAGGATGAAATGAAACAGAGATAAGCAATTTACCAGATAAAGAGTTCAAAGTAATGATAATAAAGATACTTCCTGAACTCAGGAGAACAATAAATGAACTCAGTGAGAAATTCAACAAAGATAAAATATAAAAAAGAACCAATTAGAACTGAAGAAAACAATAATTATTGACACGAAAAATACACTAGAAGAAATCAACAGGAGATTAGAGGATGCAGAAGAACAGATCAGTGGTCTGGAAAACAGGAGAGCAGAAATCACCCAATCAGAACAGCAAAAAGAAACAAGAAAAAATGAGGATAGTAAGAGACCTCTGAAACATCAAATGTAATAATATTCACCTTATAGGGATCCCAGGGAAAGAGGAGAGAGAAAAGGGCAGAAAAATTAATTGAAGAAATAATGGCTGAAAATTTCCCTAATGGGGCAACAGAAACAGATATCCAAGTCCAGGAAGCACAGAGAGTTTCAAATAAGATAAACCCAGAGAACCTCACTGAAACACGTTATAATTAAAATGTCAAAAGTTAAGGATAAAGAGAAAATCTTAAAATCCTCAAGAGAAAAGCAATAGGTTACATACAAGGAAACCCCTTGTATGTGAGACTATCAGCTGATTTTCAGTGGAACTTTATAGACCACAAGGGATGGGCAAGATACATTCAAAGTGCCTGGTAAGGTTCATTCACAATTGTAGAAGAGATTAAGAGTTTCTCAAACAAGCAAAAGCTAAAGGAGTATATCACCAATAAATTAGCCTTACAATAAATAATAAAGAAACTTCTTTAAATGGAAAAGAAAAGGTCATAACTAGAAACAAGAAAATTAGGAAAGAAAAATTCTCATTGCTAAAAGCAAATGTATATTAAAAGTAGTGGATCAACCACATGCGAAGCTAGGACAGAGATTAAAAGGAAAAAAAGGTAGTAAAATCATCTGTATCTAAAATAGTTAAGTGATATGCAAAATGAAAAGATATACAATATGATGCCAAAACATAAAATGTGGGGGCAGGAAAGAAAAATATAGTGCTTTTAGAATGCAATTGAACCTAAGTGACAATCAACTTAAAGTAGACCACTATATACATAGCTTATTTATATAAATCTCATGGTAACCACAAACCAAAAACCTATAACACATACACAAAAAAATTAAAAGAAATAAATACAAACATAACACTAAAGAAAGTCATCAAATCACAGGAGAACAAGCGAGGAAGAAAGGAACAGGGAAGAACTAAAAAAAATCAGAAAATAATTAACAAAATGGCAATAAGTACATACTCACAAATAATTACTTTAAGTATAAATAAAATAAATGCTCCAATCAAAAGACATAGATGGCTGAATGAATTTAAAAAGAAAATCCCTGTATATGCTGCCTACAAGAGACTCCCTTCAGATCTAAAGTTACACACAGACTGAAAGTGAATGTATGGAAAAAGACATTCCATGAAATGGAAACAGAAAGAAAACTGGGATGGCAATACTTAGATAAAAATAGACTTTAAATCAAAGACTAACAAGAGACACAAAAGGACAGTACATAATGGTAAAGGGATCAATCCAACAAGAGGATATAAAACTTGTAAATATCTATGCACCCAACATTGGAGGACCTAAATACATAAAGCAAATATTAACAGACATAAAAGGAGATTCTGACAGTAATAGAATAACACTAGGGGAGTTAAACACCCCACTTACATAAATGGATGAATCATCCAGACAGAATATCAATAGGAAAACATTGGTCTTAAACAACAAAGTAGACCAGATAGATTTAAGAGAATATACAGTACATTAAACCTCAAAAGAGCAAAACATTCTTTTTAAGTATACATGGAACATTCCCTAGCATAGATCACACGTTAAGCCACAAAAAAGTCTCAATAAATTTAAAAAGATTGAAATCAGACTAAGCATCATTTTCCACGTCAATGGTATAAAACTAGAAAACAGTTGAAAGAAGAAAACTGGGAGAAAAACACAAACACATGGAGACTAAACAACATGCTTCTAAATGACCAATGGGTCAATGAAAAAAATCAAAGAGGAAATAAAAAAAAATTCCTTGAAACAAATAAAAAGGAAACTACAACATTCCAAAATCTATGGGACGCAGGAAGAGCAATTTTAAGAGGATTTATATAATCTTATAGGCCTATCTGAGGAAATAAGAAAAATCGCAAATAAACAAACTAACCTTACACCTAAAGGAACTAGAAAAAGAACAAACCCCAAAGTTAGTAGAAAGATGGAACTAATAAAGATCAGAGTGAAAATAAGTGAAATTGAGACTAAAAAATACAATTGAAAAGATCAATGAAACTAAGAGATGGTTCTTTGAAAAGATAAACAAAATTGATAAGCCTTTAGCCAGACTCATAAAAAAGAGAGAGTGCTCAAATAAGTAAAATCAGAAATGAAAGAGAAGTTACAACTGACAGCACAGAAATACAAAGAATCACAAGATTACTGTGAACAATTATAGTCCCAAAATAAAAGAAATGAATAAATTCCTAAAAACATACAATCTTTCAAGAGTGAATCGGGAAGAAAAAGAAAAAAAAAAAAAAAAAAAAAGAACAGACTGATCATTAGTAATGAAACTGAATCAGTATTCAAAACACTCCCAGCAAATAAAGGTCCAGTACCAGATGGCTTGACAGGTAAATTCTATCAAACATTTAGGGAAGAGTTAATATCTATCCTTCTCAAAATATTCCAAAATAACTAAAGATGAAAGAACACTCCCAGACTTATTCTATGAGGTCAACTAATGGTACCCTGACACCCAAACCAGACAAAGACACCACAAAAAAGAAAATTACAGGCCAATATGCCTGATGAAAACAGATGCAAAAATTCTCAACAAAATATTACCAAACCAAATTCAACAATACATAAAAAGGATCATAAATCATGATCCAATGGGGTTTATTCCAAGATGCAATGATGGTTTAATATCCACAAATCAATCAATGTGATATACCACACTAACAAATGAAGGATACAAATAATATGATATTCTCAATAGATGTATAAAAAGCATTTGACAAAATTCAACATTCATTTATGATAAAAATTCTCAACAAGGTGGGTATAGAGGGAACATATTTCAGCATAGTAAAGGCTATATAAGTCAACCTCACAGCTAACATAATAGTCTAAGGTAAAAAGTTGAAAGTTTTACCTCTAAGATCAGGAATAAGAAAAGGATGTGTTCTGTCACCACTTTCACCATTTTTATTCAACAAAGTATTAGAAGTTCTAGCCAGAACAATCAGAAAAGAGAAAAAGATAACAGGCATACAATTCAGAATGGAAGAAGTAAACCTGTCACTGTTTGCAGATGGAATAATGTTATATATAGAAAACCTTACAGACTCCAGCATAAAAATAATTAAAACTAATACATAAATTCAGTAAAGTTGCAGGATACAAAATCAAAATGCAGAAATCTGTTGTGTTTCTATACACTGATAATGAACTATCAGAAGGAGAAATTAAGAAAACAATGTTATTTACAACTGCAATAAAAAGAATAAAATACCTAGGAATAAATTTAACCAAGAGGTGAAAGACCTGTATTTAAAACTATAAGACATTAATGAAAGAAATGGAAGATGACACAAATAAATGGAAAGCTATACCATGCTCATGTGAAGAAATAAACTACTTTTATATGACCAATTAATCTTCAACTAAGGAGGCAAGATTATACAATGGGGAAAGAGACAGACTTTAGTAAATGGTGCTGAGAAAACTGGACAACTATATGCAAAAGGATGAAACTAGACAATATTTTTACACCATACACAAAAATAAATTCAAAATGGATTAAAGATTTAAATGTAAGATCTGAAACCATAAAACTCCTAGACGAAAACATAGGCAGTATTCTCTTTGACATTGGTCTTAGCAATATTTTTTTGACTATCACCTCAGGCAAGGGCAATAAAAGCAAAAATAAACAAATGGGACTACATCAAACTAAAAAGCTTTTGCACAGTGAAGGAAACCATCAACAAAATGAAAAGGCAACCTACTGAATGGAGAAAATATTTGCAAATGATATATCTGATAAGGGGTTAATATCCAAATTTTATAAAGAAATCACATAACTCAATATCAAAAAACAACAACAAGAAAACCAATTAAAAAGTGGGCAGAAGTCTTGAGCAGACTTTTTTTTTATCAAAGAAGGCACAGAAATGGCCAACAGACACATGAAAAAATGCTCAACATCACCAATCATCAGGGAAATGCAAATCAAAACCATAATGAGAGATCACCTCACACTTGTCAGAATGGCTATTAGCAAAAAGACAACAAATAACAACTGATGATGAGGATGTAGAGAGAAGGGAACCCCTGTGCACTGTTGGTGGAAATATAAATTGATACAACCCCTATGAAAAACAGTATGGAGATTCCTCAAAAAATATTTTAAATACCTATCAGATGATCCAACAGTTTCACTTCTGGGTATTTATCCAACAAAAAAACCCTGACTAATTTGAAAAGACATATGCACCCCTGTGTTCACTGCATCATTATTTACAACAGCCAAGATATGGAAGCAACCCAAGTATCCATTGATAGATGAATGCATAAATGGAATTTTACTTAGCCCTAAAAAAGCATGAATCTTGCCATTTGTGACAACATGGATGGACCTACAGGGTAATATGTTAAATAAGTCAGACAGAGAAATAAAAATACTGTATCATTTCACTTAAATATGGAATCTAAAAATCAAATGAACAAACAAAACTAAACGAAACAGACTCATAGATACAGAGAACAAACTTGTGTTTCACAGAGGGGAGAAGGTAGGTGGTCAGGCAAAATAGATGAAAGAGATGAGGAGGTATAAACATCCAGTTATAAAATAAATCAGTCACGGTGATGTAATGTACAGTATAGTGAATAGAGTCAATAATATTGTAATGATTTTGGTGACAGATTGTTTCTAGACATCATGGTGATCAATTCATAATGAATATGAATACCTAATATGAATATGAAGATAAACCACTACGTTGTACACCTAAAACTAATGCAATGTTGTATTTCCACTATACTTCAACAACAACAAAAAAGAAAATGTAACTCAAAGGTTATAATTTTATTGTCCTGAGCAATATTAACCATTTTTATGTCTAACCTAAAAATCTTAGTCTAACATGCTTTTTTTTTATCAGAACTAGTTTTTATTTTTTATTTTTAAAAAATTTGTATTGGGGTATAGTTGATTTACTGTGTTAGTTTCAGGCATAAAGCAAAGTGAATCTGTTTTACATATATTTAAACAAAACTCATGCAAATACATAGTTCTTCAAGTGTTCTTGCTACTAGCTTTATCATCTTCATGGTTTCTGTATTAATGATTTAATATATTCTTACATTTTCTTTCTGTATTTGTAGGAGTCTTTGGTTTTAAATATTTGAAAATATATTTGACAATATTCTTTACCTCAGTAAACCTCCTCAATAACCTATAACATAGTAGTAAGTCCATTTTACAGAGGTGTAAATTGAGGCTTGGGAAGTGCAAGTGACTTCTTTGAGATGAGATAGGTCAGTAATGTTAGCTCTAGTGATTTCTCAGTTCTGGTTCTGGTACCATCTTCCTGTCCCTTCTATGCTGGATTCATGACAATCCCAATTTCTGTAATCTTTTCTATCTCACAAGAGCTATGGGAAAGGAAATACTGTAAATATTCCTTTCATACCAGTGTCACTAAAGGGGAGATCCTGCATGTAGATGCTTTTCAGCAAGCATTTTGTGATTTCAGTACAAAATGAGAAAAATCAATTCTGTGTGTTCGATGGAGGTTCCCAGAATCAATTTTTTCCTTGTCAGGAAACACTTTATCATAGTTTCTTAATATAAAACTATCTATCTTCCATGAAGAATGCAAAAGAGAGATGACAAAGTATTAAACTAACACATTTAGAGATGCCTGAGGCTGGAATCTGGACTAAATAGATTTAGCCAACCTTGATGGAACATGAGAAAATCAAATGTAGGAAAAAAAAACCAGTCTAGGCACCTGTTATCTTTCCTAGAGACCTCAGGCCTGAATTAATACTGACGGTTATGAATTAAAGTTGGCAATAGACTGGAGACACAAGGAGTCTTATTCATTTTATTTTATTTTATTTATTTTATTTTTAGTATTATTATTAGGGGAACTAGAAGAAATATGAATGTTCTTCTGTGGTAAAGGGTCCTGAGAGAGCAAAGACCTGACACTTTAAAAATGATGGAGCCATTTTAGTGTAACTGCTCTTATCTTATACAGGAGCAAGTATGAAATGAAGTTTCTGAGCCTTGGTGACCCCTTGTTTTTATCGTTTATTGTGTAATGGAAGAAGATACTGTCATATAGACAGAAGGGAATGGTTGAGAGGAGTCATTTGTGGCATTTTGTAGTGTAGAGTATCAACCTGTGCCTGGAGTTGGTTCACAAACATGGCTATGGATAGAACGACAAAAGGACATTTTTACAAGTACAACTTATAGGGACTTGTCCTTATTTACTGATCAGAATCTCCTGAGAATAGGATGGGGAACCTGTATTAAAATCAAATGAAAAGTATCCAGTCCACACAAATAATAAAACAAAGAAAAAGCAACCAAGTAACTGACCAAATACAAAGCAAGCCAAACATAACAATCTTGCCAAGTCTCATAATAAACCAGGTCTGGTTTTCAAAGTAGCATGACACCCCAGAGTAGTACAATTCTGAGGCCAACTGCAAGGCATGTTTTACTAAGTTCCAGTGCTTATAAATAAATAAAATAAACAAGCAAATAAATCCAAAGATATTGAGGATTACCTTTATAATAATGATGTCGCTTTCACTTACTTGCTATTGGAGAAACCATATCAGAAGAGAAAAGGCTGAAGTCACATCAGAAGGTGTGATAAATGCACGTATATTGCAACCTGGCTTGCGTGTGTCATGGCCCCCGTCTGCAAAACTCGGGAGAATGTGTTGTAATATATAAAAAGTGTAAGTCTTAGTTGTTACTCTTGAGTTTCATGAAATACGATTCAGAAAGAGAGAGAGACAAAGACAGAGAAGAAGGAGAGGGAGGGAGGAGGAGGGAGAGAGGGGGAGTGGGGGGAGGGGGGAAGAGAGAGAGAGAGAGAGAGAGAGAGAGAGAGAGGGAGAGAGAGAGAGAGACGGTGCTATCTTTCCTTTCCAAATTGTAGGACTTATTTGAAATCTCTTACTTCTTTGGAGGCTATGGAAAACTGTAGAAGCATGACATAAGATAAGACCTTATATCTAACATTAGCTGTGTGAGGTCAAAAAGTCAATTGCCCGTCAGGGTGTTAGTTTCTTAAATTGCAAAGTGGAAAAAATAGGATTGCTGTAGGGGTTAAAAGAGGTAATAATAAAGCACCTAGAACAGTGTCTGGTTATTTGTAAGTATTAAATAAAGAGTGTTATTACTTGGTGTTACACAATTCAGTTTTCATATCAGATGCATAAAAAAGAATCACTTATTCATTAAGCTATTTAGGCATTTTTCACTGAATTTATATATATTCAGACTCATGAATTTGCCATCTATAAATTTAAAATTATAAATTGCTACTATCACAGGCTTGTTGAGAGCTTTTAATAAATGAATATAGGCCAAGTGCTAAGAATATTGACTACCACAGAGTAAATGCTCAAGGGTGCCAGCTATTAGAATCATCAGCTATTGTCATTATCATTCAGCAAAGACAATAGTCAAAACATCTAAAGACCCTTTCAGATGATTTTAAAAGCACTATACAGATTCTCTTAATATGAGCAGCACAAAATGTTATAGCCACTGTATTGTCAGACTGAAATGATACAAAACGCTCAGTAAAGTAGTTAACAGCTCTAACCACAGGGAGAGAGTCAGCATTTCTGGATCCGATTTCAAATCATAGCATTTTATGTATTTTTAAGTACCCGGTGACACCTACTTCCCTGGAGGTAGACTCCTTGGGGCAAGGGCTGTAGCTTTTATTTGGCTTGAGAAGTGCTACAAAATCTTGATTGTTGGCAAGATCTCATTCTCTAGAAATTGATGGGGTGGCTGAGAAAAGCCTTTAAGTAATTTAGATGGAGCATTTTAAAGTCAATTTAGAAGCTATTTAGGGAAGTCTGAGTCTGAAGTCAAAGTTGAAGCTGAAACGGCCAATGAGGCCTACAGGTAAAGAACCACAATCGATAAAGGCCATTATCCTAAATAAGTCCAGGACACCATAGCCCAGATGAGTGTTTTAATTCCTGTCTGCCAACGAGTTAAGGCAGATAGAATGAGACAAAGGGCCCAGGGGCTCAGAGGCTACAGAAGCAGAGTAAACTGTAATTCTGCCAAGAAGTTTCTCTGTATTTAGCAATTTTCTCCCTTGCCTTTCCTCCTGTTTCTGGCCCCTCCCCCTTGCTGTTCCGTCCCTGTCCTTACCCATCCCCCCAATTGTTCTACCCTAGCAAAGCCTTGACTTATCAAGACTCAACCAGAAAACTCTCTCCTCTATAAAAACTCTCTGGAGAGCTCCCTTTTTCTGACCAGTGGTTCTCAAATGATGGCTGCACATATCAGAATCGTATGGGACAATCACACATGCCTGGCATTTAGCACCCAAGACTTGGATTCAGTTTGTCTAGACTGGGACACTGGCAATGGATTTTGTTTTCAAAGGTTTCTAGTAGATTCTAACATGTGGTTAGACTTGAACACCACTTTGGAATGACACATTTCTTCTTACTCCACTTTTCCTTGTAACACTCTACTGGACTTGGGTATTTCTTGTCTTTTGTCTTTCAAAATTACTCTGCTATGCGGATGGACCTAGAGTCTGTCATACAGAGTGAAGTAAGTCAGAAAGAGAAAAACAAATACCGTATGCTAACACATATATATGGAATCTAAAAAAAAAAAAAAAAAAAAAAAAATGGTACTGATGAACCTAGTAGCAGGGCAGGAATAAAGAGGTAGACATAGAAAATGGACTTGAGAACATGGGGTGGGAGGGCAAAGCTGGGGCGAAGTGAGAGTGGCATTGACATATATACACTGCCAAATGTAAAACAGATAGCTAGTGGGAAGCTGCTGCATAGCACAGGGAGATCAGCCCGGTGCTTTGCGATGACCTAGAGGGGTGGGATAAGGAGGATGGGAGGGAAGCTCAAGAGGGAGGAGATATGGGGATGTGGGTATGCATATGGCTGATTCGCTTTCTTGTGCAACAGAAACTAACACAGTATTGTGAAGCAATTATACTCCAATAAAGATCTATTAAAAATAAAACTATACGGGAAGCCAATTCACACCTACTAGGATGGCTATAATAAGAAAAAAATCAGATATAATAATAAAAAAAATTACTCTACTATGAACTTCATGAATTCAGGGGCCTCTCTCCTTTTTCTTTATTTTGTTGCTGGAGGGACTAAAGTTGATACTCACACATTTCTTGATTTGTGGATTAATTCCTTTATTCACTCTTCACTTAATCATATTTTTAATTCTTATATTCTGGCATTGATGAATTCATTCATTCATTTACTGAGGCATTCCTTTACCAACAATGTATGTCTTACATTATTCAAGCAATGCATGAATGACTGAATAAATGAATGGATTACTATTTAGATTCATCAAAGTCTGATGCCACATTTTAGGAAAAGTACAAAGAAGATGTGCATAGGAGAACTCATTACAATTGTATATGATGTATACACACAGAGTCATACACATACCCAAATGTACATAACCCACATGCATATACATGTATGAGTTTATGTTCTTCAAGTTACAACTTAGTGGTTAAGAGCAGAGGCTCTTGAGATCAGACTGCCTAAGTTGATTCCTAGCTCCACCAGGTACCATCTCTTCCCCTTACCTATCTCTCCTTCAGCTTCCTCATGAAGTAGGGGTAATATCATAAGCTACCTCATATATGAAGGTTGTGAGGATGAAATGTATTAATCTATGTAAAACAAGAGTGAGTGCTATATAAGTGTTAGCTATTATTAATTTTTTTGCTACTTTCTCCTTCATATTTTGTGCCATTTCATATTTATATATAGCCTTTCAGGACTGGCTAAGTCAGGCTGGGACACACTGATTGTCTCAGAGCTTTCAGATTGCCAACATGGCAGAGTTAGAATTCTAAATGATGAGCCTGTCATTTTTCCACAGTGAACTGCTTGCATAGTTCCATGGAATAACTGCTGACATAAAAAAAGGAAAGGTAAAAGAAAACAAAGGTGTCTTGTCAACCTGAAGTCTTCCAACCATTTGAAATAATTGCTACGAATTAATATGCTGTCTTCTCCAAATAGCAGTTAACATCTGTGCTCCCAACAGATGTTCACCACCTCTCATAGAACTGTTCCCCAATTATCCACATAAGCTTTATTCTCTTTGTGAATTCCATATAGCAAATTTCCATCCAAGTGAGTTTTTTTCCTTGCTACTACTTCATGGTCAAAAAATCTACATAAAATTGATTTTTTTAACAGAATATCAACAACCACAAAATACTGAAGGAAAAATATACATCATGTATTATATGTATTGTAATACATCACATAATATGTGAATTTATTAAACAATGTAAAAGATACATATTATGTTTCAATACATGGTTTAGTAAGAAATAAATAATTTCTGTATAAAATATTATTTACACAATTAGAAGTATTTATTTTACCTAATCTAAGTTTTGAGACTTAAGAGTTGTTTCTTTATGAAGTCTTTCTAATTATGAATCTAAGATTCATTCCTTAAACATCAACACATCTCAAATTTCATACTAGTCTTCATCATACATTCCTAAAATTGTCTAGAAGATGTTATGGCAGTAGCTGACTGCCAACAAATCTCAAAAAAAGAATCTCTTTTTTCTCTCTTAATATAATCTTGATCATCACTGGAAAATGTTCACGTTTACAGTAAAGATTTTGCTTACTGATTTTCTGCCTCTGGGTAAATGAAATAATTATTTGGGAAAGAAGATAATTCAATGGAGTACAGAACTCCATTATTTCTTAAATTTAGGTCTTAATTGACAGAAAATTCTTATGCTGAATTCTTTCCACGCACTTACTTTGTGACCCAGGGTTAGTAAAACAATTTCTCTCAGACACAAAGTTTTTGTCATTAAAATAAGGTAATATCTCAAAGACGATTTCCTAGTTTTCTACCCCTGTGTGTTCCATGTCTAGCACAATGCCTGGAACATGGTTATTACTCAATAACATTTTTCTAAACAAACTAAAAAGGAAACAGTAAACAAAGACTCCTTACTCTGCTTGCTTTGACAGCCTTTAGTCAGGGTCAAGTTAAATAAGGGCTGTGGAAAACCACAAAGTGCTGTGCCAACATAAATCGCAGCTCTACCACAAGTGCACAATGCCAACTCTCCTCCACCACCACCACCCATACTGTGGACTCTATAAAATGCTTCTCCGTGACTGTACGTGTAAAGATTTCATCATCAAGTAGAATTTGGGTTAGATGATTGCCCAATACTCCAATAGAAGTAATACATACTAGTGGATCTATTTCAAACATTGGTGTTTATCACCTAACCAACTATTTATTCAACATGTATTGAATGACCATCATGTTCCCAATCTGTTCCAGGATTACAAAAGTACAGAAAAGAATTAAACATAATTCTTCTTACTAAAATATTTCACAATCTAGTTTGGTGAAATAAGCATGTCAATAAATCAAGATACTGCAGGGCCGAAAATTATAAATTCCATGAAAGAAATGAAGTGGAGATTCAGAGGAAGGAAAATATTTTCCCAATGGACAAAAATATGAAGGACCTCATGAAAGTGTGGTTTATGGTCTAGATCACACATGATAATTAGTAATAGCTATTTATGAACCCAACATTTTGATAAACATTGACTGTATTCATTGTTTCATGTTAGGCCTTATATTTGGTACTGAAAATTCTGATATGAAAGAATCCCTGCCTTCAGTGAATATACAAAATAGGAAAGATATGAAAAAATAGTATAAAAATTAAATACAATGACGCAAATATATCCATGAGATACCCAGCTCAACCAAAGGGTCTTTAAGGGAATCATTTCTTAAAGAAATATCACCTAAACTTAAACTTGAAGAAGGAAAAGGGAATTAATGGGGTCAAATTTTTATGAGAAGAAAAATTATGGGAAGCAGATACATATTCTGGATGTAGATAACATGAAGATGTTCAAGCACATATGTCTGATATCATAAAAGATCATTTATTCCTTCAACTATATGTAAAACAACCGAAATATAAAAGGCATGTGATATCCAAGTTAGCAAGATGGACATACTTTTGCATATTGAATATTATCAAGGAATAAGGAATGAAAAAAAGGCAGAACATTTATAGAGTGATTTATATACCATATGGATTTTATTCTAAAGATGGTTAGCAGGATTATTTAACATTCAAAGAGCACTCTATTTATTTATTATCTTTTTAAAAATTTATTTATTTATTTTATTTTTTGGCTGTCTTGGGTCTTCATTGCTGCGTGCAGGCTTTCTCTAGTTGCGACGAGCAGGGGCTACTCTTCGTTGCGGTGTGTGGGTTTCTCATTGCGGTGGCTTCTCTTGTCGCAAAGCACAGGATCTAGGCGTGCAGGCTTCAGTAGTTGTGGCACAAGGGCTCAGTAGTTGTGGCTCTCAGGCACTAGAGCACAGGCTCAGTAGTTGTGGCGCACGGGCTTAGTTGCTCCGTGGCATGTGGGATCTTCCCGAACAAGGGCTCGAACCCGTGTCCCCTGCATTGGCAGGTGGATTCTTAACCACTGCGCCACCAGGGGAGCCCCACTCTGACCATTTAAATTCCAATAGTCAGAGACAAAGATGATGTCAATATTATTCTAGACAAGGCAAGCAAGGGCACATAAACAGGATTTGTGAATGTGTGAAGAATAGAGTAAGTATCTTATAGTCTAGGAATGGGTGAATGAAGCTGGATGGGCTGGATCAGGACTAGATTATTGAGGATCTTGCCACCATGCTAAGGAGTTAACACTCTGTTCTGTGCTTGATTAAGATTGATGTGGTAGCCCTGTGTAGGATGGAGTAAAGGACAGAAAGCCCAACAGAGGAAACCAATTAGGAGTTGTAAAAAGAGTGTAAATGCGATTTTAAAAGTCCAGAACTAGGCTAGTTGAACAGAGAGTAGATATGAATCATACTCTGATGGTAAAATCTACAGTTAGAAAGTTTGTCATTTCTTATTAGTCTGTTCTTGGCTGATATGCTGATTACCGAAGGGAGCATAAGCAAGGGCATCCATAAGCATTTATCACAATTACTACAAATTAGAACCAGAAAACAAATCACTTTTGAAAATCTAGTAAGCCAATTGAATTAATATAATATTTTCATGGCAATCCATACACAAATCAAATGTGCAAAGCTTTTACTTTCAACTTAATTAGCCATATACTAGCAGTAATTTTTAGACAATAATAAACTGGTTCCAAATTTCTGGGTGTGATTTCACCCAGGCTGAGGACATTTTGCTTGTCATGTGTTGTTTTAGGGTTTTTTAGGTGCTGAATGGTGAATTCAATAACGTGCACCTCTGAGGAAGGCCTAGAACAAGTAATTTGCTCCAGAGAAAGGAATTTGTTTATTTTGGTCTAGGTTTTGCATCTTTAATTGATCAGTTCAACAACTGGCTTCATTTATGGGAAGTTTGAGTCCTGGTAAAGTTTTTTGGTTGGTGAAAAGATATACTGAAAAAAATGTTGCAAGCTTTATAATATGGAGGAGATGTGGATACTTCTCCATGTCACTTTGCATTTGATTTCTCTTTAGGCCATCTAGAGAGACAGCAAGAATTTTACACAATGATATAGCATCCTTGTCAATAAAGCTTAAACTTTACTGACATACATCTCAGTGTAATCTTGTTTCTTCTTATTTGAAAGCATCTTATTTTTTAATTCCCTTGGCAAAAACAATATCTCCCCAGATACATTACTTCCCCAGGAGAAAAAAAAAATAGAAAAAAGGAAAAAATTGGGAAGTTCTTCATAATCTACTTTTGTAGAAACAGTTCATAAGGAAGAAGTAACATGTAAAATATATATCCAACTAGAATATAGTAAAACAAACATATAAACCCAGAAAATGCCCTGTCTCTGGAATTCTAGTAGGTCTGATCACTCCAGCAAACTTAGGGTGATTTAATAACATGGAATATATGATTCTGTTTGCACTGAAGAATCTGAGAAGTACAGTCTATAAAAACACTCCATTGGATCCACCAGAGAGGAAGCCACACAGAGATTGGCTGTGGTGAGAGCTTAGTAAATATTTGGTGCTAATGATGATGATCAATTCTTTCCAATGAGCATGAACAAAGAACAGCAGTTACTTCACTGTACTACATTATACAGAAGTGTTATACTGCATTTGTATAAAAGTTTGAAGCTTATCACATTTATGTCTCATTTAATCCTTCCCCAAAACTCTGAGGGAGGAATAATGTTCTTTACCTCTTGCTTAGCAAGGAGAAAACTGAAGTCCACAGAAGAGTGACTCATCAGTGATTATAGTCACTATGATGCACATGTTAAAAACAGCATCAGAAAGCTCATGATTAGTAATTCACTTCTCATTAGCAAAAAAGGAAAGAGCTCCACGTGGACCTCCATGGATGATGTAAGATCCTAGAGGGATGGGTTTTGGTTTGTCCTCCTCATCTTTGGATCTCAAGTGCCTCATATCACACAGTCTCAGATACACTGTAGGAGCTTAGTATATGTTTCTTAGACAGGTGAACAAATAGAAAGTCATTACCAACAGTAGGCATGTGTTGGGGCCCAGGGTGGGCTGCCCCAAAATATGCCACAAGGGAGTATTGATTAATTAAAATTACTTAAGAAACGGTGATGCAAAAGGGACACGCTGACCCTCCTTTCTTTCTCCCTGAAAGCAGGAAATAATTCTCTCATGTGAAAGGTGCACCCCTGCATCTGGAGGTAGAAGGACACCCTTACCACCTATAGAAATAAACCTTGTTATTTCTTTAATTTATTACTGCAAGCCTAAATGCTGTTTAGATTCTTTACTAATTGAGCACCCAAAAGCTGAGTTTCCTTGTCCTGTCAATGTCTCACAAATTTGTTGTTTCTTCACCTGCCAAGTATAAAGGCTACCTGATTTGGCCACTTTTTAGGTCCCATTTCTATGAGACCACCATGCATATGAATTAAAATTTGTTTCTTTTTCTCCTGTTAATCTGCCTTGTGTCAATTTCATTATTAGTCCAGCCACAAGAACTCAAGAGGGGTAGAGGGGGAAATTTCCCTCTCCCAAGCATATGCATTGAGCAATGGAATCGGGGTCAACATTGTGTTAGATTAGACTTAGTAAGACGGAACACATTAACAAGTTTTTATATATTGACAATGTTATCCTTTATCTGTGATACATGTCAGAGAACAGTAGAACCCTATTTCACGGTAATACGACAGAAGAAGGAAAAGATCATTGTAGCTGTGTCAGGTTGCAGGTTTGGTGCTAAGATACAAAGAAGTCTCCCATCTGAAGACTTCTATAGATGCCATTTGCAGAGAACACTAGAATTGGTGCAATAAGTTTGAAGAGATGAAAGTACAATACTATATAGCCAGCCCTTCCCCTTATCCTTCAAGATTCAGCTCGCTTGCCATCTCCTGCAAGGCCACCTCGTGCCAGAGGCCTTCCTTAGCCACACTCTCTAAAGCATCTCCTACACACTATTAACCTCAGCCCCAAGAGTTCAGAGCCCAGCTGGTTTCCTTCATAGCCCTTATCACCATGTGCAATTATTTCATTTATTAGTTTATTTGCTTATAATTGTATTTCCTAGTAGTTGGTTCCATCAGACAGAGGATGTTGACCATCTTGTTCATAGCTATCTCTACAATCTAGCAGGACTTCAAGCAATACAGGATAAAACAGTTAATCATTCTAGGCTGAAAGGTAAAAGAATATGGAGCAAGCCTCTCTCTTGATCAAAGGCAGGTATTGGAAGCTAAGGAAAAACATCTTTGGGGAAGAAATATGAAGTTTTCAGTTAAGTGGCACAACGAGGAGGCAGAGAGTAAGGGGAGAAAAAGGCAACTGAAAATAGCATCCAGAATTCCATTTGCATAGCCTAGTCAATGTTACCTGGGGCATGCCACAAGCCCTCTGAGCCTTAGTTTACTCTCAAAAGAGAGGATTTGGGCTTTAGGTGGTCTCTAAGATCTCTCCAACCTTTGAAATAACAAGGCATTTCTCTTTCCTCTGCGTTCCCATTGTTATATATATATACACACACACACATAATGTTATTGCATTTCTTTGCCATTACCTTATATGCAGAAAATATTTGTCTTTTTCTCTTCACGTCTATAATAATTCAAGCACATGTGAGAGGGCAGTGGGGGTGGGCATGACTATTGAATTCTAAAATTTTTGTTTGTTAGCAGATTTGAAGTAACGTATGGTCCTCTGCAATTATGTAAAGGTACAATACTAGGCAGGTATTTTCATGAACTGCTGGACAAGAGTTTTTCTGGTCCATTTCTTCCAAACCACCAGATCAAATTGTTTCCATACTCTTTTTTTTTTCTAAGAGTAATTTTTATGACTTTCTAAATCTTTTCACTTGGCTGCCACAGGTTTGAGACAGATAATACATTTTCTTCTTTTTTTCACTTTCCTGATCTAAATGGCCAGGTTGCAGGAGACAATAAAACAGGTTATGAATTCCTGAGCTGGTTTCCATTCTTGGGAGGCATTAAGCTCCACAAGATTGATCAGATTTCACATCACTGGTCCCAGTACCCCTCGCAGTACTTCAGATAATTGTTTAATTTACAGCTGTAAATCACATTTGGATCATAAAATTCCAGTTGGATGAGTGCATGGAGCAACCATGTAATTAAGATTAGAGTGCCCCAAAGAAGGGGACTATTATTTATGGTCATTATCACCCTGACATTGTAGAACAAATTGAGGATTCAGGATTGTTGAATTGTTTAAAGGTCCTAAGGTAATTGAATCTTCATTAATAAACTCAGCTAAATTATTAACAATTATTGACATTGACCATAAAGCTGCAAATTCAAAAAAATGGTATGCTTGCTTTTAACATTTTTAGAGTTTAAAGTGACAATCTGAATGTAAAATTTATATGAATGCTTGTTAGAGAAGTATGTTTACATTGCTATCCTAATACATGTGATTGGAAATAATTGATGGTATATTTCCTTCTTTTCCCCACACAACACTTTGGGGGGAAGACAGCCCTTTTTCATCTCTTTAAGCCTAGTTTCAGCACAGTGCTAGGCACTTTATAAGCACTGAGGAAATAATTATTAATAGAAATTACTGGCATAAAATGTTTTCAGTGGGAGATTAGGCAATCCTATTATGCATATTCACAAACATTTTGAGACTATGCAGGAAACGTTTGTGTTATAAAATTATATATTAAAGTGAAAGAGTGTGATCACTCTTTCATGAAATAAACTCTTCTTAATGTGGTTATCTCTGCTCTAGGTGATACAATTATAGTAGATTTAAGTGTCCTTCTTAGTCATTATTTTTTTGTTTCAAATTATACATTGAGTATTTCTAGCTTCAGGACAGTAAAACAAAAAATACTTTTAGAAAATCACCCTTTTTTTCTGAATGTATGAACCTACAAATCTGGTTGTGTGAATATTGTGGACTTAATATTATTATATAAATTAATGAAGTACATCAGTTAATTATTGCTTATTTCTTTGTCTACGAAGGCATAATCCTTATGATATGAATACAGTATGTATTCCTTTCCGCATTTGTTCTGAGAAAATAAATAATACATGTCAAAGTTTTCTAAATCTGACAAAGCATAGCTTTGTAAGGGGGGAAAAAATAAAGCAGAAAACCAAAAAACCTAAATCATTCATACATCTTTCTGGTTGATTTTATTAGCAAATTTTAGGTGAAATGAACTCTGAGTCACATAGGTCTCCATGTAATGACTGCAACTGGTAATTTTCCATTTGTAATATCTACATGCAGTAGTGTATCTCAGAATGCTGCAGTAGCCAAGACACTGTGTTTGTTGCATATGCCCTTATATATTCAATAACCATAAGAACTTGGATTTGTATAGATCTAAAATTGCAAAGTACTTACATATAAGTTGTCTTCCATGTTGAAGTATGAAGCTGTCTTTTAGAAATCTAATGTATTTTAGGTTAAAATTAAAGAAAATAAAAATTAGTATTTATTGAGCAACTACTACTTGTATTGATATTATGTTAAACAATTTCTCACATATTATCTCTTGACTCATCATGGTACACTTGAAGGTAATCACTATTTCATGTGGTAGGGAGAATGCCCCCCAAAGATGTCCATGTGCAAATCCTTAGAATGTGTAATTATCTTATGCTACATGGCGAAAGGACTTTGTAGATTTGGGTCACAGACCTTAAAAGTGAGAAAGTACCCTGGATTATCCAGTTGGGCCCAATATAAACACATGAACCCTTAAAAGCAGAGAACTTTCTCCAACTGAAGGTAGAAGGGATGCAGTGGTAGGGAAACTCAGAGACATTCCAGACCTGATAAGGATTCTATGTGCTATGCTGGTTCTGAGATGTAAGGAGCCATGTGCACAGACCAGAGACAGGTCTCTAGGAGTTAAGGGCAGCCCAGCAAGGAAAAAGTGACCTCAGTCCTACAACCCATGGAACTGAATTCTGACAACAACCTGAATGTGTTTGGAGGCAGATTCTTCCCCAGAGCATCCAGAAATTGCCCAGGCCAGCCATACCTTGACTTCTGACATGTGAGATCCTAAGCAGAGGACCCAGTCATGCCAGGCCAGACTTCTGACCTACTGCAACCATGAGGTAATAAACAGGTATTGTTTTCAGTAAGACAATTTGAGGCAATGCGTTACAGCAGCAACAGAAAACTAATAGATTTCATCACTTTATGGATGAGGATAATTCTGTGACTCAGAAAGTGACTTACTTATAATCAAACAACCATGTACAGAAGAACTCTGATTCACAGCAGGACTTGGATATTTTCTATCACACAATAGTTACATAGGAATGAATCATTACAGAGGACAAATCATTTTCTCTGCCTGCATCTTAGCATACGGCCTAACATGCGAAAGTGACAATAATCATTATAATCATAATAACATAAAACACCATTGTTTCAATGGTTGCCATATGCCAGGCATTTTCCAAGCATTTTGCACTGCCTATCATATTAAATGTCTATAACAATGGGATAAAGCTGATTATGATAGCATTCCCATTTTGCAGAGAAGGAAACAGAAATTTAGAAAGGTTAAGTTACTTGGTAAGGTAGTACACAATAGGAATGTGTACCCAGGCTTTCAGCTTCGAAAGCTGAATGTTTAACCACTGCATTGCACTCTAGTGGAAGCCTGAAAGTGACAGGTTAGACATGAAAGTACGTAACACAATCTCTGACATATAGGAAGAGCTTAAATATTACTTGTTATTGATTTTAATACTGATAAAAATAAGCACTTTTTTGAGCTCTGACTTTTTGCCTAATACCAGACATTGATCTAGATATTTTACCTATGTTCAGTCACTTCTCTCCCCAGTCACATGTGATAGATATTGTGTCCATTTAAAACTTAAGGAAATGGGCTTCCCTGGTGGCACAATGGTTGAGAGTCCGCCTGCCGATGCAGGGGACACGGGTTGGTGCCCCGGTCCGGGGCGATCCCACATGCCACGGAGCAGCTGGGCCCGTGAGCCATGGCCGCTGGGCCTGTGCGTCCAGAGCCTGTGCTCTGCAACGGGAGAGGCCACAGCAGTTAGAGGCCGGTGTACGGCAAAAAAAAACAAAAAACAAAACAAAACAAAAAAAACTTAAGGAAATAAAGGTTTACAGAGTTTAAATTACTTCTCTAGAGCCACACAGCTAGGAAATGGAAGAACCACATTTAAACTCAGGTCTGTGTGACTCTAATTTTTTTTTAAATTTTTAATGTTTTTATGTTGTGTTTTTAAATTTTCATATCTAAATTTTCAGACATTAATCAGGATAAGTAGAGGAGTGCTGTTCTTCCTTAAGGGTCTATAAAGGTTAATATTGATCTTTGGAAATAAAAACTCAGCCACTCAACCAATCCAACTCTTCCAGGCACTTGAGTTCCAGCTGGAAGGACGTTAGCTCAGTGTAATGCATGAGTGAGCCCACGCAGGAGATCTTGGCCTCATATGGAGGATCCTTGAAGATGTAAACATGTCCTCTGTGTCAAAAACAGGACATCTTCTTGATCCCTTCAAATAAATGACTACATCTTGAAACTCAAGTATGTGGGAGGGGATTTGGGGGACCAATATATCTTTGCGGTGAACCATCTCCTTGTGTTGGAGAAGTGTGTGTTTCCAGTACTGATATCACTTGGAAACAAAGTACCATACTGCATAGTTAATCAGGAGCCCTTCTGAGAGCTTTTCTGTCCTCTCGATCTTAGAGATAGTCTTTCTCCTTATGAAGGCTCCAAAGGTCTTTCTGTCCTGGAGAAGCTTATGTAAAAGAGTATTGTGATTGAGAGTTTGGGATTAACATATACACACTACTATATATAAAATAGATAACCAACAAGGACCTACTGCATAGCACAGGGAACTCTACTCAATATGTTGTAATAACCTTTAATGGAAAAGTATCTGAAAAAGAATATATATACATATATGTATAACTGAACCACTTTGCTGTACACCTGAAAGTAACACAACACTGTAAATCAACTATACTTTAATAAATTTTTTTTAAAAAATAGAAAAGGAAAGTAAGATGGAACTTAAACAATAAAAAAAATAAAAGATTATTGTGATTATTCTAAGGTACTGCTTCTACAGTTAAGTTAGGGTCATATCTCAGAAAACTAGAATGAATTTTGTTCTTAACTCAGGGAAGGTGACGTGGGCAACACCATGAGATTTTCTGAGGATAGACAGAAACTACCAAGTGTTTAACATGCCTGTTCAACTGATGCTGCATTAATCACATTTATGTTGTCATATCCATTCCCCCTAGACATGTACACATATATACATACAATAAGGAATGTATTATTTCCATTTTATTGATGAGCTAACTGAGACTACTAGCATCTAAGCACATTGTCCAGGGTTAAAAAAAAAACTAGGACATGATAGACCTGGGGGTCAAACCCAACCTGACCTGATCTCAAACACCTTGTTGCTACCCAAAGAACTCTAGATTTAGATTTGTGTCTTTATTTTGTAAAATAATGAACTGGAAACCAGTCCACAACGATTTCTTGAGAATAAGTTTTGTGCTCTTGTTCAGAGTCTGCTGTGGTGGCAGAGGTAGTGTTTTTATTATTTTTTTTTATATTTTTAAATTTGTAAATGCACTTTATCAAAGCTCTTTTAGCTAAATAAGTACGGAATACACTTGTAAAACCATTGCTTTCTTGACTATAGTATTAGAACTGGTTCCTTGGTACCTAATATTTGAATTGCACCTTATGACCCACCAAGTATTGACCCATGTATTTAATCCTCACAAATCTGTGGTCCAGGTAAACGTGGCAGCATCATCATTTCCTGTGTCAGGAAACTGACACAGAGGAATTTTAAGCTATAAGTCTGAGATCCCACAGAGAGTGAGGGGTTGTACCAGATCCCACATCCTGGCTGCCATGGTCCAAATCTCATGCTATCTCCACAATTCTACAAATAGTAATCAATAAGCAACTAAAAACAAAGTCATGTTCTTCACTGGATTCCCATATTGACTATACTGTCTCTCTTTCTGAATTTTAAGAGCTTAGGCCATGATGCTATTATTTTTATTTTTGCATTAGACCCATATAATATCTTTGAAGGAATTGTCTCCTTGTTCAACACATCCTTTGCTTGTAGACACCCTGGAGAATTTACACATCAACATGACATCCTTGCAAAACAAAACAAAATACAACGAAAAAACAGAACAAAACTCTGCCCCCTGCCCTAAATTACACATCTTTCCCTGAGTATCTGAGAAATGTTTCTGTGATCAGGCAAAAGCCTTTCACTTTCTCAGACTAATGTATTCTCACTTCTGGGGGAAAATACTCAAAATATATGCTATTTATGGATGATTAATAACATCTGATTTCATGTTGACGGCTTCCTTATTAAAATATGCTTTCATGATTAAAATAGCACATACAAAAACACACATTTATAGAGTAATGTCTCTAAAACAATGATTCCTGGTTCTAGACATTCAAAATAATTGAATGACTTTTATTTATGTAGAACACCCTTATTCACTGTCCATCATCTATATAATTCCTACTTATAATTTATGTTAACTCAAGTTTTACCTCCTTAAGAATTTTCCTGATTCATTAGTCTGGTTTAGATGCCTCTGTTCTGTGCCCCCAAAGCAACTGTTGCGTAAACTTACCAGAATATTTGGTTATTATTATTTTACTGGAATAGAAGTCTCTCATGAAGCATTTCGGTTTTGTTTTCTTACTCATATTCCCAAAGCTTAGCAGAATCACAGTATATGTATTCAGCAAATTCTTATTGAATGAAAAATATAGTCGAACATTTAAAAAATGTAAAGTATTTTATTGGTAACTGGGATTTATTAAAATAATTTTGTATAGTTTGATACAGAAGCATGATTTTCAACCAAGAGGATTTCATATGGTTCTTAATCATAAAAGATTTTGATAAGGGCCAAAAAAATTGATCTTTGTAGATAAATATTCAGACTAATTAAGGAATTAAGGAAAGAACTTATTAATTACCTATAGTTAGTGATTGTCCACTATTGTCGATATGGGTACAGATGACTTAATTTGGAATATAAATGATATGTCTGTGATTGTTATGAACTGTCAACCGGGAATTGTAGTTGGTGATGGGGAGGAGGGTGAGCTACAAAGAGGTTAATCAAACATCTCTATCTAGTTCCCTTCTGACCTCACTTTATGGTAATGATGCACAATGATAGGTTTTTAGTTAATACAGGTGGGTAAGCCCTTGAGGAACTTACATTATAGTCTCAGAAATGTGGATAGAATGTCAGTTAAGGTTTAGCATAATAGATGCTGCCATATTTACATGGACAGATAGGGGCACAGAAGGAACGTCCAAGTTTTGTGGCACTTGGCATAATCCATTCTCCATCTTTTTTGAGTTACTATTGCACAGTGCCTGGTGAATTACAGGCATTCAATACTGTTTGGTTCTCCATCTTTTCTCTTTTTCTCTCTATTTTTATAGGGTCTGTGTGCATGTGTGTGTGTGTGTGTGTGTAATCAAAAATATATCAGTCTTCTTATTTTCTTCCCATTGACCATCATTGATTTGCTTATTCTCAGAGAGACATTAGGGTTAAAAAAGATGGCTCTATGAAAATATCAGAGTAATATCCCTTTATATTATACCTGTTTGCTTCTTTTAATAATAAGTGAACACTTTTTGCAGTTGATTTGGTCAATTTTGGCTTAAATATGTTTTGTTAAAAAGATATCTATAGGCAGCTGAGGAAGATGGCGGAAGAGTAAGACATGGAGATCACCTTCCTCCCCACAGATACACCAGAAATACATCTACACGTGAAACAACTCCTACAGAACACCTACTGAATGCTGGCAGAAGATCTCAGACCTCCCAAAAGGCAAGAAACTCCCCACGTACCTGGGTAGGGCAAAAGAAAAAAGAAAAAACAGAGACAAAAGAATAGGGATGGGACCTGCACCAGTGGGAGGGAGCTGTGAAGGAGGAAAGGTTTCCACACACTAGGAAGCCGCTTCGCGGGCAGAGACTGTGGGTGGCAGAGGGGGAAGCTTCGGAGCCACGGAGGAGAGCACAGCCACAGGGGTGCGGAGGGCAAAGCGGAGAGATTCCCGCACAGAGGATCAGTGCCTACCGGCACTCACCAGCCCGAGAGGCTTGTCTGCTCACCCGCCGGGGCGGGCGGGGGCTGGGAGCTGAGGCTCGGGTTTCAGAGGTCGGATCTCAGGGAGTGGACTGGCGGCGTGAACACAGCTTGAAGGGGGCTAGAGAGCCACAGCCAGGCAGGAGGGAGTCCGGGAAAAAGTCTGGAGCTGCCAAAGAGGCAAGAGACTTTTTCTTGCCTCTTTGTTTCCCAGTGAGTGAGGAAAGGGAATTAAGAGCGCTGCTTAAAGGAGCTCCAGAGAAACAGGGGCGAGCTGCGGCAATCAGCGTGGACCCCAGAGATGGGCATGAGACACTAAGGGTGCACCAAGAAGCCTATGTGCCAGCACAGGTCACTATCCACACCACCCCTCCCAGGAGCCTGTGCAGCCCGCCAGGGTCCCAGGATCCACGGAAAACTTCCCCGGAAGAATGCACAGTGTGCCTGAGGCTGGTGCAACGTCATGCCGGCCTCTGCCGAAGGCTCGCCTCGCATTCCGTACCCCTCCCTCCCCCCGGCCTGAGTGAGCCAGAGCCCCCAAATCAGCTGCTCCTTTAACCTCGTCCTGTCTGGGCGAAGGACAGACGACCTCAGGCAACCTACAAGCAGAGGCAGGGCCAAATCCAAAGTTGAACCCCGGTAACTGTGCGAACAAAGAAGAGAAAGGAAAATTTCTCCCAGCAGCCTCAGGAGCAGCGGATTAAATCTCCACAGTCAACTTGATGTATCTTGCATCTCTGGAACACCAGAATAGACAACGAATCATCCCAAATTGAGGAGGTGGACTTTGGGAGCAGGATATATTATTTTTTCCCCTTTTCATCTTTTTGTGAGTGCGTATGTGTATGCTTCGGTGTGAGATTTTGTCTGTATAGCTTTGCTTTCACCATTTGTCCTAGGGTTCTGTCTGTCCCTTTTTTTTTTAACTTAAAAAATTTTTCTTCTTAATAATTATTGTTTATTTTAATTATTTTATTTTATCTTACTTTATTTCATTTCATTTTATCTTCCCTTCCTTCCTTCCTTCCTTCCTTCCTTCCTTCCTTCCTTCCTATTTTTTCTCTCTTTTATTCTGAGCCGTGTGGATGCAAGGCTCTTGGTGCTGCAGCCTTGCTGTGCCTCTGAGGTGGGAGAGCCAACTTCAGGACACAGAACCACAAGAGACCTCCCAGCTCCACATAATATCAAACGGCGAAAATCTCCCAGAGATCTCCAACTCAATGCCAAGACCCAGCTTCACTCAATGACCAACAAGCTACAGTGCTGGACACCCTATGTCAAAAAACTAGCAAGACAGGAACACAACCCCACCCATTAGCAGAGAGGCTGCCTGAAATCATAATAAGGCCACAGACACCCAAAAACGCACCACCATACGTGGACCTGCCCACCAGAAAGACAAGGTCCAGCCTCATCCACCAGAACACAGGCACTAGTCCCCTACACCAGAAAGCCTACACAACCCACAGAACCAACCTTAGCCACTGGGGACAGACACCAAAAAATACGGGAACTACGAACCTGCAGTCTGCAAAAAGGAGACCACAAACACAGTAAGATAAGCAAAATGAGAAGACAGAAAAGCACACACCAGATGAAGGAGCAAGGTAAAAACCCACAAGACCTAACAAATGAAGAGGAAATAGGCAGTCTACCTGAAAAAGAATTCAGATTAATGATAGTAAAGATGATCCAAAATCCTGGAAATAGAATAGAGAAAATGCAAGAAACATTTAACAAGGACGTAGAAGAACTAAAGAGGAAACAAGCAAAGATGAACACAATAAATGAAATTAAAAATACGCTGGAAGGGATCACTAGCAGAATAACTGAGGCAAAAGAACAGATTAGTGACCTGGAAGAAAAATACTGGAAATAACTACTGCAGAGTAGAATAAAGAAAAAAGAATGAAAACAACTGAGGACAGTCTCAGAGACCTCTGGGACAACACTACACACACCATATTAGAATTATAGGGATCCCAGAAGAAGAAGAGAAAAAGAAAGGGACTGAGAAAGTATTTGAAGAGATTATAGTTGAAAACTTCCCTAATATGGGAAAGGAAATACTTAATCAAGTCCAGGAAACACAGAGTTCCATACAGGATAAATCCAAGGAGAAACACACCAAGACACATATTAATCAAACTGTCAAAAATTAAGTACAAATAAAACATATTAAAAGCAGCAAGGGAGAAACACCAAATAACACACAAGGGAATCCCCATAAAGTTAACAGCTGATCTTTCAGCAGAAACTCTGCAAGCCAGAAGGGAGTGACAGGACACTGTCAGGGAGTGATGAAGGAGGAAAACCTACAACCAAGATTACTCTACCCAGCAAGGATCTCATCCAGGTTTGATGGAGAAATTAAAATCTTTACAGACAAGCAAAAGCTGAGAGAGTTCAGCACCACCAAACAGCTTTACAACAAATGCTAAAGGATCTTCTCTAGGGAAGAAACAAAAGAGAAGGAAAAGAGCTACAATAACAAACCCAAAACAATTAAGAAAATGGGAATAGGAACATACATATCAATAATTACCTTAAATGTAAATGGATTAAATGCTCCCACCAAAAGACACAGACTGGCTGAATGGATACAAAAACAAGACCCATATATATGCTGTCTACAAGAGACCCACTTCAGACCTAGGGACACATACAGACTGAAAGTGAGGAGACAGAAACAGATATTCCATGCAAATGGAAATCAAAAGAAACCTGGAGTAGCAATTCTCATATCAAACAAAATAGACTATATAATAAAGACTATTACAAGAGACAAAGAAGGACACTATATAATGATCAAGGGATCGATCCAAGAAGAAGACATAACAATTGTAAATATTTATGCACCCAACAGAGGAGCACCTCAATACATAAGGCAAATACTAACAGCCATAAAAGGGGAAATTGACAGTAACACAATCATAGTAGGGGACTTTAACACCCCACTATCACCAATGGACAGATCATACAAAATGAAAATAAATAAGGAAACACAAACTTTAAATGATACATTAAACAAGATGGACTTAACTGATATTTATAGGACATTCCATCCTAAAACAACAGAATAACAGAATACACATTTTTCTCAAGTGCTCATAGAACATTCTCCCAGATAGATCATATCTTGTGTCACAAATCAAGCCTTGGTAAATTTAAGAACATTGAAATTGTATCAAGTATCTTTTCTGACCACAACACTATGAGACTAGATATCAATTATTGGAAAAGATCTGTAAAAAATAAAAACACATGGAGCCTAAACAATGTACTACTTAATAACCAAGTGATCACTGAAGAAATCAAATAGGAAATTAAAAAATACCTAGAAAAAAATGACAATGGAGACATGACAACCCAAAACCTATGGGATGCAGCAAAAGCAGTTCTAACAGGGAAGTTTATAGCAATACAATCCTACCTTAAGAAACAGGAAACATTTCGAATAAACAACCTAACCTTGCACCTAAAGCAATTAGAGAAAGAAGAACAAGAAAACCCTAAAGTTAGCAGAAGGAAAGAAATCATAAAAATCAAATCAGAAATAAATGAAAAAGAAATGAAGGAAACGATAGCAAAGATCAATAAAAGTAAAAGCTGGTTCTTTGGGAAGATAAACAAAATTGATAAACCATTAGCTAGACTCATCCATAAAAAAAGGGAGAACACTCAAATGAATAGAATTAGAAATGAAAAAGGAGAAGTAACAATTGATACTGCAGAAATACAAAGGAGCATGAGAGATTACTGCAAGCAACTATATGCCAATAAAATGGACAACCTGGAAGAAATGGACAAATTCTTAGAAATGCGCAACCGGCCGAGACTGAACCAGGAAGAAACAGAAAATATGAACAGACCAAACACAAGCACTGAAATTGAACCAGTGACGAAAAATCTTCCAACAAACAAAAGCCAAGGACCACATGGCCTCACAGGAGAATTTTGTCAAACCTTTAGAGAAGAGCTAACAGCTATCCTTCTCAAACTCTTCCAAACTATAGCAGAAGGAGGAACACTCCCAAACTCACTCTACGAGGTCACCATCACCCTGATACCAAAACCAGACAAAGATGTCACAAAGAAAGAACACTACAGGCCAATATCACTAATGAACATAGATGGAAAAATCCTCAACAAAATATTAGCAAACAGAATCCAACAGCACATTAAAAGGATCATACACCGTGATCAAGTGGGGTTTATTCCAGGAATGCAAGGATTCTTCAATATATGCAAATCAATCAATGTGACACACCATATGAACAAACTGAAGGAGAAAAACCATATGATCATCTCAATAGATGCAGAGAAAGCTTTTGACAAAATTCAACACCCATTTATGATAAAAACCCTGCAGAAAGTAGGCATAGAGGGAACTTTCCTCAACATAATAAAGGCCATATATGACAAACCCACAGCCAACATCGTCCTCAATGGTGAAAAAGTGAAACCATTTCCACTAAGATCAGGAATAAGACAAGGTTGCCCACTCTCACCACTATTATTCAACATAGTTTTGGAAGTTTTAGCCACAGCAATCAGAGACGAAAAAGAACTAAAAGGAATCCAAATTGGAAAAGAAGAAGTAAAGCGGTCACTGTTTGCAGATGACGTGATACTATACATAGAGAATCCTAAAGATGCTACCAGAAAACTACTAGAGCTAATCAATGATTTTGGTAGAGTAGCAGGATACAAATTAATGCACAGAAATCTCTGGAATTCCTACACACTAATGACGAGAAATCTGGAAGTGAAATTAAGAAAACACTCCCATTTACCATTGCAACATAAAGAATAAAATACCTAGGAATAAACCTACCTAGGGAGACAAAAGACCTGTATGTAGAAATCTATAAGACACTGATGAAAGAAATCAAAGATGATATAAACAGATGGAGAGATATACCATTTTCTTGGATTGGAAGAATCAACATTGAGAAAATGACTCTACTACCCAAAGTAATCTACAGATTCAATGCAATCCCTATCAAACTACCACTGGCATTTTTCAAAGAACTAGAACAAAAAATTTTACAATTTGTATAGAAACACAAAAGATCCCAAATAGCCAAAGCAATCTTGAGAACAAAAATCGGAGCTGGAGGAATTAGGCGCCCTGACTTCAGACTATACTACAAAGCTACAGTAATCAAGACAGTGGTACTGGCAGAAAAACAGAAATATAGATCAATGGAACAGGATAGAAAGCCCAGAGATAAACCCACGTACATATGGTCACCTTATCTTTGATAAAGGAGGCAAGAATATAGATTTGAGAAAAGACAGCCTCTTCAATTAGTGGTTTTGGGAAAACTGAACAGGTACATGTAAAAGAATGAAGCTAGAACACTCCCTAACACCATACACAAAAATAAACCCAAAATGGATTAAAGACCTAAATGTAAGGCCAAACACTATCAAACTCTTATAGGAAAACATAGGCAGAACACTCTATGACATAAATCATAGCAGGATCCTTTTTGACCCACCTCCTAGAGAAATGGAAATAAAAACAAAAATAAACAAATGGGACCTAATGAAACTTCAAAGCTTTTGCACAGCAAAGGAAACCATAAACAAGACCAAAACACAACCCTTAGAATGGGAGAAAATATTTGCAAACGAATCAACAGACAAAGGATTAATCTCCAAGATTTACAAGCAACTCATGCAGCTCAATAACAAAATAGCAAACAACTCAATCCAAAAATGGGCAGAAGACCTAAACAGACATTTCTCCTAAGAAGATACACAGATTGCCAGCAAACACATGAAAGAATGCTCAACATCATTAATCATTAGAGAAATGCAAATCAAAACTACAATGAGATATTATCTCACACTGGTCTGAATGGCCATCATCAAAAAATCTAGAAACAATAAATCCTGGAGAGGGTGTGGAGAAAAGGGAACCCTCTTGCACTGTGGGTGGGAATGTAAATTGATACAGCCACAATGGGAACAATATGGAGGTTCCTTAAAAAACTAAACATAGAACTACCATACGACCCAGCAATCCCACTACTGGGCATATACCCTGAGAAAACCAAAATTCAAAAAGAGTCATGTACCAAAATGTTCATTGCAGCTCTATTTACAATAGGCAGGACATGGAAGCAACCTAAGTGTCCATCATCGGATGAATGGATAAAGAAGATGTGGCACATATATACAATGGAATATTACTCAGCCATAAAAAGAAATGAAATTGAGATATTTGTAGTGAGGTGGATGGACCTAGAGTCTGTCATACAGAGTGAACTAAGTCAGAAAGAGAAAAACAAATACCGTATGCTAACATATATATATGGAATCTAAGAGAAAAAAAAAAGGTTGTGAAGAACCTAGGGGTAAGACGGGAATAAAGACACAGAAGTACTAGAGAATGGACTTGAGGATATGGGGAGGGGGAAGGGTAAGCTGTGACAAAGTGAGAGAGTGGCATGTACATGTATACACTACCAAACGTAAAATAGATAGCTAGTGGGAAGCAGCCACATAGCACAGGGAGATCAGCTCAGTGCTTTGTGACCACCTAGAGGGGTGGGATAGGGAGGGTGGGAGGGAGGGAGACACAAGAGGGAAGAGATATGGGAACATACGTATATGCATAACTGATTCACTTTGTTATAAAGCAGAAACTAACACACCATTGTAAAGCAATTATACTCCAATAAAGATGTTAAACAAACAAACAATAAATAAAATTGCCATTCTGCCACTACAGTTTTGTGGTAGTTATGAGCATTAAATGATATCGTGTGTCTTTAAAATGCAGCATACTGCCAGTTCATTGAGAAGACACTCAATAAATGGTATCAAGTATTACTCAAAAAAAAAAAAAAAGATACCTATAGTCTAATCCCAGTGCATTCTTGTGTATCTGGTAATTAAAGAGATGCTGTACCAAATAGATTGAGGTAAACAGAGATTCTGTTTTGGGAAAAGCCTTGAACACTCTGTGGAGAAACCAAGGGTGAGAAAGGGCAGCCCATGGATTCATACTTGGAACTTGTGTAAAGATGTCCATGCTGTCTTCTTTTTTCGGGATACAAAGGGCATCCAGAATTCTCCCTTTCTCCATCCTGCAAAGAAATCTCTGAAGATCAGAGAGGAGCAGTGAGATACAGGTAGCTTGAATAGAGCTCTCCTCCACACAGAATAGCTGTGTATCTGCTTGCAAAAGTATGTTTAATTTTGTAAATGAAAGTATCCAGAAAAGTTAATTAGTTGTCCCCATGATTCAACTGGGGGATGTGAGGGAAATAGGCAAAATTTTTTTAAAAAATAAAAAGATATTTTGGATGTTTAGCTTAAGTTCTTAGAGTAAAAGAGAACAGCTATAAAAGAAAGGGAGAATAGCTCATTAGTTGACTGTATTATACAATGGCCCAAAAGACAACTACCCAGAAGCCTTTGTACCTATGATAGTACAAGTTTGATCATATCTCAAGTGTGCCATCGGGCAAGTTGTTTTCATTATTTGTGCCGACATTATCTGATTATCTCCTGCCACGTGGCTATACAAAGAACTCAAGGACTTTTGGTCTATTTGAGAGCACATATGGTGTGACGCTCTGGTTTTCTACCTGTGGTCCACAGAACTCTAAGAACATCCACAGATGTGCAGTAGGAGTCATGTGGAGGTGAAGAATAAGGGTTTGAGAGTTCAGTCACCAGGACCCTCATACCTGCACCAAATAGAGAGGTACAGCTTTAATCTGGTTTATCTATAGGCTTCTGTGAAAGATTTTATTTGGAAAAAAAAGTGTTTTTAAGCTAAAATATATTTGAAAAGCATTAATATAATGTAAAAAATACAAGCTACAGAAATAAATGGACTAAAACTTTATATTGAAACTCTGCCATTTGTTAATGATGTGCTCCTGTAAAGATCTTGTAATTTATTTAAACTTAACTTTACTCATCTAAGAAATGGGACTATTATCACTGATTTTACAAAGTGATTCGGAGTATTAGGTGGAAGGGAACTAACATTTCTAGAGGCCATAATAATTACCAAGCTCTGCAGAAAACTATTCAACACATTCTGCATTCCTTCCTGCTCTCCCTACCACCCCACAATGTACACTAAATATGTGATACTCAGATAAACTGCAGCATACTTTTGATCCAGACTGTCATTTATTTATAGTATCATGTATTCTACATTATAAGCACCTTGAGCATCAACATGAAATAGCATATTTTGTGAGAACTTCAACATTTCCATGGAGAGGATTTCACTGTTAATCCCTTGCCATTCATTGTCTTGTTATTTGAACAGTAGTACTCTAAATCCCTGTGGTTACAATCACTACATTTCATCCCAGAGTCACCTCTGCTGCAGTATACAACATCACCCTATAGTCACTTCATCACTCTCTAGTTTCTATCAATCTTCTCCATCTTTAATGTGATCAACCCTAGCTTTCTCTTAATCACCCAGGATGCTGAGACAAAACAAATTAGCTAATCATGCTTTTCTTGGAAAACCACTAAGCCCCAAACCAAATACCCTATAAAATCTCCTAAAGAAAAAAAAAATTGGGTGGGTGGGAAGGATGGATGAATGGATAGGTAGGTGATAGATGAAAGATAGACAGATAGATACAGATGTTTGTGGCAAAATTTAGTTATTAAAGTCTAAATGTAAAATAAAACTTATTTATGGATAGGAATCAGTGACACCTAAATTAAAGTATCTGTATTAATATTATGTCAATTTAGGTTCTCAAGAAGGACATTGTAAAGAAAATGATTTAAGAAGACAATCATAGCCACCATTTATTGAGAACTCTTTAAGAGTAGGTCTCGGCAATTTCTCTATATAAGCAAGTTTAGCTTTCATAGTTTGTATTTTTTAATTTCTCTTTCTTTTATTTATATTTTTTATACAGCAGCTTCTTATTAGTTATCCATTTTATACATATTAGTTTATATATGTCAATCCCAATCTCCCAATTTATGACACCACCACCCACCCCCACCATTTTCCCCCCTTGGTGTCCATATGTTTTGCTCTCTATATCTGTGTCTCAATTTCTGCCCTGAAAACTGGTTCATCTGTACCATTTTTCTAGGTTCCACATATATGCACTTAATATACGATATTTGTTTTTCACTTTCTGACTTACTTCATTCTGTATGACAGTCTCTAGATCCATCCACGTCTCTACAAATGACACAGCTTCATTCCTTTTTATGGCTGAGTAATATTCCATTGTACATATGTTCCACACCTTCTTCATCCATTCATCTGTCGATGGGCATTTAGGTTGCTTCAATGACCTGGCTATTGTAAATAGTGCTGCAATGAACACTGGGGTGCATGTGTCTCTCTGAATTATGGTTTTCTCTGGGTATATGCCCAGTAGTGGGATTGCTGGGTCATATGGTAATTCTATTTTTAGTTTTTTAAGGAACCTCCATACTGTTCTCCATAGTGGCTGTATCAATTTACATTCCTACCAACAGCACAAGAGGATTCCCTTTTCTCCACACCCTCTCCAGCATTTGTTGTTTGTAGATTTTCTGATGATGCCCATTCTAACTGGTGTGAGGTGATACCTCATTGCAGTTTTGATTTGCATTTCTCTAATAATTAGTGCTGTTGAGCAGCTTTTTTTTTTTTTTTTTTTTTTTTTTTGCTGTATGTGGGCCTCTCACTGCTGCGGCCTCTCCCGTTGCGGAGGGCAGGCTCCGGATGCGCAGGCTCAGCGGCCATGGCTCACGGGCCCAGCTGCTCCGCGGCATGTGGGATCCTCCCGGACCGGGGCACAAACCCACATCCCCTGCATCGGCAGGCTGACTCTCAACCACTGCGCCACCAGGGAAGCCCACTGAGCAGCTTTTGATGTGCTTCTTGGCCA
Source organism: Leucopleurus acutus (assembly GCF_964270905.1). NCBI lineage: Eukaryota > Metazoa > Chordata > Mammalia > Artiodactyla > Delphinidae > Leucopleurus > Leucopleurus acutus. The sequence goes on along the minus strand of NC_139151.1, from coordinate 51,126,847 downwards.
TCTGTATGTCTTCTTTGGAGAAATGTCTGTTTAGGGCTTCTCCCCATTTTTGGATTGGGTTGCTTGTTTTTTTTAATATTGAGCTGCATGAGCTGTTTATATATTTTGGAGATTAATCCTTTGTCTGTTGATTCGTTTGCAAATATTTTCTCCCATTCTGAGCATTGTCTTTTTGTCTTGTTTGTAGTTTCTTTTGCTTTACAAAAGCTTTTATGTTTCATTAGATGCCATTTGTTTATGATTGTTTTTATTTCCATTACTCTAGGAGGTGGATTAAAAAAGATCTTGCTTTGATTTCTGTCAAAGAGTGTTCTTCCTATGTTTTCCCCTAAGAGTTTTATAGTGTCCAGTCTTAAATTTAGGTCTCTAATCCATTTGGAGTTTATTTTTGTGTATGGTGTTAGGGAGCATTCTCATTTCATTCTTTTACATGTAGCTGTCTAGTTTTCCCAGTACCACTTAATTGAAGAGACTATCTTTTCTCCATTGTATATCCTTGCCTCCTTTGTCATAGATTAATTGATCACAGGTGCGTGGGTTTATCTCTGGGCTTTCTATCCTGTTCCATTGATCTATATTTCTATTTTTCTGCCAGTACCATACTGTCTTGATTACTGTAGCTTTGTAGTACAGTCTGAAGTCAGGGAGTCTGATTCCTCCAGCTCCATTTTTTTTTCCCTTAAGGCTGCTTTGGCTATTCGGGGTCTTTTGTGTCTCCATGCAAATCTTAAGAATTTTTGTTCTAGTTCTGTAAAAAAATGCCATTGGTAATTTGATAGGGATTCCATTGAATCTGTAGATTGCTTTGGGTAGTAGAGTCATTTTCACAATATTGATTCTTCAAATCCAAGAAAATGGTATATCTCTCCATCTGTTTATATCACCTTTGATTTCTTTCATCAATGTCTTATAGATTTCTACATACAAGTCTTTTGTCTCCCTAGGTAGGTTTATTCCTAGGTATTTTATTCTTTTTGTTACAATAGTAAATGGGAGTGTTTCCTTAATTTCTCTTTCAGATTTTTCATCATTAGTGTATAGGAATGCAAGAGATTTCTGTGCATTAATTTTGTACCCAGCAACTTTACCAAATTCATTGATTAGCTCTAGTAGTTTTCTGGTAGCATCCTTAGGATTCTCTATGTATAGTATCATGTTATCTGCAAACAGTGACAGTTTTATTTCTTCTTTTCCAATTTGTATTCCTTTTATTTCTTTTTATTCTCTGATTGGCGTGGCTAGGACTTCCAAACCTATATTGAATAATAGTGGCGAGAGTGGACATCTTTGTCTTGTTCCTGATCTTAGAGGAAATGGTTTCAGTTTTTCACCATTGAGAATGATGTTTGCTGTGGGTTTGTCATATACAGCCTTTATTATGTTGAGGTAGGTTCCCTCTATGCCCACCTTCTAGAAAGTTTTTATCAAAAATGAGTGTTGAATTATTTCAAAAGCTTTTTCTGCATCTATTGAGATGATCATATGGTTTTTATTCTTCAGTTTGTTAATATGGTGTATCACATTGATTGATTTGCATATATTGAAGAATCCTTGCATCCCTGGAATAAATCCCACTTGATCATGGTGTATGATCCTTTTAATGTGTTGTTGGATTCTGTTTGGTAGTATTTTGTTGAGGATATTTGCATCTATATTCATCAGTGACATTGGTCTGCAATTTTCTTTTTTTGTAGTATCTTTGTCTGGTTTTGGTATGAGAGTTATGGTGGCCTCATAGAATGAGTTTGTGAGTGTTCCTTCCTCTGCAATTTTTTGGAAGAGTTTGAGAAGGATGGGTGTTAGCTCTTCTCTAAATGTTTGATAGAATACACCTGTGAAGCCATCTGGTCCTGCACTTTTGTTTGTTGGAAGATTTTAAATCACAGTTTCAATTTCATTACTTGTGATTGGTCTGTTCATATTTTCTATTTCTTCCTGGTTCAGTCTTGGAAGGTTAAACCTTTCTAAGAATTTGTCCATTTCTTCCAGGTTGTCCATTTTGTCAGCATAGAGTTGCTTGTAGTAGTCTCTTAGGATGCTTTGTATTTCTGTGGTGTCTGTTGTAACTTTTCCTTTTTCATTTCTAATTATATTGATTTGAGTTCTCTCCCTCTTTTACTTGATGAGTCTGGCTAATGGTTTATCAATTTTGTTTATCTTCTCCAAGAACCAGCTTTTAGTTTTATTGATCTTTGCTATTGTTTTCTTCGCTTGTATTTCATTTATTTCTGCTCTGATGTTTATGATTTCTTTCCTTCTACTAACTTTGGGTTTTGTTTGTTCTTCTTTCTCTAGTTCCTCTTGGAGTAATGTTAGATTTTTTATTTGAGGTGTTTGTTTTTTTCTTGAAGTAGGATTGTATTCCTATAAACTTCCCTCTTAGAACTGCTTTTGCTGAATCCTGTGGGTTTTGGATCATCGTGTTTTCATTGTCATTATTTCTCTAGGTATATTTTGATTTCCTCTTTGATTTCTTCAGTGATCTCTTGGTTATTTAGTAACGTATTGTTTAGCCTCCATGTGTTTGTAGTTTATACATTTTTACCCTGTAATTCATTTCTAATCTCATAGCGTTGTGGTCAGAAAAGATGCTTGATATGATTTCAATTTCCTTAAATTTACTGAGGTTTGATTTGTGACCCAAAATGTGATGTATCTTGGAGAATGTTCCGTGCACACTTGAGAAGAAAGTGTAATCTGCTGTTTTCGGATGGAATGTCCTATAAATATCAATTATATGTATCTGTTCTATTCTGTAATTTAAAATTTGTGTTTCCTGTTAATTTTCTGTCTGGATAATCTGTCCACTGGTGTAAGTGAGGTGATAAAGTCTCCCACTATTATTCTATTACTTTTGATTTCCTCCTTTATAGCTGTTCATATTTGAATTGTATTGGGGTGCTCCTATGTTGGGTGCATATATGTTTATAATTGTTATATCTTCTTCTTGGATTGATCCCTTGATCATTATGTAGTGTCCTTCCCTGTCTCTTGTAACATTCTTTATTTTAAAGTCTATTTTATCTGATATGAGTATTGCTACACCAGCTTCTTTTGATTTCCGTTTGCATGGAATATCTTTTTCCGTCCCCTCACTTTCAGTCTGTATGTGTCCCTAGGTCTGAAGTCGGTGTCTTGTACACAGCATATATATGGGTCTTGTTTTTGTATCCATTCAGCGAGCCTGTGTCTTTTGGTTGGAGCATTTAATCCATTCACGTTTAAGGTAATTATCGATATGTATGTTCCCATTACCATTTACTTAATTGTTTTGGGTTTCTTTTTGCAGGTCCTTTTCTTCTCTTGTGTTTCCCACTTAGAGAAGTTCCTTTAGCATTTGTTGTAGAGCTGGTTTGGTGGTGCTGAATTCTCTTAGCTTTTGCTTGTCTCTAAAGCTTTTGATTTCTCCATTGAGTCTGAATGAGATCCTTGCCAGGTAGAGTAATCTTGGTTGTAGGTTCTTCCCTTTCATCACTTTAAATATGTCATGCCACTCCCTCTGGCTTGTAGAGTTTCTGCTGAGAAATCAGCTGTTAACCTTATGGGAGTTCCCTTGTATGTGTCGTCTTTCCCTGGCTGCTTTCAATAATTTTTCTTTTTCTTTATTTTTTGCCAATTTGATTACTATGTGTCTCAGCGTGTTTCTCCTTGGGTTTATCCTGTATGGGACTCTCTCCACTTCCTGGGTGGAAGGAAGTGGCTATTTTCTTTCCTTTCAAAAACTTTGAAGTTTTTGACTATAATCTGTTCAATTATTTTCTCTGGTCCTTTCTCTCTCTCCTCTCCTTCTGGGACCCCTATAATGTGAATGTTGTTGTGTTTAATGTTGTTCCAGAGGTCTCTTAGGCTGTCTTCATTTCTTTTCATTCTTTTTTCTTTATGCCGTCCCGCAGCGGTGAATTCCACCATTCTGTCTTCCAGGTCACTTATCCGTTCTTCTGCCTCAGTGATTCTGCTATTTATTCCTTCCTGTGTCTCTTTCATTTCAGTTATTGTATTGTTCATCTCTGTTTGTTTGTTCTTTATTTCTTGTAGGTCTTTGTTAAACATTTCTTGCATCTTCTCGATCTTTGCCTCCATTCTTTTTCCAAGGTCCTGGATCATCTTCACTATCATTATTCTGAATTCTTTTTCTGGAAGGTTGCCTATCTCCACTTCATTTAGTTGTTTTTCTGGGGGTTTATCTTGTTCCTTCATCTGGTACATAGCCCTTTGCCTTTTCATCTTGTCTACCTTTCTGTGAATGTGGTTTTTCTTCCACAGGCTGCAGGACTGTAGTTCTTCTTGCTTCTGCTGTCTGCCCTCTGGTGGACGAGGCTATCTAAGAGGCTTGTGTAAGTTTCTTCATGGTAGGCACTGGTAGTGGGTAGAGCTGGCTGTTGCTCTGATGGGTAGAGCTCAGTAAAACTTTAATCCACTTGTCCGCTGATGGGTGGGGATGGGTTCCCTCCCTGTTGGTTGTTTGGCCTGAGGCAACCCAACACTGGAGCCTACCAGGGCTCTTTGGTGAGGCTAATGGTGGACTCTGGGAGGGCTCATATCAAGGTGTATTTCCCAGAACTTCTGCTGCCAGTGTCCTTGTCCTCAGAGTAAGACACAGCCACCCACTGCCACTGCAGGAGACCCTTCAACATTAACAGGTAGGTCTGCTTCAGTCTCCTATGGGGTCACTGTTCCTTCCCCTGGGTCCTGATGCACACACTACGTTGTGTGTGCCTTCCAAGAGTGTAGTCTCTGTTTGCCCCAGTCCTGTCAAAGTCCTGCAATCAAATCCCACTAGCCTTCAAAGTCTGATTCTCTAGGAAATCCTCCTCCTTTTGCCGGACCCCCAGGTTGGGAAGCCTGACATGGGGCTCAGGACCTTCACTCCAGTGGGTGGACTTCTGTGGTATAAGTGTTCTCCAGTTTGTGAGTCACCCACTCAGCCATTATGGGATTTGATTTTATTGTGATTGCACTGCTCCTGCCATCTCATTGTGGCCTCTCCTTTGTCTTTGGATGTGGGGTATTTTTTTGGTGAGTTCCAGTGTCTTCCTGTTGATGATTGTTCAGCAGTTAGTTGTGATTCTGGTGCTCTCACAAGAGGGAGTGAGCAGACATCCTTCTACTCCACCATCTTGAACCAATCTCTTCATAGTTTTTAAATTGTAGATATTATTAATTCCATATACTACATTAAAATACTAAATCTTAAGGTAACTAAATAAGATGAGTTTAAGGTAGCATTCAGGATGAATGAAAGAGATGTAAAAAAATGGAGGCTCTTTTAACAGAAATTTCCATTTCCTTAGATTAGGCCATCTTTTTAAATGCTTACTTTAAGCAATGTTACTATCACTATGGCAAATGAATTCCCCAATGGAGTTATATAAATTAATAGAGTTAGGACTTCCCTGGTGGCGCAGTGGTTAAGAATCCACCTGCCAGTGCAGGGGACAGGTTCAAGCCCTGGTCCAGAAAGATCCCACACGCCGCAGAGCAACTAAGCCTGTGTGCCACAACCACTGAGCCTGCACTCTAGAGCCCATGAGCCTCAACTACTGAAGCCCAAGTGCCACAACTACTGAAGCCTGCATGCCTAGAGCCTGTGCTCTGCAACAAGAGAAGCCACCCCAGTGAGAAGCCCGTGCACCACAAGGAAGATTAGCCCCCACTCCTCGCAACTAGAGAAAGCCCGTGGGCAGCAATGAAGACCCAATGCAGCCAAAAATAAATAAATTTATCAAATGGGACAGCCTGGTTTTTATAATTAATTAATTAATTAAGTTAGAATTGAATACTGATTGACAGCAAAATCTTTGGTATCAGACAAAAGAATAAATCCTGTCTAACCTTTACTAACTGTGAGATCTAGGATTAATGAAAGAACTTTCCTGGGTCTTGGTTTGTTGTATAAAATGGATTGAACCCTCTCTAACTCACACAATTACGTTGAGGATTATTAAACTAATGTCTATGCCATTGCTTTGGATGTAAAAAGTGTTCAGTAGTTTGTTGATGGAATTGAAGGTGTTTCCCACTTTCCAAATGACCAAAATTCTCTATTTCCCCTTTGTGACATTCACCTTTCCTCATTCTTCACTGTGAGCACCAGGTAAAATTCTCAAACAGATATAATAGTTATAGATTTTCACATCCAGATATTTGTCCTGTGAAGTAGATCTTTCTGCTTTGGCATCAACTTTTCTCACTAATGTGGGGTTGTTTTGGACTGACAGCTTGCTTACTCCTTAGTATTCTTAAATGCCTGGGACTGAAAGGAAATAAAGAGAAATGTAATTCAGCTACTTTCTATTTTGATCGATCTTTGTGAAACTATTATTTAAGAAAGGATTAAAGAATATAAATATTCAATGAATGAGGAATGTATTTATTATGTACTTCACAAATATGTCTAGAAGTTATATTGAAAATTGGATAAAATAAAATAACTAAACAAAAAATAACCCCTGTGTCTGAAAACTTTCAGTTTCAATGTCTACAAAATTACCTTCCCAGATCATTTTAATTTTATGCTTTTGGTTCATTATAAACAAATTGTCCTTGGAAGAACATTCCTATATATTTCTTAAAGCCACCATCAGGCACACTCTTTATTATAAGATTATACACCCAATATATAATCCCCACATTAAAAAATACTACTTACAAATCTGAACTTAGAAGATGTTTACTTCTTTTGAAACTAGTGTATATCAGCCTGTTTCTATCAATAACAGCTGGCTATGATATCTGCTTTTCTATGTTCACCAAAGCTAGCAACAAGTACAGAATTATATTTAATGGTCACTCATTTATCATCCTATATTAGATATATACATTCCTCTTTGTATCTACAGTATAACTTCTTGAGCTTCTATTCCATGTAATTAAAATATATATGCCCTTTAATCTGCATTGCCTTAAAACCATTTAGAAATTTTTAATTTAGAAAACAAAAATAAAAACTCCCATGCTTCAAAATCAAATGAAAGCAAAAATATTAGCCATTTAGTAGGAGAAAAGGCATCAAAGGCAAGGCCTTATTTCTGATGCTGATGATACCGCCTTACAAGAGTATAAATCTTATTTTCATGACATTAATCAACTCCACATTGACTATTATGGCAACTTCAGGTTCCTCAAAGATAGGTGATATTTAATTGCTGGGCTGCTCCTTCATGGCTTTGTGCTCTGATTTAATTTTCCTCATGTACTTGTTATGGATTTAGAAGTGTACTAGTGTCAGAAGTGAAAAGAGAAGCAAAGAAACCCAGGAGAATTCAATATATCATCATTCATTTTCATTCCCTTCTCCTCTCTTTTCAGGCAGTTCTCCTCGTGGTTGTTGATTTTGTATGAGCTTCTCAGCCCACAGTGACACTCAGTGGTGGTCGAGCAGAGAACAGCAGAGGATTCAGGGAACAGAACCTCAAACAAGGCTCATCTGGTGTGTGAGAAGCTTAGGAATCTTGTTTGAATCAATCAATATGCAATTGTCTTTTCAAGGAGAGCATTCTTAGTTTGTAATGACTATAACTTTTTGAATGCTGGCTCATCATCACGATTACTTTCTCTGGGCATTTTACCAAAGAAGAAAATTGGCCTCTTTATTGTAAATGTATAAAAGATAAACATCTTTTTATCAGAATGTTCCACCCTCTATAAATTCAGAAAAAAAAACATACACTCACACTCCTTTCTCTCCTAATCCTGCAGTCCGATATGGTAGTAGTTAGTCACATGTGGCTACTGAGCCCTTGTAAAGTGGCTAATGAGACTGAGAAAATGAATTTTAAACTTAACTGAAATTAATTTTAATTAAGTTCAAATTTAAAAACTGGTACAGGCATACCTTGTGTTATTCACACTGCTTTATTGCGCTTCACAGATTAACTGTTTTTTACAAATTGAGGGTTTGTGGCAGCACTGTGTGGGACAGGCTATCAGGCCATTTATTCCAGCAGCATTTGCTCACTTTGTGTCTCTATGTCATGTTTTGGTAATTCTCACAATATTAGTACTTTTTCATTATTATTATATTTAGCATTGTGATCTGAGATTAGTGGGATCTTTGAAGTTACTACTATGACTTGCAGAAGGCTCAGATGATGGTTCGCACTTTTTAGCAATAAAGTCTTTTTTAATTAAAGTATATGCATTGCTTTTTAAGACAATTTTATTGTATACTTAATAGACTCCAATAAAGTGTAAACATAACTTGTATATGCACTGGGAAACCAAAAAATTTCATGTGATTTGCTTGATTGTGCTACTGGCTTTATTGCAGTGGTCTGGAATCCAACCTGCTTCTTCAAGTTAGGCCTGTACTTAATTACTTAATTAAGTTGTTGGAAGACTTGAGTATACTTGGAACAACTTGAACGTGTGAATCTACTCTTTCAATTGTGGATGCAGATCAAGTGTTCCCAATGAAAATTTAGCATACAAATTGAGATGCATTTTAAGTGTATAATACACATTGGATTTGAAAGATTTGATAAGAAAAAAATAATGTAAAATATCTCATTAATAATTTTATACTGATTTCATGTTGAAACGATATTTTGTACATCATGAATTAAAATGTGTTATTAACATTAGTTCCTCCTGTTTCATTTTACCTTTGTTGGTGTGGGTACAAAATAAATTAAAATTATATATATTGCTGATATTATATTTCTACTAGGCAGCATTGCTCTAGATGGTGCATTATCCAGGTCCTTCTCTCAGATCTTCTTAATAAAAGAACCAGACTTTAGACTTCTTTGATTTCTGGTTTACCCTAAGGTTGAAAATTTTTAAATGGGAATAAGAGAGCAGTAAACATGGGTGATATAGCAAACAGAGCCCTGTGTTTTCTTGTTTTGCAAAAAGACATACTCATTAAATGATCAATTTTTATGTCATCAATTTAACAGACATTTATTAAGTGCCCACGCTTTTTCTGGCATTGTATTTGGCCTTGGGTAAGAATTGGGGAATAGAAGAGAAAAGGCTCGTGACTTATGAATCTTATAAACTAGTGGTGCAGACACACATTAAACAAGTAGACAAACAAATAAATGAGAATGCATTGGGATGAGTACCATACAAGAAGTAGACGGGGTGTAGGGACAGAGAATAACAGGGCTGAAGGAAGACCTACGTGGGTTAACAAAGGAAGTGTTCTCTGAGCCTGTGACTTTCAACCCAAGGCTTGACAGAGGAGTAGAAACTGGTCAAAGAACCAGGCAGACAGAATTCAATGCAGAAGTAGAGCATGTGAAAAAAACTTGAGGCAGAAAAGAACTTAATATATCTGAGAAACGACAAAAAGGTCAGGGAGATTGTAGCTCAGGGAGTGAACATTGTCATGACCAGAGCTATGAAGCCAGAAGTAGTTCACAATTCTGAGTATTTTGGTACCGGGCAGGCCAAGGCAGGAATTTGGATTTTTTTTCAAAGTGTTATATAAAGCCATGGAAGTATCTTTAAGCATAAGAGAAATATTATAGTTTCATAACTCTAACTGCTATGCAGAGACTAGATTGGTGGGGAGAAAGATGACAAGAAAGGAGATCCAGAAAGAGGGTGTAATAACTGTCTAGATAGGACATGGTGATGTTTTGGAATTAGGGAAGGGGAGAGTACAGATGGAAAGAGGTTGGAATCTTTGCTATGTATGTGTATATACAACACTCCCCACCGCACCTAAGATTATTAGCTCACTGAAGATTGGAATCTTATATAATTCATCTTACATAGATATAGCCCGGCTCAGACCTGACACATTAAATAGATAATCAATAAACATCGAGCTTTTTAAAAAAATAGATTATGAAGAATTTCCTCCCTTCCTTAAAAACTTTCTATGTCTCCCTATTACTTGGAGAATAAAGTTCAAATATCTTACAGTGGCATTTGAGATGCAATAAAGTATGACTCCAAGCTATCTTTTCAACCAATATTTCTTCTACCATTTCCTGTACTCACTTGAGACTACTGGAATACCCATACCTCTTTCTTTACCCATCCCCAAATGACTCTTATTTAAATCCCAGCTTAAGTGTAAGCACTGATCACTTGCCAGTAAGAGCAGAAGCCACAGAGTTCACGCTCTGATTTTGTGCTCTAGCTCTGGCAAGATACATGCAGGCACTTATTAAATATGCCTTGACTAAAAACGGGCTCTAAGACAAGATGGTAAACTAAGATGATGCCAAATGATGTTGTCACCCTCCTTCTTAGTGCTCTCACTCTCTCCATGATGAAATCCTAACAACCATCACTTTACAGTCCTTCATGGAAAGGGAAGGCAAGTTAAAGTCTGCTTTTGAATAAGCTTGTAAGATTGGAGTCCATCATATCTTCCAGGAAGCAACAACCAAGGTCAATGAATAAAACTTCATTTGATACATCTGGCCTTGAGCGTAGAAAGCCAGAAGCTGTTCTTATTTGAGTGTTACAACCCTCTGCTTTATTTTAATTAGGCAAAAAGAAAGACTAGTCAAATAAAGGTCAATTCTGAAAACGTAGTCCAAAAAAATCTGAAGAAATGTATGGTTTTCTAGATGGAATTAAGGTCTCTTCAGACCACAATAATATATTTGTTGGAGCACCTTTAGCATTTTTTTTCACACTTACACATCTGTCAGATAATTTTTTTCAGCATTAATAATGTATTAGATAGATATTCAATAAAATGTTGAATCAGAACAAGTTTCTGAAAATTAATTTGACAATGCAGATAGTATGTAAGAATTAGAAGATAGATGACAAACTGGTGAATAATCAATCAGCATTTACAGTTCAATGGCTATATATTTTTTTCTATGACGCTTTCAAGTCATTATTATCCCCTAAGAGCATTATACCGTCTGGGATGTATTTTGGTTGTTTAAAAAAGTTATCTTAAAATTGATTTGCAATTCAAATTTGCAACTTCTTGCAAAATTGCAATGCATCAATCCAGAACAAACAACTCATCAGGACCCATAAACATAATGTGATCCCAATATTGAAAAATGAGCTCTGCCACAGCCAATTAACATGGGAATGTTAAGTTCATTCTAAAACCTTTCTGAACATATGGGTAATTATTGGAGAATGATGACAGCAATGCATCAGCAAGCAAAGCTGATTTTCTCTACTTAGAGAATGGACTCTTTCCTCCAAGATGGTAGTTTATTGCTTAATGATACTATATAAACATAATAATCAGGAGCCCTAAAGTTCTAGGTTAGAAAATGTTTGAGACACATTGACCCAGAACAGAGCTGAGGTAGAAAGTGTCTGTGTCAGTAAGATCATCAAAACATTACTCTACACAGAACTGGATTGTCTGGAGAACTGAGAGATGTACAACTTCACTCCAACATGATCCTGGGTGGTTGAGTCTATGCTTTGGTTGAAGGACCAAGTCTCTTTATCGTTAACATGCTACCCACATGCTCAATGCTCTTCACTCTCTCTCAGTGTCACAATCACTGCAGATTCCTTTTTTATCCTAGGACTATCTTGATTTTCAAGACCTCAGCAAGAACTTCTTTGCTGACTCCAACACTGAGTAGTCCCTGGTCCCCACCCATGACCCTTTAATTTCAAGAACACTTGTGGTCTAAATTACATAATTTTTCAACTTGCCATGAAATAGTTTATGTTTGATGTCGCATCATGAGCGTCCATTTCAACTCCCCAAATATATTTTAATTAAAAAATTCAGATTACACATTGTTACCCCCTCTCCCTACACCCTAGATTATGAATTTGTGAAGGTTTGGGTATTAATCCCACTAGCTATATGACCTAGGGGAAATGATTTAAATACCCCCCAATATTTTAGTCTCCTTGTCTTTAAAATAGAAATAGTAATGCCTATCTTGTGGGACTCTTGTGAGTACTGAGTGCATAACAAACTCGAATGTATTTAGTATAGCTCTGTTACTCAATGAATATGTCTCTTTTGTCCTTCTTCATTATCATGATCTAGTGCTGTGTTGGGGCTATTGCAGAAACTCAGTAATGAGATGACTTTTCACTTAATTTTCCTGATCCTTGCTCTGGAATGCTTCTTATTGCATATTCTTTCAACTTCAGGGCTGCTGAAGATATATTACTGAACTGGTATTAAAAAGGTCAAAGAGCTTTATGTGAAACAGCTCAAACATTTCAATGTCAAAGTACCTCAAAATACAGCACAGCAGTACAGATCTATGTGTTCACTCTTGCAAGAGATGGAAGAGGGAGGATCTGGAGGATATGGAACTGATAGAGTTTCCTAACCTGCTCCATTATATTTTTCCAATATCTCCAGAATATGAGAAAGAAACATACTGTGTTTCTCTTTTGTTAATATTCTCCAGTGATGAGAGAATTGATGAGAGCAGTTCAGGAGATGGAGATAACACTGTATAACAAAAGAGGCAATAAACACAGTTTCCATTCTTTGATTGCTATTAGCAAACAAAGAAAGGCTCCTCCAAGGAGATTACATAAAGCAGTGATTTACCTATATATGACCCTTCTCTTTTGGACTTACGTTATTTGGGGTGTGCTGGCAAATGTGTGATGACTTGTTTGCTGTCGTATCCCCAAAACTGAGCATGCTCTCTTGCACACAGTAGGTGTTGAGTACACATTTGTTGGGTGGAGCTCTTTTATCTGCTAAAGGGGAGGGAAGCTAATCTTGCCCATGCCAAATTTCCTACTTCATCTCCTTTCAATCTCTGTCACATACAGGAGACCATAAGTTGTAATGGAAAAAACAAGGTAGCCAGATGGACCTACGTTCAAATGAAGGATTGACACTTACTAGCTGAATGACCTTGAGTCATTAATGAAAATAAACATTGTCTTTTTCATTATTAGTGTTATACACATCAATGATTCCTACTTTTCAGAATTAAGCAGTCAGTTCTCTAATACACAGTACTTTTAAAAAATTACCAATCGTATTAGGGTTACTAGCTTAGGTTTATGTTTAATTGTCTATTGGGCATTTAGCTAGCCATCCCATAGACACTACAAATCCATTACATACAAAATTGAACTCATTATTTCACAACTAACAACTTATTCTGATGAAACTTAATACTACCAAATCAGTGGTCAAACCAGCAACCTGGGAATCATATTAAATTTACTCATCTGAATATTGCCAACTCTTCTTGCTTCTAGCTATTCAATATTTATTACTCAATTCAAACTATGTTTCCCTCTCCATTCCCACTGCTCCTAAATCTGATGCGACTGTCTTTCTTCCCTGGATTTTTCATGGTCTGCAAACCATCTTCCTCCACATTTCAGCTAAACAACCTCTCTAAAATCCAATTAGTTCTGAATACTATTCTGTTAAAGTTTTGTCTGGTTTTTTTGATATAATAATAATAACAATAATATCAACAATAATAGGAATTTATTGAGCACTGACTATATGTCAGGCACTTTGGAAAAGAGAGAAGGAATACAAAGCAATGAGTAGAACAGATACTAAGACACTGAGGAACTAATAAACATGACAACTCAGAGACTAGAAAATACTTGATTATGACTAAGGCACAGTGGCATTTGAGGGAATGGTAAGAACTGAGTGTGGAAAGGTGGACAGAGGGTAAATCATGAAAGGATTTACTGCTAAGGGGTGCATGTGTGTGTGTATGTGTATGTTTATTTTACTTATTTTTACGTGTACTGGATACAATAGAATTGAGCACCATATTTGCCATCAAGGACTTCTGCATTTTTATGAAACCAGTCACACAGTAGTATCTAAAGAGAAGGCAAATTCCTAAAATAATTTTTTTTTAAAAACTCATGTAGAAGCAGAGAAATTTATTGGTTATCTTCGCCTTCAAACATACTGATTTTAATATCAACCACTATTGCTCTACTAAATAATTGTCGCCTTTTTATCCAAGGTGGGCCCATAAAACGATGGTCATATTGAGAGTTAACAGGTACATACTAATCTATTAAATAATCAATAAGATGCTCATGACTATTAAGTTAGAGAGCTTAAAATAAGAGAAACATTGTGTAGGTGCCTTTCAGGCAGTAAACTAAGGCCCAGAACAGAAAAATCTCGCTAAAATTCATATAACAAAAAAAACAATAAAATATTCATTTTCTTCCTGATAAAGAAAATAGAAATCAATATTCTTGGTACCCCTGCATATTCTATAAATTTACTGATTTAATTCTTAGATATTATAAAAAATCTTTTGTTTTCCCCTCTCTCTTTTTCCTTTTCTATCATTAGGACCCAGTCGAAACTACCACCACTTTAAAGATGTTCTCTATTCTGAAGCCAGAGTATTCTTTTCTCAGCTTACAACTCTTCTAGAAGCTCCCTGTTGATCTTAAAACAACAACCTAGATTCTCAGCAATGACCTCCAGGCTCTCCAGCCTCTGGCCTCTGCACTTCTGTAGCTTCGGTGCTTCTGGCTCCCCTGACTACGGCTGCTGGCTCTCCTCCTGTTCTCAGCAACTTTGCAAGGACTCTTCCCTTTGTGGAGATGCTCTACCTCAGTCTCCTATTCATTTATTCCTATATATCTCTCAATCTCAACATCAGTTTCCAAGAAGCTTAATAAAGATAATTATTACTATCAATGCATCAATTTGTAATCTTTTTCTCCTGGTATTGTAAAATAACTTTATTTTTAACTGAACTATAAAATATACACAGGAAAATGTACATAAGGCAAGTGTACAACTTGAAAAAATGTACAAAGTAATACTGTCATGCTTTATTGGATTCTCAGTGCAATTAACTGTGATTCTGATTAAGCATCTGCTCTATAATTTGAAATATGCTTAGTCCATGAAGGATACAAACAAATCAAAGAAGAATTGTTCTTCATCTTCATGGACATTACCCTTTGATGAGATCTACACAATAGGACAATTAGGAGCGGGACAGGCTAGAAATGCTTCATTCATCCTTTCATTCATCTAGTACTTATTGAATTATTACTGTGTACAATTGTCCAGGGCAGGGTTTATTATATGCAAACAACAGTCTTAATATAGAGATGTTTCTTTTCATTGTAGGCTAAAGAGAAAACTTCTAAGAAAATGAAAGATGATCATATATGTACTGTGCTTTACACAGTAGCTTTAGGCTTTGATTTTTCTATCATCTCAGGAGAAGTGGTCTCAGAGGACAGGGAGCTACTGCTTTACCTGTAAGGATCAAGTAGGTATTGTGACCTGTAGGTCTAACATTTCTGATACTTGTTACTCATTCTCCTAGGAAATCATGATTGAACACTTGCTGCTGGCCTGATGTAAGCAGTAGGGCCATAGTGATGAATGGGAGATTTAGAGAGATTTCTCTAATGGAGCCTACGTTGCTAAGATAGAGACAGAAAAGGGTGAGCAAACAAACAAAGATGACTTCAACTAGTAAAAGACAAGGAAGAAAAGAAACGACTTCAGATGGGAGTCAGGAATGCTCTTGGGGAAAGAGATATTTGACCTGAGATCTGATGAAAAGAGAAACAGACCAGGAGAAAGAACTTGACGGCAGATGAAACATCAAAAGCAAAGACCCTAATGCAGGAATGAGCTTGGCTTTCTGCAACGACACAAAGGGCTCCAATGTCGAGGAGCATCTCTGATCTCTAGAGCATCTAGGACATCTATAGCAGCTCTCCAGAACCTTTCTAGAGCATCTGGCTCTCTGGAGCAATAAAGAGAAGAATGGTAGAAGTTGCATTCACAGAAGCAAGCAGGTGTAAGGTAACTGGGGCCATTATATGTTAACAAGTTTGGATTTTATTCTAAGAAAAACAATGACTTGATTTACATTATTTTTTTCTGGCTGTGTTATAGTTAGACTTTTGTAGAGAAAGGCTTGAATGGAAGCATGGAGACAATGGCAATAATTTCGGCAAGATTTGATAAAAACCTAGACCAGGGACCAATCTTGAAATAGGTTGGTATCAGTGGAGACCGAGAAAGGGGTCAAATTCAGGATATATTTTGTAGGTAGAGCTGACAGAATGTTGTGATGGTTTGTATACAGTGCATGAAGCAAAGAAAGGAATCCAGGAGAATCCTTCATTTCCTAGTTTTAGCAAATTATAGATGGTGATGTTGATTAGACAAGAAAGAAGGTTTCTTTCTTCAGTGAATGTTAAAGGCAATTACTAGGTAATGTTAAGCCTCTATCACATTATATTCCACAATTAATTATAGGGGAAAATTGCTCATTATTTGAAAGGTAAGACGGGAGAACTGTGTGGGATAGTACAAGAACAGTTGAGAATTGGGTTTCCTGTCATGGGCTGATTCCATCTGCCTGGAATTGATCATCTAGCACACTGCTGGGAAAGATTCTGGAGCCCCATCTGGCATATCTGGAAATAATGCTGAGATGTAGCAAAACCAATAGTGGAAATAAGGAGGGCAAGGCTGACACACCTACCATATATCTCTGAAAGTGAAATACAGTGGAATATTATCGCATTTAGAGTTGGGTAGAACATGGGTTAAAATCCCTTAGCTAAATTATTTAATTTCCATGTCCCTCTCTCCTAATCTATAAAATGAGGATATAAATTCAAATCTTACATGTGTGTAGGGAAGACTGAATGTAATAAAATATGTCAAGCATCTGATATTTAAGAGAAAATGAATATTAATATATTTCCTCACTAAGGAAAAATAATTTGCATATATTACATCTACACCTTTACCTCTATCTATATCTATATCTATCTAATCCGCCAATAGATTAGAGGATTCAATAAACCACAAACACATGAAAATAAGTACCTCCATCTTATTTTCTCTGTCACTCCCAAGTCTCTAAGATTTCTTATCATTACAGATGGAGAGGAATCCAGTTAAGATTGGGTTTACCCCTTATAGAATTTTAACTTCATTGTCTGGTGTACTCTACCCCTTCCCAAATGATCTTAAGCCTTTAGATAAATTAAAACAATTTCATGATGATGATGATGGTGATGATAATGATAAAAATAGTAATAGAGTTTATCCATTCATTTGTCAATGGACATTTAGGTTGCTTCCACATCTTGGCTATTGTAAATAGTGCTGCTATGAATATTGGGGAGTATGTATCAAGAAGATGTGGATATATATACACAATGGAATACAATTCAGCCATAAAAAGAATGAAATAATGCCATTTGCAGCAACATGGATGGACCTAGAGATTATCACACTAAATGAAGTAAGTCAAAGACAAATATTATATGATATCACTTATATGTAGAATCTAAAATATGATACAAATGATCTTATTTACTAAACAGAAACAGACTCACAGACAGGAAATAAACATATGGTTACCAAAGGGGAAAGTCGGGGGAGGGATAAATTAGAAGTTTGGGATTAGCAGATACAAACTATTATATATAAAACAGATAAATAACAAGGTCCTACTGTATAGCACAGGGAACTATATTCAAGTCTTGTGATAACCTACAATGAAAAAGAATATATATATATATACACACACATATATATATATGAATCACTTTGCTGTATACCAGAAACTAATGCAACATTGTAAATCAACTATACTTCAATTTTAAAAAATCAACAACAAATATTATAATAAAAATAGCCTTCAAAATAAATAGAAAGAGATTGGCAGGCAGCTGGAAGAACAGATTTAGAACTCTCAGGTAGAGAAACAGGATAGCCAGGACCTACACGTGGGTTTTACATGGAAGATGTTCCATTAATTTCATAGAGCTCTGTTTGGTTTGGTTTGGTTTGGCTTATTTCTTTTTTCTCTTTTTTTTTAGGTTGGAAGTAAATAAGTTGATGGGGAATACTAGCTCAATAAAAGGACTCATTACAAAGCCAACTAATGCCTTTACATTGAGCTTCAATCAGGTGTGGACTGCTTAAAGTCAGATCATATCTTATCTGCTCAGATTCCTTCAGAAAGTTCCTGGCTCATTCAGATTAAATGCCAACGTGCAGGCTGAAGTCTTTACTATGGCCTCAAGACCACAGATGACTTCCTTCCCTTTACCTCTCCACCTTGACTCTTTTTATTCCTTACTCACTCTGCTTCAGCCAAGCAGGCTTGTTTTCCCTCCCGTACACTGAGAATGTCCCCCATCCTCTTTGGGCTCCTTGCACTTTCTATTCCCTCCACCTGAAATGGTCTCCATCCAGGTATTCTCAAGGCTCAATCCCTCATTTCCTTCCAGGCTTGATTTAAAAGGCCTCTTCTCAGTGATGTCTCAGCAACTCTATCTGAAATGTACACACCCCCATGGTAACTCATATTACTTTTTCTTGTTGTATTGTTTTCTTATTTATCTAATATAACCTAAATTTTACTTATTTCCCTTATTTATTGTCTTTTTACCTCACGAGAATGTAGGTTTCACAAAAAAATGAATTTTTATATGTTTTGTTCACTGCTATATCCCCAGTATCTAGAATAGTGCCTGGCATACAGTAGGTGCCCCATTAATACTGGTTAAGTGAATAGACTGCTACAAGACTTGTATATGGGTTCTTTTTGCATCTAGCACATTCAGTCACATGACTAAAAACATGATATTTGATAATCCATCCTCTTATGGAGTATGATTTTCAAATTAACTGGTGTTTCTGCTGGCCTGAGTATACTATTTTTGTATATTCTGCCCTATTTGTTGAAAACTATTCCAAGACAATTTAGTTCTTATCTTATTTAATAACATCTGATGATTATAGTTGGATCTTTGATTTATAAGTATTTGGGGACCTGGAAAAATTATGTTGACAGCTAACAAAATAAGCATTTTTTAAAATTGTGGCTACTTTGTACTGACCTCTGAGTAGGAAGTAGATATGTAAATAAACCTTCTGGTTAGGATTTCCATCCCATAGTCATGCTGACATTAACCATAAGTTACAGGGGAGAAGAGAGGATACACCATTCTTTAATTTAGATCTAAAATATTAAAGATTTACTATGGACCAACTCCTCTGCACTGTACTTTCACATTAGATATCTTAATTTATTTAAAGTATCACAGGAGATTTTAAAGAGAGACAACAGGAAAGAGGAGAGCATGGGTTCTCTCTTAGTACCATATTACAACACATGCTTCTATTTTTTTTCAACACAACTTACTGCAAGGGTGGGAAAACAGTTGCTGTTTAAATGTGAAAAAGGCAAACGTGGTTATATATGGACTCAATAATGAAAGTTGTGAAAAATCACTTATCTACAACAGTTTGATATAAAAATAACCAAGTATTGGATGAGTATGGAAATTGCCAATCAAGAAATGCTGCAAGTACTGATTTCATGCAAGAAGCACTTGAGAGCATGGTGGGCAGTGCAACCTTTCTCCAGCCATTGCAATCACGCTGCATCACACCCCAGAATGTGCCCATTTCACAAAAGAAAGAGGGAGGCATGAGAGAGGTGAAATGATCCACCAATGGTCACAGAGTTAATAAGTGGAGGTGTTGTAAGTAGAACTGAATCTCCTGGTCTCTAAGCTGCCATTCCTTCCATTACACCTCCGCCAGTACTGTGATGTCCCATCCACTCCTACCCCCATGAGAAATTAACTATATGATTATCACCAGCATGACAGGTAAGAAAAATTTAAATATCACATTCTGATTGTATGTCCAGCTCCTGGCATAACATAGTTGCTCAATAAATGCATGTTTGTTTCCCTTAGCCATTGGAAACATAAGATTCTAACCAAATGTTTAATGATTTTCAGCTCAGAGAGCCTCTGTCCACTTAAACAGATTGTGACTAGCCTACTGGGTACAAATTGAAGACTGTCTAAGCCATCTTTCACACTAATGTGCTGATTAAATTATCCTTACCCTAGCCTTATAGGCCTAAACAGATACGACAAATTGTCACTCACCAATAAAAAGGGTGTGGGGTGGGCAATGGTTAGGCTTTCTTGATGTAAGCACAAAGAGAGAAAATAGAGAAACCATCAAAGTTCAGGATGCAATCATTCTCAAAAGTGCATATGAAATACACAACAGAGGATGAGAAAATGATGAATTTCATACACAGAGCAGTGAAATATTTTTAAGCTTTTTATATGTTTTTGTCTCTTTGAGGTACATTCAAATAAGAGAGACCATAGTTCGTCAAGCTTGAAAAAATTAAATCAAATAAATTCCATGCACTGAATATTTTCTGCTTTGCTTCTATACTACTGATATGGACCAGATAAATAATTCTGGATTGGTTGTCAGGTCACTTGGATTCTTGTTTTGGTTTGTAAGTTAATTATTATTTTGACCGTGAGCAAGTTCCTTCACCTCTTGACACTGCCCTTTATGGAATATTTTGATACAAAAATAGAATAAGGAGAGAATTTAACTATTACAAGGTTTATTTTAAGTACAAGATAGAGGTTTCATTCTATCTACCTGGAGAAGAGGGTATGGCTTTTTGATTAAGGGTGTGAGCTATGGAATCAGATTGTCTGAGTTTAAATATCCCTCAGTTATTTACCGCTTCTGAGAGCTTGGTTATGTAAGTTATGCCTTTAGGGCTTCAGTTTCTTATTTTTAAAATACGAATGATAATAATAGTATGTACCTTAGGGTAATTTTTGTAAAAGAGAGAATTCAAGTAGAGGGCCAGTACAGCATCTAAATAAAAAGAAAGTTTTCAGAAAGTACTTTCTTTTTCTTATTATATCATTATTAATATTAATATGGCCATTGCTGAAATTAAAATAGGTTTCAGTTCTTATCTGGGCTCTACTGTTGGCTAGCCGTGTAACTTTGGACCCAGTGGTGAACTTGAACTCTCTATCTTGTTCTCATTACTTTAAGGAGTAGTTAATGCCAACTGTGCTTTGTTGCCAGGTGAATCAGGCATCCACAAGTTAAATTCCTAGCATATACAATATGTTCAAAAACTAGAGGTTGATGTGCCCACTTTTGCTCCAGATTTTTATGATTCCAATTTTCTCATTTAATTACCCCAGGGTGTAGGGTTATTTCAACTGAGAATCTATTCCAGGGCTTCTACATGCCATGATTCCTCATTAAGCTTTGCCACTGCTGAGTAAAACTTTGTACAACATAAGATGCAGAGTTAAAGGGACACAGATGTGGTCTCCTTTCCCTCCGCTCGAATCACTGAAATTGCCAATGACAAAGGAAGAGAGCTCCAGAAACACCAGCATCAGAGGCTAGCAAAGAAGAGGAATCCATGTTGAGCACACCTGCCAAGGACGTGTCGGTGGAAATGCCTAAAGGTCGGAAGAGTGATATGGTTTACAATTCACTCTAGAGCAACACTTACCCGCCACCAAATCCTCTATTTTAGAGATGCCCAAATATTTTCAGATGAAACTTGTCTGTTCCCATTTCAACTCCTTTAAATTAATCCACCAGGGCCAAGGAAGTGGATGCTGAACCCAGGCCAAAAGACCAAAATTCATCTGCGCGACTGCCCTATACAGCTAAGTCTGCCTGATGCCAAAGCCTATGTTCTTAGTCACCATGTTCTGCTTTCTTCTGCAAGCTCTCATCAGGGACTCTTCATTCCCTCCATGAAAGCATACATTTTCTCAACAATGACTGGAGAACAGAAGTCCCCTTTGACCCCAAGAACTACAGCACATTTCCCACTGAGAGTTCTCGCAGTCCTCTTCCAAGGGAGAGGAGGGGCTTGAAGCAGATTTTTAAACCATTTACAGCTGGATTTCTCAGGTCTCCCACTAAAAGAAACACACAGTCCACATAAAGTCATTCTAAATCCATTAAATGTTAAACTTTCCAAAATTTATCTCCTAATCTAGTAACTCATTTAGTTTTCTAAAAATAATAATACAGAGAACAATAGAAAAACTAAAAGTCCAGAAATCCTCATTTCTTTGCTTCAAGCTTAATTAATGATATTTATGATATTTTCTAAGGAATATACTGACTTATAAACACATTTTCACATATATGAAACAAAATATGGAAATATATTATTTAAAAAATATATATATGTATTTATATGTATATATATAGACATCATAATTTGTTTCTACTCCTCCCTTTAATATCATCCAGACTCATTGTCTTGCCTCTCATCAAACATAATTCATGTTACTTCTATCCTAAAATGTTTTGCTCCAGTAATTATGAATTTTTCTATTCCCCCAAGTAAGCCATGATATTCTGCACCTCAGTGCCTTTGTACAGACTTTCTTCTTTCTAAAATAGATGCGCCTATACTTGTGTAATAAACAGATGCATATTCATTCTTCACAACCCAGAAGTAGTGTCTCATTTCGTTTTATATTATTTCTTCCCCTTCCCCTGCTCTAAGGGAAGTTTGATTATCACTCCCATTTTTACTGTCACCTTACCTTCTATTTACTGTTAAAATATTTACCACCATGTCTTGTAGTTATTTACTCACAAATCTGTCTATAACTGAGTGGAGTTCCTTGAAAATGATTTTACTTAAACATTTGTTATTTGTCTAAGTTTCTCTAGAGTTATTCATAATGTCTGTCCCATAGTGGGTGCTTAATAATTGTTGGTTGAGAAACTGTATGATTACACACCACAAGGTTAGATGTAGATGACGTTTTTTCTAATGTGAACAGGAAAACGATGAGAAATGAACAACTGTGTAAGCCAATCTCATCATATTTCATGTAATTGTTTCATGAACAGCTAACTTCAATCTTAGCACGTTTCTTCTTATGCTAAACTGTAGATGACTTGACAATGAAGTGTGGTAGTTGGACAGTCACATACTTATAGTCATATTTACATGTTTCTAATTTTATCATATTCTCTGTTCAAATTTTCACATTTATAGTGCATTATTTTCCTAAAGGAACAGATACATTTTAATTGTGAGATGAATCCAGATGCATCAATTTGCTTGGGGAAGCCAGTTGGATAGAGATGCACTGCTGGTGGGACTTGGAAGCAGACATTTATGTGGTGATGGATTTTACACTCTGCATAGCCTCTGGCATGCCACTGGACCCCAATTTTCCTGACCACAAAGTCTCGTATGGGCTCTCATCCACCATATACCTCTCCTTGGTAACACCTATCACATTTGCAATTTGACATGTGTTTGTGGGATTGTCTGCTTAATTTTATTATCTCCAACTAGAGTATAAATTCCTTAAGGGCAGGAAATGTATCTCTTTTACTCACCATAGGATATATAATATCTACTGCATGGTTAATAAATACTTAATAAATGGATATATAAAAATAATGACCTCTCCCATCATTGAAGTGATGCTTGCTCCAGTAATTGCTTGGGAGGCAATATACAGCTTTACAACCCAAACTGAGGTGCTGCAAGGTGTTGTTTTGGGTACTTTCTGCAAATGCATCTTTGGTCAGACTTAATAAACAATTATGAAATTAGGAATAAAAACAACAACAACAGCATCAAAAACAAATGTGAATTAGCAGTAGTAATAATGATGATGGCTACAGTGTGAGGGCCCACAAGGTACTAAAGCTGATTTCATACAACATTTCAAATCCATGCCACAAACTCCCAAGGTCAGTTATAAGATTCTACTTTATAGAGAGACAACTGTCTTAGGAAAGCAACGCATTTATTGACTTGCTGTCAGAACCCAGACCTATTTGACTTTATTTTATGTCCCTTTATTCTAGGACCCTTATTCAACATTTCATCAATAAGAGCATTTCTAAACTGGATTTAGATACTAAAAGTTAGGCATTATTGATACCTTTGAAAAAGCATCTGTAATGTTATACAATTACGTAATGTATTTGTTCATGAGCCTTTTTATTCTCTCAGTATATTTTATGCTACTTGAAGCAAGGAGAGGGAATGTATTATTAAGCATTTATTTTTGAAATTACAGTGTAGCACACCATTATTGATACAATGGTGCTTGATATATGTTTGCGAGAGTCAAATTTAAATGTTTCCAAGAGTCAAATTTAAATGTTTCTGCCATCTCCTCCTAAAAATGGATGGGATTCATCCAAGAAGAAGAAATTATTGACTTTGCTTATGATCATGGCAAATGTAGAAGATTCCACTTTACCTGTTTCCTAAACTCATTTCTTCTCATCACATATCTATAAAGCTCTGAAGATGAAAAGGTCCATCTTGGTAATATTAACTAATTGGTATTTAATTAAATTACTCTGTTAGAGGCCAAAAAGATGAATACTTTTAAGGTCCAATGAAAAGCAAGAAAATGAAGAAAAATGTGGGTTTCAGAGTCTTCCAGGCCTGAGCTCCATGGTTCTGCTACTGGCATGCATTCTTAGTAAGTTACTTCACTTTTATGATTTTTAATTTTCTTATCTGTAAAATGGGAAGAAAATTCTCTGCAGAGGGTATTTGTGAGGATCTAGCAATAAAGTAAAGGTGAAGTTCTGGCAGATTAATAATACACAGCTGTCTTTACAAAGAAACTTTTTTACTCCATGGTGGCAATTTATACCAAGCACTGTAGAAAACTTACTGGATTCATGATTAATAAGAAATAAAAGTAAAATAAAAACCAAAAGGTAAAAACAAGAAAAACGAAGATAAAAAGGAAAATTCTAAAGATGGTGAACAGTATCTTTATAGTTTGTGTAGGAATAAACTGGACTTGAATTTAATGTGTTTCTATGACAATCAAATATTACTTTACCCTCTGATGAGAACATTAAACAAAAAGCAGATGAAATACAGAGCACATACTGGCATTCCTCTGGGGGAATCTGTGGGCTAGTCTTGTCTTTTGTATAGATGAAGGGCTGAGGGAGATAACTGGCTGACACATTTCATGTTTTCAAGAAGATGAGGAAAAACTAGCTTGCCCCTCCCTTTGGAAGTAAAATGTCAAGCAAATAAATGGAAATGTGGCACTGCACCATGTGTGATTTGGGGATGATTCACAGTCTCAGATGCATCCTGAGTTCAGGACAAGAGCTTGGCAATTTTCTTCCCCGAACCACAGTTGGACAAGTGTGCTTTTAAAGATAACTGTAATAAAATCTTATGTTTCAGGTCATAAACTGTTCACTGCAATGAACACTGGAGGAAGACATGGTTTTCCTGGTACTTTTCTTGAAAGATCTCTCTTACGACTACCCCCTCAGGGTGGTCTCTGACCCCAATCCAGGGCCAGGGACCCACTCCCAAGCTGATTTAGGCACCCTCCTCTTCACACCCATCATATGTTCATCACTGCCCAAAACACAAAGTATTGAGGTTCTATGGCTTCTCTTTCCTTCATCAGAACACTAATTTTTTAGGGCATGCACTAAATTAATTTTTATCTTTGTATTTCCAGATCCTAGCAAATAACCAAGCATGGGAGCTTGGTTAGAATTTACTAGATAAATGAATACATAGCTGTATCAATGCTATCCTTCTTGGATATGTTGTGACTTCATTATTACCAGAGGCAAATTGTCAGAGAGAGAAACAGACAAGTATTATTAGGGATTGTAATCATGATTTTAAAAAATCCCCTTTGAACACCCTTATGTGTAGAGAATTTGGAACATCTTTCTCAGCTCATTGGTAGTGTGGTATTCAAATACTAAAATTATCAGAAAATTAAGATGTGTCTTTCAATCAGCCTAACTTGAACTCTCAACCAGAGAATGCAGCAGGGTAAACAGACTTGAGATGGGAAGATGATGGTTTTTTATTCAGTCACTAGGGGATAGCAAAACTTAAACTCACAGGATATGTTGAGAATACTATGGAGGATTATATGTCAAAGTTACAGTTCAGTGCTGAGCACACAGATTATGCTTGTTTCTGTTATTTCCTTACTCCCATTCCAGCTCATAATTTTTGCTGTATGTTTATTATATACCCTACACTGGAATTTTCAGTAGATAGTCTAAGACATCAAAAGCAGAACTGATTCATGGGCTGGCTCCACAGAAACTTCTGAAGAAACCAAAGATTCCTTTCATGCAGAAAGATAGACCACCTTCTCCAAAGATAAGGCCAAGCTTAGAGAAGGTCTATCTCTGGTATCGTGTGGTAGCCTAGGATTTGGAGATGTGAAGACCTGGGTTCATATTTGGATTCTACCTTTTAACTAGCTGTTTATTCTCTGGTAGGTTATGCAAACTCTCTCTCAGTTTCTCCATCTCTAAAACAGCGTTCATTAATTATTTCTCTGGGATCATTATAAAGATTAAATTAGAATTAAGCTCTGTGAGTCCTGGAATTATATTAATCTTAGTCACTGCCCATGATCCTAGATCCTGGCACTGGACTCTACATATAGTAAATGCTTAATCCTGATGTCTGGAGTTAATGAACAAATAGGTTTGTTTATATGAACCTCTTTATGCCTAAACAAACTCATATTGAAACCCAAAGAGTCCTTATTGATACAGAAATTACTTCAACTGAGATGAAGCTGATAAGTATTTTTTCTCAGAATATTGCCTGTTGGTTTAATCGCCTCCTTTGCCTTGCTCATAAATTGACCTTGCCTCCATGCCAATTCCATATCTAACTTTAAATATTTTCCCATTTTAATGTTCATCTTAAAGGTTATCTACTAAAATAAACTTTTTTTCTCTCCATCATCTTAATGTATCCATGTATAGTAAATCAATCTCTCTTTTGCCTTTCCCAATCCTCCACCAAAAGCTGCTACATAATCACCACTACACTTTGTACAGAGTCCTGTTGTTATACAGACTATAGAGTCTGTACAGACTGTAATTATACAGTCTATACAGTATTGCAATTATATGCTTGCTTGCTTATCCCCTACTCCAGGGGTCCCCAACCTCTGCGATCTAATGCCTGATGATCTGAGGTGGAGCTGATGTAATAATAATATAAATAAAGTTCACAATAAATACAATGTGCTTGAATTATCCCAACCATCACCCCACCCTGGTCCGTGGAAAAATTGTCTTCCACGAAACCAGTCCCTGGTGCCAAAAAGGTTGAGGACCGCTGCTCCACTCTATACTATTTTATTTTTCTAACGGTCCAGAATTTGTTAATCCCAGTACTCTAGCCTTGACTGTTGATAAAAGTTTAGTGACTGAAGTTTTCCTAGGAGACTACAGTTTTTTTCCAGGACAAAGTCTTGATGTTTTTCATATCTTTAAAGGTCAAAAGTCAAACCCAAAAAACAGTCACTATGGCAAAACCTGCTAGTTGTCCTCAAATATCTGTTCTCTCTTTCTTCCATGGTAATAGAAAACTAATTTTGAACAGAGTAGAAGGGTAGCCAGACTAAAACTACGTTTCTTATCTTCCACTGTAAAGTAAGCCCATGTGATTGAGTTCTGTCCAGAAGGTTAGCAAAATTGTCATGTTGTAGTTCCCAAGAAATTCTTTAAAAGACATCTCCAAGTACATTTTATCCATTATTCTTTACCCCTTCCTTAATCTTGCTGCCTGGAACATGAATAAGATGGCTGGAGACCTAGCTGTCATTTTAGCCCATGAGACAATCTTAGGGTAGAGTAGTGAGCTAGATGGAGCTGTAGTCTCTTCCTAGAATAGAGCTGCTATGTCATTCTGGATGGCATATAAAGTATTTTACACTGTGAAAGATAATCTTTTTTTTTTTTTTCCTTAAGCCACTCTTATCCTCATAACTCAGAAGCAAACTCATAGCCTGTGCTCAAACACTTTTTCCTGCATTGACTTATTTTTAGAGTTGGTTCTTATCCATACATCTTTAATGGTCATATTTCCTGGAATTTTTTAGGAATAAAGTAGAGATTTGGCTTCCAAATAGTCCTTTGGAAGAATGTAGCCACGAAAGTATAGTCCAAGAAATAATCAAAATATTGGAATTAATCAAAAAAATGCTACATTTTCTACTATGTGATCAATAGTATGCCATAGGGATAGAAGACAAAAAGTGAAATCAGTTTTATACTTTCCCACCCCCCCCAAGGCACAGTCAGTTGAGGAATAAAAATATAGACAGACACAAAATCATCTCTAACTCTGCTATCCTGTGGGATACAGACTAAATATACTGGGATTCAGAGAAGGAAGACAGAATTTAGGTCTTTGCTAATCAAGGGAAAGATTTAGTGGGGGATCTTTGGGTGAAGAAAATGCAGGATACAACATGTAGATTACCAATATGGATGTTTATGGTGTCACCCTCTTTTCTGTACACATGCAGATGCTTTTTGATACACCATGGTGTTCTTTGACATATACAGAGTCCACATTCTTCTAACTGTAGCACTCAGGCAGCTTTGACCAACCATTTTAATATTCTATATGAACCTATTTGCCAACTCTGATGTAGATTATTCTGAGAAGTGAAAGAGCATAAGCAAAGATCTGGAGATAGAAATCAAGAAAGCATGTTTAAAGAATATGGCTAGATATGAGTAGGGAATATATTCTAGAAAAGTGAGTGGTGATACTACCTCTAGAGATGGGGTTGTTTATATCCTTGGAATCTATGAGGCATTCCTGGAAACCTTTGTTTTTCCTCAAGATAGGCCATGAACTCTTTCATCCCATTTTTGACTAATGATTTTTAGTAACCTCCTTGTGATCCCTAAGGAGCTTGTAACTTACAATCTAATGTGAAAACACATATACTATCTCTAACAAAGTATAGTAAAAACTATAGTAGAAGTATGTCCAGAATACAGTAGAGAAACAAGAACCTCTGAATCTATCTGAATGAAGAGTAGTTAGGAGGGAGTGAAAAACCAGTGATTATGTCTTGAGGCAAAAGTAGTTCACAAAACAAGAAGGTATTCTAAGAAGAAGGAACAATAGCAGAAAGAAAAAAAAAAAACTCTTGAAAATGTTTGGTATTGTTAAATATCAGGACGTAATCTCACGTGGATAGAGAGTAAGCCACATGTATGGAGAAGGAAAGAATTAGACCAGATGGGAATTTTTTTTTTAGCACAAGCTTGCTCTCATTATAGAAATTTGCTTTTTTATCTATGGGTGACCAGGCTTGGCTTTGAAAATTGTAAGGGCAGAACACTCCACCTTGCCACTTTTGGGGGCAGTCTGTTTTACTTTCCAATAATTCAAATCAGTATAAAATTAAAATCATCATCTTCATTATCATTATTGGACTTAAATATACCTACTTACAACTTGGTAGAGTACAAATATTTGGACACAGGTGCTAAATAAGCTGATTCGTATCTCAGCTCTACTACTTTGCTATGTACTCCTCTTTTAGTTGCTTGACATCTCAGAACCGCTTACCTCAACTATTAAATATAGAGATATATACAATTATATTCCACATATAGTCCTGTATTTGAGTTAAATAAGATTCTATAAATATTATACAAAGAACCCAGCACACAGTGGGTTCTAAACACCTGTTAGTTTCCCCTGTTCCATCTTCCTTCAAGTCTCATTGTAGGATCTTTTGATCAGCTACTAATATTACTACATTATCTTTGTTTTTAGTTCATCACACAGTCTATTTTCCAATATAAAGCTGACATGCAAATGAGTTTTCTTTGTGCTTTTGCACAGGGTTGTAAGACGTTTAAATTAAGTCATCGACATCTTGTCATAGCTACTGCTCTTCAAATAATTAAACCTCTGGCTCAGCTGCTGGCTATGCTTTTGAGTAATTATTTTATTCATTGGCACTGTTTTTAATAGCTTGTTACACGTTACAAGGAAAATCCATCCCAATAAATTTAAATGAAATACTTTATGAGAAGACCAATAAATAGACAGAAGCAAGCTGGTTCAAAACGATAATTAACATATTATTGACTCCCTCAGTAAGAGTTGGGTTTTTCATTATAAAGATACTATCTGGATTCTGTTTGGAGTCCTAAATATCTAATTAATCCTTTACTTTGGCTATCAAAATAATGCAGATTTCAAAGCATGCATTTCTTATGTTTAAAAATGAAGGAGCCCCCGCTTGCAATATCTAACTTTTTATTTACTGCCACACTTTGCAGACTTAGGACATAATGTAGGTGTTGATAGAAAAATCATCTCCAATAATTATTACAGTAGAACTTGTCTTCCTAGTGAAGGACATTTTATCTTTCAAGATTCAACTTAAACTTTGTCTCTGTTGTAAAACTTTCCTTGAAACCTCCTCACCTCCTGCCAGGTCAGACCCACATTCTCCATCCTTGGTTACCTCTACCCTGCCCCATTTAGATCTCTCTCACAGTGCCTGTGATGTTATGTTTTGATTTTGATTTACATCCTTGTCACCTACTACTAGACTCTGAAATCCATAAGGGAAAAGACAGTTTAAAATTCACATCTTATTTCTGACAACTAGAAAAATTCTGGGGCAATGAAAGTGTCTATATTTCACATAAATACATTTTCCTGTTTTCAAGTCAACATGTACTAATTGTTGTTGGCTGCTCCACTATATAGTATTGCTCTAGAATAAGGTTGAAAGATTAAACTAGATACTCAGTCAAATTTGAATGTCAGGTAAACAAAGAATAATTGTTTATTAAAAGGATGTCCAAGGTACTGCATTCAAATTGAACTGGGCATCCAGTATTATTTGCTAAATTTGGCAATCCTTTCTAGAGGCAGAGAAAATTTGTATGATTTAGGTGAAAGAACACTTTTAGATATTTTAGTTATTTAGATGAAAGAACACTTTTAGCAATGTATTTAACTCCATTTTACCAAAGAGAAGTCTCCCTGTTTCATGGAA